>NC_068284.1:29042140-31442140 GCF_025860055.1 Xyrauchen texanus | reverse complement strand
GTTTTATAACCTACAGGTCCCCTCATTGCATTCCAACATTCTATCAGCCTGACTGTAGAATGGACTGGAGTATGTATATGCTGAGCATTATCTCCTCCCTTATAGGTCCGTCTCTGACTGACTTAGAGGATTTTTTATGCATATCAATACATAGAAAAATCAGTACATAAGTTATGTGCTTGTGTTTTTACAATGAGCGCCCACCATGGACCTCCTTGGGGCAAAGGCTCTGTATTTTCCCATTATATAGCTCGCCGTTGGCCGGCTTGTTGGATAATCACTTTGCTTTAAGGCTCAGGCATCCGCCTCTGGCTTTATAGAGCGAAGTCAGCACGCACAGCGTTTTGCATGGTGTTCCCATAGCGTAAGCTACTTACGCAATAGGAGAGACCTCTCGAGAGGGAACGGCTCGCTTCAGTCGATTGAACCTAAAGAACTCTCATGACGGGGCGCCTAATATATAGCCCTAGCCACGCCCATCTTGGCGGGCTTTGAGCGCTGAAGCAAAGCGCCCATTGGTCGCGCGTTCAGAGTCGCCCCGTCATTGGTTCGAGCAAGTTGCCGCAGCACAGCCAATGACCGAGCTGCCTCGCTCATTGCTGTATGCTGTGCAGCTGCAATGCGTTTTACATAAAGACTTCAATATTTCTCGAGAAACTGAGTTTTCCCATAGCGTAAGCTACTTACGCAATACTCATTCCCTCCTCTCAGGGAACCGAGGTTACGTTAGTAACCGAGTCATTTTGCACATACCTACTAACTACCAGGCCCTTGCTCTGATGATTAAAGATAGCTGCAACCAGCAGTGATCGGGGCCAAGGCCTAAAGCCAAGAGATCTGGCACAACAGAGTCACAACATTTACTGTATACCAGCTGAAGCGGGTATCAAATTGGGGTTCACCCAGTCCTTTGAACTGAAACCCAGAGCTCTATCTACTGCTCCACACAATCGGACAACATATTTAAAATTTTTATAAATGTGTCATCTGAACATACCAAAAAAAAAAGATTGGGCTTAATTCAATGTTTAAATGGTCGTAAAAAAAAAAAAAAACACACCTTTGATATTCGCAGTCAAAATTAACTGACCATTGAAAATGACAACAACAACAAAAAAAACTGCTTTTTTTTAATCTGTCAAATACAATAAATAAATCAGCCAAAATGCAGAAACAAAACAGACAAAAATGATAGGGTGACACACTTACACAAACTCAAGAATGATCTGGTGAGACTTTAACACAATGCTTTTTTTTTTTGTTGCATTGGTCAAATTAAACCAATAAATCAGCCACAATGCTAAATATACATACTCAGAAATGAAGGATTGAGATGATAACACACTCACAATGCAGAACACACACACACACACACACAGAACCAGGGGATCAATAAGTGGAGCTCTTTTGATAATTTTTGCCATTACAAGTCATCTATTTTTTTTCCACCTGATTACAGCAATCTGACACACACACACACACTTGCTCTGACTCTTCTGTTTTATATTCTAATTTAATTTTCAGAATTTGCCATTCATTTCTGTTTCTTTGTAAATTTTCTTGAAATTATTATGCATTTACTTTGAGTTATTGCATTTTTATGTTTGAAATAAATTATTGGTAGAAAATGCTTATTCTGTGTCTTCTCTTTGTAACACCATTGTCAGGTTTCATGACAAGCATAATGACATAAACTGCACTGCAAAACTGACACTTCAAATCAACTTTAAAGTGCTAAACTTTGACATATAATAGTTTGATAATGTAAAATATTTATCCAAATATTTATCTTGTTATAAAATATAAAATTAAGTTATAACAAGCCATCAGACTACACAGTAGGTGGCTACATCCATCTACTGGCTGTTACTGGCGTGACATGGTTTTCAAGTCATATTATTTATATTTTGTTCTCCACATGGCAGTAATCTGCCTCCAATTTATGTCACATTCTCATAATTCTTTGTTTCAACTTATAGAAGTGTACATTCAAATTATTATTTAAAATATTTTCAAAAATGTGTTTATTTGTATATGTAAATTAATGGTAGTAATAGCATAAAATCACAAAAGAAATGTATAATTTTTGTTCTTACTTCAGGGAAGATAATTTTTTATCATAATAATCATAGAAAAAGTGTTACACATCTAAACCTTCTGGTCATATATGACCGCGAATACCAAAGTGTCATTTTTGAATACCATAGGAGGTTACTTTTTCATACAATTAGAAATGGCGCTAATATGGCTGATGTTGAATTTAATTCAAATTGAAGCAGGAATTACGCAATAAAGTACAATCTACATTGCAGTAAGCACAATATGAAGTCTGAGTCTTCATATTGTGCTTACTACAATGTAGATTGTACAATGTAGATTGTACTGATCAACAAAAGTACACACTCGAACACAAGACTTGGGTTCCAATGCGTTAACCACTGGGCCATTCATTTGACACAGCTCAAAAGTGCCAAAGATATATTCCAAGCTGAGAGCAGCAGGTTTTATATAATAAAAAATATATATAATGCAATACTTTTTCATAAAATTCAAAATGGCAGAGAGGTTATATGGCTGATGTTGGAAAAATTTTATATTCATACCCACCTCTATCAGTGTGCCAGATGTAGTCATTTTCTTATGTACTGGCTGTCATAGACTCCCAGCCAGAATAATACAAATTATAATATTAATGGATGCAATAAGGGCTACGCACCTTCAGCGCTTGGCCCTTAATTCAAAGTGAAATTTTTAAAGTTTTATTAGCAGTGCTTGCCATCTTCAGCTTGTAAACCCAAGTGCATGCTACAAGACTTGCAGTGAGCACTCAACTACACGGCCATTCGTCCCCGACTGATGCTTCTATCCTGTGATTCATTCACAAAGTCACACACACAGCAACGGGAAAGTTTATTAGTGAAAACATGCCAACAACCAACATGGAAGAAGTGCTAGTGTCTGTTCTGTACTTATTTGCACAGAACAGGAAGAAATAAGAAATATAACTGACCGTATTGATGAGACAATTGTCGGGAGACATAGGTTTTATGTTCTAATTAAGTTTTGGGTCATAGCATCTGTCACTAGTCTGATTGAGTCGCAGGAGTGTGAAAACTACACGACTTAAACTTCTAGTCTCAGACCAGTCGCCAACTCAAAAAATAGAAGGAGACGAGCTTGAGTCATGTGGGCTTCTCTTTTCTAAGCAATCAGACTTAGAAAGGAGCTAGTATTAACTAGCCATGAATGATGCACATTTAATAATATTAAAGGAGGTTCCTAATCCATATCCAGGGACAACATCAAAGAGACATGTTGATATGGTCTCTTTTGACTTGCTCCAACAAGTAACAACCTAGCAACCTGCCAGATTACCTTAGTAACGACATATGCCCTGGCTACCATTTGGTACAACCGGTTACCAACCACATGGTAACACCATAGAAGACCTTAGCAACCTCATAGCGATTTCTTTGCAAGTTTTGCACAGGCAAGCACCACTCACATTTTCTCTAGAAATCTAGTCGCACTACATAGTAGTGAATAGTATGAATGAATAGGAATAATTTGTGGTTATGGTTTGCTCTGCGAGCCTTGTAGTGTTCTCATTTCATAAACAACACCTGTTGCTCTATGTTTGACTGCCTCGTTTTCCTCCTGCCCCTCTGCCCCTCTCTCTTTACCACTCATTCCTCCTCCGAAACCACAAGTATCCATATTTATTACTCATCACTCCTTCATTCAGCCCATCTCTCTCTCTCTCTATCTCTCTCTCTCTCTCTCTCTCTCTCTCTGATTTACTCACTCTCCTGCCCACAGGTGCCAAACCATGATGTCACGTGTTGGGTGTTCCCATAAATCATGCCTTTGTTCATTCCTCACCTCCTCTGGATCTCTCCCTGCAGTCTGCTAGCTCTAGCTGCGTGTGTGAGCCAAGCACATTGGTGCCATATGTAGCCGAGAACATCTGAGTGTTCTTCTGTCTCTGCATGCACTTTTCCTGCTTTTCAGGAATCCAGACACTGCTGCTTAATGGAACGGCTCAGTGTCATCATAACTCATCTGTAATGTATCCACACATACACCCGTCCACACGCATGCCCTGATTTACACACTGTGAGTCTGTTTTTGAGATTTGGGTGAGTTAAAACTGTAGTGTTTCTGGCTCTCTGTGTGTCATCTGGTGGAGGGAAGCAGTACAGCTCTATAGATAAGATGGTTCTCTTACTTTCTCACTTAGTAAATGTCGGTGGGGGGCTGTTTTGTGTTTAAAGCAGGCTGCACGGTATAGAGCATCCAAACGCTGCATTACTACAGGTGGAGGTATTTTCTGTTTACAGTAGTATTCGAGAGTCAATTTTTCGAATTAACTTCTTTTTTACATTGCTTTTATATTATAGTATCAGCAAAACAATTTGAGTGAAAAGTTTTGAGTCAAAGAATTGATAAATTATCATGAATGTAAAAATTTCTTTGTATTTGGATTAAACCAGCTTTTAAAGGGATAGTTGACCCAAAAATGGAAAAACCTGTAATTATTTACTCTCATTTCGTTCCAAATCCATTTAACTATTTTCTTCCACTGATCACAAAACGAGTGGTTTGGTTAAATGTTAGAATGTCAGCATCAACATTCTCCAACATTTCTCCAGTCATGGGCAGAAATGAAGGGAAACTCTGGGCTAAAGTGCCATAGAAAATGAGTAAAAAAAAATATGGGTGCAACAAATGCACCTGTAATAATTACTCTGTATTTTTATTTATAACATCTGATGAACTGATAAATTAGTTCTTAATATGCCATTTTAGGCCTGGTTATACATATTATTGAATAAAATATGAGATGATGTTGAGTTAATTGAATGGGTAAGAGGTAGTGAATTCAATACATTTAAATACATTGTATGAAACAATTAAGTGACTTATTTGACAAATAAATGTACTAAATTGAAGTTCATTTATGGTACCAATACAAAGAGCCACCAAATAATTTTCCCGAACTTTCGGCTTCACTGTACCTTGATGTTGGATATACCTTCCCAATTCCATCCATGAAGCAGAATCTCTGTCTTCAAAACTGGCTGAAGGCACAACTTTTACATGAGCACTTTACTATACACTCCAATTAAAAATGTATTTAAAAAAACATAGTGTTGCACATTAATCTTTGTTTTGTCTAGTACTTTTCTGATGCAGTTGAAACTTTGTAATGCAGCACTTTTCATGTTACGGTCTCCTTGAGATGAATCGCTTGCATTCCTCCTCATTTTGTAAGTCACTTTGAAAGTCACATCTTCTAAATGAATACATGTAAATGTAAGTATCTGACAACTTGTACATGGTTAGGAAAAAATATGCCTAAGTGAAGTAAAAATTTTTAAAAAATTAAATATTTCTGACTCTGTTTCTTGTTGTGTTTCAAAGAAGTAAGTCATAGCTTTGAAATTAAGAGTAAATTATGAAAGAATTTTAAGGTAAGTAACATTATTAAATTTGTTATTTTGAGTGATACAAATGTACATTTTTGGGCAATTTAATCTTTAATTGACAGCATGCACTCAAGCTGGCATTGACTCAATGACCAAAGAGAGCATCTTGTGTGCTTCAATGGAAGCAAGACATTCTAAACTTTGCACAAATGCATTAACATGGTCAGTGTCACAAATTTGATGACATGATTGGTGATCTAGAAATTGTGTAGAAATATTTTCAAAATCCTAAAACATTTATATTTCCAGGTTTAAATGTAATATTGAATCCCAAATTTTCAGCGTAGACTTTTGAACCCCATCATACAAACTTCGCACTGCTGCTTGTTAGACTTTGCATCATCTTGAATTGAGGCCATTCTGCAAAACCATGACCCAGTAAACTTGTTATAATAACTCATCTCTCCAGACACTGTAGTTTACGTGTGTATGTGACTGGAAGTCCTCAAGTACTTTTGACAGCTTTACTCTCATTGCTGTCCACTCTGCTTTGCATTCAGTAACACTTTGTCTTGTCCATCACGATGCACTTAACTCTTTTTCCACGTGAAATGCTCTGGCCCCAGGGCAGCCATTTTGTGGGCCTTTTGTGGCACTGTGGAGGGGCTCCAGGAGCATTTTCATGTCAATGGCAGCCTATAAAACCATCTGGGGGGTCTGATGGTGCGCCTGACATCTCACTACTCGTGGGCTGTGGCAGCAACTATAATCCGGCATAGGTTACCATGGCAGCCGTGATGTAAACGTTTGTGATGCAAAAAAGTGAATGGAGTAGTTGGCAATTGTTTTTCTTCACCTTTTACATTTTAACATTCCTATTGGAGACAAATTAAATATGCAACCACATTCCATCTCTTTCATGTCACCTCACAAGTGTTTCACTTATTATTCTTATTTTGGGGGTCATTATAATACTCTAACAGTCCCTCAAAGAGACCAATTAGAGTGGAAGTGAGACAGGAAAATTAAAGGCTGCATGGAATGTAAAGGCAAGCTATATAGTGTAATTATATAACATCTGAGGAAACCAGGGTAGCAGGGGGCCTAACAATGTTTTTTGTCAAAGCTGTTATGTATTTACTTTGTTTTGCCATCAAGCACAAAGACACATTCCATGTTTACCCTGCATGATGTACTGGTGAATCCACAATCTCTTTGTGACACATTTACTGTGATTATTTTTTATTTGCTGTCTTCACTGCTCTCTCTTCCTGGTTCTTCACCTTTTACTTATGCTATTGTTTGTGTCACTTTTTCAGACATCTCAGAATGCTCATCAAAACAGGCCTGATAGATGCCCACCTGTACTGCCTGAAGAGATCTGTGGTTAATTTCTTAATAAACAACAAGTAAGTTGGTATTTCCCAGTGCCACAAGAATTTCACAACTCTATGTCTGTCTTTGCCTGTCTGCATATTGTACCATAAAATCCACACTTACTTTTATGGGGATTTTGTTAAGATGTAGCTACTACAACCATTTTGAACAGTTATCAAGGAATTTCTATCAGGAAGACTTGCAGACTTGAGTGAAATTTAAGATGACATTTATTTGATGAAAATAAAACAGAAAAGTAATGTCTCTCTTCTGGAGGTCCGAAGAAGTTGTACTCGGAACGTCATATCCTGCCAGAGGTAGGAGGCAGGGGCGAGGAGCCTACCCCCTTGCGGGACGGGACTCAACTGGTGGTGGTGATGTGGTGGAGGTTGCCATGTTAGCACACTGAAACAGCAATGTTTAGATAGATTGTGAGGAGACGTATAAAGCAACGGCTTACATGTGATTGGCTGGGAATTACCCTGCTAATTGTGCGATGATGTACAGCTGCTAGTCTTCCTACATAGATTCAATTTTATATTGAGTGTGTGTATATTTGTGTACTTGTGTTTTTATGTGTGGCCATTTGTATACATGTATTTTAGTGGGGTGTGGGTGTGGGTGTGCAAAAATGAAAATTCTCTCATCATTTACTCACCCTTATGCCGTCCAAGATGTGAATGACTTTCTTTCTTCTGCTGAACACAAATGAAAATGTTTAGAAAACATTCTCAGCTCTGTAGGTCCATACAATGCCAGTGGATGTTGATCAGCACTTTAAAGCTCCAAAAAGCACAGACAATTGTAGTAAAAGTAATCCATTCGATTCCAGTGGTTAAATTAATGTATTTTAAAGTGATTTGACTGCTATGGGTGAGAAATAGATACATTTTTAAGTCCTGCTTGCTATAATTGTTTACTTCTGGTCCGAGAGAGAGGGCCGAGTTCACGCAGCCAAATGAAAAGAAAAACCAACGAAGCTTGTGAACAGATTTCTGTTGTAAATAAACTGAGCTGCACTTCCGGTTGTATTGTATCAGTTCTTGCGTGAACATGCAAACGCGTTTTTATCACACGAGAGGCTGTGTTACCTCATGAATGCACATTGTAGAGCGAACAGAAGTAAACTAGTGAAAAGGACTTAAATATTTATCTATTTCTCACCCAAAGTGATCATATCTCTTTATAGACATTAATTTATCCTCTGGAGTCATATGTATTACTTTTACTACTGTTTGTACTTTGTGAAGATTTAAAGTGCTGATCACCATTCACCAGCATTGTATTGACCTACAGAGCTGAGATATTCTTCGAAAAATCTTTGTTTTTGTTCTGCAGAAAAAAGAAAGTCATTCACATCTGGAATGGCATGAGGGTGAGTAAATTATCAAATAATTTTCATTTTTGGGTGAACTATTCCTTTAATGGAATAACAAATAATGCTCTCAGCGCTTCATTGCAAACATCTTATCAGCACAATTTCACTCCTAATCTTTCTCTCAAACGGCAGCATCTGTAATCCTGCAGTCGGCCTGTGTCCTCTACAGTCCACCCCTTCATTCCTCCCTCAGCTCTCCATTCATCCTCTCCAATAGCCCTCGGTTTCCCTTCCCCTTCAGTCCCCTTTGTGCTCCTGTAACTGACATTGTGAGGCCGGGCAGCCTGCTGTAAAGTGGTGCCGAGCATGGCCTCTCTTAGGTCCTCTCCCTCATACGGAAAAGCGAGGGGCTTCTCTCCACTGTGACATTTTAATTTGCGCTCCCCCTGATATAAATATCATTTCATCTAATCTGCCCCCTAAACCCCCTCCTCCTCCTCTCCCCACTTTCTATCATCAAAGTAGTTTGACTTTTTTATGCTGCCTTTTCTCTCTCGTTTACATTCTTTTTTCTGTTCATCCCTCCCTCCATTCGTCTCTCTTGGTCTTTCTCTCTCTCTCTCTCTCTCTCTCTGTCGCCCTTGAGCCTGCAGTGCTGTGGCGTACTGAAGAAGAAAATGGACATAGTAACTGTTGTTTCTCTAGGCATTCAGATGGAAATTTTAATCTTGCCTAAAAGAAAATAAAGAGAGAGAGAGAGAGAGAGAGAGAGAGAGAGAGAGAGAGCGAGAGAGGCTGATTTAAGGATATGGCATAGATTCTGAATTGCTCAAGCATACTGATTTCTCAAGCTTATATGTTTTCAAACCATGATTCAGTTTTAACCATTTAGGAGATCATAAATTATATATAAAAATGTTTAATTGTCTTTCGCTTTTTTTGTTTTCTTTTTTGGAGGGGAATGTTCATTGGAAAAACTGACACTGACATTATGACATTATGCCTTGATGTTTTCTGACAGCGCATAGGTAACACTTGAGACTCTAAAAAGCTCTTTATTGAGGTATTCTGCTTTGGTACTGAAATTATGTGCATTTGTTTTTATATCTAAACTGGGTGGCTGTTTTATCTTTTTAAACCCAAAAAGTGTGCATTTCCAAACCAACTAAGGAACAGGACAGTGAACACAGGACAAACTCAATGATGGCTTAGTAGATATTTTATTGGTCAGGGCATTTCATCGTCGAGTGAAAAAAAAAAAATGTCACATTCCCTGTAAAACAAAAATAAACAACAACTAGCTTTTTCATACATTTTTGAAAATGGTGTTATAAAGCTTCTTGCCCAGATGGTGTCTAACCTGCCTGTCTGAAAGTCTGCACTGACCAACTGGCCCCCATTTTCACACAGATCTTTAATAGATCATTGAAGCAGTATGAAGTTCTCTGCTGCTTCAAATGCTCCACCATCATTCCAGTTCCCCCCAAAATAAAAATAAATCACAGTCACTCTCACATCTGTGGTCGTGAAGTCATTTTAGAGACTAGTTTTGGCCTACCTAAAGGACATAACTGGACCCCTGCTAGACCCCCTTCAGTTTGCTTACCGAGCAAACAGGTCTGTGGATGATGCTGTCAACATGAGACTACATTATATCCTGCAACACATCGACAGACCTGGGACTTATGCTAGGATCCTATTTGTGGACTTCAGTTCAGCCTTCAGTACCATCATGCCTGATCTCAACCAAACTGATAAAGCTCTCCGTGCCAACCACAATATGTGGATCAATAGCTTTCTGACAAATAGGCAGCAGCTTGTGAAACTGGGGAAAATCACATCCGGGACCCTCAATATTAGCACTGGTGCTCCTCAGGGAAGCGTTCTTTCTCCACTGCTCTTCTCCCTGTACACGAATGACTGCACTGCAAAGGACCCCTCTGTCAAGCTCCTGAAGTTCACAGATTTCACCACGTTCATTGGCCTAATCCGCTACAGTGAGGAGTCGGTATACAGATGGGAGGTTGAACAGCTGGCTCTCTCAGGACCTGAAGTAGGAACACCCACATAGACACCATTGTGAAGAAGGCTCAGCAGAGGTTGTACTTCCTTCTCCAGATGAGGTTCAACTGGAGCTGCTGACTTTGTTCTACTCAGCCATCATTGAGTCTGTCCTGTGTACATCTCTAACTGTCTGGTTTGGTTCAGCCACCAAATCAGACAGAATGAAACTATAACGGACAGTCAGGGCTGCTGGGAGGATTATTGGTGACCCCTGCCCACCCTCCAAGACCTGTACTTCTCCAGTGTGAGGAAACTTGCTGGTAGAATCGTTCTGTCTCACTGTAATGTTCTGTGTGCACTTGCTTGTTTCGTCTATCACCCAAAAATGTATTGTGTATGTGAGCACACTTGGCAATAAAGCTCATTCTGATTCTGAAATTAAAGAAAGTACTGTGCTGCCACAGTAAATTATAATGTATCTTTCATTAAGAAGTAAAGTGGTTTTGGAGCATTGTTTCACATTGACTGTAAATACAATTGTTTTCTTACAATATGCTTAAATTTACAGGTCTGTCACTTCAGTTAGGGGAGAATTAGTGCCTTATTTGTTACGTAAACAAATCTTAAGGTCCTGCAATTCACCAAATCCAACAGACGATTCTGAAAAGAATTGGAAAAAACAGGATGTTAATGCTAATTTGGGTAAAATTCCCTTTTGTATTGATTAAAATTAGTCACCTATTATGCGAATGTTATGTGTACATAATAACCGTTGGCCTTTCACAAACTCATATGTGTTCACAGAGCTCTTTAACTCTAGTAAAGATTAGACCCTGCTGCAGCTTGCCCGTGAGAGGTCAGGTTGGAATGATCACCGTGGAGACATAAGCGAGGCCTATCATGGCGGAAAGCTACGCTTCTACGTTCACATCATGGAGGATGGCATGTGTTACCATGTCAACATGCTTGCCGCTTACAAGAGGCCAACTGCATGGTGAGACAAACCGAAAGAACAGTTGTTATAAGAGCAGAGACTAGAATATGCTTGGTTTTATTTATACAGTTAAAAGGGTTGTCTCTGTCAACCATCAAATATGTTGTTTGAGCTACATATATTGGTTACATTGAATTTGTTGGATGGTTTCTGTTGTCCTGCAGGTTCCCAGACTGTTTGAGGACCCTCCAGTCCATCCAACTGCTGTAGTCTCAGAACGCTCCTTGGTGAGTCCTTTAGACATATCACTAATACAGTAGTAGTCATTGACTGCATTTACATGTAGACCAGAAAGTGGCTTATTGCAACGTTCAGGTTTACATGCAATGTATAAGCGACGTACTCTTTAACTGGTCAGTACGCAGCTTTCTCCACAGCAATGTAATTTCCCTGTGACAAATGTGTAAATAACAAACATGGTATCTGAGGAAGACTTCGATATTCTCCATTGCTTCACATTATTTCTAAATATTCCAGAGTTGTTGCTGTGCTTGTTACCTTGACTTCCTATCGCAACCTGCAGAGGACATGCACTTCAACAGTGGGGTTTCCATCAAACATAATACTCTTGGATTCCCCCAATGTATGAGTGCATATACAGTATGTGAATGAAAGGGGCCATCAATGTTTTATATTGGTGTGTAAAAATGGGTATAGCTTATAGTGTATGTGCTTTTCCCACTGTACTCCCAGAAATGTTGAATTCTTTCCATTTTGTTGACTTGTTTGTCTCCATCCTATGATGTCTGTTATCCTGTCTGTTCACGCATATGCACACTCCTCAAAAACCTGTTAGAAAGCCGCTTATGTGTTTACATTGCCACATAAGCCACATTCTCCTGACGAAACATGGGTATGTTAAACTTCTTTCTTGTAATCCCTTAAATGGCATAAGGAAATCAGCATTCTTGTTTACATGATGTTTCAGAATTCCTCTTACTGCAAAAACCCATGAGTGCATGAAAAAACGTGGTCACTATGATATGTCTGTGGCTCAAAGGGGCTTGGGGCAAAAGAGTCACCAAATGTGATCAAAATTCACCTGAAATTCTAATTGTTGTGACAAAAAATGCCTCTGTAATGAATAAAATAAATTAAAAAATGATTGTATCTGAAACCTGTTATAGCTCTTAAAATTTGCTTCTAGACCAAGTTATTCTACATATAATCTCTTAAAACATAAGTTTATGCAGATTAAATTTTATGGATATGAAACCTGGGTGTGTTAAACCTCTTCCTTGTGATCCCTTAAATGGCATAAGGAAATCAGCATTCTTGTTTACAGTACATGACGTTTCAGAACATCGCTTACTGCAAAAACCCAGGAGTACATGTAAACATGGTCACTATGATATTTCTGTGGCTCAGAGGGGCTTGGGGTGAAAGGGTCATCAAAAGTGACTAAAATGCAATTGAAATTCAAGTTGTTGGGACAAAAATTGCCCCAGTAATGATTTCTTTTTTAATTGTATCTGAAACCTGTTATAGCTCTTAAAATTATATTCTAGACCAAGTTATTCTACATATGATCTCTTAAAATTTAAGTTTATGCAGATTAATTTTATAGATAATAAGGAATAAGTTCTATTTTATTCATAAGTATTTGATATAAAATGACACACAGTGTATCTATAATATAGTAAGAAAAAAATATACCCTCACAAAGGTTAAAAAAAAAAAAACAATTCCCTGAATATCAAAGCCAGGGGACAATATTGCTCCTTATTGGAAAATGTAATTACTGACACTGGTCTTTGTATGCTTAAAAACACATATTTAATATTCTATGTCATACAAATCCTTTAAGGAATACACATAAAATGATAATTGGTGTGGTAAATAAATCCAGTGTGCTATTTTAATAAATTACTGCATCTGTAAAATGGTGCCATCTCTCTTATTTAGGTTGGAAGTCACAGCATTGTTGGGCCGTCTTGTCAGATATCAAACAAGACATCAGTCAAGTGCTCGACAATTTAGATCAACCACAATCAAGGAGAATGTCAAGATTATCAACTCCATCATCATGAAAGGTGTGACTATTGAAGAAGGGTAGGTGATCTCACCCAAGTCCATTCTGACTGCTTATGACTGCAACAGTGCCCAAACTAGTCTATTTGCTAGATACTACTTGAGAGAGAGGATGTTCTAGGAGAGTGGGTTTGATCATCATCTCGATTATGTTGAAAGTCTGTGTGTGCAGTACAATGGGAAAAAATACATCAAGCAAAGTGTGTTTTTTTTTTCAAGTGTACTTGTTTGAATAAATATCTTATTACTGAAAATCTACACTATTTTTAAAAAGGTTGAGCTACTTTCAGACACCTGAAAAATCTAGTTAATTGTGTTAATCTACTTAGTCCAACACATTAGATGGTATAACCCCTAAAATAACAACAAAAACAAAAAAACTAAACAAACGCTGAAAACCCTGATATATCGGGTAACAAAATGCCTAAGATATCACATTAGCTAACTCACATATCACATTAATTACATTGAAATGTCTACTGCTGTTAGATTCAATTAAATTATTTGGATTAGAATTACTGGTTTTATTAGAAATTCAGGTAAATAAAAAATATAATTTGTAAGTGAGTAGGTGATGCATAATGTGTCCATAGATGTGTTTATCAAAATGTCAAGATTTTAGATTACAATGTATATGAATATTTAAGGGAGAGTGTATATCTTGTCCTGTAACTGGTCACAAGGATTTAACCGTTTTTAAACACTTTTTGCCTTTACTAGTTCATTTTAAATTGTCCTGTGGTGTGAAGTCTCAATGTTAACAGTTTGCAATAAGGTTCTATTTGTTAACTTTGTAAATGCATTAGGTATCATGAAATAACAACAAAGAGTACTTTAACAGCATTTATTAATCTTGGTTAATGTTAATTTATGAAAATGTTAATTTTAATTAATATTCATTCATAATGCAATAACTAATATTGACTTATAAAGCTTTTCTTCTTAAAAATGTATTTGTATAAATTGATACATTAAGCAATAGTCATATATACTGTAAATTAATATTTAACTAATGTTATAATGTTAATATTGTGCATGTTAACTAATGTAGTTAACTAATGTTCATGAATGCAACCTTATTGTAAAGTGTTTGCATCTCAATTAATTTGACCCTAAAATCTGCATGCATAATAATTGCAAAAGAATTAGCAAAATTATGTTTCTGATAGTTTTTGATGAAGTGTAGCATGTCACACCACAGGACATGTCAATTTCCCATATGTCTTCAAAGTGTTTGCAAGTTCATGCACCCCTTGTTGTCCTGTAACATCCCCAGTCAAAGATGCTAGACATGTTGACTGTCTCCAGGTTATTTATTGGTCTGGATCTGATTTTTAGCAAGTAGAGACCAAAGATCAGATGTTGTCAGTTAAAAGTAGGCTTGAATATGCAGACAGTCCTGTGGATACATCCAGAGACTGGGTGCGTCTGCCTGTGGGTGGCATGTCAGGGGGTGGCTGCTGCTGCTTTTTGTTGTGTTGAGAAAAAAACAGAAACTTGCGTTGCCAAACTGCTAAAGGTGTTCATTGACCCTGAACAGGCCAACATTACAAAAAATGTACAGAAATGTGATGAATGTAGATGTAAATATTTTCAAAGAAACAAGTGTTTCATTACAAGTGTTACATTCATGACTAAAAGACACTTCCTCATTTGCATCTTGCTAAACTTGGACAAGTCTTGTTCGAGAGTTTTATTTGGATGGTTCTTTTCTGAGATCACAGACTATTGAATGAACAATTGATTTTTTTCACCCCTTTTTCAAAAACAGTTTACAGTTAAGCTGATTTGAGTTAATGGCGATCTTGCTTGCCATTGAGAAAGTAGGAGATAACAGGAATTGTACCAAATCAACTCTGGGTGGTAGAAAAAGGACTCTGTTATGTTGAGATCGAAGGGAAGAGCTTTGCTCTAAACCAGTGTTTTCCCTTAAAAAAATGAGCCCAGAGCCAGCACAGTGACCTTCATGTACGAATGAGTCATGTGCATGAAAGAAATAGAGAAAGAAAAGATGGAAGAGAAGAAAGGAACAGCAACTCTTTCAAAACATAAAAAATAAAAGAGGGGATTAGGAAATCCCTGGCATTTAAAAGCGCCACTTGTATTTTTCGGCCTTTTGTTTGCATGTTGGAGTGGTTGTTTACAAAGATGGGAGGGGGGGAGGTGTGAAGGTGGTTTGTGGGGGTGTAGGGCAAAGTGGTGGTGGGGGGGTGTTCACAGTGATGAGGAGCACAGTGTCAGTAATTAGTGGTATTTCAGCACTGCATCTTTGGTGGTCTCTCTGTTTAAAACTCCAATCCTTGTAATCTCCCATCTACCCCCTCTGTCTCGCCCACTCTCTCCCTTTCTTCCAATCTTACGCACTCTCTCTCTCTGGCCTGTACACACCCGTGCACCTGAATAGAGAGCCTTGTGTAGCTGCCAATAGAAACCTGCCTCCGTCAGCTATTACACGGCCTTGCTGTCTGACGCACCTTGATCTGAAAGACAAGAGGTCCTGTCTGCTGTCCCTGTTCCGTGAGCTAAAAATCTTGGAGTGTGTTTAATAAGACATTGTGGTTGTTATAAATTTATGTTCCCTATATGGCAGGTACAGCCAGGGAAAGTGTGAAATAACACTTCCTGTAGGTCCTATGACATCCGGACATTAAACCGCAGAACACACTTTAAAAGCAGGACTAGAGCAGTCTCCTAGCTGCCTATGTTGGTTGCTGTACATCACACAGTGATGTTGTCTTTAATATATATGCTAATGGCACCTAAAGGAAAATAAAACAAGCCTGTTGAAAACACTGAGATATCAGGTTTCAGATTTGGGATGGGGGGTCAAAGGACTGTCAAGGGTGAAGAAGGGAGGGAGGGTGTAAGAGGGTCGGGTGAGGAAAGGACAAGACCCTCAGCTGTGCAATTAGCAAAAAGACATGAAAGTAGAACACTCATGGTAAATATGTTTCACCGCAAGAGAGGGCAAACAAAAGTTAATAGTTGGCGCAGGCAATCCAAGTAAACATAAAACTGTGCAAATAAAGTTTTATGGTGCCAAAGCGATCCCAGGAAAATATTATTCTTTGTATGGTGTAAACAGACAGCAGCACAGGGATGTGTGTGTGTGTGTGTGTGTGTGTGTGTGTGTGTGTGTGTGTGTGTGTGTGTGTGTGTGTGTGTGTGTGTGTGTGTGTGTGTGCGTATCCGTCTAAGTGCACACTGTTCAAAGTTGGGCTCCTTAGCACTTGGCTGTCTACAACTCAGATACACAAATATCAGCCTTTCAGTATGCTCGGAAATGCATTGCTGAGCACAAAACTCCAGACATAAACTGAGGTTTTTCAAAGAGAAATAATGAAGTTTGTAAGCATTGCCAATGATTACAGATTCAGTTCCTGTATTATATAAATGTAGAACTTATTTATTGCATAATATCTGGAATGTTAGGGGTAGAATGCTTTGGTTAAGACTAGATAGAATAGTTTTGTGGACGGATTAGGATTTTTCAATGGACAATGCTGATATCTACAAAGCAGTGTGGCCGATATAATGGTTATAAATGAAAAATGAAACATTGCTGAAATTAATTGGCCAATATGAGAATAATATAAATATTATAATCAGTTATAATACAGAGTGAGGGGTAGAGACAATCCTTGGTTTAATGACTCTATTGCAACAGCTATTAGAGAACGGAACAAAGCATGGATTAAAGTAAAAGTAAATAAAAATGATAAATGCTGGGTAAATTATAGGGTATTAAGAAACAAATGCACAAGATTAATAAAAAATACAAAAAGTGAATATTATCTGAATTTATTAAATAAAAACCTTAATGACCCCAAACATTTTTGGAAAGTAGTAAAATCATCTTCAGGAGATGTACCCCCTCCAACTATTCCAGAAGTTATGATAGCAAGTCAGGGTGAAGTTAGGGGTAAACAAAATATAGTAGATGCATTCAACAAGCATTTTATTAATGCAGGAATATATACTCAGTCAACACTCCCAACCAACCCCACTGATAGTGTAACTTCTACCACAAACTTGTCTAATGTAAATTTGAACTATATTAACTTTACTTCAATATCTGTTTCTGAAGTGCAAAAGGCTCTGTTAGGCCTGGACTGTAAAAAGTCTGCTGGGCCAGACCAGATTGAGCCATTTGTTTTTTTTTTTTCAAAGCTGCTGCAAATTTGATTGCTAAACCCATCTCTTCCATTTTTAATCTTAGTTTATGTAGTGGCTCTATCCCCAAATCATGGAAATCTGCATTTGTCCTCCCACTATTAAAAAGTGGAGACCCATTGGCCTTAGATAATTATCGGCCAATTTCCAGATTATCTGTCTTGTCTAAAATATTTGAGTCTCTTATAAATGAGCAACTAAAACATTTTTTATCTGATAAATGTACTTTAAGTTCCACTCAGTCTGGTTTCCGGAAAGAAACCACTCAGTCTGGTTTCCGGAAAGGACACAGTACAATTACGGCTGTAACCTCTGTTACAAATGATATTGTTAATGCTTTAGATGGCAAAAAGTCTTGTGCTGCTCTATTCATTGACTTATCTAAAGCTTTTGATACCGTTGACCATAATCTCCTTCTGCAAAGATTGCAAAACATAGGTTTTAGTAGCACTGTGCTAAACTGGTTTTCTGATTACCTGAGTGGTAGAACACAGTGTGTGACACTAGATAACTGTACCTCATCATTGCTAGAAGTAAGAATGGGTGTCCCCCAAGGATCAGTTTTGGGTCCTATTTTATTTTCTATTTATATAAATAATTTAGGTTTAGGTCTGAATCAAACAAAGGCTCATTTTTACGCAGATGACACTATTTTGTACACCTCTGCTACATCATTGAAGGAAGCATTTTATCATTTACAGTCTGCCTTTAGTCAGGTACAAAAATATTTGGTAGGATTAAAGTTGGTATTAAATGCTAAAAAAAAAAAAACTAAATGAATGGTCTTTACACGTTCACATTCTCCTATGGATTACACTATTTTAACACAAAGTGGTACTCCAATAGAAAGAGTGACTTCTTACAAATACCTAGGTATTTGGATTGATGATAAATTGTCTTTCGGGGTCCATATTGAGAGCCTTTTAAAAAAACTCAGACCTAGGTTAGGTTTTTATTTTAGATTAAAGAGGTGCTTTCCTTATTCAGCAAGGAAAAGGATGGTGCAGAGTTCATTCTTAACAGTATTGGATTACGGTGATTTAATTTATATGCACTCTACCTCATTTTTATTAAAAAAATTAGATGTATTATATCACTCTGCCTTACGTTTCATTACAGATGCAAAAGCTAGGACTCACCACTGCACTCTGTATGAAACTGTAAAATGGCCCTCCCTCTCTCTCAGAAGAAAATTTCATCTATTGATTTTTATTGGCAAAGCACTAATGGGTAAATTACCCATTTACATTTCAAATTTACTTATTTACCAAAACAGTGTTTACAGAACAAGGTCGTCAAAAAAAATATTATTAATTATTCCATCAACAAAAACAGAATTTGGTAAAAACGCTTTTTCATCATATGCACCAAATGTCTGGAATGAACTCCAAAACACCTTAAATTTAGAATCACTTCCATCTATTAATATTTTTAAAAACCTTTTAAAGTCAACTTTGACTGAACGGTGTAATTGTTTTTAACTAGGTACCCTTTAAATGATATGTTTGTATTTACTGAAGTTAAACAAAATGTCTTGTTTGTATATGTATAGTCTATGTATAGAGATTTGTTGTGTAGTATGTAATTTTGTATGTAATTGTAAATTGTAAATTCTTTGCAACTTTTTTTGGCCGCCTATCTTGGCCAGGACTCCCTGGGAGAAGAGTTACTGTAACTCAATGGGACTTTTCCTGGTTAAATAAAGGTTAAATAAAAAAAAATAAAAAAAAGTTATCAGCTGATACCAATAATCTCAAAATGGCCAAATAACAGATAATTAATCAACCTGGTGGACTTATTACTAGCAAAGTCTTATTAGCAAATTTGTCCACTGGTGGCCATCTTTGGAACACTCTCGGGCAGCTATTTTTCTTTGTAAACTAGTGGCATACAAGTGCAGCTCCTATCTTCTTGAATGGGGAAAGACAGAAATCTCCAAAATGGTTGGTCAAGATTATGATCAAAAAGCATATTTCAAATCAGCAGTAAAATCTGACAACAATGGTATCATGAATTGTGCTTCTTAACCTCAGATTATCCTAAAAATAACAATATTTTCCCAGCTTGTATTGCTAATGCTCATGCACGTTTTTGAGTTGATTGACAGGCGATGTCTGAATCTAAAAGGCTTTTTACCTTTAAAAAGAGACTTCCTTTCCATTGACTGTTTCTCTGCTAAATAGTCTCTGTTACTAGTTACAGGATTCCCATTGTAAGTGAAAACCTGGAAATATCAAGGAATTTTTAAATTGCAATGTTCAGTCCTGGAAAAGTCGGACAAATTTATAAAATCTTTGATTTTCATGAAGTGAAGATGAGTTATGAAACATCTTATAGTAAATATAATTGTTTCTAGTAATGTTCAGTTCTTTAATATTTAATTGGCAAGTCATTGCTCTTTTTAAAAGTAACCTCCATAAAATGTATGTATTTTTTTTATCTAGAGCTGCAACTCTTATTTTTATAATCAATTAATCTTCGATTATTTCTTCAATAAATTGGATCAAAGCCAAATTTTATTTCCTATTTTTTATTAAAATGTACTTTTTAAAAATAAACATGATTTTATGCAGGAAAATGCACACACCACTGAACATGTAACATGTTACTATAATGTTCCATATATAAAAATATAAGGAACTCTGTTTACAGTTACTGTACTTATAAAACAAAATTATATAGCATTATATGTTGAATTTCAGTTATGGTTGCATTTAACCTAAATTTGATATTTAACAACAAATGTTTATCATACTGCATAGTTTAATCAAAATGATTGTGCTCTGTTGCTCTTGTTTGATTGACACAGATGCGTGTGCATGCTCGCTCAGTGAAGTTTAACAGACACTCCCTGGTCGTAAAGACAAGTGTTTTTGTGAAATTGAAATACACACTTGACTTTGAAATAATATCAGTTATACAGTATAAAAATAATGCAAAACCTAAATAAAAGAATATAATGGTAATTGCAAGTTATGTGCTGGAGAAAATCTATTTTATTGGTTAGTTATTGCAGCACTAAAGGACATTTTTATTCATTGTTCCAAACAACTGGAAAAGTAATGTAAATGCCATGACTATTCATTGGTCAAAAAGTTTGGGAACCCTGTAGGTAGGACTTAAAGTATGTATGTGTTTATTACTATCATCATAATGTGTGCCATTGTATAGACACTGAAATGAGACTCATCCAAGATTGCTTTCCACCAGGTGTAACGTTCAAGGTAGCGTGATCTGCAACAATCCCGTGATTAAGTACCGACATTATGTACTATCTTGTGGGCAGCGGTCAGCACGTCGAGCCAGAGGGTGAGAACGATTCAGTCCAGTGCACTGTGTGTTACACTATACACACAAAATACACACAGTCTAAACTTCTGGAGTTCCGTTGTGTGCATATTAAAACCAGCTTTTGTGTGTGTGTTTATATGTGCGCTCTCACACCCATGTCTGCCTTTTTGTTTGTGTGATCTTGTGTGTGTCTTGTGTGTTTTAATCTGTTTTAATAGTGCATTAAAACCTAAGCTTGTGTGTACAATTGAGCTTTATTTTTTAATATGCTTAATCCTCACAGTCTTAGATCACTGTGAGGTTTGTGTGTGTGTGTGAGTGGGGGGGGTTGTTGGCTTGAGGCTGTTGTATTCTGGGTGGTCCGCGCCTGGTCTCTAGCCTCTCCATCAATGACAGTGCCTTAAGGCGTCTCTAAGATGTCCAAAGGCTGCCCGGTCTAATTGACTGAACAACAGGGTGTTGCTGCCTCAACCAAACCCCACCACCACCTCCTCCTGCAAAATTTCTACATCTCCACCACCCCCTACCTCTCCATCATCACTTGAGCTGGACTCAATTAGTTGGCCATAACCTTCAAAAATGCTGGGGCTTATTGAAGTGCTCCCAGAAATCCCAAATTACAAGCTAGACCCCCTGTACTTCCCCCAACAGACACACACCCCACAGTCTTCACTGCTTAAAGTGCAGCAAGAAACCACAATTAAAAGTGTTCCCACAAAAACATAGAGTAGAGGTTAATGTAACCTATTATTTAAAAAGCATTGCTTATAATAACTGCAATAAATTCCTCCCAGTAGCCCTGGGGATGACACTAGTTCTTTTGAATGAAGACACACAAATTGAACATTAACTCAGAGCATCTCTGTACTTTTTACAAACAGAAATGTATCTCTTTATTAAAGTACAGAGAAGCTCTGTGTTTTTGATATGTCAACCCTCCTGAAATAAAGATCATGATGTTCCTTTTGAGGTCAGGGCTAAATTGAAAGACTCTGAACCCCTCTGATGCAGGATATTGCATTACAAATGTTGTCATTTAAAACAAAAGAAGAGATGCAGAGGATTACAATTAAAATTGATTAGTGAGAATAAATTATAATTAGAAACTTGATGGTCTATACAGATTAAGAGTGTGGAGTCCATTTCGGGATCTTTCCTGTATTTTGCTTAATTAACATATTTGTAAGGCTGAATGTTGCGTGCTGTTATAATCGAGCTACAGTCTTCATCTCTCTGTCCAAGTATACATGATGCATAATTAAGTAATATACCACTTGCTTGTTTTGCATTCGATGTCCAGGTGAAAAACATTTGGTCACACATTACCTCTCCGAGACCAATTGAGGTCCAGTTAACATGTTTACAGTGCATGCTGGATGAAGCCGATCTACAATCCCATCATCTAGGTCAAGATTTTAATCTTTTGGATGCCAGGGGCTCCCAAATATGATGATCCCCTTGCAGGGAACCCACTTCTTATAATCTTAAAACAGTTCTTGTTCGGATCCATCCGATGATGTGTTACCCTGATTGTACCAATTTATTTCCATAAGAGCAGAATCTGTACATTATTCCAAACTTTTGGTGCCAGGGTATATTACATAAACTTCAGAACTTCTTAAACTACTTTAAAGAGATCTCATCAAAAAATCCTCCAAGTGTGAGGCATCTATTTCTCAAACTAGAGTCTCTGATGTATTTATCCTCTTATTTAGTTGTACATCTAGCCTTACACATCGCTTTCTGTCCTTGTTAGAGCCAGTTGTCCTTTGTCTTTGAAGACTGTAGTTTACACCTTTGTATGAAATCTTCAGTTTTTTGGCAATTTCAAGCATTGTAAAGCCTTCTTTCCTCAAAAAAAATATTGACTGATGAATTTCTAGAGAAAGCTGTTTCTGTTTTGCCATCTATGACCTGATATTGACCTTAAGACATGCCAGCCTATTGTATACTGTGGCAACTCAAAAACAAACACAAAGACAATTTTAAGCTTAATTTAATGAACCAAACATCTTTCAACTGTGTTTGATATAATGGAAGTGATTTTCTTATACCAAATTAGCAATTTAGCATGATTACTCAAGGATAAGGTGTTGGGAGTGATGGCTGCTGGAAATGGGGCATGTCTAGATTTTATCAAAAATAACTTTTTTCAAATACTGATGGTGCTGTAGTGGGCTAAAGCACATAACTGGTAATCAGAAGGTTACTGGTTCGATCCCCACAGTCACCATCATTGTGTCCTTGAGCAAGGCACTTAACTCCAGGTTGCTCCGGGGGGATTGTCCCTGTAATAATTGCACTGTAAGTCGCTTTGGATAAAAGCGTCTGCCAAATGCATAAATGTAAATGTAAATGCTGATTTTTACACCAGTAATGTCCTGACTATACTTTGTGATCAGTTGAATGCCACTTTGGTGAATGACATCCCAATTAATAAGTACCAATTTCCTTCCTAAACCACAAAATCTGTACATTATTCCAAACTTTTAGCCTCCTGTGTGTTTGTGTGTGTGTGCGTGTGCGTGCGTGTGCATCAGGCATCAAATGTGAATATCAGATGTGAAAGTGGAGATTTAGAGTATAAAAAGGACTTAAATATTGATCTGTTTCTCATGTTGACATTGTTGATATTAAAGGGGCGCCACGTTGGATCTCGCCTAGGGCACCAAGTAAGCCAGAACCGCCACTGCTTATGTGTTAACATGGCCAGATAAGCCGCGTTCTCCAGGAGAAACTTAGGTGTGTTAAACCGCTTTCTCTTAATCCCTTAAGTGGCATAATGAAACCTGCGTTCTTGTTTACATGATGTTTCTTTCTTTGCTTTCTGCAAAAACACTTAAATAAACAGTTTTCTTAAGTGCATTTAAAAGGGGTCTGTGTTTTTATGGCAAAATTTGAAGCACATAAATAATGTACGACAGCTTATTTTTTCCAATTCAACAGTGCACTATTCTTCTCTTGGTGAATCTTACTAAAACTGTCCAAACTTATCTGAGACATAAGTCACCACAAAATCAAAGGGAAAAAAATCAGAAATCTTATTTTGCATAAAGAAAATGACTGAGGACATCACTGAGGAACTCACATGGTCCGTCCACACTGAGGCCGTTGTGAAGAAGGCTCACCAGCGCCTCTTCTTCCTGAGATGGCTGAGGAAGTTTGGAATGAACCACCACATCCTCACACGGTTCTACACCAGCACTGAAGAGAGGATCCTGACTGGATGCATCACCGCCTGGTATGGCAATAGCACCGCCCAAAACCCTGCAAAAGGTGGTGCGAACTGCCAGACGCATCATCGGAGGTGAGCATCCCTCCCTCCAGGACATATATAACAGCAGGCGGTGTGTGAAAAAAAGCTTGGAGGATCATCAGAGACTCCAGCCACCCGAGCCATGGGCTGCTCTCACTGCTACCATCAGGCAGACGGTATCGTAGCATCAGGACCCGCACCAGCCGACTTCATGACAGCTTTTTCCTCCAAGCAATCAGACTTTTGAACACTTGATCTCTCACAATCAATAATCAGCACTGCACTTTATTAATCTTATTATATCACACTGGACTGTCATAAATTATATTCTCTTCACAATACAATATATATATATATATATTTTTATAACCTTTTTTTTTTTTTTTTTATGTGTATTCTATATTGTGTGTATTGTTTACTGTACATTGTATATTATTATTGTGTTGTGTATGTATGGGTACATTTGATATGTAAATTGTGTTGTGTAAATATGTTGTTTATTGTAATTGTTATATGTCTCGTCACTGTCATGACTGCTATGTTGCTCGGAACTGCACACAAGACGTTCACCTACTGTTGCACTTGTGTACATGGTAGTGTGACAATAAAGTGATTTTATTTTATTTTATTTTATTTGAAGTAATTGTTTTCGACAGGATGATTGTCATTACTGTATTATAATAATGATTGTAAGTTATTTTTTCTTTTAGTTTTTTATTATAGTATTGGAAATTTGGGGGGAAATGCACTTATATTTTTTATTTGATTTTGGGGTGTAAAATATACCCTGATATCTTTGAGATTCACACAACAAATGTCCCATCTTTTCTACAGTACATTGTGTTTTGGTGCCTGAAGCATGTAAAATTCTAGATTTAATCTTTAGCATGAACATGAAAAATAGACAACAAAAAAAACAGTATAGATTTATCCATTGACCATCAAATAGTTTATCAGCCAAAAGCTAAAATAATCATAAGATATTGGTATCAGCCAAAATTGATATTTCTATTTCAGCACATGACTTGGTATTTGACTAGTTTAGAGTTATTAGACTACTCTAAGTAGACTTTATAGCTGTTCCACTATGGTGGTCTTGTAGTCAACATCACACACACACTCTTTCTCCTCTGTCTCATTCATGCTCGCTCTTTCTCTATTTGTGGTCTGTTTACCACTACTGACTCTTCGCGTGTGTTAGCCACAAAGGAGTGATAGATATCTCATAAACTCTAGCAGAACACTTTCTCTATTTGTTCCTGTGTTCCCAGCATCCTTGTCCTTGGGGAAATTAGTGTATTGGGTTATAGCTGCTAAAAGCATCACTGGAGATGGCTTGTACTTCCAAGATCACCTTGCCTGTCACTTTTCACTCTGTTGTAAGGTGCAATAGATTTGCAGGTGTTATGGAACCTCCTGACATGTACCTTTCCTCATACTGTTTAAACTCTCTTGTTCTAACCTTCTCTCTCCATGTTCCTCCCTCTTTCTCTCTCTCTCTCTCTCTCTCTCTCTCTGATATAACATGCTCTATTTGTCTTTCCCAAAACTCAGGACACAAAAACTTTTGTGCAGATTCCTTCACACAAAAATATGTCTTTATATAGGTCATTAATCTTGCTCTCAAACGTTTAGTTTGGAATAGCCACATATCTGCAAGAGGATATCAGCTTTTCCTAGGCTGAATGTGTATAAGCCTAACAAATTTGTAAACTGTGTGCTTGTCAGTATGTGATGGAATGGCTCACAAGGGTATACAGGGTATATGTCCAGATAAACTTTATTAAAGTGTGTTCAAACTTGTTTTCCTCTCTTTGATTCAGTGGAACAATCATTGATGCTGAAACAACTCTTGTGAATAAAGCCTGTTTTCAGATGTTTAATTTGACCAAACACACATCTCATCTCCCTGCGATGGACTGGCGACCTGTCCAGGGTGTCCCCCGCCTTTCGCCCAATGTTAGCTGGGATAGGCTCCAGCCCCCCGCGACCCTGTACACAGGATAAGCGGTTGACGATGGATGGATGGATGGACACATCTCATCTCCTTTCAGGCACAACAGATGCCTGACAGCTCAGTCTCAGAATCTTGTTCTCTACCCTTACAGCTGAAAGAACCAATGATGTCATTGTTGGATCCAACCAGCTCATGGAGCTCTAGAACCCTGGTGGAGAAGGGATCGATCACTTTCCTTAAGTACAGACCAATCGGGATGGAAGAACTCGCTTCCATGTGCATACCCCATTGCACAGGATCCATTATTGTATGTGTAAAAGTGGATTTATTTATCTCAAGACTCTGATTATTTATTTCTGTTTCTTTTTTCACCAGTTTAGTGGGCGCAGGCCCTTACAAAAAAGTATCATGATATTACCATAAATATGGTGATGACATGTTTTTGGACATTACCATGATGGTAATTCCATTTTACCCTAGTACCTTATAATATCATTTAAGTAGCATGTCCTATAGTAATCAAAAAGTACCTTGGTATATATCAAAGAACCATTAAATTATCATCTGATACCCTCACTGAATCTTTCTACAAACAGGTCATTTTGGAAGAACACAGTGGTGTCACATTTACATCTTTTATAGAAAAAGGTTCAAGCTGTGTAATTTCTGTGACACTAGTGGTAATAAGAGGAATTGCAAAAAATTTAATTATTCCAAATAAGCAGCCATGCATTAGTATTTTTCTGTCTAAAGGTAACACATTTTCTCAAGATCTTGTGGAAAAAAGCCATGATCTGAAGTTATTGTGACTTTTTACCAAGTTATCTAGAGAAAAATAATGCATAGCCTCTGTGGGCTTCCATAAGTTTGGAACATTCATTATATTTGCAATTGCATTTGGTGTCCCCATAATGTCATAGAAATAAAACACTTTTAAATGGGACATGTATTTACAGAATTGTATAAACTTCCAACAAAGTGATGTGACAGAAGGCTTAGATTCAATAGAGGATCTATTAAAATACATTGTGGCTCTAAAGTGTGCGCTTATACTAAAGTTGAGTGCAAATGAGTTCATAGAATGATGTTTGGATGCAGGTGTTGTTGCTCTAGGTGGGTGTCTGTGTAGTTTGCAGTTTGTTTGTGGTGTTTGTCCAGTGGACATCCCAGGGCCCATCTGCGTGACCACCGTGACTGGGACTGCAAGCCCTAGTGCTGAAAAGAACAGATAACCACAATGGGGATAAGTTTATTTGTACACAAAAAGAATGAAAGAAAAAGACCACCCACTCAGAGACTGACTACTAACACTCGCTCTCTCACTCTCTCTCTCTCTCTCTCATGTTCTCTCGCATACTCCTTTCACAAAATGCTTAAAAGGATAACTTCCTTAAGATTCTCTCTGCCATCTCTCTTTGCTGTCAATGATTTATAGCATTCCAGCACTTCTGCATCTCTTAAATTACAGGACTTAAGATCCCTGGTGAAGATTGATTCAGAGCCTCAGGAAGATGCTCTGACTCTTACCGTAATTTGTAGCTCTTCTTATTGTTTTTAGGGCCAAAGCAAGTCATTTAGTGTCACCAGTGGAATGATTGCACGTCATCTATCTTCAAGACCGTGCTTCCCAAGTTTTGTATTTAGGCGTATTAAATTAATTTTCAGTGACATCTCTTTTTTTTTTCTTGCTCTATCTAATTACGTAAAATAACGTTTTTATGAGCTTATCTCTGCTTCATTTGTCCTCACTTTTCTCAGTTGAACTCCGTCGAGTTCAAGACTTGGCAGATTAAGCTTGAAAGTTGTGAAGGCATTTTTCCCAAATGGCTAAATTTTTCCCTGGAGACATGTAATGTTCGTTAGATTGTTTGGCTCTCTGATGTATATGATAAGTTAAGCCCAAATGCCCCAGAAACGATCTCATTTGAATGCCTGTCCTCTGCTAATGCAAAACATGTGTCCTCCATTTTGTCAGTGTGATAACTAATCAGATGTCGTGCCCTCTGCCCCTTCTCACTGCAGTGTCCACGCTTGGACCACCAGACCTTGCTCAAGAGATGTGGCAGCAGTGGTTTTTGAAAGGTTTGTATATTTAGACAGCCTCCCAGAGTTGGAGTCCCCATGGCTGCGTTGGTTTGGAGCTCCAAGGAGCTGTGTTCAGTGTCATTCCCTGCCCTTTGGGCCAAATGTGACAGATGCTTGTGTTTTCCTGGGCCTGGGATCAGATGTCAACTGACAGATCATATATCAGGTTCACCTCACTGTCTCTGTGTAGCTTCCAGCCTGGGTTTTCTAGGCCTGCTTAGAAGTAGAAGCGAGACAAGATTCAAGATGGGCCTAACTAAGTGAAACACACAATAATTAATAACCAGATTTATAGATATATTCAACTGAATATCAAGTTAGCTGTTTTTGGTTAAATGGTTTTAACTTGTGTTCTAGCCTGGATTAGGATGGTCATTTGTCTTGGGATTTTTTATTTGTTTTTTGCTGCTGGCCAAGCTTGGAGACCAGCTTAAACCCATTTTGACCAGCCAATCAGCTTAGGCTGGTTATAGCTATTTATTTCTTTTCAGCATCGATGATATCCCCACTGACTAGTATATTTAATGGTATGCAACAGAAAAGAATGCACAATCTTCAATTGAAATGGTATTGTTTACATCCATTGCAAGCTCTGTCTTGTTTTAGAGTGATTGAGATGCTAGCTCTTAAAAGTCTCCAAAGGTCCAAGGCTGCTTATCTTTGCACTGTAAATTAAGCTAATATGAACAAGCCTGTGCTTAAATGGGTGTGAGTGGCAGTTACTGTAAGTAATGTAAGTTCACTGTTACTTTTGTAAGCCTGCGCCCTCATAAATCACAGAGACATGGATAAAAATACAGAATTGGAACACGTTCCAATGTCTCTGCCACTAGTCGTAAAGGGAGATAGTGTCACAGGTCTCCCAAAACCAAGAGAGGCAGTGACCTGATTGAGCAGTTGACAGGCATGGTCAACGAATCTGCTCTATGGGACTGTATGAATGAATGTGTGTGTGTGTGTGTGTGTGGGGTGGGGTTTGGGGGTTGGCGGTTTGTGTAGTTGGTTGGGTGGGGTGGAGAGATACTAGTCTGAAGGTCTGAGCATGGTGGAGGGTGCTGAGAGGCTTGTTGGCCACCCAAGTGGCAGAAATCCTGCATTTTTGCTGCTGACCCCTACACATTAACAGAACACTTCCTCAATTTGTCTTCTGTGTTCTTGGGGTACAAACGAAATTTCCTCTCTTTTTCGACTCCTTTTAAGACGCTGCATCCCCCACAAGCGTCCTGCAAACCCTCACGCCCACCTTCAGTGCACACACACTTAACAATTAGAACTTTTACAGCTGCACAAAGACAGTATGGATGCTGTGTGGCCTGTAAAGGCCAATAACCTCTATGACATGTGAGGGACTGCTTGGTCTCTGAAATGAACATGCTGGCTCCTTTACAATGCTCCCCAGGACACTCGCTAAATTACGGTAAACCTTGTTTATCCCACACAGCCACTACACCTCTGTGACTGGTGTCTCTATTCTCTCTATAAGAAATAAACTCAAAGACATTTATAACAGCTTGTCAGATATGATGGGTGAATTGTAATGATTCGAAAATGGTTAAAACATCACTCTTGTTGAACAAAATTTGGAGTGTGTGGACATTTACTCTATTTTTGATTACTGGATCTGTTCCTAATTTGGGTTGGATGTGCAGTTTTCTTTAATATAATGATTTAATGATTGGCTGTCTAAAGCATGTCTATGAACAGTATTGTAATCAACCTCAATATTTTTCAGTTAAAAGTTGCATGTATAAGGAAAAATATGTTTTGGGTGATGTGGCTGGTCACCATTTCTTTTAATTAATATATACATTTTATCAGTTCATAGTAAATTTTAAATGGTCCTTCAGTGTGACAAATTGACTTTTAAAAGTACTGAATACATAATAATTCTATAAGAATTCTCAAAATACTGTTCAAAATAGTTTTATAGACAGTGTAGTAAGTCAACCGTACATGTAAACTTCCCATAAGCATTCCATATCAGTTACTCTAATTCATGGTTTAGACAGTTTGAACATGGATCATCTCATAGAATTATTGCGCAAACTCTGTTTATATCAACTATGTACAGCATATATACACACACAAACAAACACTTATGAAAGAATTAAATAAGTAGAGAGATAAGTAAGAAAACAAAGGGTCTGATTTCATCTTGCCACCTGCTAGTTCTGTCCCAACAATACCGCTGTTAAAGGGCCACAAACAAAGCCGGCTGAAAAAGTTTTTTAAGCAAGCCATTCATTACGATGACAAAGGGCAAAGAAATACATTATCATAATTAATCTTATCTGTGGCTGTGGGTGGCGGGTCCTTTCCTTTGAGACTGACGGACCCTTACAATGCCAACATGTACACATCACTGTGTGTCAAAGCACTTTGGGGGCTAAGAATATTTTAAGCTTTGTAAACATTCGCCAAACAAGTCCTGAATGTTAGTTGGAGGCTAGTGTCTCCCCATGCCTTTATAAAGATCAAAACAGTCAGTCACTGCCAATTTGAATACAAATTTTGACTTCCTTTCTCAAGGATGTTTCCATAGCACAATGGTACAAGTTTCTAGTATTTGCAACTGTGTGAAAAAAATCCACATTGCTAATTTAATGTTAATAAATGTGAGGCGCCACATTTTTACTATCTTAAACATGAAAATAATGTAAAAAGACTTTTGTTGGTAAGTATGTGTTGGTGTGAAAGATTTATGTTTTTCCCCCTTTTGAGTTAATTTCCAAAGTTAAAGTTATGTTCCTTTGTAACTTTTAACTAACATAATATTTTTCACCTACCAAAATGTGTTTTACAACACACATTTGCCCTGTTTATGTAACTACTAGTGAAGAATACTAGTGGTCTAGTATATTCCATTAGGATTTTTATTGTTTTTATGTGTGTTGCATGTGTGTATCTATTGACGTTTATGAGGTCAATTTGTTTGTAATGCTATACAGTGCTTGAAATGATTCCAGTCTTTTATTTGTTATAGTGCTTTTAGTTGTTGTGTGTGGTTGAAACAAAGGTGAAGAATATTATTATTTTTTTAAATCAATAGGGGCAATTTTATATAAGAGAGATATGTCATTATTATCTTTACTAAAATACAATTATTTGGGGTTCTGCCAAGTCTATTTTTTTATGAGGGGTTCGGCCCCTACAAAGCCATTGCTTCTGCATTGTTACATGGACATTTTTTGGGGTAAGAATCATCTGTCAATCCAATTCCTGAGATTACAGAGATTTATTGTAATTTATTATTCTAGGCAGTCACGAATTTAGCCTGTGGATCCTTAAATTTTTCTTAATGTTTAGGTTTTGTTACGGAATAGCCCACAATGCTGATTCAGAATTTGTTTTTTCTTAAAACAGAATTTTGGCACATGCAACATGATCAAACTAATATTTATGTTTGGTAATTTTAGAAATATTGTTTAGAATATCTTTTATAAAAAGTACTGTGGTTGTACCATGAAACATGGATGTATCAGATGGTAATAACATGGTACTGAATAACCATTTTTATGTAACACGGTTTGCACATGGTACTCCAAGGCACTTAAAAGAATACTATTGTTTATTTATTTATTTATTTTTTTTATTGCTATAACCATGGCATTATTAGCATAGTAATAGCACCTTGCCCAAAAAGTACTTTTTGTTAATCTTTTGTAAGTGTGTAAACCCAACTGCAGGCTCACTGATGCTTACACACGTCAACTGCAAGCAGAACCCTCTCAGCTGGTAGTTTCAAAGCAATCCGTTCACTAGGCTGATGCCTTAGTAAGATAAATAAATTCAGCCCTGAAGCTTTTGGGGAAAATAAACACGTCTTTGTCTGCAGAGCCTCTCAGCTGTCGTATGATAGCAGAGATCTATACTTTTGAAGATTACCTTTACACAAGCAAGGATGGGCCGTTGGCCTCTTATGTTTAGGGACGGTGTGATGGCAGATTTCTGGACAGCGCATGGTCATCTCCCCAGTTTATTTATCCAAGGCCTCTAGACCTCGGCCTGGACCTCCCTCAGTTTGTTAGGCTTAAAGGGGCCCCCCCTACTGCATGAAGCAATTCCTCAGATTCCACATTAGCTCCCATTCCCAGCTGCCCTTACCCTCATCAAATTAAATAATTTCAAGAAATGCATTTGTGGCTGCCACAGCATGCACGCATGTGCACACCCTGTTTAGTAGTATGCAGATTGGGACACTCGTACTTTTAAAGTAAGACTTCAGTGTTAAATAATAGCTTGACTTCATACATATCAAAGTGGATAATAAATGGAGGAACTAATTGCTTAATATGATGGTTATAGTGTGTATAAAAGTGAGGGACATTGAACTCTGTACAACTGCATATCAACATCGTAACACAATAGACAGTTTTTCTCTTGTCTGTGTATATATTTTGAGTCTGACTTTATTTATATTTAGCCTTTGATTTACATCTTTCTCTTTTGTGATGGAAAGTATTACAGTAAACTATTGGACTACAGGATCCCTATTATTTCTTTAGCATGGTCAGGTTAGGCAGAGCTGTGTGTTGCTCTTCACGCGTGTCATGGCTGCCAGAATAGCAATAAAGGATGATCAACAGAATGTCATGTTACTCATTTATACTTTGTCCAATCAAGATGGAAAACTGAATATGTTTTATAAGTTTTTATATGGAGTGGTGGTGGCATAGTGGGCTAAAGCACATATCTGTTAATCAGAAGGTCGCTGGTTTGATCCCCACGGCCACCACCATTGTGTCCTTGAGCAAGGCACTTAACTCCAGGTTGTTTTGGGGGGATTGTCCCTGTAATAAGTGCACTGTACTGTAAGTCGCTTTGGATAAAAGCGTCTGCCAAATGCATAAATGTAAATGTAAATGAATAAGTATCACATTTTACACAACGTTAAAACAAATTGCTATGGTTTCCAGTGGAATACACACACCACATTATTGTTCTTTTTACAGGAATTTATTTAGCCTACTTTTAGAAGTGTTTGAGAGAATAATAAATGATCGTTGTTAAGATTGAGCAGATTGAACTTGAATTAAGAAAATGGGAGGAAATACTCAACAGGCTACATGTACACCAGTTGTATGTCTCAGAACGTTGTTATTAATACTAGTTCAGATGAAAGTGTCTTAAAGAGAGAGTAAACCCTAAATATGAAAGTATGACACTGGACAGCGCCCTCCATGAATTAATTGCAAATGTCATCAGCCAGCACAATAACAATAAGGGAGACCCATTTATAATTTGTCTAATCATCAATGATAATCTTGGAAAGTTAATCTTGTCCCTGCCATTATGCAATATCTAAAAATCATTATAGTAAACCTGGGGTCATCTACTAACCACAGAGGTCTTACAAGTATATCCAACAACCAACCAAACTCCAGAGATTTTCTTTTAGAACATAAGGGTAAAAAATGCTACCTGATTTGCCACTGATTCCTAGGTTTGACAAAAAGAGTCAGTAGCAAGTAACAAATGCTCTAAAAAGGACAAGTGATCCACCAAGGGTTTTTTAGCTTACAATTATGCTGGCAGTTAAAATAAATAAAAAATTTGTATCTTTATTATTATTGATAATAATAAAAATAATGTAATTAATAATTATTTATAATTTTATACGTTTATTATTATTATAAACTAGTTAATCTATATTATTATAGACAATAATAATAATTTAAATAAATAATTTAATTTAAAAAAAATGTAAGTCCTCTTCCTGGAGTTAGTGAATGTATGCGCGAGTTTATACCAGATTAACTTGTAATGTCGCGCTCTATATCAGACTGTCAGCATAAAATAAATCTGTGCCAGTGGTATCAATGGATGGCATGTGTGATAGCGTGTTAAAATACGAACTCGGGCTATTGGAAATGTGCAGAGCAGGGCAGCAGTGCAGTGAGTGTACTGAAAGAGTTCCTCTTGCACTTCCCCCTCCCGGCGCTGATGTGAAGGGCTGCCTGGGTGGTCTCCCTCTCCCTCCACTTTGGTGAGCTGTTGCTTAGCAGCTAATAATAGATGTTTGCAAAGTAATTTGCCTCTTCCTCGGCCAATGAGAACCAGAGCACTTTTCCATCAAACCACCCATTTCAGGATTTGCAAAGGGGGCTACCTCTCCAAATGTTAGTGCAACAGGATCAGAGGTAGACTGAAGGAATCCGCTCGCCACTTTCCACCACTTTAAAACGAGTTACGAGCTATAGCCGGACGAATGAAAACCGAAGGATCTATACGGATTCGAGCGCATAATGTTGGGATGGAGTTGGAAGACTTCGGCTCAGCGAAAGACTAAAGAAGATTCTTTCAAGTTTATCCCGGTGGATGCGCGCGACCTGTTTGTTGGATTATTGTTATTATCGCTTCTGCCTAACACGCGTCGTTTGTCTTTTAACTTTCTTCAACGCTTCTTCTTCTCTCTCTCTCGTTTGGACTATGGCCTCGGATCCTAGAGACCCGGGGGCCAGTGATGTTTTTGGAGATTTACCCCCGAAATACACACGTTCTCCGCCGCCTGTGAACTCAGAACTCCTCCGGAGACCCAGTTACTGCCACGCAGCTTTTGCGTTAAAACAGATTTCTAAGGTGACAAACGCATTTTCCAGTGGAATATACACACCGCATTGTTGTTCTTAAAGTTTTATTTAGAGTTTTATAGAAGTCTGGGGATTGTAAAGGACAATCTTTAGCCTAGTTGTGTTCGAGGAAATCACAATTAATCATCGGTACAATACACTATAGATTTAACTTGAAGTAAGAAAGTGAGAGTGAAATTATCAACAGACAACTTTTACATTAGCTGTACTCCTCATAGGGGTTGTTATTAAATCTAGTTGAGTAGACAGTGGTTTAGAGGCAGAGAGTAAACTACACTCAATAGGAAAGCGTGAGTCCAGTTAGTGTTTTCCATGAATGAAAGTAGAGTCTCCATTCATTTAGCCCATCTTTAGTAAGGTACACGCGCGTTTTGAGCCTTTATGACGTTTAATTCGCTTCAGTGTTCAGTCTGGTTGGTCTAGATACAGTGTAGCTTGTTTGTTTGACAATGCGCGCATCCTGCTGATGAATTCACTGATTAAGTTTGATCTGACAAAGCATCAGTGAAGCGCACGAACGCTTGGCTATGTGCCAAAACTCCCATGAGTGAAACCAAAACATGTCCAGTTATACTGCAGCCAGCACTGCCAGTTAGAGGAAACTTGTTGAAACCAAGCTTGGCTTCATTAATCTAAATTTTTGATCAAATTACACGCGAAAGTGTTTGTTTTTCTACAGTTTACAGTTTGAGAACCTGTCTAAGTAGATTTAGCAAGACATTAGCCACAGCAGCAGTAATTGTGGGCTTTTGATTTCTACAAATAGTGGTCTGCTGAAAACATTTCCCATGTTTGGAACTTGAAGCTCTGAATAGCTTCTAGTATTTGGTCATGTAATAGCATAGTAAATATGTATGATTAGTGTCAGAAGAATATATTTCTCATAGCAATTAGTGTAGCTTATAATTAAACACATGTTTGACAGCTTTTAGTTGTGGTTACCTAGTCCCATGTGTTGTAGCGTTCTTGTCAAGGATTTCCAGTGTATGACATGCTAATTGAGCAAACAACTTTTAAAATACTAACTGTAATGTTGGTTATTCTAAATTGTTACACCTCTCACTTTTAATAATCATTTTGTCTTACATGCTACTGAGATAAGCATAGATTACTGCCCAAATGAGACACTCAAGAAGGCCTGTGAGATGTTTAGAGAAGGCCCTTTAATATAGTTAATAAAGTTCACCCTAAGTATGTTCTACAGCTCGATATGGGAACAAGTGTCAGTTATCTCTGGGAATGGTCACTTTTATGGTAAAGAATGCCAGGCTGTATCTTATTAACCTTCCCTGTTGTATTAAAAGAGATATCATGTCAATTTGAAATGTCTGCATGAAAATTTAATAGCCTCATTTGTAAATATCGATTTCTGCATTGTCAAAGCAGTTCACTGTCCTGGCAGGGCACTGTGTGCTACAAATGATTTGCAATAGCATCACTGAACATGTGAATAAGTGTTCCTCTCTTGTGTCTCAGGGGAAAGCTGTGGGACAGAAAGCACCGCTGTGGATTCGGGCGAGATTCCAGGCTTTTCTCTTTTCTTTGGGCTGTCACATCCAACGACACTGTGGAAAAGTCCTTTTCATTGGACTACTTGTGTTTGGAGCCTTATCTGTTGGTTTGCGAGTCGCTGCCATTGAAACGGACATTGAAAAACTATGGGTGGAAGGTGAGTTTGAGATTTCATATTCTGGTTGTGTGCTGTGTGGGTGGGTTTTGGGGCTGATCGATGAGATCTGCAGTAAAAGGTCAGGTCAACTTATGTGGGGGCTGTATGCAGTGTTGTTAGCTTGGTATGGCACCATTTTACAGAGTCCTTTTTATCACAGCTCAATTTTAGATACATTACCCCCAAACATTTTAATGTCTTTGCTTTCAGATTGAATGTACTTAGCTTTATGGATATTCTCTGATTGAAAATTCGATTGTGGTAATCATAGTGCAGTTCTTGGGTGATGTTTGACTCAGGCTTGTGTGGGCTTCTGATATGAAGTCTCTGGATCTTTGAGCGGACGTAGACCGTGGCCTCTGGAATTCCATATCTCCTGTCACGCACACATAGCATTCTTTTTCATAGCACATGCAAGCCGTCTCTTGTTCTCTCCCTTTCCGCCTATATTGTTTTCGGTGGGTGCTGCGCTAGAAGTTTTTTTTTTCTTGCGTTTGACGTCCTTTCCATGCACCTCACTTATCTGTGCATTTTCGGGCAGCTTTATTTGGTTTTCACACTGCCAAATTCCTTCCAAGCCCCCTAGGCTTTCACCACAGTGCTGATCCCCTGCACAGATGGGCTGTGTGAATCGTTAGCCATCTTTGAGGAGCTGACCCTCCCCCTCCTGCTCGCTGTGTGGTCCTTCACTACTCTTGGATTCCATTCAACAATAAAGGACCCCCCTTTACCAAAAAAGTGAATACAGCTGAAGTTTACCCACCTGTTTCACACTCACACATTCTATTTCACTATATATATACTCTGTGAAGACAAGAGTTTTTTTTTTTTTTTCAAAAATATGTATTTCAGCAAGTCAGAAAGCACACAAAGTTTAGTATTGTTGTTGTAATTACTTGTAAAATATGCCAAACTGTAAACGTGGCGATATATGAACGTGTGCTCTCCAGTGGGAACGTTAGATGGAGTATAAAGCAAAGGGAGTTGTCAGATGTTGTCAGTGAAATTTGTGTTTAAATGTAAAGCAGGCATAAAGCATGGGGCTCCTGGAGTGAAACGCCAAAGTGCTGAAAAGGAATGCTGTGCCTTTAAGAGGCAGTGCCTGTGTTTCTAAAGTTTCTGCCTGTGTTGTTTCCCCCAATAGCCCATTGACAAAGCTGCTCAGGGCTGAATGGGGAGTAAGTGGTATGGTAACAAGGAGAGGTTAGTTCTCACACACAGACACACACACACACTCACTTCTGCACACATACACATACAAAGTCATAGGCGCAAACAAAAGAGTTTTATAATGGGTCTTGTAATTGGGAATTGAATTTAAAAAGCTCCCTTGTGCCTAAATAACTGCATATATTAAGGGTGTTTTGCAGTTACTTATCAAGCCACAATGTTTTATTATCATAAAGAAAACAATATTATATCAACATGAAAAGTACAACTGCATTGCAATTAAAAGTCCAAGCAAGACACAAATATTCAAATATGCTGTGTGTGCGAGCTGTTTTGAATAGTGTGGCAGTCTTGGCCTGTGGAACTAACACTTGACCAGCTGTGCATTTTGGAGCATATGCCTCCTCATTACTTACCCCCTGAAGCGGTAACTGTCCCTTCCTCACCCCTGCTATAGCCCCCCCACCCAAATGTCACCCAGGCCACCAAGTGTCCATGTCCTCAGGGACCACCCGGCCATCCGTAATTGTTTCCGCCTTCCATCAAACAGTGTGTGAAAATCGTCAACCTAGTAAAGGTGTTAAGATGCCTTAAAAAACTAACCTTTAACTGTAAACTGTAAAGAATACAGTGTGTTTTGTCTTTTGTGTCACAAAAACCCTCTTCCATTTGCACGAGTGTGTTTGGAGATTATTTAAACTGTTTGTTCATTGCCTATTACAAAGAAAGAAGTCAGAATTTAATGATAAACATATCTATCAAACTTAGCCCAAAATAGATCAGTGGGTTATATCTAACCTCACCTCTCCAACTGTGATAGAGGTTAACACATTTTTGAATGGTTTGCTGATATAATCACATGATTATTATCTCTCTTTGACCAAGTTATGGCTTGTTGTTTGAAATTCTAGACCAAGAGTGATGTTTTGTTTTTTAAAATTCAAACTTTACTGAAGCAGGGTTAAGTTGAAGTCATTGGTTGATTCTTGGGAAAGTGTTATTTAGCCTGCATTGTAAGACCAAAAATAGAGGGGATAAAAAAGTTAAATGAAAGCTTGGGGCTGGTGAGAGAATAAACATTCTAGCCCCTACACCTTTAAATTTATCTGGATTGCATGTTTTGTCCTTATGTAAAGTGTCAGATTGCAGTGGGAGAATTAAAAGAGGGGGAGGAAAAATTATAGTTTCAAAGGATCTTGAGTTATTTCATCTGGCTTCTTGCACTAACCCAAGAAGTACCACATCTTGTTTTAATTGTACGGATTCTAATTTATATATTTTTTTCCTTTTTAGAGTGAAGGATGAGGATAGCTTTGTCAGTGACATGTTGCCCATCAGTTTAGGGGACAACGGCAGACTTTGATATGTGATTATATGCTTGAGTAATGCTGGACTCCCAAAAGGATTGCTGGCATTTTATGGTCATTGCAAAAATGTGTGGTGGGCTAAACAAACAGCAAACTTTCTCAAACAGACGGACGTGTTTATGTGCTCATATACACTCGTATCTTAATTTTTCTTGTCCGTTTTGACAGTTTTGGTGTGGCTGAAAGACATGTACACACAGACAAGCTGTGCAAACACTAAGTGAATGTGCGCAGGGATATCTGGGTAGCAGGCCTGGTTGAGTTTTATAAAGGCACCAGGCAGCAGAAGAGAGGAATAAAGAATATATACACATCACATAAATGACCTTGTCCACATGCATGTAGGCAGAGTGTACCTCCCAGGGATTCAGCACAAGACCAGGCTTTACAGAGACACATGTGGAGCTTTCAATGTTTGGAGCAGTTATCTAAACAAAAAAGAAATGCTAGGTAAATGCAGTAATTCATTAGAAAATACAGTCTTGCAGTCCTGGTGCCGAATTTAAGAGAAAGAAATCTCTATGAGACATTGTTGGAGGTGAATGGAAAGCCACAGTACCCCAGCTACATAAATAAACTCTAACTGCTGAGACTTAGACCTCACCAGTAGAAAGAACAAACAAGGCCAGAGTCAACCTGGGTCAGTTGAAAATGTTTATTATCAACCCCCCCATTACTCAAGAACAGCCATATGAACTGAATGCATCCCTTCTCCAAATTTTAGCCTCTACCCCAAATCAGAGCATAGCCAATTAATGCTTTGCTCACACTGCCAGCATTTTCATTCATTTTGGCATCACACTTGTTTTTTTGCAATTTAGATGCAATTGCTGTTCGTGACACCATCAGAGAGCCAGTGTTGATGGTGAGTGAAGGCCTAAATCCATGGCTGAGGTGCTTGGGTACACCTTTGTGTTTATTTTCTTAAGCTAATGTTACTAGAACAACGTTAGCAGAGGCAGGAGGGGTCCAGACCCCCATGAAGCTGCCCCTCTCACTGCCCGGTTCAGACAGTATTTCTTACATTCAGTCCAACTAGGGTCATTTTCTTTGATACATATTAAAAAAGAGAAACTGGTCACTTAAAAAAAAAAAAAAAAAATGTCTCCTTTGTCCCACTGAACAGTTTGCCCTTTTGGTTAGGATAAAAAAAATCTTGGTACTCGCTGGAAAAGAAATGGTTTCTGGGCTCAATAAATTCATTTCCAGTTTGAATGAGACCAGCAATGTGGAAAAATTTTGCCTTTCACCATGGGATGAATGTATGTTTCAACCACACATTAAGCTGCATTAGCAGCCAGTGGAGTGCCTAATGTGGGTATTTTTCACAGCAGCCAACACTGGGGCTGATTAGCATAATTAGTACAGGGAAGGCTATACATATGGAAATGGCCAGGACCTAAATGCCAGAACCGGTGGAAATTTATGTCAATGCTGACAGAAGTAACAGGTCTGAATAGGTGCTAGCTCAAGCATACTTTTGAGCTATCTTGATTTGTGTTTAATATTTCTTTACCTTGTGAATATTCAAATTTTTTTTTTATACAAGCTATGAGGTGTGTTTTGGTTTTTTCATACTGGCTAAAAATTACCTCGAAAGATGTACGTGAGAACACGCATGTGGACATACAAATGCAAACACACACACACACACACACACACACACACTATTTCCATACATACTGTGCCAACCCTTCCTCCCTCTCTAGAACATTGTTTTATCTGCTGAGAAAAATCCGGGTCCAATTGCTTTTGTTGTGAGTTTCTTTCTTTATTTTTTCCTGTTTGTTGGGAAACAACTGAAAGAGACTGAAAATGAGGGTGACAATAACCCACATTGAGTCTCTTGGTGGCCTTGAGTTAGCGCTCATAGAGGCAGAGGTGGAGCAGTCTCCATCTGCCACTGTATTGGGGCGAGATGGGGTGGTTCTCTCAGTCATGGTCAAGCCATTGAGACTGTCTGTGATTGAGAGTTTCACTGAAGCTGAAATGTTTAAAAAGATTTGCACTGAAGCCAAATCTATCCCTCTTGTCTACATTATGTGTCTGAAAAGAGGAGAAAGAAAAAATCAAACAATGAGCTTGGAATGGACAAGATGGGGGCTTGACGGACCCAAGGCAAAAGAGCTGGACCAGCTTGTTTTGTTCTTGAAGGTGTGTGGGAGAAAGAAGGCAAACAGAAAGAGAGAGTGAATGCATGTATGCAAGAGTTTTTAGTGGGCACACACTGGCACCTGACTCTATCTGTGTTCATGAGTAACTTGGGTGGCAAAAACAGGTAAAATAAAAAATAATAATTCAGCACTGTTCCTTGAGAGACTTCCTCCAGAACAGCGTGAGTCCTTTCAGAAGCCTCTAAATCCCTCTAATCTGTCCCACAACACTTTGAAGGTGGCATGTCCTAATGGAGAAAGCACTGGGTTTCAGACTTTGCTGCTCAGTGCTTCTAAGCCACATACAAATAGCACAATCATTGATTTTCTAGAGCCAATTTTTTAAGAAATTTGAAATAGATTTATTTTTACCTGTTGGCAAGAACTTTGTCATAATTATTTTTAATGGTAACTGTGCAGTTCTTTAGTATGTTGCCATTTACATTTCTTAATTTCGTCATAAGCATATCACACTTATCTGCTAAATAAATCATATGTTATAGAACATATCAAATATGTTTTATCTGAACATTTTGAAATGTACGTTCGATGGTCAGTGTGACTTTAATACAGGTCAGTGTGACTTTATAGAATTTGTGGGTGATAAGTTGCAGAGTGTCAAAGTAGCAGGGCTGGAGCAGACATGAGTGAGATTGGATTTGACAGGGTCCACTGGCAGGGTGACACCAGGGAGCAGGGGGCTTCTTCTCCATGGTTAATTACATGTCACTTTCCATACTGCCCACTGGGAGGGAACCTTGTCACACCAGCTCTCTTTGCTGGTCTGCTTCTGGGTGGGAGCTTGAAACAGTTCCCCTGAAGCTTGCTATTACTGTGTCCCAATCCAGGTTTTCCAACAAGGACAGAGGCATCAGTTTGACTGGAGTCTAGCTTCAGCTCTTATAATTTTTTGTTCAGGAGAGAATTTACTGGGTCCATCACATAGTTGTCTAATCTGTGAGACATTGAAACTGGTTTCCTGTTATGTTGGGGAACATTGGTTGGACCCTCATGGATAATTGGCCTGTGATGGTGATGTCACCCCCAAGGCTGTGAAAAATGAAGGACAACAAAGAAGAGAGGGGCTGTGCTTGAGAAAATGAAAGCTTGGTATGGGAGTACTGCTGGATCAATATCACACAAGACTTGACTTTGGCAATTTTCTGAATTTTTGCAGTCTTTTTTATATAGATAAAAAGCCTTTGTTTCATCATAAACAACTCCAATCCCATCCTAGCTACTCAAAGCAAAGATTAGTGATTTTAAAATCAGGCCTCAAAGTAAATCCTGTGTTTAACAGTTCTAGCTGTTCAAATCACAAATATACATTCCAGCTCACTTTTGTGCATCGTTGTTCCTTTTTTCCTCCTGCGGTGTGTTTCTAGCTGTGAAAGTATTTGCGTTCCTGTCTCTTTAAGTGTTCGGCAGCAGCAGTGAGCCGAGAGAACAGAGCAGAGCTTCCATCTGGAGGGTGGCTGAGTGGAGCGGTGACTGAGCGGCGGGGCCCGCTCGGGCCTCTAGCTGGGTGGTCCAGATGGGAGGAACCAGACACAAATAGCTATAATTTACTTCAGGAGCCCCTGTAATTACAGGCCCAAGGATTGGGGCTCAATTCCTGCAGATGCCTGGATGCATTAAATATGAACACAGTGTCTGTAGATCGACACAATTGAGTGTTTGCATTTTGCAAAAGGATACGGCCTTAAGATTTAACCCACTACATTTTTTTGAAGTAATGTGTTTACATAACCCAGATGTCAGATAGCTGATAGCTGCATGAATGGATCCAGGAGGTTGAATGTATGCGTGCTGAATTCATCTGTTCAATTTGAAGTTACTATATGAGAATCTTTACAACATTTCTAAGATCACTTTGTATTTGCAGTGTAATTTCTTTGTTTCTGCTCTTTGCTGGCCTTTTCATTCATTAAACAGTACCGTTCGTGTGTGCTAAATGAATGATCTTTAAGGATCTCTTAGCCTCTTACGAAGCTGCTGTGGGTTAACACAAGAACAGCAGTGTTGTACTTCTCTCTCTCTCTCTCTCTCTCTCTCTCTCTCTCTCTCTCTCTCTATGTTTTCTATGTTTCTCTATGTCTCTTGCCCCTCCACTCTCTCTCTCAATTAATCGAGGCAGGCAGCGAGATATGCAAGGGAGAAAAAGTGACCCGATGGGCTCAGCCAGCCACTGCAAGCTTGTCACCATGTATTGGGATGTGGAGAGGCAGACGGGCAGGCTCTGATCTGGACCGGTGTTTGAAGTGCATTTGGCATGGCTGCAAATACCCTGCGTCCTCATTTCACCATCGCCTCTGTTAATTAGGGGGCTGGACTCCGGAGTTTCCTCTGCGCTCTTTGATTCTTTTCATTGCGGCTCATCGTACCACATGAACAGCGTTTCTGCCTCTACTCTTTTTCCTCATTCACTCCTTCCATTAACTGCTCACATTTTGGATCCAGGCATGGTGACCTGGAGATCAAGACCCAAAGCCTTGGGATTGGGACCTTCCTATTATAAACAACAGACTTTGTTGGGTTAGCCATTAATGGTCATGTGAAAAAGCTTTAAAACTTACCCAAGTCTTCCTATTGGACAACATATAAGATTGGTAGTAAGATTAACCCAGGAAAGAGTGTTTTAGCCACCACATTTTTTTTTTTGGGTATAATAGAAAATAATATTTTCTATTATATAATTTAATAAATGCACACCTTAGATTCAGAGGTGTAACTTTTGGCAAAAATTATAGAAAAAAAGAGAATGCACAACTCAAAATTTTGTCTCATTTATGAAACAACATTTTGACTATCAGCCTTGCAAAAGCTTGTTTGTAAACTTTGTTTGACAGCATGAGCTGTGTTACTGTATACTTTAAGAGAAAGTGTTCCCTATATCTTGGAGCGCTCCCACTCTCATTAATGTCCAATTTGGACCCTCAAATCTGTTTCTGAGTTTAGATGGAGGGTACACAGGGGAATGAGAAATGTAGTGACTGTAATTTCAGTTTAATTATGACATTATTCTCACTCATATTAAAGATATTATTTGTTTTTTAGTTGAAACAATTGTTGCAGTGTTAGCATATCCATATAACTGTATTGTTTCTTTAGTGTATTTATCTATAGACCTAAATCAATTCATCTAATAGAGCAGAAAGGAATGCAATTATGACCACAGATGATTCCCCTTTCCCTGTGTTTGAAAAATAACAGACTGCGTTATCACATTTCTCAGCTGGCAGTCGGGTGAGCAAGGAGCTACGCTACACAAAGGAGAAGCAGGGAGAGGAGTCAGTGTTCACCTCACAGATGCTCATACAGACACCCAAACAGGAAGGAACCAATATTCTTACCCAGGATGCTTTGCTGCTCCACCTGGAGGCTGCTTTGGCAGCCAGCAAAGTCCAGGTATCTCTTTACGGAAAGTGAGTACAGGGGGATTACAGGGAATTTCATAACAGCTATGTATATGTGGTTCTGCCCTTAAAAAGGATGTCTTTTTAATATGCAACTGTGCAACTTCTATCTTCAGATCTTGGGATCTTAATAAAATTTGCTTCAAATCTGGAGTCCCAATTATAGAAAATGTCATGATTGAGAGGGTAAGCATGTTTTTTGGCTTGCTTTGTAATAATTTTTTTATTAATGTTTGCTTGCTAGTAATTCAGATGATTATTACAGTGTTGATCCACTTAGCATCATACAAGAATTAACAAGCTATCAGTTCTGCCTTATTGAAGATTATATGCCATTTTTCCACAGATGATTGACAAGCTTTTCCCCTGTATGATCGTGACTCCACTGGACTGCTTTTGGGAAGGCTCCAAATTGCAGGGAGGCTCTGCCTACTTACCGTAAGCATTCTGCTAAACTTTACCCACTACTTTTCTGTAATTAATTCACATATTGCTTTATTGTAGTATTATTAATAGATCTAAGATCAGGGGTACAGAGTTAACCCTGGATCAGCGGACTGTGTCTAGACTGTGAACCATTCCCAGATATATTATACGTGCTCCTATAACAATTGAGTTTTACCTTCAACCAAACATAGTGCTGACTGTGGCAAACTCTGACATCAAGTCCCTAGAAAAAGCTCTATTTAGTCTGTTGATAAGCAGAGGCCTGGTTCCATCGTCACTGGGGCTTGAGCTGTCATCAATGTGGTGAGGGGCTTTACAGGACAATCTTTAATCCTGCACCCCTGTCCCACCCAATCCCTCCACTCCAGGCTGAGGAAGCCCTTATGGAAATGGGACAGAGAGAGAGAGAGAGAAGGAGAGAGATGACTGCTACTGGGTGGGTGGGGGAGGGGGGTTAGGGGACTCTTTGGGTCAGACAATGGTAAGCATTCTTTCAGTTTACGAGTGAGTGTCCATCAGTGAGGGGGCCTGGAGGGGGCCTGGCTTTGTGAGCACTGGGTAACACTGTGCATTCTCATGGTAATCGCCCAGGCTCGGAGCTGTAAGTTGTCTAACAAATAAAATGGCCATTATTCAATTCGTGGGCCTAGAGAGAGGGAGAAAAAGAGGGAGATATCAACAGTGGACTTTGGATATTGTAGAATACATTTCCAGGCATTACATTGCTTTACAAATTTGGAGGTGGAAAATGCATGTCATGCCTGACAAAAATGTTTTTGTTGTTTTAAAGTGGTTTATTATGTCAGTTCTCATTAAGACATTTTTTTTTTTACATCCTCATAGACTTATGTTGTATGAAAAAAATGAGTGGCCTGTAAAATAAAATATTTTTATATATTTTTTGTTTTCTCTCTATTTTGCCATGTGTGAAGAGGGCTTGAGGTAGCCAATAAGGCTAATGTCCTCTCAGGCTTCCGCTTCAGTTCAGCTGTTTTTTTTTTTATTATTCAAAGGGGAAAGAGAAAGAGAGATAGAGAGAGAGAAAGGGAGGGAGAGAGTGAGTGAGTGAGGGAGGAAAAAAAACTTGAGGGAACAAAGAGCAGCAATCTATGGAAAAACAAAAGGGCCCAGGCAGGTTCACTCAAGCAAAAAATAGGAGATAAAGGAGACTCTCTTTGCAAGCAGAAGCAAAGGCGTTTGGTATGTGGGAATGAGAGAGGACCAGCTTTATTTGAAGCTGCTCTTCATGAGTTATTGGAATGAGATTGGGCCTGTAGTTAGGACAATTTTATTCTTCTTTACCCACAAATTCTCATCACATTGAATGGCCCCTCTCACTCAGTGGGTAACAATCTTTGTTCTATGTCTTGTTTAAGTGGGATTTATTTTAGCTACATAGGTGTTGACTGGGAGAGTTGCATCTTTTTACCAGTTTTGAAGGTCATGATAATGGAATAATATCAAGATAATGCATATTTGCATGCTTTCAGTCCTCTAGTTATCAGTGTTGGCACAGTTTAGCTGAAAAACTCTGTTGACATCTTACCTCGTAACAAATCAGCACGTCAAAGGAGCCCAACTGTAACTCCACTACACCTAGAGAATTAGTTTCTGGCACATCAATAGACAAAAGTCCACTCTTTCAATACCCACCTGCTGAGACTCAATAGATTAAAACCTGCAGGCTGAGGGTTTGAGAACACTGGCCTCAAAGCTTGCAAGGCGATCGGCACAGCCTCTCCTAGCCTACCCACTACCCTCCCTCATCCTTATCAAGATGTTTTAGAGGCAGAGGTAATCATTATGACTCAATGCACAAAGTTAAGAGACAGCAGCCTGTAGACCGCCAGCACATTATGCCTCTCCATGTAACAGGATAATAAACGCTACTTTATGCGGCATCTGTAGCCCGCCACCACCAGTGAGAGACTAGGGCCGGCAGGCCCAAAGAAGAAGCAGTGTGGAAAGGGAGAGGTGTTTGTGAAAGAGGTTTTACGTAAAAAAGCATACAAACTTTTGAAAGAGTTGCATAGTGGTCAATACATTCTGATTGCAGGGGGAATTTCGAGATGCATGAAAACATTGCGAAGTTAATAATTGTATGTTTTAATTTGTTTATAGGGGCATGCCTGACATTCAGTGGATGAATCTGGACCCTCTCAAGTTAATGGAGGAGTTGAGCCAGTTTACGTCTCTAGAGGGCTTCAGAGAAATGCTGGATAAGGCTCAGGTGGGCCATGCCTATATGAACCGGCCTTGCCTGGATCCCAACGATACAGACTGCCCTCAGAGTGCCCCTAATAAAGATCCATGGCAGGTGGGCACAGTGGTGTAATGCAAAAGACAATGTGATATTAATATGAACTGAGTCTGAAGTTTGTATACATTTTAATTAAATGCACTGTCTGTGTTGTCTTTAGGTCCCTGACATTTCTGGAGAACTTCAGGGTGGTTGCCATGGTTTTTCCAAGAAGTTCATGCATTGGCAGGAGGAGTTGATCCTGGGTGAAAGAGTAAAGAACTCCCAGAATGCCTTGCAGAGGTGAGAAAGTTTGAGAAAAGAGAGGAGTGGGAAAGGAGGGGCGTGTGGGTGGGCCTCTTTTAAAGGAGGCCCCGATGAGAGAGAAAGTGAGCGAGAAAACCAAAAAGAGACAGAGATAGAGAAAGAGAGGGAGGAAACTTTCTGACTTCTAATAACCTCACACATCCAAGGAATTCCTTGTATGAAGAGGGATCAGTTTCCACCCTTGACCCCAGTATAGGAAAGACCAATTAAACATGATGGACAGCCACATAACCTATGGACAGATCTGAAATGCTCAATGGAGAAAAAAGAAAAAACATGAAAACAGAAAAAAATGCATATGATACAAAGTAAACAGAAATTTGCCTAAAACAAATGCAAAGGTACATTTATATGACCCTTGTAATTTAATCCCACGTGTGTAGTATAATGCAGAGTTTAATCTGCAATAAAATAAAGTTTCAGCTGAGGGCAGTGCATTGACCTTCCGCACGTGCTTGAACCACATCATAATCTCACTGGAAGTGATAGAGTGATTTACAGCAGCCTGTGAGGGGTCACGTGCATCAATTTAGCCTTTATTATAACACCTCCAGCTCTTAACACTCCACTTACACCCTGTTATCTGCACGTGTATATGTGTATGCACTCTGATCTCACCCAGCCTTCTACTTCCCCCCCACAGTGCAGAGGCCCTTCAGACTATGTTCCTCCTTATGAGTCCCAAACAGCTCTACGAGCACTTTAAAGATGATTATGAGATCCATGACATCAACTGGAACGAGGACAAGGCCACTGCCATCCTGGAGTCCTGGCAAAGAAAGTTTGTTGAGGTAATTTCCTGCTTCATAATACATCCACACCCCCTCATAAATTTGGGAGGTCTGAATGGTTTCAATGACCACGGAGGGTGGCGGACTGGGACTTAGAGGTATAGAGAGTGGAGGAATGGTCAGAGCGTAGAAGGTCACAAGTGGTGCAAGAAGGTTGTTTTCTTTAGACCCAAGGATGGCAACGTTTGTCTGAATTCTATCAATTCTCAGCTGCCTAGTAAAAGAAGTCCTCCTTGGAGGCCACTGGCAGACTCTCAGTTATAGGAACAAGCTGTTTTTGTGATAACTGACACCCAGCACACTGACTGAAAGAGAGAGAGGGGTGGGAGGGCGGGAAGAGTCTCCAGCAAATTCTACTGCCTCAGAGAGAAAGAGTGAGAGAGAGAGGGAAGTGGAGTCAGGGGAGGCTGGGGGATAGGGCACTGTACAAACAAAATGCAGGGGTATTTCATTCCCCTTAAGGTTGTTGGCCATTCATGGTGCTGATGGAGTAGCCTGAGAGACCATGTGATCACATCTGATCCATCTGACCTCTGCCCTCTGGCATCTCTGCTCATTATTTCTCACTTGTCAAGCTTCATAGGGACTCTATTTTGTTTGTGTGTTATTAGGATAAAATATGAGGTGGATGGGGATACTGCCCACAGTGAAGAATGTAACATTTTCGTGGCTTGTCAGAAAACGTAATTTAAGATTTTTTCTGAATTCCACAATGAGTGTACAAGTTCATTAAAAAACACAAACATTGGTCAGGCTGTAATTTAATGGGGCATGACGACATTATAGTAATTTGCAAGCTAGATCTACAAATAACACGTATATATGCTATTTCCAATCTAAATATCGTAATTTGGCATATAAAGGACTGTCATGATAAGCTTTGAATTTTAAAATTGCGATTTTGTTTCTAGGTCGTCCATGGAAGCATTCCTCATAACTCTTCCTCTAATGTATATGCCTTCTCTACCACCACTCTCAATGACATCATGAAGTCTTTCTCCGACATCAGCGTAATCAGGGTGGCAGGTGGTTATCTGCTCATGGTAAGACATCCATTACTGTGGCTAATACAGTAAATGCTAATAGAATGAATGGAGCTATTGCCTTACACTTGTGTCTCTCTGTGCGTAGCTGGCATACGCATGCATGACCATGCTACGTTGGGACTGCTCTAAGTCCCAAGGTGCTGTAGGGCTGGCAGGAGTGCTGCTGGTTGCTCTGTCTGTGGCTGCAGGGCTTGGATTGTGCTCGTTGCTGGGGCTGTCCTTCAATGCCGCCACCACACAGGTATGTACACACCTGAATAACGTTTTAAATTCACACTCTCCCCTAGGGCTTGGCTGTAACTCAGTGCTGTGCGTTCATCCACAGGTGCTGCCATTCCTGGCCCTGGGCATTGGAGTAGATGACATGTTCTTGTTGGCTCATTCCTTCACTGAAACCAGATCCAATATCCCATTCAAGGTATGTATATCTTAAACTATTTCTGGAACTTGATTAGTAGAAGATATTGGTGTTGCAGAGGATCTTGGTTGTTGCTGAAGAAGATCTTAGCTCATGCTTTGCCATTTTTATTGCCACTGCATAGGAGAGGACAGGTGATTGCCTGAGAAGAACTGGCACGAGCGTGGCACTCACCTCCATCAATAACATGATTGCATTCTTCATGGCTGCCTTGGTGCCCATTCCTGCTCTCCGGGCATTCTCACTTCAGGTACCAGTGTCAATAGTGTGTCTTGTATGAGTGCATGTCATAAACTATTGCGCCATGTGATGCTCATTCAGAAGACTGGCTGGAGTAGTGATCTGAAAAGGCCAGTGAAAAGTGGCTTTAATAAACAAGTGGACATAGTTAATTCAGAATGACGATGGCTTTTGTTCTTTTCTCTTTCTCACATTCTTTCTCTCTTTATGGTCAAAACCTCTTCATCCACCTAAAGTCACAGCCTGGTTTTCAGGTGGGGAGGGGATACTGAGAGAGAGAGTGGTAATGAGATGAGTGAATATATCAGTATATCACCCAGCCATCAGACTATACTTCTCTGATCTCCCCAGGCTAACCCTGGGTGGTCTGTGTTGTAATGATACAAAATATAATGTCTGTCCGGGGGGGTGTGGGGGGGGGGGGTTTGGTTCTGCTCAGACTCGCTGTGACCTTGGGAGTCCCCTTTGCTTGGCTTGTTTACTATTTGGGGAGTGAAGGGGGAGGGAAGGGAATTGCTGGTTGATTTAGGGTGCATATTTTACTTTCTGGGATTCAATCCGAGGCACTAAAACAGTGAGGGATCCTGAATGCGGAGTGTTTTTTCTCAAGTTCAGACAGCAGCTGTGGAGTCGGGTGGCAGTGTAGAGCCCATGAACGAAAACACTTGGCCTCTTTTCTAAAGTCTATCTTTCTCTCTCTCTCTCTCTCTCTCGCTTGTTTTTTATTTTAGGCGGCTATTGTGGTGGTCTTTAACTTTGCTATGGTTCTGCTCATCTTCCCTGCCATTCTGAGCTTGGACCTGCACAGACGGGAGGACAAAAGACTGGACATCCTGTGCTGTTTCTACAGGTAACTAAAATGCACTTTCCTCTTCTTTAATCCCAACCTATTTCATTATTACAACTTTTATGGTGCTCAAGAAGTTGATCGGAGCATCAAGATGTTAACTGAACTTTTCTTCAATCTTTCAAGCCCCTGTTCATCTCGGGTAATCCAGATCCAGCCTCAAGAGTTCTCTGACACCAGTGATAACCACCAGCACACCCCCGCCACCCCCACCTACACTGGCTCTACTATTACCACCAGCACCCACATTACAACCACTGTCCAGGCGTTCACCCAGTGTGATGCAGCTGGCCAGCATATTGTCACCATTCTGCCTCCCACCTCCCAGATCTCCACTAGCCATCCATCCATGGTCGTCTCCACCCCCACAACCACTGACCCATATGGCTCACAGCTGTTCACCAACTCCAGCTCCACTAGAGATCTTCTAGCCCAGGCGGAGGAGCCCAAAGGGGGTCGCGAGTGCGTTCCTCTGCCCTTCTTTCGTTGGAACCTGTCAAGATTTGCACGGGAAAAGTATGCCCCTCTGTTGCTCAAGCCCGAGACCAAGACTGTGGTGGTTGTTGTTTTTGTGGTACTTCTCAGCCTCAGCCTCTATGGTACCACAATGGTTCATGATGGACTCTACTTGAATGACATTATCCCCAGAGACACACAGGAGTATGACTTCATTACAGCCCAGTTTAAATACTTCTCCTTCTACAACATGTACCTGGTTACCATGGACGGCTTTGACTATGCTCGTTCCCAACGGCAGCTACTACAACTTCACAATGCCTTCAACTCTGTGAAATATGTGGTTAAGGACAGCAATCACAAACTTCCCAGAATGTGGCTGCATTACTTTCAGGACTGGCTCAGAGGTAAGCCATGGTTTCATTATGAAGTTATAATTTTCTTTATTAGCATTAGCATTCACATGATAATGATCTCTGTGTTGGTTATAGATTAAGATATATAAAAATGCCAAAGGGTAACTATTAAACATACCTTTGACAAAGAATGCCAACTAGACTAATGTTTTCATTTGAGTTCATTGTTGTGTGTGGGAATCACTCTTATCAGTCAAGGTGAGAGAAAGAGTTCAGTGAAAGTTCACTTCTGTCATCTGCTATTGTGTTCCTCCACCTGGCCATAGAGAGGATTATGAGGGAGGGTCAGGTGTTATCTCTGACAGTTTGTGACCCCTCTGTTCACATTTGCTTATGATGAGAGCTTAATTGTGAGGTGAATCCACTCTAGTTAGAACTCAGCGAATGGAAAAGAAGTTTTTTATTTTGAAAAGCTGTGGAAACTGGAGTTAGTTGAAAGACTCTTTCTCTCTCTCTCCCTCCACTCCCTGTTCTCCCCTAAGCTATTTCCTTTTCTTGTGAGGAGATCTCTGTAATTACAGAATGGTTGTGGAAACTGTTTTTCAGCTGTTGCCAAACTTTGTAATTTGGAGAGCACGAAAGCCTTTCTCTGGTTAGTTTATTCAGCCCACACACACTTATTCAGCACCAGGCAGAAAGATGGAGAACCAAGCAAATGGGAGGGGGCTTTTGGTTTATAAATCTGTTTGTGTGCGTGAATTGGCATGCACTTTGACCAAACATTTTCCCTCCTGTGAAGAAAGAGTGATTTTACCATCTTCTGTAATACCTTACCAAGTTGTGACTTGCAAAATATAAACGTTTGAGCAGCTTTCTCACAAGTCAAAATGTATATTTCTAATTTGCACACCTCCATGATCCATGCAGGTCTACAGGCTACATTTGATGCTGATTGGGAAGCTGGCAGGATAACCTATGACAGCTATCGCAATGGTACAGAAGATGGAGCACTGGCCTACAAGCTTCTCATTCAGACTGGCTCTAAGAAAGACCCTTTCAACTACAGCCAGGTGTGTGGTCCACTATTGGAGCATTCCATTGAAATCAAGCCCAAAATTGTAATTGCTTTGTTGCATAGTCATTAATACTGTTTATTTCTCTCAAAGCTTACATCCCGTCGCCTGGTGGATGAGGATGGTGTCATCCCCCATGAGGTTTTCTACATCTACCTGACAGTATGGGTCAGTAATGACCCATTGGGGTACGCAGCCTCCCAGGCCAACTTTTACCCCCACCCACGAGAATGGATCCATGATAAGTATGACGCCACCGGGGAGAATCTTCGCAGTAAGTGACCACCGTTAAACTTCCTAATGTCAGTGTCATTAGTTTAGTCATAAACATGGTTATAAACAACATTACTTTTTTATATATATGGTATGTCTTAACGCTCCCCCTCTCCTCTCCTCCAGTCCCAGCAGCAGAGCATCTAGAATTTGCTCAGTTCCCTTTTTACCTGAATGGCCTCAGACAAGCCTCAGACTTCATTGAAGCCATCGAGAGTGTGCGCTCCATCTGCGAGGAGTTCATGCGTCAGGGAATCCAGAACTATCCCAATGGTTATCCTTTCCTGTTTTGGGAACAGTACATTGGCCTGCGCCACTGGTTCTTGCTCTCCATTAGCGTGGTGCTGGCCTGCACCTTCCTGGTGTGCGCCATCCTCTTGCTCAATCCCTGGACTGCAGGCATCATCGTAAGTCTGCCCTCCTCTCACCCTAATCCATTTCTACTCCCTCTCTGTCTTTTCTTATTCTTTACCCTCTTCCCCTATTCTCTAATTTCGCTTGCTCCCCCTGATCCCCTCTACACAGCTCAATAAGTTTGCCACCAGGGCAGTTTTCTGGGGAGGGCCTTGGCGGGTTGTCTAGAAGGTGCTGCTTGCATACACATACACACATTTGCACACATACATACTCTCCCCCTTACCTCTTTTATCATTCAAATTGGATGCAGCAAGGTTTTCTAAAGAAGAAATGCAAAGCTTTCCTGAAGGCTTTTACCTCCAATAGCCTTTGTCAAGAAATTTGGGGATAGGACAGATCTGACCTTGGCCTGTTAAACCCATCCATCAGGGACAGGGTGTAGTGGGGGAGTGAGAGTGTGGGTTAGTTCCACGGTTTGGAGGCGTTTCACACAGGCTGGTGGGGTCCTCTGCTCTGTATGAAGAAATAAGGAGACAAGAAGTTGCCATTGGCCTTGGTTAAGATGTAGTAGTGGTTTAGCTTTAGTCACTTTAACTCACTTGGTGTAAGATCCATTATTTACGTGATAAAGAAAAGAGTGTTTTGTATTTTATCCACACACATGCACTTTTTCGCTCCGAAACTGGCCTTGTCCTCTTCAGTTTCACAGCTTATATATGGCTGCAGTAAAAATGGGTTTTACCATCTCCAATTTAAGCATGACCAAATTGGGACCCCTGCCAACATCAAAGGTTCTCAGGGCAAAGACTTAACCAAGTGCCCTAGTTATTGTATAAAAAAGTTTCTCTTGAGTAGGAAATAATTGATGTCTAAATAGTACAAGAAAAGCAAGAGCAGATCGGAGCACAGTGATGCTTATGCTCTTTTATCATATAGTGTCACTCAATTTCCAAGACCTGAAACTGAGAAGACATGAGGAGGGGCCAGAATATGGTTCACAATGTAATCTGAAACATGGGCAGATGATTGTGTAATGCAGAGGGTGCTAGCTAAAGAGGCCCATCTCTGTTTTATGATTCATTTTGAGTATTTCCATGCAAATAATCCCTTTTGGAGTCAATGAACAGCCATACATGCTCTTGAATAACTGGATGTTGCAGCTTACATTTTAATCTTTCCTTTTACTCCTTAGGTTTTTATTTTGGCCATGATGACTGTAGAACTCTTCGGCATCATGGGCCTGATTGGTATCAAGCTGAGCGCCATTCCTGTGGTCATCCTCATTGCCTCCGTGGGTATTGGAGTGGAGTTTACTGTGCATATTGCAATGGTTAGAACATCTTGCACATTTATTCTGATGTTATAATTATTTGTATTTCTGCCAATGAGGCTGACTATATACACAAAGCAACAATGATGACTCTCTTTATGTTGTCATTGTGCAGGGTTTCCTGACTGCCATTGGTGACAGGAACACTCGTTCAGCAGTGGCTATGGAGCATATGTTCGCTCCTGTGATTGACGGCGCCATTTCCACACTGCTGGGAGTGCTCATGCTTGCCGGCTCAGAGTTTGACTTCATCATGAGGTGAGTGATTGACATTTCTCCAGGAGGATCTCTGCAGTTGGCCATATGCTGTTTTTTAAAAGGTTGGCAGTCCTTAGGCAGGAAGACAGTTGTCTGTATGACTCTTAGGTACAGGTGGTAATGTTTGAATCTCACCTCTCTTTTATCACCTGGTTTTATCAGTCTGGATCTTAACCCCCCTCAGACATCAGAGCATTCTTACAAACATCCTCTGAGTCGCTTGAATGCACAACAAATGGAGGAAACATCAAGGGAGTGTAGCAGCTGCTTGTAAACATGTAAACATACAACCTACTGAGTGGTTACTCATACATGCACACACTCACATTATTTACCACTCTGATCGTGGGGAGGGTGTCAACAGTCCAATCATTCATTCGAGAGCTTCTGCATCTAAACTGGGCACCACACAAGAAAATTGTTTGCCCTGCCCAGTCTTGGGTTCAATGGGTCAGGCACACAACAGCTAGAAATGACAAACTCCCTCCAACCACTGCACTGTTTTGCTTCACAGGAAGATAAAACAGCAAATAGCAGTGTTTTATAACTGGATCTGGGCTCTGCTGGAAGCAAACCACAACCTTGAGAGCCGCCTCAAACAGACCCATGACATAAAAACGGGTTAGTTAGAGGTTTGCAGCACAGTGAAAAATAAAAAAATATGCTCAGGATGGAGGCCTCTTGACTCATTCAATCTCTAGTTGTTAAAGGGTAGCACACTCGTTTTGCACCAAAGATGGATGCAGAACTTGAATACGAGTAAGAGTGTGGTTTGAGTTTCTAGGAAACTGCAGTGGGGTGTTAAAGCAGATTGCTTTTAGGACAGTGGTAAAGCTGAAGAAAAGATTGGGGATTGGAGCAAACCATTTGGTGAAATTGTGTGCCAGCACTGGGGCATTCACAGTGGGAGGTCCTGTTTTGATTTAGAGAGAAAGAGAGAGAGAGAGGTCTGGCCCTCTAGTTGGGGAGTAGCATAAATACATTGCTGTAAACATCTCCTGGCTGTGGGACACTGAATAAACAGGAGAACAAGCTCAGAGGCCCCTCTCAGAACGAGCCACCCTTTCCAACCCCTGACTTGGAATGGAAAAGATTACAGTTTATATAAACAACAGAATTCCTAACACTAGGTCTACTCTGGAGGTCTAACCCAAGCGGGGCCCATGGATGGTTTAGTCTTTTTTTTCTTTTTTCTTTTTTTACTCCTTAAATAAATCACGCTCCACTTTCAGAATGTTGACTTAGTAAAATAAACAAGCACCCTTTTCCCAATCTTTTCATGTATACAGGACCGTCAGAGAGAATGAGCGCCTTTAACTAACAAAAGGTGGACTTAAGTGCAGCTAGAGATGGTTGGCGGCTTTGTTTTTTCCATTCTTAAACAGCCCTTATGTTTTCACTGAACATTACAAACTGTGTTGAAAGGTTGATTGTGCCTTTCTCGAACTCCTATCAAAGTGCCACTCACACTGTGTGAGAACTGTTTTCAGGCATTGGTATGGAGAGTTTCATAAAGCTGAGTGAAAAGAAAATGGTTCACACTCAAGCTGTCTGATTCATCTATGTTAATGAGGCAAGCACAGGAGAATGGGGGAGGAAAGGGTTGGGAGAATGAGAGCAGGCTTGCTTCTCTCTTTCTGAGAAACCCACAGCATAGCTCAACCTCTGGTCTAAATGTGGCATGTAATTCTGACCAGCATCTCCGGTAGTGCTGAATTTTACACACAGACCCTGACAGGCCACCTTTGAAATTTGGGTTTTAGAGGTCAATTTAAACATTACCTCTCCCTGACTGAGCATAATGACTGAAATAGGTAATTATAGTCTTTTTAAACCCAAGGTACTAGGACACATTACAGGTCTCAGTTCCATAGAGAGCTACGATAGAGGCTAAACTAAAATAAATACAAAATGGAGGTATGATGACCGTCAGAACTGTAATCTTTTAACTGGGCTTTTTGATTCATGTGCTTGGCAATTCTTAGATTGCCAAAGTAAACACATGGCCTCATTGATGGAGACGAGTCAATGGACAGCAGTTTCCACTGTACGCGTGGAATGCTCCAAGCAGATATGCCAAAGATTAACTTTTTTCCCTCTTCTTTCTTTCTTAAAATTAACTTTCTTGTAGATGTGACTGAAGCAAAAATGGTAAGAGGGTGGGAGGTTAAGAGAACATTCCAGACTTTTTTCTTAACTCCAGAAGTTTGAACCACAGCAAAAAAAAAAGCTGAATTGTCTCTTTTTGGTGTGGCCATTTAACTGGAGTGCTCTCTAATTTTCTCATGAACTCCCTTCCTTGTGATGAATTAGAGCTCTCCATTAATGCTCTGAGCTGAAGCACTGAGATGCGGACACCCTTGCAGCCCTGCAGCCTATTATTGAGCCCTTCATGTTAACATGCTAGCCAGGGAACAGAGCGCAACTGCAATAGCTCTTTTCAGCCCTATATCATTCAGTCCTTTATGGCTAACATCTAACGCTTTCACATGAGCCAGAGCTTCATTCACCACCCTCTCCCTTGGCCCCTTCATTCAAACATGCACTTTCAGTGCCGTTACCAGCCTTGAGCAACTTTGCACCGCTTCACACTGTTCTACTAGACCCGTTAGCACCAGTGCCAACCAGACCTCCATGTTCTTGGCTCTTGCATTGGAGGGTGGTGTTTCTTGCTTCTTTTCATCACTGCATTGAGGCTTCTGCATTTTAGCCACATCTGCTGAGAAAGGGTGTGGTCCAAAGAGTCTCATTAAAACAGCTAGTCTTAGTATCAGTCTTATTCAGACCATCCTGGACCAATGAGTGTGATATATATATATATATATATATATATATATATATATATATATATATATATATATATATTTTGTTTTGTCAGCACAATTCCCCCACGCACACAAAATACTTGTTGACTGTTGTTGATGGACTGTTATTGAGGGTCGATTTTACTGGCTCTTCATTTAACAGTTTATAACACATGTGAAAGAAATGCATTTCAACAGATCCTCATGCTAGTGTTGTGTGATTAGCTCTTGAGCCAATATGGCTGTAGGGGGCCAAGAGGGGGGAGAGAGTGTTGGAGAAAGCAAAAGATAGAAAGCAAACGTCTGGCGTGGCCTACCCAGCATAAGCATAGAGGTGGTGTGCCTTGGTGCCCTGGTGAAATAGTATATCAATGAGAGGGGCTATTAAGTTGCTGTGGGTAAAATTACATTAACAACAGTGGCAGCTTTCAAGCCAGAGGGACGGGAAGAAAGCAGAGAGAGAGTGTGTTTCTGACTTGTAGAATCTGCTAACTAATGTAAACACACCTCCTCAGGAAGTGGTAGGGCAGTGGTGATAGATGAGGGTTCCCATAGGGAGAGAGAGAAAGCGCTCGCTACTAAGATGGAACCCAGGAATTTCTTTCCAGATTTGTCAGGTCACCAGGAAAGAGGAAGCAGGAAGAGGAAATGCAGGGAAAGGATAAAAGAAATAATGAATAAGAGGGGAACCAACATCCTAAAAGCACTTACAAGAGCTCTTGTTTCTCCACTGTCCACTGAAAATGGCAAAATTATGCCATATCTAGTTTGAACATTCTGTGCATCTTTGGTGACTGATTTAGCTTTAACTTTCTCTTCACTTGTTTTGTCTCTTGTAGATACTTCTTTGCAGTTTTGGCGATACTAACATTGTTGGGAATCCTGAATGGTTTGGTGCTGCTTCCAGTACTGCTGTCCCTCATGGGCCCCCCAGCTGAGGTAGTACCTGCTAACAATTCTAGTCATCTACAAAGTCCCTCCCCTGAGCCCATGCCTCCATCTATGAACCACCACGGGTACTACTCTGGGCACATCCCCAAGGGACCACGTCAGGCATTCTCAGAGACCTCGGACTCTGAGTACTACTCTGAAACAACCAACACCTCTGGCATCGGCGAGGAGGAGTACAAGTACTGTGACAGGAGTGCATACATCACACCCCCAGCTCAGCCTCCCAACTCTCATATTCTGCTTGAAGCCAGCAAGAACCCCAGCTTCCCTAAGCTCACAGTAAGTCCCTCATATTGACCTGACAGAAAGTATAAGGATTAAACCACTTAAGATGTTTCCTTTGAGCAGTTTTATAATGTGTTTGCATTTGTTCTTGCTTCCAAGGTGGTAAAACCTTTCAATGAAAGCGACTCTAAAGGACAGATCAGTGAGACTACCCAGAATGCCGTCAACTCAGTCAGTTCGCAGATCACACAATGGAATAACAAACACGAGTACCAAGGGCAGAAGCGACAACATTTACCCAGCGAGAGGACCCACTGTCCTCACAGGACTACTCAGTGTGGCCCAGGGTCACATCCAGGGAAAGGGCAGCAGCAAAACAGGACTACAGCCCCAACTCACAGCACTGGGGCATTGCAGCGACCCAACAATGCTATTACCATGGTTACAGCCACAGCCTCAGTGACAGTGGCAGTGCACCCCAGTTTACCGGGGTCGTACCAGAGTTACATACATGAGGGTTTCGAGGATAATGAGTTGGACTCTTTTGAGGACTCTAAGAGGACTTCTCAGACTTATGGTAAAGCTACACATTATAAGAGTGACTCTTTGGAACTTCAGGATCTGGAATCCACAGAGAAAAGCCAGCATCAAGCTAACCAGGCGCTAGGTAAAAGCTCTGACCTAATTACAGTTGATGTTTAACATCTACACTTGACATAGAAATTATTTATTTTAAATTGTTATGGAGAAACATACAGCTCCTAACCACATTCTATTTTTGCCATGTTTTACAGGTGGTGCATGGATCCAAGCAGCCAAAGATTGCTAGACTGCTCCCAGCCCCCACATCCCTTTGTCTGGAATCTCTGGCTGTTTTGGGAAGTTCCCAACCCTAGACTGGTGTCTTTTGACTCTTTGAACTGTAAATAGAACTTACACAGAAAAGAGGAAATATTTAATTTTTTAAAAAAGGTCTACTTAGACACTTCTAAATAAATAAGTGTATGTGTGTTTATATATATATATATATATATATATATATATAAAATACTAAAAAGAGGGAAAATATTTTTAATATGCTCTATAACTTGTGTATTCTCTTGTGTAAAAATCAGATGTATAAGAGGATTTGGAGGCCTTCTGGTTCCTTACGATGTATATATAGATTATGAAATGTGCGATATGTAAAAAGAAGTTAAATGATATTAGACTATTGAAATGTAAGGTCAGTGTTCATTTTCTTTTCATTCTTTCTTTTCTTTTCTTTTTTTGCTGCTACACTTGCAGTACCCCTTTCCCCAACATAAGCCAAGTTATAACTTTAGATTAACAAATTCTTAAACCGCAGCCAATATGAAGCTTATCTGTATTGTTCAAAGATGCTGACTTATCTTTGATTGCACTGTACAAAATCAAAACCTACATAGCAATTTTCCTTGATGAATCTTCCATTGATATTATTTTATTTATTTTACTGACAGCAACCACTGTGCCTTAACTTTCAATCTTACAAAACTGATCAAACTGTTCATTAATGAGTTACTGTACTGTTCAGCAACCGACTGTTCAATGTTATGGACTTTTACAGAAATGTTATCATCCATTGTTTTACTTCTTATGGTCTCAGATATCCTTGTTAGTGTGAATTGCTTCATATGTCTTGTAGAGTGAACAGCAAGACTATGGGTCTAGTGATTTATGTTACAATATTTCAATATATAATCTTTTAATGTCTACATTTACATACTTGAAGGGGTGGTTAAATTACACTTTAGATGTTTTCTTTATGGTTATTTTAGCCATACATTGAGTAAGCTACAATTTGTCACTATTTGTTTAGGAAATTTGGGAAGATATCAGGCAAATGGGTTGTTTACCCAAATATCATTCAGAAAGGGAATTTTGTTTAACTGTAAAAGGATATTTTTGTTTGTTTGTTTGTTTTCTCTTTTTCCATCTTGCTGGCTGCTTTCGCAAAATACCTGCACAATCGTTTACCAGGTAGTTGCCCTATGGGCTTCTCCCACAAGGCTGGTGTAGGGTCTTCTCAGTACTGTCTTGGATCCAGTTCTCTTACTTGGGTCCAATTTCAGCCAGTATTTCAGCAGGAAGCTCACTCATTCAGTATTTGTCACATCACTGCCAGATTAAATGCAGGGACAATTTGTTAAATGTAAGTGGCAGCTTACTTTTCTCATACACTCTCTTTCTCTATTTAACACAATAAGATTTAATGAAAACTAAATAAGTAGCTACTGTATCTGGAAGACAACGCAACACAAAGCAAGCAATCTAAAGCACATGTACAGCTTAAGGACGGGTGGATTGAGCAGAAATGAGACAAGGGTAGGGGATGGGGATCCTGCATAGGGGTTTTGTTGCAAATGTATGTCATGCCATATAAATTATTTATATAAAAATTTTATTTTTGTAGTTTGTACAGATGTTAGTCACTAGATTGAAGTTATATTTTTAAAGAGTAAATATATTATAAATATAAATATATAATTATATCTATTTGTTTCTGAGATTTGTTATTTTTTGGGGTGGGGAAGTTTGGGTGGAGTGGGCTTTGAGATCTCCATATTGCTGTTGGAAATAATGAAGGAAAGAGGTGACTACAGTTGTCCAACTTTTGTAGAATCTGTGCCTTTCCTTTTTCATGTAAAGATTTGAAGGGTTTCTGTTTTTGTTGTTGTGTAAAACACTGTGACTTCAGAAAACTTTGAGGGGGGAAAAAAACGTTTGTGACCATCATTTCCTTCACCCTTTATAGGAATTCAACTAACAAAATAAATGAAAAAAATAAATAAAAAATTCAAGATTATATGCCTGCTTGCTTGGAAAAATTGTCATATTTTGATGTTGTTTACATACATTGTACCATTGAAATTCCACTACTAAAAAAGTGGTTCACATTCTTCAGCACAACACTTTTACCAACTAATTACTTTTAGAATGTGTGAGGTAATTAGGTGAGAGGAGGGAATGCAGTATATTTGTATCAGCTCCACACTTCCTGTTTTATTGTTGTGACTCCCCAGGCTAGTGTCCTCATTACAATAAGCCCACCTATGAAGATGAAAGGCGTGTGTTGTAAATTCCTCTGCTTCCCACAACATGGGCTCATCTGTCAGCTACCTCGGGCCTGTCTGAATCTGATACACCTCTGGCTTTTGAAGTTACTGTTGAGGCCCCTTAGTATTGTAAGAGGCAGAGAGCAGGTCAGGGGTTTTACCTTGTAGAGTCGGAGAGCAACGAATGAGACCGTGGGGCACGATCTCGTTCAACATGTTAGTTTTAGTTTGTGAAAAAGTATGTGTTGAAAGCTGTTGCTTTGTCAAAATGGCTGGTGTGAAACAAGAACAATGTCAGGCTATCTAGGCTAATATTTGGAGAGTAACTGCAGCATAGTACAAGTTATACTTGTTTCCTTGTGAAAGGAATGTTTTGGGTTGAATACAAGTTAAGCTTTACCGTGGCATGTTGTTGATCAGATACTTAAAACGTTCCAAGGAACAAAAAACGATGGAGAACAAATATGTACACATAATACACAATATCCATATTACATAATACAATCATTAGTACACATTAAAGGCTTGTCTCTTTTTATTGATTCAGTGTTCCTGTACTGTACATTTCAGTGTCTAGTACAATTTAATTCATTGGGACTAACCATATATCATTTGAATATCATTGCAAAATCAAACTAGAGAATTATCATTCATGTTAATTTTCAGACAATCAGTTGACAATCGGAATTTATCATCCAGAAAACTCACATGTGTCTGATCTACAGATTAAGTTCCATATTCTTTCTCTTAAAACAGTCGACACATTAAAACACATTACTTTTTTTAAGACAAAAAATATACTATTATGATTTTTTTATATCTTCAAGTGGTCTCAATTTTATAAGCATAAAGGATGTTAATATAAGAAACACCAAGCAACTGAATTTGAAATGGTATTTGCCTGATGCAAGGGTCCTTCCTAGTGGTGTATATGTAACATGTAATTGCAAGTATGCATTCTATAGAATGTGGTACTGAATGCAATATCAGACATTAACATATATTTGATGGAATGCTAGTCAGAGACTAGCGTATATAAAGAGTCTGATATACACTCACCTAAAGGATTATTAGGAACACCATACTAATACTGTGTTTGACCCCCTTTCGCCTTCAGAACTGCCTTGATTCTACGTGGCATTGATTCAACAAGGTGCTGAAAGCATTCTTTAGAAATGTTGGCCCATATTGATAGGATAGCATCTTGCGGTTGATGGAGATTTGTGGGATGCACATCCCGTTCCACCACATCCCAAAGATGCTCTATTGGGTTGAGATCTGGTGACTGTGGGGGCCATTTTAGTACAGTGAACTCATTATCATGTTCAAGAAACCAATTTGAAATGATTCGAGCTTTGTGACATGGTGCATTATCCTGCTGGAAGTAGCCATCAGAGGATGTATCCATGTTCTCATTCTGTTTATGCCAAATTCTGACTCTACCATCTGAATGTCTCAACAGAAATCGAGACTCATCAGACCAGGCAACATTTTTCCAGTCTTCAACTGTCCAATTTTGGTGAGCTCTTGCAAATTGTAGCCTCTTTTTCCTATTTGTAGTGGAGATGAGTGGTACCCGGTGGGGTCTTCTGCTGTTGTAGCCCATCCGCCTCAAGGTTGTGCGTGTTGTGGCTTCACAAATGCTTTGCTGCATACCTCGGTTGTAACGAGTGGTTATTTCAGGCAAAGTTGCTCTTCTATCAGCTTGAATCAGTCGGCCCATTCTCCTCTGACCTCTAGCATCAACAAGGCATTTACGCCCACAGGACTGCCACATACTGGATGTTTTTCCTTTTCACACCATTCTTTGTAAACCCTAGAAATGGTTGTGCGTGAAAATCCCAGTAACTGAGCAGATTGTGAAATACTCAGACCGGCCCGTCTGGCACCAACAACCATGCCACGCTCAAAATTGCTTAAATCACCTTTCTTTCCCATTCTGACATTCAGTTTGGAGTTCAGGAGATTGTCTTGACCAGGACCACACCCCTAAATGCATTGAAGCAACTGCCATGTGATTGGTTGATTAGATAATTGCATTAATGAGAAATTGAACAGGTGTTCCTAATAATCCTTTAGGTGAGTGTAGACTAATACAATTTAACTGCTTGTGTACTTGTGAATTGTGAACTCAAAACAAATTTAGTAGAACCTAGTCTGCATAATATCACAGTATAATATTGTCTGGAGCTCCAGTTCTTTCAAAGGTAATGTCAAGGGATTCATTAATCCATGCAGAATAGTAAAATTCTAGTCTGATGAGGGGCAATGGATCTCTGGTACCACCACTCCATCCTCTGGTTCATCAGAAAAACATTACAAACTGCTTTGAACAATTTTTTAAAAACATTTCTAGAATGTGGATGTGGCTATTCTCAAAAATGGTTAAAGATATAGTTTTCAAGTCAAGTCAAGTGGTTTTTATTGTCGTTCAACCACATACAGTTAGTACAGTACACAGAGAAACGAGACAACATTCCTCCAGGACCATGGTGCTACATAAAACAATATAGGACCAAATACAGGACCACATGAGACTACACGGACTAAATAACATTCCTACATAAAGTGCACGTGCAATGTGTGCAGAAAGTATGGGACAGTACAATAATTACTAAAAGGAACAGGACAATAGGCACAGTGAGAGACACATTTGTAATTGATTAGTGAAAAAAATATGACACTTTCTAAAAATGCCAAACATAACATACTATGAAATAGTGTTTTATGGACATTGCAGTTATTGAGGTAGCATCCAGGTATAAAGTGACAATGAATTAAGCGTAACTGGACATGTGCAAAAGTTGGATGGTGTACAGGTGTGTGTGTGTGTGTGTGTGTGTGTGTGTGTGTGTGTGTGTGTCAGTCCATACTCTGAGTATTGAGGATTCTGATGGCTTGGGGGAAGAAGCTGTTACACAGTTTGGTCATAAGGGCCCAAATGCTTCGGTACCTCCTGCCAGATGGCAGGAGGGTGAAGAGTTTGTGTGAGGGGTGTGTGGGGTCATCCACAATGCTGGTTGCTTTGCAGATGCAGCATTTGGTGAAAATGTCTTTGATGGAGGGAAGGGAGACATGGCAATGTAGTGAGGATGGGGGGTGGGAGATGTTCTTTCTCAGCCTTCTAAGAAAATAGAGATGCTGCTGGACTTTCTTGGTAATAGAGCAGAGGAATTTGGTGCGCTTGACAATCTCCACAGAGGAGTCATCGATGTTCAGCAGAGAGTGGTCATTCTGTGCTGTCCTAAAGTCAACAACCATCTCTTTTGTTTTGTCGCCATTCAGAGACAGGTTGTTGGCTCTACATCATTCCGTTAGCCACTGCACCTCCTCTCTGTATGCTGACTCGTCATTTTGCTGATGAGACCCACCACGGTCATGTCATTGGCGAACTTGATGATGTGGTTCGAGCTGTGCATTGCTGCACAGTCGTGAGTCAGAAGAGTGAACAGCAGTGGTCTGAGCACACAGCCCTGGGTGGCCTCAGTGCTCAGTGTGGTGGTGGTGGTGGAGATGCTCTTCCCGATCCGGACTGACTGAGGTCTCCCAGTCAGGGAGTCCAGGATCCAGTTGCAGATGTGTCTAGTGAGTGGAGGTGTCCAGGCCCAGCAGGTTCAGCTTTCCAATCAGGTGCTGAGGAATGATTGTGTTGAATGCTGAGCTGAAGTCTGTGAACAGCATTTGAACGTATGTGTCCTTTTTATCTAGGTGGGTGAGGGCCAGATGGAGGGTGGTAGTGATGGCGTCGTCTGTAGAACGGTTGGGACGATAAGCGAACTGCAGTGAGTCTAGTGAGGGGGGCTGCTGGGTCTTAATGTGCCTCATGACGAGCCTCTCAAGAACTTCATGATGATGGGTGTGAGTGCGACAGGACGGTAGTCGTTGAGTCAAGACATAGAAGACTTCTGCTGCTCAGAGATATGTTGAAGATATCGGTAAGAACATCTGCCAGTTGGTCTACACATCCTCTGAGCACTCTGCCAGGAATGTTGTCTGGTCCAACAGCCTTCTGTGGGTTGACTCTACGTAGAGTTTTCCTCACATCAGCCATGGTAAGACAGAGCACCTGGTCATTGGGAGGAGGGGTGGTCTTCGTGAAGTCATTCAGCGCATCTGGATATATATATATAAATATATACCCCTGTATACAGTATATGAAAAAAACATAGTTAATAAAGTCTACAGTATTACTATAGTAAAAGAGCATGCAAAACTATTTCAGGAAAAAATCACTCTGTCATCTAAGGGACTCATACTAGCTCTCCGACTGAAAAGCAATAACTTTTATTTATTAGCTTGTCTTAATTACACTGACTTACCTCAGGCTGTCTTGAGTGTTCTGCTGATGACGATTAAGGCATTCGTCCATGTTGCTCCTCAAAACATATGACAAAATAGTCGTAGGAAACAATACTGATAAAATACAAAACCAAAATCCTAAATATATCACTAAACACTAATTAATTTTGAAACCGCAAACAGATTGTCGTTCTTTTACATGCAAACCCTGAACCAGAGACCCTTCTAGGTTAACTCTTCTTCCAGGCCAAAGAGCTTTCACTCAAAATCTCACAAGCCAATGAGAACTCATCTTTGTTAGCCCCGCCCACATGAGATAATTGTGTCAGAACTGCAAATGAAAACTCCAGAAGCGTAATTGGAAGCTTTGGAATTGTGACTGAAAACGCATATACGTAAGTACTGATCAGCCAACGCAAGCAGAGAATTTGGTTTACAAAGTGCAGTTACATTTATTCATAGGGGGCAGTGGTGGCTCAGTGGTTGAGGCTCAGGGTTACTGACCAGAAGGTTGGGGGTTCAAGCCCCAGCACCACCAAGATGCCACTGTTGGGCCCTTGAGCAAGGCCCTTAACTCCAGGTTGCTCCAGGGGATTGTCCCTGTAATAACTGCACTGTAAGTCGCTTTGGATAAAAGTGTCTGCCAAATGCATAAATATAAATATAAATATATTCATTCACAGTTTATGTTTGTAACAAGTTTCAAATGGGAAAGGAGGAGGCAGCTGAACCGTCAAAAGAATGGTTTAATGAAAACGTAAACAAAAAGACACAGAACACAAACTGACACACTGCAGTTGTCAGTTCCGGGACTGCGTGTGGCTCTCTCTCTCTCGAATTGCTGAATTCCGTTGCACTGATCCCTCTCCTAGGCTGATTAGCTTGATTGGGAGCTGTGTGTAGTCACAGCCCGGCCCCGCCCTACTCCTCATTACAATGTTTTAATAGTTTCTTGAAAAGTTAGGTTTGAAACAATTGGCACAATATAATGTAATAATTATATCCCATAATAATAATTGTTTTTAAAGCATACATGATCATTTTATGGGCAGGCAATGCTTTAGGCCTGTATGATGGCATTTTGTTCAGTTTTATGCTTTAATGTGAGGTCTAGATCTTTTAACAGTTTCCGCTGGGAAGATTAGGAGATAAGGAGAGCTGACGTAGTTTAACTACATCTTCCTGAGGAGCTCTGTGACGTACTGTTTATAGTGAAGATACGAGACACAGAGGGAGGGAGAGAGAGCTGATTGCAAGAGTGATAGGTCTGTCTCTCATTCATGTCTAGTTTTGGCAGTGTTTCGTGAGCTGCGGGAGCCAATTGGCACTGGCATTGTGATTCAAAATGGGGGGTCTAACTATCTCCTTCCCATCCAGTTCTATAAACTTCATCAGGGTAGATTTAGACTGAGATTTAAAGAGGCGGAAAGAAAGAGCAAAAGTGTGTGTGTGTGTGTGTGTGTGTGTGTGTGTGTGTGTGTGTGTGTGTGTGTGTGTGTGTGTGTGTGAACACAACTGTTAGAGCGGTTTAGAGAAGGGTGCTTGAGATACGAAGGGCAGCTGCTGGCACAAACTGAAAGAATCTCTCCTCCCTTAAATAGTCTATAATATACGGGTGAGATAACAGCTGACACCTTTAATAACAGATAGCTGCATTCAGATGGCAACTATCGGAGTAAAGCGATGAGGCAGGCAAAGAGGGGGAGGGAACATTTTCAAAAGAAGGAACACACTATCTGCTGTGCTGCTTGGGTGGCCAGAGGATGAGCGTCCATTGTTGCTTGAGCTCAATAGGGCTGATTAGTTAGAAGTGTGCATATGTGTGTGTGTGCTTTATATTTATGATGACTGGCACAGGTCTCTCTCTTCTAGCATGACTAATACGGGTAAAAAAGACTACCTTTCTATGCAACATGATCACATGGGAACTTGGCATGTAGTTTTTGAGAGTTCCGGTATCCTAGGATCAGCCAAATAATGCTGACTCACTGATGATCACTATCTCATTTCAGACATTTTTGCATCAGCTCCAGAATGTATACCTTTCCCTGTGGCGTGACCAGAAGCACGTTGTGACAGTAGCATAGGAGAACTGGGTTGGGATCCTGCATTGAATGTAGTCTAGGGCATACGCAGGCAAACACTGTAAGCCCATATATCTTTCTTAGGATTTTGCATATGTCCACCTAAAATAAGTGTTGATACATATGGCCAACAGTACAACGAGTAGGCTTTTGTCCCGGAACTTTTTCAATCTAATAACACAATGCAAGCACCATTGAGTGAATTGTGTGTGTGTGTGTGTGTTTATTATTATTATTAATATTTTTTTTAAAGCGCACAGATATACTCTCTAAATGGCATGGAGAAGCGGGAGCGTAAATGATGGCACAGGCAAGACAGGCGACTAAGACAGACAGACGACTAAGCTTATCCACCAATCAGAATGTTAATTTTAGACGCAACTGGATATTTTCATACCAATCATATTTTCTGTTTCAGTAAGGGGTGTGATATTTCCAGCATCTAATTCTGATGCACAAACATCCCTGGAGTAACCATAAATTGTGCTGTACATTTATTTCCCTAATAAACGTAAACAAATATTGCATATATATATATATATATATATATATATATATATATATATATATATATATATATATATATATATATATATATATATATATACAACAGTTAGTTCCAGTCATCAAATCTGATTGGACGAGAGATATTCTATTAGTACTGATGGTGTCAGACGCTTCACTGTGTGTGTATCACTCCGCTTGTGTTCATGCCATTCGAAACTGTGCAAGACTAACACTAAAAGTGTAAGAGCAGTGCAGATGTGTTAAGAGCAACTGTATATGTGTCTCTTTACATGTAATTTTTTGACATTACATATGTTAGCAAGAAGGTGGTGGAAAAAGATAATTTTTGTGTGTAATATGAGCCAGTTAGTAAGTCATCGTCAGTCAGTGTTTACATACAACAGCACCACGTTAACACTTGTATTACTGCTACAACACTAAAGCTAGGAAATAGCTTTAGACGGCTTTAAACGAACAACTTCAGCATTAAGGCATTATATATATATATATATATATATATATATATATATATATATATATATATATATATATATATATATTTACAACATTTAGTTCTGGTCCTCAAATCTGATTGGACAAGAGACATTCTATGAGTACTGATGGTCTCACACCATCAGCACTCAGACTCTTTTAAATGAATAACTTCAGCATTATGGTTCATCACAGCTGAGATGATTGATTAATTACACAAACTCAAGGCACTTAACCCGTACCGGACTTTCCACATTGGAGTGGACACACTGTTAATAATGGCGGAGGAGACTGTGGTTTCTATAGTGAATGACTCATGCGCTTCGGCTACCGCAAAATATGGAGATATACTCCTGCTTTGACGGCTATTTTTCCACTGAGAAAGCTGACAGCATTTCTGCTTGGGAGTGGCAACTGTTGATTGCACATGCTGCATCTCTCTCTCTCTCTCTCTCTCTCTCTCTCTCTCACACACACACATCCATCCTTGTTCATCCAATAACTTGGTAGAAACAGCACAAGCCGTGATACTATTTCTGAAGTGACATTATTGAATTACTAACGGAGGCCTGGACGCATCATTTGGTGTGAACCAGCAATGACAGAGTCTGATCAATTGTGTAAGAATGTAGTTCCATGCACAAATGCAGTTTTTATGACTGTACAAATTTTTTCCTCATTTTTAAAAATGTACTTGTTCTTTGAACTGTATATAAACAATATCACACTCGCAATCATGCTATATGGACCTAAATCAGCACAGTGCTGATGTAGGATCATTCAATGAACCTGAAATCAGTGACATTGCTAGGTCAACAGCTGAAAACTCTGACACATTTACTTTTAACCCTTACTACTTACTAGTAGTCCATCACATATTCCTTAGCTGAGGTGCATATCTTACTGTTGTAACATAAAAGAGCACATGCTCAAAATGTTCATCTGTGAGACTACTGCGCTTCAGGGTAAGAATATGATGACATTGATATGAAAATGATCAAAAAATTATTAACAATATACTGCCGTTGCCTTGTTAACATGTAATCTCTAAAAATGTAACTAGGCAGTGGGGGCAGTGTTTTGAATTTTGGTAGGCACAGACAAATTTCTGCTGAAGAATAGTCAACCTACTGTTTCCAATTTCACTGTGAGATCAGTCTTTTCTATTCACTGTTATTCTCTTTTGGCCTGTGTTACAGTTTTAAGAGGGTAGACATGATTGGAAAGAGGTAGTGGTGATGACCATTTTACTAAAAGGCCAGACCGTAAAAAACAATTGCAGAATTATTGTCCAAATATGTCTAGTATTAAACCAGTGCAGACATGTTTTTAGTACGACTGACCCCACAAAAGCCCCACAAAAGCCCCACAAATATTATATGCATATGCATAATGTGTGGTCCAAAAGTCAGAGATGACTTTGAAAATCCTGGACTTTTTTTCATTTAAACCTTGAAATAAACAGAACGTTTTAGGATTCTGAAAAATTGAAAATCATGCTGGGACAACATGGATCATCAGGTTATGCAAATGCTTGTAGAATGTGTGCTTGCCTGACTGCATGCTGTCATTAAAACAAAGAGGGGAACATATCAAATACTAAGAAATTCTGAAAGTCATAATAATTTTTCAATAAAGCGCAACAGTGCCCACCCACTTTTAGACTGCATCTGTTCCAGAAGAATTTTATCCCATAAATTTTTTTCCAAAGGGATTTCATAAAATCCCTCATAAAAAGTTCTAAGCGATGAACCAAACAAATAAGCTCTAAGATGAATTACTACGTTGCAAAATGATTAGAAGAAAAAAAGTATTTTACAATTGAACAAACATAAAAAGGTACAAGACTGTTAGATAACATCTTTCATGAGGGAATGAACTACAATCCCATGAAAGTTTTGAATGGAGTAATCAAAAGAAAAATGAGGACACATTTAAAACTATTGATTTAAAGTAATTGAATACAAGTATAGAAACAATGTATTTTTATTGCGAAATATTCAGATATTTTTGCATATATATTACAAGTATTTGTATAGTGTTCCTGTACCTCAACTGGTAGAGCATGGTGTTTGATTCCCAGGTAACACACAAATTGATCAAATGTATACCCTGATTGCACTGTAAGTCATTTTGGATAAAAGTGTCTGCTTAATTCATTAATGTAAATGAGAGTGTACAGAGACTGAGATATTTTCCCTTCAGGAACATGCAGTATCACCAGAAATTCCATTAATAAACATGATTTTGTTTAAATGAAGTTGAATTACCAAAGGTTTCAACAGAAGCATACAAGCTACCATTGACAACCTGAGCTCACAGTCAGTGGCACATCTACACATTTGTTGAGGGGTATGCAACATCAATGTGGAATTTTTATATGAACAGTCATGTACATAGCAATTATTTATTTATTGATATTTTTGCTATACTGCTTAGATATGTTCTCTGGTAGGGTTGTTGAAGCTTATATTGTTTGTCATGCTTTAATAAATCGAACATTACATGTTTATCGATCGCAGTGTCTTGATAAGTTTAGTTTGTGTTTAGTTTTTTTCAGTGAAGTTACTGTTACAATCTTACTAATATTCATGACGTCTGAGTATTTTATAACATTGCTGCAGTTTCAAGATTCCTAACCTGTGTGACTCTAAATGTTTTACTGTTTTCTTAGGCTATTTTTCTCTTTCTTTGTTTTACCTCAGTCAAAGAAATGCACAAGTTGTTGTCACTTTACTGTCTTTGGAGCAATAAATCCATTTTGTCCTTTTAGCAGATGTTTAAACAGACCTAAAAAGCCACTATAGGTACAAGGTGGATCCCCATGAATTTATGCTCATCTCAAGTTTTCTATATTGTAACGATTTCATAGAACAGTAATGTTTATTAATTTGTTCAGAGTGTTCCCATCTCTCTGTTGTAACTTTACTTCCTAATAAATGATTAAATATGCATTATTGTAATTCTTATATTACATATTTCTGCATAATATTTTCATGTTCAATAAAGTATTATATCATTAATACATCTTTTTGTTTTGTTTTGCATTTTTATATTACAGTATTTTATTGTTTGCAGTGCATAGACCTACTATTGTAGTATTACAGTTCACTTGCATTGTTCACAAAGGCTGCAGATTGTAATATAAATAGTGTCTTCAATCGGACTCATATCAGCCATTTCACAAGTTTCATCTCTTAATATGATATGTGTAATATAATACAAACATTAATTTGTATTGCGTATTGAATAAAACACTCTTCAGGTCATCTCCACCTCAAACCATGAGATTCATCCGCCAAAAAGCAGTGCCTAATCACAACTGAGGTAAAGTGTTCCTCCGCAAGAAACTTGCAGTTTTATGTCTCAACCCCTAGAGGGCCAAAAGTTACATAGTGTGGCTTTAATGCACTGTTTTTCATTTTCCATCTTCCTTTTTCTGTTCTGCACCCCAGGCCAGAACGCATTCCCCCACTGACTATTTTTGTCATGTAACAGTCAGAGCAACATCGGCACACAGAGGGTGAGGATTAGCTATTACGGTACCTCTTGATAAAATAAATTAAAATGCATATTAGAACCCATTTAAAATGCTAAGAAATGTTTAAGTTAAATAAAATTAAGTCAAATGAAAGTTAAATAAAATAAATTATCTCGTTATTGTCTAAAATTGTGTTTTGGTTATTTGTAAGGTATTATAGGTAGGGGATATAAATAGTATGAATGCATCATGTGGTGCCCTATGCTTTGCATATGTTGCATACCCCATTTTTGCACCCCTGCACACATTAAATCAGTTTTAAAGGTTTAGAAGTTATCCTTATAAATATATTCCCCATGGAATACCTTTTACTTAAATTGTTATGCTGATAATATAATAAAAAATTGTAGATTAAATTATAAAAGAGAAGCTTTTTGGTGGTATCATACTTTTGCCTCTCAATGTATGTATACATGTACATTTTGCCAAACTTATACTCAAATAGACTAACAATTCTCAGTGACTCTTAAAATTCAGCTGAGGCACCCGCAGAAAGGAATCCATTGGAGTAGCTTCATGCTCGCGCCACATGTGTCCATCTATAGGTCTTGTTTATCTATCCAACTAGAATCATTAGTTCACTGACCTCATTATACAGAGCACCGATCAATATTTACAGAAATCGCTTCAAACTAACAAATGTGTTTGCAATTTCTGGGTCCTGTTCTAGTGCAGGAACAATATGAATTTTCAGGCAGGCCCCTGCAGTGTAAACATGTTTTAAATAAACAGGAACTAACGTAATGCCCTTTTAATTGATTCATTCTGCCCAGTGATGTTTACAGAAGGGCCTAAATATGAGCTTGCAATGCAGACCGACTGTTTAGAAGTGGTTTGTTTGGTTAAAACAATAACAGTTTGAATGCCAGCCATGTTGAAGTTGCATTGTGTGTGCTTTAAGGGGCTCTATTTGGGGATGTAAATCTTTTTAGGCTGCTCTCTTACAAATTGTATGGCAGTTCGTGGGGCTGAGCTGTCTAGGTTGGAAATAGGAGAGGTAATAATCCTAAAGTGGTTGTGCATCGCATGGCACTGTGGGTAAAAGACCGTCAGATTATAATTAAACACATGTGAGAGGTTGTAAAACGTAATGAATATAGTGAGGAGACTGGCAGAGCCATTTTATGTGGCCAGCACAACATGTTGTGTAGCATTGAAAGCCGCGCCATATGTGTCCTCGGGTGCTCTGGGTTTAAATTTCTTTCTAAAAATGGCATCCATAGCACTTTTTAAAAATGCATTCACAGTACTGACATGGTAGTGGCTTTGTGGGTACTGAAGAATTCCAAAGATGTGTGTTGTTCAGGTTTACTCTAGCTTTTAGTTTTGTGTGATGTTTGCAATATAGGGAAAAAACATATATTACACCAAAATGACTGGTTACCAGGCTGAAAATGGAAAATATTTCAACTACAGAAGGGCAAAGGTTTGAAGGTATTGCCTGCTAACACTCTTAGAGCAGGACAGGCAATTAAGACACCTGTGTCCTGTGACAGCTGCTCTTTGTAACTACTTACAGCCTGACTCAAAGTCAAGTAGTCTTGCAAGGTCAGAAAACAAACATCTTCATGCAAAAACGGGTTTTTACCCAAAGCAGTAATTTACTCTCTGTCAGTATTAAACCACATTCAGTAATTGCACTATAGAATAGAAGTGTAGTGTTATGAGTATTTCACCTCTTTGGTTAGAATATGCAATGTGGCCCATAAGTCTGGGACCACTAATGAAAATTTAATATATTTGGGATTTTTTTCTAATTGCAAAGAAACCTGACCTTTTGTACAAAGGATTTTACATGGTCAATTTCAGATATGTCCTTATTTTTGATTAGTGTTAGTATATATGTCATAACTTTTTATGTTTCTAAATCAACTTTCTGTTTAAGGGTCATACAGTAGGGTTTAATCCTCATGTAAGAATGTCAAAAATAGTTGATGTTGTAACTGATCTTTCAAAATAACATTCGTTGCATTGCTCACAAGCGCAGGAATCCAGTCGCATGCCTTATGCATTTGAATCATGATGGTCTGTCACCACTAGGTGGTACTGTTTAGACTACAATGGCCTGCAAAAGAGCAGTCCTCAACATGTCACAATCAATCTCAGCTTTTCTTGTAGAGTTCAAAGGGGCACACTTGCATTAATCTTAAAATTCAGACATCCTAAAAAGTGCACGTGAAACTAATCAAGCAAGACACTTGTAAACCAGCACACTGTAGTAAGATATTTACATGCTGTTCCTATAGTATTCTTGCACTCATTCAGAGCTATGAGCAGAGCCGGCCAACCCATTAGGTGACATAGGCGAGTGCCTAGAGTGGCATTGCTTAGGTCTACAAAGCCCTTAGATCTACAAAGCCCATTTTAGCATGTGTCCAATCTGCGTCGAACAAAATGTGCCCTGTGCAAACTGATAACACCTTGCCTTGGGTGCCAAATGGGGTAGGACCGGCAGTGGATATGAGGTCTGGCATGTTTGGTCCACAGGGATGTTGCTAAGGCAGGATGAGGTCCAGTATTCCAAACAAAATGCATCTCATCACGTGGAGAGAGGCGAGTTCCCTCTTTTTGTGGATGTGTCGATTAAAGAATGCGCAAGTGTTTATTGTTCCCTAGCTGGCTCATTGACGGTCCAGTGGACCTTTCAGTGCTCATGAATGTGGGGTCCACACCAGGCACCATCCACAGAGACCCACTTGGTTTTCCTATTAATTACTGATTGTATTCATTAATGGTGTACTGTCTGTGAGGCACATTTTGATTACTAACATCTGATCTTGGTCAGAAATTATCCAGGGCTTGGGGCAAAAACGCCAACGTTTTTTGACGTGAACACTCTTCCACTCCCAACAGCTTCAAAACATAAAACTGATTACCTCAGAATGTACTACACTATTACAGTAGAAAGAGAGCTGTTTAATTGAACACAAGGACCAAACAGTTATTTAAAATGTACGATTAGATTTGTGTATTATGTTATATTTTGTACATTATTTACAGATGGGCCTGTATAATGTTTAACTTGTTTATATATATGTATATATAGATATGTATATAATTTTTTTTACAGTTGTTCTGCTTTCTAATGAGAGAAGGTTAAAGTGGTATTATTGTTCTATTACTTACTGTATAATGATTTAAAGGAGAATGACAAGTCTTTTTGTATGTGTATGCACCATGAGTCCAAGACAAATTTCCCTTTGGTGACAATAAAGTATGTTTCACTCATTCAATTCATTCAGAAATGGATTTACTGTGTGTAACATGTAGTTGGAAAAAAGATTCCCACATAAAGGTAAATAAATGCCACAAAAATCATTTCCTGGTGCATATATTGCCGCTTAATACAAATGTTTATTTCTGATATTGAATCTGATGCATGTAGACCTGATGCTAAAGCACTGAGTGCTTCACATTTCTTTTATTGTGCATCCTCGTTTCCTCGCTCCTCTGTCCTCGAACCTGTGACCTGGAAACCGATCAAAGTCCGCCATCATGAAGGACATATCAGTTCACTAAATGCACTGTGAGGAGGCAAGGGCCGAGGATGGAGGAAGCTTCCGAGGACGCTTGAGGGAGGAAGCACAGGAACATCCCATGTGGAAGACTTTTTGGTTGAAGCACCTGACATACGTATTAATTCTCCTCCCCCTTCACATCTGACACAACAGTTTTAATTCATGTTTTACCTTTGCAGTTTAAATAAACCATAATTGTCACAAACTTTAAATCTGCATCCTAATTATTAGGTTTTCTAATAAAAAATAATAAAAATTAATCAAGTTTCAACTACATACTTTAATGAGATGTTTTGCAGATGCGCAGAGACGGTGTCTGAAGTGATGTGTGAGTGAGCAGGACATTACTTGTTTCCTTTCCTTCCATCCTTTCCTCGTTTTCTACGAAGGTGGAGCTAGGAAATGAGGAAAGGAAGCAAGGTTGCACAATTTTAGAACAAAAATAATGTCTTTGCTGTCATTGCCCTAAACTGCCACATCAAATACAGTAATTTATATTCCCTTGTGAGTGTATTTATATAAAAGTCTAAAGGATGAACATCTGTATGAGTTTTAAAAATACCCTCTTTTTGTTGGTCACTATGATTCGCACACCTGTGTTACTTAACAAGCACCCTGTCCTCTAGCTGCCTTGAAATGGAAGCATAAACAAGCGTACCCACAGCTGGGGAAACCCAGACTCACCACAGGCCTGCAGACAGTCCTGCCGCCAGCATCTGTATCTCTTCACACAGAACAACACATAGGCACGCTCATTTGATCATTCCACTTTTGGAAAAGAATAGCAGAATTCTTTCTAAGAACATAGGAAACATTTTTTAAGGAGAGCATTACTGGGAAATTACCATTAGAAATGTTCAATAATCCCTTCAAAAACAAGGAAGCATTCATGGACAAAATCAAACACCTGAATACATTAATTTCAGACGCCAAGTGCAAGCGCCAATGTGCATGCCAAGCGATGCCAAACTGCATGAAAAATGAGCAAGCACCAATGTGCCTGACTCTGAAACTATTCTGATGCATCAGGGGCAAACATGAGGGAAGCCAAATGTGATGCCGGGAATTTCCTGTGCAACACTGATTTTAAAACCAGTAAACATAATAAAGCAAATACAATTTAATATACAGATGAACTCCCCAGCTTTATTACAACATCAGGAAAGCTCGTTCTTAATTAAACATTTAAATATCACATCTGTGTTCATCTGTAAAAAGGTCTGTCTTCACTGTTGGACTGCCCTCTATTGGTAGATGCATGGCATGTGCAGGAAAACAAATTTAGCATTTAGCACTGCACCATTGTGATGTTCATGAGGGGTAACATACTACATTTAATCTAGATCAATTTGCCATAAGTAGCTAAAAAAAAAAAAAAGTAACCACTAGGTCTCAAATACATTCAATTTCCTTGCATATAGTCAGTGATAAATAAGAAAGTAAAAGATAAAAATAACCCTGACTAATTATTTAGCTATCACTAATTGAACTTGTCAAACATTCAGACAGACAGGATTTCTATTTATTTTATTTTGCCATCAGTCATTCGATTTATAGAATGTCCCTTTGCACATAAATGCAACTACTAATTGCATGCAGGTCAGTCATATTATTTGAAACAAAGGGGGGCGCTAGAACACAGAGAAAGATTAGACATCATTCAGGATAGAGCTGATGATTTTGACTTCGCCTGATGTGGAAGAATGTCACTAAAGTGGACTATAAAAGTCGCTAAAATAGTCGCTAGTCGCTAGATGGCTCTTATACTTGCTAACTGGATCAAAAAGTCGCTAAATCTAGCGACAAAATCGCTAAGTTGGCAACACTGCATACACTATGGAGCTATAAAATACCTGAAGAGCGCTATCTGTTAGCATCACCATTCATCTCTATGACTGTGCTCAGGTAGCGCAGGGTTCCCAGAAAGTGAGCGAAATCGAAGCTGCCATCTTTGCTGATGGGCGCTGTGTTCCAGGATCGTGTGTCACGTAACTGATCACTCATCAATGGGAATGGAGGGAAACATATAAATCAATTTGACGATTTTAAGAGCCCTTTAAAAACAATATGTCACCGGATGACGACATCCAGCAACAAAACGACCTCCTCTCATTCATTTTCAATGAGAGCTGGCGACTTCCAGCGACTGTGACCTCTGGCGACTAGATGTCTGTGGTTCTTTGCCCACTCTAACCTATTCTTTTTTTTCTGTTTCAAAAGTGGCTTTTTCTTTGCATTTCTTGCCATAAGGCCACAACTCTGAGTCTTCTCTTTACTGTTGTACATAAAACTGGTGTTAAGCGGGTAGAATTCAATGAAGCTGTCAGTTGAGGACATGTGAGGCATCTATTTATCAAACTAGAGACTCTGATGTATTTATCCTCTGTTTAGTTGTACATCTGGGCCTTCAACATCTCTTTCTGTCCTTGTTAGAGCCAGTTGTCCTTTGTCTTTGAAGACTGTAGTGTGTGCACTGTATGAAATCTTCAGTTTTTTGCCATTTTCAAGCATTGCATTGCCTTAATTCCTCAAAACAATGATTGACTGATGAATTTCTAGAGAAAGCTGTTTCTTTTTTGCCATCTTTGACCTAATATTGATCTTAAGTCATGCCAGTCTGTTGTACACTGTGGCAACTCAAAAACAAAAACAATGTTAAGCTTAATTTAATGAAAACAGCTTTCAACGGTGTTTGATATAATGGCAAGTGATTATCTAGTACCAAATTAGCAATTTATCATGATTACTCAAGGATAAGGTGTTGGAGTGATGGCTACTGGAAATAGGGCATGTCTAGATTTGATCAAAAATGACTACTTTCAAATAGTGATGGTGCTGATTTTTTTTTTTACATCAGTAATATCCTGACTGTATTTTTTATCAGTTGAATGCCACTTTGGTGAATTAAAGTACGAATTTCAATCACGAAACAGAATAATCTGTACATTATTCCAAACTTTTGGAACCCAAAAAGTTGAGAGGGTTACTTTTGAAATTTATTCCACTACAGATTACAGAATACATGCTGTAAAATTTAATTTGTAACGTTTTCCATTAGATTACTCAAGGCCAGTAATTACTTCATTTGGATTACTTCTTCAGCACTGGTAGATTTTTTTACTTGTTTTGACTATAAAAACTCTCCCAGTACAGTAAGACAAAATGCACATGTTAAAAATATCTCATGCAGTGTTTTTTTAAGGATTTTTTTATATGTATTTTTACAGTAAAGCAATACAAAAATTATTATCAAGAATACGATTTTTGCCCTAATATCAAAGTTCTTACTAGAAAAAAAAGAAATTATGATCAAACTTGAATTTATTTGATACAAAATATGATCGTGTCTGATAACATGCACATGTAAAATGGCTAGAAATAGCATTTTAAATTAGCGTGAAGCTGACAATTTACACAAGGTTTATTTAGATTTCTTCTGCTCCAAACTTACTTCAAACTTACTTCTCTGTCTGCTTGTATGAATGTAACACATTATAAGAAAGTGTTTCACCGCTGTTCAAATGCACTTTGGATCGCATCATTTGTGTATAAAGGTTCTCTTACGAGAGGTTCTCTCGTATTGCGTAAGCTAGCTTACGCTACGGGGAAAGATTCATCTTTTCTGAGATATTGAAGCCAAAAAATTATCCTTAATTTTGTATCCATTGTCAACGCAGTGCAGCAGCTGCATACCTTGAGCGGGCTAGCTAGCGAGCTCATTGGTTGCTCTGCGGCAACTGCTGCAGCCTATAGACGAACTTGAGTGAACTTGCGTCCAATGAGAGGCGCCCGCGCCATCACTGTATCAAAGCCCGCCAGAATGGGCGTGGCTAGAGTGCATACAAGCGTAAGTTCGTAGGCTGGAACCCTGATTTTCATCTATTCAGCGAAGCTCTTCGCATCTCTGAACTGCAGAAGCCGCGTCGCCGTTCGAGGGGCATCTAGCAAGCTTGGACAGTGCTCGAAGAAGCCGGCCATCTTCGCCACCTTCAGCCATCCTGCGAGCTACGCCATCCGGCGACGTATCCTTTTTAGAGCAAGCTAGTTCCTCAGCGAACTTCACAAAAAGAGCAACGAGCGTCTTTTTAAAGATGCCTCGCACCACCTGCGCCTCATGCCGCGCCCCTGTCAGCGCCGGAGACCGCCACCTCATCTGCGCTCTCTGCCTGGGACTGGAACATGCAGAGCTCGCCCTCGCTGACGGCGGATGCGACCTCTGTGAGGAGCTTCCGATGTCGAACCTGCGGGCTCGACTCGAAGCACTCAAGACCGAAGCCGCCGCGCCACCTTTCGTTTCGCCGCGCAGAAAGAAGCTCCCTTCCTGCCGGAACTCCACGCCAAGCTCTCTAAATCGTGGAACGCGCCTCTCTCGGCCAGGAACCGATCCCATGTCTCCACCTCTCTCGCTTCGGTGGATGGCGCCACCGAGAGGGGCTACTCTTCCATCCCCCCGGTCGAGGATTCGGTAGCAGCACACCTTTGCCTGCCCTCCACGAAATGGCGGTCTAAGCCAGTGCTCCCGTCTAAGGCCTGCAGAACTACTTTCGCCTGTGTTGGCCACGCCTATGCCGCCGCCGGCCAAGCCGCATCTGCTCTGCATTCCATGGCCGTCTTACAGATCCTCCAAGCGGACCTTCTTCGAGAGTGGGATGAGAAAGGCAGGCACCCAGATGCTGTTTCAGATCTAAGGAGCGCGACGGATCTCGCCCTTCGCGCCACCAAAGCTGCAGCTCAAGCCCTAGGGAAGTGCATGGCCGCGCTGACTGTGACCGAGAGACACCTATGGCTAATGCTAGCCGACATGGGAGAAGCTGAACGCTCCACGTTCCTCAACGCTCCGCTCTCTCCGTCCGGTCTCTTCGGTTCCGCGGTGAGTGGCATTGTTGACCGTTTCTCGGAAGTCCAGAAAGCCAGCCAAGCCATGAATCTCTTCCTGCCTCGTCGCGCTAGCTCCTCTGCAGGCCGCCCACGTGACCAGCCTCCTGCACAGCGCCCAGCTCAGCAAAGCCACACTTCTCAGCGTCGACAGGGCGGCCGCCCTAGATCGCGCTCAGACAGCCGCCGCAGACCGCCGCCCCCCCGCGGGCCTCGGCCTAAGATTGCGCTGAAACCTGAGCAACCGAAGTCCTCCTAGCTTTGTTGAGGAAACGACGGCTCAGTCCGCCGCGGCGGACCACCGTCAAAGCTTAGCCCCCTTTCAGTCCCCTTCTCTCAGGCTACTGCAGTGGTGGATTCAGCAGCCAACAAGCCGGTGATACTGCCCGCTTGCCTGCACTCAAATGCCGTTTTCACGGCGACCCAAAGAAATCTTGTAAAAAGCAAACATGCTTGTGTAGAAAATGTGCCCACAATCCAGTGTTCACCCCTACACACAAGCATTACACTTCCCGTGTCCCTATCAGAGCCCACTCACATAAAGCGGGCACAGCCAGCTCGAGTGTTAGAGTCAATAAACGCACCCCTTCTCTGCCCGCTCTGTCACACGGCCAGCAAACAACTCTCTGTATGTAAGTCCCATGCCCGTGACTATGCTCGCGCATCACTTAACAGATGTGACTCTTTCCCCATTCACCTCAATCGGGAAGTCACTCACAGAACAGCCTGTCCCTGCTGTCTGCGAGCAGTCATGCATAAGCACAGTAAGCGCTCACACATTCTGTTCAGCTCGCTGTGTGCGGCAATCAGGGCGACTTGGCCATTCACCCTCTAGTGTTACGCTGCAAAGCGTGGAAAGCTATCCCAGGGATATCCAAATGGGTGTTAAGCACAATAAAACAGGGCTATTTGCTACAGTTCGATCGCCGCCCTCCCGCTTCAGAGCGTGCTCGAAACTACTGTGAACACGGAAGCAGCCTGCATGCTTTGTTCAGAAATAGCAAACCTTCTGTGCAAAAGGGCCATAGAGAGGTGCCACCTTCTCTGAGCGAGTCGGGGTTTTACAGCCGTTATTTTCTTGTCCCCAAGAAAGACGGCGGCCTCAGACCAATATTAGATCTCAGGGTTTTGAACAAGGTGCTCGCAAAAAGACCGTTCAAAATGCTTACAATCAGGAAACTCCTCGCGCATGTGCGGCAGGGGGACTGGTTTATTTCTCTCGATCTGAAAGATGCCTACTTTCAGATTCAGATAAATCCCCGTCACAGGCCATTCTTGAGATTCACCTTCGACGGCCAGGTTTATCAATACACCGTCCTTCCGTTCGGCCTGTCTTTAGCACCCCGTACTTTCACGAAGTGCACCGAAAAGTCATCTCGACAGACGCGTCCAACACGGGTTGGGCCGTGGTCTGCGAGGGCTCTCCGGTTTTTGGCCTATGGTCAGTTCAGGAAAAGCTCCTTCACATAAATTGTCTGGAAATGATAGCGGTCGAGTACGCGCTCGTGCGCTTCCTCCCGGTCATTCAGGGTCACCACGTCCTGGTCCGTTCGGACAACAGATCTGTGGTATCCTATCTAAACCGTCAGGGCAGTGTCAGATCCAGGAACCTCTTCCATCTGACAAAACGCATACTGAGTTGGTCCCAGTGCAACCTGCGCTCGCTGAGGGTGACGCACGTGCCAGGCCACCTGAACGACGGCCCAGACAGACTGTCCGGAGACAATATTTCCCCAGGGGAATGGTCCCTGCACGCTCAAACAGCCAGAAGTTATGGAGCATATTTGGCAGAGATAGACCTCTTTGCGTCAGAAGAGAACTCTTACTGCCCAGTATTTTTCTCGAAAAGCGAGGACGCGCTGGCCCAGGACTGGCCCAACCGCGCGCTTTACGCCTTCCCTCCCGTCTCGCTATTGCCACAGGTAATGCAGAGGATCAGGGAAACACGTCACTCGGTGCTCCTCATAGCCCCGCGCTGGGGGAATCAGACATGGTTCCCGGAGCTTACGCAGCCTTCACTGACAGCCCCGTGGCCCATTCCAGTGAGAGCAGATCTCCTCTCTCAAGCTCGCGGCACGATCTGGCATCCCCACCCAGAGCGCTGGGCGCTGCACGCATGGGTGATCAACGACTACCCGTCGCTTTGCCAGAAGGAGTAATAAACACTATCATACACGCTAGAGCCCCTTCCACGAGAAGACTCTATGCGTCCAAATGGTCTGTGTTTTCAAAATGGTGCACCGACAGAGACCTGGACCCATGGACATGTGGGATGTCGTCGCTGCTCGTGTTTTTACAAGAGCTGCTGGATAAGGGCAGATCCCCATCCACGCTCAAAGTGTACGTGGCGGCCGTCGCGGCGTTCGCTGAACCCCTGCACGGCCAGTCACTGGGAAAAAACGAGCTGGTCATCCGCTTCCTCAGGGGAGCTAGAAGGATGAACTATCTATCTATGAACATCGGTTCCTATCTGGGATCTTTCTGTAGTTCTTGAAGCTATGAAAGCCCCCCCTTTCGAACCGCTTCAATCCGTGGATTTGAAATACCTTTTACTCAAAACCGTTTTTATAACTGCCCTGTCATCAGTTAAACGTGTGGGAGACCTTCACGCGCTGTCTGTCAGCGCTGCGTGTCTTGAGTTTGGACCAAGTGACTCCAAGGTCATTTTAAAGCCTAGACACGGCTATGTCCCCAAGGTGATCGGTACTCCTTTCAGAGCACAAATCATTTCCCTATCAGCGCTGCCAGCATCCGATAGCGAACGCGACGCCAATCTCCTTTGCCCAGTCAGAGCACTGAGATTGTATACTGCGCGCTCCGCCTCTTTCAGGCGCTCTGAGCAGCTTTTCGTTTCGTTCGGAGGGTGCACCAAAGGTTTCGCCACCTCGAAACAGACACTGTCTAGATGGATAGTGGATGCTATTGCTGCCGCGTGTGCGTCAAAAGACCTACCATGCCCGTTAGGCATTAGGGCTCACTCCACTAGAGGCATGGCCTCCTCGTGGGCATGGTCCAGCGGGATTTCCATTCATGACATATGTGTGGCAGCGGGCTGGGCTTCCCCTCCACCTTTGTCAGATTTTACAATCTGGAAGTGCCCGCCCTGCAGGCAAAACTACTAGCGGTTTAATACGCTACAGCTCCCCTGGTGAGCTGCACTGGCGGGACACATTCCACACAGACCGGCACCGCCACTCTGTCTTTCCCTTCCCACTATGTGCTTATGTATTACACACACACTGGCCCGCACTCTTGCCGGCCAAATATTATTCCCCACTCACAAGGGCTCCCCGGGTCCCCCACCCTCCCCGGGGCTCATGCAGTGGATGCTTGGCGTGCACAGCGTTGACAATGGGTTCCGTGAGCGTAAGCTAGCTTACGCTAATACAAGAGAACCTCTCGTAAGAGAACGAATCGGTTACCTAACGTAACCTCAGTTCTCTCTAGATGAGGAACGAGTATTGCGTAGCCGGCCGTGCTTCAGCGCCACGGCGACTTTCGCTTCATTCAATGAAAACCAGGGTTCCAGCCTATGAACTTACGCTTATATGCACTCTAGCCACGCCCATTCTGGCGGGCTTTGATACAGTGACGGCGCGGGCGCCTCTCATTGGATGCGAGTTCACTCAAGTTCGTCTATAGGCTGCAGCAGTTGCCGCAGAGCAACCAATGAGCTCGCTAGCTAGCCCGCTCAAGGTATGCAGCTGCTGCACTGCGTTGACAATGGATACAAAATTAAGGATAATTTTTTGGCTTCAATATCTCAGAAAAGCTGAATCTTTCCCCGTAGCGTAAGCTAGCTTACACAAAACTCGTTCCCTCATCTAGAGAGAACCAAGGTTACGTTAGGTAACCGATTCGTTTTCCATCTGAAAGGATTAAATATTAAATGAAACAAATGACAATAAAATGCAAAATAATCTCTTCAGTAATCAAAATATTTTTTGAATGTAACTGTATTCTAATTACCAATGATTGAAACTGTAGTGGAATACAGTTACTTATATTTTCTATTTATATATGTAATCCTGTTACATGTATTCCGTTACTCCCCAACCCTATATATATATATATATATATATATATATACACACACACACACACCACTTCCTGTTCACTCTTTTTAGTAGAACATGATAATCATGTGCTTTTATTCTGAAGGAAAACGTTGCATCACACATTTGTCATCACACATGTGGATGTAGCCTTCCATGACGTGCTATAGGCCTAGACCTTTTTAGTAATTACCAGTATATAAAATTACTACATATACACGCATGAATGTTTCCAAGTCTTCACTGAATTATTGTTAGATATGATGCATTAATACAGATTTGATGCTGCCAGATTTTGCTTGAGAAGCAGATCTGTAATTAAAGCAAATAATTCAAATAATTAAACAATTATTAAATACTTCAAATCATTTACATAAGATGGCATTTAGTCCAAATGTGCCCACGCAATGTGTGCGTGCATGCATGCAGGAGAAAGAGATTTAGGCTACTATATGATTTTAGATTAATATTTAAAATATTTTTGGGGATATATCCAATAGTAAGAATACATTTACTGAAAATATGTTATTTCTATATATGCCACTGTATACTAATCTTGCAATGATTTCTATGCTGATAATTTCCCCATATGAGGACAGAAAATTTAAAAAAATATTTAATTTTGCATATTTGTGAAGCAAGTCCCTTATTTTGATTTTCTCTTACGAGATCTGGTAACACTGCAAATGGTGTATCACCCACCCTTAGAACAGAATAATCATTTTAAAAAGAACATTATTAACTGTTCTTTTATTTAGTTCGGTTTGGTTACCATTTGGAATGGAGATTGCACAACACCTGAACCGGAACAAAAAATATATTTTCTACTCAGATTTAACCGAAATGGAAAACATTAAATTTGTTTAGTCCCTGTGTATTCTACATTATAGATGTCCAGATGAATAGATGTACAGTATATGCAGCCAATCGATTAATGTGTGGCATGCATTTTTGGAAAGGCTCTTCTCCAAACCTAGAACACATTCAGACAGAGTCCAAGGCAAAATTGCCAGTCCTGGCACTGACAGACACTTTACCATCTAGATCTGTCCACAGACAAACTAGAGCCAGAGAATGATAGAGAGAAGACCAAGAAGAAAGAACGGGGTCAGGCGCAAAAGAAAAACAGGTTGTTCTGCATGCTCCTCCGATGGGCTTGCTGGGTGGTTTGTCTGTTTATTTAGTCTGTGGAGGTGATGGGAACTGAGCAACAGCCACTGCCAATTTACTCCACACTGAGAAAACATTCATGTGGACAGCTGGAATCCAGAGAGCAGAGTCAAACAGATTCGTGGCCAACAGATACAAGACTCAACTCACATGAAACACATTTCCAGATTGAAAATACCAGCAAATGTTCCTTCAGCCTTCTTTAAAATGTATGGTGGTAACCGAACTGAAGGAGCATGTCTGTACATCCCAAGTGGTCCTTTTTAGTTATTCTAAGATTGTCCTTTCAGAGACAAACTGGCTAATTGTGCTCCAAGAAGATAAGCCACAATGCATCACTGAGTCTAGACTATTTGAGGCTGACAGCACTGTTAAAAAACACTGAAGGATTCCATTATAATCAGCTCTTGTGGCCTCTGGAAGTTAATTCATATTTTTCTGAGGTGAACCTCCAAAACCCTAATAGGGCCACAGTCATTCAGATTTAAACATGCTAGAAAAAACCCCCGAACAAACAAGACATTTATTTAATTAAATACTACAAATAAAACAAATCTAGTGACTATAGTAAATTAGTCCATCACAACGTGACTGTAGGCTACATGTGAAAACGTACATACAGAAGGATTTTTTCAGAACATTTGGCATTCATTTTACCAGCATTTTACATATAACCAGAAATAAATTCAAACAATTATACAGTGTTTAAATCAACTCAATCTCACGCTGATATATTGTTTTATTGTGAGAACGGTTTTACACAGCGAACAGCGTCAAAAACAAGTAGTATTTTCAAAAAAAAAAAACATACATGTAATAAAACAAGATACATATTTAGATTATATTGCACAACATGGGAAATAAATGTAACACTGCTTTGTTCGTTTACAGAGTATGGGGATAAATAGCTGGGGGTGGGGAGGTTGGGAAATGCCACCCAGAGAGCGCAGAGGAAGCAGTTGAGTTGAGCTTCTCGGCCTCACACAGAGATGTGGGGCCACCCACAGGCAGTCCGATTTTGTTTATTTTCCTCCTTTGGGGTAAACTTTTCAGTGTGAGCTGTTTATTACGCCTTTGATTTGTCATTTCAGCTTGTGTTTGCAGGGCAAGTGTATACACTGGTTGTGGCTTGTGTATAGTGGAGGTTTGGAGGTCAAGGCTGGGAGTGGGGGTTGAGAAGGTGGGTGGTATAAGGCAGCGCTCCCAGCTCAGACCACCACCTTCACTGTCCACTTTTGCGTCATCATGGTAAAAGCTCTGTTCCAAGTTGGAGACATGAAAACCAGTAAGCCGTATACAGAAATACTTCACCGAATGCACGTAAATAAGGAACAAGGGTTGATGTGTTATGAGGATGGCCTTAAAAATCAGGACACAATACAAAATGTGTTTTTAGAAAAGATCCAAAATGAAGGTGCCTTTATTTAGTATACAAAGACATTAAAACTTATACAAACACATATCTATGCAGCTACATGATAACATAATTAAAAGAACAGAGTGAAATTGCATCAGTTTTTAATAAAAGATTTCTTTGCCATTGGCCTCAGCTGAATCTCATCTTAGATTAGTTTGGATGACATCCTGACCGTCTGTTCTGCTTCAATGGCTGATCTCAAAGCCTGGTAAGACGCTACAACAACAAGAAAAACAATTTCAGTGCTAAGCAGGAAATGGCATGCTATGAGACCCTTTCAAACCACACAAATTTGACACTTTAGCAAGGGCTGAAGCTCACCCAAGTTCTTAAACTTTTAGTGTTTAATCTGCTAAACAGCTTAAGACCATTCTGAACCTGCTTACAAGACCTTAACAAATATCAGATGCAACTGAACTTTGACACCTACAGTTAAAACCTTTTTTAAAAGGACACTCAATCAAATGATCCATTTGATCATTGGCTCCTGTTTCACTCTCTGTTCAAGCTGACAAGCCAAACAACCTATAGTGTGTAAGTTTCACATGTTTATAGCACCATCTGCTGGTTATTTGGGAAATAAATTTCAATGCTTATATCAATCCATTTAAAATGGTGGCAGACTTGTGCAAAAAGTAACTTATGTTGGGATAAATGACAACTTGTTTTAATAAATTAAAAGTTTTAATAAAATAAATTAAAATTTACAGTAATGATTATATTGTTACTCATATTTTAAAATGAGTATTTGTGGAATATAAGCAACTTGTGATTGGTTAGAAATGTGTATATTTTATTGAGAAAAAAAATTTTGAAATCCATATCCAACCATATGATGGCTTTTGAGGCATCTCTCTCAATCATGCCCATAAAAAAATAAAACTGCCATATACTCTTATAAGATATGATTAAAGTGTGAACTAATATGTCTGTGTATTTTCATATATGCAATCTGCTCTGCCATTATAAAGATCTCATTTTACATTATAAGATATTATGATGTCATCTTACCATAAGTTGGGACCCAGCAAATGTTTATTTTAATTTTTTTTATACAATGTCTTTTTTTTAAAATGTCAATATTGTTTGGTTCATAGAATATATGTGATAAAAATTGATTATTGAAAAAATTATTTTATTCATATTGCATTTGATGTGTTGAATTGATCAGTGATATATATCAATCCATATTTATAGACCAAGAAGAGGATGTTGTCATGGCCAAACTCACAAATATTGGTATCTTAAAAGCCTGGCGAGTCCTCTGATAATACCACAAGACTTCCCACTGTAGCATATATGGGCTGAAAAAAAACTTAAATATCCTACACAAAAATGATTTGCTGGGCATCAGGAGTATAATGACATTTAAAGCCTAATGTATCAAATAAAACTTACAATTGCTGTAGATGTGCCCCTGAATTGTATATTTGGATCAATAAAATAGGAATATCCATGTAAGTGTCTTTTTGAATTCAATGAAATACCTTGCAGTTTCCTCATAAATGCATCAATCTCTGGTAAATTTGAAATAATATCAAATGAGGGACATTCCATAGACGTGGCAACCTCACAGCACCCCTGGAAAAGATATGTTGAACAGAAAATCTTACAAAGCAAAATATGAATAACAATTAAGGGAATATTGTATATGGGATTTTATTTTGATTCAATTGGTTATTGTTTGATTATAAGGTTTGAACCCCCCCAAAAAAACAGATCAGATTCACATATACAAGAAGACTCTGAATGCTACGAACCCTCAGTTCCTCATGAAACCGCTCCTCCATTTCAGAGACTTGGGATATAGCTTCAAATGCTGGGATAACGGACTCCTGAAAAATCAAGCAAATCACATTTCCAGTTTATTCACCCAAATTGGATTTCAAACTTTTGTGAAAACAAAATAGCATGAAAAAAAAAAGGCCTAATTTAGTTTAAAATGGGGATCTGATGCTTTATTGTCTCTAAAAATGTTGAATTAGTGTTCAAACGTTTCTCATTATGTCATAATGTTACATTTTATTGTTTACATTTATATATTCAGATTTTAAAAGTTCTGGAAAGAGATATTTAATACATTATCCTTTATTCACTCACCTCCTCTGAGGAGCTTCCATCCTCCAGAGAAAGCTCTAGACTCGAGCCATTATCCAATGAAGCTCCCTTAGATATTCCGTTCAGTTCTTTCACCCTGTCAGAAACACACAAATCTGACTGTAAATCCTATTCAAACCACCAGAGGGCCTGCTCAGCCAATTAGAAGCAAAAGGATCTGCACAGTTCCTCCTGTGTAGGGATGGAAATCATTAGGCATTTCATTATTCCATATCCTCTTAATGATTCTTGCAGTACTTTTGAGGAAGAATTATTTGGCAATTCTTATTGCATTTACTGCTGTTCTGAAATGATGGTATAATTTCAGATTTCTACGCAGCAGATCTCTGCAGTTCAAATCAGACACTAATTTAATACAATTCTTGTAAAAGGCATGTTTTCATACTTTTTAGAGGAAAAAAAGTAATCCAATAATTGATCCCAACTATATATTAAATAAATCTAATAAATGTGATAACATTTAATTCATTTATTTAATACAATTTATTACACTGATTAGATGAAAACTCATGTGTATCTTTAATTATACACTGACATATGAACATGTAGTCATTAACTACCCTGCCTGATTGAAGTCTGACAGGTCTGAAGTAAATCATTACATAATCAAGTAATAGTTGAAGAGACAGTTTAGACCAGGGGTACTCAACTCTGGAGAGCAGGATCCCCAAGTCTAAAGGGCCCAACTAATTTTTAAATGTACTGAAACATATTTTAATACATTTTTTAATTTTAATGAGGTGAGCAGACTATGCTATATGCATTTAATACATCATGGACGCATGTAATTAACACAAGTGAAATAAAACAATATATCAAAAAGTGTGGTTCTTTAAAAAAAATTAAAATAACAACTGTGATATAGTACTATAATTATAATGATCATATATTAAGCCAATATGTTTTTTGTTTGTTTATTATAAAAGATTCACACTTTTAAAAGTAGGCCATATGCTGCTGAGGAATGCAACCATCTAAAAAAATGACACCGAACAATTAAAATGTAAATTTTGAGAAATATTTTTTATTTTTTTTTGCCATATATAGAAAGATGATCCGTTTTCCGTTTTGTCACTGTCACGACATACTGGCCACCTAGGATGCACGCAGGCATTCATTATTTTTTATCTGTTAGCCTTTTCTTTTCCTCTATAATGGTTCAGCAGTTTATCAATACTGAGAATTATCATAAATGCTGTAGAAAGTGAAGGAGTTCAAGTACCTCGGGGTCTCGTTCACGAGTGAGGGGACAATGGAGCGGGAGGTTGGCCGGAGAATCGGGGCAGCGGGGGCGGTATTGCACTCGCTCTATCGCACCGTTGTCACGAAAAGAGAGCTGAGCCGAAAGGCAAAGCTCTCGATCTACCGGTCAATTTTTGTTCCTACCTCACCTATGGTCATGAAGGTTGGGTCATGACCGAAAGAACTAGGTCGCGAGTACAAGCGGCCGAAATGGGCTTCCTCAGAAGGGTGGCGGGCTTCTCCCTTAGAGATAGGGTGAGGAGCTCAGTCATCCGTGAGGAGCTCGGAGTAGAGCCGCTGCTCCTTTGCGTGGAAAGGAATCAGTTGAGGTGGTTTGTGCATCTGGTAAGGATGCCCCCTGGCCGCCTCCCTAGGGAGGTGTTTCAGGCACGTCCAGCTGGGAGGAGGCCTCGGGGAAGACCCAGGACTAGGTGGAGAGATTACTTCTCCACACTGGCCTGGGAACGCCTCGGGGTCCCCCAGTCAGAGCTGGTTAATGTGGCTCGGGATAGGGAAGTTTGGGGCCCCCTGCTGGATCAGCTGCCCCCGCGACCCGACTTCGGATAAGCGGTTGAAGATGGATGGATGGATGGCTGTAGAAAATGGTGACTACAACAACGCAGGCCACAAAAAGATGTCGAAAAAAGCTCCCTGGGTTTAGACTCATGTATCCTTATGTTGTACTACAGCTAGTGAGACTTCAATAGTTTGTGTTTGATGTTTATTCAATAAAAAGTACCGGCTCATGAGTCATTTGTTCAGGAATAACGGAACTGCAAGTTATGAAAATCATAAGGTTCCGGTATCTTAAATTTTTTTTTTAAACCGGTTCTGAAAAAGAACCAGTTCTTGGTTTCCAACCCTACTCCTGTGTTTGCCATCTGAGAAACCATTCTTCAGAATAAGATATAGCTAAATCAAAATAACTAAACCTTTGTTCAAGTAAAGGAAGGTAAGAAAATACATTTGTACCTGTTTGCATAACGTAGTGTGTTTAGAGTGTATTCACAAGAGCCCATGCCCGGTGAGATCATTGCGATCTGAAACAGACCAAAGTAGTAATTAATGTTACAATAAAGGACAATTGAAAACGAAAGCCCTTTTTTAAAAGTGTCATGCCACTCACATGGAAAAAATAAATAAAATTACAATAGACGGTCAAACACACACGCACACACACACACACACACACACACAAAATGAATACAAATGGCACACTTACCATACAGGTTCTGGAGTTTTCTCCAATAAAGGAGTCTCGAAGCACTTGGGTGAGTTTGCTCATCCTGAAAGGGATGTGTTCACTATTCTGACCCAGAGACCGAATACATTCCTGAGGAGTCAGGGAAGATGCAAGACAAGAATTCAAAGTTACAAAGCTACCAATTAAATTAGCGTTTGTAAGAACAGTGAACAAACTGGGTATAAATACTTATTTTGCAGTAATTTGGTCATCATCAGCAGCTTTATTAACACCATGTATAAGAGAGGACAATTCACACAATTTAAAAGTACTTACTACCTAATTTTGTATTGAATCCCACCAATTGATTTTATATAGATTGTACTCAAAGAACCATTTCTAGCCTAGTATCCAAGTCGCTTTGGATAAAAATGTCTGCCAAATTAATCAATGTAAAATGTAAATGCCTATGAAACATTTTAGAGCAGAGCTACAAAAATTACAATGACAAATGGAATGTTTCATGCCAGGAAAAATCACACAATTTTTTAATTTGTTAGAGCACCTAAAACGTTCCCTTCAATTAAGTCAAAGTTTGTGCATTAACCAAACAAACAACATTATCATGTAGAAATGACCCATTTGGTCTAACAGACTGCTGGTCTGTGGTGGTTAAATCTTATAGAATTGGACAGTACATCACCTTCAATGCCAGCAGGCTGCGGTTAATCTCTGCAGTCTCCACTATGGTGCTCCGCTCATTACTGCTGACATCAGTGCCACGCTCATTCCCAGCAAGGTCCACCAGAGAGAACTTCCCATGGAGGAAATTCCGCCGCCTCAGGACTACTTGCAAGACCGCATGTGACCGTGACGAACTGGCATTGGCAAACGTCTGGCCAGACGTTCTAGTAGTGTGAAATTGTTTTAGATAGGATTTGAGGGTTGCGTTTCATAAATACAGCATTACAAACACATGACCATTTTGGACAAAGCATGACAAAGTTCTCCAGAAAGAGACTATGATGTTTATAAATCCAAACCGTATATGGATGTGGTTGTGAGCAGGTTTGTAAACCATTATTTTGCTGTTCAGACTAGGGCTGCACGATTTGGACAAAAAGTCATATTGTGATTATTTCGAAAAATATTGCGATTTGAACTGCGATTATGATGGAAATATTTTCCACATGTTCAACTGCAAAAAGGCTACTGGAGTTTTCACATTTGAGCCCTCTTAAAAAGAACCAAACTGAGACCTTTTTTCAGTTCACCCACAAACAAATACATATATACACAGTGAAACAAAATCTTCTTCATATTCAAATGTTACAGTCCATCATGTACCAGGATCTCAGCCCACTAATCATCATCATTAGTTTTAAACAGTCAACTTCAATATTAGGGATGCTCAAATCAGGATTTTAACATCAGACATCGATCTCCAATTTTTCATCTCATCAATCGATGCTGATAATTTAAATTTTTATCAGCAGTTCTTTCAAAACTGGTTATATGTAAGCTTTCTGCTCAATGTCACTGTTAACTAAATTTCCCTGTTGGTAAAACCATAGTTGTTGCCTAGTTTTTGCTGTCAAAAATAGTGTTGATTGAATAATTCAGTATACACAAAATATAAATGTTACTCTTTATTCTAGGCCTTAAAAACGAGTAGGCTTATACAAACTATTCTTTACTGTATATAAGATAGTCCTAAAGAATGAGGCTTAATGTCAAACTTAAGTTGAACTGATAACCCATTGGTGTAATTCAATTTAAAGTGAAAATTTTGGTTAGTTTGTCACCATTTCATTTAATTATTTTATTATATTTAATTTAGCAATGCATTTTATTATATTAACTAAATATTTGATATACAGTCAGGTCCATATTGGGACATCGACACAATTCTAATCTTTTTGGCTCTATACACCACCACAATGGATTTGAAATGAAACGAACAAGATGTGCTTTAACTACAGACTTTCAGCTTTAATTTGAGGGTATTTACATCCAAATCAGGTGAACGGTGTAGGAATTACAACAGTTTGTATATGTGCCTCCCACTTTTTAAGGGACCAAAAGTAATGGGACAGATTAACAATCGTAAATCAAACTTTCACTTTTTAATACTTGGTTGCAAATCCTTTGCAGTCAATTACAGCCTGAAGTCTGGAACGCATAGACATCACCAGACTATGGGTTACATCCCTGGTGATGCTCTGCCAGGCCTCTACTGCAACTGTTCCTGCTTGTTCTTGGGGCATTTTCCCTTCAGTTTTGTCTTCAGCAAGTGAAATGCATGCTCAATCGGATTCCGGTTAGGTGATTGACTTGGCCATTGCATAACATTCCACTTCTTTCCCTTAAAAAACTCTTTGGTTGCTTTCGCAGTATGCTTCGGGTCATTGTCCATCTGTACTGTGAAGCGCCGTCCAATGAGTTCTGAAGCATTTGGCTGAATATGAGCAGACAATATTGCCCGAAACACTTCAGAATTCATCCTGCTGCTTTTGTCAGCAGTCACATCATCAATAATGAGAACCAGTTCTATTGGCAGCCATACATGCCCACGCCATGACACTACCACCACCACGCTTCACTGATGAGGTGGTATGCTTTGGATCATGAGCAGTTCCTTTCCTTCTCCATACTCTTCTCTTCCCATCACTCTGGTACAAGTTGATCTTTGTCTCATCTGTCCATAGGATGTTGTTCCAGAACTGTGAAGGCTTTTTTAGATGTTGTTTGGCAAACTCTAATCTGGCCTTCCTGTTTTTGAGGCTCACCAATGGTTTACATCTTGTGGTGAACCCTCTGTATTCACTCTGGTGAAGTCTTCTCTTGATTGTTGACTTTGACACACATACACCTACCTCCTGGAGTGTTCTTGATCTGGCCAACTGTTGTGAAGGGTGTTTTCTTCACCAGGGAAAGAATTCCTCGGTCATCCACCAGAGTTGTTTTCCGTGGTCTTCCGGGTCTTTTGGTGTTCCTGAGCTCACCGGTGTGTTCTTTCTTTTTAAGAATGTTCCAAACAGTTGATTTGGCCACACCTAATGTTTTTGCCATCTCTCTGATGGGTTTGTTTTGATTTTTCAGCCTAATGATGGCTTGCTTCACTGATAGTGACAGCTCTTTGGATCTCATATTGAGAGTTGACAGCAACAGATTCCAAATGCAAATAGCACACTTGAAATGAACTCTGGACCTTTTATCTGCTCCTTGTAAATGGGATAATGAGGGAATAACACACACCTGGCCATGGAACAGCTGAGCAGCCAATTGTCCCATTACTTTTGGTCCCTTAAAAAGTGGGAGACACATATACAAACTGTTGTAATTCCTACAACGTTCACCTGATTTGGATGTAAATACCCTCAAATTAAAGCTGAAAGTCTGCAGTTAAAGCACATCTTGTTCATTTAATTTCAAATCCATTGTTGTGGTGTATAGAGCCAAAAAGATTAGAATTGTGTCGATGTCCCAATATTTATGGACCTGACTGTATATTTATTATATGCATGTTCCTTCCTTTTCATTTTGTTGGATGTTGGTAAAATTAGTTCCGCTTTCACTTGTTTCCACGGGGAGTGTTATAAGGGCCACACGCTCTCTCGTGAGGTAAACAAATGACAGGAAAAGACGACTTTACAGGTGTTACTGTTAATGCCGTTTGCTCAGCAATCATTAAATAAAGATGTTTGAATTATACCCCATCTTGTATTCTGTGAAATTAATATGTTACCTGTGCCTTGTGGATACTGATTAAAAAAATATTTATTTAATTAAATTGCAGCCTTTGAAATTGAATAATCGCAAAAGTTCATATCGCGGTTTCGATTTAATTTAGATTAATTGTGCAGCCCTAGTTCAGACTACAGAAAACTATATAAATAGAGTCAGAAACACCTAAAGATGAATACAATTTTAGCTACATGTCTGAACAAAGCCTAATAAAAAGTCCTTAATTCATACCTGCATGCACTTCCTCGCTCAATCATCTTGATGACATCATCAACAGATGACACTGGCACCTCCTGCAGGCCAACAACATTGACCTGCTGTTTTTCATCCTCTAAAACACGCAGCTTTGCTTTCTTATTCAGCAAGTCAAACACCTGCACAGGGCACAGAAACAGCTCACAATCATGCCTGAGCAAGTATTTACACACACAACAATCTAAAATCAAGCTCGGCATAAAAAGCAAATCATAATATCAAGCTTGTTAAATTGAGCAAAAAAAGTACCATTAATCATTTGAAAAATTGAGGTTTATTTACTCAAATGACAGAGGAACAATAACTAAGAGATATCCTCTTTGATAAGACATCACATACATGTTTTCGAACTGTGTAACACAATATTTGCAAACCTTGCCATTGTAGATCTCAAAAAAAGTGACATATGGGCAAAGGTCCATATCAGCATATCGTTTTTGCCTCAGGAAAGTAAATACATCCTGTGCTGTGAAGTATGCAGACAGATTAATACATGAGTGAACAAGAATAAATACCAACAGGCCACTATGTTAAGTACATTTTATATTTCCAATCACCTGCAAGAGCATAGATCCCCTTAGAGCTGTTTTGACTCTTTCCAGAGAAGTCTCCACCCATTGTCTGTAAATTTAGCCTCAGTTGAAAAATGCATAAACTCATTGTTTCAAAGCAGTTTAGTCATTTTATTTGAAATGCAAGTAATGGAAAATTACTTACATGGGTCTTTCCACTGCCTGTTTGACCATACGCAAAGCACGTCGCCATACTACCATCAAAAATGGTCTTAACCAGGGGTTTAGCAGTGAATCTAAAAGTACATAAGACATTGTTTGTTGCTGATTAAATTAGCATGTTTTGTGGAATACATTTTAGGGCTGGGAAATGTAACTAGTTAATTTCTGCGATTAATAGTTGACACTTAAAGCAATTTAAGCAATTGATGCATTATCCGTTTTTTCCACTTCCTTAATTCACAAATGTTTTTCCTCAATTCCTGTGGCTGAAATTGGCACATATAATTTTCCAGAAGGTACAAACTTTTCATCAAGCACAACATGTCCTGGGCATAATAAACATGGGTGCAGATTAACTTTATTGAGAACCACAAGTGGTGAGGCAGATGTGGAAAAGATGCCGTAACTTTTCGCATTGCCAAAAATGCTCACTCACCATCATCTGAACCGGTGTCAAAAGCGAAACCACACAAGAGACTCAGGGTGTGTGTTATATAATGGCAGCCAGAGAAAACAACAGTTTTGAGATTTTAAATTCAGCAAATTAAACTTCAGTATTCAATTTGTTTTATATCTGTATGCATTGCATTTTATAATGCATTGACAGTTTGGGGTGGATAAATTGATTGATTTCCTGATGCATCAGAAACTTAATTTGAAGGATCTCGATATCCATTCTTAAATCCCGAGATATATCTTTTACACTATGTGCAACCCACAAATACAATGAGGAAACACTCGCATTTGCAACCAATTTTCGTTATTTCGAATGCTATTGTGGAGTGGTGGTGGTGTAGTGGTCTAAGCACATAACTGGTAATCTGGTAATCAGAAGGATGCTGGTTCGAGCCCCACAGCCACCACCATTGTGTCCTTGAGCAAGGCACTTAACTCCAGGTTGCTTCAGGGGGATTGTCCCTGTTATAAGGGCTCTGTAAGTTGCTTTGGATAAAAGCATCTGCCAAATGCATAAATGTATTCTGAGATGAGTTGGCGCTGTTTTAGTTGCCAAGATTCTCTTGCCAAAAAAGCTTGATATTAATTTAATCTGCCAATTTAATCCTATTATTAAAAAGTGCACTGGAAAACACCAGAAGATTTTGCCCAACTTTTATTTACAGAATGTCCACTGATTTCATGGCACGTAACCCTATACTTGACTAACACCTATATGTTGACTAACAAGATGACCAACCAGAAAGTTCTTTGAGACAAATGAAAAAGTACATATATTTAAGATTATAATGTTTGTTTTAGTGTACCAGGATTAAATCGCAATTGATCACAGAAAACTGCAATTAATTACTTAAAATACACACAGTAGTGCGTCTGTATATTCAGTCAACATTTCTTTGGCATGTATTTGGTGTGCCTTCTTTTTGCTTCAATGACATCATGCACTCAATCTGCCATGGACTCCACAAGTTTGAGCAACACATGTTATGCAAAACAAGGCTATGATTTGAGAATGTTCCAAAGGGAATCATGTGGGCATTAATAGAAGCAAGAAAATCTGACCTTTTGTAAAAGGTCAGTAAAATTATATTAGATTTTCAATTAGACTTTTGTACCCAGCTGTATATACACAAACAATTGTTAATGAAGGCCAAGGCCGGTCAAGTATATATATAAAAGAACAAATTGACCTCAGAATAGGAAGATACCTGTAAACCAAGTCATTGGTGGCGTCTTCATCGAACGAGTAATCAAAATGGAACGTCTGATTCTCCAGGTACTTCGTCAGATCCACTTTCTGCTTGGGCTCATGCAAAAGTAGGGCTCCTTTACCAGGGATTGTGACCACATCAATCTCTTTCTTGGCCAGCTCTGAGCACAATAACTCAGTGAAATGAGACACACAAAGAAACAATTCAATTCAATCAAGAAACAATTAAAAAGGATGTATCAGTTACCTACCTTTTTTATTCAGAGGACGTTTGCGAACACAGACACAAATTCTGTGAGGTTTGACCTACAAGATGCACCTTGGGTTAGAATATGATAACATTACACACTTGTTATTTTTATAAGAATTTTCAGAACTGTATGCTTAATTAACTCACAGGATCAGACAAAGACAAGGGCACTTTCTCCAAGGTCTCTCTGTAATCCTCAATCATCTGGTAAAACTGCTTATTAGGGCGACTTGTATCTCCAAACTAGCAATAAAACAGAAAGGGCAAGGAGAAAAACCATTAGCATTGTGTAATTTCACATTTCAAGACAATTAGGTCCTTTGTACACCAGGTGCGTTGTAAACAAATGAGGCAAAAGAAATGAATTTTATACACTGCAAAGTATAAAATATTAGCAAAGAAGTTTTCAAACTATTCACATCAAGTCCAATAGCAAATTTGTCAAGCACTGAAAGAAGTTTGTATATCTGAAGGGACTGATCAGCATTCCAGCAAAAACAACAACAAATAATTGCAGAATAATATTCAGACTCCGTGTGAACGAAAGCATTGTGAAGCACTGTGTTAAAATCTTTTAGTGCAGAAAATTCAGACTTGGTGTGAATAGGCCTAAGACTTTAAAATATTGTACCTTCCCTCTCTTCTGCGTTTCCGGGTTTTTTGCTAGAGACAACCTTTTGCTTGCCACTTTGCTAAATTCTGAGGCTTGAGACATGCGATGGCCTAAAATATTAGAATATGACGAGGCAGTCATTACCATGAGTAAAATTGAACTATTCAAAGAGAGATCACATTGACTTGCTCAAATTAATAATGCACGGTTAACAACAATATTGCACAATTCAATCAAGACTTCCAGAAATTCCAAACAGGAAATGACAGATGCAATGATTGACACCACAATTCTATCAAAGCATTTATATACATTCATTGATTAATTGGGAATGGTCCTAAACAGATCTTAAATGAAGACAAAGTAACAAGTGATTCACATGTTTTAACAAATCCAAAACCATACATACTTGTTGGACCCATGGGGACACATTTGGAAGCTTCGCTCTCACAAGCAGCTTCAGCAGTTGGTAGCAGAGGAGAGGCTGGCTTTGAAACAAGCCTCCTCTGGTAGCCTGTCAATCCAGATGTGACGAAACATAAATGCATGCAATTTAAAGCTTATGTAATTTTTTCAGTGTTAAAATACTTTAATTCCAAGCTTAATATGCAGAGACAACTATAAGATATTCATAGGTTAATTTTCTTGAACTGTACATTCTGTGTCTTTGTGCTGCTCTGTTTAGATAGACCTGCTTAGACCAACTGTGTGAGTTGGGAGCAGGAATATCTGACTGTTTGAACAACTGAAGATGAGGGGCATAATCAGAAAGCTGTTTTGAAAACATTGTTTATTTTTTCAATTCCATTCAGTGGCACTAGTGTCACAGAAATTACATCCTTCAGCTTTATAGGCCAAAGTATACTTGCTATTCCGTCTCACGCAGTGCACTCGATGCAATTTTCATCATTAAGACAGTACACACAGACTAGGGATGCACCGAAATTAAAATTCTGGGCCGAAACGGAAAATCCAGGATGCACTTGGCCGAAAACCAAAACGTACTTTTTTTTTACCTATTTAAGAAAAAAAAAAAGAGATTTTTTTGTGTATAATTGTATTAATATTATACTTTTCATTAATTTCATGAATTTAATGAATCTGAATTGAAAAACTACAAACCAATAAAATAAATCACAATTTTATTGGACAAAAAATATATTAAAACATTATTAAATATTATTCTTCTTTCAGTTCTGTAAAAATATAATTTTACAGATTTTATTAACAATTATCCAAATAATTTAAAGTTTTAGAAAACTATTATATGCAAAACAACAGTCAAGTAATGAACTTAGCTAGCATCTTTCAAAAAGTTTAAATATGCAACAGTAATTTTAATTGAAACAAAAAGGCAGAACACAGAATGGCAGAGGGCCTCTATTCCACTGATCTATAAAACTATAATATATATATATATATATATATATATATATATAAACTATAATATATATATAAAACTATAATATATATATATATATATATAACATATATATATATATATATATATATATATATATATATATATATATATATATATATATATATATATAAACATAATATATATATATATATATATATATATATATATATATATATACACAGTGAGGAAAATAAGTATTTGAACACCCTGCTATTTTGCAAGTTCTCCCACTTGGAAATCATGGAGGGTCTGAAATTGTCATCGTAGGTGCATGTCCACTGTGAGAGACATAATCTAAAAAAAAATCCAGAAATCACAATATATGATTTTTTTAACTATTTATTTGTATGATACAGCTGCAAATAAGTATTTGAACACCTGTCTATCAGCTAGAATTCTGACCCTCAAAGACCTGTTAGTCTGCCTTTAAAATGTCCACCTCCACTCCATTTATTATCCTAAATTAGATGCACCTGTTTGAGGTCGTTAGCTGCATAAAGACACCTGTCCACCCCATACAATCAGTAAGAATCCAACTACTAACATGGCTAAGACCAAAGAGCTGTCCAAAGACACTCGAGACAAAATTGTACACCTCCACAAGGCTGGAAAGGGCTACGGGGAAATTGCCAAGCAGCTTGGTGAAAAAAGGTCCACTGTTGGAGCAATCATTAGAAAATGGAAGAAGCTAAACATGACTGTCAATCTCCCTCGGACTGGGGCTCCATGCAAGATCTCACCTCGTGGGGTCTCAATGATCCTAAGAAAGGTGAGAAATCAGCCCAGAACTACACGGGAGGAGCTGGTCAATTACCTGAAAAGAGCTGGGACCACCGCTTCCAAGGTTACTGTTGGTAATACACTAAGACGTCATGGTTTGAAATCATGCATGGCACGGAAGGTTCCCCTGCTTAAACCAGCACATGTCAAGGCCCGTCTTAAGTTTGCCAATGACCATTTGGATGATCCAGAGGAGTCATGGGTGAAAGTCATGTGGTCAGATGAGACAAAAATAGAACTTTTTGGTCATAATTCCACTAACCGTGTTTGGAGGAAGAAGAATGATGAGTACCATCCCAAGAACACCATCCCTACTGTGAAGCATGGGGGCGGTAGCATCATGCTTTGGGGGTGTTTTTCTGCACATGGGACAGGGCGACTGCACTGTATTAAGGAGAGGATGACCGGGGCCATGTATTGCGAGATTTTGGGGAACAACCTCCTTCCCTCAGTTAGAGCATTGTAGATGGGTCGAGGCTGGGTCTTCCAACATGACAACGACCCAAAGCACACAGCCAGGATAACCAAGGAGTGGCTCTATAAGAAGCATATCAAGGTTCTGGCGTGGCCTAGCCAGTCTCCAGACCTAAACCCAATAGAGAATCTTTGGAGGGAGCTCAAACTCCGTGTTTCTCAGCGACAGCCCAGAAACCTGACTGATCTAGAGAAGATCTGTGTGGAGGAGTGGGCCAAAATCCCTCCTGCAGTGTGTGCAAACCTGGTGAAAAACTACAGGAAACGTTTGACCTCTGTAATTGCAAACAAAGGCTACTGTACCAAATATTAACACTGATCTTCTCAGGTGTTCAAATACTTATTTGCAGCTGTATCATACAAATAAATAGTTAAAAAATCATATATTGTGATTTCTGGATTTTTTTTTTTAGATTATGTCTCTCACAGTGGACATGCACCTACGATGACAATTTCAGATCCCTCCATGATTTCCAAGTGGGAGAACTTGCAAAATAGCAGGGTGTTCAAATACTTATTTTCCTCACTGTATATATATATATATATATATATATAGATCAGTGCTCTATTCTGTTTATGTAAACGTATGTACACTTTAAGTGCACATTATTGTGCAAAACAACAGTGCAAAACAGCAGTAATTGAACTAAATCCAACCTCAACTGTAAACTATGGAATGATATTCCGGACATTATTCAAAAGGAATTGCAAATTGTACTTGCAATTGCGTTTTCAATTTGTGGACGCATAAAATGTGACATAATCCAAACGCAATTGCAAATCGCGCATTACCGTTTGCATTTTCGTTTAAGCTGAACGCACAGTGACTGCCAGATTTCAAATGGAAAAGCAAAGTCCGTTTGCAACTGTGTTTCCCATATCTTACGAGTTTTGGCCCTGTCATATTTAAATAGCAATTTCAATTACCACGCCTGCTTTTTCACTTTCTCAGCGTCACGTATGTAGCCAGCCAAAACTCAAATGGAATACTAATTCCCTTAGTATTTCCATTTCGATGCCTTACACAGAAACCTGTCAATCAGGGTCAAGGGTGGGATTATGCTATGGGGCGTGTTTGTCTTGGGAAGTGACATCACTCACAGTCTATCAGGATCAATAATTAGCACTGCACTTTATTCATCTATAATCTCACACTGGACTGTCAACATATTCTCCTCAATATACTACATATATATATATATATATATATATATATATATATATATATATATATATATATATATATATATATATTTCATATACTCCTACTTATTGTATTGTATATTGTGTGTATTGTTTACTGTACATTGTATATGTGTTGTGTAAGTATGTGTACATTTGATTTGTAAATTGTTTTGTGTCTGTTGTTTACTGTAATTGGTATATGTCTCTTCACTGTCATGACTGCTATGTTGCTCGGAACTGCACACAAGAATTTCACCTACTGTTGCACTTGTGTACATGGTAGTGTGACAATAAAGTGATTTGATTTGATTTGATAAACCGGCGTCTGTTCAGGCCATCACCTCTTGACCGTCGACTGCGAGTGACGTCACTTCCCAAGACAAACACGCCCCATAGCATAATCCCACCCTTGACCCTGATTGACAGGTTTCTGTGTAAGGCATCGGAAATGGAAATACTAAGGGAATTAGTATTCCATTTGAGTATTAGAAAATCAGTTATTTTGAATTCTTATAATAAAGGTGGCTTAAATTTAATTGATTTTGATTCTCTTAACAATACCTTAAATATTTATTGGCTTAAACGTTTCCTTCACAATCAATCTTCTATTTGGAGTATAATCCCAAGATATATTTTTTCTCAATTAGGAGGTATACATTTTCTTTTAATGTGCAATTATTCAATTAGTAAACTTCCTGTCAAACTTTCCAATTATCATCAGCAGATGCTTATGGCTTGGAAACTTATTTACAAGCATAATTTCTCGCCACACAATTTTTTAATTTGGAACAACTGTAATATTCTTCATAAGAGGAAATCTTTATTTCTTGAAAACTGGTTCAATAATGGGGTGATATTAGTAAACCAGCTATTTGATAGTGAAGGTAATTTATTTAATTATTCCGATTTTGTTTCAGGATACCAATTCCCAATATCTAGTAAAGAATTTAATATAGTTTTCAAGGCCATCTCTTTGGAAATCTGTATGCTGTTTAGAAACAATAATAGTGCTACAGTGACTTCTGTTTCTCCCCTAGCCCTGAATCTACTGTGGTTGGTTCTATTTGTTTTTCAATACATAAATCCAATTATAAAATTAGGTCATTATTTTTGGACCCTGTTACTTCAATCCCTTCCTCCATTTCTTATTGGAATAACCTTTTTGATGATATTAAATGGTCATATGTTTGGTCACATCCTCAGAAATGCTTTCTAACTAATAAAGTTAAAGAAATATCCTATAAAATTATTCATAGATTTCATCCAGTTAAATAATTTTTTAAAGAAATTTAGAAATGATATTGATACTTCCTGCTCTTTTTGTGAAGCCTCCTCTGAAACTGTTGATCATTTGTTTTGGGAATGTCTTTTTACTCGGTCTTTCTGGAACAATATTGATGCTCTGATTGTCCAAAAGGTTTTATGTAACTTTTCTTTATCATATAGACACATTCTTTTTGGGTTTTATGTTAAAGACAAGAATCTAATTAATGCATGTTTTTGTATAAACCTTCTTTTATATATTGGAAAGTTTCATATCCATAAATGTAAATATATGAAAAGTAAACCCCACTTTAGCTTTTTCAAAGAAGAATTGAAGATGTATTTAAATACAATTTCAACTTCTGTTAACAAGAAAGCAATGAAAACGTCCAGAATTAGTGCCATGTTTAATATTCTCTCTTAATGTTTTTTTCTTTTGTGCCCTCTTCTTTTTTTTTTCTTTCTTCTCTTACTCTCTTTTCTTTTTAGACTATTGTTGAATATATTTAAATTTCTTTCACATTTCCTCTCAATGTATTCTGAACCATAATTTCTCTTTTGTTTTGAAAGATTGTTTATATTTCTTGTATGTATCGTCTTGTTCTGTTTGTTAATACTGCAATAAAAAAAAAAAAAATAAAATAAAAAAATAATAGTATTCCATTTGAGTTTTGGCTGGCTACATACGCGACGCTGAGAAAGTGAAAAAGCAGACGTGGTAATTGAAATTGCTATTTAAATATGACAGGGCCAAAACTCGTAAGATATGGGAAACACAGTTGCAAACGGACTTTGCTTTTCCATTTGAAATCTGGCAGTCACTGTGCGTTCGCTTAAACTAAGCGTTTGGATTATGTCACATTTTATGCGTCCACAAATTGAAAACGCAATTGCAAATACAATTTGCAATTCCTTTTGAATAATGTCCGGAATATCATTCCATAGTAAACGACTGATGTATCCTCAAGTGAAGAACAAGTGTAATGTAATTGCTATACACATCAAATTGGACCGCTTTCTATTTAACTACAAGTGACCGGTTTCTCTTCAAGAACAAAAGTTGCTAAACTTTCTGACAGTCTCTCCTGTCAGAAAGCTCATCAAGAACATGAGATGCTGCACTAAACAGTCTCTCACTCTCTGTGCTGGTGCTTGGGCAGATAAATACCTGTGCGCAATCCACGCAAGCAAAGGAAAGCGGTCTTTGTTTATGCGACCGTAGTCAAGGGGATTGTAGCTTCTGGCGTAGTTCAGCTAGATACGTCTCAAGTTGTGGTGTAGCAGCGCTAGTTGTGGCACTGCTGTGGATCGGGGCGCTTTCCTGTAGAATCTCTTGCTGTACTCTGTGTATATATATATCTTGAAAGTTCTGCTGAACAAACACTGCAGATCGCAAATGTGATGTCCTTATCAGAAACTTTGAAGAATTTCCACACCGCTGACATGATCGGCCTTTGTTTGGTAGCGCCGTGATAAGGGCTAGATCGATCCAGAGTGAAATCAGAGCACTGAGGGGCGGGGCGGTATATATTTTCGGCCTTTTTTCTCTTTCGGCCGAAAACCGAAAGTGCCATTTTCGCCGGCCGAAATTTCGGTGCATCCCCGTGGAAAAAGCGCATCTGCACCCCCTCAACCATGCGCAACACAGAATGGCACACGATTAAAAACAACCCTTTACCTTAAGTTAGCAACATCAATCATCAGTTTCGTGCAATACAATACTATCTGATCATTAAGTAATGACTTCATCTATGAACGTCATGCCATGTAAAAGACACACCTGAAGGTTTAGGGATAGTGGATGAGGGAAGGTCTTGAGGGAGAACATCCTCTGCAACCGTTGCCATGACCGCAGGTGGAGGGGCAGGCTGTCGGAAAAAGCACGTCTGACGTGTCATCATCCTTCTAGAAGCTGAGGAGGCAAAAATCGCTTTATTAAATGCAGCCTGATCTATTATTCATTTAAACGGTGTTCATGCATTAATATAATGGATTAAAAACTTCCATTGTCAATATGGCCATTATATCTGAAAGCCATTTTTTGAAAAAATTTCTCCAAATACCATTTTGTGCATAAAAAGCAGTGAGAAATGGTAATTCTTACAGTGAAGATAGCAAGAACAATAATTGCTTTATCAAATAGTGAGTAATGCTTTAGAGAGGAACCAGAGTGCATTGATCACTGCTAGAATTTATGAATATCTATGCTATGCAGCCATCAACTTGCTGGACTGATAAGATACAGGGATTTAAAAGTCTATTTCTGATTGTTAAGAGGAGAGAATAATTTAAAAGGAGAAAATCATGTGGACAGAAGTGGGAAGAAACGCCCTGATCAAGTCTAATGATACCAGTTATAATACAACCATGAGTGAGTGTGAATGGTCAGGACATGGAGATATTATGCAAACCTGGCTCTTCAGATGGACCACCCTGAGCAGCAGCTTCAAATGGGAGACATCGAAAGATTACGCTGGCGCACTGATACGATACCTATGAATTGGAGTAAACCTACTGGAAAAAAGATAGAAGATTGTAACTTACGTTCTGATGGTGCAGGTATTCTTGATAACCTTAAGGGAAGCTCTGTTGCTCTGGCATTCTGAAACAAACACATAGAACAGAACTTTGTGAGTAATGAAGCTTTGTTCAAACAGGAAGCATACATCTAGGACTTTCTTGTGTGTGTGTGTGTGTGTGTGTGTGTGTGTGTGTGTGTGTGTGTGTGTGTTCAATTTAACACTGCAAACTTAGCAGGCTGTTTTTAACAGAAAAAACCCCACATGAAATCAGATTTTTACTAAAAAAATCACCACATTCATAATCTGCCAGTCAGAATAAAATTCAAGATTGCTTTCGTTCATCAATCTGGACATAACATATAAGTTACGTCATACACAATATCATGTCCAAATTCACTCACTCTTTTCCAATATAAATGGCCTACATTATAGTAAATGAGTGAAAGAATAAGCAACTCCAGACACATCATACAGATTAATTTGTAAAATACAGTAATGCTATCATTGCTTATGTTGTCTCAAATGACTCACACATGCTAAAACAACGAGTTGCCATGATGAACATCTTTCAATAACTACAGCTACTCTCCATTACTGAAGAAAGTCTCTTGGCACATACTTGCACTTATGTCAGTACCGTGGCAACTGATGTAGATAAACCGATCAGCCACAAAATTAAAACCACCTGCCTAATATTGTGTAGGTCCCCCTCGTGCTGCCAAAACAGTGCCAACCGACATCTCAGAATAGCATTCTGAGATGATATTCTTCTCACCACTATTGTACAGCGTGGTTATCGGAGTTATAGTAGACTTTGTCAATTCGAACCAGTATGGCCATTCTCCATTAACCTCTCTAATCAACAAGGTATTTCCGTCAACAGAACTGCCGCTCAATGGATGTTTTTTGTTTTTGGCACCATTCGGAGTACATTCTAGAGACTGCTGTGTGTGAAAATCCCAGGAGATCAGCAGTTACTGAAATATGGCACCAACAATCATGCCACGATCCAAATCACTGAGATCACATTTGATCTCCATTCTGCTGGTTGATGTAAACATTAACTGAAGCTCCTGGCCTATATCTGCATGATTTTATGCACTGCTGCCACAAGATTGGCCTATTAGATAATCGTATGGAGGATCGTTGGTGCCAGATGGGCTGGTTTGAGTGTTTCTGTAACTGCTGATCTCCTGGGATTTGTACGCACAGCAATTTCTACATTTTACTTAAAATGGTGCCAAATTAAATAAATAAATAAAACATCCAGTGAGCAACAGTTCTTTGGATGGAAATGCCTCGTTGATGAGAGCGGTCAACAGAGAATGGAAAGACTGTTTCAAACTGACAAATCTACGGTAACTCCGATAACCATTCTGTACAATTGTGGTGCGAAGAATAGCATCTCAGATTGCCATTCTGAGATGCGGGTTGGCACTGTTTTGGCAGCATGAGGGGACCTACACAATAAGGTGGTTTTAATGTTGTGGCTGATCAGTGTGAATCTGACTACACTTTCTGAACAAATGGAATGTGATTCCATCCCTTGTAAAATGACAGGGCGGACAGTCAGTATTTAATATTTCATTTGAAAAACAAATCAAAATTGTACGTGGTGTGATCCCGAAGACAAAATGTATGCAAGAATGCAAGTAAAAATATAGAACTCACTTTTGCTGGTTTTGTCAAAGGTGTAGCATTAGGGGCAGGGACAGGCTCCTCCTGACGGCATGGTTGTAGGTGTTGCATAAGGTCGGAATTGAGTTGCTCAAGTTCATCCAGGTCAACCTATGGGACACTCTACTTACTCTTGATAACAATGACATCCTAGAGCGGATTTCTTTTGGGCACTTCATAGAAGTACAAAAAATTGACTCCAAATAACCAGCATGTTTGGTAAACATTCCAATAACTGCAGTGTAACAGAGTGTGTCAAACAAATTAAGTACTAACCTCTTTCCCTTTGGCCAGGCCTTTCTCAGTCCATTCGACATTTACTGTGGACTTCGTAAGATTGACAGTTTTCACTGTGGCACTGTGTATTCTCCCTGCATTGAAGAAAAAAATAAAAAATAAAGGTGGTAATGATCTTAAGAACATCCACATGCTGACTTTCACATCACAACAGTCAGAAAAACAACAAAATTCCAAAAATTGCCTTTAAAGAAAACAAACTATGTAACAGGAGACTTATGCTTTGATTCAGTGGAGTACTTGATTTTACCTGAAGTACTTACTAAACTATCTAGACAGTTTAGTCAGTACTTCAGGTAAAGCAAGTAGATTCTAGTCCTATGATTGAGAAAAAGAACATAAGGTTGTCTGTTTCAGTCATTAACTTAAGGAGAAATTACAGGTTCCATTTGCATATTCACATTTATATATAGGTTATATAAATATATATTATTTTCTCTTTAGTTGCTCTTCATTCTATTTTGTTCTTATGGAAAGAAATTGGTAATTTTATTCACCAAAGTGGCATTCAACTGATCACAATGTATAGTCAGGACATTAATAACATGAAATATTACTTTTATCATTTGAGAAACATTTTCAGAACTTCTTAAACTACTTCAAAGTGTTCTCATCCTCCAAAAATCCTCCATGTGCAGTAATGACAGCTTTGCAGATTCTTGGCATTCTAGCTGTCAGTTTGTCCAGATACTTGGGTGACATTTCACCCCATACTTCCTGTAGCATTTGCCATAGATGTGGCTGTCTTGTCGGGCACTTCTCATGCACCTTACAGTCTAGCTGATCCCACAAAAGCTCAATAGGTTTAAGATCCATAACACTATTCCAATTATCTGTTGTCCAATGTCTGTGTTTCTTTGCCCACTCTAACCTTTTGTTTTTGATTTTCTGTTTCAAAAGTGGCTTTTTCTTAGCAATTCTTCCCATAAGGCCTGCACCACTGAGTCTTCTCTTTACTGTTGTACATAAAACTGGCGTTGAGCGGGTAGAATTCAATGAAGCTGTCAGTTGAGTACATGCGAGGCATCTATTTCTCAAACTAGAGACTCTGATGTATTTATCCTCTGTTTAGTTGTATCTGGGTCTTCAACATCTCTTTCTGTCCTTGTTGGAACCAGTTGTCCTTTGAAGACTGTAGTGTACACTGTATGAAATCTTCAGTTTTTTTCAGCCTTCATTCCTCAAAACAATGATTGACTGATGAATTTCTAGTGAAAGCCGTATCTTTTTTGCCATTGTTGACCTAATATTGACCTTAAGTCATGCCAGTCTGTTGTACACTGTGGCCACTCAAAAACAAACATGAAGACAATGTTAAGCTTCATTTAAAGGACCAAACAGCTTTCAACGGTGTTTGATATAATGGCAAGTGATTTTCTAGTACAAAATTAGCAATTTATCATGATTACTCAAGGATAAGGTGTTGGGAGTGATGGCTACTGGAAATAGGGCATGTCTAGATTTGATCAAAAATGACTACTTTGAAATAGTGATGGTGCTGTTTTTTTTTTTTACATCAGTAATATCCTGACTATACTTTGTGATCAGTCGAATGCCATTTTGGTAAATTAAAGTACCAATTTCATTCCGAAACAGCAACATCTGTACATTATTCCAAACTTTTGGCTGCCAGTGTATATATTTTAGCTGAATTATTTAATTACCAGCTAATAGCACTACATGCTGTATTGTTTTGCTTTGTATTTGATAAGTTTACTTTGATCTGGTTTTACTTGATTTGAGATACACTGTTTTGTAGACGCAGTTTACACCTGTAGCTTCAGAGACTCAAGATTAGCTGCTAGCAAAGCATCTTACCATCACTACGACTTATGTTGACAGCGAGACCAACCAGCAGTTTCGACATTACAGGATCCATCTTAAGGTTTTCTTTATTAATAAAAGCTTTTGACGACCGCTTCTAAATCTCAGAAAGAAAACCTTGTGTTTTCTGTGATAAAACGTTGCCCCTATGAGTCGTAAAACTATCCTAACATCAACCGCCCTGCATTCAAAAATCGTCAGCAGAAGTCATTGGATTATTTAAGGAGGAGGTGCTTCGTTTTGTCCAATCACAACATTGCAGGATCTGAAGGCGTCTTTTAGAAGAAAAAAAAAAGACTGGCATTTAAATGGAGCTTACTTAGAAACGACAGTCATCACAAACTATGGGGCCACAATGAGAAACAAGCCAACTTCATTTACTGGTAAACTCAACGATTAAATATTTGAATATGATTCGCTGAATTAATGGCATATTTAAATTGTTTATCCAAAAATTTGGCATCGTTACGATTCGTTACATCGCCATTTATTATCGCACCAAAGTAGTAATAATACCACGAAATAATAATAAAAAAAAAAGCACACTTAATTGGGCTTGCATTTTGGGGGGGATGTAATTTTACATGGTTGTATATTTAAGCTGTGAATATTTAAATGGAAAGCATTTAACACAACACACAGACAAACATTTAAAAAAAAAAAAAAAAGTATCTTGGATACTATTGTTCTGATGCAATGAAACTTCATAATGAAGCACTTTTCATACTACTCTCCTCTTCATATCGCCTTAAGATATATCCCTTATAATCATTGTAAGGTGTAATGCATTACTAAGTAATTAATTACTTTAAATTCATTTATTTGAAAAGGTAAAGTAAGGGATAAAAGAACAGTTTCATGTATTTTGGTATTTTCCATCTGGTCGAGGTCGATAATGGTTTTATAATGTAATTATTAATGTAATTACTTTTCAGACAGAGTAATTAGTACAGTAATCTAATTACACTGTAGAATATGTAATTAGTAGTTAGTAATTAATTACATTTTAGAGTAACTTACCAGACACTGCTTATAATGTATTATTCCTGTTTTGTAAGTTGCTTTAGATAAAAATGGTTGCCTTATGAATAAATGTAAATGTAATAATAAATATTCACCTTCCAAAGTTTACATAGAAATATTCAGTTTTAAAAAAATGTCATCTTTATTATTCAACAGGTGTCATTCGGTCCATTACACATTATTTCGCTTTGAAATTTAGTTGGAAATGTGAATAGTTGATTGTAAGGGGTTACGATGGGCAAGGAGGAGGTGAGAACCAGCTTGTTAATATAAATAATAATTTTGTGAAAACATAATCACACACATGACGGACATGCCTGTAATTCTCTCTCTCTCTCGAGAACCGTTGTCACCGTTGTCAACCTGGGGGTTATTTTTGATTCTGAATTCAAATTTGATAAACATATAAATTCTGTAGTCAGAGACAGTGTTTTTCAGCTTAAGGGACTTCGCAAGATTAAAACTTTTCTTACTTTTAATGATTTGGAGACAGTCATTCACGCATTTATCTCAACCGGGCTGGAATACTGTAATGCTCTGTATGCCGGAATAAACCAGTCCTCACTCTCACACCTACAGCTGGTACAGAATGCCGCAGCCCGTCTTTTGACTGAGCATATTACACCTGTGTTAGCATCACTTCATTGGTTAACCTGTTCAATTCAGAGTTGATTTTAGTATTTGTATTTAAAGCACTGTATGGACTTGCTCCTGCTTATATATCTTCTTCGTCCCTACTCTTCTCAGAGAATGCTCAGATCCTCCTCTCAGCTGCTATTGACTGATCCAAAGTCACGCTTAAAAACCAACTGGAGGGAGTAGCCCGACCACCCGGACGTGGTGAACGGCCGCCGTCCGCGAGGCAAGTGGGGACTGGACTCCACGACCGCCTGGAGTGATGGAGCCACTGCCAGGGGAGGAGGAGTGCCCTGCCATCCCCCAGAAACGCGGAGGGGTCGACAGACTGCCTGGAGCGGTAGAGCCGGACAAACACACATGATCTCTCTCTCGTCGCACCACCGTCTGCCATCGGCCTTTATCCCTCTCGGAGGTATAATTAACCTGATAAGGGACCAGGTGTGTATAATCACAACCTGTCCCCGCCCTCCGCCCTGCCACAGTATTTAATTTATTTTAAATGTAATTTCATTAATGTTTTTTAGTGTAGGGGTGTGTGTTATTTTATGTCTGTTGTACAGCACCTTGGTTAGCACACATGGTATGGTTATAAATAAACTTGACCTTGACCTCTTCAGTTTTAATGTAACACAGTATCTGTGTGAGGTAATTGTCAGGGCAAAGTGTTTCTGGTTTAGAAGGAAAACTGAGGAGCTGCAAGCTATTCAGGCTAATGGTTTAATACACAACTTAAAGGAATAGTTCTCTCAAAAATGAAAATTCTCTCATTATTTACTTACCCTTTTGCCATCTCGGATGTGTATGACTTTCTTTTTTCTGCAGAACACAAATTAAGATTTTAAAAGTATTTCTCAGCTCTATGAGAAAGGTCTAAACAATGCAAGTCCCTTGTGTAAGCATAATGCACAGAGTTTGAAATTAACACCCACCAAATGCAATGGTGGGTAACTCAACACAATTCTATAAATGTTGGAGCCACTGCAGAGCCAGTTTTATAGTATTCATGCCTCTCATAACTTATCCTGGCATCTGTGCAGTGCGAATGAAATGTGCTTTCTTGCTAACCGCTCAAGCGCACATCATGCTGTGTGTAGACTGGTGCATTTAGGGAGGCAAAGCAATAATTTTCGATTCAAACCATTGGGTGCCGAGAGCCATGCTTACGAGGTGGATTTTCATTGGTATGAATTGAAAACAGTGTACACACATGCCAGTGGACAGGATTTTTAGATATTTTTACAGGAAAACAAAACAAAAATTATTATTATTTTTGCCCTAATATAGATTTTGGTCTTACTAGAAAAAATTGATTATGATCTAACATGAATTTTCTTGAAAAAAAAAATATGTTCGTGCCTGGTAACATGCACATTTAAAATGGCTAGAAATAGCATTTTAGCTTAGCATAAAGCTGAGAATTTACACAAGGTAATTTCTATTTCTTCTGCTACAAACTTACTTAAAACTTACTTCTCTGTCTGCTCGTGTGAATGTAACACATCATAAGAAAGTGTTTCACCACTGTTCAAATGCATTTTGGATTGCATCATTTCTATGTATAAATGTTTTCCATTGTAAAGGACTAAATATTAAATTAAACAAATGACAATAAAATGCAAAGTAATCTCTTCAGTAATCAAAATACGTTTTGAATGTAACTGTATTCTAAATAACAATGATTTAAATTGTAACTGTATTGAAATACAGTTACTTATATTTTGTATTTTATATACATATTCCCATTACATGTATTGTACTCCCCAACCAATAATACACATGATCACTTTTTAAACGTTTATGCAAATCATCATCCTTCTATTTGTTTTTCTGCAGTAGCATTAACTGGTAACTTGTATGCATTCATATTTAATCTATTTAAATGTTCATATAGACTATAGAGTGAATCTAATAGACTTTATATGTATTACAACTGTAAAATATGTAGTTAAACTTTTCTAAACGTGTAAAGGCTATTACATTTTTATTACAAATACTTTTTTTTTTTTTTTTTTTAGAAAAGACTGTCAATATAACCTATAAACAGTAATGTGGAGCCATTCATGGGGTATGTGATAATGGCCTTATAATTACACATGCCACTGTTAAACAATGGTAGGAAAATGGTAAACTTTCATATAGGCAAGTACAATTTAGAATGAGGGGGTTCAAACTTCCATGAATTATGGACAAATTATAGAAAGATTTTCCTCCTGTTCTATGATATCCTAAATGTGACTTAAATCATTAGGCTTGTGTCCTGCTAAACTAATATAATTCTCATTCAAATTGGTAAAAATAAAATGCATGCAGTTAGAGTCTCCAGTTACCTTTGCCACTTATTGCGAGACAGGGGATTTTGGCTTGTGAAAATTATGAGTGGAAACTACTAGCCACAGTGGCAGGTTAGCCAAAAAGCTCATTTCAAACACTGATAATGTAGTTGTAGATGGCATGAACTTTTTTTTCTTTACATTTTTCTTTCTTTCTTTCTATTGCATTCATGAGGACAAACAAATTTGCCAAAACAGACTGCCATTTATCTTTGCTTCCACAATGATTGCATTCAATCAGGGATACAGCTTTAAAAAGTATTAAACCAGGTTATTTTTGAGTAATTAAATTCTTGGCTGGAATTTTGCTTTAATTAAAAAGCAAGAAACAGTTGCTTTAAAGAAGAAACACTGAAGAAACAGTTTAAAATTAGTCAAGTGTATTTTATTTGTATTGGGCCTTTCAAAACACACAATGTTTCAAAGCAGCTTTACAGAAGATCAGGCATTAACAGATGATAAAACTGTAATGTCTATAATGTCGATGAATCATCATTGTGTAATTAGATTGTAATACTTCCCAAGGAAGGAGGACAGGAAACAGGTCTTCACCACAAGGTAAGGTTTTTAATTCCCTTTTGCTTCGTACAACTATCACACATACAATACAATACAATACACTGAGGTCGCTTGTCATCTCTCTCTCTCGTGGGGCCCTCTCGCTGCCTTTTTATGCCGCTCTCCTCGTACTCACTGAAATTAGAGACAGGTGTTAGACATAATTTGGCTCAGGTGTAAGCGCCCTTACCGCTTTTCTCTCCCGGACAGGCGCTTGACCACGTCCCCGCTGCCACATACCCCCACCGCCCGACTCAGGCCGGGCGTCATCCGCCTGCCTACCACTCCCCCATTTCTGGAGAGGAAGTCGGCGACAGCCATCTGCACCCCGGTCTGTGGACCACCTTGAATTTAAAGGGCTGGAGAGCTAGATACCAACGGGTGATCCGGGCGTTAGTATCTTTCATGCGATGGAGCCACTGCAGCGGGCGTGATCCGAGCAGAGGGTGAAGGCCCGCCCCAGCAGGTAGTAACGGAGGGTGAGGACCGCCCACTTGATGGCCAAACACTCCTTCTCCACGGTGCTGTACTTAGTCTCCCTTAAGGAGAGATTACGGCTAATGTACAGCACCGGCGCTCCCGCCTCCACCACCTCGCGAGTACAGCCCCCAGCCCTCTGTCTGAAGCGTCCGTCTGTAATAAAAAGGGGAGAGAGAAGTCAGGTGCATGAAGAAGCGGCCCCCCACAAAGTGCGGCTTTAATCTGCATAAACGCCTGTTGGCACTGCTCCGACCACTGGAACGGATCTGGAGCCCCCTTTTTAGTGAGGTCAGTCAGTGGGCTGGTGACGTCCGAATAATTAGGCACAAACCTTCTATAATAGCCAGCCAGCCCCAGGAACTGCCTCACCCCCTTTTTGGTCTTAGGTCTAGGGCAAGTCGCAATCGCCGCGGTCTTATCAATTTGGGGACGCACCTGGCCATGACCCAAGTGGAACCCCAGATACCGTACCTCCACACGCCCAATCGTGCACTTCTTAGGGTTTGCTGTGAGCCCCGCCCGCCGCAGCGATCTCAGGACGGCCCTCAGATGTTGCATGTGCCACTGCCAATCATTGCTATAAATGATTATATCATCTAAATAGGCAGCGGTGTACGCGGTGTGTGGTCGGAGGATCCGATCCATGAGGCGCTGAAACGTGGCCGGAGCCCCAAACAAACCGAAAGGAAGCGTCACAAATTGGTGTAATCCAAACGGCGTAGTGAAGGCTGTTTTCTCATGGGACATTGGTGTCAAGGGGATCTGCCAATAACCCTTTGTTAAATCCAAGGTCGAATAAAATCGAGCAGTACCTAACCGATCGAGCAGTTCATCAACACGGGGCATTGGGTACGCATCAAATTTAGATACCGCGTTGACTTTTCTGTAATCCACACAGAATCGAACAGACCCATCACTCTTGGGAACAAGAACAACCGGGCTGGACCAATCACTGTGGGATTCCTCTATTACGCCCATATCAAGCATCGCATCTAATTCCTCCCATACTGTTTTCTTTTTATGTTCGAGTAAGCGATAGAGCGCACCGCGCCCGCTCGGTCTCGATGTGATGCTGTATGATGTCTGTACGGCCCGGTAGAGGGCTGAACACATCCGCAAATTCCTTTTGTAATTCAGAAACCTCTGTGAGTTGACGCGGTGAGAGGTGGTCTCCACAAGTAAGCGGAGTGTTAAGGTTGTAGTTTTTGTTTACCTCTGGTCCGAGCTCCGCCTCTCCGGAACTACCGTGGCCAGCGTCACAGAGGCCGCCTCCTCCTCCACAATTTCAGGAGGTTGAGGTGATAAATTTGACGTCGCGCCCTCTATCGGTACGCTTAACTTCATAATCGAGATCCCCTACTGGTCGTGGTGACCTCAAAGGGTCCTTGCCACTTGGCGAGTAATTTAGAGCTTCGATGTTGGGAGTAATACGAGTACCTTATCTCCCGTGCAAATTCCGTGAGCCGAGCACCCCTGTCATACAGCCGGCGTTGGCGTTCTTGAGCTTGGAGCAAATTCTCCTGTGTTAGTCAGCCCCAGTGTGTGGAGTTTTGCTCTAAGATCGAGAACGAACTGAATTTCATTTTTGCTATTAGAAGGTCCCTCCACCCAAGCCATGGATGACTTCAAGGACACCGCGGAGCGTCGCCCGTACAGCAGCTCAAACGGGAAAACCCTGTGGAGGCTTGTGGGACCTCTCGTACTGCAAACAACAGGGGTCTAGCCACTTATCCCAATTTCTAGCGTCATCGGTACGCTAATTTACTGAATCATGTTCTTGAGTGTTTTATTAAATCGTTTCCACTAGGCCATCCGCTCTGCGGATGGTAAACGCTAGTGCTAATCGATTTAATGCCCAAGAGCTCGTAAAGTTCGCGAAGTGTTCGTGACATAAAAGTCGTAGCCTTGATCGGTGAGGATTTCTTTCGAATCCCCACCGGAGATTATCTTGAAGAGTGCCCCTGCAACACTATGTGCGGAGATGTTGCTCAGAGGCACTGCTTCCGGATATCGCGTCGCGTAATCCACTAGGACTAACACGGCTGATGTCCGCGTGCTGACCGCTCTAATGGCCCGACGAGGTCCATCCCAATTCTTTCGAAGGGGACCTCGACTAATGGTAGAGGGCGTAATGGCGCTTTTGGGGTGGCCGGTGGGTTTACCAGCTGACATTCACGCACGCCGCGACACCACCTGCGGACGCCACCGCCAATGCCCGCCAATAGAAACGGGCTATTAGACTGAGAAGTGTTTTCCGCTCCCCTAGGTGACCGGCCATAGGATTATAGTGAGCCGCCTGGAAAACCATTTCCGGTGGCTCTGTGGAATCAATAATTGTGTTACTTCCTCCTTTGTTTGAGCCGCCCTGCGCCACTCTATATAACCGATCTCTAATCATGGCAAAGTATGGGTATGCAATGGCGATGCCCGGCCGAGCTGTTGACCATCAATTACTCTCACTTGGTCAAGAGCATGTTTAAGGGTTTCGATCCCACGACTGCTCTAGAGGGAAGTCCCCTCAGGGAATTCCCTGAGAGGAGGGGCGCCACCTGCCCCTTCCCTCGCCATTCCGAGCAGCCGAGGACGGTCCCTGCCCGCCTCCCGCCAAAGCATCGCACACCGCACACTTCTTTATGCAGGACCCATCTGCACAAATACCCTCTAAAATATCTTTAAAATTCGGCCTGTCAGTACCCAAGATTAGCGGATGGGTGAGGCGGGAACTAACCGCTGCCTCCACACTATGTTTTTTCCCCTGAATTTAATCGCAAAAGTCACCATGGGATACTTGTGAACATCCCCATGCACACACCTCACCCTCACCAGTTTAGCTAAACCCAAAGCCCCGGGTTGAACCAAGCATTGGTGGATGGTGGTCTGATTGCAGCCTGTATCCAGCAAAGCTTGGTAAATACCCCCCCTGATCCTTACCGAATCCGGTATGCTCCAGCCCGATAGGGGCAGCCTGCGGGACATCGGAGACCAGCACCACCGCCCCCACTTCCATCAGCAGACACTGATCCCGAAGTGGTCCGGTCTCCGCACCTCCAACAGGCCGGCCCAGGCGCTAGCGGCCGCACTTGTGCTGGCGGTGCCCCCACCTGAGGAGGAGAGCGGCTGAATGACGGGAATGGGAGGGTACATTCTCCCAAGGCCGGGAAGCTGGTCTCTGGAACCCTCCACGCCTGCGCGGGGCAGGAACGGGCCCTGGGGAGAGAACAGAAGGAGAGAACATAGGGGAGGGGGTGAGGGCAGGGGCAGACACAAGGGAAGGGGAAAGAGAGAAAGACGAAGAAGAAGAGGGCTCGTCCGCCCTCGGGATCGCCGCCAAGTGGTCCTCCGGCAACCGAACAGCTTCCTCCAGCGACGCCGGGCGATGGCACTGGACCCACCCCGCCGTCTTCCGAGGCCGCCGTTGAACGAACTGTTCCAGTACCACCTGGTCGATTATTCCCTCGACGTCGCGGTCCCCCGCGAGCAGCCACCTCCGACAGGCGCCCCGAGCCATTGAGCTTAACGCGAACGGGCGATCGGACATTCCTAGTTTCATGTCCCGGAAGAGCTGGCGATTCTCTTCCGGGCTCCGACCGACCCGCTGCAGAATAGACCTCTTCAGATCGGTGTAGGCCAGGAGGTTCATCGCCGGCAGCTGCTCTGCCGCAAGTTGAGCTTCCCCGGACAGGAGGGGAATCAGGCGGGCTGCCCACTGTTCGCGGGGCCAGCCCCAGATTTCTGCTGAGCGCTCAAACAAATCGAGGAAGGCCTCAGGATCATCTGCTGCTCCCATCTTCTGTAGCATGGGGGCAGCGTAGCGCGTGTGTCCGGGGTCGCGGTTGTGGCTGATGCATCCTCCTGGCTGAGGAGGCTCCGGATGGCGAGCCGGTCCTCTGCCTGAGCCTGCATGATTTCGAAAAACCGGTGATCTTGGTCTTGCCGGAGCTCAAGCAGGGATTGTTGGTGGCCTTGATGCAGCATCGCGAGGGACTGGAGGACTTCTGCCAGCTGGGAGGACTCTATGGGCGACCACTTTCCATGTTTCCTTTTAAATTCCCGGGTTTTGGCACCAGTGTAATACTTCCCAAGGAAGGAGGACAGGAAACAGGTCTTCACCACAAGGTAAGGTTTTTAATTCCCTTTTGCTTCGTACAACTATCACACATACAATACAATACAATACACTGAGGTCGCTTGTCATCTCTCTCTCTCGTGGGGCCCTCTCGCTGCCTTTTTATGCCGCTCTCCTCGTACTCACTGAAATTAGAGACAGGTGTTAGACATAATTTGGCTCAGGTGTAAGCGCCCTTACCGCTTTTCTCTCCTGGACGGGCGCTTGACCACGCCCCCGCCGCCACATAGATAAATTACAATTGTTAATTGTGTTTAAAAATAAGTAATTGAATAATTATTGTATTAATAACCCCAGTGAGCTGAAGGCGACTGTGGCAAGGAACACAAAACTCCATAAGATGTTGATTAATGGAGAAAAATAACCTTGGGAGAAACCAGATTCAATGTGGGGGCCAGTTCCTCTCTGGCTAACATCATGAATATAATGTAAATATTACTTATGTATAGTTAAAGTCATGGTTTAAACATCGATTTTGTTTGAACTGTAAGATTAATGACCAATGTCTTTGAAGTCCAGCCTGGATTAACTGCAGAAGTTCACATAGATGCAATTGTCCTTGTAAATTGGCTTATGAAGGCATTTGTTGGCTATTGATAATCTATGCATTCCATTTCAAGATCGTAGTCCATCAATAGGTGATGCAGGCAGAGATCAGGGATGTGAAACGCAGTTCAACCTGGCCGGTAATTTTGGTGAGGTTCGTTGTGGTCCATCCTAAATCCAAGGTTCAGACAATGGCATATGAAGTATACCATTTCTAATGGTTGGAGTTGGCATCAGTTCATCCTCTGAAGTCTGAAGTGATGTTTGGCTGGCACCGGCTGCATTTAGTCATCATCATTCAGCGACATTTAGCAGTGGAGTCCAACACGAAGCAGGAATGGTGCTGGATCCTGCCGGTTCTGGTGACCTCAGGATAGGAGTCCCAGGGTTGAGACAGGGAAACAAATAAAATAATATAAGCATAGATGCCATTAAATTTATTGCAGAGTTATATATCGTGATCAAAGTTTCTGGTTTCTGGTTCTGGCAGACTAAACTAAAGCAGCCTAATTGTGGGTTGGAGGATAAATTAGGTGTATGCCTGGCTAAATAGATGAGACTTTAGTCTAGACTTAAACTGAGAAAATGTGTCTGCATCTCAAACAGTGTTAGGGAGACTGTTCCATAGTTTAGGAGCCAAATATGAAAAGGAACTCAACAAAATAAGAAAACGCTCAAAAATGTCAGCCTGGGCAAAACAAGACTTCACAATGAGAGAGAGTGAGTTTGAATCTTAAATAGCTGAGCGAATTGGAAACATGTGAACAGGTAATCATTGACAGGTACGGGGATTATGGGAAATGGTGTCCAGAGAGTTAAAGGGGACCTATTATGCAAATTGGTGTTTGTACATAAATGTGAGTCGGCAGTGTGTTTACACAATGACCCTACAATGTTAAAAGTCCACCCACTCCTCTTTCCTATATTTCTATTAATCAAAAACAGTGTCAAAATGAATAATTTTCATTTCTGCTCTAAAGTGACGTCACTTTAGAGCAGGTCTTGCCCACGACTGGTGACTGACTCCACCCTCATCCCCTGAGTGATCTACACACAGTTTGCCATTTTTTTTCACGCTGGAGCAGATACAGTGTGAAGAATAATGTCTCATCTTCGTAATTATTCTGTTGTTGGCTGTAGAAGTGAACATAAGAGTCTTCATGTACTCCCGGCATCAGAGCCACTGAAGACGTAGTGGACAAGCTGGACTTAATATTCACCGCACCATGGATATAGTAGCATACTTCGTTCAATTAAGCCAGGCAGACTTATCAATAAGGAAGTACTTCCATTTCTTTTCCAACTTTGATGCCCACACTGCTTTGAAATCCATAAACCAGATCGGACTCACAGCATGCCAGTAGAGGAAATAACCAGACTCCGGAGACTACACGTGTGAGGTATATGTGAGGCTAGTACTCAAAACACTTGCTTCGGGGGAGCTTCCTCTCTCAATCCGATCCTGGATTCCAAGTCATCTACGTCTGCAGCCTTCCCACTCCTTGTCGCAGCCACTTCTGAGTCTGCTTCACACCATGTCACAGTCAGACCTGAGTCTGTTCCATGCCATGTCACAGCAACACCTCAGCCTGTCCCATACCGTATCACAGCCAAACCTCAACTTGCTCCACTCCTTGTCACAGCCACATCTGAGTCTGCTCCATGCCAAAGCCACGCCTCAGCCTGCTCCATGCCATGTCACAGCCGCTCCTCAACCTGCTCCATGCCATGTCACAGCCACTCCTCAGCCTGCTCCATGTCATGTCACAGCCACACCTCAGCCTGCTCCATACCATGTCACAGCCATGTCTGAGTCTGCTCCAAGACATGCAACAGTCCAGCCTTCCACGACTCATTGCTCGAAGGCCTTCACGCCCTGGTCTCCAAGTTGAATTATCCGGCACTGATATCAGTGCGTAGGGCCACGAAGACTCTTCCCCACAAATTGTCAGTGCACTTGGCTGCCACGACCAGTTAGCCAACACCCACGCCTGCCACGACCAACGAGCCAATGCCCACGCCTGCCACGGCCAACGAGCCAATGCCCACGCCTGCCGCGGCTAACAAGCTGGTAGCTTCATCCATCCCAGAACCTGCGTTGCCAGCCTCGTCCGTCCCAGAGCCTGCGTTGCCAGCCTCATCCGTCCCAGAGAATACATTGCCAGCCTCATCCCAGAGCCATCGTTGCCAGCCTTGTTTGTCCCAAAGCCCACGTTGCCTACCTCTGCCTCCCGGAGGATGAGAAGGAGAAAGGCTTCAGGTTCCAAGTCTCTGCCCATGTACACAACCACAGAGGTCGTTTCCTAGTCTCTGCCCATGTTCACGACCATGGAGGTCATCTCCGAGTCTCTGCCCATGTACACGACTATGGAGGTCGTTTCCGAGTCTCTGCCCATGTACAGTACCACGGAGGTCATCTCTGTGTCTCTGCCCATGTACACAACCACAGAGGTCGTCTCCAAATCTATGCCCATGTACACGACCACAGAGGCCATGGCACCGCTCCTCGAACTTCCCACGGCTCTGCCTTCAACGGCTTCGCCCTTCGAGCCTGTCATGGCCCCGCCTTCTATGGCTTAGCCCCCGAGCCTGTCACGGCTCCGCCTAATACAGCTTCGCCCCTTGAGCCTCCCATATCTCAGCCAGTCATTGCTCCACCCCTCAAGCCTGCAACAGCTCTGCCTTCTATGGCTCCGCTTCTTGAGCTTCCCACAGCTCCACCTTCCGTGGCTTTGTCCCTAGAGTCTCCCATGGCTAAGCCTTCCACGGCTCCAGTCTCTAGTCTGTGGTCACCACCCAGGCTTGCTGACCCTGTTTCAGCTCTCTGATCATCAACCAGGTCTTCTGATCATGTCCCTACCCTGAGATGGCCTCCTGAATCTCCTGGCCAACCTGCCTGATCTGTCATCAATCCCGCCTTTGTTGTTCCTCCCGCTCACCACCAGAGGGCTAGATCACATGGGGATTGACTTTAACTCTCTGGACTCCATTTACCATTATCCTGTACCTATCAATGATTACCTGTTCACCTGTTTCCAATCCACTCAGCTCACACTCACTCTCTCTCATTGCGAAGTCTTATTTTGCCCAGGCTGACATTTCTGATCATTTTCTTAGTTTGTTGAATTACCAGTATATTATCCTGGACTGTTTACCCTGTCTTTAATCTGTTGCGGCCTGCCTACTATTACTGTCTTTTTTTATCTGGATATAACCTGTGATTGTCTTCCGCCTGCCCCGATCTCTTGCCTGTTTATTGAATACCCCTCTGGACTGCCTTTGATATTACTGCTGCTGGTGATTTAACTCTGCCTGTCTGAATTACTATGTTTATTATTATTAAAAGCTACACTTGGATCTCAACTCTGTTGACTCATCATTACACCTACATATCTGAGTTGAATGTGCCTTCTTTAGTTCTTATTTCGCACCTGTTGCCGAATACTAATATTTGCATGATGGCAAATGGGGTCATTGGAGACAGTAAATGTTTGGATTTGGGTAGGTGGTTATATAGAAGATTCTTTAATCACTTCGTTTTTTTAAATAGCTTTTTTAGTTTAGTTTAAAGTGCAATTTGAATTTAGAAATGTCTTTTGTTTAAGGTTTTCATTTTCAATAAATGTATTTGTATTTCATTTTTAAAGCAAAATAAATCAAGCAAAAATATTCACCATATAATCGGATATCGCAATATTATAAATGCGATTATCATAAACATATTTTTTACATATCACTCAGCCCGAAAGCGAAGTTACATTTTTCATGAACAATTGTAAAATGAATGAATTTTATGGAGACCCGAACAAACTCTATTACATATTGCAACGTTACCTATTAATGTTTGCATATTTGTTTTCTTTTTGAGTAATCTATGGGCAATATTAACATTTTATTTTATTCGAAAAAATGCATCAATCAAAATTTTTTAAATTGGCTCCTATGTGAAAAAAGGTTCCTGACCCCTGCATTATATGGAGATAAGATGAAAAGAAAATGCCATCAAAACTTTTCTGAAGACAGTCGGTTCCCCTTCTGTCGCTCTCTCCACGTTGTGTCGGAGAAGCAACAGGGGTCTCTCTTGAGCGCCGATATTCACCTCTGATCTTATTGAAAAGGGCCAATGGGAGTTGGCAGTCAGTATTTGCATACCCCGCCCCCGGACATACGGGTATTTAAGCGGGGCAAATACGGGAGTTCATTCAGAAAATTTCTTCGGAGCCGATGGACTGTCTGCAGTTTGCTGCGAGTTACACGCCACTTAAACGTTCCTGTTTTCCTCTGACGATCTGCATGCTGTTGGATCTTGACGGCGCACAACAGCGGCTTTCTCCTTCTCCGTGCATTGTTGCCCCTGAGCGCTTCGACAGTGCAGACACGTACACACACACACTGTGTATTAAAAGAGTTTTTACTAAAAGAGTAATTTTCTCTAAAAGAGCAAACACAGCGGCGTTGAACGTCCTTTTAAGGACGTGTCTTTTTCAAGATGCCTTTCCACCCCTGTGTCGTTCCTGGATGCGGTAGAGTGCTCTCTGCTTCAGACGGCCACAGGCGCTGTCTCGTGTGTTTGGGCCGCGATCACACCGAGGCGGTGTTTGTGGATGGTTCATGCTTTCAACAGAAAGCAAGCCACCCCAGCTGCACCCCGCATTGCTCCTTCTTCCCACGGGATTAAGGACGGTGCGGTTGGCGCTGGGGGCGATTTGGGGGCGGCAGCGGGTGCAGTTTCGCCGGGTAACCCCCCTCGAACCTCCCGTTCCCCGACACACTCGCTGGTCTCCGTCCACGCTCGCGGCGATAGCGGCTCTCCTCACGGCCCAGCTGTCTATCCTCCCGAGTCCGAAGCAGATGAGAGTGCGGAGAGTGCGGTGTCTGATGCTGAGGACTCCCCTGGACTGCCGCCTTCGGGCCAGCAGGCCCAGGCTGAGGCCGATGCTCAGATGTCCGACATGCTTGCCCGGGCCGCCTTGAGCGTGGGGTTGGACTGGAACCCTCCATCCTCCCCACAGCCTTCTCGGTTGGATGATTGGTTCCTGGGGACAGCCGCCGTTCAGCGCCTCGCATCCCCGGTCCCTTTCTTCCGGAGGTGCATGATGAGCTGACGCTCACGTGGAGAGCCCCGCTCTCCGCTCGTCTAGGTGCCACCCGCTCCACTCTCTCCACCCTCGACGGCGAGAGCGCCACGGGTACGACGCGATTCCCTAGGTCGATAGGGCAGTTGCGCACCATCTATGCCCCGGTAGCCCTACCTCCTGGCGGGTCGCCCCATACTCCCATCCAAGCCCTGTAGGACAACATCCTCGCTAACGCGAGGCCTACACTACGGCTGGACGCGCTGCCTCCACCCTACATGCGATGGCCCTCCTGCAAGTCCACCAGGCCAAAGCTCTCAGAAACATGCACGGGGTGGACCTGATCCTGATGTGCTGCAGGAACTGCGCTCAGCGACCGACCTCGCCCTGAGAGCGACGAAGGCCACAGCGCAGGCACTCGGACAGACGATGGCCACCCTAGTGGTCCAGGAACGCCATCTTTGGCTCAACCTGGTCGAGATGCGTGAGGCTGACAAAACCGCTTCCTGGACGCACCTGTCTCCCAGATTGGCCTTTTCGGTGACACCGCCGAGGACTTCGCCCAACATTTCTCCGCGGTGAAGAAGCAGACGGAGGCCATTTCGCACATCATGCCCCGCCGCGAGACCTGCCGCTACGGGCCCTGCCCCGTCTGCCCGCCGAGGGCGTCCCCCTTCGAGGAAACCAGCTCCTGCTCCGCCTCAACCCGGGCCCAGCTCTCAGCCCCAGCGTTGAGCACTCCGCAGGCGGCGCACGCCCCCTGTCTCACGAACCCCCTCCAGGACTCGGAAGGCTCCCCAGCGTTCCTGAGACAGCCGACCCAGAGCTGAAGACGTTAGCTCCGGAGGTGGTAAGACCGCTCCGTCCCCCGGTGGAGGGCCGGGAGGAGAATCCTTTGTTTTTTCATTTGCCACACCCCATGATGGGGGCTGTGGTACCCACATTCTCAATAAAAGAGCTATTTCCTTTGCCGCAATTGCCGTTTTCACGGCAATGTGCTTTCAGATCACAACAGTCCCGGTACACCGGACGCGGCGATCCCGCCTTCCGCCTGCCCACGACTGTCCCCCGGCCGGCCGGTTCAGACGAGTCCAGAGGACGCCAACATCAGACCTCCTCCTCAGTCAAGAACCCGCCCCCTGCCGGGCGCTCGGAGCAAGGTAAGTGCTTTGAGTCTATTCTCAGCACCTCAGCCTTAGGCCGCAACGAAGCCGCCCGACGCTGCATTACCTGTTCCACCCCGCTGCGAGGCCCCGCCGGGTACGTCCAAAATACTCGTCCCTTTGGTGCCCCTAGTGCAGAGCTGGGAAGCGTGGCTTTCGCTTCCCAACGCATCACGCTGGCTGCACCGGACCATTCGACTCGGTTACGCAATTCAGTTTGCCTGGCTCCCGCCCCCCTTCAGGGGCGTCCGCTTTTCCGCAGTACACGGCGAGCACGCCAGTTCCCTGCGCACGGAAATCGCGACCCTCTTAGCTAAGGGCGTGGTAGAGCCCGTCCCTCCAACCGAAATGAGGAAGGGTTTCTACAGCCCTTACTTCATTGTACCCAAGAAAGGCGGCGGCTTACGACCAATCCTGGACTTGCGAGTTTTCAATCAGGCCTTGTTAAAACTCCCGTTCAAAATGCTTACGCAGAGAAATATTCTGGCTGGCGTTCAGCATCTAGATTGGTTTGGAGCGGTGGACCTGAAGGACGCGTACTTCCATGTCTCAATTCTGCTACAACACCGACCCTTCTTACGGTTCGTGTTCGACGGCCAGGCGTTTCAGTACAAATTCCTCCCCTTCGGCCTGTCTCTGTCCCCTCGCGTCTTCACGAAAGTCGCAGAGGTGGCCCTTGCCCCGCTACGAGTAGCCGGCATCCGCATTCTCAACTACCTCGACGACTGGCTCATCCTAGCACACTCTCGAGAGTTACTATGCACACACAGAGACCAGGTGCTCCGGCACCTCAGCCGCTTGGGGCTTCAGGTCAACTGGGAAAAGAGCAAGCTCACTCCGGTTCAGAGCATCTCTTTTCTCGGGTTGGAGTTAGACTCAGTCTCAATGACAGCACGTCTCAGGAGCGAGCGTGCTCAGTTGGTGCTGGACTGCCTCGATTCCTTCAAGCCAGGCACAGTGGTCCCTCTAAAACTTTTCCAGAGGCTCCTGGGGCATATGGCGTCCTCCGCAGCGGTCGCGCCGCTGGGGTTGATGCATATGAGACCACTCCAGCACTGGCTCCAGACTCGAGTCCCGAGACAAGCATGGCACCGCGGCACGCATCGGGTAAGGATCACCCCCGCCTGCCTCAAAACACCCCGACCCTGGACAGACCTCTGCTTTTTACTGGCAGGAGTGCCCCTGCAGCAGGTGTCCCGATGCGTCCTGGTCACAACCGACGCCTCCCGGTCCGGGTGGGGCGCCGTGTGCAGCGGGCACGCAGCAGCGGGCCGTTGGAAAGGGGCCCCGCTGTGTTGGCACATCAATTGCCTGGAGTTGCTGACCGTCCTTCTTGCTCTCAGGAAGTTTCTCCCATTAGTTCGGGACAAACATGTCCTCGTGAGATCGGCAGCACCATGGTGGTGGCGTACATAAATCGCCAAGGCGGCGTACGCTCCCGCCACATGTCACAACTCGCCCACCGTCTCCTCCTATGGAGCCAGCAGCGACTCAAGTCGCTGCGTGCCACTCACATCCCCGGCAAGCTCAACGTCATAGTGGACGCGCTATCACGACAACGCCTGCCCAGCGGGGAGTGGAGGCTTCACCCCCAGTCGGTCCAGCTGATTTGGGAACGGTTTGGCAAGGCCCAGGTAGACCTGTTCGCCACCCAGGAAACCTCCCACTGCCTGCTCTGGTACGCCCTAACAGAGGCTCCACTCGGGACAGACGCACTGACACACAGCTGGCCCTCGGGGCTGCGCAAGTACGCATTTCCCCCAGTGAGCCTTCTTGCACCGGTGCTGTGCAAGGTCAGGGAGGACGAGGAGCAAGTCACGTTGGTGGCCCCCTACTGGCCCACTCGGACTTGGTTCTCGGAACTCAGGCTCCTCGCGACAGCTCCTCCCTGGCGAATTCCCCTGAGAAAGGACCTCCTCTCTCAGGGACGGGGCACGCTCTGGCACCCGCGCCCAGACCTCTGGAACCTCCACGTCTGGTCCCTGGACGGGATGCGGAAGAGCTAGCCGGCTTACCGGCGACCGTTGTGAATACCATCAACCAAGACAGAGCACCCTATACCAGGCACCTTTACGCCCTAAAGTGGCGCTTGTTCGCAGATTGGTGTTCTTCCCGAGCCGAAGACCCGCAGAGATGCGCGATTAGGTCAGTGCTTCTGTTCCTACAGGAGAGGCTGGACAGGAGGCTGTCCCGTCCACCCTCAAGGTGTATGTTGCCGCTATCGCCGCCCACCACGATCCTGTAGGCGGCAAGTCTTTGGGTAAGCACGACCTGATCCTCAGGTTCCTGAGAGGCGCCGGAGGTTGAATCCCTCCCGGCCAGGCCTAGTTCCCTCCTGGGATCTCTCGGTAGTCTTGGCAGGACTCCAGAGACCTCCCTTCGAGCTGCTCGAATCAGTTGGACTCAGGGCCCTCTCTCTTAAGACGGCCCTGCTTATCGCCTTCGCCTCCATTAAGAGGGTCGGGGACCTGCAAGCGTTCTCTGTCAGTGACACTTGCCTGGAGTTCGGTCCGGCAGATACGTCCGTGATCCTAAGACCGCTGACCGGGCTATGTGCCCAAGGTTCCTACCACACCATTCCGAGATCAGGTAGTGAACCTGCAAGCGCTGCCCCGGGAGGAGTCAGACCCAGCCCTTTCGTTGCTGTGTCCAGTGCGCGCCCTGCGCATTTACCTGGACCGCACACAGAGCACCAGACGCTCTGAGCAGCTCTTTGTCTGCTTTGGGGGACAGCAGAAAGGGAATGCCGTCTCCAAACAGAGGCTCGCCCACTGGGTTGTCGACGCCATCACACTGGCTTATCACACCCAGGCCGTGCCCCTACCCTTGCGGGTCCGAGCTCACTCAACAAGGGGTGTTGCATCCTCGTGGGCACTGGCCAAGGGCACCTCCCTATCAGACATCTGTAGAGCCGCGGGTTGGGCAACACCCAACACCTTTGCACCTCCGCGTTTTCTCGTGTTTTCTCAGGTCCGAGCCCATAGAACTCGGTAACACGTAGACCGACCGGCCGGGTGGATCGCTTGCGCCCAGCGCCCTTTTCCTGATGTCAAGGTAAAGTGTGTGCCTTCTTCCCAGGGCGCCCCACTCCAAGTCGGGCCCCTGGTCGATTCCTCCCCAGCCCGCCGGGTCCGCGGTTCAGCGGAGGAACTCGCCGACCCAAGCCACTGAGGGTACCCTGATGGCTACCCTGTACTGGTATAGGTGCTCCACAGGTAAGGCCTCCTGCTCGGACTCCCCCTGTGTGTAATTCCACGGTTCTGTCCCCTTACGAGCGGACCCCCGTGTCTCCCTTAGGCAGTTACAGCTGCCTCGGTCGCCGTGCTGTAGCAACTCCCCCTTCGAGGCTGGATCTACCACCGCACCATACTTTCCACACGAGCCCTAAGACGGCCGTGTGACGTGTCTACCACTTTTCCTCCCCAAGAAAAAAGGGCAGGTGTGGTCTCCGCGAGGGTCTGGGTAAGACCCCTTCCCTATATGCATGTAAGGGCCCGGCCGTGATTGCTCTATGCGAGAAACATAGAGAGAAAAGAGGCCCAGCCAGGCTGGCCCATTCCCATGTTGGCAAACATCGCCTTGTTCCCCTCCCAGGGTAACTAGAAGGACTCCGATGTTCTTATGGGGCATTGGGGAAGAGTACGTGCAGCCAGGTACAGACGATGCGTGGCACTGGATGAAATCCCTGCCCGCCTCTGTATCGGCGGTCCACGTACAAGGTTCAGCGCATGGCAAGATTGGAATGGGTCCCCTAGTGTCGCTTCTCCGACACAACGTGGAGAGAGCGACAGAAGGGGAACGTTTGGTTATGTATGTAACCTCCGTTCCCGAGGGAGGAACGACACGTTGTGTCTTTCCTCCGCCATGTCGCTGAACCGAGCCACTGTTGTGGCGGACCATTTCCGGCTCCTCAGAAAAATCCTGAATGAACTCCCATATTTGCCCCGCTTAAATACCCGTATGTCCGGGGGCGGGGTATGCAAATACTGACTGCCAACTCCCATTGGCCCTTTTGAATAAGATCAGAGGTGAATATCGGCGCTCAAGAGAGACCCCTAGTGTCGCTTCTCCGACACAACATGTCGTTCCCTCCCTCGGGGAACGGAGGTTACATACGTAACCAAACGTTCCCTTCAGAGATACAGTTATATAAAAAGTCATAAAGGTGTTGCATTCAAGGGCTTTGGTTAAAGTCTTCAGAAGTCATAATCACTTTGAGAGCACTTGGATTTCATCACAAGTCATTCTGTATATTTTACCTGTCACGTTTTAAATGAAGTGTTTTGACTGAAAATCTGCCTGTTATGTTTTTATTTTGTCAACAAATGGTTATGGTATATTAATGACTGTTGAGAAGGTTTAGAAAAGGCACACACACCTTTAGAGGCAATGTCGGGTCATTTCAAACTTGTCGCACTACAAAACATGAGATTAATCATGAATCATTTTATTTACTGACAACATCAAACATTTGATCAGTAATTTTACATATTAATCTGTCTGGATAATGAAATTATTTACTTACCTTTCCTTGTGGTTTTTGAAATGTCTGATGAAATTTAAGGTTGTGGTGTTTCTATCAGTAATTTTGCACTGCATATTTTCATAGGAGTGGTGGTGAAGGTCGTTGGTTCGATCCCCACAGCCACCACCATTGTGTCCTTGAGCAAGACACTTAACTCCAGGTTGCTCCGGGGGGATTGTCCCTGTAATAAGTGCACTGTAAGTCGCTTTGGATAAAAGTGTCTGCCAAATGCATAAATTCAAATTCATACTTTCTTTATTCACATGGTCCGATACAAAATCTTTATATCCAAAGAAGATTATTTTGGGAACTCAAAAATCATCTGTCATTTTGGCACATTGTGAGTGCAGTGTTAACTGCAGATGCAGATCAGTGGTGCTGGCAGGCTTTAAACACATTTTATTACTGTTTATAATAAGTTATTGAAAATAATAATAATAAAAATCATTCAAGTCATTGTCGAGTCATGTAGGTCAAGTCAAGTCAAGTGGAGTCGCTGGTTCTTGTCAAAGTCAAGTCAAGTCATTTTCTTCATTTAGTCAAGCAAGTCACAAATCCTTAAATTTCCCCCACCTCTGCCAAACAACAACAAGAACATTTACAGTGTTTATAACAAAGTGGTCTGCTGGGAAGAAGCCCCAGCATTGAGCAAATTTACCTCTAGAAAATTCTGTAATGATACAAATGATAATTTTACTATTTATTATTATAAAAAAAAAAAAAAATCTCTCTATCTTTAGCTCTGTTTATGTATATTTTGATATAAATTCTAATCAAATAATATCTAAACATACACTGCCGTTCAAAAGTTTGGGGTCACTTGACAGAAATGTTTCTCATGATCTTTTGATTTGAAGGCGTAAGCTTAAATGTTTGAAAAAAAAATTTTTTTAAATGTTTTTATTGTGCCAACATATTAATTCATTTAATTAGAAAACTAAAATTGTACTTAAAAAAAAAAGTTTTTGAAATGGATGACTTGGACCGAATAATAAAGAAAAGCAGATAGTCATTATTGATGGGAACTCCTTCAATACTGTTTAAAAATCATCCCAGGTTGATACCTCAAGAAGTTGGTTGAGAAAATGTCAAGAGTATGTCTTCAAATTCTATGCAAAGGGTGGCTACTTTGAGATGCTAAACTATAAAATAGTTTAGATTTATTTAGGATTTTTTTAGTAACAACACAATTCCCATAGTTCCATTTCTGTTCTTCCATAGTTTTGATGACTTTACTATTATCCTTAAATGTGAAAAATCATAAAGAATGAGTAAGTGACCCAAACATTTAATCTGTAGTGTACAAGTATTGATAAACATGACCATTTACAAATGTTCCTATTTTCCAGTCTATATACCAATAAAACCCACTAGAGGGACTGTTGAGGCAAACAACAGCTAATTTAGCTAGTAGAGGAAAGTGACCTGTACACCTGAAAATTCCAGGACAGGGAGGGAAGACACTGTTCTAACAAGACACAAAAAAATAAGGAAATGTACCTCTTGGATTTGCATTCCCTATTCAGCCAATCCCTGATGAGATTATAGCAAACACCCTCCCATCTTCCCCTTGATCACAGTATCAAGCCTGCTCGTGTTAAATATGATGTAAATGATATAAAAGCCAGGCCGTACCCTTTTACATTATCCCACGCCATTGCAGAAATCAGATTGCTCTTTCATACTCTTTTCACCTCATCATAATGAGTTTTTATCTTGTGAAATGACTGCACTTGTCCTTCGATACACCCTCTGCTTAGAAAAGACCATCAAAAAATGTGGTAGCATCCCTGTAGTATTATTTAGGTATTTTCACAAGATGCATGCAAATCATAATGAAACATTTGAATGTTTTATTTTTATTTAATTTTTTGTTACTTACAGTTTACAGTCCACTTGAAAAAAAAAGTATTACATTTTCTAATTTAATACAGTTTGTTTTATTACAAATTATATTATCAGCATAACAATTTGAGGGAGGTTTGGTTGACAAAATAAGCATGAATTTCAGAATTTGTTGTGTCCCCCTTTTGCTTTAACAACTGTAGTTGCACTTGCACATGCTGGCGAGGACTCAACAAGTTTGTGCAAAACTGGATGATTCTTGTTATACCAGCATGATTTGAGAATGTTCCAAAGAGTATATTCAGTGGAAGTAAGCAAACATGACCTTTTGTGCAAATGGCTTAATATGGTCACTGTCATAGCATTTTTGATTAATGACCTCTTAATAGTGCATAATCTTAAATATTACTTATACATTTTACGTCATAACTTTTCTTTGTTTAAAAATGTTCAGAACCCATACAACTTTTCATTTATTTCCAGGTTTCAAAGATCTTAAAAATGGACTCAGAAGTTTGAGCCCCTCTTTATGTTGTCATAAGCTGTTCACGTCCATTGTTATTCTTTCCCTTTATGTAGACAATCATTTTTAGTCATTTATATAAATAACTTATATACATTTATATAAATAACTTATATTAAAAATGTGTTCCCACATTTTGAGAATTCTGTTCCCTTGCAGTATTTTGTCTTTTTAATAGCATTTCACTTCCCATAGGAACCAGAATACGGAGGATGTGGGCCTTTTGCTATCGTGTTGTAAGTCGTATTCTTCTGTTCCACGCCTGAAATTCCCCCCATTTGGCTTAATGTTTTGTAGAAAATGAAAAGATTATTGTAAAATGTGTGTTTGTTTTAGGAAATCATCTGCTAACAGCAGTAGCTTCATATAGCTCGACTAACATCACAAAAAGCTGCATTCGCCTCCTGTGTAACTCCAAAATGAGCACTGCACAAAAATTGCAGTAGGCCTGTTTATGCCTATGAACAAACACTGCAAGCGTTATGTCCCTCTGAAAATGTTATGCTCTAAAACATTTGTTCTCGCTGTTATTATAAAACTGTAGTTATGAATGTTATCCTGGGAGCTGTCATTGCTTTACCACTCACATTTAATATCTTCAAAAATATCTTCAGTGTTTAAAAGAATAATGTAAAAAGACATAAAGGACTTGGTGAAATTTAACATGTATCACTCCTAAAAATATTTAAGTCTATTTTGACTGAAGTGAATTGAGAAAATCTTTAAATAGTGTACATATTATTAATTTATTACTTAAAATTTGATAGGAGTATGAACCTTTAAGAATTGGTAAACATACGTCATCTGTTCTAAACAATACATTTTGGTAAATGGTAAAGCACCTGCATTGCTTGGAATTAATTGAATTAATTTTATATGAATATTTTTGTATTATTATTATTGAAAAGAATAGCAACTGTGCAGGATTCTTGCCACACCCTTTTGTACATGATGTGAAAATCACATCCACAACCCTCGATGATAATGAAACTGCTGGATTTACTGTACATAGCTGTATAAAAAAAGGGTATAATGAGGCTAAAGGCACACCTTAAGTGCTAAAGGTACACCTTTTTCTGGCCACAAAGTGTATCAATATTTAAAAAAAGAAATCTTTGTATTGAATGCATCAACATAATTTGTGTTGGGGAAAAAATAAGTTTGTTTAAATAAAAATTATTGTGTTTTTAAAGGTGTCGAGGGAAAAAGGATAAAAGGCCCCTAGGGTTGTTATAGTGAAATAGTTAGGGCAAAATTTGTCAACCATTTTTTTTGAGTAAAAAATTAAGATTGTTTCATTCTCAGAACAACCACTTCAGAAAAGGGTTAATCATTTTCTGTTAAATTTCATTTGGCATTTCAATTATTCTATAAACAAATTAATCTCCATTGTGATTGGATCAGTCAATGTGAGCCCACTTTGAACATTTTTAATAACAAACCTATTCACCCTACTCAAGAAAAACTATTTAATTTATGGGGGCATTTAGCACTTGCAACAAGGGGCCTTTTACCCTAAATGCTATCTTTTCAAGAATTTGACAGCTTTTAAAAACTAAATAAACTAAACTAAAATAAATGCGAATTTTCTCATTAGCTACATAAATTTGCAACATTAAAAAAAAAAATATATTTGAAAAAATTACAACTTCAGACATTTCACATGATGATCTCAACATCAGGAATGTTTTGCCGTGTATAATGACAAACAGGTGTTAAAGAAGGTGCTGTGGTAGTTTTTGTTGCTGTTTGGTGATTTGGTGTTTTGGAAGAAAAAAAAATCAAAAGTGCCTTTTACCCCGATGGAAAATTAGCCCCATTGTTCCCTGCTCTCTTCATTAGATTTCTGTTGCTTGTTGCTATTTACTTGAAGTCTGAAGTCAGGTGTAGTGATTGGGGCGTGGTTGTGTGTCTGTTTATGGGAAAGAGGGAGTTGTGTGGCTCGTCAAGCTGGTTGACATGATTTCTAACAGCTGTTTCTTGTTAAAGTGATAGCGGGGAGAGACCTTAAAGCAGCCAAAACACGCCAGAGAGGGAGAGATAGAAAGGCACGATAGTACAGCGACTGGCATGCCTTATTGTGTATTTTATTGATTTACTGTGAAGCTGAAGAGTTTGAGAAGATATTTGTTAACTGAGAGTTTTGTGACATTGAACTGACTGAAATATGAAAAGCCCAGAGAAGGCTGCACTCAAGAAATTGAAGGCAAAAAATAAAAAGTGTACCTGAAATGTGCCACTGCACTCACATCTAACCAGGTCCTCATCGAGCTGCGACTGGAGCAGAAGCAGAGTTTTCAACTCCTACTCCTGGCCCAAACTAAAGACCGGCAGGTGTTTCAAAGCCTGATCACATGTGAGGGGGCTGCAGCTGCGACCTCAGAGCCCACACCGAACATCTCACTGGTTACACTGGAGGATGCGGTCCAGTTGGCAGAGGACTGGATGATGGCATTTCCTGGAACCACCGAAACAGAGACGCTCTCCTCTATCTCTCTCAAGCATAAGCGACGCGTCCAAGCTCCGAGCGCAGGGGTACTAAGGTGATGATCAAGTATGACGTACCTGGTGGGGCTTCGCAGCGGAGGGAGCAGGTAATATGTCGGGGAGCAAAGTTGCGTCCTGAAACAATTGTGCTGAGAAAAAAACTCAAAGCACTTTCCTTGCTCCACGTACATGGCTTGGGGCGGGAAAGTGACTGAGGAGGAGGTCCTATGGAGGCGTCCTCTAGACTCGTCCAAACCGACCCACCGGGAGTCTACAGTCGAAGGTGTGGAGGCGAAGGGTCCATATCCATGGTGCCGTCACTGTAGGTGCTTGGTGCCAGACCGCCATGAGAAAGGCGCGGTGCGGGGGCGGCTGAAGTTGTTTGAAGTGGCTTTCTTTCCAAGGAATTAAATTCCCAATTTGCAATGCCACCAAGTCCTTGTGGTGGCGTAGTGACTCGCCTCAATCCAGGTGGCGAAGGACGAATCTTAGTTGCCTCCATGTCTGAGACCGTCAACCCACGCATCTTATCACGTGGCTCATTGAGCATGTCACCACGATGACATAATGCATGTGGAGGCCCACGCCATCCACCATGGCATCTTCGCACAACTCACCATGTGCCACACGAGAGCAAACCACATTATAGCGATCATGAGGAGGTTACCCCGTGTGACTTTACCCTCCCTAGCAACCGGGCCAATTTGGTTGCTTAGAAGACCTGGATGGAGACCATCAGCACACTCTGGGATTCGAACTTGCAAACTCCAGGGGTGGTAGCCAGTGTCTTTACCACTGAGCTACCCAGGCCCCCAATTCAGTACATTCTTGATCTTAGAGCAAAATTCCACACTTTGGGTCAGTTAACAGGGGAATTTGCTTCAAGCTCAGGAACATCAAAGCTGGCTGTATGACAGGGGCCCTCGACTAAGGGAATTTGCACTGGGAGATAAAGTGTTTGTATTGCTGCCCACCTCAAGCTCTAAATTACTCACCAAGAGGCACGGGCCCTTTGAGGTCACACGGCAAGTTGGAGATCTCGATTATGAGGTTAAGCAAACGGATAGGGGCGGAGCACATCAAGTTTACCATCTCAACCTCCTAAAATCACGGGGGAAGGCAGTCCATGTGACCGTGGCGAATGTAGTTCCTGAGATGACAGAGCTTGTGCCAGAGGTGAGGCTAAAACACCCAGGTCCCATGTGGAGACCACCTCTCACTGTTGCAGCTCACAGAGGTAGCCAACTTGCAAGCAGAATTCACAGACTTGTTCTCGCCTCTTCCCAGTTGCATGAACCCCATAGAGCACTACATCGAGACCAACCCGGGAGTGGTGGTTCGTAGCCGCCCCTATCGCCTTCCTGAACACAAAAAAAAGGTAGTTCAGGAAGAATTAGAGGCAATGCTAGAGATGGGCATAATAGAATATTTACACAGCAATTGGGCCAGCCTGGTGGTTCTGGTAACTAAGAGCGATGGGACGGTCCGATTCTGTGTGTAATATAGAAAAGTGAACATGTTGTCTAAATTCGATTGCCCCGGATTGACTAATTGCTCGATCAGTTGGGCGTGGCTCAATTATTTTCGACACTGGATTTAACAAAGGGTTATTGGCAGATCCCTTAACTCCAATCTCCCGAGACAAAAAGTGTGTTTTCCACACTGTTCGCTTTACACCAATTCGTGACCCTTCCGTTCGTTTTGTTCAGGCCCCCACCACATTCCAGCATCTCATAGACAAAATTCTCAGGCCACATATGGCATATGCCACCATTTATCTAGATGATATCATCATTAATAGGAATGATTGGCGGATTGTACATGCAAAATCTTAGAGCCGTCCTGAGATCGCTGTGGTGGGCGGGGCTCACGGCCAACCTGAAGAAGTGCGTAATTGGGCAGGTGGAAGTTCGGTATCCGTGGTTCTACTTGGGCCATGGGCAGGTGCATCCCCATATTAACAGATCCGCAGCGATCACGGCCTGCCCAGCAACCAAGACCAAACAGGAGGTAAGACAATCATGTAAGACATGATTTCTAACAGCTTTTTCTTGTTACAGTGACAGTGGGGAGAGACCTTAAAGCAGCCAAAACACGCCAGAGAGGGAGAGAGAGAACAGCACTAGAATGCAGGGACTGGCGTGCCTTATTGTGTATTTTATTGTTTTACTGTGAAGCTGAAGAGTTTGAGAAGTTTTTTTGTTAACTGAGAGTTTTGTGGCATTGAAGTGACTGAAATAAGAAAAGCCCAGATTAGGCTGCACTCAAGAGACTGAAGGCAGAAAATAAAAAGCCTACCTGTAATGTGCCGCTGCTCCCTGTTTCTTCCTTCCATACGTGAACCTTTAACGTGTTACTGGTTACTAATGAGCTACTGAAGTGTGTAAAAGGTTAAGTCTATAATATCACAAGATTGGTCTTATAAACTACAGAGGTAATAACCCCCAAAAAATACTAAGTGGGGTTCTTACATCATGGAAAAGTATTTTGACTGACAGAAACTGTATTCCTGCTCCATCTTGTTTCTGGTAGACAGTAGGGTGTTTCCCAGGGTCTCCCTCTCACAGTTCATTTTGGCATTTGTGCTTGAAGCACGATTTGTTTATTTAATAGTATTTTCCAGTTCTGTTATTCGTTCAAGAATACTTCACAGTAGGTCAACGAGTGAAACTAAAACTCCTGTATTATTTTTTTGGACAGTTGTGTGGAAATCCATTAAAAAAACTGAAATACTTTTATAGAATGTATATGAGTTACGATTTTATGTGTATAACTATAGAAAATGAACAGAAATAAATTAATGCAAAATTTACATTATACGATACAAAATGTCCTTTAAACGGAAGAAAATCTTTGAATAGCAATTCAAGTTACCTAATTACTTATGCGTGCATGCATCACACATGTGCAATGTCTGTCAGTGGAAAATTACACAAAACATACATATTTTGTGCATATTGCCAAAATGGCATGAAAATAAGCAAGTGCTCTCAGAAGAGCCATTTGCTCGCTCAAGATTAGAAACAGATGAATAGTTTTCGAAACTTTCAACAAGTAGACAATTGAAATAAAGATTGAAAAGATATATCTGATGTTTTGTGAGTCATGCTGTGAGGGTCTTGCTATAATAACACCAATGTAGCATAACTATCTTTGAATCACTGAATGAGTAATACATGAATATGAGATGATACATGGCAGTTGCCAACATGATTCTTGCTTAGAATTTCCATTTGTGGGGAGGGTGGTTACAGGACCATATGCTTCTCATATTACATCAGGACGGTGGCACAGCATAAGGAGTTGTGGGCCCCTGTGGGGATTGCATGTGAACATTGATGAAAAGGAAGCATACACTCATAAAAACCTAAATACATGAAAGTACAAATTACTAACTCAGACTGATGGATCTCCCTAATCAGCAAAGTAAACGCCTGAAGCGCTTTCCGTGCGTATAGTGAAAGATGATTTTTTTTTACCGTAAATAAAAAGATCAAAAAGAGGGACATTTATGTGCCTTCCCTCTTTAAGAGATGTATGGCTTATAATCAGAGTGGAACAAAAGTCAGAGTTTACTTGTGGAAATTCTTTTATTTTGCATTTTCTTCTAGTTTAACTTTATTTCCATTATACATTTTATTATTAACATAACATTTTGAGTGAAAATTAACATGAATTTCAGAATTTGTATGTATTTGGTATGTCTTATTTTTGGTTTAATTACATCATGCACTCATTTTGAGTACTCAATTTGTGCAAAACCTGTTGATCCATGTTATCTCAGCATGATATAAGAATGTTTCAAAGAGCATATTTGTGTTTCTATGGAAGCAAAGAAAAAATTATCTTTTGTACAGAGTTAAAGGTGCAATCAGTTATTTTTTCTACTCCTAAACTCCTAAAGACATGAATTGTAATTTTGCAAAATATACAGAGGAAATCATGACCACTTACATTAAAATGAAGACCCCGGTAAAAAAGCTGTTTTATTCTACATGGAGAGGGTCCGCACATGGGGGCTGCCATGTTAGAATCACATGACCAGCCAAATACTACTCGCTTAATCTCAGTAACCTTCCTATTATTTGACACTTTCACTCACTGATTAAAGTAATCATGGCTGACTGTGAATTCTACATTTCTACAATGGCATCTGAAACCAAAAACTATTGATTTTAAATGACGCTGCATCCGGACTTTACAGTCGACCAGGGGGGGTGGATGTGTTGAGAGCGACCAATCATGGTACACTCTCTGTCACTCACTCTCTCTCTCGGTCTCTCCAAAACCCGTCTATTACTAGAAATTCTCTGGTCTATCTCTCTCTCTCTCTCTCTCAAAAAAAAACTATTTCCGGGATATTGTATATAATTTGCGGGCGTCAGGAGCCACTATCAATATGCGGGAGACTCCCAGAACTTCCGGGAGAGGTGAGATGTCTGCTAATATGCTTATTTGATTATTGACAAATCTAGATATACTGCAGTATCTTAAAGGGGTCATGACATGAAGAATCAAGTTTTTCTCTATCTTTTGACATATAAGATATCATTGTACTATAAAACACACTGTAATTTTGAGAACTCGAAACTTCCTCCTCAGTATAAAAAGAGCATTTATTTAAACCAAGCTGCAAAAATGGGCTCAAATGTATTTTCCCTGCTTTGTGACGTCACACAAATGAATGTATCAGCACATGACTGCCTCTACAGTAAGTCATCAAAGTCCTTTTTTATATCATCACACCCTTGTACCCACCCACTGGCACTTAGTTGGCTAAAGAGTAGAGAAGAGGTCAGATGGGCCTACTATTCCTCCACACCAAAGGGGATTTACCTTCTTATGCCTATCTGGGCAATTTTTTTATGTTTTTATAAACATGCACTAAACAAATGGCTTCTACTGTTGTCATACGTTGTGCTTTGAGTAACACTTTTAAAAGAAACTATGTCAAGTTATAACTTTTAATAGGAGATGCCTTGTCTGTATCAGTCTACTGTAGGGTGACCATGTTCTGGTTTTCCAAAAAGAGGACACCTTTTTCTTTTTTTTTTTTTTGCAAGGGAGACCAATTTTACCTAGTCACAAAAACTAGTCTGTTACTTTACCTGATGAACGTTCACCTTTTGCTGAACATGGAGAGATTGACAGGCAGGAATTTGGCCAATAGTTGCTGCAAGCTTCTTATAATCGACCAATTGGTGAGCGAGAAGGCGGGACTTACAAAGAGGGGTTAAAGCAATGCAAATATGCTCGCACACACAATGAAGTATTAGACCTGATGCACATCATAATGCAACTAAATCTGAATCCCGAACATTTTCGCAAATTTAGAAATCCCTGCCGGACTCTTTTTTTTAAGGTCCGAAAAAGAGGATATGTCTGGGAAAAAACGGACGTATGGTCACTGTAGTCTACTGAATTTTTTTGGGTTACTCGTATCCTGGATGCGTTCTTGCCCCATCTATGCTATTTTTAATTGTTTGTCAATGTAAACATGCACTAGATGGATGTCTTTGGCCGTTTTGATGCGTTTCCAGCTATGTGAGTCACATTTTAAGAGCGGTACAAGAAATAATATAAATGTTTAATTTAAAAATGGGTCTTGTGCTGCTACATTCCACTGCTGCCTCTGGCTGTGAGAACTGTGTCTCGACTATCGTAAACAGATGATGGAAGATGCGAGATGTCACGCCAGTGTCTCTGTTTGGCCCCTGTTGAAGCATCCCAACATCAGTAAAAAGTTTAACAAATTTCCCAATTGTGTGTCTGCAGGATTATATATGTGTGTTAGGCTCATTACAGCATAAATTATATATCGATACAGGCTTTGCAAAGGAAATTAAAGAGGTGGGCAGTTAAATCACTATTAGGCCTGAATGAAAAACCGTCAGTAACCAGTTTCACTCATGAATGTAAAATATTTGTGCAAGTTTGGTGCAGCTGGGCTAGAGTGGTGGTGGCGTAGTGGGCTAAAGCACATACCTGGTAATCAGAAGGTTGCTGGTTCAAACCCCTCAGCCACCACCATTGTGTCCTTGAGCAAGGCACTTAACTCCAGGTTGCTCCAGGGGAATTGTCCCTGTAATAAGTACTCTGTAAGTCGCTTTGGATAAAATTGTCTGCGAAATGCATACATGTACATGAGTGAACAGTTTGATACATTTGGATATAATGTGTTTCACATACTTGCTTTTGTTATTTTGTGTTTTTGATGAGATTTTGGACGAGTGTTGGATGTTTAAATCCTGAAATATAGGTTTTATTGTTGTGGAGCTGGTTCATGCTCTCTTCCGATTGAGTTTCATATAAGGCTGTATTGAAGGGGCTGCACGATATTAGCCAATCATGACAGTGGGTGTTTGCCTTAATTTTAGATGCTGAGGCAGAAAAGGATGCATTTCAATCAGAGGGCCAGAGACAGGGTGGAAAATAACCATATATTACAAATTGATGTAGAAAAAAACAAACAAACAAAAAAAAAAACTTTACAAAGATTATAAGTAGACACCAGGAAAAAAAAAAAAAAAAAAGTAGGTCATAACCCCCTTTAAATTAAAGTTTTTTTTTTACATGTTCTGTTTATTTTCAGGGTTAATTGAGATTTTTAATCCAGGATTTTCAATATGAACTTTTAGACCCCACTGTAGATCTGAAGCTGAAGAGATGTATTTTTTCTTTATATATATTTACATAATTCAGAATTTCCCATAATGTATATTTATTAGAGGAAAATAACCACCATCTAATGAGAAACTTCGTCATCAGGCTTGAAAGAAACATCATCTTGTTATTTTAAGTCCACTCTCATCGAATTGCCCATCTGCTGTGCTTGCATATTTTGAGGTGACAATGAGGTAACTTAAAAAAATATAGAAGTACCATCTGATTACAAGGCAACATCTGAGCTGTCCCACCCTCTTTCGCCACAGTAGGATAATTACCCTCTCCTCTCACGCACAATCACATCACATACACGTTCATGCTGTCTGCTGATAGAAATGCAGACAGCTTGGGATGTGCTGGTTTTCTTTATAGTAGCTATGTATTCTGTTGCTTGTTCAGAAGTCTAATTCAGTAGCAAAATTTTGTTGTTGTCATGGAAACTGTTAAGGTCAACAGTATGTTTTCTTTTTTAAAAATGTGTATTTAAAAAATTGTCATACCGCAGGATGATTTAAAATTAAAACGTGAATTCAAAAAGGTGATTAAAATTATAACCTAAAATCTTGCTGTCAACTATCCGTTTGCAAATACCCAAAAGACGTTATGCCATGGAAGGAACATGTAACAAATAGTCGTCCTGTATTAGCTGTATTATCCTGTAATTGTGCAGGTCTAATATATATATATATATATATATATATATAAAAGATACACTCACGTATCACTTCATTGGATTACTATGGTACTGTGATCTTTTGTGTTGTAGCCCATCCGCCCCAAGGTTTGATGTCTTGTGCATTCTGAGATGCTGTTCTGTTCAGTGCAATTGTACAGAGTGGATATCTGAGTTACCGTAGCCTTTCTGTCAGCTCGAACCAGTCTGGCCATTCTCCGTTGACCTCTCTCATCCTTCCGCAGAACTGCCGCTCACTAGATGTTTTTTGTTTTTGGCAACATACTGAGTAAACTCTATAGACAGTTGTGCATGAATATCCCAGGAGATCAGCAGTTACAAAAGTACTCAAACCAGCCCGTCTGGCACCAACAATTATGTCATGGTTGAAATCATTAATATCAAAATTTTTCCCCATTCTGATGTTTGATGTGAACATTATCTGAAGCTCCTGACCTGTATCTGCTTGATTTTATGCATTGCACTGCTGCCACATGATTGGCTGATTAGATAATCGCATGTATAAGTAGGTGTGTATGATTGTTATCCAATCTGATCTTTGTCAAATCAAAACATTTTCATGAGAAGACACTGCAATCTCCTCCACCCACTCATCAGTCTGAGTTCAGTGAAAATCACTGGGGCTTGAACCGGCACTGCTCAGGAACACAGATGTACACAAAGAAGAACTCTACTTAACTGCTTGGTTGAATCGAGTGATGTAATGCATCTTAATCTCTTAGTCCCTTTCTGTTATATTGAAAGACCACATTTGTTCTTCTATTTTATTGAAAAAATGGGAACCACGCTGGCAGATGAAACAGAGGTTCCATGTGCTTTAAGGGGCATGTAGCCCACACAAGTTCCAGGAGGGAAAAAACAGAGCAACAGAGGGTGACTTTCAAAGTGGTGGACCCCTGGTGATAGAGGTCTAAACTCGAGAACCACATTGTGCTGTTTAAAAGCAGTTTTTTTATGACTGCATTTCTCTGGAATATCCAAAAGAAACACTATGTGGAGAAGAATGGTGGGTGGCAGAGAAGAGGAAAGTTGGCAAAAATTAGAGCTGCCTGTCTGTTCAAGCCGATCCTTTCATACAAAATGAACACAACTGAATTATTTGAACTACTGATTTTGTAGTTTCTTAACAGAAATGGGCAGTAGAGAGCCATGCACATTTTTGCATTCATAATTGTCGTTAGGCAAAGCAAGTTTATTTATGTAGCACATTTCATACACTATGGCAATTTAGAGCACTTTACATAAAGATTGTAAATAAAATACAAGATAAAATAAATTTTAAAACCAATTAAGATCAAGAAATAGGAATAAACAGTAATCAAATACATTTTAAAAAGTAAAAATTATTAAACTGAATAAAAAAAGAAAAGAAAAAGAATGCAGAAAGAAAATGATGCAGTATAATCAGTAAGTTCAGCACAGTGCTCAGTGAATAAATCCGCTGATAAAAAGATGTGTTTTTTTAGTCTGGACTTGAATGTGGCTACTGTTGGAGCACACCTGACCTCTTCTGGAAGCTGGTTCCAGCTGCGGGTTGCATAACAGCTAAATACTGTCTCACCTTGTAGTGCCAAGCACTTAAGTATCATACAAATTAGCATTCAGATTTAGCTGCTAGCTAAAAAAAGCTAAATTGTTTTCATTCTTGTGGATTATTGGACTCAATGAAGCATGGATGCATACATGTACCATATCATCACCATATCATTGCGTGTTTGGGTGTTTTGTTTAATTTTCTGCATTGGTAAATGTTATGGTTTTCCTTAACACAATCTAACAGTCCAAATGTTATTGCATTTGTGGGATGCAAAAACTGAAAAGTTAACACTATAATATAACTTCACTTGCATAGTCTTTATGCTCAATTAAGCTTTGGAATTGTTTCTCCATTCTGCTTGGATGTTTATTTTATTGTTTTTAAATATTCAATCAAAGTGAAATTATAATTTTTTTGACACTGATCAACAGAAAAAGACTTTGATATGAAAGTCAAAACACATTTATACCAATTAGTCTAAATGTATATACAAATAAAAAATTAAACACAAAATAATTGGTTGCATAAGTATTCACCCCTTCAAATAAGTATGTAGATGCACCTTTGGCAGCAATTACAGACTTGAGCCTATGTGGATGGATCTCTATTAACATGGCACATCTGGACACCCATTTTTACCCATTCTTCTTTGCAAAACTGCTCAAGCTCTGTCCAGTTTTGTGGAGATTGTGAGTGCACAGCATTTTCCAAGTCCATCCACAGATTTTTAATTGGGTTAAGGTCTGGACTCTGACATGGCCACTCCAGGACATTAACATTGTTGTTTTGAAACCATTCTTGTGTTGCTTTGGCTTTATGCTTGGGATTGTTGTCTTGCTGGAAAACAAATCTTCTCCCAAGTCTCAGTTCTCTTGCAGATAGTTTCAGGTTTTCCTCCAGGATTTCCCTGTATTTTTCAGCATTAATATTACCGTCTACCTTTACAATCCTTCCAGGGCCTGATGCAGAGAAGCATACCCGCAGCATGATGCTACCACCAACATAATTCATGGTGGGGATGGTGTATTTTTGATTATGTGCTGTGTTTGGATCGTGCCAAACATAGCATCTGGTTTGATGGCCAAAAAGCTAAATTTTGGTCATATCAGACCATAGAATCTTCTTCCAGCTGACTTCAGATTCTTCTACATGCCTTCTGGTAAACTCTTGCCGAGATTTCATTCTCCCATAAAGCTGTAACTGATGGTGATCCCGGGCAACAGTTGTATGCACAGTCTCACCATCTCAGTAATGAATACTTTTTATAGGCATAACCGTGAGCAGAGCATTCGTTATTGAACTGAAACTGTATTTATTCCAAAAGTTAATGTAAATCATTCATAGTTCAGTTAGTTGAGCTCCTGAAAAATTTCTACTCTGAAAAATAGAACCATTGCTCCTTACTTTCCTCCTACTTTTATTGCCAATGGGCAGTGTAATAGTTAGATGACTGGATTTGGCCACGATTGAGTAGGCTGCAGTATCCAACTATATTACATATGCCACCCACCACCAAAACCACCTGAAGGAAACCCAGAATCAAAACACAGTTTAATGGATTGTTCATAATTACTTACAAAAAATCACAAAATCCTAGACTCTCATATGTACCTTGAATATGTGTGGCAGAAAAAGTCTGCTGCAGCAGAATGTTACAATATTTAACACAATACTAATCTTTTTTATATAGTGTATTTTTTTAAAATATCTAATATACTGTATGAGTAACCTACTTTTCAATTGACTGGCATGGAATTTAAAATGTTCCACAATGAACAAAGAAATTGATCTGATGTGAGAAATTCTGAGAAAAACAACCAACAAATTAAAGTTTATTTTGACATGCTGACATAACATTTTAGTGCTGTTTCATTTGTCAAAATCTGTGTTATATTGAACTGAATCACATTCATGTTTTTAAATGTGCTATATGTAATGTTTTTACTGTAATAAATCATAAAATTACCATAATATGTTATTAGAGAATTAGGAAAGATGCTAAGTTGAAATACTGGCTTCTCCGATAACAATGCTACAGACAGTATATTCTACTTTGAAGTTTCCATTCTGGGCGAAATTTCTGTTTATGTTTTGGCCTGTGTGATCCCACCCACTGCCCACTCACCAATAGTATTTCGACACACCCAGGTTGCCAGATTTGAACAAGTTTGCAGGCAAAAAACACTGTGTGCTGCAGCCATGGAATCCCGCAAATTAACTGGATCATTACAGATTCCCCTTGACCTAAAAAGCTTCGCCATCCATCTAAAAACCACCATGACCAGAGGCGTAGTAAAACAAGGATAAATATTGGAGATGCCTTTGGAAGATGGAGACAGTTTAAAGCCCAGAAATCCTTTAAAAAGGATGCTGAGTTAGCTAATTTTCTCCTTAACAGGAAAGCATTGAGCGTCACCTAAAATAAGCTATCTAATTTATCTCGGCTACTAGTAGGGATGCACATTTTGAGTAAAATCAACATTTGAGTAATCGCATTCATACTCTGTGTTTCATGTGTAGCCTGGTTTCAAGGCAGCGAGACACAGCCGGTGAAGTGATCCGACTAATGTGGCTGAGTGGACAGGCCACGGCTGTTTACTACCACGGCAACAACCAGCGTGACAGAAAAACACGACAGAAACAACAAGCTTGACTCAAAATGTACTCAATTTAAGAATAAGATTACCCTGTACATTTAATGAAAACTGATGTCCAAATCGAGTAACGTTACTCATGCCCCTCCCTAGCTACTTGCTACAGTTTTTATCTCTCTAATCTAATGTAAACCTTACATCCGTTTTTGAAGAGTTTATTGTATTTTGTGACTGAATCAATGAATGTGATGAAATGTTGCTAGCGTTAGATTGCTAGGTAGATATTTTAGTTCTATGGTGTACAATTTTCTGAGTACATAGGTTGATACGCTACGAGGGTCCTCATTCTGGCAACCCGCATGAGCTTCGAGTCTGGGGCGGGGCAGACAAATCTCCAATATTTCAAATTTGGACTGCAGTACCCATTTCAAATGCTTGTTGTCAATCTTACATATAGCACCTTTAAATATTTTTTATCAAACTAGTTGATAATTGTATTTTTCATTTTGTTTGCGACAAAACAAGTTTGGTAACAGATAAATGTTAATGTTAATGCTATCCTCATCTTGACCATTTAGCTAATGCCCTGTTCACATTGTCAGCGACTCGCTGCCACAAAGTGACAGGAAACTTTTCGGTTTCAATGAGAGCTGGCGACTTCCGGCAACACGGGCGACAGCGAACATTCACAACAGGATGTAGGCATGTCAAGAGATGTGAAAAAGTTGAGAAAAGTTTAACTTTATGGAAATGCAGAGCAATAACATGCAGTGACTACCAATAGGAGTGATGACGGTGAAGCTCACACTGTCCATCCCCTGTGAGAAACTGGAGTCGTGTGCAGAAAAGATGGAGAAGTTAATGTTGTCATCGATTTCACTATTCTATACATTAACCATATACATTTATATAATACAAAATTATGCCTTTCAGAAATTGTCAGCATTATGAGTAAATTTGATTCATAAATTAATTGATCGTTTCGTCTTTTTAATGAAATTATTCTTTGAGCACTGCTGCAGTTTATATAAAAACATTCAGTTTTACCTGCAATATATTTAATCTGTGATCATATTTTAAGCCATGGCCAGTTGGGTAGCCTACCAAAAACATTAGAGAACAGCAGTAGGAATGCCCACTAATACTGGTACCAGTAAAGGCAACCCAACGATTTTCCTTTAATTTACCTGGTTGCATGTTTGAAAGGGGCTAATGACTTCACAGACAGGCCGACTCTGGAAGTGTTGTTGAACGTATGGGCACGTGTGAGCTCCAGTTTCCAGGTAAAATGTACTCATTGTACAAAGGGGCCTCAGTTTGTACCTGGGATGTAGCAGATGCCCTAATCCTGCCACTATCCTCGTACTAACCATATGGATCTTGTAAAGCTAAGTACCCTACAAGGAACAATCAGAGGCACCTTTCTTCCATTCCGGTAAAATTTCTACAAAGTAGCACTTTTTAGTTGCAAATGATGTAATAAAGTGAACAGGAATTAATATTGTTTTAACTCTACCGCCTATCCCAAATCTCAACCCTAAATCTAAACATCAGTGGAATAAAAACGTCTAGGTTACGTATGTAACCTCCGTTCCCCGATGGAGGGAACGAGACGTTGTGTCAGAGAAGCGACACTAGGGGTCTCTCTTGAGCGCCGATATTCACCTCTGGACTATGAAAAAAGGCCAATGAGCATTGTCAACCAGTATTTGCATGTCCCGCCCCCGGACATACGGGTATTTAAGCGGCGCAAATACGGGAGTTCATTCAGGATTTTTCTGAGGAGCCGGAAATGGTCCGGCCACAACAGTGGCTCGGCTCAGCGACGTGGCAGGGGAGACACAACGTCTCGTTCCCTCCATCGGGGAACGGAGGTTACATACGTAACCTAGACGTTCCCCTTCTGTCGCTCTCTCCACGTTGTGTCAGAGAAGCGACAATAGGGGTCCACTTATAAAAGTGCCATGCGCTGAGCCGTGTACGTGAACTGCTGATAAAGGAGCAAGCAGGTATTCTTACGTGCAGGATGACCAACTGTATCAGGCTGCACGTACCCTTCCCCAATGCCCCATTTAAGCCATCAGGATTCCTTATCGTTACCCTGGAGGGGGGAACAAGGTGCTGGCCGCCAACCTGGGAACGGGCCAAGCCTGGCCGGGCCTCTTCTCTCTATGTTTCTCGCATAGAGCAACTAAGGCCGGGGCCCTTACACGCATTGAGGGAAGGGGGTCTTAGCCCTTATTCAGGGCGGAGAAGACCCTGCGGAGGCCACGCCTACTGTGAGCGGCGCACATGCCCGCGGAACCAATTAAGCCCGGGGAAGTATAGCAGACCTTCTTGCGTCAGGCTCAGACTGGGCGGAGACCCGAAGGTGGCGGCCCAGGCGAGTTATCCGCATTCGGCGCCGCTGTTACGCTCTCCGATGCAGCGGTGATGTCATCATCCAATGCCGGGGAGCTCGAGGGACCAGACGGTAGGCTGTTAAGCGGACCGCACTAATCCCGAGCTCGGACGGAAACAAGCAAGCGTGCCGGGGTGGCGGGGGGTTTCGAGGGGGTTCACCCGGCGAAACGGAGCCCGTCACTGTCCCCAGATCGTTTTCATCGCCCGCGGCGCATGCCTCAATCCCGTAGGAAGGAGGCGAGGCGCGGGGGCGGCTGAAGCGGCTTTTTCTCACTAAAAGAAAAAGCCTACGACCGAAATGCTGTCATGGCTATGTTCTCGTACTGAAAACATAGACCATTCATAAAAACGCTGCCTGCGTGTGATCGCAACCCAGGAATGCAAGGCAGTTTTTATGGCCGTCAGAGGTGGGGAGAATCAACGCATCCAGAAACTACACAGAGACGGAAAATCGCCTTTAAAAAGACGCGTCCTGAGAAGGACGTTCAACGGCGCTGTGTTTTGCTCTTTTAGAGCGAAATTCACTCTTTTAGAATAACTCTTTCGAGTTGTCTGTGCTGTCGAAGCGCCCAGGGGCAAGAATGCACAGCCGTGCACGAATGAGAAAGCCGCTGTTGTGCACCGTCAGATCCAACAGCATGCAGAGCGTCAGAGGATTAAACAGGAACTTGGTGTGTAACTCACAGCAGACTGCATGCACGACCATCGGCTCCGAAGAAATTTTCTGAATGAACTCCCGTATTTGCGCCGCTTAAATATCCGTATGTCCGGGGGCGGGACATGCAAATACTGGTTGCCAACTCTCATTGGCCTTTTTTCATAGTCCAGAGGTGAATATCGGCGCTCAAGAGAGACCCCTAGTGTCGCTTCTCTGACACAACGTGGAGAGAGCGACAGAAGGGGAACTTAATTTTAGGGCAAAAATGCAACCTTCGAATCATGCTCACAATTATTTATGTGAATGTGATTACTTCCTGGATCACATGGGACCAGACCACACTAGTGGGAAATGCATTCACTCCAAAACGTTTAAGACTTACTTAAATTACTTATTTTTAATATTTACACATTTCAATTTCATAATACATTTAATTACCTTAAATTGAATGTAATCTTTAACAAAATTAAATGAATAAAACTTAATTAGTTTTTTTATTGAATTTTGTGAAAGATAACTTCATTAAATTTGATGGAAATTTGTTATGAAATTTAAATGCGTGAATCTTGGCAGTATTTCTCAGCTTTCAGGCACAGCTCAAATGTTTCCATTTGCATTTAATTTCTTGGTGATATTTGTACATTTTAAGTGCTTACCATTCATGACTTAGTCTAATCAGTGAAACACATTATCTTGAATCTTACCATCAACATGTTTGTGGGAAGTAATACTATATTTACATTTTACAAAAGTGTTAATTTGTCTAGAATGTTCTGGTAATAAAATAAAAGCTTTCATTTTCATTAAGGATGTCCCGTATTATGACTGATTTTCATCAGCAACCACTAGGAGTTGCTAAGATTGATTATTATGCTCTGTCCTGTTTCCTTTGTGTATTTATTTATATTAAAGGTGCAGTATGTAAGATTCAGAAACCCTTGTTATTAAAGACAATTGTGGCCTTTAAGTGAACTGCAGCCATCTACCTGTTGCTCATGCTCGCGCTGGTGCACACACTCCATAGGGATGTGAGCGAGCATCGACCAAAACATTGACGTAACGTACAAAGAGGCTGAACGTGATTCACCGACACCATGCTGAAAAATGTAACTGCATGTGTATTGAGGAAGAACATTGTTTTGGTAATGACGCAAGTTGTGCTTCGGCTCTGCTCCTCTCCGTGGATGAATGTGGTTCGGGGCACCGCTGTACACTGGATACAGGATCTTATCAGAGCGAATGGACAAATAAATAACAAAATAAAGGAAAAGAGGGATATCCGAAAACACGTCATCTGAGCAGATACTGTAAGTGTCATATTTTATGCTGTTGTTTTGACTTATTGAAAACATTGATGTTTTGAAATAAATGACGTTACAAAAGTTAGGTTTGTTAACAATAGACACGATGATTGCTAGTCTGATAAGGTCAAACGTTGAAAATATTTATTACTGTAGCATATCCTGGCTAAATAGACCACAATAGTAACTAATTTATAGATTGCCATTGTTACCAACCAGTGGTCAACATCATTTCAAGACTCACATGTCTTTGGCAAGCCTAGGAATAAAGGATTTATTAAGAAGTGCTAGAAAGTGAAAAGTTCTGCACTGATTACTGTGTAATTATTGTATATCACTACACACACGCAGACGTGTGTGTGTGTGTGTGATTACACAATTGTACATAAACCATGTCAATAAAATATCTTACCTGTTGAGTAAGAAAAAAGCCATCTCTGGGTTGCTCCTTTCAGATCTCGGAGTTGTCGCCACCTCTGAAAACCCAAGCCAATGTTGATTTGGGTTTTATTATGAACTCTGTCACTTTTCCTTTTTGCTTGTAGAGTCTGCTCTGTTTGGGGTTTCTTTTGTTTTTATTTTGTATCCTAATGCAATCAAATTAATACATTTTGAAGTGTGAATGAAGTGGCCCAAAGTGTCCAAAAATTTTGCTATACCCCTGCTGTGTTGCCTAGTTTTGATCTAATCTTGAATGTTGTATTCCAGTGTAACTTGGTGTATGATTTTTGTCTTGAAAATTCTTACGATATTTTTGATCTTTGCAGTCTCTGTGTTCCATCCTTCTTTTGATTAAAAAAGTTAAACATTGGTTTACAATTGACTCTTCTTGAGGCTTTTTGTTACAAAGGAGGGTATCATGTTGTTTTATTCCAGATAGCATAATAAGTAGAGAGGTAATTCCTCATTCTTCACAATTTCTGCACTTTGTGAATTCTTGCACCCTGCTTTCCATGAGAAAGTCTGACTCTTAGTCCTGGGCTGGTGCTGTGTATCTGAATCCACTTTTATCAAGCTAAACAACACACACAGTCTACCGCAACCCACTCGCCTTGACAGCCGGTTAATTGACATCAGGCTGGTGAGACGCTTAGAGCAGGGAAAAAAGCAACAAATCAATTTACATTTGAGGGTTCAGTTACGGATAGTTGTGACAGTATTTTACTTCATGACAGAAAGTTTGGCTTAAACTCACAAACCATATATCTCTAACAAAAAGCCATCTGTCCCTGCTCTCTTTGAGCGTGAGAGGATGAAGAGAAGATGATCTAGTCACACGCAAGCTGCCTAAACGCTTATTATATAACTGTGGAGGGTCCACAGCTGCAATAAATCTGTGTGCTTTGTAAACCTAAATGTCCCTCTTCTTGTCTCATCATTTGATACTATCATCAGACAGTGTATGGATGGCATTTTTTTGTGAATTTACTGTATAAAAAAGTCAATAGTTGCACACAATAGTTGTACTTTCACAATCATTTTTACAGTAGTAGTACAACATTTTATTACAAGTAAATGGCAAAGAATCACATTAATTATCTGTCTTCATTAAAGCAGTCACTTGTACAGTACTTTGCTAGTACTTATCAATTTCAGTATTTACTTGTTTTATTAAAAATTATATTCATTGTTTGTACGCAGAGTGTTGATATCTCTGGTTGACAAGTCATCAAGTCATAATCAATAGTTCGTAAGAGATATCAACCATCAGCTCACCATGATAGCATTACAACCCATAATATTACTGTACTAAAAATTACAATATTGAAAATTTTACCAGTAATTTGTTGTGTTAAGACAGAAAATGACAACCCATAATGTTTTGACAGTAATATCCTTAATACAGTATTTTATTGTAACAAATTACTGTTAAATCTTGTAAAACCATTTTTTACAGTGCATGAATTCATTTTTTTATTGTGTCCTTTATTTCTCTACTTTTTTTAGTCTTGCAGTTCATAATACTCTTATATTCACTTGTTGAGATGAAACATGATAGAGTTCTTTACGTAAGATTGGCATATTAACAGTTAATTAGATGAATTATTACACAGCCTGGCAAGTGATCCAGTTGGAAATGTATCTGGAAAAACTCTGCTCCTATTATTTGTTTAAGACTCAAATTACAGGAGCAGCCTTCCTCCATGGTCTTTAGATCTTGCCAGATAACATCAAATTGATTCTTTGGAGTAAGATCCACAGAGAGGACTGCACTTTCAGTAAACCACAGAGTCTTCGAAAGCTTCCTTGGTTTTAAGGGGCTTAACTCCGGTTCCTGCTGAACTGAGCCAGTGCTAAATACATCAACTGTTATCAGCTCAGTAGGCACAGGAGATTGAACCCAGGGTTGTACCCCACACTTGTCTCTCCCTGTTACAAAGCTCTTGTGAAGAATTGAAACATCCATGTTTTCTTTCTGATTAATCTTATATCCATTCGAGGCAGAGCTAGGTAGTAACGTGCTACATTTACTCGTAGCGTAAATGTTTACTTGAGTACATTTTTGGGGAAAAAATTAGAGTAGGTTTAAAAGTGGGTACTTTTCACACTCACTCAAGTAAATTTCTAATGACATTTTTGTACTTTTACTTTGTTACAATGGGCGGCGTTCTTGTCATTAAATTACTGGGTTTCATTATAATTGATGTGTATTTTATTGAGAGATTATTGAATGGGACTTTTACGACAGTGGAAATTCACACAGCTGAGCGCTGACACAGACTGTCACAGTCATCACTGCTGCAGCATCAAGCTCTTCAAAGTGAAACACTTTCTTCGCTCCACACAGTAAAAAAAAAGAATAGTTTCATCATGCAATGCCTTCATTTAACACAAACACAAGCTGATTTTTCAAGATTAAAATTGCAGCTCCAATTTAAGGCATCCTGCTGAGGTAAGTTTTGGCTCTAATGATAATGCAGGCTTTTATGTGACATGGTGATGGTCATTTTCAGGGTGATAATGTAACTGGGCTCTTATGACATCGGTTTCTAAGTGTACATTTTTAAATCTGCAGCAATATATAAGTGCACTATGTCCCCTATCCGCACGTCATAAGCAGTATTTACGCATTTAACCCGCGCCCTCACAAGTGTACTGGAAACTATTGCAGCTAATTTGTGTGCATTCACTCTATAAATCTATGTAAACATCCACATTCAGTGTCAAAGCCTTTTGCTCGTTGTGCCCTATGCATGCTGCGTACTCTGAGTTTAGGGAGCGGCAGTACTGCTGTACAGAACTCTTGATCTAAATTCTTTCAACACAGAAAACTGTAACTACACTGAACTAACAACTAAAAGCTATGAAATAGTGAAAGTAGGCATTAATAAAACATGTAATTTTTATGTAATGTAATATATATATATATACACACACACACACACACTACCATTCAAAGGTTTGGGGTCACTTGCCTGAAATGTTTGTAATGATCTTAAAAACCTTTTGATCTGAAGGCATAAGCTTTAATGTTTGAAATTAGTTTTGTTGACAAAAATATAATTGTGCCAACATATTAATTTATTTAATTACAAAACTATTTTTTATATAAATATATATATATATATATATATATATATATATATAAAAAACAAAAAAAATTAAATGGATGACTTGGACCGAATAATTAAGAAAAGTAGCTAATAAGTGCCCAGCATATAGATGGGAACTCCTTCAATACTGTTTAAAAAGCATGCCAGGGTGATACCTCAAGAAGCTGGTTGAGAAAATATCAAGAGTACATTTCTGCAAAATCTAGACAAAGTGTGGCCACTTTGATAATGCTGAAGATATAACACAGTTTTGATTTATTTTGGATTTTTTTAGTGACAACATAATTCCCATATTTTCATTTCTATTATTCCATAGTTGTGATGACTTTACTATTATTCTAAAATGTGAAAAAAAAAATAAAGAAATAATAATAAAGAAAGAATGAGTAAGTGACCCAACTATTTTGACATGGAGTGCCATTTTTTATTTTGCTGGTCAATGGCTGTGATAAGACACCCCCCTCAGACATTTATTGTTTCATTACAAACATTAGCTGCATAACAGTGAGTGAAAATTTTGAGCAAATCTCGATGATAATGACATAATTGTGATCCTGCCTGTGAATTTGAATATAGTATCTTAAGCACTTTATTGAAAGAAAACCAAAGTGCAGTTAACACAGTTAATGTCACAAAATTGCCTCGTTTATGACGTTTTTCGCACCAGCATTCCAATCTACACAAAGCAATCCTTCAGGATCACGCAAGCATGTTTTCATCAGCGAAGGGGAGACTAAACTCTGTTGACTATTGACTATGTGACGAGACTCATCCTGTACATGCATGCCATTTGCACATCACAAGCCGATTAACTATTTAGCCTTTTCAGTGAATCGCACCTCCAAAACCCTAAAACTTTATATCCATGTTTCATTTATATTTCGAATAGACTTGAAAAGATTTGCGTTCATGTTTTCTCTTTTAATCTTTTAATGTAATTTTGAGTGTGACCATGGATTAAGAAGGGTGTACCTGTATGCTGGTTTGGAAATCTCACGGGTTAATAGTGGTGTTTTCCTTACTACATCACGTGTTGTTCTGAAACAAAAAAGAAACAAATGAAACACAGAATGTAGGCTGTCATCCACGCAGACTGACCAAAGCAAAGCGGGCGTGTGATTAACCGAAAGTGAAGCATTGCCGGCTCGTGATGCGCGAATGGGTATACTGTAGTCTCGTCACATTTTAACTTTTTGTTTTGCCTCCCATTCAGCTCATGAAAACACACTTTGTGATCTTGAGGAAGGATTCCAGTAAATAGCCCAGTAGGTACACAAAAACCATAGCACAGATTTTAAATAAGTAACCATCACTGATATAGACTTAAGTGGATTTGGAGCTCAGTACTGCCTCTTCTCCATTCAGTTAGGTTGAATAGCTCTCTGGCTCAGTGCCAACTTCACCAGACCACCCTATCTGAGAGGACAGGTGAGTCTGTGGATTACACTGTGACTTCTTTCCTAAGCTGGTCATTTCCTGTAGTTCCTTTGGATCAGGAGTGTCCCTCTTCCAGTTTACCATTGCATGGCCAGCCATCATGTTTGTGTTCTCACCTCTTGGATGATTTTGTGTGTAGGCCTCAGAGGAGCGGAACTTAGCCACTGTGAACATAGGATATCCTAGATCTGTTCACAGAGTGAGCTAAGTCCTGCACCTCACGAAACTTTATCAAACGTCAGCACATATTTGCAACTTAACACAAAATCCAGATGTTCCCTAGGCATTGACCAAGCTATCATTGATTTGGAAGCTAGAATTCATTAATCTCTATATAACGTACATGGTGAAGTAAAATTGCTTGTCACTCACTCGTTGCTGGGGATAATTCCTTATTAGTTTACATACCAACCTAGGACATAAAATACATTAAAAAGGTGAATTCATTAATTATATATTATTTATTTATATTCACACTGTCTATCTAAATTTAAATGTTAATAATACTGATAAAACCTATATATACTGCATATATATATACAGTATATATAAATACTAAATATACATATAAATAAAAATATTACATGTAGTCTCTTAAAATATTGTTGTAAAAACTGCATGCATAATCATTTTAGACATATATCTGTAATATAAATATTTTGAACAAATAAAATTGTTCAGTACTACAAATTCATTCTCAATATTGTCTCAACCCTGTTTCTTCCATTTCAAAAACATTTTCAGAAAAAAAGACTATACTACATGCCCTGTTTAATGAATCCATTATCACATTCTTCCTCACATGTCTAGTTATTTAACAAAGTGGTGTGGCGCTATTTCCAGAACCTACCACATGCGCCACCCATTTCAAAGACTGTGTTAGCTGCCGAAGCCACAGCTTTTTATATGTGTTGGGCCACATATGTCCATATGGAATGATAAACTAGTATCATGTGCTAGTTTCCCAAAACCTCAGTCATAAGACTGAGAGCCAGTGTTTATGCAATGAATAAAAAGAGGCTAAACAAAACATATGGGACCTATGAGCTTTCTATTTCAACATATAACAGTAATTACTTATTTAGCCTTCCGTCATGGTTCATTCTGAGGGTAGGTTAATGGTCCTTGGGGAATGGCGGGAACAATTTGTATGCATTCTGTTAGATTTGACAAAGGGACAGGTTTGACGACTTCATCCATCACGGTGTAAGAAGGGTCAACTGAAGGAGACTTTCTTGAAGTAAATAGTTCACAGCCGGTTGGAAATCCCTGGCAATGTGATTTTATAATATAATCCCAAATCACTCTGCCAGGAATCCCTCCAGCTGGCCCATTGATGAGATGACCATGAGTCTGTAGCTCATCTGGTAGAGCATGGCACTAACAATGCCAAGGTCATAGGTTTGATTCACAGGGGGGAAAATGTACACCTTGAAAGCTTTGGATAAAAGTGTTGGCCAATGCATAAATGAAATGTTAAAACAGCAGCTAAGACCTAGCCAGTCAGCAAACTGACATACTTCTTTACATGCTGCTTTGGAAAGAAACATCTCCTATTTCACACTCTGCTAACAGGGATAATTTGCCAAGCTCACTCATACACTTGAGAAAACAGACTTTCAATGGATTCATAGTGTCCTTTGTTTACATGACCCTGTGGCAGAAAAGGTTCCATGTGTGTGTATATGTGTGTGTTCACATTGCCATTTGATGGCATAATGGGTGATGACGGGATTTGTCCTCTTGCCAGCAAATTGTTACCAACTTTAGACGAGTATGATCCCCACATCAAAGAGTTCACACATTTAAATGGTGCTGCTCATTATGTGAAATGAGCATATCATATGAAGTGACTGACATAATGAAAAACACACAGACAATTGTCAGGGTCACTACAATGGCTAGATAATAGAGTTCATTTTCCGCATGAATCATCTGGGCTGTTGTTTCATGTGGTGGCTCACGACATCGGTCAGGGCCGTGAATGTGATCTGGCTCTGCTCCTCTTCTAGTGTCTATGGAGATGTTTAGATTTAGCCTTTTCTAATCTGTGTGACTCAAGCCAGAAACTAATTGCATTAGAGGCCACAATAAAAGCCAGGAGGGCATTTTGTCTGAACTAAGTGCAAATAGATGTTTTCAGAAAGAGCTGTGTTTGCTCTTTTAAACGTTTAAACGTAAATCATTGTATGATGGGTTTTTATAGCAAGGGTTAGTGTCATATTGGCAACTGCATGTGAAATACACTGCATGACCTAAAACGTAGGAGGGCAGGTTGCTATGTCTATAGTCAATTGGCTTTCAATCTCTTTGAACCAACATGGATGTAAAGCTGTGAGTGAAAATATTGTGTTTTCTTATGACAGTAAAAACTCACCCAAGGCTGCATTTTTTATATTGTCTCCAAACAGACGTCATGAAAAATATCTGGAAAAAAAAGGAGGGGGACTTTTATTAATTTTGAAAGCTGTTGAAAATATCCTTTATTATCTCTGAATGATACATACACTATGAAAGTGACAATGTGCAGCTTAAGTAAAATAACTTGCTGGAATAATGTGGTCAAGTTTATCCAGTTATATTCACTCGAGTGAAATCAGTTAGGTTAGATGTGACCACATGAAGCACAATTTTATCAAAAAGAACCATTTTTACAGTGTAGTACAGTAGGTGTTATTAAGTTGTCTATTTGAGCTGTCAAACTGCTTTCCATATAAATAACAATGGCAAAAATTCCAATAATAATAATAACTGTGAATAGAAGAAAATAACTTTACGTAAAAGCTCTGAAGACTTTACAAATGGCTTCAAATATAAAGTTTACTCCAAACTTGGACAGACCAGTCATACATAAGCTATTCATGTTATTCCTAATGGAGCAGATGGAACTGATTATCCTAGTTCTCATACTGTCATATGGTCAAAGAAAATCCTGTTATCCCTGGCCAATGGAGCAGCAAACATTGCCTCTTAAAATATGTTTCTCAGTGCTGTAAATTTCGAGGCTGATTAAAAAAATAAAAACACTTTTTGCCCTTTGGTGGTGTTTAACTCACAGATTAACTTTGTATCTGTTCCTTAACTTTCTAGAATATAAATATGTTACATGCGATTTAGAGACATCTGAATCAAGTGATCGATTCAGTTCCGAATCAAATGATCTATTCAGTTCTGAAACACCTGGACTCATTAGATGACAACTGCAGATGTTCTAATTGTCTCATTTCTCAATTAAGCCCAAGCCATTAGCCAGGCACAGTTTAGTTAGTGGGTCCTGTGACTGTGCACTCATTCAGAAATCTCAATGGTTGCAAGCAGGAAGCTGTTTTCTATTTTTCGTTGACAGCTTAATATATGTTACTCAGTTTAAATCAAGAGAGAAAGCTCAATAAAACCATTGTGACCTCACTTTTGATAAGGCTAAAGCACCTTTCAAAAATCTCACCGGATCCAGTCAATTAAAGACAAATGAAATAATACATTATGACCTAATTTAGAAAAAAGTAGGCAACTATTAGAAGAAAGAATGTGAATTAAAGCTGAAACTCAGGAAAGGAACAAAAAGTAAAGATTGAATTAATATAAATGTGTAATTAAAGCTTTAATGGAGTTCAACTTTTAAGACTATTGAAACACAGGCACTTGAAGTGCAGATTTTTAATATGATGAATCATAACTCTCATCTAATTTTTGTGGTCAGGTTTCCGAATGTGGTTTTATCAATGGCCATGTGAACCTAATTCACATTGCAGAGAATTTGGAGAAATCATTAAGCTCTTGTCATTTTTTTTTAATTTTTTTTTTTAAGTTTCATGAACTTATTGCAACTCATTTATGTGTATGTATAGTTTCTTAAGCAAAGTGGTGTGCTGAAAAGTTCCAGTAGTCTCAATGAATTAGCCAGGCTTTGTTTTGCAGTTTTCCCATTAGCCCCAAGAGTGTAAATTAAAATATAATTTTCAAGAAATTTTTTTGAAAAAGCATAGTTTGGGGTTTTAGTGATGGGTTTTGTCTCTCTCAAATGTCTCAGATCATATACTTGCCTTGAGCTACTGCTGCATGCCTCAAAAATTACGGCAATTGAGACCAGCTTTGGCACCTTGTATTTTCTGCCTGAATCTAGTATTTGACACTCTGTCATGCCCCTGGCAGACAATCACAGGACTTGTGCTACAAGTCTGAAAAATTGCCAGGCCCCCTCTCCCCATGATTACACATGATTTTCACAGTCTCAGCTGTTATGGCTAGACGGCCGCAGGGGCAGCCCAGGACACACATGATTGGTCTGGCTGCTCTGACGCCATTGCCCTGTCCTGGCGGGGAGGAAACACTTATGTGGACAAAGGGAGCCATTGCATGCTGGGAAGTGGGTGGGCAGACTTCCCAGGCCGATGCTGCAGATAAAGTTGACTTTGTGCCCAGCTCGTATGGAAAAGGCCCTTTGGCAGGGGGCTGGGGTTTAGACAGGGGAACCATGATGCAGACAGAGCCAGCAATGTTGGTTTGAGAAACTGATGGCAAAGGTGAAAATTTACTGCAGGACTAAAGGACCTAGAATCGCCTGCAGACTGATGACAACAACCTACCACATGGCAATCATACAGTGGCAGTCCCATAACATATAGCACACAAAGAAACATGCATGGATAAACAATGGGAAAAAGCTTTCAGTTATAGAGACTAAATGCTCCCCTAAAGTTTTGGACATCAAATCTATTATTGAATTATTTTTTTCTGATACATGGGACTCTAGGTTCAGTTGTAATGAACATTTTATGGAAATAATCAGGGATATCAGTAATTGTGCATCAAAAATTTGTTTTGCTGGTTTCTAGAGGGCCATCTCCCTTCCAGGATTGGGAATCGAGTGTTTGTTTAATAATATATTAATACACATGATTTAATACACAATATTATTCAGTCAATTTTTATTGAAATTGTAAATCACAAATATTCATCCACGTTATTTCCTATTTATTCACAGTGAACTAAAAGGTAATGTTTGAAACATGAAAAAACATGCTCAGAAGAATTTAGCAGTCTCTCACGGATATGTAACATTTTCATCCAGAGGAACCACATTAAAAAAATTAAATAAAAAAAAAAACAACATTGAGCATCCAGCCTCTGAGAAATACTTCCAAAGACACACTTAATTAACTAAACATCTAGCTGGCCTTTAGCTTAAGGAACTGTGTTGAGGCGCAATAACGTGTAGAATTATTTACTGCACAACAGAATGAAGAATGTTGCATAACTTCAAAAACGCTCTCTGAGAAAACAAGAGCATAATCAGACTCAGACCAAATGAAGGCTTGGTTGCATTAGCCCAATTCAGCCCTTAAATAATTGTACATCATAGAAAAGGACAGCCTAAATGCTGAGCACACTATAGGTTTTTAATATAACCACATAGGCTTATGAAAATTTCCTGTACACAACATGAGACATAAATAATATAAAATATATCATGATTTGACTTTGCCTCTAATGTATTCAATGATGTTACTAGGCAACAGAAATCTTAGGAAGGAGCAATTATAAAAATGATAGCAATTTCGGCTTATTGACCTGGCTGGCGTAATGTTGCTGACTGCTTGCTTATTAGCGGCGCTGAGACATGCAGCTTCTGCGTTATTTTCCCACACGTAAATGAAGGTAGGGAAAATTTGGGGACTTTATTGGACTTGGAAAAATGCAATAAAATCTCTCCCTCTGAATGCACCCATCTGTTGGACCTTAGAACACTTCCTGTAAACAAGTCTTAGAGAACAAAACCTCTCACACCAGGTCTATGCCCATAATTGTCCTTTCATCTTTACTTTCCTCTTTGTTTTTTACCCTGCTGTCTGCCTGCTGTCTTCTGGTCTTATTCACATTAACACTGTGACACTCAGAAGGGCCCTTGACACCTTGAAGTTATTACGATGATGTTTAATTCCATGAATTTATCTTGAACACTGCTCTTTTACTAGTCAAATCTAAAAATAAAAGAGATTAGCCCCATGATATGTGGAAAGCGTTACAAAAGTTGGAGCTTGAGACATCATTGCTTAAAGGGATAAAGCTAATTATTTCATCATTTACTACCCCTCATGTCATTCCAGACCCATATGACTTTCTTTTTTCAACGGAACACACAATGAAATGTTAGATAGATTGTTAAGGGCTGACAACCTCAGTCATCATTTATTTTCATGGCATTTTTTCCCTTACAATGACAGTAAATGAGGTTGTGAGTCCTTTACTTTACATCTCCTTTTGAGTACCATGGAAGATATTAAGTCATACTTGTTTGGATCAACACAAGGGTGTGTAAATTATGTGGAAAGTTTCATTTTTGGATGAACTATCCCTTTAAGAATTTCCATATTGCTCTTTTTTTAAACAAATGGTCTGTTGTGCTGCTAGAACAACTCAATTAATGTAATTGCAAAATTATACGTCTCAGCAATGTGAATACATCTTTATAGCTTATGTTTTGTTTCTTACATTTTTCTACTAATTAACATTTTTATTTCCTTTGGCCGGCATTGTTGAGGAAATTAGTAATGAATCTTAACCTGATTTGTTCAGATATTGGCCGTTATGATGTCATTTCCCTTCCACCTCCTCATAATTTGTTTGAGTGCATCATGCAGCCATTTCCTTTCCTCTGATCTACTCTAGTAGCCTTTCAGCTGCCAGGAAGGGCATTTTCTTACAGATGCCAATTTACTGGTAAAGACAAAACACAGGCGGATTTGTATAACTTGAATTTTAACAGATTACTCTTGCTGCTTGTAATTTACCACAATGAAATGTAGCTGTATGATTTAAGGGCTTAAGTCACAATTATATTTGACTTTCTGTTAGGTTAAATTATTGTGAAAATTCAGACACAGACATCATGTGCATGACTAAGGCTGTTTTACTGGGCATGCACAGGTCTGTCTGAAATAGAATTACAGTCATTTAGGCCATTACTCTGAAATAAGGAAAACCTCATTGAACAGAACAGTATACATGAATGTGGCTCTCTTAAAGTCGATGCAGTTTTCAAATTAAAGTAAGGTCACATGGGTAGATCGCAAAATGGCAGTAAACGCTTACAAAGATTTGAATTGTATTTACAAAATTCTGTTTACCGGAGTGATTATTTTCAATATGGCATTTACAAATTATATAATTTATTTATTATTTTTATTTTTTTGCATTGTATCATTAAGGTTAACAGTATTTCATAAAAAAAATGAAAAAAGAAAACAGTATACATAGGAATATTTATATTTATATATAAATAACACACTTTCTTATTGGAAGAATTATAACTGTACTTTTTAATAAACACTTCAAGTTTAAATCACCAATTTGTAAAAAATAATAAATAAATATATATATATATATATATATATATATATATATATATATATATATATATATATATATATATATATATGTATGTATATAAAGAACTCACATCTATTTGTCCTATAATGTCCTACACAAATAAATGTATGTTCAAAGTTATGTGCAGTATACTTGCTCATTTTCTACTTTGTTTACAGACTGATGTCAAAACAACACTAAAAAGCAGTAAAATGGAAGTTTTACTTAAAGGAGCTATTACTACCTTATCTAACCCTTAAAATGTGTTTTGTTGTTGTAACCTGTTATATCAGGTTGATTCGGCAATGTTAATTTACATTTTTGTATTGAATTAAACCAGTTAATTTAGATGAAGCACGCAGGCTAACATTGTTTTTTTAGTGAACTTTTAAAATCTCAAACAGCGGACATACAGAAATACTATGATTTTGTTTTTCAAACTAATTTTATTTTTAGATTTGACTCTCTAGTACTGGTCGTACATTAAGGCACATTGGCTTAGGTCAATAGTGCAGAGTGCAGCTATATAGGCCTAGCACACTGAACCTCTGTTTTAATCACGTCAGTGATGTCAGGTGGAAAAGATGGCTTACTTCCTCTCTCTCCAACAGGACACAATTGAGACACAAGAGCAGGAGGACAAAGCACATGCTCAGGGTCTCAAATTCATGACTTTTAAGGGCCCCGAGATGAATGAAATGTTCATAAGTTTTGCTCTTTATGTTTTTCTTTAAAGAGAGTGAAATAAATTGTTCTTGGAAAATGATTGTATTAATATAACACAGTTATTCACTTTTTATATATGCAGTGTTTATTTTTTGTGTTTACTTGGAAACACTGTGCTCTGATCCAGTCACACTGTTATGTCTTTTGCAAAAACAATGTTTTGTAAAAAAAATTATAATAAATTAACAATGAAAAAATATATAAATTTATAGCTGCTTTATTATGTTGTATAAAACTGAGTACCGCTCAAATTGTTTAACGCAATATCAACAGAATCTGGCTCTTATTAAAGCCAGATTAAATTGTGCCTTTACTGTGTTTCCCAGTGTGGGTAGTCTAAAAGGAGGCATGTCTAAACTATGAAGTGTTTGATTTACTGCATATTAAATTCAGTTTGTTTTTTCTATTTAAAGCTTGTTTAATGTCTGATTACATTGAAACTTTATGTCAGAACTGTGATTTTTAGCCATATGTGGGATTAAATGTTGGTTTCAGCTTTAAAATCATTCCAAGCATCGATAAACACAGGGCCTATAAATGTCTCCCGCCACATTGTAATGAGCGGGATTTTCTGATATTTAAGCAGCAATTTAGAAAACAATGCCAAGTTCACACTTTCCAACTGTTCAATTTGCATGCATGTAGAAGCAAGAATAAAAATGTATCACAATTTTCCATTAATAATAATAAAAAACTAAACTCCCTTTATTTTTGGATCGCTGCTCTCATGTCTATAGAACACATTTCAGTCAACCATTTTCAGCTCCATAAAATCGGACAATTAAATCCATTGTTTATGATTTTCAGCAATATCGGCCTACTGTTATAAAATTGGTGCTGGTAGGTTAGACTGTAACACTGGATTTTAAATTCTATTCTAATTTAAATTAATTAATTTATTTTCATGCATCCCAAGCGTTCATGCACGCTCTAACAGGTGAAAAGTCGCAGACACAATACTACAATGCTGCAATGCACAATACTACAAGGGAACCAGCCTTCAGGTTCAGGTTCAAGTCTATAAACTACATATTACAAAAGTTCAAGTGAAACACAACTAGCATCAGAGGCAGTTCAATAAATTAATAAAATAAAATATTGATATCTCATACAACAGTTTTGATGTTATCAAGCTGTGCCCCAAAATTTAAATTAAAACCCCAAAAAATGTTTACTCACAATTAAGTGTGGGTGACTCTCAGAGCTGAATTAAACCAAGACTGTGACATAATGTTCCTCACAGCCAGGCTAGCATGGCACCAGGGCCGTGCAGAGTGTCCAAACATGCGGAGACTGATCTCTAGTGTAAGCCCAGACTGAGTCCTGAGCAGAGCTCTGCTATGCGCTCCTCCTCTAGTCAGACTCAGGAACTGAAACGGAGGCGTACACATCATTCAGAAGTTTGCCTTTGAAAACCACACCCATCCCATAGCAAAGAGAGGAGGGGAGAGGCTGCCTTTTCCTTAAATAACACCAGAGAGGGGAGAAAACGTATGTTTTCAGCCCCAAAACAAGCCTCAAAGAATAAGGCAGGAGGCTGTGTTTGGAAAATATAAAGGAAACAGAAAGCTAGTGATTTCTGAGGTCACGCAGGAAGTTTATTTTAATGAGAGGAAAACCCTTAAAATGAAGCTGTATTGGGGCCTCTAGATAAAGTGGGGGTCTTAATTTGCTGTTTACTTATTTTACTTAATAATTATGGTTTGTCTTTGATTCTAAAAATACAGGATGTATATTTGTGTTCCATTGAACACAAGAGATTACGGATCTTTTTTCCATACAATGAATGTGAATTGTGACTGAGGCTAACATTCTGCCTAACATCTACTTATATGTTCCATGGAAGAAATAAAGTCATACAGGTTTGGAAAAATTTGGCTGAGTGAACAATGACAGAGTTTTCATTTCTGGGTAAACTATTCCTTTAAGTCTTAAGATTGGTAGCTTCTGTAATATGGCCCAAGTTTCACAGAGTGAGATTTTATTATCATTTACATGCAAAAGATCTCAAGGTGTCAATCTTACAGGCTTAACACCATGTTATGATCATCTCTAATTATTTTTTCTCACATCATACCCTATCATCAACTAATATGAAATGCGCATGCCAATGTTTAATGACCGTCCTCTGTTTACAGCATAACTGTTTGTGTTGCTAGGTAACAAGCTTCTACGTTATCATCTTAATCCAATCAGTTTCAATAATAGCCCACTTGCCCTGAAACTGGATACCACATATCCACATCCATCAATACTTGATGTTCAGCTACACAAATGATGGCTCAAGTCATCTAATTCAAGTATTAAGCCAACATTTGTTTACTGGTGCATATCTACCATCAGCCACACAGGTAGGCTACTGGATGGAGTCTAGATCAGTGGTTCTCAGCTGGTGGGCATGGCCAAAAAATGGGTCACAGATCTTTTCTGATAGGATTGTGGATCTAAATCTGGGTCCTGAAGCAAAACCAATTAAAAAACACAGGTCTAGAGGTACTGGGGACAATAGCAAAAAAAAAACGGTATATTTCTACATATTCACCAACCACTCTTTGTTCTTGGCTGACTGAAGAGGAACTTGACTTGGTCTTCTGCTGTTGTAGCATATCCGCCTCAAGATTCGATGCAGGGACAAGTCCAGAAATCTCCAAATGAGTGGACCTTGGTGAAACAGGGTGGACCTCTATTCTGTGCCTAATTTCATCATCAATATAATGAAGCGTGCCCCTTTCCTCAGCCTTTATGAGTCAATATTCACTCATTTACTTTACTTAGAGTTGCATAATGAATAACAATAATATATATATATATATATTTTTTTTACAATTATTACGTTTATAATTAGAAATGTACCTTAATAGGTCATATTGATGAAATTGTAATGGGGTTGTCTCTGCGTTGTGTTGAATAAAGCACTCGATTGACACCATCTCACGCCTTTGATGGATTTTATTCTGTTTAAACACATTGAAAAGCGGTGGTCAGTCCCAATAATCATGCTTACGCATGTTCCACCACAACCACTCCCTCGGCTGGCTCGAATCTTAAGCGTTATGTATGAACAATATAGGAAAGGTATGCAATAATTACACATATTATTTAAAATATTAAGTCTGTTCCTGTTTAAACACATTGAAAAGCGGTGGTCAGTCCCAGTAATCATGCTCGCATGTTGTATAATGAGGATGAACATTAATTCAAACATTACTACACATAAAACAAGATGGCTTGAGAAGAAAGCGTACAATACAATTTTATACAAGACAAAACAAAATATCTCATTTAACCTCTCAAAAAATTATTAAAATATTTATCCAGGGAGCACTCACCCACCACAAACACTCTCTCGGCTGGCGCAAATCTTAATGACCCAACCAGAACCAGTTTGCTACACAGCACCAGACAATGGGCGGAGAGTGCAGTTTAAATATAATTATGTGTCATACACACAATTAAGTAAAGCAAGTGGAAGCATCTTTCTAATCCTGTTACTCAATGAAAAATGAAATGACAATAGAAATAAATACAATAAATTAAAAGAAGAGTTATTGCAATAAACATTATTATTGGACACTTTTCAGTCCTCTGGCTTTTCACAGGTGTTGGCTGGGTTTCCTGCAGCACTGTGAAGAACGTTAGTAGAACTTAAGTAGTACTTAATCTATATGGTGTTTCCAAAAAGCATTGTTATCTAAGTAAAAACGTTTATAAATTTACCAGAGATTTGAACCACTCTTCAGTCCATTTGTCATGGTACTGTTTCCTTGTCAGGTTGGGTTTTGTCTGTCGAGGACTGTGGCATCATCATCCCCTGTCTGTCTCATGTTCGTTCTTTGTGTGAGTGCACATGTCCAGTTGTTGTTTACCGCCATGCGTGAGTTACTGCAATGCGCTCTCCTAAGATGTCACGGTCCTATCACCTTGTCAGGTTGGGTCTTGTCTGACAAGGACCATGGCATCATCGTTCCCTCTTTGCTTTGTTCCAATCGTGTTGAAGTTTTTGCTCTTATGTGTTTCAGGTGCCGCTAGCACGCAGAATCAGCGTTTCCATGGGAACCCTGATTGTTTTCATGGGAATGCTGATTATGCCAACATTCAGCTGTGAGCGGCACCAGACCTTGTTTGTTCATAGCAATATTTATCCCCTTGTGTGTCATTTCCTTTGTGTATTGTTTAATGTTTAATGTAGTTTGTTGTAGTTTGTAATGTGTTTACATAATAGATATTTTAGATAGATATCTAAATATCTATTTGATGTTGAGTACTAACCTCACTCTCTCTGCCAAGTTGGTCCTGTCTGTCTGTGTGGTTGCCTTCCAGTATTACTGCGTGCCAGCTGGTCTTTCACGGAGGATACCTCGTTTCTTCCCGCATGTCAGGAGTTAAAGTTTGTTCTTCTCTGCTGGGCGTTGTTCATCTACATAAGTTATTGTAAATAAATCCTTTGAACTGTTCCTCTGCTATTGGGTTTGTTTGTCTCGCTATTAATCGTTACACCATTAAGTGCAACTTAAATGTATCTTTCACAGTTTATCAGAGACAAAGGGCCATTGAATAAATTATATTCATATATTTTGATCATTGGAAAGCCCTTGTACACTGTTTGAGAAGATGAAAGTGTTAAAAAATTGCTTTGAAATCAACTGGCAATCTCCATAGTTGCAACAAGAGGTTTAAATTTACATAACACATAATATTGTATAATGTTTTATTGGCCTTATTTGATAATCATAACTATAATAGCAATAGAAAGATTATCTTATTAAACAGATTTCTTTAGACATATGTGAGTAAAGTGACCCTGCAGTTTAAAACTTAAATAAATAGGTCTATAAATAAAAAAAAATATGTTTATCAAAGGAGGTTAGAGTGAGTGTGCAATGAGAGATTCATTATGTTTAGAAATGTCTGTGAGTTTTTCAATAATGATGTCTGTCATTTTAATACTGTTACTTGTGCATCTGTTCCAAAGAAACAACTCAGGCTACATGAGATCCATTTATTATGATGTGATGTTCATCAGATACATTCACGTTACATGCACTCCTTGCGTCACATTTATTAACGTCTATAAGCTGAACAAACATCTGAAACCCTGTCTTACCAAATACGTAATTATTTATTTAATTGAATTCTGTAATAGTTAGTACATTTCGGCACATCGACAAGGTTACAAACAACGTCCATATTTGTTAGTATTTCCACATTATTTTCATTTTGAGAAGACAAACACATGGACATATTTGCCAAAGTGATCAGCACCTTTGTACGGACAGATCCCATATTGAAGCACTTAAATTCAACTTTATTACGAGTAATCTACGTGCTGCTTTGGGAAACAAACCTCAGACCACAAGAGGGCAATAGATTTTTTGGCTTGACCACAAAACCGGTGCTGCGACCAAAAACGGTATTTTATGGATCCATGTCCGAAACCAGGAAAATGCTGCCTTCGGAGGTGCTTTTCAAACTGTTCAGAGACCAGTTCCTTAAGCGTTCCATTCATTCAAAACAGCTGTCAGTTAAGCCATCAGTGATTATATGTTTTTGGATGCAGCGTGAAGGTGGTAGATGAGTCGATAGTTGAGTAGTGGGGAGAGACATGGAGCAAAAACAAGATTGTTTGAATAGACTGGGGACAAAAGTCGTATATATATTTTTAGAAAAGATTCAACTCAAATTGCTGCACAAGTTCGGCGTAAAAGTTGTTGATTGAAAGAAGAAAATCTGCTGAGAATGCAGCATGTACATGCGTTGTGTTATGAATTGAGTGCTGACACATTTCACAATGGAACGACACGTGAAATTGAGCTTGTATAGCAAGGTGTACCTGCATTCACATACTTGCATAGAGTATGTTTGGGCCTTTAAGATGATCGTAAAGGCTTAAGTTGCAACATTATCTGGAAACCCAGCGTTCTGGGCTTCATGGAGCTGCTGCAATGTCGCAAAATATTTATTTTGATTAGTGGTCTATGTAAAAAGAGATCTGGTGAAAAACGTGAGTGAATCAGATGTTCTGTTTAACAGCTGTCCTATAGAGTTGGGGTCCGGGGAATGTTACATTCAAATGGAGGCTAAAGAGTGGACAAGCACAGAAGAGAAACTTCTCATTCAAGAACCATTTCTGAGGTTGTAGCTACTGAATTATGACACATTTGACAATTCATCCCAATGTCCTTGCATCCTGAGTTGGTCTGAGATCATATTCACTGTTCTCATAAACGACACTATTCTTGCAAATTGTTCACAGATTACAAACAGGGAAGAATTAGTGAGAACTCATCATATGCGTGTGTAACGCACGCTATGCACGTGAATGCCATTCGCTACATGCCAATAAACCTCTAATCACACAGCAAATCAGTGACGTGCATCGACAGCTTCTCTTTTGTCTGTTTTCCAAATTATGATCAAGTGTGCTTCTTCAAACGTGCATTTTTGTGTCTAACAGCGTTTCTTGTCTTTTGGCACTCCGAGAAGTATTAAAGGTCGCTTGCCACACAGTTACGGGAAGATGACGAGCAAAATTATGTCTAATTCATACCCTGCCATGTCATCTACAGGAACATATACCACACTCCCATGTAAAATTTATAATAGTAATGATAATAATAATAATAATGATAAATTAAGTGAGACAAAGCATGGATATATTATCTTGGTGCTAAGTGCAGTAAGCGGATCTGTTTACAGGCATGACTGTAGTGAGCTGTGTAGTGCAGAGAAAATAAGAGACTCTGTAAGAAGCATGCTGCTACCCATTTCAGTTCATTAAAAAAAAAAATATTGAAATAAAAACACATTTTCTAACTACATTTATAACAGGAATGTGATGATAATCTTGCATGTGAGCTATTTTGCATGTGACAAAATGCAGTTTATTTTTATTTGCAAACTATTCTTACAGTATATTTCTGCAGTTTTGATTGGGTGGACCAGCCGTCAATCTGGGTTTACTAGTGCCACTCTGGCCCTTATGTGGCCTCGCGCCTGTGTCTATGCGTCTGTTGTGTTAGATAATCCCAGGAGATCAGCAGTTACAGAAATACTCAAACTAGCCCGTCTGGCACCAAAAATCATGCCACGGTCGAAATCACTGAGACAACATTTTCCCCCATTCTCATGGTTGATATGGACATTAACTGAAGCTCCTGACCTGTAATTGCATTATGTTTGCATTGCACTGCTTCCACACAGTTGGTTGATTGGATAATTGTATAAATACTGTAAATAGGTGTACAGGTATTTCTAATAATGTGTTAAGTGAGTGTTCATCTGTTTGACCAAGGTTACAAAAATTCGAATAATACAAAATTACACAGATGACATGAAATATGTCGCTAAATCTGGGTCCTAAAGCAAAACCAGTAGAGAACCACTGGTCTAGAGGAACTAGGGAAATTGAGAAGGGGAATAAGGTCTGATTAGTAGATTAGATCAATTTTTCAAACAAGAACACTTCAGAGACTTCACAGCTGGTTAGTGCTTTTACTGATCTGAGACCTCTACTAAACTAGAGGAAATAACCCAATTAATAGCCCTGTAAGAACCTGCTCACAAAGGGGAGGTCTAGAAACAAAGTATAAATGACTTATTTGGCCTGGCTGGTTGCCAGGACAGCAAGTGAAAACAAAGTTTGCTCACAAACTCCCAATCGCAGACTTCAGAAAGTCAGACAGCCAGACCTTCATGAAACACTTTCACCTGTAACTCCCTGAAAGAAAAATCTACTAAAAGTGAAACTGTGAATGCATCAAGTTTGTATATAGATGAGTCATGCCTTATGGGAGACCCACCCTGCGTAGGAGGGCGATTGAGCTTGTCACTTACTCTGTCCTGGGAAGAACTGCCCAGACAACAGCTTTCTTTGTTCAAATGTCAGTTAAACTTTGGTAATGATGAGATCTTTCCAGCCGTCCAATACTAAAGCTATTTCACTTGCTTCATACAAAATGACCAATGTGGTTTAAGCGCAGCACTAAGTGTGTATCCAATACAGTGTTTGCTTTTTATTTTTTTCTTCTTCTTTTTTAAAATGGGAATGAAAGCATCTAATTTTGGTGTTTTAAAAATGTGTGTGTGTGTATACTGATTTAACCTCCACTGTGGTGACCAAATGTCCCCACAAGGATAGTAAAACCTGAGATCACCTACATTGTGGGAACAGCCAGTAGTCCCCACGAGGGAAATGGCTTAGGAAACATACTAAACGGTGTTTATTTGAAAATGAAAAATGCTAAAAGTTTTCTGCGACGGTTAGGTTTAGGGTTAGGGTTAGGGGATAGAAATTATTGTTAGATCCATAGAAGTTTATGGAAATTCCTCACCATGATATAAAACAAACCATGTTTGTGTGTGTGATAAACGCTAATGTAAACAGACTTGGCTGTGTGCTTGGATAATCGCGCTCGGTTAGCATCTGTGAGCATACAAGTTTTCAATAACTGTTCTCGTGGTGCTTCTGTAATAGTTAGGCTGTCTCTTTCAGAAAACGTATTATACACCTGAAAAGACTGTTTGAGTTGCTGTTTGTGTGAATGAACCGCATCTGCACCTAAGTAGACGTGGATGCGTGCATTAGAAGATCCTTTTTAGATATGTTGGTTATGCATATACAAGCTGTGAACTGTTATTGTGATAATTTGGTGACAATTTGGCTGTTTGTTACATAAAGGAAACATATATTGTGCTTGAAAAGACTCTTTGAGTAGCTGTTTGTTTAATGAATGACAACTGTAAACTATAAATGTAGACATTTTATAGGGGTACTTTAGTGAAGAGTTGGATGCATGTATATAAAATAAACTTATTCTGTGGTTTATAAGACTGCATGAGTAACTGTTTGAGGGAATATAAATTACAGACACTTGACCAGCACAGCCTGTGTCAGCACGAAAGCCAATTTGAATCTGGCAGCTTGTAACATAACTGGCTGTTGAAGAAACACATATGTGTGATGCTACTCTGCGGGGTCCAGTTATTAACAATCATATGTGTGATGGTATTTATGAAAGTGTTAGTATCTTTTACTTAATGTTTACACCACATTACATTTTTAAAGTCATTAAATAAGTTTTTTTGTAGAATCTACTATATACAGTATGTTTTAAAAAAAGTATGAAACCAACATGGATACAATGATTACATTTCTACGAACTAGATTTTATTAAGATTTCTCATTTTTATCTCCTCGGCCAACCTCATTTGTTTATGACCCACAAACTATTTCACACACACAACTAAGACAACAAAGCAAAATAAACTGTTCTGCTCATCGTTAATGTAAATGCTACTAAGTGGCTAAGACAAAACTGAATAATTTTCAAAGATTTGATGTCACTAACCTGGAAAATCTAGTAATTAGTTCTTCCTCGAAAACACTAATTGCATCAACTTGGTACCTTGTAAACACAACTTTGTTTAATACAAAAAAAAAAAAAACAGTTGTGTGTACAGTATGCATCAGGTGGTCAGTGAATAGACTGTGGGCGGTTCGTGGACCACAATTAATGTTCTGTTTGTAGCTTTGAAAGAAAATGGTAAGTACCCATTTGTGTGTGGCTGCATTTGTTTGGGCATGTAGAAGTCTTTTCAGTTCTGCTGCTCATGCAGTGATGCCTTGGCCACTATATTCCCCTTGTTTCTCAGACTTCTCTGGCAATCTAGTGGCTGTATGGATCATTATCAACCATGTTACAAACTAAAAAAAAATGAATCTGCATGAAAAAAAATTCTGATAGCTGCTTTGAAGTCTCTAAAAGCTCGGCTGGTAACTTTAAGCCAGAGCAGCAGAGGAAAATTAGGCCCATGCGGTCATGTGTGCCACTTAATAAGGGACATTGCTCTGAAGTTATGTGCCAGCTGGCAGAGAAGTCAGAATCAAATATTTAGTTTGCATGCCACTCAGTCCAAATAAAGCATCCATGTCTCGGTCTTGCCGCCTGCATCGACATCGCACTGTGGCTCGTTTGTTTGCACCAATTAGGAATCATTCATGTTGAAATCTGCTGTCTGCCTCAGCTGGTGAGGCTCGCTTTTTTTTCTTTTTTACATTTTGAACCATATAATCCATGCTGAATGCATGCAATAAACAAATAAACAATGTGTTAATTCCTTTTCATTAATCACTGATTGATATTTCACCTTAATGATGTATTACAGTTGAGTGCGGGAACAAGGGGGGGATTGTTTTGAAGGGAACTGTAAAGTAGGAATGGGGTCTGGAAGCATTTATCCAGGGGCCTGACTGATTATGCTGGGTTGCGGCTGCATGTGCACTCTATAGTTTTATTTAGCAGACTCCTTGGCAGTTAACTGATCGCTCTGGCCTAGAAACAGGTGATTACGCCACATCTCATTCAAAAATGCACCCGTTGTTTTTTGTTCTGCTGTGATCTGATCATACAAATTCATTGAACGTTGTCTTGCAACCTTTGTCTCATTTAATTGTGTGCAATTGCAAAACATATGCAAGTTCAGAGGTCATTGCTGTTATGGAAGCATCTTTTCATGGTAGAGCACTAATTCTGAAGATATGAGACAAAATGGGTCCCACAATTTTACCTGTCATTAGTTTTGAAAATAGCCACTTTTCCATGTTGATCATCACTAGAATGTTCTCAACACAAGTGTACCATTTATTTAAATGTAGCCTTTTTTTAAATAAAAATGATGATGGAATTTACTAGTCCTAAAACCACCTGACCTCAGACCATCTTATGACATTATACAGATTAAAATAAATACTAAAGATAAACTGAAATATAATATAATATAAAATACTATTTAATATTTATTTTATAATGTAAAAAACAATCTTTAACCGAAACATTACTACTATGTCCTTTCACAATAAAATAGGTACATTAAAAAACTTTTAAGAAGGTTTCAACATTCTCTCCCTACTATCACCAGCACCATCACATATTTATGAAAAAATTATAAAAAATATGGAAATTTCGAAGGTCTGAAGGTCATCTTTTAATGTTACACCTGCTATAATTTTTATAGCCATGAAGACACACAGGAGTTTTTTTTTTTTTGTTATATACAATTGGGTTATTATGCGTATTTTTTTGTGTTGCAATCATGACTTGTCAACACATCTAAATGGCAAATAAATATATTTTTAGATAATTTCCCTCATTTTATGCAGGTCCTATTAGTAGCTAGTAACAACAGAAAAACAAAAAGACTTCTGCATCTGTTATATGTTTGAAATGTAAAATGTGGTTATTTTGTCAGCACTCTCAGCTGTAAACTGCATCTGATTTTTTTCAATAGATGGATCTGACAGTTAGTTAGAAATCCTGGTTTCCTGTATCATAATTCATTCTTAATGTTATATTTGTTAATATCTAAATATGTAGATATCTATAATAAACATTTTTGTTTCTGGTGGTGTTGACCCTCACCAACTGATGGAAAGTTAATTAGTTAACCTCTTAATGTGTTTCAAGGTTAATCCAAAATAATTTCATGGTACATAAACATTTCTTCAGTAATTTTAACAGTTCTGTAGTCTGTTTTGTCCCAATAGGCTACTCAAGAATCAGTAAGAGGCAATATGTTTGCTTACTTTTAAAGTGGGTGATTTCAGTCATTTCAGTGCATGTAATATCTTTTCTTCTTTTTAATAAGTTTGTCTACTTCCTAATGCTTGCCTATCACCACAACTGTTTTAGAGACTAAACTGATGCATTTAATGTATAAGCTTTGCTATTATTCGTACAAAAATAACACCTGGGGGCATCCATTAAGGGAGATTATTCATTCATTTGACTAGATCTGACTGTACTACTTAATATTATAGGCATGTACACTGCTACCTCTGGCAAGTTCTGACAGTCTGAAAAAAATACAAAAAGTAAGTTAAGAGATGGATTGTAGCCACACCCAGTGTGAGTCTCTGCTCAGTTGATGATCTTTCTTTCATTCCGTGTTAAAAAGAAATCGAAAAAAATGCCTCAGAAATGTGCAAACAGTCAAGCTACAAAAGAAAAAAGCCAAGTCAAATGAACTCCACCAAAGCTCAGTAGCAGTGAGCCATGTGGTATTGTCTAGCTGATAGAACAACCTGCATTGTAATTTAATATACTGTATGTGCTGCACCATTGCATTAGAGACAACCTTCAGGGGAAGTGTCTAAAAGAAAGCACGAAGGTGTGTGCTAATACATGTTAGCTTCTCTGCACATTGTCTGACACTAACGGCAAAATCAAGTTTGACTGATGTTGTTCATTCATTCTCAAGTGAGAAACATGAGTGCATTTTGAATTTAACAGTTAGACATAGCCCAAAAGAAAGATGAAAATAAAAATTTTGCATAAATGTAACTCCATAAATAATAATAATGGTCATCATTAAAATATTCCAAATGTATACTATGTTTTATTTATTTATTTATTTCAGAAATAAAAACATAATTAAAATTGGTTCTGAAAATCAGTTATTGGACAGTTAAATATAAAATTAATAGGTATCAGTATCAGTTGTTAAAAAAAAAAAAACATTACCTTGTGACTCTTTGAGCAATGTACCTTATTCACAGTATGCCATATTTAATTTTCTAACAGTAATGACAACAAGACTGTAAGGGACAGACTTACAGTCTCTTCAGTGGGTTGTTATTTTGTTTAAAGTGTTTTGAATCGTTGCACAGATGAAATATTTATATAAAAAAAAAAATCTAATATTTAAAAATAAATTCAGTTAACAAAACACTCCATAAAACATGGGCTGTAGAAATACAGATGTCATCTACAAGCTTTATACAGCTTTATATAGTAGATGCCATTGAAGAGACATTTATCCCTCACATTCCTGTTCTCATTCACATAAAAAATCAAATATGGCGCTACTGTGAATAAGGTCTATTGGGTTTTAAACACCTTGCGCACATGCCTCTGCACTCAATTACACCCAAAGCACTGTGCATGATAATTAAGATACAACTTGTAAGAATGAGTGTCTCTGGCTTTTTGTCATCTATGCATAGTTGTGGGTGATTGAGAAAGCAACAGACAGAGTCCTCCCCTTTGCTCTATACCTTCCTCCTCAATGCTCTTATCACCATGTAGTGACAATGATATGAGACCTGTGGACTGAACCACACTAGTCTCTCCTACTAATTAAAAAACGTTGCAGTATAATCATTATGAAGTCATGATTAGTATAACAGTGCTGGGATGCTTCATTGTTTGCATCACTTTGCTTGACTGTGTTTGTGGCCTTCAGTCTGTGCTATGCTCAACAACACGCAATGGTTGATTTTGAACAAAAACAGACAAAATAGCTGGCCTTACTTGATATTATATTCTTGTTTACAGAACTGTTGTATAAAAGCAATATACTGTTCTACTGTTTATCAGCTTATGTGATATTGTTTAGATTCTTATAGATATTGTTATTGATATAGATATTGTTCCCCTTCTGTCGCATAGGACCTCCTCCTCAGTCACTAACCCGCCCCCTGCCGGGTGCGCGGAGGTAGGTAAGTGCTTCGAGTCTTTTCTCAGCACCAAAGCCTCGGGACGCACCCTCGCCTCCCGACGGCACATTACCTGCTCCACCCCGCTGTGAAGCCCCGCCGGGTACATCAAAAATACTCGTCCCCTTGGTGCCCCTAGCACGGAGATTGGATGCATGGCTTTCACTTCCCAACCCGTCACGCTGGCTGGCCCGGACCATCTGACTCGGTTACGCAATTCAGTTTTCCAGGCCTCCGCCCCCTTCGCGGGCGTCTGCTTTACCGCAGTGCACGACGAACATGCCCAATCCCTGCACGCGGAGATTGCTACTCTTCTACTCAAAGACGCGATAGATCCTGTCGCTACAAACGAAATGAAGAAGGGTTTCTACAGCCCTTACTTCGTTGTACCCAAGAAAGGCGGCGGCTTACGACCAATCTTGTACCTGCAAATTTTCAACCGAGCACTGCTCAAACTCCCGTTCAAAATGCTCACGCAAAAGTGTATCTTAACATGCGTCCGGCACCTAGATTGGTTCGCAGTGGTAGACCTGAAGGACGTGTACTTCCATGTCTCAATTCCGCCGCGACACCGACCCTTCCTACGGTTCGCATTCGACGGCCAGGCATTTCAGTACAAAGTCCTCCCCTTCGCTATGTCTCTGTCCCCTCGCATCTTCACGAAAGTCGTAGAGGTAGCTCTAGCCCCGCTCTGAGAAGCTGGCATCCGCATACTCAACTACCTCGATGACTGGCTCATACTGGCTCACTCCCGAGAGTTACTATGCGCTCACAGAGACCAGGTGCTCAAACACCTCAGCCGCTTGGGGCTTCAGGTCAACCGAGAAACGAGCAAGCTCACTCGGCATGGAGTTAGACTCAGTCTCAATGTCTGCACGTCTCACCAACGAGCGTGCACAGTCAGTGCTGAAATGCCTCGCAAAGTTCAAGACAGGCACAACAGTCCCCCTAAAACTCTTCCAGAGGCTCCTGGGGCATATAGCATCCTCCGCCGCAGACACGCAGCTGGGGTTGATGCATATGAGACCGCTTCAGCACTGGCTTCAGACTCCAGTCCTGAGACTTGCAAGTCACACTAGTGGCTCCATACTGGCCCACCCAGGCCTGGTTCTCGGACCTCGTACTCCTCGCGACAGCCCCTCCCTGGCGAATTCCCCTGAGGAAGGACCTTCTTTCTCAGGGGCAGGGCACGCTCTGGCATCCGCATCCAGACCTCTGGAAACTCCACGTCTGGTCCCTGGACGGGACGCGGAAGATCTAGCTGGCCTACCACCTACTGTTGTAGACACAATCAACCAAGCCAGAGCCCCTTCCACCAGGCAGCTCTGCGCCCTGAAGTGGCACTTGTTAGCAAATTGGTGTTCTTCCCGGGCTGAAGAGGTCAGTGCTCCTATTCCTGCAGGAGAGGTTGGAGGGGAGGATGTCCCTGTCCACCTTGAAGGTGTATGTTGCTGCTATCGCGGCCCACCATGACGCAGTAGACGGCAAGTCCCTTGGTAAGCACGACTTAATCATCAGGTTCCTAAGATGCGCCCGGAGGTTAAATCCCTCCCGGCCAAGCCTGTTCCCCTCCTAGGACCTCTCAGTAGTCCTCACGGGCCTCCAGAGACCTCCCTTCGAGCCGCTAGAATCAGTTGGACTCAGGGCCCTCTCTCTTAAGACTGCCCTGCTGATCGTGCTCGCCTCCATCAAGAGGGTCTGGGACCTGCAAGCGTTCTCTGTCAGCGACACTTGCCTGGAGTTCGGTCTGGCAGACACTCATGTGATCCTAAGACCGCAACCGGGCTATGTGCCCAAGGTTCCTACCACTCCCTTTAGAGACCAGGTAGTGAACCTGCAAGCGCTGCCCCGGGAGGAGGCAGACCCAGCCCCGTTGTTGCTGTGTCCGGTACGAGCTTTGCGTACCTATTTGGACCACACGCAGAGCTTTAGACACTGTGAGCAGCTCTTTGTATGCTTTGGGGGACAGCGGAACGGAAACGCTGTCTCCAAACAGAGGCATTCCCACTGGGTAGTAGATGCCATTTCATTGGCTTATCACACTCAGGCCGTGCACCCCCTTGCGGGGCCGAGCTCACTCGACAAGGAGTGTTGCGTCCTCGTGGGCACTGGCCAGGGGTACCTCCCTGGCAGACATTTGTAGAGCAGCGGGTTGGGCGACACCCAACACCTTTACGAGATACTACAATCTCAGGGTTGAGTCAGTTTCATCCCGTATTTTCTCAGGTCCGAGCCAGTAGAACTTGGTAACACGCTGATGGGCTGGCCGAGTGAATCGCTTGCATATAGCGCCCTTTCCCTCACTTGAGGTAAAACTGTGCATCTTTTTTCCCAGGAGATTCCACTCAACTCGTATCCCTGGTCGATTCCTCCCTAGCCCTCATGGGTCCGCAGTTCGGCGGAGGAACTTGCCGACCCAATCCACTGCGGGTACTCAAATCTACCCTGTACTGGAATAGGTGCTCCACAGGGTGAGGACTCCTACGCGGACTCCCCCTGTGTGTATTTTCCGCAATACGGTCCCCTTATGAGCAGACCCACGTTTTCGCTGAGGCTGGATCTACCACCGTGCCACTTCCACGTATCACCTAAAAACACATGTGATGTATTCACCACCTTACCTCCCCAGCTGGGTAGGGGTGGTCTCCGCAGGGTTTTTTCCCCTGAAAGAATAGGAAATTGGGTAAGACCCCCTTCCCTCAGTGCGTGTAAGGGCCCTGCTGTCTATTGCTCTATGCGAGAAACATAGAGAGAAAAGAGGCCCAGCCAGGCTTGGCCCATTCCCAGGTTGGCAAGCATCGTCTTGTTACCTGTCAGGGTAACCAAAAGGATTCCGACGACTTTTGTGGGGCATTGGGGAAGGGTACGTGTAGTCTGATACAGCTGGTCATCTGGCACGTAAAAAACACCTGCCCGCTCCTGTGTCAGACCACGTACACACGCATGGCGTAATTTAAATTGGACCCCTAGTGTCGCTTCTCCGACACAACGTAGAGAGAGCGACAGAAGGGGAACGTCTAGGTTACGAATGTAACCTCCGTTCCCCGATGGAGGGAATGAGACGTTGTGTCCTTCCCGGCCACGTCGCTGAGCCAAGCTGCTGTAGTGGCCGGACCATTTTTCCTCCGAAAAATCCTGAACTCTAGTATTTGCCTCGCCTTTACACCCGTATGTCCGGGGGCGGGGTATGCAAATACTAGCTGCCAACTTCTCATTGGCTTTTTTTCATAGATCAGAGGTATATTCGGTGCTCAAGAGAGACCCCCCTAGTGTCTCTTCTCCGACACAACATCTCGTTCCCTCCATCGGGAAACGGAGGTTACATTCGTAACCTAGACGTTATTTCTTATGTATTCTTTGTATAATTATTCCTCTAAAAGTATTCCTTCTGTCTTCTTCTTTTCCATATCTTTACTCATTATTGTTTTCAAATAATTTTTCAAAAAGATATAGTAAGATTTTAAGACAATATGATGTGTAGTAGGTTTTGCAGCATATACTGTATATGCATCAAAACAATTATGCATTACAGTCTGGGGTTGAGAGACAACCCAATATTGTGGACAGACCTGCTCATTTTGATTTAGCTTAAATCATATCTCAGTGCTGCATAATCAGTTTAGGCCTGATTTCTAGATATATTTCAACAGACAGTAGTCTGACAAGATCCTCTGGTTCTAATTTCAGGGCAAAAAACAGAGAAAGTCAGACCACTCTTTATTTTTAATGATACTGCAATCTCATGAACTCTCAAACTTCTACAATGTATCTGTTATTTTGTCACAACACCTACATGTGCATGCTCGAAGAATAATTACATTATTTCTATTACAATTCAGCTTAAAAAAATTATAATTAACATACAAATAATTGTCAATACTGGTTCCAACCAACTTTTCCTTATTAACATTCAAGTATAATAATAATAAATTATTAGTATTTATAAATGTTCACATTAAAGAGCAATTAATTAATTGTAAAAAAAAAAAAAAAAAAAAAGAGTCCGGTACATTAGGTATGTTTGTTTTTACAATTTCATAATTGTTTATACAATTATTGTTTATAAAATTTAACAAGTTTATGTTTTACCTTTAATGTTTCCCACACCTTGACAATATTCACTCTCTGAGAACTTTATTAGGAACACCTGTACACCAACATTTGAATGCGATTATCTAATCAGCCAATCGAGTGGCAGCAGTGCAATGCATAAAATCATCCAGATACAGGTCAGGAGCTTCAGTTAATTTTCACATCAACCATCAGAATGGGGAAAAAATATAATCTCAGTGATTTTGACCATGGCTGGTTTGAGTATTTCTGTTACTACTGATCTCCTGGGATTTTCAAGCACAATAGTCTGTGTGAGTTTAGAGGATGTTGCCAAAAACAAAAAACATCCAGTGAGCTGCAGTTCTGTGGACGAAAACACCTTGTTGATGAGAGAGGTCAACGGAGAATGGCCAGACTGGATCGAGCTGACAGAAAGGCTACGGTAACTCAGATAACCACAAAACATTGAACCTTGAGGCAGATGGGCAAAAAAGCAGAAGACCACTTTGGGCACTTTATTAGGACCGTAGTGTTCCTAATAAAGTGCTCAGTGAGTGTAGTTTTATACAGTTGTAATGTAATTTTCTGTGATTGTCTTTACAATCAGAAATACTCTCTTTCGTGTGACGTAAGTAGTAATTTGACTGTCTTCAAGAAATCTTTGGTGCAAAATGTAATTAAGATAAAATTTACTTGCAGGCAGCATTAAAAAAAATCGTTTTGTGCTGAGCAGTGAATGACATGTTTAAATGCAATAACGGAAACATCTTTGTCTTGATTCACTGCAGATGTTCAACTGCAGTCTCTGAAGAATATTTTATTTTACCTCATAATTCAGTTTGAAATCATTATTTTGTCTCTGGAGAGGAAGACAAAACAACAAGCCTTTGCTGTCCCATTGGATTCTAACAGGCAATTACACCCTTTTACTGTGTTTTACTCAGTCTTTTACCAGTGAGGTGCATGTACATGTTGTAGTATTAGAGTCTCTTAGTGAAATATGCCTTTAATCTTAGTACAAAAACACCTTGTCTTCTTATTCAACATGATGACACATTTTCACTCTCACATGTTTTTCATTATCTACTTTGATGGTTTGTGAACGTTCATGCTCTTCTCTCTGTAAGACAAGTCAGAATACTAAACACAAAATAAAAATACCCTGATGCAAATATATGTGGTTGTTGAATTGGGTATGTTGGTATTTGAAAAGCAATGCTGATTGGCTTTCTCAGCAATGCTGACATTAAAGAGAGATTTTAATCATTTTAGTTCCAGAGGTTTTGTCTTTCTCTTTGTTTTCAAGCAGGTCTTTCAGGTCTGTAGAGGATAGTTCTTCCAAAAATAAAAATGCTGTTATCATTTACACCCTTTTCAAACCGGTATGATTTTTTTTTTTCCCCTTGAAGGAGATATTAGGCAAAATTTGAGGGACCTGCCGCCTAAGTCCCCATTCACTTTAATTCAAAACAGAAGAAAAAAGGGGATTGGCCGTCGGGAGCACCAGGTGTTTTCCCAGTTTTGAGTATGAAAACATGTCACTTGGGAAGGCACTGCCCACTAATGTCCATCCTTGTTAATGGCCTTGAATTTTGAAACTATCCTGGTTGAAAATAAATGGAAGAATCGATTCCACCGGAGTCGGCAATTGGAGACGACTCGAATCGAACACCCCTAGGTAAACTGAAATTATTTTTATTTTGAAATTAATAACACATTGCAGTGCATTTCCGTTTTGTCATTCACAATAATGATGACAACCAAAGACGACATATTAAGTACAAGATGAGCTCTGAATAATCACAAAATGAAAAACTAATATAAAATCTGCAAACAGTACATTTATGAGCAGTACATAGTCATTTGCATCATTTATTCATACCTCAGGGAGCTTAAGTGCGGCTTGCTGAATAATGCTCACGCCTGATAAAAATGCAGAAAATAAGTCATTAAAAATATTACTTTGTGGCTATTTGAGTCTTTGAGGCTTACTTTGTTTAAAAGATCATTACATTTAAGTGAAACCAAAGTGCTTTGCGTTCCCTATCAAAATCATAATTTATGTTTTCATGGGAGTTTGGCGTGAACCTCCGCAGATGGCACATGCATCAGCACTTCAAAAGCAGTTAAACTTCACGTGCTCTTCTGGAGCTGTTCTCAGTGTGGTCCGCTGTGTAGCTCAGTAAGACGTTTAGTTTTCAATCGAATGAGACACAAAAACATTCATGTAGGCAAAAAGCTCATGGCACCTTAAATTTGCAAACAATTCCCTTATTTGGACATTAAGATGTCATTGGAATTTGATGTGCAATATAATTGTGGTTAGATCAAATAGCCGCTATCAGATAAGTATTTAATAATCGCGACAGGCCTATCATACAGGTTTATAAAGGTGAGTTTTGGGTGACCCTTTAAAATAATCTAGTTATACTTAAAGTCCAATTTGAACGAATTTGCCTGGGTCAGACCCTGTTCATGGCACAGTCACCATGAGTACCTTCATGCCATGTGTTTTTTCTTGTGGCATCTGGATCCAATTTCCGCCTTTTCGTCCTGTCGCAGAGCACAGGGTGCTTATGCCATGAGTCACTGCCCCGAGGCACTTTGTTCGATGGCTAGCCGTGTACACGGGATCTAGTTTGTAAAGCCAGCTATTGTAATATATTCTAAATGCCTAACCAAGAACTGGTCTGAGGTTGGGGCCATTTCTCTTTCCCACACTTGCACCACCATGAAACTCCCCAGTCTGGATTAGGTGAGACAAACATATGTAGCTTACTGTCATCAAGCCTCTCTCTCCCTCTCTCTCTTTCATGTTCGCTGATAATAACCGGATGACAGATTGTGAATGTAGCATCCACTTTTGGTCTTTACCTTATTTGACCTCTCCAGCGGTGCTCTGGTTTAATATGGAGCACAGAGACCAGTTTTAATATTCAAGTAAGAAATACAGTAGAACGAATTTATGAATTTTTCCTGTACATATGTTAAATGGAATGTTACTGTCATCACATCAAAAATAAGATTGTGAAAAAGACATTTGGTTTGTTCAAAACCATAGTGAGCTGCCTCCAGAGGCAGCACTTTAAGACATCATTGGTGCGCTTTTGATGCAAAGGTTGTTCAAGAATTTACTGTAGGTATCTTAATTATTCTACCTACTATGATATCTAGTTTTGGCCAAAGGTATCATCGTATTAACCATTTCCTGGGTAGGCAATCCTAGAATGCACTGCAATGAGCTCGGTGAAAAAAATCCAAGATGGTGGATGAAGCGAGAGAAAAATTTATTATAAATATACTTATAATCCATTCAATACTGAATAGAATATGATGTTAATATGATATTATATTAATATGATAGCAAACTGACTATTTTATCCAAAATGCGTCAGTGTGTGTAACCGAGCCTGCATGTCCTGCTCCGAGCGGGCGCGCGGCATCAGCCGGCATGGGAGGCAGGCACACAAACGAGAAGGCTAAAGGCTACAGCCTCTAATGTCAGTCACTAGTGCGCCTCTTGAGGCCAGGGGAGTGAGGTTTATACACTACACAGTGCCAACCAGCTGGCTACCGTTACATGTTCTATGCATATTTATGCTTATTAGATCACCGCATCGTTCCTCTCACATCACCTGTATTGAAATGAGTTACGAGTTGAGTCTCCGGTGTGCTGGACACGAGGAGCGCTATTTCAGCTATGTGTGGAGTTGCTTTTTATGAAAAGTGTACCAGGAGCCTAGCTGGTTCCATTTCAGTAAGGTACCGTTAAGATCATACTTATGTGCGCCAATCTACTGCCTGTCAATATTTGCCATTCGAATAAAAATGTAAGAAAATAAATTCAACAAGGAGAGCCAAATTTCAGAATCTGCTAAGACTGGCCACTGTAATATCAGTGTCAGGTAAAATACTCACCTTAATTTGCCCGCTCAGTTATGTAATGTTATAATTATATAATTCACAAATAATTATTTTTAGTCGCAGTGGATTTATTTTAAGCAGTCTATAAACTTCTATAAACCCATGTGAAATGTATTTTAATATGGTTTTATAATAAGTAATTTATAATGTATAATTAATCAATTAAAACAATACATTAAATAATTATTTAAAATGTATATTTAAATGATACATTATTTTACATTTAAATGGATAAAGTTTAAAAGATTAATTTAATTAAATTACCTAAATTAATAAAATGTGTTCAACATTCAGTATTTAGAAAACAGATACTCCCACCTCTTTAATAAACACGGAGATCTAGTTCCTTCCAAATTGATACATAAAATCACAGATGTCGGGTGATAATAATTGTAACTCAAATGTTCTTTTGAAAACCAATTCTGTCCAATCGGGCTTAAGTTTTGGAACAATTTTGGATCATTGTTCATCTAATAGTGTAGTGTAGATGGATTGATTAATAACCCAGAATATTTTAAGCACGTACCAGTACCAGTCAAAATGTTGCATGAATTAGATCTAGGCTTAGCTAGAAATTTGCTTAATATGTGAAGTTGGGCATACATTAATTTCTTTATAAAAGACACAAAAAAATTAAAAATTAAAAAATGAAATTTAGTTTTTTATGGATGTGCTGGACCTTCAATACTGTTTAAAAACATCCCAGGTGGATACCTCGTGAAGTTGGCTGAGAGTGTGCAGAGCTATGGGTGGATACTTTGAAGTAACTAAAATATAAGAAAGTTTTGATTGGCTTATCTGGTAACAATAAAATAAGTTTGGATATGTTAACATCAGTAAATACACTAGGTTTAATATATGAACAATATGTTATAACAGTTTATTAATCTTGGTTGTGTTCATTTATAATGATATAATTGTTCATTGTTAGTTAATAATGCATTAACAAATGCAAAACAACTTTTAATTAAAAAAATGTATTGTATGAAAAATATTTGTTAAGGATTTATGTTGAAATTAACATTATAAGATGAATTAGTGCTGGAAAAGTATTTTCATTGTTAGTACATGAAAACTAGTAGTAAATTGAACACAACCTTACTGTAAAGGGTTACTGGTTAACTTGTTTGGTCACTACATATCAGGTCAATTTGTTCTGGTTGCTAAACAACTTTATTATGCATTTGTCCAAATCATCAGTAGGTGTGCCCCAGTGCTCTACCTACTTTAAGGCCGACAGCTAATTCTAGTTGCGTTCTTCAGACAGTTAAGATCGGTCAACATGAACACACTTGTGTGCAGAATTGCCTAGTTTGAGCAAACTTATTCTCATCTGTACGATCATTCACATAGAAGTTTTTTCCAAGACCATGTAGTTTGATTTTTTTTTTTAAATAAGTCTACAATATGAACCAAATCTACTCAAATACTCTTAGAGTAAGTGCCCATTCATGCTGTTGTTTGATATGCTGCTTCATACATCTGTCATCTGCAGCCAAAATCATTCACAAATTCACATTAGAGATGTTTCTAATCATCTGACACCCTATTATACACTCATCTTTGCAGTATTATCAAAGTCATTATAAAACAAGAGTGTAACTGGCGCACATTATGGCCGTATAAATAAAAGTCATTTAAGGGTCAGATCAAGTAAAAATATCTTAAGGTAAAAAATGCACGTTCACATTTTCAGTGCAGAATTTACAATAACTTTTTGTTTTGCATAATACTTTCCATTTTTGAAACTACAGTACAAACCTTAGTGAAAACAACCTATTTGAGAAGCCTTGTTTACTGAAATGATTTGTTTTGACAGGATTCAGGTGACCCTGCTGTTATATTTTAATAGCTGAGTGTTTGAATTCCCTTCCCAGTAGTTGTGTGCTGAGGGACAAAATGTAGCAGTGAGACCTAATTGTAAAAACAGCTCTATTTTCATTCCCTTTCCGTATTCCTCTGTTTCTTTTGTAATAATGGTTGCCTGACTGGTGGCAAGCCAAGTGCTGGAAACTTCTGGTGTGTTTAGAGCAGCACTATGGTCAAGCATTTACTCACTGACTCTCTATAGCTCTGTCTGCACCTCTGGAAATGACCTCATTAGCTTTCACATCCTATGCAATGTGACTGAAGGAATGGTTAGTGATAAAGAGTGTGGATTTAGCTCACGTATGGAGGCTGATGTGATTCATCTATTTCCTGTTTACATGTTTACTGATGTGGGATTTTGATAGTTGCCGGTTGCAACAATGAGTCATTTCAAAATAAATGTCAGTATATACAACTTGTCATGCACTAAGAAATCAGCCATGACCTCAGCTAGATGTTGCCCTTGTATAGAATTAACGTTACTCACAAGTTATAATGATGCCCAATTTGTCATTCCTTTTGTCATTTATATATATATATATATATATATATATATATATATATATATATATAAACTGGCTCCAAAAACAATCTAAATGATTCATTAATGATTCAGTCTGAATAAATAAAATAAAATCCAATAATCACAAATGCCAGATGAAAATTGGTTTTCATTGATTACAATGTATGGCAAACCTATACAGATGAATTCCCTGTTGTAACGGTTGTACACATTTCTGTGACTAATATGCAAAAGGTACAGTATCCTGGTACATTTCCTTGGCTTCAGACAAGTGATGTTCTGAAGTTACTTGTCATTTAATGCCTATTTACTTTGCATTTGTCGTGTTATTTCTTCAGATTGACATATAGGCATTTGTTATAAAACATACCACTTTCAATGGTTTATAGTACAGCTTTTGAATCATCAACACCATAAATCATACTGAAAGACTACTCCAAAAAGACATTAAACTTAGTCATATAACAAACCCCAACAAATAAATTACATTTAAAAGTACTTAATTGACATGATTGTATGTATATACATACAACATTCACAAAGTATCAATATACGCACAACGATTAATGACAAGAAAATAATAGAAAAATGATAATGAAGCAGTAACACATAACAATACAAATAGAATTAAAATAAGGAGCCATGTAACAGTAATAACTATTATTATAACAATATACAATATAATATATATATATATATATATATATATATATATATATATATATATATATAAAAAACATTTTACTAGACATTACTGAACAGAAAAAGAATACTGTAAAATATGTCAAAGTAGACACCCACTCTCTCTCTCTCTCTCTCTCTCTCTCTCTCTCTCTCTCTCTTTCTCTCTCTTGCTCACTCACTCTCTCTTTCTCTCTCTTAACATGTATTTTAAATAATATTTTTATTCTGTTTTCATAAAAACACAAAACTAAAAACACAACAAGAGCATCATAAGAAAGAGAAGTTAAGTCAGACCACCATGCTGATTTCTCAGCGGTGAACAGTTTATTATTTCAGGCATGGAGGAGCTGCTCAAGTCCTTCTGATTCCGCCTCCTTTGTCTTTATTTGGGTGAACATCCACTTCTCATTTCCATATGAGTCATTTTGTGGTTTGGAACCAGGTCAGTATCTGACTGTAGCTCACACTAGAGACTAGAAAAGAGTTGGGGTAGAGACTGGAGGTCTATGGATTGGCAGTGGAGATTACACACAGTAGTTTTAATGCATCTGTGCTCTAGAACAGTTGTCAAACTGGGGGCCACAAGGGGGTTCTATTTTTATTTGTATTTTTTTTTTTATTTAAAAGAAAAGAAAAGTGTTAAAGTGTGTTTGAAAAAGTAAAATTTGAACGAATTTGATATTATTACTATTTTATTCTGCTTGCTAAAGACTGGTCGGAAGTAATTACATTTATTGTAATTATTTTATTCTTTATAAACCTAAAATTACTCTAACAGTGGGTAGCAAAAAAGATGCAAATTAATACTTTAAATAAAAAATAAAAAATCAATTTAATATTTTAGTACAATGACAATATAAGCAGCAATCACTTTATTTTGCAAACATGTTGTCTGTAATGTCACACTTTATATTCGTCTTACACTGTATAAATAGGTTTTTATAAATGATATTTTATAGCTGCTATTAAGATGGTCCCTCACAAGAGGGGGTCCTTGGCATCAAACATTTAAAAGCCCTGCTCTATGACTATGGTTTTATGTGTGCTGTTTATGCTTGGGGGGTGCTGGAGGTATATGTGATGATAGATATATACCAAAAACAAGAAGGCAGACAGGAATCCCATTTCAGGTGAATGATGGACTCATTTGCCCTTTTGCTCAGAGGTGGATTTATTGAGCTTGGGTTTTCCAGCCACTGCTCTCCAATGAGAAGCTTTTGTTGTTCTAGTTTGTCTTAGAGCATGATCATAAATCTTCAATCATCTAAGAAAACAATTCTAAGCTAAAACCATTACCACAAGTTGCCTTCAGACATTCGTTTCCTTTGTCCACAAACTGTTAAATATAATTTTAAAGAGTTTCGATTTATTACGCACCTACATATTTTTATGCACATTGAAGTAGCAGCAAATAAATAAATAATAACAAATAAATAAGTATATTATGTAATAAATGATTATGCACGAATATGACCACTCAAGGCCCCAATTTTCATTAGGTGTCTTTGACTACCATGTACTGTTCTTACATTTTAATAAAGCATTCAATGCATTTAATGCTGTGTATTTATTGTGTACAAATGTGTTCTGTGAAGCCTTCATGAGATTCATTGCATTAAATACTAAATATCAAATCAATTGGCATCTGCAAACAAATGATGCTAGAGATTTTCTCAGAACTAACTTCACTTTTCCGAGCCATTTATTCAACCAAATGCGTCCAACTTTATATTAGTTCATGAATGAAGTCAGTTCCACTAACATCTGGCAACCAGAAAGTGTGCAAATACTTTGTCTTTATTTTGAACAATAAGCAGTATCTATTGTTTCATCATACATACATATATAACAAATTTACTTTTGTGAAATGTTTTGCTTGAAAAGTCTGTTTTTGCAATATTATAATAAATAACACTTTTAAAATGTTTATATATAATCCAAAGACATTCATACATTTTTAAGTGTGGCTTAGTTGTCCAAATCTGTTTTGGGGACACTGTAAACAGTATATGCACTAACTATGTTAGACAAAAGCAGGTGGTAAAGGCTTGCTCGACCCTATTTTGGATTAGACTGAAGATTCATACAAAAATGTGTTTTTGTTTTTGCATGTTTAAGCCTCAGTGCTTTCTTTCCCTACTATAAAGCATATTACCCGTCTTCAGGCAGGGTGGTATATGGTATAGTAAGCTGCTTTATCTGGGATGGATCACTGTATTCATTACCGTGCAGTCCTGACAGCCACTGCACCCAGGCTGCTCATTCATTTACTCCTAATAGGGGATCCAAAGTGGGTGCCAGCTTCAGAGATGCAGAGCTGTATTTCATCCAGAGCATTAATAAACACTCCCTCATACACTATTTCTGCAAGCTAACACAAACCAGAGCAAGATGCACCTTGTTTTGTCAGTGATAATTACAATACGGTTCACGACAGCCTCTCCAGACGTACCGTTTCTTGTGCAAAATCACACATCATGGTGACATTGTTTTGTGATGATGGAATTCTTATATACAGCTTTGCAACAGTGACATCTGAGGTTGTTAATTGTGTATGATTCCTTGAATGGAGCCCTGAGCCCTGACACTATCATAGGCCATATGACAACACCAGTGAATCAGCCACACATGAGGGTGTTTTTAATACATTGGCTAAAATATGAAATTTGCCTCCTAACTAATGCAAAACTTCCCAGTCTGTAGTATTATATCCCTTTTATTTTAGAACATAAAATGTGTTTATTGATGTGTTTATTTTATTTTGTTATATTCTATTTTTAATGTATTTACTTTTATTAATTTAATTCATTTTAGTTACACTTTTATTTGATCTAATATATATTTTTATTTTATTATTTGAGTTAATTATTCCATTTAATTTATTAATTTAATCTTTTTGTTTAATTTTGTTAATTAATTGTATTATTTCCATCCATCCATCGTCAACCGCTTATCCTGTGTACTAATTGTATTATTTATTTAATTAAATTATTTAATGCAATTTTATTTTTGTGCTGGTCTGTATATGTTTGCCCACTGCCGCTGTATGGTTGCGGTAACCACTTCAAACAGGTGTCAGTGACGCACATGATGACATTTTGTCCCCATTTAAACCTCGGAAGCAATAATTGTTCCCAGAACATTAGGGAATATCTGTGTGTCAGTGCGTGCAAGGAAGAAGGGAAAGTTCGAGTCAGCCTTCAGTATTCGGCTTTGGCAACATTTATGCTCTCTCTCTCTCTCTCTCTCTCTCTCTCTCTCTCTCTGTCTCTCTCTCTTTATCTCTCGCTTCTCTTACTGGTCTTCTCTCTGGTCTACAGTATGTTGAATAAATTATGTTCCGCTTTGTGGGTTAACCAGTCCTGATGAATCATTAGGTTGTGATTTCAAAATATAAAAATATCATGAAGAGATACATTGTTTAAACAGGCAACCCCCACTTTATGGACTGAAGTTTCTTTTTTTCTTCTTCTATTTTCTTTATTATTTTTCTTTCAACATAGAATATAAATGCTAATGAATGTAAATCGATATTTTTTATGTCACACCTATCAAAATGTCATATTATTCCACTCAGATTTACGATAACTGTAAATATTTTTGTAGCAATGTCTGTAAATGTACAACAATTCCTTGGCCAGTGAACGCCTCCCTGAACTCTAAGTTTTATTTACAATATTGCTAGGTAATCAAGAAGGCAATTAGGAAAATTACTAGGATCGGTTCAATCAACTCATATATTAAACGCTGTCCACACCCATGTGTCTCTCCTTTACTCTCTGCCATTTCCCCGCTCAGCTCTGTAGATGGAAATGAGACAGGGATGCAGGCCAGGGCTGGAAAAGCCATCAGGCTGCATGTTAATCCAGTTTTGCGGAACTCTAGCATTTTTAATGCCCTGTTGAATGATAAATAGAGTAAACCTTTAGAGTTTTGTAGAAACAACCCAGTTTAGTATTTCCATTCCCAGCCCTTTTTCTGTCATTATGGGAAACTTAAGGGCAAGGCGCTGCTGCATCATGGAGCAGGCATGACTGTTTGCTCTGAAAACCTTTGATATTAGTCACTGACCGGATAGATTTGTCTCTGGAGAGAATTTGTTTTGTTTTCCCAGATTTTAGGGCTGTTTATTGACAAAAGTTCTTATTTGTTTAGCATCTGCTTTGTTTTGAGCATTAAATGAAACACTGTGGAAGTGGACAACATGCTGAGGTTTGTTTAGATGCTGTATTATTTCTGATTTAGATCATTTGTTTCATGCTGATTAACCTTTTGTTTGTGGGTTTAAATTAGGGAAAGAGAAAAAAAAAAGTGATATTTATTTTTACCGACTTCTGATAATCTTTAATAAAATTACAAATCATTACAAATTGTAATTGCATATTTATGTTAATCTTTCTTTCTCTCTCTGTCTCTCTCTCTCTCTCTCTCTCAAACATTATGAGGACTTTCCATAGACATAATGATTTTTATACTGTACAAACTATATATTATATCCCCTAAACCTAACACAATCCCTAAACCTAACCCTCACAAAAATCTTTCTGCATTTTTCAATAAAACATTGTTTAATATGTTTTTTTTAAGCTATTTCAATTATGGGGACACTAGAAATTTCCTCATAAACCACATTTATAGCATAATACCCTTGTAATTACCAGTTTGTAACCTAAAAAATGTCTTCGTAACCACACACCCACACACACACAATCACACACACACATGTTTGTGCAGCTATAGACATAGACATAATGATTTTTATACTGCACAAACCATATATTCTATTCCCTAAACATAATCCTCACAAATAACTTTGTGTATTTATTCATTTAAAAAAAAAAAAAAAACATTGTTTAGTGTGCTTTTAAGCTATTTTAATTATGGGGACACTAGAAATGTCCTCATAAACCACATTTATAGTATATTACCATTGTAATTACCAGTTTGTAACCTAAAAAATTTGTTCATAACCACCCAAACACGCACACACACACACACACACACACACACACACACACACACACACACACACACACACACACACACACGCGCGAATAACTTCTATTTATACAAAGCCAGAAAACTCAGCACTTGCAAAATCTATTAATTACCTTACTAGTAATGATCTAATGCATCAGCTCATATGAAACTTAATTAACCCAAGCAGCAATAAGATAAAAAGGGAATAGCTTTCTCCTCATTTAGAGTATAGAAAATAATATTTGACATCAAATTCATAATGTATGCCCTGCTTTGTTAACTTACATCAACAAAGATTAATAAAAAAAAATTATAATAAAGAAATGTACATACTGTATATTTGTTCATGATACCTAATGCATGAACTAATGTTTATGAATGGAAGCTTATTGTAAAATGTTACTGCTTTATTAACCGGGGATTAACAAAGGAGGGAGAAAATATAAATTTTTTCCAACGTAAACATGTTTTCTGGTGAATAATATTGCTTAATCTCTTTAAGTGTACAAATATTGTATATTCTCCTAGGTCCATTTTCTCTGAAAGTCTTACTGTGTTCTGCAGAATAATAACTTTATCTAAGTACTTTAAGGACATGTGTTCGAGGTGATGGATTGTACAAGGTGACATCCACTCTTGCAGAAGTGTGCAGGATTGTCATTATCCTGTTGCTTGTGCAACCAACCAATTTCAAGCCACTTTATATTACAGTGTTGTTCACATACATGGCACCAACTGGATGTGACATACACTTTTCTAAAATGCTGTTATATTGCCTGAGAAAATCGGTTCAAAAGAAAAAGATAGTTTGGGTGTGGAAATAACAGTGGCACACTATCAAACTGCTGCAGAGAAACTGGTTGAGTTACTGTTGCCGTGGGTGCAATCTTGATGACTTGTCAAGGGGTGTAACCTCAGTGACTCAGAATTGAAGTATGTTCTCATTCAAGGTGAATGAGTCACTGGGTAACAAGAATAATCCTCCTTATGTGAGTGCAGCTCCATTGCTCCCAAGTTTTCTCACATTTAAGCAAAAGTTTAAGTAAAACGGATTATTTATCTAGGTGATCTGGGCCAAAATGTTGCAGCATGGATTTTTTAATTTTATTTTCTCACTACAAATTCATTTGACAGCATTTAAAATATTGCTCAAATTGCAAATGGAGGCACGTTCTGCATAAAGTTCCTCAGGCTGTATATAACTACATACTGTAGTGTGCAGCCGTGAAGCTGAAATTATTATATACTGAACAATATGTGCAACTGGAAGAGTGAATGGAGTATCCAAATGAGCAATGCACAGTAAGCAACGCTTAAAGGGGTTGTTCACCAAAATATTACATTACAAACTCACCCTCGTGTCATTCCAGAAGTGTGTCTTTCATTTTTGAAACACAAAAGGATATCCAGAATATTATGGACTGATGGCCTAAGTAACTATTTACTGTGTTCCACAGAAGAAGAAAACTGGGTGAATATCAAATCAAAATCAATCAATCAAATCACTTTATTGTCACACTACCATGTACACAAGTGCAACAGTAGGTGAAATTCTTGTGTGCAGTTCCGAGCAACATAGCAGTCATGACAGTGACGAGACATATACCAATTACAATAAACAACATACTTACACAAAACAATTTACATATCAAATGTACACATACTTACACAAAACAATTTACAAATCAGATGTACACATACTTACACAACACAATAATTATATACAATGCAGAATATAGAACAGAATATACAATACAATACAATAAGTGGGAGTATATGAAATATATATGTGATATATATATATATATATAGCAGTTGTATTGAGGAGAATATGTTGACAGTCCAGTGTGAGATTATAGCTGAATAAAGTGCAGTGCTAATTATTGATCCTGATAGATCAAGAGTTCAACAGTCTGATTGCTTGGGGAAAAAGCTATCATGAAGTCGGCTGGTGCGGGTCCTGATGCTGCGATACCGCCTGCCTGATGGTAGCAGTGAGAACAGCCCATGACTTGGGTGACTGGAGTCTCTGATGATCCTCCGAGCTTTTTCACACACCGCCTGGTGTATATGTCCTGGAGGGAGGGAAGCTCACCTCCGATGATGTTCCTGGCAGTTCGCACCACCCTTTGCAGGGCTTTGCAGTTGTCGCTGGTGCTATTGCCGTACCAGGCGGTGATGCAGCCAGTCAGGATGCTCTCTACAGTGCTGGTGTAGAACCGTGTGAGGATGTGGTGGTTCATTCCAAACTTCCTCAGCCATCTCAGGAAGAAGAGGCGCTGGTGAGCCTTCTTCACAACAGCCTCAGTGTGGACGGACCATGTGAGTTCCTCAGTAATGTGGACACCGAGGAACTTGAAGCTGCTGACTCTCTCCACCGGTGCTCCATTGATGGTGATGGGGCTGCGTTCTCCGTCTTTCTTCCTGAAGTCCACAACAAGCTCCTTGGTTTTACTGACGTTGAGGGAGAGGTTGTGCTCCTGACACCAGCGTGTCAGAGTGTGCACCTCCTCTCTGTAGGCTCTTTCATCATTGTCAGTGATCAGACCTACCACCGTCGTATCGTCAGCAAACTTAATGATGGCATTGGAGCTATGTGTTGCCACACAGTCATGTGTGTACAGGGAATACAGGAGTGGGCTGAGAACACAGCCCTCGCGGGCTCCAGTGTTGAGGGTCAGTGATGAGGAGGTGTTGCTGCCCATTCTAACCACCTGACGTCTGCCTGACAGGAAATCCAGGATCCAGCTGCACAGCGAGCTGTTTAAGCCCAGAGCCCGGAGTTTCTCATCAAGCTTGGAGGGCACTATGGTGTTGAATGCTGAGCTGTAGTCTACAAACAGCATTCTCACATATGTGTTCCTTTTTCCAGGTGGGAGAGAGCAGTGTGTATTGTAGATGCAATGGCATCATCAGTGGAGCGGTTGTTGCGGTAGGCAAACTGCAATGGGTCCAAAGAGGGGGGCAGAACAGAGCAGATGTGATCTCTGATTAACCTCTCGAAGCATTTGCTGATGATGGGGGTCAGAGCAACAGGACGCCAGTCATTTAAGCATGTGATTATAGCTTGCTTCGGTACAGGCACAATGGTTGATGTTTTGAAGCATGTGGGGACTACAGACAGGGAGAGGGACAGATTGAAAATGTCCGTAAAAACACCAGCCAGTTGATTCGCGCACGCTCTGATGACGCGGCCGGAATGCCGTCTGGACCCGCGGCTTTACCAGTTGCAGTGTTACGAGATCTCACAAGAGAAACAAGCAACCTGGTCTGGATTAACAAACTCAAAATAAGCGACTTGCCACAGCAAAATAAGTGAAAATACAGGCAATTATAATTATTTATTTTTTTCCTATGTGGGGGAATTATCACATAGAAATCACAGCAAGTATAGTATACAGTAGCCTACATAAAATAACCTACTTTCAATAAATGTATTCTTAACCCTCTGGGGTCGGCAAACGCGCTGGCGCGTTTTGCTGTTTTTTTTTTTTTTTTCACATAGCAGTAACATAGACTTAAAATACTCCGTCATTTATGGTCATATAAATACAATCAATACATGATTATAAACTATAGAGGGTCTTCTTTTTTGTGTACACTCATATTAACATCAAAACCTTGTGTTTTTTTTAAATAAATAAAATAAAAGGGTAAGCTTTCAGCAGTCTCTGTGTTCACAATCATATTTCAGAAACACGTCACTAAAATTAACTTAAACTCCATGAATTCTTCTCACACAAACATGAAACATATGTCTAAAGAAAGCTTAAAATGTCTACTTTTAAATAAAACAATTCAAATTTAAAACAAATATTCTCCTGCAATGCAATCTGTTTGAAACAAAGCGATGTACAGTTTTTACCGGTCCATCTCATTATCTGTAATGTGATCCCACCCACCAGCAGAAGCGCCATTCATACGCTAATGTGCTGAGGCGATCAAGGGAAAAGTACACGCCCCGACTGCGTAGATTTGACGTAAACAAACACAACTAAACTTTTCTGCGTGCTTGTAACGATACACAGGCGATCAAACTCTTGGCTATTAAGGAAGAGTTAACATTTTTCTCAGACGAAGAGGTGGACATTTGTATTTTGAAGAGAGATTTGTTCCAGCAGAGGATACAATTTCAAACGAGTAAGTCATTTAGTTTTCATTAGCTGACATGCTATTTTATATAAACATGTACATATTTTACTAGTGGGACTGTTTCCAGACAGGATTCAAAGTTTGACATTTGACATTAAAAGTATTGACATGTCCTAATAGGCAAGTTTTAGTTACATGTAAATGTTGTTATTTACATTGTATGCTGTATGATATAAATATGATATGTAATATGAATATAAAATATAAAAATAATATGAATGTTAGATTATATTTTAATGTGTTTATGCTGACTCGTTATCATCAACAAAGCTTGTGCTTGCAAATATCTGTTCAGGTTAAAATGCACTTTAAATATGCCCATATTAGAAAATCAGCATATTATCATATGTATTTTGGATCAAATAAATGCAGTCTTGGTGAGCAGAAGAGACTTCTTTTAATGGTAGTGTAGGTCTAAAATTAAGTAAAGTCTTTATGTAAAGAAAATATATAGTCAGATTACTTCTTTTAACTTAAAACTTGATTTTGATCATTAAGTCTCCTCACATTAATTCTCATTGTCACAATCCTCATTGATGGGCCCAGAGGAGTGTCCTCAGGTGTGAATCTCATCAATATTCATGATCGTTCACGCCTCCTCGCATATTACCATGAATGAGTGATCAGGATGATTTTCACATCATTTTGTAGCAAATCTAGGCTACAAGATCCATTTCTCAAAAGTCAAATGTTTAGTATGTTTAGTATGTGTTATATGGCCTTATTTCAGTGACTTAAAATTTTCGTTTTTTCAAAAACCATGCATAAACCTTATTTTCTCAAAAATACAAACCTGTACATACATGTTGCTCACATATTATTGTAGCCCAGTTTGTGCTGAATACAGTGTTATCAGACTTTAGCCATTAATATGTTTTTAAGCAACTGAAAAAAGCACAAATGTCAAGGCATGTCAAAACTTCTCCAGGGCCCAAAACACCCTCAGACCCCAGAGGGTTAATATTATATTTATCTCCAAATAGGGGGGCCAGTGTAGCTCAGCGATTGTATTGATGCTGACTACCACACCCGGAGTCGCAAGTTCGAATCCAGAGTCTGCTGAGTGACTCCAGCCAGGTCTCCTAAGCAAACAAATTGGCCTGGTTGCTAGGGAGGGTAGAGTCACATGGGGTAACTTCCTCATAGTCATGATTACTTGTTCTCACTCTCAATTTTGCACATGGTAGTTTGTGCATGGATTGAGAATAGCGTGAGCCTCCACATGCTGTGAGTCTCTGCAGTGTCATGCACAGTGAGCCACGTGATAAAATACGTGGATTGACTGTCTCAGAAGCAGAGGCAACTGAGATTTGTCCTCCGCCATCCGGATTGAGGGGAGTAACCGTGCCACCACGAGGACCTACTAAGTAGTGGGATTTGGGCATGCAAAATTGGGGAGAATATATATACACTCACCTAAAGGATTATTAGGAACACCATACTAATACTGTGTTTGACCCCCTTTCGCCTTCAGAACTGCCTTAATTCTACGTGGCATTGATTCAACAAGGTGCTGAAATTAGAAATGTTGGCCCATATTGATAGGATAGCATCTTGTAGTTGATGGAGATTTGTGGGATGCACATCCAGGGCACGAAGCTCCCGTTCCACCGCATCCCAAAGATGCTCTATTGGGTTGAGATCTGGTGACTGTGGGGGCCATTTTAGTACAGTGAACTCATTGTCATGTTCAAGAAACCAATTTGAAATGATTCGAGCTTTGTGACATGGTGCATTATCCTGCTGGAAGTAGCCATCAGAGGATGGGTACATGGTGGCCATAAAGGGATGGACATGGTCAGAAACAATGCTCAGGTAGGCCGTGGCATTTAAACAATGCCCAATTGGCACTAAGGGGCCTAAAGTGTGCCAAGAAAACATCCCCCACACCATTACACCACCACCACCAGCCTGCACAGTGGTAACAAGGCATGATGGATCCATGTTCTCATTCTGTTTACGTCAAATTCTGACTCTACCATCTGAATGTCTCAACAGAAATCGAGACTCATCAGACCAGGCAACATTTTTCCAGTCTTCAACTGTCCAATTTTGGTGAGCTCTTGCAAATTGTAGCCTCTTTTTCCTATTTGTAGTGGAGATGAGTGGTACCCAGTGGGGTCTTCTGCTGTTGTAGCCCATCCGCCTCAAGGTTGTGCATGTTGTGGCTTCACAAATGCTTTGCTGCATACCTCGGTTGTAACGAGTGGTTATTTCAGGCAAAGTTGCTCTTCTATCAGCTTGAATCAGTCGGCCCATTCTCCTCTGACCTCTAGCATCAACAAGGCATTTTCAGCCCACAGGACTGCCGCATACTGGATGTTTTTCCTTTTCACACCATTCTTTGTAAACCCTAGAAATGGTTGTGTGTGAAAATTCCAGTAACTGAGCAGATTGTGAAATACTCAGACCGGCCTGTCTGGCACCAACAACCATGCCACACTCAAAATTGCTTAAATCACCTTTCTTTCCCATTCTGACATTCAGTTTGGAGTTCAGGAGATTGTCTTGACCAGGACCACACCCCTAAATGCATTGAAGCAACTGCCATGTGATTGGTTGATTAGATAATTGCATTAATGAGAAATTGAACAGGTGTTCCTAATAATCCTTTAGGTGAGTGTATATTCTCCCTAATTTTGCATGCCCAATATATATATATATATATATATACAGTGCATCAGGAAAGTATTCACAGTGCTTCACTTTTTCCACATTTTGTTACAGCCTTATTCCAAAATTTATTAAATTCATTATTTTCCTCAAAATTCTACAAACAATACCCCATAATGACAATGTGAAAGAAGTTTGTTTGAAATCTTTGCAAATTTATTAAAAATAAAAAATGAAAAAAAATCACATGTACATAAGTATTCACAGCCTTTGCCACTCACAATTGAGCTCAGGTGCATCCTGTTTCCACTGATCATCCTTGAGATGTTTCTACTACTTGATTGGAGTCCACCTGTGGTAAATTCAGTTGATTGGACATTATTTAGAAAGGCACACACCTGTCTATATAAGGTCTCACAGTTAACAGTGCATGTCAGAGCACAAACCAAGCCATGAAGTCCAAGGAATTGTCTGTAGACCTCCGAGACAGGATTGCAGTGAGGCACAGATCTGGGGAAGGGTACAGAAACATTTTTGCAGCATTGAAGGTCCCAATGAGCACAGTGGCCTCCATCATCCATAAATGGAAGTTTGGAACCACCTGGACTCTTCCTAGAGCTGGCAGTCCGGCCAAACTGAGCAATCAGGGGAAAAGTGCCTTAGTCAGGGAGTTGACCAAGAACCTTATGGTCACTCTGACAGACAGCATTTCTCTGTGGTGAGAGGAGAACCTTCCAGAAGAACAGCCATCTCTGCAGCACTCCACCAATCAGGCCTGTATGGTAGAGTGGCCAGACTGAAGCCACTCCTCAGTAAAAGGCACATGACATCCTGCCTGGAATTTGCCAAAAGGCACTCTCAGACCATGAGAAACTAAATTCTCTGGTCTGATGAAACAAAGATTGAACTCTTTTGGCCTGAATGGCAAGCGTCATGTCTGGAGGAAACCAGTCACCGCTCATCACCCGGCCAATACATCCCTAAAGTGAAGCATGGTGGTGGCAGCATCATGCTGTGGGGATGTTTTTCAGCGGCAGGAACTGGGAGACTAGTCAGGATCGAGGGAAAGATGAATGCAGCAATGTACAGAGACATCCTTGATGAAAACCTGATCCAGAGCGCTCTAGACTTCAGACTGGGGAGAAGGTTCATCTTCCAACAGGACAATGACCCTAAGAACACAGCCAAGATAACAAAGGAGTGGCTACGGGACAACTCTGTGAATGTCCTTGAGTGGCCCAGCCAGAGCCCAGACTTGAACCCGATTGAACATCTCTGGAGAGATCTGAATATGGCTGTGCATCAACGCTCCCCATCCAACCTGATGGAGCTTGAGAGGTCCTGCAAAGAAGAATGAGAGAAACTGCCCAAAAATAGGTGTGCCAATCTTGTAGCATCATACACAAAAAGACTTGAGGCTGTAATTGGTGCCAAAGGTGCTTCAACAAAGTATTGAGCAAAGGCTGTGAATTCTTACGCACAAGTGAATGTTTGCAAAGATTTCAAACAAACTTCTTTCATGTTGTCATTATGGGGTTATTGTTTGTAGAATTTTTAGGAAATTAATTAATTTAATCAATTTTGGGCCCTGCGATGGACTGGCGACCTGTCCAGGGTGTCCCCCGCCTTTCGCCCGATGTTAGCTGGGATAGGCTCCAGCCCCCCGCGACCCTGTACACAGGATAAGCGGTTGACGATGGATGGATGGATGAATCAATTTTGGAATAAGGCTGTAACATAACAAAATATGGAAAAAGTGAAGCGGTGTGAATACTTTCCAGGTGCACTGTATATACCCCAAAAATATTTCTTGCCATCTAAAATAAATTACAGTAATAGCCAAAATCTTAAATTATTTAATTTGTTTTTATTACAGATCTGCTTCTCAAATCTGTATTAATGCATCATATCTAACAATAATTCAGTGAAGACTTAGAAACAACTGAGAAATTTACTTTTTACATCTATTTTTCCTTGCATTTTGATTAGCAGGAATCCGATGGAGTGCATACTCCAGGTGGGGAAGGAGGTATTGCCCCAAGTGAAGGAGTTCAAGTACCTCAGGGTCTTGTTCATGAGTGAGGGGACAATGGAGCGGGAGGTTGGCCGGAGAACCGGGGCAGTGGGGGCTGTATTGCACTTGCTCTATCGCACCGTTGTCACAAAAAGAGAGCTGAGCCGGAAGGGCTTACTCAGAATGGTGGCGGGGTCCTTAGAGATAGGGTGAGGAGCTCAGTTATCCGTGAGGAGCTCGGAGTAGAGCCGCTGCTCCTTTGCGTAGAAAGGAGTCAGTTGAGGTGGTTTGGGCATCTGGTAAGGATGCCCCCTGGCCGCCTTCCTAGGGAAGTGTTTCAGGCACGTCCAGCTGGGAGGAGGCCTCGGGGAAGACCCAGGATTAGGTGGAGAGATTGCATCTCCACACTGGCCTGAGAACACCTCGGGGTCCCCCAGTCAGAGCTGGTTAATGTGGCTCGGGATAGTCTGAGACAGTCAGTCCCCCTGCTAGAGCATCTGCCCCCGCGACCCGACTTCGGATAAGCGGTTGAAGATGGATGGATGGATCTTGATTAGTCATGCATGTATACTATATGTAGTAATTATATACACTCACCTAAAGGATTATTAGGAACACCATACTAATACTGTGTTTGACCCCCTTTCGCCTTCAGAACTGCCTTAATTCTATGTGGCATTTATTCAACAAGGTGCTGAAAGCATTCTTTAGAAATGTTGGCCCATATTGATAGAATAGCATCTTGCAGTTGATGGAGATTTGTGGGATGTACATCCAGGGCACGAAGCTCCCGTTCCACCACATCCCAAAGATGCTCTATTGGGTTGAGATCTGGTGACTGTGGGGGCCATTTTAGTACAGTGAACTCATTGTCATGTTCAAGAAACCAATTTGAAATGATTCGAGCTTTGTGACATGGTGCATTATCCTGCTGGAAGTAGCCATCAGAGGATGGGTACATGGTGGCCATATAGGGATGGACATGGTCAGAAACAATGCTCAGGTAGGCCGTGGCATTTAAACGCTGCCCAATTGGCACTAAGGGGCCTAAAGTGTGCCAAGAAAACATCCCCCACACCATTACACCACCACCAGCCTGCACAGTGGTAACAAGGCATGATGGATCCATGTTCTCATTCTGTTTATGCCAAATTCTGACTCTACCATCTGAATGTCTCAACAGAAATCGAGACTCATCAGACCAGGCAACATTTTTCCAGTCTTCAACTGTCCAATTTTGGTGAGCTCTTGCAAATTGTAGCCTATTTTTCCTATTTGTAGTGGAGATGTGTGGTACCCGGTGGGGTCTTCTGCTGTTGTAGCCTATCCGCCTCAAGGTTGTGCGTGTTGTGGCTTCACAAATGCTTTGCTGCATACCTCGGTTGTAACGAGTGGTTATTTCAGGCAAAGTTGCTCTTCTATCAGCTTGAATCAGTCGGCCCATTCTCCTCTGACCTCTAGCATCAACAAGGCATTTTCGCCCACAGGACTGCCGCATAATGGATGTTTTTCCATTTTCACACCATTCTTGTAAACCCTAGAAATGGTTGTGCGTGAAAATCCCAGTAACTGAGCAGATTGTGAAATACTCAGACCGGCCTGTCAGGCACCAACAACCATGCCACGCTCAAAATTGCTTAAATCACCTTTCTTTCCCATTCTGACATTCAGTTTGGAGTTCAGGAGATTGTCTTGACCAGGACCACACCCCTAAATGCATTGAAGCAACTGCCATGTGATTGGTTGATTAGATAATTGCATTAATGAGAAATTGAACAGGTGTTCCTAATAATCCTTTAGGTGAGTGTATAGTTGCCAAAAAAGTCTTCAGCATGTCACCGAAAGCTACATCAACTTTGTGCAATTAAGCAAAGAAATGTGTGATGCATGTTCTACTAAAAACAGTAAAGACCCATTTTACTGGGAACTGGCGGTGTAATTCCCAAAATGTGATGAACCCGTTGGTCTTTGGTTTCATAAAAAAATAAAAATTATAATAATATATATATATATATATATATATATATATATATATATATATATATATATATATATATATATTAGGGCTGTCAATCGTTTAAAATTGGAATTGAATTAATTACATGTTGTCTCGATTAATTCATATTTTAACGCGTTATTTAAAAAAAAAATTAACGCACTGAATTAACGCGTTAAATCGGCAGCACTAATATATATATACAGTATATTGGAACAAAATCAACCAGTTATCAGCATTTAAAATTAATGTTTTCACTGCGGATCAACAGAAAGAGATTTTGTTCCCGGCTTTTGTTACATTCAGCATTAAATGTAATTCTTTTTCGTTCCTTGAACCTTTTTTAGTCCATGAACAGCACTGAAAACATACTCACCATATTTGTGAGCACTCTCTCCTAAACAGATTCCCACTGATTTAATATATGGGACAAAGTATGGGAAAATTATATCAACTGGGCAAGAAGAATTTTAATTCACTTAATCCAGAGGGCATAAGTCATACAGTCTTTAATGACACTCCAGAGTGAAGTACAATAATAATGCACAATGACTCACACAGGAAGGAACACACAATGATCCATGAAGTGTGACTCCCTTCCACTCCACAGCATGGAATCAGCCAGCAGGGCTGACTCTATAGTATCTAGAGAGGCAGTAGCTCTGATACCTCCACGCTGTGCTCAGGAGGGAGCGGACCAAGATATGAATCCCATCTCCACCCCCTATAAAAAACTTGATTACAAAGAAAATGTGTCTGTGCGTGTGTGAGAGCTCGGGCAGCCGTCTTTATTGATGTGAAGAGGAGTGTCATTTTCAGCGATATGAGACTTGCCTTTCTTAAGTCTGTCTGACAAACATTATTAATCATTCCTTGCATTTAAGCCCTATTGTACTTAGCTTGTGAAACAGTTTGAGGCTGTTAAATGTCAGCCTCTGTGGCAGCTTTAAATAGTCTGCTAAAGACTTTCTAGAATAATTAGGGGGATGTGCACTGGCTGAATAAACAGGTTTATATGGATGTCGGGCAGCTGTGGTGCTCTGGAGTTTAGGCGGCTGTCTTTCTCCCCCTCACTCATGGCTACTGAGAGCACAGCATGTAACTCTACAAAATAAAATAAAAAAAACTTATAATAAATGACTGCATGGGAAGGAGAGAACGACACATACTATAAAAGCTAGAAAAATTTCCTTCAGAGCCCCATAAAACTGAATAGAGTGTGAAATCAAATAGAGAGAGAGAGATAAAAAAAAATAGTTTTAGGCTAATCTGTCTATGCATGTGCATATATAGTTTTTTCATAATGATAGTCATATATAAAAAGATTTCTGTTTTTACATTGTCAAAGCTGTAATAACAGACTATTAAATGTTAAGAAAAAGTATCATTTAAAATTGATACTTGTCAGAAATTCTATGATATGTAAATCAGCAACAGTTTGTCCTTTTTACATAATTTTTATTGTTATATAAAAATAGATTGTTGGGGGCAACTGTATTCAGGGGTGGAAAGAGTACTAAAAAGTAATCCTCAAGTAAAAGTACTGTTACTTCTTAAAAAAGTTTGTTTGAGTAGAGTAAAAGTACCTGTCCTAAAAACTACTAAATTTAGAGTAAAAGAGTTGCTCATTTAAAAGTACTCATGAGTAGTGAGTATTTCATACCGAGATGCAAAAACTATGCCCCTTTATAATAAAAACTCTATGCTGCAATATAATAATGTAGCACACATGCCGGAATTAACATTCCCTTTCATGGCTGTTTGCTAGAAAGAAAAATATAGGTATTTTATAGGTGTTTGTGACTGACAACTTTTAAAATACATCACTTATAAATGATAATGTAAACATTACATTAATCTGATTAAAAAAAATTATAATAATAGGGTGACATGAAAGATAAAAATAAATTTAAATTTTCATAATGTATGAAACAATTACATTAAAATCAGTTTATGTGCAGGGTCTGAATTTCCTTTAATGCCGACTAAGAGAGTAATTCTTTCATTAATATGAGATTTTTAGAAGAATATTTGAGCTCTTTTGATCCATACAATGCAAGTGAATGGGTGCCAAAATTTGGAAGCTCCAAAAATCACATTAGTCAGCATAAAAGTAGCCTAATCCATGTGACTCCAGTGGTTAAATCCATGTCTTCTGAAGCCATATGATAGATTTTGTGACAAACAGATAAATATTTAAGTCAATTTTTGCTAGAAATTCTCCTCCTTGCTCAGTCAATCTCCACTTTAACTTTCACTTTCTTCTTCTTCTTTTGTTTTTGGTGATTCACATTCTTCATGCATATCGCCAACTACTGGGCAGGGAGAAGAATTTCTAGACTTAAATATTGATCTGTTTCTCACTCACACCTATCGAATCTCTTCTGAATACTTCTGAAGGATTTAACCACTGGAGTCATATGGATTAATTTTGTGCTGCCTTTATGTGCTTTTTGGAGCATCAACATTTTGACATCCATTCACTTGCATTGTACGGACCTACATAGCTGAAATATTCTTCTGAAAATCTTAATTTGTGTTCTGAAGAAAGTCATAGACATCTGGGATGGCATGAGGGTGAGTAAATGATGAGAGAATTTTCATTTTTGTGTGAATTATTTCTATAAGTAGCACATGAGGGGCCACATTGTCCTCCCTTTGAGATACAATGTTCAACATTGATTTAGTTCTTGTATTTTTTAAGCCCTGAAATAGTTCTAATAAAATTTTCTGAAGTTTGTGACTGGTAGAATATTCTTGCTCTATAAAGGTTGACAATTTTCTGTCAGGTATTAGGCATTGGCGGAATTATAAAGTCTGTTTGATCATTTAGGTGCGAACCTGCAATAGCGCTCAAACATTAGCCGGCAGCCGCCTGTCAATCACACAGCAAAAGACGTCAGGAAATAAAAAGTCAATCTTTTATATTTTATCTAGATCAACCAACCAGTGGTTGTCTTGCTATCGCGATTGATGTAATGAACACCCCTGTTCTAGATGTAGAACATAGGCTAAATTTAGAAAATGACTCAAAATTTATCATCGACATCAATCTCTTTTTTTTTTTTTTTTTTTTTAGATAAACATCCAGATTGTTTTATTAACCAGCCCTGTTGAAACTTTGCCTTAATCTCTCACAAAAACCCAATAATCTCAGTGATAGATAGCTAATTTACAGGCTACATTATAGACACACAGAATCTAGTAAGCAAAATGTTAAATTTACTTCGATATGTTTCTTCAAATTAGAGGCAGTATTAATGCTGATATCTGGCTTGAGCAATTAAAGTCACATGACACGATCAAGCAATTGGTCTTTTCACTGCAAAAAGCCTTTTCAGGTGCAGCCATGATATTCAGGTGTTTGAGGCATCCTCCACATCCATAACAGCTGGTGCCTGATTTGCAGCTGACATTCAAGTTTTTTATGTGTGATTTGATGGGAGTCACGAGACTCTCTCTAGCAAATCATGTTAATAGATAAAAATAAAATCAGGACAGGGAAGTAGCTAACATAGACGGAGGGAAAATAGCACAGTAAAAGTACAGTTACAGCACTTAAAATGTACTCAAGTAAAAGTAAAAGTAAACAATTTTTAAACTACTTAAAAAAGTACAATTCTTGGGAAAAAGTAGTTAATTACAGTAACATGAGTATTTGTTACACCTTAAATGTCCCCTGTACATATATAAAACATAATTTGCTGTTTTAATATTTGCAGACATGCAATTATTTAAAGACAACAAAAGATTCACCAAATTTAAGTAAACATTTAAGAATATATAAACAAACAGGCTCATGACAAATGTTTAAATTAGTCTATACATCCAAACATTGTGGTTTTACCCACAAGCTTTAAACCATGTTGCCATACTGTTTTTTAGAATGACTAATGCTCATAAAATTCATGTGTAAAATAGGCTATATTAAGATTTTAGGTTCAAATAAATATACAGACTATAACCAGCATGTACAGGTCTTGTAAAGGGTCACCATTTCCACCAATTCTTTTAAGATTTTTTAAATTCACTAGTTCATTTTAAAGGGTCCAGTGTAACGAGTGAATTTTTAAATGCATGTATCTCAATTACTATGAGTTATATGAGTTAAAATAGTATGTTTGTCAGTGTCAATGCGCATTCCTTATTGAGCGTGGTTGGTGTGAACCTCTTATTAGAGAATCCTGTTATTAATGCAACATTAATGTTGCTAATTTTGAGCTCAGTTCTCCATTATTGAGCACACGTGTGCCTCCCCTTATGATTGCTGTTCCACGCATTAAGTATTTGATTGATAAATTGTGTTCATAAAGAGGAGAGAATTTAGTGCGTCTCTTGCATTTCGTATGCAAGAGAAGCAGCAGGCTTAACCCTGCAACTTTGTTCTTTTGCTTTTTATTATTCCTGTACCCAACAGTACCAATATTAATCTGTATATATTATTAGGTTGAAGTGCATTGATGTGGTGAGCTTAGTGTATAAGAGCCTTTCTCACTGAAGGTAAGGCATTTATTTGGGCTTTAATGGAGTGGTTTGTAAGGGTTCCAATTTTATGTTTTTAAGTGTATTCATAATAAATTTGCCATTGCAAGTGCGGTGTGGCCCTGTAAAAAGCTAGCTGCTGTTTCTACATACCTGTTTCTTTACATATGTTCCTGTATGCTGTTTCATCAGAGTCGCTTCATTATTTGTTTTGCTAAACTTGTTGCACTACATTTGTCTTGTTTCTGCATTGTACAGTGCAAAACATGAAATTAAAGACAGTGGAAAATTATAAATAGCATGTACAGTGTGTACTGTATGTTGTCCAGAAATGAAAATCATTCTAAAAAATATTTTATAATGAATGCTTGCCAAATAAGAGTGATCTGTAATGAAAGGCTAAGGTGCATTCACTAAGGCAGAAAATCACATCCAGGTTGGGTTTTGTGATAATAACATGGGAAATTGCACTATAAAAGTAACTTAACTTACATTTACACCAGCATGTACACATTAAGTATTGAACTGAAACTGGAGTTTGCAGGTCCAAAAATGCAAAAATAATGCTGAACTTCTACCTTATCTCTAGAAGTTAGTTGTTCACTCGTTTGACATTCGAGCAGGATTATTGAAAACTGCCCCATTAATTAATTGCTTATCCATCTTTAAAGATTCACAATAATAAAAGAGTTGTTCAATGTCCTGTTCCTACCAGAGTAGCAATTCTGAAAATGTATTTGGCTTCTGATCTACTGAGCCAATAAGGACCAGCACTGTTTTTGAGAAAAGGCTACCCTTAGAAAAGCGACCCTCAATGCATCTGTTTTTATTGAAAATCTGCAGTTATCTCAGTGTCTCTCATTTTGCGTGTAAAATCAAGCAATAAATAAAATGACCTTTTCCTAAAAAAGGCTGTTTGTCTGTTTTCTAGTTTTACTTCCATGCAAAAAATAAAATACATGGATAAATAAATGGTTAACTAATTGTTCATATTACTTTAGTTTGTTTGATTTTTGATTTTATATACGTTTATATATATTTATAACATGTCAAATTAATATTTTAAATACATAAATCTATGTTATTGAGTTGAACTCAACAAATCAAGAAACTCTCAAGAAAACTTACATTTTGAACTTTGAAAATGTTATTTTAAATTGACAATTTTTAATCTATTATAGTAACTTTAGTGTACTCAAATGTTTCGTTGTAAACATATAAACTGCATATAATATGTAAGTCTTATCACACCATATACTTTGAATGATATATTTGAATGGCTATTAGTCTTTATTAACGTGTCAATATACAACTTACAACTAATTATAACTTATATACTGTTTATATATGACTTGACTTTTAAAATCAAAATATTCCTAATCTTTTTGTTGTCTGATAAGTGCTATAAATACAGTATATGTGAAATTAACATACATTTAAATCAATAGAAATAGAAGGTCTAAGTTAATTGTCTCTTGAACAACCATATATAGACCAAAGTATTTATTGTATAATCACAAATAATGTAAATTTTTTACCTCAACAAGCAATCAAACTTGGTAATTTAGTTGTATTATTTATTTGCCATCTCCTGTTGGGATTATGCCTTTGTTTTTTCATAAATTATACAACCGATGTCCTCTCAGTGACTTACAGAATAAAGCTCTATGAAACCCTATCTCACTGACTAAGCCCTGCCCAGAGCAGAGCGTTCTTTTTCTTTACTTTGCACAGTACCCTTATTCCATAGCCATGTTTGTTTTTACTGGAGATGGTGGCGTTGATCTGAAAAGGCAGTCAGGCACAGTTTAAAATGAATGGAAGGGGTCACCAGAGATGATCTCTCTAGCTTTGAGAAGAAAGCCACTCCTCAATCTGTTCACCATTCATTGTTAAATCTGGCCTCGGTTTCAGTCCAGCTGCTTTGTCACATCTTTCAAAGTGTTTAATTTGACGACTCAAAAACTTCTGCAGAGAAAATTCAGTTGGCAAGGAAATGCAAATTCTGCAGCTGACTACTATAATTACTCCAGTCCTTCAGATGCTTGGCAATGTGTGTGAAAATGTATTTGTGAATTAGCACTCAAGGTTACCTCCTGACGGATTGTGATAGAGCCCAATGTACTGTAGATGGAGAAAGACTTTTATTTACCAGCTTTCAGAAGCGAGAGTCGCAAAGGATGATAACCAGAAATCCAACGCCAACTCAAGAGGTGACGTCACTCATGCCTCCTTATCCATCCCCCGTTCTTTTCTGTGTCAGGCAGTTGTCCGTGTCTGAAGAGATACCAGACAGGCGTGTTTGTGCTAGACTGAATGGCTGCACTTTAAGTGTCTCTTGGCAGACACACATGGCAAATACCTGCTCCAGGTGTATTGGCAACCCCAACACACACACACACACACACACACACACACACACACACACACACACACACACACACACACACAAACATACACAAACGGTAAAGAAAGTGACTCCAGTACAAGCCCTACCAACCCTACCCAGAAAGGTCAGAATGGGAACAGTATCTACGTACAACTTGAAACATTTGCACCTCCCCCAAATGCAAGTTAATTAGCTTCCCCTCTAGCACCTGTTTCAACACTACTAATAATAATAAAGTCAGTTATACAATACTGAAAAGAAAAAAGAACATCTTAAACCAGCCTAAACTGGTTTCCCTGCTTGAAAAGAACCTAAAACCCCTCTAAAACCAGGGATTTTTTCATTTTTTTTTCATTAATCAGTGAAAAAGGCACCCGATCACAGCACTCCCCATGTCAGAAATTGGATCAATGGGCCTTCAGGGGGCACAATATAAATTTTACCTCAAATAAACCTGCACAAGAAAAACAAACATCTTTCTCCCCATATGTACATATTGTTGTGCTTGAGACCATATGGGCAAGTTTATTTTTAGTTGGGTGCACAATTGGGTTTCATTAAGACTGCTGTAAGGGGTCCCAGACGGCTCGCCTCAGCAACGACCATGCAGAGCCAGAGGCTGAGAGTGGTTTCCTGCCCATGTTGGGACACACATGCTTACATACACACAAAGAGTATGTAGAATGGGCTCTTTGTACTCATACTGCCGTGGCACTGCGATGACAAAATTTTTCCCCTTCAAAGACCAAGGCTAGCACATGACTCCAGCCGCCCCAGCACACTCTGTCTGCCTATTTGGGCGAGCGAGAATAGGGTCAGGGATGGGGGAGGATCACTCATTTAAATGTTCCATGTCTGCACCAAAACAGTAGAACGATGGGTGCTGTGATACACTTGAGTCCCCTGGTGTCAAGTGTGGGTTGAAATTCTCCAGACAAGATGAATCAATTGTCTCTGATTGCTGTCCAATCCTCTAACTGCGCAGTCAGAGTAGTAGACATCTTAAACTCTCTTGCCATATTCTACCATTTTAAAAACATTCTCTGCTGCATAAAAGCGCTTAAAGTGAATAAAGTTCCTGCATGCAGTGGTTTGTCCTCATTATCACCATCAGAGTGGTTGTTGCATGTGTCTTGTTGATAGGTGACTCTGACTCTCTGCTGCCCCCTTAGGGCACAGAATGGAAATAGAGAGCATGTTCTTGAATTGATCTGCAGTCCAATGCTGTTGACAATGCTCCGTCAGTGAACGGTCATCCTAAAGCCTATGTGCTGTTGAGAATATGAGTGAAACAGAATACATAATACATTGCCCTTCAGGACAGCTTTTAAAATGGCTAGATCAAGCCCATATTGTGATAAATAAGCAGTGTAAGGTTTAATTCAATTTCAGAATCTTTTACTTTTTTTAGTTAAATAGTAACAGATTACTTTTTAACTTCTTGAATTCAGAATACAGTTAATTTCTTTCAATTCATTTAATGAAATGTTTTTATGTTGAATACTTTTCAATTATGAGTTATGGATGTCTGTTTGTTTTTTCTGTGACAGCTGAAGAGTGTACACCCCCCAAAAAAGTAATTTTGGGAGAAATGCTAGGTGTTGAGTATAAGACTTGTGTACAACAATAAACAAGGCAATATAGACATTATTTTGAATTTGTTGAGCAGTAAAGTAATTAGTAATCACTTTTTCAATGAAGTAATTTATTTTCATTTTTAGAGAAATAATTAGTCATATGCAGTGGATTACTATTATGAGTAACTTACCCAACACTGTAAATAAGTACACAAATAAATAATTAGATCCTTAAAACACTGTTTACATGTGTGACAAACAATAACAATTATATACAGTTTTTAAAATAATAATATTAATTCCATTTCTCTATACCGTAAATATTGTGAAAGTGTGGTGTAGAAAACAGAAAAGCTAATTGCATGCTGCTGATCACGAGAGTGCAAGCAATATATTCTCAGCAGATGTGACTACACATTATATCACATTCAAACACAATCCACACTTCGGTGACTACTGAGTGAACTGGAGAGTGGTTATAGTAGCTCTCTGTGCCACTAGCAATGTTGAACCTTGAGTTTACGCATTGAATCCAAAAGCGTGTAATATCTAAAGAAACACTAAACTATTTACATAGCTTAATACACACTCAAACATAAAACATATTTTTTCATAAAACATAAGTGAATTTAAATTATGTTTCCTTTTGCTGCCCTTGGCTAACTTGAGGACATGTGTTGGTTTGGTGTCTCAAAATAGCAAGACCGATTACACACTTTATGTCCTCTTTCGCAGCAATCAACATAATAATTGGGTGCCTGTGTAGGTTGCATCGTGGGGTTATTTCCATGCTATTAGTCCATCAGCCCAACTGCTGGATTTTGCCTTGCTGTTTCTTCGAGCAAAACAGTATGCATGGTAATTAAAGATACATTATGCACAGAATGTAAAATATCCATTTTGATGTCATCGGAGCGAGTTGAAGAGTTATTAAATGGATGAGGCCAATTTATTTCTGCTAATCTACATATCTTAACGATGATCAATTTAAAAACTCTAATTATGCATTTGTTGATAGAGACATTGCTAAATGCAATAGCCACTGAAATGGCAGATTCTGAAATGGGAAGGAAATTTTACATTCAGCAATAATGAAATGCTTTTAGCATCTTCACATGATATTATGATTATGCTACAATAGCAGTAATAATAAATAAATTAATTAAATAAATAAAAAATAATGTTAAAGACAGGAATTGGAAAAAAGACAGAAAAAATATATAGAAAGGAAAGCAGATGAAAAAGGAAAGGTTGTTTAAACAGTCAGATTAAAATTCAAAAATGAATTCATTAAGGCATTCATAGAGCTAACAAGACCATGCTTCAGGGATGCTGAATAATTTATTAATGCCAAGGTTAAACCGACAGCACTTCAAGTAAAGCTTTTAGCTACTTAGCTCTGCTTGTCAAAACATTTCACAAATTATAATGGTAAGACATCTATTTCCAAATAAGACAAAAGTAATTAAGTAAGCTTCATGCAATGCAGGCAAAAAAAAGTTATTAAGAGTTAATTCCCTTTTGGATTCCATCTCATTTAATATGATAAATAAATCAACTCCTTAAATTATGTTGTATTGCCATTTTGAGCATAAAAGAAACATTATTACATCAATTAAAGTAATATTCCGGGTTCAATGAAAGTTAAGCTCTATCAACAGCATTTGTGGTATGATGCTGATTACCAAAACAATCTATTTAGACTTGCCCCTCCTTTTCTTTAAAAAAAGCTAATATCATAGTTACAGTGTGGCATTTACATGGAAGTGAATGGATGCAATCTGTAAACGTTAAAATACTCAATGTTTCAAAAGTATAGCCACCTAGACATAAACAATGTGCATGTTAACATGATTTTAGTGTGATAAAATTGCTTATTAACCTTTTCTGTGAAATGTTAACATGATGGTAATGTCAACAAATCATAAACCCAAAAAACTTAAATAATAATTATAATTATAATAATAAATTATAGTATTTATGTAAGCTAATTATTTTTAGAGAAATAATTAGTCATATGCAGTGGATTACTATTATGAGTAACTTACCCAACACTGTAAATAAGTACACAAATAAATAATTAGATCCTTAAAACACTGTTTACATGTGTGACAAACAATAACAATTATATACAGTTTTTAAAATAATAATATTAATTCCATTTCTCTATACCGTAAATATTGTGAAAGTGTGGTGTAGAAAACAGAAAAGCTAATTGCATGCATCAGCTATAGTATTAATTATAGTAATCTATGAGAATCAATTGCAGGTGAAGCATAATATATTATTCTGTGCTGCAAACAGCATTCATGTTTCAAGAAGTGGTGTGCTTTGAGACGGTCTATACCTTTTAAGTACACCTCTTCAGGTCGAGCCATGTGGTTCACTGTTCAGAAAATGTAAATACAACTCTTGAGAGGAAGCTTGGAGTGGTCGTTTCTTGAGGAAGTGTGCACAGGGAGGTGTTGTGTATGTGTCTAACATAATGGGTGAGTCAACAGTTGCTATGACTGTTTTAGTCAACATCCTTTCAGGCAAGCTCCCACACATTGCTGCTGGCAGAACATCCACTTGGTTCCCCCTTTAAACTGAATTACTCGCAGTTCAATTTATGGCCTGTTAAATTGGCTTTCCATCCATAATTCTTGACTCCACAGGCCCTCATTGGAACTGTGGTGTAGAAGGTAGTGCACTTGCTTATTACATTTAAGAGCATGTTGGTTGGCTCACAGGGACCCAGGTATGAATTCGGCCTGGGTGAAATTTTGATTTTGTACCCCCTTTCTCCAATTTTCATATCTGCTTCTACTGTCCTGTTAAGAATAATTAAAATGCCCTCCTTAAATGCAAGCACTCCTAGCACACCAGGACCACAAATACAATTTGGACGGAAAGGACCTACATATCAAATAATACCACTTCTCTCCAGATATAATCAGAACCAGAATAATTCATTAAAACTTTTGTATTCTGCAGACGAGAGCAACCTTTCCCTCTAAATGCTCTGTCGCTCCACATTAGGAATAATTGCTTTCACAATTCAGTGAACAGTGAATATTACCCCTGTAATCTCGTCAACGCAGGGGAAGCCTGTGCTTCGATGATGAGACAGAGGGCATGAGTTGAGGTGCATAGAAAACTTTGCAGACTTTGTGCCATCTGCATTCATTTCCTTTCAGTTTTGCTCTCCTCAGTCGCAACAAACTTGATTTCTGCATTGGCTGTGCGGGAGGTGACACTGCTGTCTCTCACTTTGTGTCTGAAGAGGAAGGGGAAGGTCTTCCTGAAAGACTTGCGGAAGCTGGCTCCCATAAAACCATAAACAATGGGGTTGATAGAGGAATTGGCATAGGACATGCAGTTAGCCCATGTCTTGATCTTATATGTTGTATAGTTGGCCTTGAAGTTGGGATAGAATGACTGGAAGAGGACAAATATCTGAATGGGACCCCAGCAGATGGTGAAAAGTACAACAATGACCACTACCATTTTGGAAATCTTGCTCCTAATGGAGATAGTTCTTTCTGAGAGCAAGTGGACCTGAAAATAGACATAGTTTTCACATGATTATAGCATGCAATTTGGTCGGATATGTGCTTTCATTAAAAGTACTGTTAAAATGATATTTTTAAAGTATAGCCTTTAAAAATTGGCCACGAAAAGTATTTCAATAATTTTGGACCCCTTAAGGGTTAGTTTACCCAAAAATGAAGATTCTCTCATCATTTACTCATCTTTATGCCATTCCAGATGTGTATGACTTTATTGTGCTTAACACAAACAATGATTTTTAGAAGAATATTTCAGCTCTGTTGGTCCTCACAATGCAAGTAAATGGGTATGGACTTAAATACTGATCTGTTTCTCACCCATACTTATTACATCACTTCGGAAGGTATATATTTAACTACTGGAGTCTTGTGGATTGCTTTTATGCTGCTTTAATGTGCTATTTGGAGCTTTAAAATGTTGGTCACTATTCACTTGCATTGTGAGGACCTACAGAGCTGAGATATTCTTTGTTATTGTGTTCTGCAGAAGAAAGTAAGTCATACACATCTGGGATAGCATGAGGGTTTGATATTTTGTTACATTATTCATTCTAAATTCAAGGCTAAATTTACATTGCTTTGCAAAATTAGTCATCATAAATCTTACACAGAAATTTAGTTATTCTTGATTTCTGTGCTCTGAGATTTATTTGGCATTAAATGTTCTTAAAAAAAACCTGTATTGTGCTGTTTGCATAAGTTTTCAAGTATAAGGGCATGTATCAAGTTACGTTATTATAGTATCAAGTTACTATATCAACATTTGTTGTTGATATAGATAACAAAAGATACAGGAAGTTTTCTTTCCCCATTTTAAAAACTGAAGAGCCTATTTATTTATATGAGTCAATTTTATTTATAATCCAGTTTATGTTCTAATTTCAAACAGAACATATATTACACAGGAGGGCTTAATAAATTGTCCCCAAGTCTTGGAGGTCCAGATTTTAAAGCCCTTCATGTACTTGCCCATATATTTTCAGTGCAATGCCATATAAGCACAGGTAAGACCATGGATTCTTCCTCTTTACCATGGATCAATGTATCTAGTCTTAAATAATAATTATAATTATAATAATAAATTATAGTATTTATGAAAAATATTAGCTGGAACACATATAGAATGTTTAACTACAAAAGCCACTGTTGTCATAAAAATGTGGTCTAACAGATTGTACCTAATAGATTATCAAATATGAAACATTTGAAAGTTGTCAAAGTGAGGGGCAGTGCAGATGAGAATTTGCATCAGCAGCCCTAAATTTCACTTGTGTGTCAGCCGAAAAAATTTCAAAAGGTAGAATCATGGCATGTTCTTTCCCTTGTATTCGTGACCTAGTCAGAATACACCCGAGACCCACCAGTTGAGAAAAATTAGTTAAATAATAATAATAATCAATTTTTACTTTTTAATTTATCTAGTTTAAAAAATTCTTACTACAAAAGCATTACAATTGACTACACATGTACAATCTAGCCTACCTTTGCATAATTAAAATAAATACTTGGATAAAAACCCCACAATTAAAGGATAATTATTCAGGTTGAGAATCTGATGGACAGCTGTTAATTTAAATCCTAAAGACTGACTTTGTCTTCAATTTTACCTTTAAAAAAGTTCAAGTGACCATAAATTGACAATGAAGATAGTGTAAAACAAATGCTTGAACTAGAAAAGGACACAAAACCAATAACCAAGTGTCTGGATGCCACAATGGGCACTGTTGGTTCAAAATACAGTGGGTACGGAAAGTATTCAGACCCCCTTAAATTTTTCACTCTTGGTTATATTGCAGCCATTTGCTAAAATCATTTAAGTTAATTTTTTTTTCCTCATTATTGTACACACAGCACCCCATATTGACAGAAAAACACAGAATTGTTGACATTTTTGCACATTTATTAAAACCAAAAACTGAAATATCACATGGTCCTAAGTATTCAGACCCTTTGTTCAGTATTTAGTAGAAGCACCCTTTTGATCTAATACAGCCATGAGTCTTTTTGGGAAAATGCAACAAGTTTTTCACATCTGGATTTGGGTATCCTCTGCCATTCCTCTTTGCAGTTCCTCTCCAGTTCTGTCAGGTTGGATGGTAAACGTTGGTGGACAGCCATTTTCAGGTCTCTCCAGAGATGCTCAATTGGGTTTAAGTCAGGGCTCTGGCTGGGCCATTCAAGAACAGTCACGGAGTTGTTGTGAAGCCACTCCTTCGTTATTTTAGGGTCATTGTCTTGTTGGAAGGTGAACCTTCGGCCCAGTCTGAGGTCCAGAGCCCTCTGGAGAAGGTTTTCGTCCAGGATATCCCTGTACTTGGCCGCATTCATCTTTCCCTCGATTGCAACCAGTCATCCTGTCCCTGCAGCTGAAAAACACCCCCACAGCATGATGCTGCCACCACCATGCTTCACTGTTGAGACTGTATTGGACAGATGATGAGCAGTGCCTGGTTTTCTCCACACATACCGCTTAGAATTAAGGCCAAAAAGTTCTATCTTGGTCTCATCAGACCAGAGAATCTTATTTATCACCATCTTGGAGTCCTTCAGGTGTTTTTTAGCAAACTCCATGCGGGCTTTCATGTGTCTTGCACTGAGGAGAGGCTTCCGTCGGGCCACTCTGCCATAAAGCCCCAACTGGTGGATGGCTGCAGTGATGGTTGACTTACTACAACTTTCTCCCATCTCCCGACTGCATCTCTGGAGCTCAGCCACAGTGATCTTTGGGTTCTTCTTTACCTCTCGCACCAAGGCTCTTCTCCCCCGATAGCTCAGTTTGGCCAGACGGCCAGCTCTAGGAAGGGTTCTGGTCGTCCCAAACGTCTTCCATTTAAGGATTATGGAGGCCTCTGTGGTCTTATGAACCTTAAGGGCAGCAGAAATTTTTTTGTAACCTTGGCCAGATCTGTGCCTTGCCACAGTTCTGTCTCTGAGGTCTTCAGGCAGTTCCTTTGACCTCATGATTCTCATTTGCTCTGACATGCACGGTGAGCTGTAAGGTCTTGTATAGACAGGTGTGTGGCTTTCCTAATCAAGTCCAGTCAGTATAATCAAACACAGCTGGACTCAATTGAAGGTGTAGAACCATCTCAAGGATGATCAGAAGAAATGGACAGCACCTGAGTTAAATATATGAGTGTCACAGCAAAGGGTCTGAATACTTAGGACCATGTGATATTTCAGTTTTTCTTTTTTAATAAATGTGCAAAAATGTCAACAATTCTGTGTTTTTCTGTCAATATGGGGTACTGCGTGTACAATAATGAGGAAAAAAAATGAACTTAAATGATTTTAGCAAATGGCTGCAATATAACAAAGAGTGAAAAATTTAAAGGGGTCTGAATACTTTCCGTACCCACTGTATATGGAGGTAAATTTCATATCTAACCACCCAGGTACTGCCAAGGAAATGTGTTTTTCCAAAACTCACTAAGAAAGGAAGTGACCTGTGAACATCTCTGAGCACATCTTTTGGCCAACAAGCAACATGATGACTCACCTGTAATGTGGGAGTTTGTAAATGAGACCAGGATAAAGATTTTAAGAGCTTTATGGCCAAAATTCAAAGCAAATCTCTGGCACGAATCTAACACTGCTATCCCCAAAAATAATCACTATAGCTACCTACAGTTAAGTGTGGTGTTGGTAGCAGCCGCACATTATGCTGTGGGGCTGCTTTTCATCATCAGGGACTGGGTTTATTTTCAAAATAGAATGAAGAATTGATTGTGCAAAATGCAGGGAAGCACTGCAAATCTCAGTCTGATAAAGAATGTGTGGCACTGTTTGAAAAGTGTCTTCCGACTTTTGTAGCAAACACACACACACACACACACACACACACACATATATATATATATACTGATCATCCACAACATTAAAACCACATCCCATAGATGCTCAATCGGATTGAGATCTGGGGAATTTGGAGACCAAGTCAACACCTTAAACTCTTGGCCATATTCCTAAAATCATTCCTGTACAATTTTTGCAGTGTGGCAGGACACATTTATCCTGCTGAAAGAGGCCACTGCCATCAGGTAATACCATTGCCATGAAGGAGTGTACGTGGTCTGCAACAATCTTTGGTAGGTGGTACGTGTCAAAGTAACATATGTGGATGAATGTCAGGACCCAAGGTTTCCCAGCATAACATTTCCCAGAGCATCACACTGCCTCCGTCCGGCCTGCCTTCTTCTCATGGTGCACAATGCTGTAATTTCTTCCCAAGGTAAACGACACAAACACACCAGGCCGTCCACATGATCTAAAAGAAAATGTGATTCATCAGACCAGGCTACCTTTTTCCATTGCTCCATGGTCCAGTATTGATGCTCACATGCCCATTGTAGGCGCTTTCAGTGGTGAATTGGGGTCAGCATCGGCACTCTGATTGGTTTGCAGTTGCGCAGGTGTTCTGGCACCTTCCTATCATGGCCAGCATTGAGTTGTTCAGCAATTTGTGCTACAGTAGCTCTTCTGTGGTATCGGATAGACAGACTAGCCTTCGCTCACCATGCACATCAATGAGGCTTGGGCACCAATGACCTTGCCGGCGGTTCACCAGTTGTCCATCTTTGGAACACTTTTTGTAGATACTAACCACTGCATTCTGGGAATACCCCACAAGACCTGGCATTTTGGACATGCTCTGACCAAGTCACCTAGCCATTACAATTTGGCCCTTGTTAAAGTCGCTTAGATCCTTACACTTGCCCATTTGTCCTGCTTCCAACACACTGACTGTGATCTGACTGTTCACTTGCTGCTTAATATATTCTACCCCTTGACAGGTGCCATTGTAATGAGATAATCAATGTTTTTCACTTTACCTCTCAGTGGTTTTAATGCTGTGGCTATATATAGAGAGAGAGAGAGAGAGAGAGAGAGAGAGAGAGATGTGTGTGTATATACTGTTTGCATATACAGTATGTACTGTGTATATACAGTGTATAATATAATACCTCTTTAAATAAAGGTTACAATCCAACTACTTTATTTCTTAACTGTTGCTATGGAGAAATAAGCCAACATATTACATTACATGACCTCTCAAGAGCATAGACATCTGAATTATAGATCAAAGCACATACAGCCTTTCATACCTTCAGTGGCATGTCATTGCTTTCAGTTTTAAAGTGCTCTAACCTAAAGTGACTGTACATGGTGTAATAGGCATATATAATTGGTCCTGCAGTGTAAAAAGATTACCTGATTATCATACCTGATGATTGTTATCCACTGGTTCCACTGAGGCCTGTCCCACTCTCTTCAACATGAAGGAATAACAAAAGGAGATGGTAAGGACAGGCAGTAGATACACAGCTAGGAACTGATAAAGGATGAAAGCCTTCTCGTGGTTCTTTGATGGGAACCTCTCCATGCAGTACTTTCTTGGTCCATACCAATAGCCATCTTCAAGCCGCTGGTACAGGAAGATTGGTATGGAAAGAATGAAGGAACCTAATTGAAAAAGAGAAAGGAAGATGGGAATGTTTTATTAAGTGCTCATTTGTTATTTTATTTTTAAACTTAATGGAATTCTCTGGGTTAAATGAAATTTAAGCTCTGCCAAAGAAGTTACCACACAAATGCACTTATATAATGGAAGCCCAAGGTTCATGTTGACCGGAGTGTTTAAAATAAAAAGTGAAGCTCATTATTTTGTTAAAGCATTTATATTCATTATTAATGTTTATAAAGGGTTGATTTTTTTGAGCTATAAAATGTGAATCATCTTATAGAAGTGGGAAACATTTACTAGATGGTTGAAATTGTGGCTCAACCAATGGGTTGAGTTTGCGGAAGGATTATCTGTTTGTCAAACCAATAGATGACTGGGACAGTGTTCAGGAAACCTGTTTGAAAATATTTCTGCAATGCTGTTTGGTGAGGCTAATGGTGCAGAAATTTTGCACTTCAGCTTTAAAAAAATTTTCACAGTTCTGTATAGACTTGCCCCATAGACTTCTATTTGCTTTACTGTAAACAGGTTTTCCCTTATAAAGTGATGAGTCAAATATATATTTTCTGTGGTTAACATCTGTAACCAGCTGTCAACCACAGAAAATTATTTTTATATTCAGTCCTAAATGAATATTCTGGGTTTAACACAAATTGAGCTCAATCGACAGTATTTGTGGCATAAAGTTGATCACAACAAAAAATCATCTCAACTCATCCCTTCTTTTCTTTAAAAAAATAAAGGTAACGGAGAGGCACTTAAAATGGAAGTGAATGGGGCCAGTATTTTTAGGGTTTAAGGCAGAAATGTGAAGCTTTTAATTTTATAAAATCATTTACATTAATTATTCTGTTAAAACTTGTACTGTATATGATTTGAGCAATAAAGCAATTTAAATCGCCATTTACTGGGCATACAGGGTTTACTGCGTTATATTGTCATGGCAACAGAATTGTAAAATTAAAACTTCACACAGAAAAGGTGAGCAAGGGATTTTATCACACTTAAAAATCATGTTAACACACATATTGTTTCTATCCTGTGGCTATACTTGTAAAACTGTGAGTATTCTTACATTTATGGATGGCCACATTAATTTCAATTCTAAGTGCCTCACTGTAACACAGATTTTTTTTTTTTTTTTAAGAAAAACTTGTTGACATTATGCCACAAATGCTGTTTATTGAGCTTAATATGTATATACTTCCTTTAATTAACTTAAAAAATAAAAGTTAAGAGAATATAGCCTGTATTTGTTAGGAAAAGCATAAATTAGGGAATGTGTCAGCCAATGGCGTAGCCAAGGGTGGGCTGGGGTTGGCCTGGGCCCACCCAAATTATTAGAGATAATTCTTTAACTTAAAATAGTTTCAAAAATGCATACATTCTGATTTCTGAAAGTGTGAATTAACTGTTTGAATGCACAGCTTCTCTATTGTCAAGGAAAATTAAAAAAATAAAATAAAATAAAACATTTGGGCACAAACTTGGCCCATCCATTTTTATTGAGGCCCACCCAAAAGTAATTTATTGGCTACGCCCTTGGTGTCAGCCCTCATTTAAAAATGTATAGTTCTACTCTATTATTGACTTACCGAGCCAGATGCAAATGCTGACAATCATTGCAACATGAGGCGTCCGATGGTGAAGGGATTTCAGAGGATACACTGTCACATAGCAACGGTCTCCACTCATTGCCGTTAGAGTAATGCATGTCGCCTGTACAGTCACCTACACATTGCCATGACAAGTTGTAATAATAGTATGAATAGTATGATTGTAAGAAATTATACATGTTGGCTCGTACAAAAACATATGGCTTTTACTCCCATAGAGAAAAATAAACAAACCAATAAACACTGTTCTTACAGTTTTTTCCTGAGTTTAACCCCTAGCCAGGGCTGGGGAGTAATGGAATGCATGTAATGGGATTACATATTTAAATACAAAATATTAGTAACTATTCTAGTAGTTACATTTGAAAATTATATTGATTACTGAAGAGATTACTTTGCATTTTATTGCTATTTTTTTCATTTAATATTTAGATTATTCAGTTGGAAAACATTTATCTACATAAATTATGCATTCTGGCGAGCTTTTGAACAGCAGTGTAACTTTCTTATGATGTGTTACATTCATACTGTTGTGAGTGAAACGGTAGATATGATGTCATTAAGGAACATTCCCTTGAGAGTTTAAGAGAGGTGCCACATAATGTTTCTACAGCTTATGTGCATTAAGTACATTAAGAAATGCTTTGACAGGTGAAACTAATTCAATAAATACACGATTACATGCCTTGTGAATGTTTTTTTATGTGGTTAGGGCATATTTACAAGAAATGCTAACAAATGTAGCCTTTAAAATCATATAGAAAGCTACAAATAATATACTGCCTGCCTTGTTCTATGAACTGAATCCACATACAGTCAGAAAAGGATGTTGTTGTGCACACTCTGCAGGGTTTCGATGTTTGGAGCCTTGTGTAAATTGTCATGTTAACATTTAGCTTTATGCTAAGCTAAAATGCTATTTCTTGCCTTTACATGCATCTGTTACCAGACGCAATTATATTTTATAATAATTTCTATGACAAAAATTCATGTAGGAGCATACCTTTTTTTGGAGCACTGCATAAGATATTTAGGCTTTTTTCAGAGAATGTTTTTTTTATATATATGAATGTATATTCTTTATTTACTTGTTATAGTCAAAATAAGTGAAAGAATTTGCCAGTGCTGAAGTAATCCAAAGTATTTAGATTACATTACTAACCTTGAGTAATCTAACAGAATACATTACAAATTACATTTGACAGCATGTACTCTGTAATCTGAAGTGGAATACTTTTTAAAAGTTACCTTCCCAACACTGCCCCTAACCTAAACCTAACCATAAAGTCTAAAACCTTGCCAATCCCTAAACTTAACCAAAATCATAAATGTGTCCAGAACCGTGGAGAAAAGAGGAACATCAGAGATTTTAATGTTTTTCCTAAATTTAACCCCAAACCTAAACCTAACAATAAAGTCTAACCCCTTACCCAAACCCTAAACCTAACCAAAATTTTAATAGGAAAATTACTTTTGTGTACCATGGAAGAAATTACAGGTTTAAATTGAAGGTTATTGACATATAGCACATCAGTCATTAGTAAGACATAAATAAATATGGAATGATTAACCAAATATGTTCACAGACGTTTCTTTTCTTATAATAAAATGTTAGATAAGAGGCTAGCTAAACTGCATTGTATCAATTTGAAATTCCATTTATTGATTGGTTGGGCTAAAAGTCATATGAATAATTATGAGATGTCATGCGACTGATGATTAGTTACCTTGTGTTCCTCTCACTATATGGATACACCCACAAGTACCAACAGAACACACATATTTAAGGAAACCTAGCACATCAAAGACACCTCATAATGCTTGTAATACATGCCAGTCTTGCTCAACTCATTGCGTGTTGAATTAATTCTAGACGGGCAAAAAATTACTCAGTTCACTTGGTGTCTGACTGGTGAATTAATTAAACTGAAGTACCTGAATGCTCATCTTAAAAGAAAGAATCAGGAGAAGAAGCTTTTGAGAATAAAGCTATTGCATTGCATCTTTAGCTCTTTGATGCAACAGGTGTGAACAAAGACTTATTCCATCATCCGTTGTGGAGGGTATCTAATAATTAAACTGAAAGGGTGTGCTTAGCCCAAAGTTTGAGGGGGTGTCTGCAGGCCTGTGTGTACGGCTCGATAAGCAGCACATCAGAAAGACCAAAACCACTGTTGAATTTGTCATTTTTCCTCCCACATTGATTACAAATGAAAGCTGTTGTTTGGTGTTGGTGAACGCTGTTCATTTGTACTGAGATATTTTCATGTCCACAAAGTATCATTTTAATGCATTGTAATGTTGATTTTAATGAATTTACTTTAAAGTACTTCTGCAATAGGAACAAAGAAACTAATTAGACTTCATATGCTTCATACCAGCTTTTATAATCATACTGAAAATGCAACCTACTTCTTATTTTTGGCCAAGCCAGCCTTTTATGAGGCAGTGAACAAAGACTGACTCACTTCTTGTGTTATCTACAAATGAGGGATGATTCAAAAATCCTGAATTGCCACAAAACATTTTCTTCTATCATGTAAACTCAAATGGGGCTAGTTGTTACAATTTTTACTTAAATTTATATTTCTGGGTTATTTTTTAAAATCGAATTCTATTTAGATGCATACATTTAAAAAGCTATTGGACATTTCCACTGTTATTATTGCCCCAAAAAAGACATTGTTCATCAAAGACAAAGTAACCTTTTGTGACAACATACCATAATAGCGGGGCATGTTGTAACAATGGAACCTGTCATTAAACACCCTGTAGGATTTTCAGCAAAAATGAAACAATACCACACAAAATGATTCATGAAACAGCTAAAAATATAAAAGGAAACCAACAAAAATGTGACATCTTGTCCAAATTACTTAAACTAGGTGTTTGAAACCAACATACAAAACCACTGCAAGAAAAAAATAAATTTGTGTAATTGGACTTTTGACTCAAAACCTTGACTCATTTCTAAGATAGTTTTTGTGAAAATTTCCAAGTGACAACTACCCCGGCAGCCCTTAATCCTTGGAACGGCCAGATACATTTCTATTAAATGTCATCTTTCTGTTCTGATATAAATTCTGTATGGGTGTTTTAAATGGAGATATTTTATTTACAGTGGATAACCTGTTGATGCATTGTTGCAGTGAGGCCGCTCACTGTATTGATTTTCACCTAAGAACAGGGACTTTTGTTCAGGTTTTAATCAGTATACTGTACAAATCCATATATTGCTGCTGAGTGACACCGCTGGGTACCATATTCAAGTCCAAAATTCTATCAGCTTTTATCATTGGGTCTTTTTATTCTTCTTACTTCTGTTTCAGTACAACCATTGTCCTTAGAAGGCATTTTGAAATGATGCAGCAGTGACACATTTGCACACCGCACTAAACATGAAATAAAATATTCAATATTTTGGGTAACACTTTACAATAAGGTTTGTTAGTTAACTACATTATTTAACATGGACTAACAATGAACTAACATTAACTAAGGATATTAAATGCTGTAAAAATATATTGTTCAACACATTAACTAAAGTTAACAAATGGAACCTTATTGTAAAGTGTTACCTTATTTTGTGTACTGTCCTTCCCTGTAGTGCTTTTCTTACCTGTTGGAGAAAAGCAACAAATTTGCACATAAAGTCTCCAAATATCCAACCGGGAAGAGGGTACAACGTAGCAGTGAACGGCACACAGCACAGCAGGAAAATGATGTCAGTTGCAGCCAAGTTAGCTGAGGAAACAATATACAGTATGTGTTATGAATCCAATGTATGTAAAAAGATCTGCATGTTATATATTGAATGTGAAATATGAGAACATATTGAGCACCGTTTCTATTACTGTTATGTGCTGTGATGTTGAGGCAGGCTACAGGGATTCTGTCAGTGCTTGAAATGTTGTGAAGTTACAACAATGTTTTTAGGATAATGGAGATGGTTGATGGTTGGTGAATGAAACTGTGGGAAAAAGGTGTAGTGGTGCAAGAGTGGATTCATTTGTGAAATATAATGAAATACAAGCTCGGAGAGAAACATTGACTCTTGTTGGATGTTAATCAGTTCTCATATTCAGATGAATTAAATTCACTTGTGATTGCAAACAGTCTGAAAAGTATAAATGCATTTGGTAATACTTTAAAATAAGCTGCCATTTGTAAACAAACTGTTAGCAATATTTGTTTACATAAAAAAACAATGAACGAGACTTTTACAGCATTTGTTAATCTTGTTTAATGTTATTTTCTACATTTACTAACATTTAAAATGTAAAAATGCAGAACGTTTTCCGTGAGGGTTAGGTTTAGGGGATAGAATTCATAGTTTGTGCAGTATAAATATAATGATGTCTATGGAGAGTCCTCATAAGGATAGCCGCACCAACGTGTGTGTGTGTGTGTGTGTGTGTGTGTGTGTGTGTGTGTGTGTGTTGTACTCAGGTGATTATTCTTTTCATCCGTTTTTATTTGTAATCAGAATGAAAATCAGAATTCAGTTTTTACCGGTCAAATGGGCTCATAAGTAATTCGACTAAGCACTGTAGTCACTCAAGTTATGGTCTGAGAAATGTAAAGGCAATGCCTAACCTTACAATTTTGCTCAAGTGGTCCTTGTTAGATTATATTGGATTACATGTATTAATTGTCACTGTGCAGACAAAGCCAATACAAATACAAGTTTGAAGCCAATTAAATATACTTAGGATCTAACCAGAAGTGCAAATAGTAATAAAGTTAAATATATTTTAAGCTCAAAATCCCTCCAAAATGTGCTGAATTCCTCAAAGGAAGGCATTATGATTGACTGACAGCACATCATTCTACGGTTAATAAACATCTCCAACTAGAATAATACTAATTCACTGTCAATAGCTTTTAAGCAATTCCTGCCATCGCAGTGCAGAATTTTATTACTTTCACACTACTGACACTGAGCACATTAAATATCCATACTAATTGCTAAAATATCATTTGGGAAACATGCTGGGCATTACAAGTGCAGTCACTGAAACTCACCTATGTAAAAGTTAGTGGCAGTCCTCATCTGTCTGTGTTTGGAGATGACATAGATGACTAGAGAGTTCCCGATCAGTCCCACCAACATGATGAGAGAGAAGAAAAGGGGCACGAGCCAAGCGTCCGTCAGGAAAGGATGCTCCCCTTCCTCTGTGTCTTCCATAGTCGAGTTTCCAATGGAACCATTTAATGCCTCAGTGGAGTTCCAGTCACTTGCAAACATGATTTAATACTCACCAATAAAATAACTTAAATTAAGAGGAAAAAAGCTAATTTTCTTCTCTCAGGCAGTGATGAAACAAAAGATAAAATCCTCATTCCAACAAATCCAAAACATTTTAAAGAAAACAAGGCTGAAATTGGTGTATTTTCCTAGTACTTTTGTAGATAATGTAGGCAGGGATTTGAGGGAGATGATCGCAGTAAATTGTCTGACTTTTCTTCAGCTGTTTGAAAAAGGAGCCCTGTGAGCTTTATCCACTCAAAGACAGAGTGGATTCGATCCCATTGGCTTTATACACACAGCCTGCACACACGTGGGCAACAGAACGATTGTAGAATGAAGAAATGATGTCAGGTTGCCTAGCAACAACATTTTAGATCTCTGTCTCTCATCATACCACTGCTATGTGTATAGATAGCGCAAACTATAAATGTAGTATTTACCCTGCAACATACACATAGCCTAAAGAAACACAGACAAAACTCAGTGCAATCTTCTTTGGTAGCAGATCAATGTCATATAAGTACACTCAACATCAGTACAAGTAGCTTCTCCTTGGTTGAGTTAGTGTTTTGTTTTTTTTTCTTACAAAATGCTATATGTTCACTTTTGGTGCAATTTGAACCAAATTCAGACTATGAAGTAGCAATTCAATCAGACGTATGGTCTGGTAGAATGAGTTTACAATCATGGCTGAATCATACCCTGGCTGTTCAGTTAAGAGCACAATGGTCTCTCTGAACTTTGATGAAGACAGGGTAATCGAACACTCCCACATTCTCTATTCAATACAATTCAGCACTTCAGTTTGCCTGCTCTTGATTGCGTTCCTTGACCCCCACACAATAAAGTTTATAATTACACATATTTGTTGCATAAAAGAGATCAGTTAATAAACAGTATGTGCTGAAAATATTTTATACTGAGCATTGTCCATATAAAATGTTTCATATGTTGTATAATATTGATGATTGCAGCCCAGAGGAAATTTTAATTGCACAGCAGTTGAACTTTCATAGCTCAGGAGTCTTAATGGAGGTCTCAGTTATGCTTCAATTAGTCTCAGCCTCAGACTGTGACTGATTGCTTTACATGCCAGTTAGATGACTACTCCTGTCTAAGTAGGCAGTTCTTGGCCAATTTAAAGGATTTCAAATAAAAAATAAAAAAAATCCATTCCAGATGTGGACATTCCAAGTTGAATGGTTGACCAAAAATTTGAAGCTCCAAATAGCACATTAAGGCAGCACAAAAGTAATACATCTGACTCCACTGGTTTAATCCATGTTTTCTGAAGTGATCTAATTGGTTTTGAGTGAGAACAGACCAAAATGTAACAACTTTTTCACTGTACATCTTGCCATTGCAGTCTCAAGGCACAATCATGAGATCAGGCTCAATTACACTTCCTAGATCTTGACGCATACGCACACCACTAGATGGCGCTAGGAAGCGTAGTCAAGCTTGAAATCATGATAGCCAAGGAGACTGCTGACACCAAGATTTATAGTGAAAAAGGAGTTACATTTTGGTCTGTTCTCACCCAAAACCATTTGGATTGCTTCAGAAGACATTTACATTTATGCATTTGGCAGAAACTTTTATCCAAAGTGACTTACAGTGCATTTATTACAGGGCCAATCCCCCCGGAGCAACCTGGAGTTAAGTGCCTTGCTCAAGGACACAATGGTGGTGGTGGTGGGGATCGAACCAGCGATCTTCTGATTAACAGTTATGTGGTTTAGCCCACTACGCCACCCCAAGACAAGGACTAAGCCACTGGAGCTTCAAAATTTTGGTAACAATTTACTATGGCCCTACAGAGCAGAGATATTCTTCTAAAAATATTTGTGTTCTGAAGAAGAAAGTCATACACATATGGGATGGCAGGAGGATGAACTTCATTTTTGAGCTACTATAATGCCCAGATCACTGCCGTTTTAGTCAAATAAATGGCTACGCGAGACTATGTTAAATTAAGTAAAAACTTGTTTCTCTTATATTTCCTTATGAGACATGAAAATAGAAATGAATAAATGAATTGTTGACACAGTAAGAGTATAGAACAATTAAATTAACATGGACAGAATTTGTTGTGAAATGTTTGGGTTCATACTGAAATCTCAGATTTTTGACTTGTATGAGATCTCTTCTAAAACTCTTGAGGACATATATACGAGAGTCTTTTTGTCTGGAAAAAAATCGCAGGAGACTTCTAGGAAACAAATAATTTGTTCTCCATTTAATCTCATTGCTGTCTTGGAAAAAAAAATTATTATAGAGATCTCAATCATGATTTTTCTTAAAACAGTATGTAAATGCAAACTAAAACATCTGAATAACTAAATTAAAAAACTTATCTGAACACATTAAATAATCAATTTCTATCTCTACTCAATACAATTCAGCACTTAAGTTTGCTGCTCGTTTGCATGATTTGACCCACACGCATTGATACAATTACATTTTTATAATCATTATAAGTTGAGAAGTTTTTTCAGTATGTGATGAAAATATTTCATGTTTGTTTGGAAGAGTTCATTGTGCATTTTGCATATACAATTTTTCATATTAGATGTTCAATTTGATATGCCCATAGAGACCCTGCTTACAGTAGGCTACATTTTACTCTATCTTTAACTGTTAAAAAAAAAAAACATTCCTAAACACAATAAATGATTCCACTTTAAAGGAAAGTAATAAAGTATGTAATCAGCTGGAGTGGTGGTGGTGTAGTGGTCTAAACCACATAACTGGTAAACTGGTAATCAGAAGGTCGCACCACCATTGTATCCTTGAGCAAGGCACTTAACTCCAGGTTGCTCCGGGGGGATTGTCCCTGTAACAAGGGCTCTGTAAGTCGCTTTGGATAAAAGCGTCTGCCAAATGCATAAATGTAAATGTAAATGTAATCAGTCATACAGTGCCTAGCATGGTACAGCTTAGAGCACTAAAGGCATTGTTGAACAGTCATGGTAATAAAAAACAAACAAAACAAAAAAACACTTTGTATGCCTGCGAAGTGGTTTTGAAGGTCACAGGAAAACAACTAAACCCAAATTTGTATTCCGATACCGGCATTCTCAGAATCTCAGGGCATATGGGCCTGCTGCAGCTTGAAAGCTGTCAAGCTTCAAAACGGTCCTGTCTATGTGCCATGTTCACAAAGATCCATAGGCTAGCCATCCACAGGAGTTGGACATCATATATGTTTTACTGCAGTAATAGATATTGTAATAGATATTGTTTTATAAGCACTTTGCCATGGAAATAATTGGCAACGGTTCAGTTGCATTGTTGCATCCTGTCATGAAATATGTATGCCCTACAGCAGACAATACCATAAAAAATACAAAGACAGCACAACTGGCATGAAGAGCTAAACAAATAGCAGAATATATGGCTGCATATGTGCCCAAAGCACTCTAATTGAGTATTATATATTTTTTAAGTTAGTATTTTTAATATTTAAAAGTTTAAAAAGTTTAACCTCCACTGGTCAACATTGCATGCTGGCTGCAGAACATAATTTAGTGTGTATTGCATTTCTCCATCATACCATTTACTTGGCAAGGCATAGATGTTTCAGGTCGTCAGTTAGCTAAGACTTTACATGAGCTTCATTTGCTTGTTTTGCATTCAATGTCTTATTCAAAGAAGCCTGCGTTCATGGTTCATGAGACAAATAATTAGGAAAACTGAGTGAAAAACGAATTGATTCTCCACAACTTTTCCATTTTCTGACAACCTTATGTGTAAGCACTGATAGAATGACGAATTGCATGGTGGTAACTGAACTGAACAAACCAAGTTCCTTAACATGCAACTCTTGTTTAGGCTGACACAGATCATTTTGTTTCCAGCTATTTCACAGGCAATTTCAATTTAATTTATCTTTGGCATTATAGAAGACAAGTCACAGGGAAGTTGACTGTATTTACAAACTCTCCATATTTACGATAGAACAATGTTTCTTATAAATTATTTATGCAAGTTTTATTAAATTTTTTAGTTCATGCAGGGTGTAACGTAGTTCAATGGGCAAGGAGGAGGCAAAACCGGCTTGATAATATAAATAATAGTTTAATATAAAACTGAAACAAAAGACAAACACACACATGACGGACATGTCTGTAAACTATCTTTCTCTCGTCGCACCACCATCTGCCATTGGCCTTTATCCCTCTCTGAGGGTTAATTAGCCTGATAAGGGACCGGGTGTGTATAATCACTACCAGGCCCCGCCCTCCACCCTGCCACACAGGGTTTTTTATTTTATCTGCTAGTGCAGTGGTTTGCAACCAGAGGGCCTGGACAACTAGGGGGTATCAGCAAACTTCCAAGGGGGTCTCAAGAGGACTTATAATAGTTTAAAATAAGTTAATAGGCTATTAAAGCAATATTACACATAGGTTGAGTGCCGCAGGTAATCACAGCCATGCTGATATGCAGACATACAGCATGATTGCAAGTGTGATATTACTTTTATACAACAGCTCAATGAACAAGTATATAAATAAATGAGGAAAAACTATGGACTGACACAAAACAATGCACTTGTGTATGAAACTAATTTCAGTCATGATCTGCTGTTACTAGTTTGAAAGATGTGCCCAAACCTTCGTTACTAATTCAAAAACTTCACTTTATAACTAGTAATGACAGCTTGGGCTGTTTCTAACAAGTTATTGGAGAAAAAAATGTGGATGTAAGTGTGTGTGATTATCTGTGTCTGTCACAACTCCTGAGCAGTTATGAAGCTGTTTAACTCTATTACTCTGCTGTAGGGTAGTGTTAGTCAGCTTACTAAAGATAATTGACTTTTGATCAGATAAATCCTATTTTCTTTGTCTAAAAATTGCTGTCGGAGCAGGGGTTCCTTCTGAATATTTTGTGGTAGCCAGTTCACAAGAGTCATTCACTATTAAACAGTATTCTCCTGTGCCATGTTTAATATTTACATCTCCTCTTAATGCGGCAACTCTACTAACAGGTAAGAGCCCTGAGTATGCGTTTACTATATCTGATGTGTCTCTAAGCTGTGATAAACCTCAATGTTTAAGCTATTAGTTTAACTCTATTCCAAGCAGTAGTGTATTAGTAATCCAATCTGTTATAGAGTGAGAGACAATGCCGATGACTTCAGAGAAATCAATTCGCTGACTGATATTGCAGTCTCAGTGAACTCAACTGGCTCATAACACCACCACCTGCTGGCTAAAATATATAATGTCAAAGGGATAAATGAAAAGATAAACATCTAGCTGCTCTTTCACATCTACACTGCTCTTACATGTTTGTGTAGAACGGCATGAACATGTGCAGATTTATTCAAACAGTAAAGTGTCCCAGTGCTGTTGGTGTGAGCTATCAGCACTCTTGGAACGGCTCTCGTCCAATGAGATTTGGTGGTAACAGTTTACGAAAAGGTTTCATTGGTTAACATTAGTTAATGCATTAGGTATCATGAACAAACAATTAACAATATGTGTTTTTTTTACAGCATTTAGTAATCTTGGTAAATATTGGTTAATAAAAATACAACTGTTCATTGTTAGTTCATAGCGCATTAACTAATGTTAACTAGTACAACTTTTGATTTAAAAAAATATATTGTACAACAAGTAAACTAACATCACATTTCTTGTTTTAATTCAGCAACTGCTTACAACTGTTTTTTTTGAAGAACCTACAATTTAACATAAAATTATTGCATTAATTACTTTAATCTATTGCTAATCCTAGTAGTTGATCAAACGTTGATAACATTTATGTTTAGAAGATGTATACATTTAAAATTTACAGCATTTCTCTTCTGGTGAAATGGACTACAAATATACTGTAGATGACTCATCTTGCACAAGGCAGATTTTTGTCCAATCAAATGCTTTCTAGAATTAGAATGTATCACTTCCTAATATCACCAGCTACCATTGAGCAACAAATCATGGCTTCTTGGCTGTGACATAGCATTGTGGCTATTTAAAAAAAGGAGGGGGGGTGGAGTGGGCAGATTTTTCCTCAATTTCTTTTTTAACAGGAAATATGCTAATACAGGAAAGAAAACTTTGCTTGACTAGTAATTTCATGGTGTCTTTGACATTTGTTAAATTGGTCAAATGTTTTGTGATGAGAAGAAAAGAATGGAGGTGACCTTGTTATCAGCAAGTTCAAAAGTGAAAACATGCTGCTGAAAATTGCTGTATACATGCTGGGCATTGTGATCAGCTAGCAACCTCACCAAGGATACACCACCAACCTTATTAGCAAAGCTAATAATATTTTTCCTCTAAGATGTATTTTTCCTCTCAATAGGGGAAATAGCTGCTGCAAAATTCTCCAAATTTGCTGTACACGTATAAAATATTTACCATACTTCTGTCTCTTTTTATATGTTGTCACCCTGTGTAGTTTTGTCTGTAGCCAATTGTTTGAATAAAATCATCAGTACCGCATGCAACAGCAATTCTGCTTGCTACAATTCCCTCAATGACACTCCCTCCAATCTCAAAGCCAATGCCACAAGACAATCTATCCACCCCAACAAAGCTAAACCTTGTCCTCCAGCCTTCCCTAAACTTATCACCATCTCCACATGCACCTGACTGAATTCATTCAAGCTGTTTATTTTGAGGTGACCAGATTGTTGGGATATCTGCATAGCATGTGCAACCAGCCCCAAAAGCACTGCGTGTTGATGTGTGGGGTGATTAAGCAGTTTTGACATTCTTCTGTCTGTTGTGACATAATGATTGGTAAGAAAATATGCAATGGAAGATGGTGATGTCACCCAAGTGTCATTATCAAAAAAACATCACCAACATGCATATGTGCACATGTATACACATTGCAAAAATCATTTTCTTAATTAGTATTTTTGTCTTGATCTCCCAGAAAAAATATCTATAAACATAAATAACAGACGTAAGATATCATTGTTTTGAGAGAAAATATCCTAAATTAAGTTTATTTTTCATGCACACCTTCACAAGCATAAATCAACAACATTTTGTAAAGTTTTACAATGTGGTCAGAAGAAATAATTAATATTTTAGGCCACATCCACACTAATACGTTTTTGTTTGAAAACGCATCTTTTTCTCCACTTTGACTACAAAAACGGAGCATTTAGAAAACGCTCTCCCAAGTAAAGGGGTCATAAAATGCTCTTTTTTTAAAAGTTGTATTATCTTCCCTGAGGTCCACTGATAATTAGTAATTATTTTGCATTAAAACAGTCATCATTTTGTAATTAATGATGATTTTCCCCCCTGTTTTTAGCACTCAGTCTGAAATGCTCAGTTTTGGCCTAAGCGCATCATTAAAACCTAAATGTAAACAGCCACTGTTCTGATTGGCTAACATCGCACAGCCTCTCGAATAGAGCCATTTTTGAAACTCAATTGTAAAAGAATGAACCAGCTCAACAACATTATACAACTAAATGTCAGGGTTTGCACATAACACACACCCTACACATTGCATCCGAATATATTAATCTGGTCATCTCAAGCACAGCACAACACTTAACACTGCACCGAATGCGAGAGTCACGTCAAAAGCAATAGAACCTATTATAATCAATAGTCTCTTTTCCACCATCGGGCCGAACAATTTTGAGCACAGTGAGGAATTCTTACATTAGCATTTCCACCCGTGCACAATTCAGCAATGCATGATTAGAAACCGTTCTCGGCCATAATTCTCAGCACTGTTAGACATCCGTGCTCAATTGTGGTGGTGGAATGCCTGTAGTGATATCGTGACTCATATTGGTCACTTGTCAGTCGTTTTTTTTCTGGAGATGGCCAAGTATTTGGGCAAAGTAAACACCCTTCTCACGTGGTCCTTAAACTCTTGCATTACCAAGGTAATGCTTGATGTGTTTCTTGTGTACATTCGAAGTCTGTTTTAAGCACCACAGTGGAACAAAATCAGTAACTGTGCCGGCTGGCCCGGATCGGCACAGAATAGAATGGTTTTGCAACAAGAAAAGTTCGGCCCAATGGCGGAAAAGAGACTTATGATGCTTTCTAACATGGAAGCATCCGTTGCAGCGACAGATGTCCCATTACATTTAGCGCTGCTCGTGGTGGCACTACTACTGGTTTAGAAAGTGTGTGTCGATGCGCCCAGTGTAGACAGCCTCAAGCCATTGTGTCGCATCAATGGTCATGCCAGGTGTAAACAGGATGTCAGCACCAATCACACAGTCATGACATATGAAATATTCATGAATTAAACTGTTTGCTCCCTTTTTTGCAATCAAGTCCAAGGCTTTTTAACTGCCCCATCCTTCAAAAACAGTTCCTTTGCAAAGCTTGAATCATATTATGACTGGTACATTATGAGCCAAACATACAACCCACTCTAAAACACACTGAAGACACAATCCATATACAGTTTCTAGTATCATTATTTCAAGTTTTCATACACAAGCAACTAAAAATAGCACAGATGGGCGAAAGAAAGCATCCATGAAAACAAGATAATAATGCAAGGAAATTAATTATGCAGTGCACAAATACATTACAACTCAAACAGCCCTTTTGTATAAATGTACAATTTATACACCATAGTCCTGGCCTAACAAATTACTATGCAGGATTAGAGTTACAAAATGGATTACTGACAATTACAGACACATTCCAACAATATCAAAGCAAATACTGAAGCTTGTGTATATCAAAATAATGTTTATCAAAATGTTCAATCTGTTAAAATACAACAGCAGTTATATCTAATGTAAAACAGAGTTTTGCCATAGAGAATATTAGTAATTTTACAGACTGCTTTGATTACTGATATCTAATTTACAGAAAATATACTATACATCAGAGAAGGCATTACAGATATAGACCGAATAATTAAAATCAATGTTTCTGAAGTCATCTTTAGAAGCCTGCTTAAGATATGTTTGGAGGAAAAAAACACTTTCAAATGGACCGACAACATCATATGCCAAACATATGAAAAGCGAGTCTGCATGCATAAAAACTGTTTTCTTCAGATGTCAATACATATCAAAGAAGCCCTTTCACGCGACTCGTACCATTACACTTGGTGATGGAAAGAGCACAAAACTTCAGTGTAATTATACTGAGAATTCTTTAAAACTAGAAATACTTTGAGGGTCATCTTAGAGATGCATTATCCTGCATCAGACCTATGGAAAAGATATGCCAGTGCATGGGGGTAGATAAGGGGAGAAATTCTCTGGCATGTTGATGATTTCAGAACTAGCTAATTGGAAACGAAGTGGCCTTAAATTAAAATTTGCACAATGTGCTACTCAGTCTGAATGAATTAAGCTAAATTTGAAATCGTGCAATTTAAAATGTCTTGTGGTCTCTCTTGATGGTGGATGGGGCTTTTTGGAGAGGATAAATCATAAAACCTGGTGTCTAAGTGCCTGAAACCTGCAGTGGTTTCAGTTGTATCCATTTGATCACAGTGTCTCATAGGTTTAATCACAGTTTTCAGTGAAGAGATGCTGATTATAGAAATGAGAGAGACCATTTAGACACTGAAGTGGAAAAAATGGTTGGAATTATTCATGCTGTTGTTGGTAACTAAAGGACACGGTGTTCTTCCACAGTGCAGACTTAGTTGTGCTTCTAAAATTGGTCAAACTTTAGGTGATTATTTTTTATATTGCTTAATGGTTGATGGTAACGGGATGAAACAAAGCCATTTGTGAAACATGGGACATGTTGCCTCTAAAGTCAAACATTTCACAGCTCCCTCATTTCTTCTCACTCTGTAATTACAGGCCTGGCCACTCAGTCAATGTTAATGTAACAAAGCAGTGATGAGTGAAAGTAAAGAGAAGATCCAGAGGACTCTGTGAGTGATTAATCTACAGCATTGTTCACCACCTTCTAATGACACTTATCAGATAGTAGTAAATTATAACAGACAACAGTGGAAAGAATCCTAGTTATTCTAGTCCTTAGATATGGCTCGGGTCCATCTTTTAATACAAGTCTATGAGATTTATTTGACCTGTTTTGTCGTCCACCATGCAAAAATCTAAGGTACAGTATAGTGCACTAAAAAAAAAGAAGACAATTCTGTTATTTACTCTCCCTCTTGTTTTTCCAACCCCTTGTGACTTTCTTTCTTCCATGGAACATAAAAGAGAAGTTTGGCAGAATGTTTACCTCAGTCACCTTTAACATTCACCTTTTTTCTATTCAATAATTGTGAATGGTAACTGAGGCTGTCTAATATCTCATGAATGATGACAGAATTAAAAATTTTCGGTGAACTATTCCTTTTTAAGTGTAATTGCTCAGAAAAGCTGTATGATTTGAAGTATCAAAGGTATAAGAAGTTTTGAGATTTAGAGTATTTCCATAGTAAATTTTTTTTGGATTTTTATTTAAATTAATATTACAGGTTCAATACAAGTTAAGCTTAATTGACATGAAATACTGTATGCTATAATGTTGATTAACATTAAAAAAAAAAAAATTGACTTTACCCTCCTTTTTCAAAAAAAAAAAAAAGAAAAACAAAACAGAGTTTACAGTGAGGCAATTACAATGGAAGAAAATGGGGACAATATTTGGAGGGTTTAAAGGCAGAAATGTGAAGCTTATAAGCTGTTATTTGCTGTTATTTGAGGTATAAAGTTGTTTCAATTGCCATTTTAACAGTCATTTTAAGGTTATAGCATTTACGGGGTTATGTCATCATGGCAACAAAATTGTAAAATTGGATATATCTTTACACAGAAAAGGTTAGTAAGCGATTTTACCACATTAAAATCATGTTAAAACTGATATTTTGTATGTCCTGTGGCTCTAATTTTGAAACAGTGAGTATTTTAACATTTAAGGATTGGCCCAATTCACTTCCATTGTAAGTGCCTCACTCTTAAGTTCGATTTTTTCCCCTTTCTTTTCTTTTTAAAGATGTGTTTTTGTGGTAATCAAGATTATGCCATAAACTATGTCGACTGAGCATAACCCGGAATATTCCTTTAATTTTTTTAAATACCTAAACCTAAACATGAGCAATAGTGATGTTTGCCTTGCCTTTTTTGCTTATAAATACAGACAGAAGCCAGCTCTCTCAACATTAACATTTAAGTTAATGAAAATGGTAAAACACTTCACAGTTAATGCATATTAATATTCATAATATTATATCATAATATCATTATTCATAATGGTAGCATTCAAAATTAATGGATATCCTAATGAAATTCCTGTTTTTAATATGTGAAAGAAGTGACAGTCTGTGTGGATTGTTCCTTGTCCATATTTAAATAGTGGCAAGGACAGACTAACTATTAAGTTAAATGTTAAAAACAGCTCTTCTTCTTTGTGCTATAATTTTTAATATAATGTGTATTAATAGCATCAAATAACCCAGTTTTCCAGTATAATGTGTTAAAATTGTGCATGCACTATTGCGATAACTCTATAAGATGAGTGCCCTTGTCTATAGGTGAAACTGCAGAAAATGATGTTACTCATTTTATGTTGCTAGCTTTTATTAAAAAAAGGAATACATCTGTGGAACAGAAGTTTGACAAAATTGCCTCCTGTCTTTTGACTACAGTCCAGTGAGCCCATAATGGGCATTGTGGTTTAGAAAGATGCAAGCGGTGTGCCTGATGCTGGTAACCATGCCAACGTATTATTTTCCGTAAGCCCCATAGTTACACCCCATCCAAGCTAAATAGATACAGTATATTAGATAATATTATAAAAGATTAAACCAACCATCTCTGTTATAGAATGGTTCAGCATGTTCTCTAAACAGAACATGTAGAGGGTACTCAAATGTGTCCTTTGGGAATTTGCTTTTGAAACAAATAATTTTGGTTCCAATTCAGTTAGATGACAGAGCCTAAAATATGACAAACATACATAGCACATAAGCCAAGGATAGCTTAGCATTGAAGGTTTTGCAGTAATATGATATAACAGTAATTTTCCCCAATTAAATTTTTTATACACAAAAATAATTACCACTTTTGAAAAATATGTTTAAAAGCATGTGCACTGACATGGTATGAAGACTTCAGTCACCAGTCATATCTGTAATCTATGGAAGACGGATCCTGGCAAGCAATAACAAAAATAAAAGAGCTAATTCTGAGATTTGTATCTACAATTGTGAGCGAGGAGGTACATCGAGAGCATATTTTTCATCTTGGATATGATCAGCGAGCCCATGCAGGAAGAGGTCCCATCTCACAATCACCCGCAGCGGAGAGAGTTCGGAACTCAATGGTGTAGTCCATGACCGATCGATCCCCCTGATGGATATCACAAAGTTGATGTGTCGCCACCATTCCCTGAAGAGTCTGATCAAACATTTTCTTCATCTCTGAAGAAAATGAAGTATAATTTACACAGCAGGCAGCTTGAGCTTCCCAGACAGATGTTCCCCAAACATGCACCTAACCAATGAGTTGTGTAATGACGTAAGCAATCTTAGAGCAGGTAAGTAAATGGCCTGCTAATAATATAATACAGCACTTTTTTTTAACCTTAGAGGTTACCAAAGTGCTTTACACTGTGTCCCATTCACCCATGCACACACACTCATACACCAATGACAGCAGATGCCATGCACAGCACTAACCTGCCATTGGGAGCAACTTGGGGTTCATGTGGAGTTGTGTGGGCTGGGAATCGAACTGCCAACCCTGCGATTAGCGGCCGGCCTGCTCTACCACCTTAGCCAGAGTCGCACCTAAGTGACAGCAGCAGGTGAGAAGGTAGGTTATCAGTGACTGGTTAGCACTGGGAATAATGAGGATTAATTATTTGGGAGAGACACCAAACAAACAAACAAACAAACAAACAAACAAACAAACAAACAAACAAACAAGCATGAAAAACTAGACCAACTGACAGAGGCTGGCTGCATAGAGAACACACAATACAATCTGGCACAAACAGCAAGCATGAGGGCTTAATATGGGAGAGGAGAAAATAGGGAACAGGTGAAACTAATGGTGATAATGAGCCTGCCAACCCTGTGGAGAAACCCTGCAGCTCTGTCGAGTACATGGCCAAGTAAACAAACAGGGAAACACATAAGGAAAACATAAAATGGCACAAACAGAACGGACACACTGCCAAATCACCCAGAGATCCCAACATATACTGTATATGTATAAATATACATATTGGAAAAATAAAAGCTATCATTAGTCATGCAGCACACTAGGAACAACCTTTAGAATGTTAAAACGACATGTTAGTGAATGTTAGTGATTTTTTTCTAAAATAATTGAAAATTATACATTTTGGGAAAATATATTGTATGTAGTAAGTCAGTCTATCCACTGGCAGCCTACTACAAACTTCAGAATCTTAAAATTTATTTTCACAGTTTATATATACAACCCCAATTCCAAAAAAGTTGGGACTGTATGAAAAATGCTAATAAAAACAAAAAGGAGTGATTTGTAAATTATATTCAATCGTTGCTGTATTGAAAGCACTAATACTACACATTATATGATGTTTTACCTTTTGAATTGTATTGTTTTTTGAAAATGTACTGTAATTTCAAATCAGATGATTGCAACATGCTCCAAAAAAGTTGAGACAGGACCCTACAGTGCAAAATATAGTAAAAAGATTCAAGGAATCTGGTCAAATCTCGGTGAGTAAAGGGCAAGATGAAAACCACTTCTGAATGCTCGTGATGTCCAATCCCTCAGACGTCACTGTCTTAAAAATCGTCATTCATCTAAAATGGATATCATGAACACGGGCTTGGGATAACTTTAGTAAACCTTTGTTAGTCAACACCATTAATCACGGCATCCACAGCTGCAAGTTAAGACTTTACTATGCAAAGCAGAAGTCCTACATCAACACAGAAGCACTGCTGATTTTTCTGGGCTTGGTCTCAGAGTCCACATTTCAAAAAGTTTTTGAAAAACACAGCCGTCGTATATATAGGCTAACTTTTATAAAAAGCATAAGTCAGTTGACTGAATGCTTGGACACTGTCGATGTTTTACACAGTGGGTACAATTTTCAGACGGTCCCTTACATACGCAAGGCAATGAAAGTGCATCCTAGTGTGTGTATGCTTTATTCTGTAGCTACAACAAACATTGACTGTTAAATGATTTATGCCCCTATTGTATGGTTATATACTCTAACTTTATTTTGATAATTATATATTTGTAAGACTGTCATATCAAGAGGACACAATGATGAGAAAGGCCACTGCAAATGCAAATAAAACATTTTATCAAGCAATTGTGAGTTTATATCACATAATTGCAATTTTTAATCTCAATTGCAAGATAAACTCAACTCAACTCAAACTTTATTTATAGAGCACATTTATAACAAAAGGAGTTGACCCAAAGTGCTTTATAATACACATTTCAGTCACAACATAATATGCATAATATACTCTTATATAAATACTAATAAATACTTGAGCCTAAAATCTATATCCATAATTAAAAATTATTTAAATTCAAATGAGTAAACATTTTTTTAAAGTAGATTTAAAAAGGCAGAGCATTGGAGCTGTCCTGATATAAAGTGGAAGCTTGTTCCAGAGTTTGGGGCCTACAATAGCAAATTAACAATCGTCCTTCAATTTGTAGCGACAACGAGGAACTTTCATCAGAAATTGTTCATCTGACCTAAGTGCTCTAGTAGGAGAATATAATCTCCATATAAAGTCGCAATTGAGAAAATAAAAGTCACAATTGTGAGATAAAAAGTCAGAATTAGATATTTTATTTTTTGTTACGTTTAATTAGCTATTTTATCCACCTTCCATAGTAATCTAACAAAAGCTGTTTTATTTTATTTCAGCATGTCACCTCATGGAGACAACATGCTAACATTACATAGTACTAACTGTATTTCGGTAACCTTCCTGTTATCTGACATTTGCACTTGCAGAATAAATTAAATTGGTTTAACTGCGAATAGTAGTTCTGGTGATTTGATTCATTTCAGTGACTCATATCCAGCAAGATCAATAAATAAACTTCAATTTGTTCAAAATGCTGCAGCCAGAGGAGTGCTGACTAGAACTAAGGAATATGATCATATTAGCCCCATTTGATCGTCATTAAATTGGCTACCTGTTAAATTTCGTATGAATTTTTAAATTGTTAACTACGTACAAAGTACTTAAGTGACCTTCTACCATGCTATATTCCATCACGTTCATTATAAATGCAAAAATTGTGGCCTGTTATTAGTTCCTAGAATATCAAAATCCACAAAAGGAGGTAGATCATTTTCATATTTGGCTCCTAAACTATGGAATAGTCTCCCTAACACTGTTCGATATCACTCAGTTTAAGTCTAGACCAGAGTTACCTCTATTTAGCCAGGCATACACCTAATTTATCATTCAACTCACAATTAGGCTACTTTAGTTATGTCTGCCAGAACCAGAAACATTGATCATCATCTATAACTCTACAATAAATTGAATGGCATCTGTGCTAATGTTATTCTATTTGTTTCCCTGTCTCAAACTTGGGACTCCTATGAGGTCACCAGAACTGGCTGGATCCAGCTCCGTTAGTGATTCATGTTGGACTCCACTGCTACATGTCACCTCACTGATCTCTGCCTGCATCACCTCGGTCTAATGATGGAATACACTCTTGAAATGGAATACATAGACAATCAATGAATTGCCAACAAAGCATCTTCATCAGCCAACTAACAAGGACAATGCTTTTATGTGTACTTCTGCAGCTAATCAGAATGGATTTAAAAGACATTAGTCATTAATCTTACAGTTCATACAAAATCTTTGTTTAAACACTGACCCTTAACACTTATTGAGTTTAATAATTTTATACCATGACTTGCACTATACACAAGTAATATTGGCATTATATTCATGATGTTAGCCAGAGGGGAACTGGCCCCCCCAGTGAGTCTGGTTTCTCCCAATGTTATTTTTCTACATTAACCAACATCTTATGGAGTTTTGTGTTCCTTGTCACAGTCGCCTTCGGCTTGCTCACTGTGTTTCTAAATACAATTATTATTTAATTACTTTTTTTAAACACAATTCTCAATCGTATTTAATCAAACTACCCAATGATCATTCTAAGACTATTACAGCTTCATTTTTTGTTAATGCATGATTTTCCAGATATGCTGCTTTTAAAAGATGTGTTTTGTGAAAGGCGCTATACAAATAAAAATGACTTGACTTGACTTACACTGTGCACCAATGCACAACATTTCCATTCGTAATTCATGTACATTTAACTGTATGGTCTTCAGTAATTCTTACACTTTCAAAATCGGGGATTATGTTTTGTGCACACCTACAGTATCTTGTCTTATTGCATTGCACCCCTTTTTCTACTAGTTGAATGTGACTGACTCACATGCTGAACTGAATGAACGACATGCCTCCCCACATCAGATCTTCGTTCACGACTGACTTTCAGAGAGAGAGAAAAAAAATGCTCCTCCTTGGTGGGCAAATTTCGCCGTTTCGCTTCTATTCCACAACACTCCCATAATGTGAGTGACGTTCACTGATTGGGACGATTGGGACCACAGTCGGCTACGATGTATATCGTGCAGTCTGACATAATGTCACACAGTGTGCCATGGCGATATCAGTGTGTTCATATCATACAGTCTGACAAGCAACAATCGTAAAGGACTATTATAAATTGTACAGTGTGCACCTGCCTTTAAATGACTGACTCTACTGATTTATCGAAGGGTCGTATTCATTCAGCGTGTGAAACCAATTATATTCTCCTTCACAGCCTGCACTCAGATGCTATTGGCTTGTGTTATAGTCAGTCTTTACAGGCATGAAAAGCAGTAGAGCTCATTGGCACTTGGCTCATTGAAAGGGAGAGACGTCAGTGAATGAGAACGAGAAATATAAAACAGTGTATGGAGGTGAACAAGAACAATTTGTTCACTTAAAAAGATTTGTTCAAAAAGACTGATTTGTTCAATGCCGTTGGCAACTAAAATTAGTTTTGATTGATGCTGCATCCACACCACTAGGTGTCAGTCTAAGTTTACAACATTATATTAGCATGCATAACATAAACATAAATAACTTGTGTGCACCTCTACGTGATCAATGCTAGCATCATAATTGCAAAAGGATGTGTCTGAGGTTTGGTTAATAGATACTGAGGTCACAGGGACATAATGTCTGTCATATCTGCCAGTTCAAGTAGTGGTGGTGGCATAGTGAGCTAAAGCACATGACTGGTGATCAGAAAGTCGTTGGTTCGATCCCCACAGCCACCACCATTGTGTCCTTGAGCAAGGCACTTAACTCCAGGTTGCTCTGGGGGGATTGTCCCTGTAATAAGTGCTCTGTAAGTCACTTTGGATAAAAGCATCTGCCAAATGCATAAATGTAAAAGGTTCAAGTAAGCTTTTTAACATTCATCCTGCAGTGGCATTCAGAATTACAACTTAATCATCATTGTTAATGCACTCAATGGGTGGACAAAAGAAGACTCTTATTGTTACATAATGTTTAACCTCTGAACTTCCATTCCTACAAAACACAGTCATAGCTCTTGTTATGGTATATTGATGTGAACTCAATAAATGCAATACAATAGCAAAGTATAATTTTCTATTTTGAGCTTTTTTCTCAAAAGGAGCATCTGATTAACAGGAGCCCTTACTGATTCTGATAAATTATGTAATACAGCATATTACGTGTCTATTCAAAATGTTTTTAAGAATTTTAATTGTCATCTATAATTGGGGAAATTTTCACTACCATTCACTCATGTATAGCACTTATGCATATTGTAGAAATGTATGCAGTTCATAACCATCTGCTTCCTTTTGCCTGACAATCAGTGAGGAGTAATGCACCCTTAGTAGTAATAGTAGTATCTCACTCTCTGTTCACCACAAAGTGGATTTGTTTCGCCAGCAGTGTTCTTTGATTTTTAAGACTTTTACTCATTCCACTTATTGCAGAAGTGTGTTTCTATCAATTTAACTGAAAAGGACAGCTCAGAATCTAAGAATAGAAATAAAGAACCTAACACAAGATCAAGAAGGTATGTGTGGAGCGGAGGGGGGGGGCGGAGCCGGATCGGAATATCGTGCGCCCAGTCCCCAATCGGCCTGATGAGGCGCGTGAGGGATAAAGGCGGCCGGTGACGATTGTTCGAGAGAGAGAGAATTACGGGCATGTCCGTCATGTGTGTTTGTTTATGTGTTTTTGAGTTTTCATTAAATTATTATTTATATTGACAAGCCGGTTCTCGCCTCCTCCTTGCCCATCCTTTAACTGTTTTACATTGGTGCCAAAACCCGGGAAGGAGGAGGGATGGCCGTCGCAGAGTCCTCGACACTGCCGTCCACCCAGGGGAGCGCCGCTGCCATCTGCCGGGTGACGGAGTAGCCCGACCGTCCGGATGCGGGGTACGGCCGTCGTCCGCGGAGGGGTCGAGGGAAGACCGCCGTCCGTGAGGGGAGGAGGGAAGAAACTCTCCGACCGCCCGGAGCGGTAGAGCCGCTGCCAGGGGCGGAGGAGTGTCCCCATTTGCCGCCAGAAAAGCGGAGGCATGTTCTACCCGCTGGGGGTCGACGGTTTCACTCCGGTTCGCCCGGGGGTGGAGCGGCTGTCGTCCGCCTGAGTGTGGAGGAGTGTTCGAGGACCACGCGACGGTACATCAGAGAACCGGTGAGTGAGCTTTTTCTCTCTCTCCTCTCTCTCTCTCTCCCTTTCGCACCGTGTTGGCCTTTTCCCTCGCCTATTTTGTTGTTGTTTTTCCCCTCCTGTCTCCTCCCAGCACGAGGAAGGCGGGGATGACCACGCGGGACGCGAGATACACCCCGCCCCAGGGATGGGGGGGGGTGTACGTCATGCCGGTGGCACCCCGGCCTGAGATAACGCTGGGAGCAGTGTGGAGCGGAGGGGGGTGGGGCCGTGTCGGAATATCGCGCGCCCGGTCCCCAATCGGCCCAGGACAACCGGGCAAACAGGAAACAGTCTTTAGGATAGTTCATTAGTTTAACATAGGCATGTCCACAGGAGACTCAATGCAGGTAGGAATAAACATAGTAGATCCAAAATATAACTTCGAAGTAGAGTGAATATTCTAGGATATTCATAGAGAAATAACAGTCAGGAATCAAACAAGGAAAGTCTCTTTTTCAATATAAACAGCACTCGTAAAAAAAATATATCTGAAGTCCAATCTGAGACACAAATAACATCCAGAAAAACATACAAATAGTCCATGAGTGTACAGAGAGTAACTATTACAACATTCAAAGTCAGACAAAGACTGATTGTTAATGCTGTGTTTTTAAAGCACACCAAACCTCCACTAACAAGCATCTGATGAGGCTCTTTAATGCTCTGGGAAGCACGAGGAGGCAAACGAGGTAGATGAGTAAGTCTAAATGTTTCCAATTTATGCAAAGAATACAAAAGCCCCAACATGGAGTGGATAGATATAGTAGAAATATATATAGAGAGAGAAAATTACTCCTCAAAAAAGTCAGTAAGAAGCTTTCTCTTCCCGACTGCGAGTGGAGGTTTATTATTCAATTTATTTTAGCTAAAGTTAGCTTCACCGGAGCTGTGCCAAGCAAGCAGTCATGTCAGCGATGTCATGCGCTTGTAGCCTGTTGGGAAGAGTGAAATATTAATAGTATTTTATTTCTATGTAATGAAAAACTATTTTGCCATGAGTTAAAGACATTTGGTTTCATTATTTATTAAATACCTATAAGGGTTATGCAATGCTATTGTTGGTAGGAACTATCAAATAAGGTGTTTTGTTCAAGTGGGATGCTTATCGGTGTTGCGCGCTATGCCTTTGGGGAGTGCGTGAGTTACATCAGCTTCAGACTGCGAATGGACACTGGTGAGGCAAGACACACATTTTCCCCTTCTCTTCTTCCAGTCAGTATTGTATTTAACATGGGAAGAAGTTAGCGCAAGGGATGTTTCTCTGATCAAGTGTCCCATATGTTTCCAGGGTCAATGAATGGAGGTGATTTGAAGCTATCCTGCTGTCTCCGGTCTGAAATTTCTTATGGATCTGCTACATAAAACTGGTGCCGTGACCTTCTTGGATACAACTGATCAGCCGCAGCTGATCACCGGGTGTTGTCCGTCTATGTGGAACTGTTGCTGTGAATTCCCTGGATTCAGCAAGCTGGCCGCAGTCGTCTGCTAGGTGTCTTGGCGTGGATCGAGTCCTATCTTCCATTGTCAGCTAATGAACTTTCCTCATTACAGTTACATTCAGTTTTCTCTTACATTCTTAAGACATTGTTTTTTGAATCAGACATAGAATCATTAAGACACTATGCAAGTGACCAGTACGGACATTAAGATGTACAACATGTCTACACCAGTATTGGGGAGGGTTAGAGGTTTCATCAGTTCAGATGGTGTTGTGAGACGTTAAGAAAATGATCAAATAATTCAATTTGGGATTTTCACAAATGGGGGGACAAGTCAACTCTGGTGCTTCATCTTTTGCACCTGCCCCAATCAGTGATGATACTCGTTTGCAGATAGCAGAGCTACTCGAGGAGCTTAGTAGCCAAATTGGAGATAGTATTTTGGACCGGCTCTTAACTGATCGAACTCCTTCTTCTCTGGTCCATCAGATCCCAGAGACAGTTCAAAGCGAGCCAGCTAGCACTACTCTTGACTTATCCAGGTTGAATCTGATTGTACGATCTGACAATAAAGAACCTCCCATTTTCCATGGTGATGGTAAAGATAAACACACTGTTCATGAGTGGATAGAGTTAATGGAGGCATATTTACAAAAGTGTGATTGGATGAGGTTCTGAACCACCTTTTGGGTAGAGCTATAAACATTGTCAAAGTAGGGCTAAAAAGTAATCCCTCACCTGATATGATTGTTACCCCTGAAACCATTTACAAAACGCTCACACAGTCAGAAAAAGGGCTGGCAGATTGGTAAAACCAGTTAATAGATTGATTCAAATTATGACCCAGACCCATACTGCGTAGTCCTTCCCTCAGCCTTCTAAGGTCAAAAGCTTCTTAAGTGGGAGTTATGATTTCCCATGTCAGTGTTATTCATCTGGAATACAATATAAGTGGTGATCATTTTGAGTATCGGTGAAGTAGTGTTCATGGCACTTCTTTTTGTGTGTGGACACTTGAGAGTCACTCTCCCAGTGAGTTGGGATACTGTGATTTTGTCAAAGTGTGATCACATCCCCAGTGTCATTTAGTCACTAGTGTTTGACTAGTTTTGTGAAGTTTAGGGGGGGTGAATATAGCCTGTTGCAGGGTTGGACTGGTAATTTGGCATACCGGGCATTTTCCCGGTATGACGACACACTTTTGGGCCAATCAGGGGCAGAATGTCCATCTGGAGAACCGAGTTGGCTGGTGGTTCAGCCAGCGAAACGTGCTGAATTGGCCACGATAAGCAACAATGAGCCGCTGCTTTATGCAGAACAGACCACAAAATGGAGCCGCGATATGAAGAAGGACAGCGAGCCCCCCTCAATTCAAGCATGGAAGAGGACTTATGGTCACCCTAATTTAAGGGTAGATTTGAAAATAGCTAATGATGGGGCAGACCTTACTTTAAAGGGCAGGTTATTCCAAAGTTTTGGAGCTACAACAGAAAAGTTCAATCACCCATTGACTTGCAGCATGAACGGGGGACAGTTAAAGAAGCTTATTACCTGATCTGAGCATTCTTGGAGGAGAGTAAGAATGCAGAAGTTCACTCATGTATTTAGGTGCAAGGCCAGAAAGGACACAAAGACAGCAATTTTAAAATGAATTCTGAATTTAACAGGAAGCGAGTGTAGAGAAGCTAATACAGGGGAAATGTGATCCCTCATTTTAATCCCAGTTAAAAATCTAGCTGCCGCATTTTGAACAATCGATTGAGGCAGATGATATACAGTGAATTGCAGTAATCCAGCAGTGATGTAATAAAAGTATGGATCACAGTTTCTAGGTCTTTTTGAGAGAGAAACTATTTTAGTTTAGGAATAGACCTTAGATTAAAGAAACCTCCCTTAACAACGACACTGATTTGTTTGTAAAAAATTAAAGATGTGTAAAAAATAACCACAAGATTTTTTACATGTTTTTGAATGTTGGAGGAAAGAGAACCTAACTGTGCTTCAAGGGCTGGAGGGGACCTGGAAGAGCCTAAAATAATAACATCAGTTTTTCCATTTTTCATTTAACTGCAAAATAAATTTTCCATCCAACATTTGATGTCCTCAAGTTATTTGAAGAACACTTCAAAAGGGCAGCTACTGTCTGGTCTTACCGGTAAATTAAATTGGGAATCATCAGCATAGAAATGATAAAACATATTATATTTTGGGAAAAAAGAGCCCTGGGGCCGCATATAGAGGGAGAAAAGTAAACTCCCTAAAATGGGCCCCTGGGGCACACCACAAGATAAGCAGGCCGATGTAGTGGAAAAATTCCCAATGCTCACAGAGAAGGACCTATCTCTCATGTAAGAGGCCACCCACTGCAGGGCCACACCCTGAATGCCGACACTCTCCAAAGGATTTAACAGAAAATTATGATCAATAGTATCAAATGCAGCGCTCAGATCCAATAAAACCAAAACTGCATATGATCCAGAGTCCAGTGAAAGTAAAATATCATTAGTAACCTTCAACAGCAATGATTCAGTACTATGTAAAGTTCTGAAACCAGACTGGAAAATGTCTAAAGTATTAAAAGAATTCAAATGAGAATACAGCTGGGACACAACTCTCTAGAGCTTTGAAATAAAAGGTAATTTGGAAATAGGCCTGTAGTTATTGAGCACAGTTGGATCGAGATGAGGTTTCTTAAGCAGAGGGTGCACAACTGCATGTTTAAAACTAGTAGGTACTACTCCATTTACTAGAGAGCTATTAATGATAGCTGTCACATTTGAGCTTACAGTTTCAAAGACATCTTTGAAAAGACGTGCAGGAATAACATCTTACAACTTGAACACTTCCCCTTTAAAACTAAATCAATTAGCTGGGCTGAAGAGAATGGTTGAAATCAAGTGGATACATCAGCAGTGGATTACATTTTAAGAGCTTTATGGATTACTTAATATCTTGGATTTTATTATAAAAAAATTAAGAGCATTCTCACAGGTCTCTAAAAATGGTCTGGACAAGCAACTGAAGAAGGGTTTAGCACAGAATCAATAGTTTTATACATTACTTTAGGCCTGTTTGAATTTTCGGAAATTAATTTAGAGAAGAATTTTCACTGATCTCTGATAACTGATTAGACATGCCTTTAATAAATCATATGAAATCTGGAGTTTATCTTTCTTCCACTAATGCTTTTGTTTTCTGCACACTTGTCTGAGAGAGCGGGTGGAGTCATTTAACCAAGGTTGAGTGACACCCTTACCCCTAACCTTCCTGGGCTTAAGAGGGGCATCAGAAGGACATGATTTGTTAAAAACCTCAACCAGCTCTTCTGTACCCATATCATTAGAGAGAGTATCTATAAAGTGAACCTGATAATAATCTGAAAATAGACTGGCAGTGGAGGAGTGAATAGAACAAGAGTAGCATAGAGGCTGAGAAATAGTAGGTGAAGAACATTTAAAAACAGTTTCAAACACAATTGGAAAATGGTCTGAAATAGCAGCATCAAACATTGCCAGATTGGTTACAGAAAAACCATAAGACCAACCCCAGATCAAGCGTAAGACCCAAATTATGAGTAGGGCCAGAAACTGATTGTGTGAGATTCAGGGTTTCCACCAGGCATACAAAATATTTTACCAAAAGTTTAAATGGACACCAATGGTGGATATTGAAATCCCAGAGAATCAACAGTCACAGCGAGTAACAATGTCAGACAGAAACTCAGAAAATGTATGAATAAAGTCCTTATTGAATTTTGGAGGTCTGTACACTAATGCACATAGAACAGGACCCACGATGTCGATCTTTATTAACAAAACTAAAAAACATGTCCGTAGGCATGTTCATTTACATTAGGGGGGAGTTCGCATAGTGAGGTGAAGTCACCAGAGTTCAGCCAGGTCTCGGTAACAAATAAAAGGTCAAATGAATGTGACATAAAAAAAAGTAATTTAAAATAATATTGTTTGATATCGACCTTGCATTCACAAAGGCCATCTTTATTGTGAGAGGCTCCATAATCCTAGCTCAACACCAGACCAGGTGAGGATGCGGCAAGATGAAAACTAAATTACCGGTATGTTGTAGCTGTCCGGGTAAACAACCGACACCATCTTGCTCAAATTATGCAGAGATCCTTGATGTACTGTAAATACCGTGGACCACGTGCAATTCCCACAGTAGCACACTGATTATAAATTCCAGCAGGAAGATGATATGAGGAATTCAAGTGATTTAAATCCATGGATGAGTACATAAAGACCATATTGGGAAAACTAAGACTGTGTCCGTTGCACAGCAGCATGTTACCAGCCTTGGATGGTGAAGATCACTCCAACACCAACATGACAGAGTGAGTAGCAAATCATAATTAATCATTACCAGCCCATCTGCACACCCAAATTTAGTGTCCGCATTAGCCAGCACACCCAGAGCAGACGAGGCAGAGATCAAGCAGCTTGTTTAGGGCTCCAATCTGGCCCATGAAACAACCGATTGTCCAATTACTCAACAAGGTGGTAAGGGCAAGTTAGGTTGATGGAGTCTTTTTGCCCAGATGGAGATAAAAAATTCAGACCAACCCCGAAGGAGATCCCAAACCAATGAAAAGACAGCAGTCCATAAAGAGACAAAAATATATTTCATGAAAGGTTGCTCCAAGCAAAAAGAATAAAAACATAAAACCACATAAAATAGACCAGAGAGCAGCGGCAGACAAACACACCGGATCAACCGGAAAGGCATTGTTAATTGGTTGTTCTTGTTAATTATTATTATAAAGTGTTACCAACATATACCATTTTTGGTGGGGCCATTTGCATTTCTTTTAGCAACAAAAACAATTCTCTTAAAAATCACTTTGCTTTTTAAAATTGGATTTCAGACAGCAGCAGAGGATTTGCACTCTAATGCTAGACACTGATGTCATGCACTGCATGATCTGGTTTGGGCAAGAGATTAGTGGGCCTGTGACAAGTGGTGCCACTTAAATGTTCATTCGGCACTCTCTCATTATAGCTTTTTTTCAAAGATTGCAAGTATTACACTCTGAACCACAGCTGATTTTCTCCTTAAGCTACAGTAAATAATTGCAGGGACAGTCCTCATGCAGCAGCTTGGGGTTACGATGGACTGATCATACCAGTAGTAACTTTGTTGGGTCACTCATACTTGGGACTGAATCCACAACCTTTCAGTTAGAAGGCCAGATCCTTAATCATCACTAACACCACACCACACCCCTTTTAAAAACATGAGGCAGCTGTGCTGGCTTCATTTACCTGTAACACTGCATAAAAAATGTCTATCAGCTGTAATGAGGTAGTTAAGCTGGTTTTTGTTTGTCATAAAAACATTATTGGAAAGAGCTGATGGGCCATCTAAGTTCTCATTCAAGGACATGTCAGAATGCACATCATAGGAATATTTTTTTCCAGACCCTTTGACAGAGAGTTTCACAGTTTGTGATAAAAAGTCGATTTTCTTCTGCCCTTGACTTACACATGCAATCAAACATGATGTCCTGTGATTAATATATTCCTTCTTCTCAAAGAAACCATTTAAATAAGATTTCAGCTGTTTGGATTTATTATTAACACAGGACTCGTGTGTCCAGTTTAATTAAAGCTTTATGTACAGCTCACCAAAGGGACATTTTCTAAATGAATCTAACATAGAGAACTGAAGAATTGCATCTCTTGATAACATTATGCCCTGACACTGAGAACACATGGGGACTTATGCACCATTCTCTATGTACAGAACACGGCAGCACTTCCTGATGAGTTGGAATAAAACATCATGTTTGCATCATTCAGCCTATATTAATCTTGCGCTTTGGGGCTTCTTATATTGGACATATGTTATTTTCAGCTGAGTGTTTTTAAAATGATCATACATCATATGCTCTCAGAGTTGCACCCTTATTTTGTGACTGTCGCTTTTCCCTCAGTCAAATATGCTGTACAGGCCTTGACACTAATTAACTCCCATTTACTAAAGCTGAAAAGCTTTTGCACTCTGGGTTTTATCTGTGGAGATGTGCCGTGAATGAATAAAACACACTTAGGATATTGATTTGGTTAGATTGTTGTTTGCTCTTCAATTTTCCTCACTTAACCCAGGAAGTTATTTTATTTTAAATGGTCTCTCGTCACCCATCTAGCTATGTAATGCTGTAAAATGCTTTTATATGAGAAGACTCAGCCTCTGTCTCTGGGAAAAATGCAATCTTTAGGTAGTTGGGTGGAATTGAAGACAGTATGCATTTACATAATTTTGCACATTAATACTGTACCTCTAATTAAAACAAACTAATAAAATACAGCTTGCTTTGTCACTTTGGATCAAAGCATTGGAAAAATGCATAAAAGTAAATGTAAATGAATTTCCTTAATAGGCCTTGCCACTGACGTAGGCTAATGCACTTTAATATGTAATTAAAATTCAATATGAAATTCAGCAGTCATATTTCTACGTAGGAAATGTGTATTATGTTATCAGGTCTTATGATCCCCGTAGAGTGTGTGCTGATGGAAGGATTTTCAGCCTGTGTAAATCAGAAACAGTCCCAATAGTATGTGATCATGTCTAAATTTGCCACAATGTAAAAGAGCTAAAGAAAACCTGTCCATAGATTCTCCTCTGTTGACTTCAGTGATGCATTTCCGAGGTACTGTACATACAGCAGAAGAGCGGAAATTGGTGTGAGACGCAGCATCTCCCAGAAGTGCTGAAAATAATACTCCCATGGTGCCTGACCACTTACTGTATAGACAGCTCTGAGAAGAGCTTATATCAATAGTGACTGACTGATAGATACATACAACCTCAACAACATTAACTCTTTAACTGTCACCTTGCAAGGATTCACAAAGGGTGCAGAGAGAATATTTATGACTGTAGTACATGTGACACATTAAATAGTAGCATATATGTGAAAAACTCATTGCCATTCCTATAGCACTCTATTTGTGACTCCAGTTAGGCAATATGAATCAGTTTGAGTGATGCCACTTTTCAGTGGATGGATTTTCACATGGAAAATGCCTGAATTTAGATTTTCCTAATTTGTGTGGATTTGCTGCCATCGTCTGTTTGAGAGATGAATTGCAATAAATGTAAATACATTATTTAATACGTCACTGTTTTGTTCTTTGTCAGACAGTTATGAGAAAAATATATAAATATAAATGATTATGATAATATTTTAATATTATGTTATGAAATTTGAAAGAGACAATTAAAAACTCCCATTCAACTTGATAATGGTGGCACAAAGGTTGCTTTCACGTAAATAAAACTGGTGTTTAAATGTTTAATTTTGTCATACAGGTTATACTTTTTTGTTGTTCAGTATTCTAAAATACAACATTAAAGAAAATTTGTGTAATTTAAAAAAATCTCAAACTTTGGTGTAGCCAGCCTGGGCTGGGGAGTAACGGAATACATTACGCATTTAAAATACAAAATATTAGTAACTGTATTCTACAGTTCAAATTTAAATAATTGTTATTTAGAATACAGTTACATTCAAAAAGTATTTTGATTACTGAAGAGATTATTTTGTTATTTTGTACATTTGTTTCATTTAATATTTATTCCTTTCAGATGGAAAACACTTTCTTGTGATGTGTTACATTCACACGAGCAGACAGAGAAGTAAGTTTTAAGCAAATTTGGAGCAGAAGAAATATAAATAAACCTTGTGTAAATTGTGAGCTTTACGCTAAGCTAAAATGCGAGCTTTACGCTAAGCTAAAATGCTATTTCTAGCCATTTTACATTTTACAGACACGATCGTGTTTTTTTACATCAATAAATTTCATGTTAGATCATAATAATTTTTTTTCTAGTAAGACCTTTGATATTACGGGAAACATCTTGATAATCGTTTTTTTATTGTTTTCCAAATATCTAAAAATCCTTAAAACAAGAACAGTTTTATTGATTTTGTTTTAGAAACAACACTGCATAAGATATTTAGGTTTTTCAGATAATGTATTTTTAACATGTGCATTTTCTCTGACTGTACTGGCAGAGTTTTTATAGTCAAAACTAGTGAAAAAATTACTTGCTGGCCTTGAGTAATCTAACGGAATATGTTACAAATTACATTTTAAAGCATGCATTCTGTAATCAGTAGAGGAATACATTTCCTCAAAAGTAACCTTCCCAACTGGGTATAGCTGATTAGAATTTGCATTTATGGATGGCATTTTTTTGCCAATAATATTATTACATTACCTATATGTTATTTGCTATGATCACAAAGAGAACAGTTACATTTTACATTACAGAATGTTAAAGCAAATTTACATCCAGTTTTTAAGGCAAAAAATCTAAGTAAAAAATTAGAAGAAACGTTTTTTTTTTTTTTTTAACTTATTTCCTTCATTACATTAGCAGAGACAGAGAGGGAGGGAATCACTACTGTACATCATATATATAGTCATATTCATACAGCTGTATTTTTTTTCAATGGTACAATGTGAATTGTATTGAAATTTTTTAGTTTAAGTGTTGCACATTTTTTGTGCAACACTATAGCATCATTACACATGTAATATGAAATCATATGAAAAGAATAGGCTATATTTTACATAAGACCAAATATATTAAAATAAAATAACACACACACACTATATATATTGTATTAAAATATGTAGTTCTATCTGGGACGTCAATTATGACACATTTGAAACTTCATTGGAATCACTGTTTGCTGTGCTGCCAAAGCATGATGTTAAAACAAAGAGAACAGAAACAATATAGTATCCAGTATTTTATTTATATTATAAGTTTTATTTACAAACTGTACATTTGGGTGTCCAGCTATATGACCTGCGCTGCACAAATGCTTGTTTTCCCCATTCGAAATGAATCACTTTATATAAAAAAAAAAATTACAACTAAATGTAATGAAAAACTAAAACTAACCTAAAAAATATTTAAAAAATAAAACTAAACTAAAACTAAAAATTAGAGTAGTGGTGGCGTAGTGTGCTAAAGCACATAGCTTTTAATCAGAAAGTCGCTGGTTCGATCCCCACAACCACCAACATTTTGTCCTTGAGTATGGCACTTAACTCCAGGTTGCTCCGGGGGGATTGTCCCTGTAAGTCGCTTTGGATAAAAGCGTCTGCCAAATGCATGGCATGTAAAATGCATGTAAATGTAAAAATTTAAATAAAATTTAAAAAAAAATGAAACGAAAGTAACCTTATAAAAGCTGTTTTATTCTATATGGAGAGGATCCACACATGGGGGCTGCCATGTTAGAATCACATGGCCAGCCAAATTCTCCTTTAATCTCAGTAACCGTCCTCTTCCTCATTGATTAAAGTAATCATGGCTGACTGTGATTAATACATTTCTACAATGAATGGCTTCTAAAACAAAAAACTATTGATTTCAAATGATGCTGCATCCAAGCCACTAGGTTTCAGTGTAAGTCCAAGATGACACAAAGACAAACGTTACTTAGTACACCTTTACATATTTATCTGTTTCTCACCCGCACTTATAATATCACATCTCAAGAGAATGATTTAACCACTGGAGTCGTATGGATTACTTTTATGCTGCCTTTAAGTGATTTCTGGAGTTTCAAAGGTCTAGTCACCATTCATTTGCATTGCATGGATCTACAGAGCTGAAATATCCTAAAAATCTTTGTTGGTATTCTGCAGAAGAAAGAAAGCCATACACATCTGGGAAGGCATGAAAGTGAGTCAATTAGGATTTTTCTTTTTGGGTGAACTACCATTTTAACATGTATTGAACCTTGGATATTTCTGGGGGTGATTCGTTGCCTTGAAAACATTTTTAATTAGCTTGTTATTATACACTTTGGGTCATAGATATGTATAACTTCCACTAAAAACTCTGTTCAGTCTTCCCAATCTCTCCAAATGATAAATTATTTCTCACAAAAGGAAAGTTATGTCTAGACAAGTCACAATAAAAATACATTTTACAATATAGATCCAAAATGTCACACAAATAATCTATTTTCCAGGGGTCAGGGGAAACAAGCAATGAGCTGGCCGGAGATCAGCGCGGTGTGTCGCTAAAGGAAGAGTGACGTCTATGAGTCACGTGCACAGCTCGAACTCGTCACATGATCAGCTGATGATTCCTTCTTCCCCTCTGATGGATGCCGTTCCGAAGGGCTCACAGGAATCTATTTATCTTCAAAATACAACTCTCCTACTGAAAGTAACGCCACAGTAGCTGTAGGTTTATTCGCGGGAGAAGCATTAGATAGCAAAACTGGCGCTGCTGGTGGAGTGGATGATGAACGGCCACGCAATTTTGTACACTGGGGTCACTTTGGCCTTCTGGACGACCATCCTGATCGTCGGTAAGTGCTAATGAGAGCTGCTGACATATGGACATAACTAACATATGTATGAAAATAATTTTCCGACCTTGAACCATATTGATGCATTTTCCGAGAATTTCCCATTTAAAATGTCACTTTAGTTGGATAGATGTAATCTCTGGCTTACCTCAGCTAGCGTTAGCTGTAGCTAGCACGACTGCGTCAATAATCATTTAAGTTTTATTTTTCATATAATTTAATCGTATTTCTAACACTGTTGACATATATAACATTAGTGTCATCAGAGTTCAATCAGCCGCCAACCATTTAAATGCTGGCGATGTTATTTATACACCTCTTGTGACGAGAATAAATCCTCATTCTGCAAACTTGAGTTTTAATGCCTTTCTAATGTTTGTCTTATCTGGTTTTTCTCGACACGTAGGTTGTAATCGAATAAGAGGAGAATTATAATAACAATACGAATCCTGTGCAAATACATGCATATGTATAATATGTAGCCACCAGCTAATGGGTAGTTAACTGGGCACATGAGGAAGACAGCTCTCACATGAATGTGTGCTTTCACAGATAAACTCTATGAGTCTGCATCATAAAATATAATTATATTGTGCATTTTTGCAATCTTTGAATAATTACTTAATTTATGTTTCAGATAGAAATTCTCTTGCTTTTATATTTTTTAACCTCTGATTTATCTTGAAATGACTGAAACGCTTCTAATCCAGTGGTTTATTTTACTACAGGTATTTGCTATACAATATTTGACCTTGGATTCCGATTTGATGTAGCATGGTAGGTGTTCTGATAGTGTGTCCCTGAACGGCTAACATTTAAAGTGTGTGGGGTTATTTTAAACAGAAAAGATCTTGATTTAATTTCATTTTAATTTTACAATAACAAATGCTCATCATTTTGTTTAAATAACTTTTTCTCTCATAGGTTTTTAACAGAGACTTCCCCCTTTATGTGGGCTAATCTTGGAATTGGCCTGGCTATTTCACTGTCTGTAGTTGGAGCTGCATGGTGAGATTACTGTCCGCTTCCTCTTTTTCTGTCTTGCAAATGGTGACAGCTCAGAATAAACATATGGGAATTTTTGATATGTTGTGATAGTACAATGTTCCATATTCTCTTCTGCAATGCTGTTTAAAAGAGTACCTTAAATAATAGACTTGAATTTGCTTGGGTTTTGTTCTGTTTTTATCATTAGGCTGCAGAACACATGCTTTTTTATTTTATGTCTTTTTTATATCTTCTTAGATGTTTGAAAGCCATTACTTTATCCTTTTTTCACATACCAGTCACTTTGACTGACTTTTGAAATTGATTAAGGGATAAGTCACACTACATTCTCTAATTATTTACTCACTTTCATGCCATCTCAGATGTGTAAGACTTTCTTCTGCAGAACACAAACAAAGGTTTTTAGAATATTTTTTCTGCTCTGTACATCTTTTCAAGGCAAGTGAGTGGTTGCCTGAATATTGAAGCTCTAGAAATCACATAAAGGCAGCATAAAAGTAATCCATACAACTCCAGTGGTTAAATCCATGTCTTATGAAGCAGTGCAATCACTTTGTATGAAAAACAGAGCAATATTTAAATCCTTTTTTACTATAAATCTCTACTTTCACTTTCACAGTGTGGCTTAAATATTGTTATTTTTTTCTTCTTCTTTTTTTTTTCCCCCTTTTCTTTCCAATTTGGCATGCCCAATTCCCAATGCGCTCTAAGTCCACTTGGTGGTGTAGTGACTCGCCTCAATGCAGGTGGCGGAGGACGAATCTCAGTTACCGCCACGTCTGGGACAGTCAGTCCATGCATCTTATCATGTGGCTTGAGCGCTTTACCGTGAAGATCTAGCATGTGTGGAGGCTCACGCTATTCTCCACGGCATCCACACATACAACTCAACACGTGCCCCACTGATAGCGAGAACCATGTTGTAGTGACCATGAGGAGTGTAACCCAACGTGACTACCCACCCTAACAAACGGACCAATTGGGTGCTTAGGAAGCCTGACTGGAATCACTCAGCACTCCCTGGATTCGAACTTGCGACTCCAGGTCTGGTAGTCAGCGTCTTTACTTGCTGAGATACCCAGGCCCCCTGTTGTTCTGTTTTTCACCCACACCTATCATATCACTTCTGAAGACATAGATTTTTATCACAGGAGTCTTATTAATTACTTTTATGCTGCCTTTATGTGAAAGGCTTCAAAGGTTTAGTCACCATTCGCTTGCATTGTATGGACCTACATGGCTGAGACACTCTCCTAGAAAATCTTCATTTGTGTTCTACAGAAGAAAGCCAGACACATACGTGATGGCATGAGGTTGAGTAAATTATGGAATTTTTGGGTGAACTATCCCTTTAAGTATTATGTACTTTGACTCTACAGGGGGATTTACATCACTGGATCCAGTATCATAGGTGGTGGAGTCAAAGCCCCAAGAATCAAGACCAAAAACCTTGTCAGGTAAATGCTGTGTGCTGAAATTTGTTTTTCGAGGCAAACATGCTCCCTTTACTTCCAGATAAAGACAATCAGGGTCCGAAATCAATATTATTCCACATCTGCCAATGGCCATGGTGTTTTTTTGTTGTTGTTGTTTTTTAACTAGCTATGAAACTGTATTTCACATAAAAATAAATAATAAATATTATTGTCTGCTTGGCAATGAAATTATTCTGTGGTTTTTCAGTTATTTGTTTTTGGCAAACAGCCCAGGTCATCTTGTAATTTGCTGCATATTTGACAGTCTCTCTTTGACTGTGCACAATGGACCCTTTTCATATATCCAGGTTTGGAATGCGGAAGTAAATGATAGCATGGTAAACTTGTATAGCAATGAATGGGAGATCACAGCAAATTTATTTTTTGCTTACCTGTTTGCTCCACCAGCAAAATAAAAAATCCACTATTAGGCTTTCACAGCTTTCCAAAAGAAGAAAAAAATAGAGAGTGGTGGATTATGACAGTCAGAAGAGAGAAAGAGGACACATTTTCTGTCACTCTCTCAGCAGCTGTATTAGAAACCTCATTGTAGCTGTGGCAACTAATTTGATACGAATATGATACAGTGTAATGTTAATATTTTACACTAAATTAAATTGCAATTATACAAAAAGTTTTCTAGATTTACGCAGCTAAATTAGGCGGAAAGACATCATCACAATCAATGAAAAGGGTCCATAGCACTGCTTTAGACCATTTGTATCTCTTAATTTGATTGGTTTACATTGCTTTTGTCAGATTTTTAACAGCAAGTGTCAGTCTAATGTAACTATATTACGGGTCTGGTAACTGGTTTTTATTTGCTTGTCAAAGTCTGTCTACTCACATTTGCACTTGGTGACACTGTTTATTAATTCAGGCTTTTTTTGGTTTATTTTTTCTAGCATTATTTTTTGTGAAGCTGTTGCCATTTATGGGATCATCATGGCAATTGTCATTAGCAATATGGCAGAGGTAAGTTAAAATTGAAAGTGTGAAGAAAACTGTTGTAATTTATTTATTTTTAACTGTTATTGGTCTTACTGTGGATTTTACGTTCTGTGTTCTGAAAAGAGACTTGTTTCCTTTATTAGGGTGAGAACAAATGTTTGCCCTGTGTTTTTCTTGGCATGTTTACGACAGTTAATTTTTTTTTTTTATTTGTCATTTAGAGCTTCAGTGGCACAACTCCAGAGACTATTGGGGCAAGGAACTACCAAGCAGGTACATTTAGCTCAAAATGTTGTTTTAAATCACATCTCACCATGAGTGAAGTAATTTCATTTGCTCTGCAGTTCAACCAAATTATATTGATAACACATTGATGGTGCTCTTTCAGGCTACTCCATGTTTGGTGCAGGGCTCACTGTTGGCTTTTCAAACCTCTTCTGTGGCATCTGTGTCGGCATTGTGGGCAGTGGAGCTGCCCTGGCAGATGCTCAGAATGCCAGCCTCTTTGTCAAGATCCTCATTGTTGAGATTTTCGGCAGTGCCATTGGACTGTTTGGAGTGATTGTAGCTATCTTGCAGGCAAGTATTTAAATGGCATTTCTTAATATGTTTCTTCTACTCGTGCAGTATTATAATAGACTGATATGGTCATGGTTCACTAGAAAACAGCTTAGCACAGCAAAACGCTTTCATTCCTGTCCCAGTCTTTCACATTTAATAACATATCAAGAGGCCATGGACTTCTCTTACTTGTTCTTTGACCCCTTACTGACAGTGATAACAGTTTTAAGACAATATATAAGATAGATACAAAACATAACAGGTGCTCACATTTTCTGTGTCCTTTTTGCTTATTTAAAACGGTTTGAAACATTACTGTAATAAACTGCTGTTTTGAAGCATTTGGCCTTTCTAAAGGCGTTCACATACCGGCGAGAAGTGCCACGGTGCATCGTGTCACGGCACATGTATCAAACACAAGACATGTCGTTGTGGTTTAAGTGGCAGACAGTACACACAAAGTTACCAAAGTTTTGAACAAGGCTAGAGTAAATCATATATTTCCATTGATAATGATTTGGGTCGAATATAATGGAAAATATGTGAGTTGCGCTCTGTGGCACGGCAAGATTTTGAGTAACCTTTGGAGTCGTAGGTGGGCACCACCGATAGACGCTGGGCGGCGGCGGTGTGCACATTCATAGAAAACTATTGTTTCGAATTTTAGAATGCTCCATGTCTTCCACCAGATATATTGTCGTCCAAATAATGAACTAGATTTCAAATGTCAACAAGTCTTAAGGCCTGTTCACACATTTCGTGAATATTTGATTATTGACTATTTATTGCAAACTTGATTTTTAAACAAGGCATTTCTATTTTGTTTACATTACGAAAGCAATGAAATTAATATACAAGGTGGCATATATTTTGCATTAAAGTGAGTAAAATCTCTATTGACAGAGAGTAGTATCTGCTATTTGTTTTAAGTGGTAGTTGACAAAGTGCTTTCATTAACCTTGTCCCAACTATTTTTGTCCAGCTTAATTTTCTTTGACTTCATCATTACTTCCCATTGAGCTCTAAATGTCCACTCTCTGGAAAATTAATATTTTATCACAATTTTCCAGTCACATGCTGTAAAATGATCTGACATGTATACTTGAATTTAGATTGAGTGTTTTCAGCCACAGTCATATTAAACCACAGTCAATTCATTTGGATACCTCAATTACAATTTGGCCTCTTAATGTAAAGTTTTTATGGTTTATTCAACCTATGTTCACACCATTAAAGTCCCTGAGAAGTGCTTTAACGAGTGCGATTTGATTTTGTGTTTTAACATATTCCCTACCCTAATTGGGGATGGGACATGTCTAACGGCTCATCACAATTAAAAAAAAAAAGCCAGTAGGCTTTAGTTTTCAGCCATACTGCTCTTGTCAGAGCCCCTGGGGAAACAGCTTTTCCAAAAGTCTTGAGAACCAAACGATGATCTAACTAAACCCGTTGCTGCATGGCAAGCCCGCAGACAAAGTGTGTCGTGGTCTGTGCTTATAACGAGGCTGGAGCCAGAACTAATACAAGCGAGTATGTAAGAGCATCTGATGACTGAGAGGCAATAACAGTGAAATTGGGAAATCTGTTTGGAACGACCCTACAGTATGGATTGTGTTCCCTTGGAAGTGCCCTGCGAAGGCATGATCAGCGCCAGTGATTTAGGGGGAGGGTGCGTTCACGTTCAAGAAAGGATGTGATTGGACAAGGTTTCTCAACATCTATGTGACGTCATGGATGTTCCTGAGACTTCTTAGCTGGAAGAGAGAGGCAGCAGATCTGAAAACATATTTTGTCAATGTTTAGAATTAAACTAGCATATGGATGATCTTAAAGCTAATTGATATGGTCTAAAAGCAGCAAAATTGTATAATTTCACAGGGTCTTTAAGGAGGGTTTTTCATAGTCCTGAGATCAGCACTTAACCATCTAACTAACCAGCACCTAAAAAATGGCATCCTAACCTTGTTTTTTTTTCTTTGTTCGCATATTGATATGTATAGTCATTAACATGCCTATGTTTCTGTTTTTCTTTTTTTAGACCTCAAAAGTAAAAATGGGAGATTAGATGACTGCAAGACCTACATATCAAAGATGCTGTGTTGCTGGTGCAAATGGAGAGTGTAAATACATAGTAAATTATTTAAATGTATTTGTCTGTTTTTAACCATCATTTTCTGAAGATTGAAATACTGTATGCGCACCAATTTGTCTTAAAAGTGCATGGTGATGTCAAATGCAGATCTTTGACACATTTTCACACTTTGTTTGGAAATAAATTAAACATCTCATAATTCTGTAAATTAAAGTATGAAAATATCTAAATGTTTTTGGCCATATATGTCATAAAAGTTTCAAATTTAAATATTAGAATTGTGAGTTATTTTTTATTTTTTTTTAAATCAAGAGGTATTTTATTTGTTAAAAAAATTACCCTGTGTAATGTAACAAATTATCCTGTAACAGACTGTCCATAGACCCAAGATTAGGGTCCGTTTTGAAAAATAAGATGTTATGTTCATAATAATCTCAGATAACAATATATAGTTCGATGTGATTGTTCTGTACAGTGCAGGAAAGTGAAAATTGCATAAGTGGTTCTTTGCATTGAATGGCTGTAAATTGTGAAGTATTCTCTTGATCACTTTATGCAAGAAGTCCTTGTTATAGTGTGAACAGCACCTGGGAAATCCAGTGTGGTTGACCTGATTTCACTATGTGTTGCATTGTTTAATGTAACTTCTGAATTCAAGTAAATGCTATAAGAGATAGTTATACCACAAAAAATGTAAGTATAAAATGAATAAATAAAATCTTATTTCTACCAGTGTAAACCCTCACTTTTCGAAGGGCACTCTTCAGTTCTGGTTGGTTAAAAGTGAGAGGATATAGTAATCTGATGTGTGTACATATTAAAAGAAATAGTTTTTTGTGAAGCATGAGGTTGTTTACCATTCTGTATTTTCCTAGCTGCATGTTGTCTTGTGATTTTTGTTTACTCTGTACTTTGTTTTTTATTTTATTGCAAGCAAAAAGTGCTCTTGGTTCCCAGGACACTGTGGCAAATTCGAAGCTGTATGAAAGATATGTCAAATTTATCTTTGCTGCTCATCTCAGTTATACCTGAAAATGAGTGTCTTGAAGGCAATTACAATGTTCACATGTAAGCAGGCGATTCTGTTTTGGATCGATATTAATTGGCTATAGGTTGTCTTTACATATTGTGAAAATTCTAGCTGTACTCCATCTGAACCACTGCTTATAGAAATCATCATCAAACTTGGCCTTTTTTTAGCTTTTCTGAAATGCTTTTTCTATTATGTATTTGTGAAGTGGCGGTACAAACTAAACCTGATGATTTTACTAACCCCTAAATGCACACACTTCAAAATCAAGATCTGTTTTGAAGCTTAAATGTCTGGTGTTTTACTTAAGATCCCATCTGTATAGCTCTATGGTCTTGTGAATAGTTCCCTGATGACCAAAATCCTCACTCATTTACAAGCAGCAGTCCTACACGGGGACTGCGTTGTGCTGGATTACTTCATGTTTCGTTACATCTGTACATGTTTATTTTGAAACATTCCAAATGAGAGCTGGTTGTAACACTTTGGTGGGCTTCCAGGACCTGGATTGGCTGTCACTAGTGAAGTGGTTCAGGAGTCTTATGGAAAACAACCTCTTACCCATGTCTCCTGTTTCAGTGATTGTGTTAAACATGTTAATGTGGTGATTCCATTGTTTTGATGTGTACAAGTGGATCCTCTTGACTTCATCATTGTCCTTGAAGAAATAAAAGATATGTGGAAAAACAGTTCTACACAATCCATTCAGTTTTTAAACCACAAGAAGCAGTAGCATCACAGTAAATATCAATGGGTTGATTATCACTTTACTAAATAAAATGTATTTATTGGTGCTCCAGTATACCATAGTACATAGGCAATATAGTATCTAGTATATATGTGCTATAGTGTAACTGCAGTGTTCTACAACTGCACATCTTACAAATACATATTTTTACTATTTACACAGCGTTTTGGGTAGGCTATATTAATTAAAAACATCCGGATATGCCTTAATGTAGGAAAATAGATAGATTTGACTATATATTTAGAAAGGGCCTATCACACACACAAAGTACATTTTATACGTGGCAGGTAAAATAGGTTATGTGTCAAAGCAAAAGTGTCAAGATCGAAATCAAACATGTTGGAGAGATGCCAAACTATAAAACCATGTTAATTATTTAGCTAAATAGTAACCATAAATTATTAAATTAAACATGATATACTTATACATCTGAATTTGTTAATTTAATCATGATCACATTATTTGGTAGCTCTGATCATCCACCAGATGGCGCCAAAGGACTCCACACCGTTTCACGGCTTTCGGGTTAAGAGTAGCGCCATTTGTTTTTGACGGTATGCATACGATGCTCAAAAAAATACTGCATACTGCAACAAATGTACTTGCTTGGAGAAGAAATTATAAAGAGAGTAAACAATTTGGGTCAGGTCACACAGTCTCGGATACAGGTTTGGGCTTCAATTTAAAGGAATAGTTCACCCAAAAATGAAAATGCTCTCATCATTAACTCACCCTCATGCCATCCCAGATGTGTAAGACTTTCTCTCTCAACACAAATTAAGATTTTTTGAAAAAAATATCTCAGCTCTGGTCCTCACAATGCAAGTAAATGGATACCAAAATTTTAAGGTCCAAAAAGCATATAAAGCTAGCATAAATGTAATCCATAAGACACCAGTGGTTAATGGTGCCTTCACATGCTCTGAATTATCGTAAAAAGTTTTCCATTCTGAATTGGCTCATGAATGACCCCTCAAGTTGTAATTACGAAAAAGTAACTCATAGATAATTTTGATCCCTGAGTTTCTGAGATGTGAACAGTTGTAAACTTTCAACATGGCGGAGGAGACTAAAGTTTCTGTAGTGAATGATAGGTTTTAAAAAAAAAAAATTCAAAATACAACTAATTGTTAATGCTTGCTGTTTCAGTCATATTCATTTATGTATATCAGCAACCATTTGATGCATGCTGTAAATTTTTACACTGAGAAAATAGCTTGTATTTGATGAGAATTCCACTATCATCAGCAAGCCTGAGTAATATAAATTATGGTGTCAGAATAAAAGTTCCTCAAGAAATATAGAAATGAAAATGGCATCGTCCGTGTTTCTGTTCTTTCCAACAAAAAAGCACTTGAATGTGACCTGCTCATAATTACCACTTCAGAAGTGTGAAAAAGGATAATTCAGACAGCACATGAAGGCAGCACTAATCCATATCTACAGAAGCGACAACACTTTAACATTCTTTTGGTTTTGTTTTTGGAAATTTGCATTCTTTGTGCATATTGCCACCTTGAGATGTATGAATTACTTTTCATGTAATTCATACATGAAGGGTGGAGCTTAAAATGTTGTTACCCATTCACTTGCACTGTGAAGACCTTCAGATCTGAGAAATTCTTATAAAAACATTTGTGTTTTCAGCAGAAGAAAAAGCCATACACATCTGGGATGGCATGAGGGTGAGTAAATTATGAAAAGAAAAAAAAAAAAAAGAAAAAAAAAAAAAATATATATATATATATATATATATATTTGGGTGAACTATCCCTTTAAGGCCCATGGTATCAATAGTTTAATTATTATTAATATAATAATAATAATAATAATAATTATTATTATTATTAACATAGAAAAAGTACAGGCAGCCTTATACAGTAAATAAATTATTAAGAATAAGGCACTTACATTTACAATATAAAAATAGACACATTCAATTTGTAAATTCACAAATAAGAGAACATAAAATAAAATAAAATAAAATAAAATAAAATAAAATAAAATAAAAAAAGCCAGCTGCACACAAATATCTTTTCTAAAGAGTCCATCATTCTTTTCAATAAGAGAGATGTCTTTTTCGCTTTCTTGATGGATGGAGAGCATAGAGAGTCATACAATCATTTCAAATCAATACAAATAAGCCTACATTTGTGTTTTGACTAAAAACTTTGCATTCGTGTATATGAAATTGTCCACAAAGTGTTAACACTTTTAACGTCATCTTGTCATGTCATATGCCCTCTTGCGGTGGATAAGCGAACTGCCGTTTGAGCCCTCCGAGTCTCCGTACTAAAGAAAACCTGCCTCCCCATGCCTTTATTCACTCACCCATCACTTCTAGCCAAAAGCACAGAACGGGGAGATGGATACACGCGGCAAGTCATGCAGTCCGATTACTGAAGTTTACGCAATTGTGAAGGGCTCTGAACAACATGGGGACATCTGATTTTCATGCAATATGGTATAATTATTTTATTAGTACGCATGTATCTACGAAAAATAAATTAATCGCTGTTATCCGCAGAAAGAAATAACGATTCTCTTTATATATGGATATGATGCGCGTGTTCAGTAAGCTATCGGTATTTCACACAGATGACACATTTACGGCTGAACTGACAGTTCTTCCGAAAGAAGACAGTCAGCTGAAGTGAATACAACAAAGATGTATCGCTTATAGAGGAGCGAGGACGGCTGGCAAGGGATCGAGGTAAGAAATTGTATGTTGCAGGTTTTGGTTTGCGAATATTAGGAAAATTCTATCTTTGCACGACTTCTTTTGAACGATGCTCTTTGTTTCCCCTTATATCACATGCTATCTTTATTGCCTGCCATCTTGATCAAGGCGTAGATATATTATATATGACATAGAGGTGCTGGGTAAACAATCGGAACTCTTGGTCAAATTACAATATGCACAAAATAGTCTTAAAAACGACATGTGCAGTTGAGCTCCTCCCAGCAGCAGAGGCGAGCAGAAGCGCAGGGGTGATGCTGTTTAACGCTCTTGTGTAATGGTACCCACAGCATCCGTGGAAAGCATCTTTTACAGATCGTTATCGTTTACAGAGAGGATCGCTGGCACATTTGTGCCAAATGTGTGGCTTTGTGGCCGAATATCTTAGCGTACAGATCAATTCATATTAACACTATCTATGAAGCCTGTATGTACAGTATAATACACTATAATTCTCAATGGATTCAATTTATGCAATTATGTTTATGCTTTTAAAGAATATAATGCATTAAAAACATGATCAGCATCATTTCATGTGTTTTATCATATGCTACAATGCATTATATTGTTTGATGTTAACTATGAATCGGTAAAGTACATAACTGTTATTGTTATGAAATGATACAACGGATAACAATATATACCATTATGCTTTAAAAGTACATTTCTTATGCAAAGTATACAGTCTGCTTACAAAAGTGTTACTTAATTTGGTTTAGAGGTCCAAAGTTCATGAATCAGGGCTGCTGTAAATTGAAATCCAGCAATCGTTTTCACAAAAATGCAATTTTCCTATTAACCTTTTGATAAGATTATTAAAGTGAGCACATCATGTTCACCTTTTTCACTCAGGGTAATTGCTGTTTATAGGTTCCTATAGAGTAGTGGTCAACCGATATATCGGCGAGGCCGATACATTGGCCGATATTCTGCATTTTTTTGATTATCTGCAGCGGCCGATAGGGTTGGGCGATGTCCCCTAAATTGGCAGTTGATGATGTTGACAGTAAAACATCACGATGGACGATGATATCGTCGGCGGCGGGTGGGGGGGGGGTTATATAATTTCATCTAATTTTCAAAAATGATATGACAAATTATAATTTCGTTATTTTACTAACCCAACTAATGACTCGTCGGCGCTTTATCAGTAGTTGCACGACACGTGAAGCATTTTATTTTAGCTTTCACTTAAGAAGAGTTGTGCACTTTTTATTTTAATATATCTCTTTACATAAATACTATTTTCCACTTAAAAACTATAATTTCGTTATTTTACTAGCCCAACTAATTAGTAGCCTACTCATCCAGGCTTTTTAATATATTGCGCCTAAGAAAAAAAAGTCGTCTTTGGGCAGCCTTCTTGCGAAGAGAGCAGCCACAGCCATGCTCACTGATGAGCAAAAGGTCGAGGCAGAAATGACCATGTACCTGCAGGAAATGGCCATTGATGGGGAAGAGGACGACAAAATGTTTCCGTTCATTGCAAGATTAGCACGGAAATATGTGCATATGTGCTACCAGTACTCCATCAGAGCGGGTCTTCAGCACAGCGGGTAGTGTAGTTACTCCAATCCGCAGCTTATTAAAATCAGATAAAGTGAATATGTTGGTATTTCTGGCCAGAAACATCGAAATTTAAACATGGTCTATGGTGAAAGATATTAGACTTCTTTACGCATTTTTCGCCATCCGTTGCGGAGCTATTCGATTTTGCATAGGCCTATTATTTTTTAAACGTTCATTTGTGTAGTTCATATGACCACTTTACAATATTTCAATAACATCATTTATTTTGTAGCCTGTGCTGAAGTTAATTGTGCTGCTAATTATAAGTGAAATGTTAATGCCGAGTTTCGGTCTGAGTGTTGTTCCCGTTTTCTTGTTCCTTATGTTTTAATAAATGTGTGTTATTCATATTCACCTTGTTTCTTTCATTTGACATTATGGATGTATGGCCAAGGAAATTTTTCTTTAAAAGTATTAACCAGACAAAAGTTATTTGACGTTCGCTGGTCTGGGTTTATCTTAAACTGCCGCTTCAGTGTATACAAGAGCTATGTGACAATGAGCAAGATTTTCTGAGACACTACAACTACTAAGAATTAATTAATAAAGGCTTAAAATAAAATATTTTAATCTAAATGTACAGTGTAAGACATGTAAAAAAAGACAAGAAGCTAACAATGTCAAGATCAATATTTGTGTAGCCTGCCTGACACGGTATTTTCACAGACTAACACGCCACGCCTCTGGCATAAACTACAGTATTTAAAATAGCATATATGCATTAGCTATATTCTCAATTTAATTTACAGAGCAATCCCTGCAAAGTTTTTAGGTTAACTATAGAAGAGACTAGGATTAGTGAGTCACACTAGCAAGACTCGCAAAAGGGGGCGTGGCATCACGATGGTGGCTCTACATCGTGATGTTGGTCAGCCATCACGATGGACGATGATATTGTCCATCGGCACAACCCTAGCGGCCGATACATTTTCCCCTTTTGCCGATTTGTTTCTTGAGGGTGCTGATAATCGCCTGCTTGCATGTGAAGCTACTGAGACATGTAAACGACCAGTCATGGTTAGTTTTATTGTTACGTGGCTTCATGTTACTACAATAATAGACTGGTGTGCAACACAGTGTCATTTAAACGGTCCGCATATCAATGTGCTCGCCTGTTTCATTCTCCCTCTCTCTCCTCAACAGTTCCCTGTAACTTTTAACTGTCTTGTCTAATGATTAAAAGGCAAATATGAATAAAACTAATATCATATATCATCTGCAAATATGCACACATCTCATTTAAACAGATGTAATAAACCAACCTCACACAACTTGAGTAGATCCAGCATCCTGTGGAACGCTCATATATCTTCCTGTGAAGCACGTATTCTAACAGTCTCTCCTTAACAGTTCCCTGTAACTTTTCTAATGATAAAGGTAAATATCAATAACATTTTTACTTTCTGCATACATGCAGATATCTCTTTTAAAAATATGTAATTCATGAACCTCATGAAAATCCAGCGTTTTCTTCCTGTCGAGTGCTCATATAATATCTTCCGCTGAAGCGTGTATTCTATCAGCCAGAATCAAAACTTCAGGATCAGGATCAAAAGTTCCTCTGATTCACAAATCATTACGATAATCTAAGGAGGCGATGCAGGCCATTAAAACGGTCAGGAGATTGCAGCTCGTGCAGGAGCCGTTTGAGCGCAACTTTAAAGTAAATGCGTTTCACGTGTGCTGTAAATTAATGTCTTATTCACGATGCACTGTATATACTGTACAATTTATTTGATTCAGTATTTTTTGAGGAAATGCAATCGCTAACGTGGACATACCATCCATGGTTGCTGGACTACTGTGTGTACTGTTATTTCCTTTTTCCTAATATATAAAAAATGTCTTCATGTGCAAATAAATTACTAAAATTTGATGACTAAAACAGAAATCAGAAGAAAATGCTATCTACCATTTAAAATACAATATCATTTTTTAAGATTCCTTTTTACAAAGTTAAAATGTTCTGTGAAATTGAGTAAATATAGTGCTAAATATGAGTTTATTAATTGTTTAGCAATTTTATCTTTATGTTATTTACAATTTTAAATTGTGTATTATATCGACATTGTATCGGCCCATCGACCACCCTGCTCTCTGGATATCGCCATTAAAAACCCCATAATCGGTTCATCACTACAATATGGCCCAATTAGCATCTAGCTGTCTACCTTATTGTATTTAATCAGTGATTGCAGTATATCTTGTTAATTACAACGATTAAAAAACAGTCTGAAACCATTCATTCTTAAAAGAGTCGGATTTACAGTACTTGATGCAGCTCTGGCTTTGAGGCAAATCATCAAACTATGTCTTTGTTTTGTTGTAATGCATTATTAAGTTGAAGTGTTTTAGGGCTGTGTGTTTCACTGGTAAACAAAAATAAATAAATTAATATAAATTAAAAACAATCAGAATCTTTTACCGGGACTATTTTTGCTGAGTATGCCTTTAGGTTCTGCACCTTTGTATTAAAACAGTATCTCGTCCAGCCCTTTTTTCTTTGAAAAAATAAAATATATATGTTTTTTTATAAAAATAAATTTTTTAATTAGATTTAACTGAACTATCCCAAAAATGTATTCAAATTAGACTAACATTAGGCAATTATTTCATATTATTCTCTTTTTTTAGTATATAGCCTACTCATTATATATGTCTTACATCCTGTTTTAAACTGTTTTTTTTAACAGTTATGAAACAATATCAAACTTTTCCATCACTTCATACACAGTGAATACTGTACATAGCACTGATGCACTATGAAAAGCAACAGCGATTTGTGTTTTAGATGTACTCTTTTGCTATCAATCAATTCTCTTTCCTGATATGTGGTCCATTAGTTCTCTACAGTTTCTCCAAGTGACTTTCTCTTAGTGTCTGTCTCTGATTCTCTTGTTCGCCCACACAATCTGCTTTTTAAGCTCTCTTTTTACACCACAATACCTGAGAGAACGATTTTCCAGGGACAGATTTTCCATTGGTGCATGTTTGTTTTAAACAGGAGCTGCTCTGTTTGGCTAATCCACCTCAATCCACCATAGATAACTGCCCTTTCAAGTCTGCTGAGTTTTTTTTCTTGCATGATGAGAATAGTATTTCGATAACATCTGGTACTGAACAGATACCCAACTTAGTTTAAATGTTTTTCTTGTGGAAACTAAATGTAGGCACTGGATTGCTGGTTGAACAGATGAGGCATGTCTATAGAGCAAAACCTTTGGGTGTTAGGATTTGTTGTCATGGGAACTGTAAGACCTGTGACAAAAAGGTGGCCTGAATTGGAATGCTTTGTTTTGTACACCATCTTTGTCCAATTTTAATCTTTTCCTCAACAGTTTTAAGTGTTATTTTGCATATCTTAGGAGCCTAAAAATAACAGATAATTTATTATATCATAAGATTCATAAGAATACAAAACGTGTTTGTCGGTAGTAGTTTGTATGAATGGGGATAATCGTGTCTAAGTCTAAACTAAACTAATAGGTCCGTCCAAATGAAGACTTCAGCTGCGGAGGTTTAATTTGTCTCTTGGCTCTGAGTAGAGTGAGCAGCTGGACTTGAGGCAGGCAAAAGCTGTGGCTGCGGTTTTGGAGCTTACATGCTAACAGAGCTGGAGCGCAGCCCCTGAAGCCCTCCGTCAGCTTGTTTGTGTGTTGCGATATGGACTTTGTATTGGGACAATACTGTCTGTAATGAGCCATTTGTGAACACGTTTTTGAAAAAAGACTGGTTTTGTGGTTCTCATATTTAAAGTTCATTTCAAATACGGAAAGTCAGTAAAAGGAATCAGGTTTAGAAGATGGAACTGTCTAAAGTTAGCCTTAAATATTTTGGAAAGTTAAGCTGTTTACAGAGAGAGGATTACTGCTTTTTAAGCTTGTTTTATCAACTCCTTTTGGGCTCTTTTATATGCCTGCGTGGTCAGTAGTTTAGATTTGTACTTGCCGTGACAATATTTTCACTGGCCCCACCACAAAAATTATATTTATGTTTTTGCAATATCATTTTATGTGTCAGAAAAATATACAGTGCATTCAGAAAGTATTCAGACCCCTTAATTTTTTTTCACATTTTGTTATGTTCCGCCTAATTTTTTTTACATTATTTTGATTCCACATGAATCTACACTCCGTACCCCATGAAGACAAAGCAAAAATACGATATGTGATAACAGTGCTAATTTATTAACCCTTTGACATGTACGATCACACTGGTTTGATCACTCCACAGTGGTCCCTGGGGCGTACGATCACACCAGTGTGATTAGCATGTTGGTATCTAACGTCATCAACTGGCAAATATTTTTATTCAAATCTGCCTTTGCGCCGTTTAGCTGCTGCTGCTTTAGAGATTGACTGGCTAAACGCTTGCCATTTACATGCCTAAAACAGCTGCTTGAACAATCTTTTCGACCACAGGATGCTAATTTTATGTTATAGGCATTCAAAATAACACAGAAGAATACATGTTTACTGTGGAATTCCACACAATGTGTATAATAGTGGCAAAACTAACTGATGAACTCACCAAATCAGCTGTTGTTCTGCCGCTAGAGGACTGGCTAAGCACTCGTCATTTATGTCTAAAACAGCCATTTCGAATGGTCTTTTCAAGCATAGGATGTGTTTATTTTATGGTATGAGCATTCAAACAAACATAGAAGTATAAAAGTTTACTGTCCATATTCATAAACTGTGTATAATAGGGGAAAAACTAAGAAACTCACCAAACATGCTGTCATGCTGCCACTGCTATGGAGAGAGAGCCTGGCTAAGTGCTTTTCATTTATGTCTAAAATAGCTGCTTAAACAGTCTTTTCAAACACATGATAAAATAAATGTGTGTAACGGGTAATCAAATAAACACAGAGGTATTAGAAAACAAGTTTACAGCACATATCTACACATTGGTATATGACAGCAGCAAAAATAATTGAGAAAACAATCACCTTTCAAATGTAAGATTTTATTCACAAACAGATATTATGTTTACAGGCTCTGGACTCTGAAGTCTGCACTGTAATGTAAACAAACATGGCCATGGTCACAGCCTATAAATAATAAAATTGATCTCAATAGTAATACGATCATTATAAAAGTTATATGTTTGACATATTTGAGAATCTAATAATACATTTTTAATGTGGTAAACAAAATGAAGATTTGTATTAAAACTAAGACTCTGAAATAAAGGATTGACATCAGTAATGCTTCATAGTTGTTGTTTTTTGTAATGCTTCGTAGTCTTCCCTTTCCCCCTATGATGAGTCTCACAGCATGTCACTTTTACTTCAGACTCGCATTGGTGCTCGTAACAGATTTTACATTTACACCCACACATTCTTTAGCTAATTGCATTTATTTACAGTTTTATTTACACAATTGCCACAGAAAAAGATGTCTGCTTTTAATAGAAAACAATTAACAGATGAGGAGATCAGATAAATATTTTTTTTAATTCTGAAGATGTATCAGCCACTTCTTCAGCGCCTGGAGGTGGAGGAGGTAAGCTTTTCCTGTTGGAGGGCTACCAGCAATTGTTTATTTGTTTTTACCCTCAAAGTCAGACCCCACCTGCATCTTCCACAGATGTCTAGATTTTGAAAATGTTTATAACAGAGGAGCTTGTTGAGGAGATCAGGAAACAAACCGCTACGCTGCAGAACAGCTGGAGAAAACACCACCTGGCGTGAAAGGAAAGCTGGCAAAGAGGGTTCTGACTAATGTAAATGAGATTGAGATTAATGTAATTTAGTTTATATTGTAGTTTTGTGCGAAGTACTCACTGCTTACACTGGATCCATCACTGACACCCACCAGTATGAGGGACCTGGGATCTCTGGGTCCGTCATCATGTCCTTACTGGCCCCTTACTATTGATAGGGCACACCACTGATTCCCTGCAATTCAGGATTCACCTGATGAGAGGTCTGCTTGAGGAGCACAGTTCACCGTGGTATCGGTGCAACTGTGCCCGTCCTGCGTCTGATAATCCTCTATGTCTGAAAGCCATGCATTTCCCCTCTGAAGTTCCTCAAACTGCTTCCCAGGGTAGCAGGACCAGGCGGCACTGCAAGGTCTGTCTCTCCATCACACAGAAGACAAAGGAGAGGCACCTTACAAAATAAATGCGTGTGCCGTGCAAAACTCTCTTGTGTGTTACTCCATGCTATGAGAAATACCACACGCTCAGACATAATTGATCCTACAAAAGGTTGTTTAAATATTCTTTATAGATAATATGTACTGTTTTTTTATACTGCTTGGTAAATATTATTAAATGTATATTGTTCTTTTGTTGTTATGAAATTTGTAAGTAGTTCTTATTTGAAATTACTATGGTCTATGAAATTTGTGTTTTTTGTTTAACCATAACTGTAATAAAACTGTTAATATTTCATCGGTATTGAATATGTCATTCATGATGCCTCTTGATAAAGCAGAGCCAAGTAACAGTACTTCATGCAGACTCAGGACATTTACAACTTACAAATGAATAGCACTCCTTTCAGCGTGTTTTTGTTCCATAAAAATAACTCCATGGATGAATCAAGGACGAAGTGGAAGTTTAGGCTGGCATTTCATCATTTTATACCTGCAAAAATGTACCTACAAAAGATTTCACGTGTGTGTGTGTGTGTGTGTGTGTGTGTGTGTGACATGCACACTGAGTTTTTGACAGATTTTCACCATTATAAGGAGCTTGTGATCATTATGTCTGCTGTAATGACCTTACCGCCACCTTATTTAAGGAAGAATACTGGTATACAAGTCCCACATTCTCCCAGCAATATTACGGGGCCTGTGGTACTGTGGGGGAAAATAGGATGGGAGTGACCATGATCACCTGCAAAATTACCAAAGAAAAAGCAGATTAGTAAAGTAGTATGGTACTCACCATGTACATGAGAGATGTGCAGCACTCCTTTTTGTGTTAGCCCATGTTTTTGTGGAGTGCCACATCCTGAAACATTATTAAGACTGCAAAAGATAAGGCAATGTTATTATTTATTCATATTATTTACTTACCATCAGAATATTTTGTTAAATCAAATTGTACTTACAGTGCATAGAGAATAAGACATTTACTTTTGCATCAATCTCAAACATATGCTGATTAGGAACCACATTGACCTCAAACCCTTGCCATTCAAGAACAACCACAAACAATTGCAGAAAGTCATGGCATCCGCTCATGTTATTTCTTCCTGCATTGCATGCCACATGTTTACTAAAGCTTCCGTTAGCAGTGAGGGATTCACATGTGATAAATGTAAGGAATTAGTCAGGCTGACAGAGAAGGTTAATGAGTTAGAGACACGCATCCGAACGTTTGTGGAGGTGAGAAAGAGAAGCCGGTAGATATCGTTTTGGATGCAGGTAATACAGCGAGCAACACACACACTTTGGTTCCGGCTATGGAGCCCCCGCAGCAGGGCGTTTGGGTGACGTCTCGGCTGCATACTTGCTCAGCAAAGTGACACCATTCTCCTGTTAGGGTTTTCAATTGATTCTCCCTACTCAGTGATGCACCTACTGAGAATCATGTTGAAAACGCCTTTATAATTGGTGATTCTATTGTAAGGAATGTGAAAATAGAGACTCCAGCCACTATTGTTAAATGCATTTTGGGGGTTTGGGAATCTCAAAATTTCAAGTGCTGGCTAATGCTAAGTGTAGACTTTCTAAAATTGTTATTCATGTTGGCACTAACGATGTCCGGCTTCACCAGTCAGAGATCACGAAAGATAATGTTAAAGAGGTGCAAAAACGATGTCAGACACTGTAATATGCTCTGGCCCCCTCCCTGCTTGTCATGGTGATGAGGTTTATAGTAGATTAGTGTCACTGAATGGCTGTGTCTGGAGAATTGCATAGGGTTTATAGACAATTGGAAGAGTTTTTGGGGTAGACCTGACATGCTAAAGAGAAACGGACTCCATCCCTCCAGGGTAGGTTCCTCTCTCCTCTTTAGTAATTTGGCTCATAGACTTAATAGTGATAGTATTTGACTTACTGGGGCCCAGGTCAGGAAGCAGACAAACTGGTTAATTGGAACATGTGAGACGTCACACAAGTCACATAAACTTATTACAGATTAAATAATACACTCTGTTTGACTGAAACCTGTCTTAAACGGGAGGAATATATTAGTTTAAATGAATGTACTCCCCCAGGTTATTGTTATATATATGAGCCTCGTCTGAAGGGTTGAGGAGGAGGTGTTGCTTCAACTCAGAGGACATGATATAAGTTGAATAATGCTTAATTTGATACCGTCATATTCTCAACTCTCTTGGAGTCAGACAAAAGGTGACAGGACCAACTCATTGCCATAATCATACATTAGATTTAATTCTGTCATATGGAGTTGATGTTGATACTATTGAAATAATACAGCAGAGCGATGACATCTCAGATCATTACCTCCTCTCTTCTTTGCTGCAATCAGCTGATATCACTCAATCTACACAATGCTATCGTTCAGGTAGAACTATTCTTTTGACCACTCAAGATAGCTTCACTAATAATATTCCAGAATTGTCTCACATACTCAGTTAGCCAAAAGTCTAGAAGAACTTGATGTTATAACAGAAAATATAAATACAGTCATCTCTAGCACTCTTGATATTGTCGAAAAGCCCCGTACTGTAGTACAATGATCACACTCCTTTCAAGAGAGCAGCTCGGAAAATTTTATACATGTGGAAGAATACAAAATTAGAGGTATTTTGCAGTGCATGGAAGGATAGTGTCTGTAGCTACAGACAGGCACTAAAAGCTGCCAGGTCAGCATATTATGGCAAACTCAAAGAAAATAACAACAAAAATCCTAGGTGTTTATTAATACTGTGGCTTAATTGGTTAGGAATAAATAATCGACTGAACCAGATATTCCATCGCAGCACAATAGTAATGACTTCATGAATTTCTTTACTGATAAAATTGAAATAATCAGAAATAAAATTGGAACTATGTATTCTGTCACAGCACCTCAGAAAACAGTCCCTCATACTTTTCCTCATGAGCAACTTCAATCCTTCGCTGTCATAAGATCATGAAGAGCTAACAAAACTTATCAAAAAAATCAAAAACCACAACATGGATGTTAGATCCAATACCAACTAAGCTCTTAAAAGAGGTATTCCCTGTAATCTCAGAACCTTTACTTAATATTATTAACTCCTTGCTATCCTTATAAAATATCCCAAGAAACTTTAAAATGGCAGTTATCAAACTGCTTATTAAGAAGCCACAGCTTGATCCTGGAAAATTGGCTGATTACAGACTGAATTCAAATATATAATTTATGTTGAAAATACTAGAAAAGGTTTTGTCCTCCCAACAATGTTAATTTCTACAGAGAAATTGATTATATGAGCAATTTCAGTCAGGATTTAGGCCCAGTCACAGTACAGAGACTACACTTATCAGAGTTACAAATGACTTGCTCTTATCATCTGATTTCGGCTGCATTTCTGTTCTAGTGCTTTAAGATCTTAGTGCTGCCTTTGACATGATAGATCATGACATTCTCTTGACTAGGCTGGGAATTATGCTGGCATTAGTGGACTTGCATTAGCATGGTTTAGGTCCTATTTATCAGATTGCTACCACTTTGTATGTGTAAATGATGAATTGTCAAATCAAACAAAAGTTAAGTATGGAGTGCCACAGGGATCAGTTTTAGAGCCTCAGCATTTCTCCTTATACATAATTCCCCTGGGAGATATTATCAGGTGTCATGGAATACGTTTCTACTGTTATGCTGACGATATATATTTTATATTATACAACTTTATATTTCTTCTAAACCCAATGAAAATTCACAATTCTCCAAATTAGCAGTGTATCAATGAAATCAAATATTGCATGGCCAGAAATTTCCTTCGACTCAATTCCGACAAATCAGAGGTACTAATTATTGGACCAAAAACCTCTAAAAATAAGCAGCTAAAATATAATTTGACTCTCGATGGATGTACTGTTACATCGTCTTCTACAGCAAAGAACTTAAGTGTTATATTTGATCCACATCTGTACTTTGAAAATCAGATTTCTAATGTTTGTAGAATGACACATGGTCTCTGTTGCAAAAACGTCAAATTCATGCGTCTGGCAGCGGCTCCATCGCTCCAGGCGGTCGGGGAGTCTAGTCCCCACTCGCCTCGCGGACGGCTGCCTTTCCATATTTGGCTCCTAAACTATAAAATAGTCTCCCTAACACTGTTTGGGATGCAGACACACTCACTCAGTTTAAGTCTAGATTAAAGACTCTTTCTATTTAGCAAGGCATACACTTAATTTATTCATCAACTCACAGTTAGGTTGCTTAAATTAGGTCTGCCGGAACCAGAAACATCTATCATGATCTATAACTCTGCATACAATTTAATGGTATCTAAGCTAATATTATTCTATTTGTTTCCATGTCTCAACCTCGGGATTCGTATCCCAAGGTTACCAGAGCTGGCCAGATCCAGCTCCGTTCCTGCTTGGTGTTGGACTCCACTGATGTGTGTCGCTGAGTGATGACGACAAACTACAGCCGGTGTTAGCCAGACATCACTTCAGTCTTGAGACTTCAGAGGATGAACTGATGCCAGCTCCAACTGTAAGACATTGGATACTTCATATGCCACTGCCTGAACCTTGGACATAATATGGTCCCCACCGAACCTCACAGAAATTACCTGCCGGTTGAACTGCGATGCACCTCACTGATCTCTGCCTGCATCACTTTTGTCTATTGATAGACTGCACTCTTGAAATGTAATACATAGACATTGCCAACTATTGCCAACAAAAGCCTTCATCAGCCAACTAACAAAGGACAATGCATCTATGTGAACTTCTGCTGTTAATCCAGGATAGACTACAAAGATAATAGTCATTAATCTTAAAGTTCATACATTTATATATATATCAGCTCCGTAAGTCCATACAATGCAAGAGAATGATGACCAAAACTTTGAAGCTCCAAAAAGCACATAAAGACAGCATAAAAGTAATCCAAACAATCTAGTGGTTTAATCAGTCTTCTGAAGCGATCCATTCGGTTTTGGGTGAGAACAGACCAAAATTTAGCAAATTTTTTACAGTACATTTTGCCTCAAGCTCGATTATACTTCCTACACTGCAAATTTGAAAATGGAAATGTAACACCCACAGAGTTAAAATCAACACTTTCCCAGTGTTATGTGGAAACCAACGGAAAGGTTTTAAATACTTAACACTTTCTAAAGTGTTGACTTCTTGAACACTGCAACGGTGTTAAATAACAAACACCTAGAGCATACATTTGTAACACCATTATGGAGTAGGACACTTAATTGCAGTTGATAAGAGCTTCTAATTTAACACTGAACCAGAATTATAGAATAGTAGCAGTTCGTGCTCAATTTTAAATTTACACTCAAATAGTGTTGATTGTACATTGTAGTATGGTAGGTATTCCATAAAATCGCTAAGATTTACTCTCCGCACCCATCCCCACTCCAAAAACCACTCCACAATACAAAAACTGAAAGAAAAAGAAATACATTGTTTCCACCCCACCACCACCAGTTGAGTCCCGTTCGGCACAGGGGTAGGCTCCTCGCCCCTGCCTCCTATCTCCGGCAGGATATGACAGTTCCGAGTACTACAACTTCAGACCGCCAGACGGGGCCTACGCCAAAGAGAGACATTACTTTTCTGTTTTATATTCATCAAATAAATGTCATCTTCAATTTCACTCAAGTCTGCGAGTCTTCCTGATAGAAATTATATTCCAGTATTTCTTGTCCATCAAACATAAACACTTTTGATTGTATGCTTGCTGGTCCCTGAATGTATGGCTGCTGATGTCCCTCAGGTTTCTCAAAGTGTTCCTCTAGGCTCCTGCAAGACAAAGGAATAAACAAAATCCCATAAAACGAGTTACATTATCTTATGTAGTTTTAACTCAGTGTTATTTGTAATATTTCAATTAGTATTGTATTCACCCTGTGAAAAACAACTATATGATCTATTTTTAAGAAGTAGCATATTAAATAATGGGCATGATTCAACTCACTAAACTATAAATGGAAATTTGGTCATTAACATTACACCTGGACACTCATCCAAGGATTCAGTGATGTATTAGTTTCTGTTGGTTCAGTCGTGGTATGTCAATGTTCTTGGAAGGGCGCATATGTAAACATGTTCTGATGTAAACAGAGTGTGCGCACAATGCCTAAACCCATCCGTGTAGCATGTGATCATTGAGTAAAAACTTTCTTTCCAGCAATTCTGTTTGCTTGTTTTGCATCCGTCTTTTTCATTCAGTCATTTAAATACTGCCAAATAGACGATTTAAGTTGCTTTTTTGATGGATATGAGTCTGGTTGATCTAATTCCTCTTTTATATTTTGGAATTTGTGTGCTTAAGCTTCAGTTTCACGTGAATTGAAAGTCCACGTTCAGTCTACGGCATCTGTCCATTAAAGCCCCATGCAGCGTCCGTAACATAGCAACAGCTGCCCTAACCACACAGGCACAAGCTAAAATATTTTGTATTATGTATGTATACATTATATATAATATTTTTGCCACGGGTAAAGGTTTTTAACTGTGGATTCTAAATTCTTATGGTTAAATTAACCATGACATTTCTAATTGCGATTAATAGTAAAACTGTATAATCACAGCATCCCTAGATAAGTGTGGGCAGGGCTGGACTGGTAATCTTGCATGCCAGGTATTTTTCTGGTGGGCCGACACACTTTGGGGCCGATCAGGGGCGGACTGGCCATCGGGAGAACCAAGCGGGCTGGTGGATTGTCCGCGAAACGGGCCGAATGGGCCACGATAAGCTAAAATGAGCCGCCGCGTTATGCAGAACGGACCACAAAACGGCGCCGTGATATGTAGAAAAGGACAGCGAACACCACACGCTCAACTTTTGGGCCAGTTGCTATCTAAAATTCCAGCCCGATTTCTCTTCTCAGTACAGCGCTGCATTGGGCAGGATTACATGCAAACTAAGTAACAATAGATGCATTCACCTGAAACGCAGCAAATAAGATATTTAGACTTGCTTTTAGAGAATAGACCTTGAATATAAGTATATTTTGTCTTTACTGTACTCGCAGAAGTATAGCCAATTTAACAAAATACACTTATATACAAAATACGTTTATATTTAAGATACATTATCTTAAAGCAAGTCTAAATATCATATATGTTGCTTCTCAAGTAAATGTATCTTGTTTTAAGGATTTTTATACAATTTTAAATGGAAAACAAGACAAAAGCACTTGATAACAATATGATTTTTTGCAGTGAATTTCTTTACTGAATGAAACTTAATAAAATTTGTTTTTTCCCCGCTTTAATTCAGTGAATGTCATATAGAGGTATTTTTAAAAGATTATTTTGTCCTCTTTATTGTTAGCAAGCACGTTTAATACAACCTTTTAAATTGTGGCACTTGCTGAATAATCGGTTTAGAGCTAATAATTAATCATTGCAATAATAAACGAATAATCGTTCTAATAATCGTAAGATTAATCGATTATCAAAATAATAGTTAGTTGCAGGCCTGTTTGTAAGGTATCAGAGTCTCAGTCCTGACCTTCTTTTGACCAAATTCTAAGACAAAAAAGCATGAATGCTTCATGAAAAGGCAATCCCAGAATGCAATTATGAAAAGCTTAGTGAAAAGATCCATACAATGTAATACCCAAAATAATATAATAAAATAAAAATCAAATTTAATCGAATGAATTAAAATAAACAATTTTATCCAATATTTGTGTTTGCTGTGTATTTATATGCATATTAGAGTATTGTTAGCTTAGTAACATGTTAATGCCAAGCTTTATTGAAATCAATTGTGAGTCAAGTCTTTCATGAGGAGTGCTCAGGGCTGTACTGGGATGGGCTCAGTGCTTATGGCGGCCTATTCGGCATGTTTTGTGGCGGAACCACCCGTGGTTCTCCCGATGGCCATTCCGCCCCTGATCGGATCTGATTTTTTTCCCTTTGTACTGAGCTGATCATTTGTACCGATCAGCTACTGACAGCTGCAGTTCCTCACATGTGTTTGATAAAGTTGCTTGTCTGTAGCCTGGCTTACTTCATGGTGACAGGTTTTAATCATCAAAGTCATGGCCTGATTGGTATCTCTGGGCCTAATTAATTTTTTTAGGAGCTGGATGACTTGAATCCCCTCTTCATGTTTGAAAATAAGTCTGATAAGAAAGTGTTTTCCATCATGAGAATAAAATGAGCTGTGAGGTGCACCTCAGCCTTTGTATCACATGAATTGTGTTTTTATCTACTATGTTTTGAATGAGAGCAGGAGTGTTGCTGTAGGATTTTTTAATCTTGGAGGAGGACCAAAATGGAAATGCTTCCAGTAACAAAACGAACAGCTTCTTCAGTTGGGACAATTGTACTAAGTTTTTTTTTTTTTTTCCTTCATTGTTATAAATGATAATAATAATAATAATAAAAAGATAGGAAAGAATATGCAGTTTGAAAATTTTATCTTAGACATTTTTCTGTCCTCAAGGATGATTTTAAAGCTTTGCTATATCCATAGCATAATTTAAATTCATTTAAACCAAGGAGACAATGTGCTATCATTAAAGGGTTAAACAACATAGCGCCAACCACGTTAAGGTTTTACATTGAAACCTGTTTGAGTCAAAAGATTAGTCTCTAGTTTCATCCAATATGCCATTTTTTAATTTGACTGATTTATTGTGAAATGCCATGCTGCTAAACGCAATGTACACTAATATGTACTTAAGCAATTTTTTCCCTTAGAAATCCTACTTATTTTCTGTGCATTATCACATTATCACAATGGGTTCATCCAAAAGCTTAAAACATTTAGCTTTCAGAGGCTTTTTATGAAGGATGAAAATAAGGTGCATTTTGAACTGTTCTGAGACCAGTGCAGACAGACAACACACTGGAGGTTAAGTCATTCACTAAATAGGGAGCAAGAGAGCTCTCTATGCAGTGCATTCAATGCAAACTTCCTATCAAAATTTCCTACACACTCTCACGGTGAAATCGTAAGGATTCATACAAATCATATGACACATTAAGTTTTCTAAATTTGGCTAATTCGTGTGATATCGTACAAATTCCTGCAACTTTCACTACAGCCAATGATGTTGCTGGACATCATTTCCATCTAATAAGCAACAATTACCTGCTTCTGCCACACACAACAGCTTCCTATCATTTTTACACACTCTACTGATCGGTTATGTTTAGATAAGGGGTTTGGGTAAGGGCATACTATTAATAAGCATGTCCTTAACGCCTCGTGCGTAAAACTTACTTCTGCATTAGACATCTAGGCATTTTCACATGATGAAATCATACAAATTTATACTAACAAACACATACGAAATAGCCAACTTGTAAAATATGTGTGAATTTTCATGAGACAGGGTTGAAAGTTCAGTTTCAGGCTGCAGATGATGTTTGGACCACAACATTTTTGGCAGATAAGGGACAATGGTAATCAGTACATAGATTCCTTTTTTTTTTTAAATTGTGCTTTTATTAAGATGTGGGTTTTTTGCCGGAAGCTTCACTTTACCATAACAGTTCGCTATAAGGCACAGTGTGATCATTGAAGTCTATAAAGTCACGTCTGAAATGTCATCTCTTTACACTGGCCTTTGAGTCTTTGAGTCTGACAAGTGAAATGTAGGACACCGTTTTGAATTGTTCGTATTTTAGATTACTGGTGTTTGTGTATGTGGTCATTTTGAAATGTTATGTTTTTAATTGTATTACTGGGAAGCACTTTGGTCAACTCTGTTGTTTTAAATGCGATACAAATAAAGTTTGAGTTGAGATCAAAGTGCAAATTCTGTGATTTTAATTATATAAATATGTAGTTTACATGTGCTATGTGGTTCACAGTAGGGCTGGGCGATATGGCCAAAATTGTTATCACGATAATATTTTTCATATTGTTCAATATCGATATTTATCACGATATACGTTTACACATTGGACTTTCTTTTTTTTATTTCAAAGTTAATGGAAGAAAAGAAGAAACAATACATTCTAAACAGTCAAAATAGTCTCTACAGTACTGCACAGGGGGTCCAGAGACGGCCAAAGCAGTGGGGTCTGCGGGATCTTTTACCAATTTTACCGTGTTTTCTGTTTATCAATTGAAAATGAATGTTAAAAGATCATCTGTTTGTTCTAAAGCAGTGACAGCAGTCCAGTATTTGTTGGAATATTTTTATATTTCTTTAGATTCAGCCCTTGTGACTGTGGAATGATGCTGAATATGGGTTCAAGGGTGTCCCGAGAGAAAATGTAGAAAACGTTTTTAAAAAAATGTAAAAAACATTTTTATATTTTCATTAAAGTGAGAGACTAGTCTACCAACTAGTCATTTTAGTCTTTCCTTATCCATTTCAGACATCTAATTCATTTTCACAAAATTAGAACAGAAATCGATTTGTTTATTATTAAAGGCTCGTAACGTGCTGATTAATAAAGATACATTTAGAAGGGAAAAACGTTATGGTCTAAAAGGTGCTTTGAAACCACGCAGAAAGATCAGAGCTGTTGTCCACATCACTGTTGTTCTGTCGTGCTCTTCACTAGAGAAGATGAGAGGGCGCAACCGTTGTCATGAAGACTTGCGGTACGGAAGGAATCAATCCTTTGTCCGACGTGTTTCAAGTGCTTGAGTGGTTTTCTACATTCAAAGTACACAGCTCCTCCACATTAAGATTGCAGCTGTTAACAGTTTAATAAATCACACTAAGACATGTCACGATTTTAATTTGATACTGTGGCAGGTCCCTTATCAGGCTAATCAAGCCTCCGAGAGGGATAAAGGCCGACTGCGGAGGATTGTGTGGGAGAGAGAGATCATTTACGGACATGTCCGTCATGTGTGTGTTTGTGTCTTTTGTTTCAGTTTATTATTAAAATATTATTTGTATCGTCAAGCCGGTTCTCGCCTCCTCCTTTCCATTGACTTCTTTACAGATACATTTACAATTTCAGTGTAAAAGGAGTAACAGATCTGACGTTCAAAATAAGCCTGTGAGCATTTTAAAGCTGTCGTGTGTCAGTCATACTGCGCGATGGTACCGGTTAGAGTCGGTGTTCGTTACTATCGGTTCCGCAGAAACACTGATATCATTACATGTTTTTTTAGTAGGCCTATCGATATGGCACCGAATTACTGGTACTTTTGACAACACTAGCCTTACATCTCTTTAACTTCATTTTCCTAATTTTAGGAGCGTTGAAAAGGGAAATTTGCCAGATTTTTAAGTTCCTCTCTTGAGTAAAAGTGTTACAATCAACAGAACTGTTCTTTGAATTTTCTCTATTTTTTTTTTGTGGTTTTGTTTGTTTTATTTTAGAAACAAATTGACTTTTTCCAAAAATAATTACAATTGGTTATTATGGAAATGAGAAGTGTTGGGGAATATCTCTACTAGGGCACATAGGAGACTCAAAACAACTGGATTTTGACTGAAGGTGTTACTCTTGCCAGCTCTTTTGCTGAGAGCTCGCACTCTAATATAAAAGAAAGATAAATCTAATTGATCTTGTTTTAAAGATTTTTTACTAGAAAAAAAAATTTGAATATTCTTGATAAAAAATATGATCTCGTCTGGTAATGTGCATTTAAATTGGCTAGAAATAGCATTATATCTTAGCATAAAGCTGACAATGTACACAAGGTTTATTTCTATTTCTACTGCTCCAAACTTCAAACTTACTTCTCTGTCTGCTCGTGTGAATGTAACACATCATAAGAAAGTGTTTCACCGCTGTTCAAATGCACTTTGGGTCACATAATTTACATGTAAATGTTTTCCATCTGAAAGGACTAAATATTAAATGAAACAAATGACAATAAAATGCAAAATAATCTCTTCAGTAACCAAAATACTTTTGAATGTAACTGTATTCTAAATACCATTGATTTAAATTGCAACTATAGTGGAATACAGTTCCATTCTATTTTATATATGTATTCCGTTACTCCCCAACCCTGCATACTACTTCACCTCAACTCTTTCAGATTCCCTGTCACGTGGAGCTCACCAAAATAACAATAGTAATTACTGCTTAAGCATAAACTATATTGTAAAAGACTGATTTAGGAAGTGATTCGTGGAGTAACATTACCTTGTGAAAGTGTCTTATCCCCTCGAGGCTTTACGCAGAACACACATGTCCATATGCAGCTTTCAGAGAGTAAAGAAATTAGGTTAAATAAAAACAGACTGTTGTGCGTCCGCTTTCTGATTTCATTAGTAATATTATTGTATGAGATCAATGTAGGAAAAACGCTTGGTGACAGAATCACTATGGATTACAATCAGTGTTTGTGATGAGATGCAGCTGAGTGCAATTGCAAATGAAAATGCTGAGATCAGCTTGAGGTCTTGTCAATTCTTCAGTAAAAGAAGCCATTGGTCACTTGACAAGAGCACAAGAGCCTGCCCCAGCGAAATGTTGGTTCCTTTTTTTCCTGTTAATAATTAATACTTACGTTAACAAGTTTTCTGAAAAAAGTGAGAAATAAAAGTTAATTACGTCACACACACATTTTCATTTTTCAAGATTCCAAGTCATCAAATGTGTCCCTAATTGAAGAATCACCCAAATACATTATGGTGCATGAGTGCTTATTAATTATACCTCTCAATACAACTTGTCATCTCAATCTGTAGCTTCCTAGCCATTAAATCTCAAATTGGGTCCATATCTAGCAAGGCAGTTTATAAACAGTTGACTGATGAGTCTTTTGTGAACTGCAGCCATTAATGTCATTTTGAATTATGAAAAAACTGGAGATGTTGCCCACTTAAATCTTCTCGAACTGTACAGCATGTCCATTTTACAATTTAATGGAAGTCACAAGTATCTGTGTACAGTATGTGTGTGCAAAAGAGAGAGCGAGAGAGTGATTCATATATTGTTGGGAACAGCTTTAGGCAGTAGGAGATGACTGAATCTGTCATTTCCTGATGCAGATGTGATTTCTGAAGCACAAGATAACCCTGCTGCTCTTCCAGATGTTTCTTTATTGAGTCGCTCACACTCTGCATCACCTGTTTCATTTTCCATTGTACGTGTTGCTTTGTTACTTTGTGTTCAGACAGGACAGAATACAATTCCCACACAATTATTTTTGTTCATGTCTTGAATAATGACCTTGACTGACTGTTCATTGTTTATGTCATGCAAGCTGTCCTTGTGTTCCAATAGAATTATCTTTATGGAATCTAGGTCATGTTTGTGTAAAATTATCTTTGCCCTTATATGTTTGTGGTCATGACATTCTAATCATAATCCTAGTCATGAAGGCATTGTAAACGAGACTTGATACATTTGAACATACTTTGTCACTCATTTAAACTTAAAATTTAGAATCGAATAGGGTTAACTACATAAATATTGATACTAATCAAAATAAGGCATGTTGCTTAATCCTTCAGTCCTTCAGCACTCAAAAATTTGAGTGACTAAGTGGTAGTTGGTCATACACTCAAATAACGATAATTCTTTAAAACAACTTTTTGCCTGGATTGCCAATTTGTCATCCTTGGTCCTAGGGATGGGACGATATATTACATTTTGATATATCACGAACCAAAATAATGACCATACCGAGGTAAATCATATAAAAAAATGTGCTACATTGTTTTCTGTCCATTTGATCACAATTGAAATGAACCATCATAATCTCTCTATCGCTTGATTTTACCACTAATGTGCTTTTTTCTACATTGTTTACAGGGATCGCACAAGATCCTTGAAGTGCTTAAAGTGCTTGAATTGATTTAACTTTTAGAAATTTAATTACAGGAGAACCTGGAAAATCGGCTTGTTTTGTTGAAAAGTGCTTGAAATTAATAGTACATATCTAGTGTAATGTTTGTCCATCAAAGATGAAATCCACGCACATTACTTATTGATTAATGTGTATTTCATATTGTAACAAGGTTCAGGGAAGGAGGAAGTGGGAACCAAATTAACAATTAACAAGACTTTAATCAAACACAAATGCTGAATTGAAACATAACAACAAATTGACACACACACACACAGTAGCCGTGTCTATCTCTCTCTCTCTCTCTCTCTCTCTCTCTCTCTCTCTCTATCTCTCGTGCACTCTCTGTCTCTGCCGTTCCCAGCTCCTCCTTTATCTCTCTTCCACTGATTGGGCAACTCAGCGGCATACATCGTTTCGGCCTTGCCACGCCCTCCTCCTTATCACAAATATCCTTTCTGTTCTTTACAGTCAGTTAAAAAGGTAAAAATAAATATTATTTCTCAAATAGCACAGATGCTGAGAGACTTCTCTGTCCTTTATAAACTGTTTGTTGATCTCTTAAAGTGATAGTACCATTTTAGCATTTTACCATTTGTTATAAAATTTATGTAAACTGAATGTTTTTACATCTAAATTGTACACACTATTATAAAGAGTGACAGATCGTGTCATTATTATATATACAGTATATAATTTCATGATATAATATTAATTGATATAATGTAGAATATTGATATTTTTAAAAAGCTAAAATGTGATTATAATAATGATGATAAATATTACATAAAATAAATAAATAACATATACAATTTCACATATGTTTTCAGGACAGGTTCTGTTCAGTTCTATTGCTTATTTCGCACCTGATCAGCCTGAATGTAGCCCACTGTATTTTTTTAAAAGCTTATTAATTTGTGATATTTTCTTAAAGAGAAAGGTATCTGAGAAACTCTTATTATTTAAAATTATTTAAACATTTTTAAGTGAAATTAACTTACAATTATGTGATCATTTACTCATTGCTCTATCATTTAAATTTTATTTTTGATTATGGTGGGACACAAATGGTGTTTTCATAATGTCAAAGCTGCTACTCAAATAATAATTTAACAAAGTCATTAAATGATAGAAAAAAGTAATATCACACAAGTAATCCTCTATTTGTGCGTTGTACTCTGGATCTTTAGATGCTTTGTGATCGCTTTGTGTGAGGAACGGATCTAAATGTAAGTCCTTTATTTCCTGATCAGCATTCTTATCCTCAATAACAGTCATATCTCGACTCGCACTCAATTAAACATCAAAACAATGCTGCTTCAACAAGCGTTGCAACAGCTTTAATGTCAGTGATGTCACCTGTTTGTCTTGTGACCGATTAAAACATTTTAAAGTTTGGATGTATCTTTTGAATTAAATGTGACTGCCTTCACAAAGGAGCTATTATGTGGTTTCAGAACACTTTAAATGCAGCATGTCCTTTTGGAATACCTTTTATAGTGATTTTTTTTCTTCTAATTTTTGTGGAATAAATTATTGTGACTGTACTTTTAATCTGCTTGTTAAGTATTTGTATTGTTGAGAATTGCTTAAGGTTAGAGGTTTATGCGTGGGGTTAGGTGTTCTAAAATATCTATACTAGTGTAATGTAACTAATATAATTATGACCCATTTTACCTGCCTGTTACATGTTTTAGATTGTTTATAAGTGATTAGGGTTTAGGAGTAAATACCAATATAATAGTAAAAAAATGAAACTAATATATTTGTAAGTATAATAAAACATATTGCAATAAATCAGAAGACTGCCAAGCTTGTGATGGAATTCTCAGAACTCTGTGAATGGAATGACAAGGACGTTTTCATGATGTTGGCAAAAAATTGCTACTGTATGTCATGTTTCCGTCATGAGACTGCCTTGTCTCTGGATGTTCTTATTTATCAAAGGAGGTACTTAGCCTGAGAAACTGAGAGTTAAATCATTACAAATTGCTTCAAGCTTGCTGAACAATACAAATATTTATAATAGATTTTTAAAATGCATGTACTGTAAACTGGAAGTATGCTTTGATCTCTCCTGTTTACTGTTTAGTTATTAGAATTTTTAGGGAATATTGGTTTTAAGGACAACATGAATAATGTATGCAAACATAGAATGTGTGACAGTTTGGTCTGTTGATTATTTAAATTTTACAGATTTTCGATGCTGTACGCATTTTGTTGCCAATTATTTGGCGGATTCTCTCATGTAAATGTGAAATCCATTAGTTTATGACATAGGTGTGATGTAAAATATTCATTAACTTCTATTTTGGGCTTACTCCGCTGTGGAACAGTCTGAGTCATTACTGTTTATTAAGTGTTTCTAACATGGGGCAATATTTCATTTAGAGCCTTGATTTAGGCTTTTTATTGATCCTGACTTTATTGAGACTAAATTGCTATCTTCTGCAGTGTTTGCAACTGAAACCTAATTAGCATTGACATTTTTTATGGTGACTTTGAGAACTGAAGCATGCGTAGTAAGTCTGTCTTTGAGAGTAATATTACTACAGTTAAGTGGATATACTAAATTACTGAGAACAATGCTGTAGAATTTATTATGGAGCAAAATTGTTTTTCCATTTACTGAACAAATAATTAGATAGTAATTGATAAGAGCAGTAGGTTGTTATAACCATATATATTTTTCCTTGCTTTTTCCCAAAATGACTGTATGAATCTAGCTAGTAAGACTTGGAAAATGTTAACATTCTTTGATAAAAAAAAAATAAACAAAAAGCCTTGTAATTCCTGGTGGAAAAGGAGGTAAAGAAATGGTCTCTACTGTATGTATGGTTATAAACATTTTGGAGAAAGGCTTTTTCAAGGTTTGCCAGGGGGCCTTTCTTCTACAATGCACTTGGAGCTGTGATGAATATTTCAGTAGCCTCAGTTTTGGGACTTGAACATACAAATTATTCTTGAGACAAACTTGCAAGTCAGCAAGTACACATTTTCATTCAGAGAGCCGAGCTTGAGAATGAACTTCTGATGACAGCCAAGGCCAAGACAAAGAGATTTCAAATGTGATTTTGAGAAATTACTGTATATCAATGGAGTAGCAACTCAAAGTGACCTTGGTCTTATTGGGTTAGTGTTATATTGACGTCCTAAATTAAAGACCATTACTGTGCTGAAGCATCCACCCACTGCACAGATCCAGGGACAGATGCACACTGCAGACTCTGCAGCCTCCAATGACTATATTTGGCATTTAAGCTGAGCGAACATAGGAAATGCAATAATTAGAGGGAACGGTGAGTGAGTCTCAATTTCATTATGTTGGATCAGCTCTGAATAAACTGATTTTAAGAACATCTGCAGAGTCAGAACTTTTGTTACAAGAGAAGCATCTCAAATGTTGGAACAGGCCCTAGTCTACTCTCGTCTTGACTACTGCAACTAACTTTTGGCCTGCCTCCCAAATGCTGTAGCTTGACTGATATTTAACCTTCCCAAGTACTCCCACTTCATATCACTGAAATGCTCTTTCCACTTGGTGACTAAATTTGCAATGTAGAACAACATTCCAGACAGATAAACAAATCCTAACCCTAATTCTAACCCCAACCGTTAACTACCAATAAAATCAGAGGGAATTGAAAGGTTAAAATAATTTAATTGAAGCCCTATGCTTAACTCTTAACTTAACCCTAGAGTCCAATTGGTGGATTTTGATCTACCAATGGACCCTTTTCACAGATTGCAATGTCAAATTTCCACATTATTTTGCAGTGTAAATATAGCAAAAAAAGTACATTTTACTTTGTATAATATTACCCTGGAATAAGTTTGAAAAAAATTGTTATCACAGGTTTGATGTGGTTTAATTTACACTTGCTGAGGGCGTGACAGAAAATGTGGCCTCTTTCTCTCTTCTGACTGTTGTATTCCACTGCTCTCTATTTTCTTCTTTTCTTTTGGAAAGTTGTAAAAGCTTCATAGTGATTTTTTTCTTTTGCTTCTGGAGCAAATGGGTAAGCTAAAAATTGTCTAGGTAACGTATGTAACCACCATTTCCCGATGGAGGGAACGAGACGTTGTGTCGGAGAAGCGACACTAGGGGTCTCTCTTGAGCGCTGATATATGCCTCTGATCTATGAAAAAAGGCCAATGAGAAATTGGCAGACGGTATTTGCATACCCCGCCCCGGACATACGGGTTTTTAAGCAGGCAAATATGGGAGTTCATTCAGGATTTTTCTGAGGAGCTGGAAATGGTCCGGCCACAACAGTGGCTCGGCTCAGCGACATGGCGGGGAAGACACAACGTCTGGAGGTTACATACGTAACCTAGACGTTCCCCTTCTGTCGCTCTCTCCACGTTGTGTCGGCGAAGCGACACTAGCGGTCCCACTTAAATCATGCCATGCACTGAGCCGTGTACGTGAACTGCTGATACAGAAGCTGGCAGGTATTCTTACGTGCAAACTTGACCAGCTGTATCAGGCTGCACGTACCCTTCCCCAATGCCCCATTAAAGTCATCAGAATCCTTTTGGTTACCCTAGTGAGGGGAACAAGGTGATGCTTGCCAACCTGGGAAAGGGCCAAGCCTGGCCGTGCCTCTTTTCTCTCTATGTTTCTCGCATAGAGCAATTACGGCCGGGGCCCTTACATGCATTAAGGCAGCGTTTCTCAACGGGGGCGTTTGGACAGTGTTGGGGGGCGGTGTGAACGAGGCAGCAGAGAGGGGGGCGCTCAGGCACAAATGGGGGGCGTTACTCAGAGGTACTCAACAGGCGGCCTGCGCAAAAATCTTTTCAGCTCTTCTCCTTAGCCTATGTCTTCATCTTGCTCGGATTACTGCTGCCACTTCACCAGGAGGATATGCCAGGAGAGCCGCTTCCTAAGTTACACATGCTTTTAAGAGGCAGAGAATTTTGAGCGCAAAATAGAGGCGCTTTCACCTGCTTTTTCTGTACATAACGCGGAGTACATAATTAGGTGCATAATTAGTGCTCAGGGCTCACACTAATGACTGTAATTAATAAAAAAAAAGTGTCTGTTTTTGACGGCGTTTTTTCTTCGGTTCAGTTCAGGTGGCCGAGCTGTTGTCGTTTTTGTTCGTCATTTGAAATCAAATGACCGTTTGTAGGCTATTCAAATTTGAAGCCTAGTATATATTGCCTAATTGATTGCGCGAACGACCGCTGCTTTTTCATTGGCCATTTAGGTTAGTTACGTTATTGTTCACGTCATTGGTTCATCTTAAAAAATTTTGTGTGTGAGCCTGAATTTGTTTGAATTTCTAAATACATTTGCAATACCTTTCAAACAATCCATGTGTTTTTGCATTTTTTTCAAAACACAATATTACTCAACTTGAGGCTTTTACATGTAGTTTAAATACAATAAGAAACTTCTGTTTCAGTTTTTTTTTTTTTACCAAAAACTCAGGCTTCAGGTATCAGTGTTACAATTGTTTGGCTGTAATAGTATTTCTGAAGTGTTTTTGTTTTTTTTTTGTTTTTTTTTAGGGGGCGTTAAGAGGATCATGAAGAGGTCAGGGGGGCGTTTTTTCAAAAAAGGTTGAGAACCACTGCATTAAGGGAAGGGGGTCTTACCCAGTTTCCTATTTTTTCAGGAGATGAAGACCCTGCAGAGACCACACCTACCCTGCAGGGGAGGTAAAGGTGTCGAATACATCACATGGCCGTTTAGGACCTATGTGGGAAAGCTGGCGCGGTGGTAGATCCAGCCTCGTAGAGGGGGGAGTTGCTACAGCACGGCGACCGAGGCAGCTGGAACTGCCTAAGGGAGACACGGGAGTCCACTCGTGAGGGGACAGTACCGCAGAGATTACACACAGGGGAGTCCGCATAAGAGGCCTTTAACCTGTGGAGCACCTATTCCAATACAGGGTAGATTAAGTACCCGTAGTGGATTGGGTCGGCGAGTTCCTCCGCTGAACTGCGGACCCATGAGGGCTAGGGAGGAATCACCAGGGATCCGAGAGATGGGATCTCCTGAGAAAAAAGGAGCACTATTTTACCTTGGCTGAGGGAAAGGGCGCTAGGCGCAAGCGATTCACCCGGCCAGTTTGTCAGCGTGTTACCGAGTTCTACGGTCTCGGACCTGAGAGAACACGAGACGATACCAACTCAACTCGGAGATTGTAAAATCTCGAAGGTATTAGGTGTTGCCCACCCTGCTGCTCTACAGATGTCTGCTAGGGAGTTGCCCCTGGCCAGTGCACACGAGGACGCAACACTTCTGGTTGAGTGCGCTCGAACCCGCAAGGGGGGGGCACGGCCTGGGTGTGATAAGCCAATGAAATGGTGTTGACAACCCAGTGGGCGAGCCTCTGTTTGGAGACAGCGTTCCCTTTCTGCCATCCACCGAAGCAGACAAAGAGCTGCTCAGAACATCTAGAGCTCTGCGTGCTGTCCAAATAGATACGCAAACCACGTACCGGACACAGCAACGAAAGGGCTGGGTGTGCCTCCTCTCGGGGCAGCGCTTGCAGGTTCACTACCTGATCTTCTGAAGGGCGTGGTAGGAACCTTGGGCACGTAGCCCGGTCACGGTCTTAGGATCACATATGTGTCTGCCGGACCGAACTCCAGGCAAGTGTCGCTGATTGAGAACGCTTGCAGGTCCCCGACCCTCTTGATGTAGGCAAGCGCGATCAGCAGAGCAGTTTTGAGAGAGAGGGCCCTGAGTCCAGCTGAGTCTAGCGGCCCGAAGGGGGGTCTCTGGAGGCCCGTGAGGACCACTGAGAGATCCCAGGAGGGGAACAGGCTTGGCCGGGAGGGATTTAGCCTCCGGGCACCTCTTAGGAACCTGATAATTATGCAGAGAAAAGAGAAGGTCTGAACCGGGGTGAGCTTGCTCTTTTCCCAGCTGACCTGAAGTCCCAAATGGCTGAGGTGCCTGAGCACCTGGTCTCTGTGTGTGCATAGTAACTCTCGTGAGGGGGCCAGGATGATCCAGTCGTTGAGGTAGTTGAGTATGCGGATGCCGGCTTCTCAGAGCGGGGCTCGCAGGTCCAAGATCGGTCGTAAGCCGCCGCCTTTCTTGGGTACAATGAAGTAAGGGCTGTAGAGACCCTTCTTCATTCGGTTGGAGGTACAGGCTGTATCGTATCTTTGAGTAAAAGAGTGCCGATGTCCGTGCGCAGGAAATTGGCATGTTCGCCGTTTACTACGGAAAAAAGCTACGCCCGCGAAGTGGGGGCGGGGCCTGGAAAATTGAATTGCGTAACCGAGTTGAATGGTCCGGTGCAGCCAGCGTGACGGGTTGGGCAGTGAAAGCTACACCTTTAAACTCTGTGCTAGGGGCACCAAGGGGATGAGTATTTTGGACGTACCCGGCGGGGCTTCACAGCGGCACGGAGCAGGTAGTGTGTTGTTGGGAGGCAGGGTGCGTCCCGAGGCTTTGGTGCTGAGAACAAACTCAAAGCACTTACCTTGCTCCTCGAGCCCAGCAGGGGGCGGGTTCATGACTGAGGAGGAGGTCCAGTGCAGGCGCCCTCTAGACTCGTCAGAACCGGCCGGCCGGGGAACAGTCATGGGTGGTGCCTGGACTGTTGAAATATGGCGGCAGAGTGCCGTGAGAACGGCATTTGCGGGCCAGGTGACCCAGAGACAAAAGGAAATAGCTCTATTATTGAGAATGTGAGTTGGTGCGGCCAATTAAATTAATTCAACAAAAAGATTCTCCTCACCCTCCCACCGGGGAACGAAGTGGTCTTACCAGCTCTGGAGCTAACGTCACGGTCTCTGGGTCGATCATCTCAGGAGCGCCTGGGAGCCTTCCGGGTCCTCAAGGGGGTCCATGAGACGAGGGGCATCCAACATCTGCGGGGAGCTTGACGCTGGGGCCCGAGAGCTGTGCCCACTTTTGTTTGTTGAGGCAGAGCTACTCTTTCTTTAGTTCTTGAAAGCCGCAGGATGATGTACTCGGCGAGCAGACAGGGCATGGCCCATGGCGGCAGGTTTGCGGCAGGGCAAGTTGTGTGAAATAGCCTCCGTCTGTTTCTTCACCGCTGAGGACTGCTGGTGGAGTCGTCAAGTGGTGTCGCCGAATAGACGGAGCTGGGAGACGGGAGCGTTTCATCACCTGTTTGAGTGCAGTTCCTGTGGAAGGTCAAGAACAGGACTACCCAAGTGCAAATTTTGAAGTGCCTTGGCCCGGTGGACTTGCAGGAGGGGGCCATGGCGTGCAGGGGGGAGTGGTCTGGGACCGTTCTACCGCCAAGGGTAGCGAGAGCAGAGGAGCGAGGAAGCTCAGCTTACTCAGCTCGGCATGCATGACCAGGAAGAAAGGAACCGGGGGAGGGGCGCAGCTGTGAGTGGCACACATGCCCGCAGAACCAATTAAGCCCGGGTAAGCATAGCGGACCTCCGTGCGTCAGACTCAGACTGGGCGAGCCTGAACATAGCCATGCTGTCATGGCTATGTTCTCGTACTGAAAACATAGACCATACATGAAAACGCTGCCTGCGTGTGGTCGCAACCCAGGTACGCGAGGCAGTTTTTATGACCGTCAGAGGTGGGGAGAAATCAACCGCATCCAGAAACTACACAGGGGTGGAAAAAACGTCTTTAAAAAGACGTGTGCTGAAAAAGACATCCAACTCTTTTAGGAAAATTACTCTTTTAGAATAACTCTTTCGAGTTGTCTGCGCTGTCAAAGCACCCAGGGGCAACAATGCACAGCCGTGCAAGGAAGGAGAAAGCCGCTGTTATGCGCCGTCGAATCCAACAGCATGCAGAGCGTCAGAGGATTAAACAAGAACTGGTGTGTTTAATGTAGGCAGCAGACTGCCTGCACGACCATAGGCTCCGAAGAAATTTTCTGAATGAACTCCCGTATTTGCCAGCTTAAATACCCGTATGTCCGGAGGTGGGGTATGCAAATACTGTCTGCCAACTTCTCATTGGCCTTTTTTCATAGATCAGAGGCATATATCGGCATTCAAGAGAGACCCCTAGTTTCGCTTCTCTGACACAACGTGGAGAGAGCGACAGAAGGGGAAATACATTTGCTGTGATCTCCCATTTACATTTATGCATTTGGCAGATGCTTTTATCCAAAGCAACTTACAGTGCAATTATTACACGGGCAATCCTCCCGGAGCAACCTGGAGTTAAGTGCCTTGCTCAAGGACACAATGGTGGTTGCCGTCATGTAAAACAGGATCAATGGCTCAGATTTGCCAACATAACAAAATCTGCAATCAAAAGTCAGAGATTTTTAACGTGACAACATTTCTCATTCTTCCAAAATCAAATTATCTGAGTTATGCTATCCACATTAATTTTATTGCTTCATAATTTTATCGCTAGCTTTCCAAACTGCATGCTTGCCATCTGTTGATCACAGCGGTCTCATATGTGATGCTAAAACACTTTTGCAAGTCAGTCTGGACAAGAGTGTCTGCTAAATGCCTGAAATGTCTCTTATTGGAACGTTGAGCTTCATGTAGAAGTCGTTCTCTCTTCTGCTGGCGTCTTCCTTCTGTTCGTTGACTCCTTGCACCTCATTTCAAGTCTTGTCACAACCCCTCCAGTCTTTTTCTATTATTGTAATTTTTCTTACCCTTTTCTTTTACCTCTTGTTAGGCCTGTATTTTTGGCTGACTTCTTACGTCTGTGAGAGCCGGTATGATTCATTATGGGGGTTGGTGAGTGTTGAGAAATTCTCTAAAGGAGCTGAAAGCAGGCTGAGCATGTGAATTGTGTCAAACCATGTTTTTTTCTGCCTTGTGCCGCTGATGGTTATTGCAGAGAAGTCACACATGCTACGAGAGGTAGTGAATGGGGGGCAGCTGAGCTGGACCTGTCAGCGCAGTCTGGGACATCAGGCACCATTTTTTTAGGGGGTACCAGTGGTGGTCTTGGCTCACTTACAAAAAAATAGAAAAACATGTAAAATAACTACTACAGATGTTTTGTAGGAAAATAAAATAAACAAATAACACATTAAAAATTATTTTAAATGCTATTTATGACTGGCTGGTTTGTGTAGTGGTAAAGAAATACATGACTTTGATACAACATACAAAAATGGAAAAGAGAAATTTACAGCCAGTAATCACCACACACACTTTTGTTGTACGGAAAATAGCAGGATGTTTTGTGGCATGTACTGTATTCATCACGTCATTATACAGTATGAAAGATGGATATTCATATTTCATTTTTGATTTGCTAAAGATTATGTTTAATATTGTTAAGTTATTAGTGGTACTGTATTAAACTTGATTAACTTTTGGTTGATGATGGTTGATGGCAAAATTAACAACCGTATTTTGTTGTTATAATTGGTACAAGATGGCAAAATCATACGAGATGGCTCATACAAAAGCATTTTACTCTAATAGAGAAAAGAATCAAGCTATGAAGAAACTATGTTGAAAGTAATTTAAATCTTAAAAATAGGCTGAAACTAATGTACATTTATAAATATCCAATGAAAAAAAATAAATAAAAATGCTTTGGCTGATAACTGCTATGTTTTATGATATAATTAATTCCCCCCTAAAATACTTACTTATCAACTTAATTATATTCTTTATTTATTCATTATTATTGTTTAATTTTTTGGAAGTTTCACTTAAAATCAACTATGATGAAAAAACTAGTTTGAATGGGCATAACGCTTCTGGGCCCATGTCGCTACAAGAGAAGGCTGATCCCTCCACACCCACATGGTCAGTCTGTGTGTTAGAGCTAGCAAGCCACCCCCCATTGTAACTGTCGCAGAGGAGCTTTCACCAGCTGGCCATGTGTGAAATCAAGAGGCTTTCCCATGGATGTTTCATCCAGTGATCACACCAGGAGAGAGAGAGGGAGAAATTAGCTGCAGGTCTAAGACTCCAGGCTGTAGTCTGTTGCTGCGTAAACTTACTTGCCCTTGGCCTCTAACACTTCTGGTTGATTGGAAAAACCCATCAACATTGTAATTGCTCACAGCAAGATTTGGACAGACATTTAGTGTTTTCGAGTTTAACCCAGTTAAACCATAAAAAAACTGAAGTTTCATAGTTGTTGTGTAAATTGCATCATCTTGAATAGACTCTTCATTATATTTGTTTTTGCTACACATGGTTAATGGTGATTTGAAAGAACCCTGACAAACACAGCTTTCTTTGCGGTGTTGATATATTTCTTGTTGAAACAGTTGAGGCGGGACTAATATCAATAGGCTCGTCCCTTTTTCTTTTAAACAGTCAAATGTCTTTATTTTACATCACAGCCATGAAATTTGCTACATGCTATTGGCAGTTTTAGGTGTAATCCAATTACAAAGTTGTACTTTTTAGTCCAAAAAGTTGTGTAATCCATTACATTTTTAAATATTTGTAATCAGATTACAATTATTTACTTTTGTGACTAATTTAATTACTTTTAAGTACATTATAGGGTTATGCTTATTTCTAATATATTATTTATGTAAAATATATTAACTATGGTTGTGAAAATTAGCATGTAAATTAACTCAAAACGAACAGATGTGGACTTAAAGTCACAAAACTCTAATATTTCATGGGGTCTTTAATGTGACTTTGGATTTGAATTATAAGTATGATACAGAAAAAATTATGGGAGTATCATTTTATATCTGCTATAATAACAAGATAATTTATTGGCATGGTCAATAGTATTCATCTTAACAACATATAAGAAATAATTACTATGGACTTTTAATATGCAAAAGCAATATAGCCTATAATTTATAGGTGTCAGTCAAAATTAATCATAACTGGCAAAGGTCACACATCTAATTTGATTTTGCCTGTGAATGCTTTTGTAGCGTACATGCACGCAAATTATTTCCACAGCTATATACAGGATTACATATACATATATATATATATATATATATATATATATATATATATATATATATATATATATATACATCCTGAGTTATCATTTGCTCAATTACATGTATAGGAATCCTACTCTGACATAGAATTAGCATAATTAGTATGAGGTTAAACATTTGGATAATTGTCATTTGTGATTGAGATCATTTAAACATAACAATCAACATTAAATTAATTATGCTTCAGTACAAAACTTCCCAGTCCACTGACTCACCCAAGAGTGAATTCTAAATCCCTTTCTCTTTTTGTAGGTGATATTTGTAAATTGCTGTACAGGAGGGTCCATTGGAGAGGAGAGGTGACTTTGACCGGATGCACATAGCGGAGAGTGCCGTGTGGCTTTGACCATGAGCCGGCTTATGTTGGGCCGGACGCTGGAGCGGATCTGCAAGGCTGTGCTGCTGCTCTGCCTGGTGCACTTCCTCATCATGATGATCCTCTACTTCGATGTCTACAGCCAGCGATTCGACATCTTCAGCCGCTTCAACAATGGCCGTGGAGCGAACAGCTCACGAGGACCACCCCACTACTACTATAATTTCTCCAGGCCCAACACTACCTTTGCAAGTTACCTGGCCACTGCTGACCATCTCCTGCCCAGTGCCAAGCCAGAAGCAAATCACACACCACCAACCCCTAAGCCATTACCACCATGTCCGGAGGTACCTCCTGGTCTGGGTGAGTTTGTTTTTACAAATTGTATTAAAAGCATGGTTTAGAAATGTACAATATTGGTGCAGTGATTAATACCTCAAAATGCAACTTATACAACGGTTAGTTCCGGTCATGTAATCTGTTTGTATCACTCCACTTGTCCATTTCAGACAGGCTGTCTGCCTGGACGTTGCTTGTTGATATGCAAAAGTTTAACTTTGGGTTGTTTGGAATTATTTTTGTTAGTGGAGCAAAAAAAGAAGAAGTACAAATAACTGTCCATGTTGTGTCTAAAATGTTAGTTACTCGATTTATATATATATTTATATATGATTGGAGAAGCAGCATTCCAAGAGTGCTGATATTTAGGCCAAGTCCACACTAATACGTTTTTCTTTGAGATGCATTTATTTATCTGCTCTATGTTAATGCCTGTCATCCACATTTGAACAGCGTTTTCCTCCACCAAAGATGAAAACATTTTAAAAACACTTAGGCCTATTGCACAGTTCACCAAAGCAGCGAGTGAGCAGCACCGAAGCAGCGTGTCAGGACAACTTTCGCAGTAAACACTTGCACTTTTACAACAGCTGCTTTTACACCAACAGCTGAATGTTGTTTTGCACTACAAAGGATGATTTGATCACTCAGTTTGGCTCAGTCATTCTTACAGCTTTATTATATAGTCAGAAATAAGTAATTATGTACAGCCAAAGAAAGCGATTTCTCTGTTCAAACACCAGCCAATGCTTTTAAATGTTGAATACTTTCCTCAAAAACAGGATGCACTTCCAAAAATATGTTAACTTACCATCTGCACCAGCCGAATTAAATGCATACCACACTTTTTCCTTTGTTAATTAATCCTTATAAAATGTTATTGTAATAGAGCACTTTGTTTCTCCACAATCAGTCATATGTCATCCATCGGCAATACAAGAAGGAGGTTAAGTTCTGATTTTACTGACCATACGTCACAGATGTTAGCGGTCGGCTGTGTATAAAGGTATTTACAGGTGGATGCTGCACACTGGTGGTGTTTGAGGAGATTCCCCCTATACTATGTAAAGCGCTTTAAGTGCCTAGAAAAGTGCTATATACACTTATTATTATTATTATTTTGTTTGTTTAAGCCTATGACTTGTATACTTTAGTTTTAAATGATAAAACTGTACGTCTGCTTAAGCTGTATAATTAAAAAAATTTCATTTTGTTTTTGTCACTTGAAATATATATTTTTTTCCATTTTGTATTTCACACAAAAACACTAGACTACAAATACTTGCTTATTCTGTACATTTCTACTTTTTCGTGTCAGCTTATATTCATGATGTCCATCAAGAGTACACTGTCACTTTAATTCAGCATGAGAGGCGCAGCAAAAATAGGCTCAGAAAACATGGAAAATGCTCTCCTTGCATACTTTCAAAAATGATAACTGGTATGTAAAAAACCAATCCACTAATCTGTTTTTTCAAGCAAAAACAGATTACTGTGGAAGTTACTCAATATTACATTGTTGTTTATGGAACTGTTGTATAAAAAACACTATCACACTTTTGCTGTTCCAAAAAATCTAAATGGCAGAATCACAGCTTTACTTTTGTGATATTTCATAAGGGGAGTTAAAATTAGGGGTTAAGTTGGAATTTCAGATGTTGGGGAACCTAAAATCGAGTGGTGATTCTGCAGTCTTTTCAATCTGTTCACCAAAATGATTTGTTAGCTGATTCATTCAGTGACCATTTCTGCAAATTACACTTTTGGGCCAGTAGATGGTGACAATGAGCATCTTTTATGTGTTTTGAGTGAGTCATTGAACCTAAAACACCTAGTCTTCCTGACGGAAACAAGTCTAACTGTGCTTTAACTGGCGCGTGTCTACAAATCTACTAAGAAACTGCATCATTATAAGTGTTTTCCCAACAAATGACAACAAAGCATATATCACTTTGTGAACTGTTGGGCATGACGTTTATAATAATTATGACTTTCAATATCATTTGCTGTCTATGCGTTGGCGTACTGTCTCGTGCTGTTAAGGTGCCACTTGAAAATATGCCACCTCAACCAGCGTCGATTTTTTTTAAGCAAGTGCACTAAATGAATGGAGATTGTATGTGTGAATTTGATCGAGAGTATCGAGAGTTCTCTCAAACTTTTTGCAAACTTGCTGCAAATTCTACACTCATTATTTTTATATGCAAATGAGCGTTGTGGCAAACACTTCAATGTTGCCAAAGGTTTGCTGCAGGTTCACCTCTACCGGTTAAAAGCTGAAAACATCTGACAAACATTGTGGCAAATTGCATGCTTATTTGCAAGTGAAAATCATGAGTGGAACATTTGCGGCAAGTTTGTCAGAACTGTAGATTTTTTGTAAGGGGAAACTTACAAAAAGGGGAACGGATTGTACAAGTAACGGAATCAATTGACAAACAAGCCTCCACATTTTTTCTTCTTCTTTGAATGAAGGTGTTGGAATGCCGTTCCGGTCCTTTCCGGCCCATTTTAACCCCGGGTTATAATTGTTGGCCAAATGGCACCCTACGACAGCACACTGCTTCATTACTTATGACATCTAAGCTAAGGATTTTAGAAGCTTTTGGCAAAGAACTAGATTAAGGTTCCTTATTGGAACTTCATAAAAGTAAGAACAAAATCACTTAAGTAACTAGTGATCAAATGCACAATTATACAAGAGAATAGAATAATGTAAAAGACATTAAAGCATGGAAGGCACTCAAGCCTCAAAACTCTCAATTAGCATCCTGATTAGGTGAAAAATAGGAAGAAAAAAATTTGAGTTGTGTGTTACAAGGGACATGTGTGTAGGGGCTCCAGCCGCTGCTCCCCATCTCAGAGCCATAATGGATTCTCAGCAGACTCCAATTACTGTAAAAGCCAGTGTTTCGCTCTGTTTTCTGAGCTGACCAGAGAGTTCAAATGGATTTAACATCAGCATGCTCTTCCTCACACTTATATTATTACCGGTGTCTTTACGCAGTGCATGACGTGTGCAAGGAGAATGACCTATGTGAATGACTAACAGGACTGCGCCAACCTCATTACTTTGCCAATCAGTGTGCCTCGTTATGATTATGGAACAGGAAATCAAAACTCATTCATAAGGGGAAACATCTCTTTCTGAGTAACGTAGCCCATCAGCATGAGAAAAAAAATCTCATTAATTAAAATGTCTTAGCTCTGCAATTTCTTGTTAAGAATAGTGAAAACCTTCATTATGAATGTGCAGCAGTGCTATTTGATATGCCTGCTAGCAGCAGGCCATTGCCACCCAAATCCTTCTAATGAGTCTAAAGCAGAGCTCTTGAGGGAGTTGAGCTATGTCATATGACTGCCTGCTCAGGGGTCGTTCTCTCTCTCTCTCTCTCTCTCTCTCTCTCTCTCTCTCTCTGATTTGTATCCCTTGCTAGCCCTACCCTCTTGAGCAATGACAGTCACCCAAGATGGTCACCTGAACAATTTTTGAGCTCAGGGACCAAAAAAAACTGAGAGAATTTGACAGACTTTGGCTCATCCATAAGACAGACAGTAATACTGAGTGGAATCTGTTATTAGCATTGAGAGGCAGTGTTAAAATGAAGGCACTATACTGGGGGGTGGGAAAAGCGTGGAATTTGCTAAATCAATTCAACAAAAGCCTCTAGATATACTGTATGTACATACAAAATTGTTAATTAGGGTGTATTAATCAAACAAAAATATTTATAACACAGTATATAAAACATTAAAGGAATTGTTCACCCAAAAACAATTTCCAAAAGATGGTTATTAAGATGGTGACAGTATCCCAGTCTGACTTTTCAATACGATGGCAGTTGATTCACTTTAAAGCTTCAAAAAGATCTCAAAAGTATCCATATCAATTATCAGAGACACTATCTGCTGCCATTGTATTGAAAAGATGGACTGGGATATTTATACAAATATTTATTTTTGCATTCCACAGATGACACATAGTCATATAGGTTTGAAACTGCATAAGGGTGAGTAAATTATGACAAGATTATTATTTTGGATAAAATATTCCATTAACACAAAGTCAGAACTAAAAAATTAATAAAAAAAACCCTGTACAACCAATTGAAATTACAGTCCAGAATCTCAGTCAAATTCATTGAATCAATATTAAGTTATCCTGTACCCTATATACTAATTATTCAGTGGAAACCATTGAGAATTTCACTTATTTATTACCCTTAATATTTTCTATGCTGCGTGAGATATATACAGGATCTGTGGATGTCAGAACTGTCCCAGGATGAGTTCAGCGGAAAGGTGCGAGTGCCGTGTGTCACGTCGCAGTGCAGACTTAAAATAATGGTTCTACCACTTTAAGATGTAAGCTATAACATGCAACACCAAATTAAGAGTTCATCTGTCCTGTATTCTAAAAATAAATTGTTATGAACATATTATACCAAAGCAATTATTAAAAAAAAAGTGATTCATGTTTATATATATATATATATATATATATATATATATATATATATATATATATATATTAGCATAATTAAATTACATTTTTAAGGACTCCTCTGTAGGTTGTGTATTAGACATCCCTGTTCTGCTATATTCCCACTTTCAGAACATATTTTCATCCTTCCTCTCTTGTAGCTACTGGAGGAGGCACAAAGGACCCTGTGTGGACCAGCAGTCTCAAAGAAATCCAGTGTTTTCAGTGCTTTTTGCCTTTTGAAAGTGTACAGCAAGCTATATGTGCGAGCATCCCAGCCTCTTGAAATAAAAGCCACATTTCAGTTTCATTGGCAGGGCTGCTTAGTCTTCAATATGCCACTGTAAAGAGTATTTGATGTTTGCTGTCAATGCAGAACAAGTGCGTCTGCAGTGAACACTTGCTCTCTGGCGCTTTGAACGCTGTAAACATTTCGAAAAATTATTTTAATTGAGACGCATATAGGCATTGAGCCATTATTAACCTAGAAAGCACAAATTAACATTGATTGCATTTGGCACACCCTTTCCATCATTTGATTTACAACAGCTGACCTGTTGTTGTTAGTTTAGAGAGACTCTAATGTCACTGAGGCATGTAAGAAGCAGACGTTTTGAGCAAGGTTTGCTCGGTGGTCCCAGGTGTACACAGACATGGATCTTATTGCATTGGAGGCCCGAGGGAAAAAGCCAGGGTCTTTGGTAAATTGCATCCCAGCTGGCAGGTGCAGCTCTTGGCTGATAATGACTCACTGGTGTCGTTAGCCTATAGGAGAGTGTGTGTGTGTGTTTCAGTGTGTCAGCCACCACATAAACGGCAGGAGGCATTCTGTGTTGTAATCACCCACCAACAATTAATTGATCAAAGTAAAAAGTTTAAAAACAGCACACACTTTCAAACAAAATGTTTGTACTTCACGAATAAAGATTTTAGCAGCCTATACGTAACACTTATAATGTAACACTTCAAGGACTGACAAACAAAGAACAAAACTAGAGGGTATATATACAGGTGAAACTCGAAAAATTAGAATATCGTGCAAAAGTTCATTAATTTCAGTAATTCAACTTAAAAGGTGAAACTAATATATTATATAGACTCATTACAAGCAAAGTAAGATATTTCAAGCCTTTATTTGATATCATTTTGATGATTATGGCTTACAGCTTATGAAAACCCCAAATTCAGAATCTCAGAAAATTAGAATATTACATGAAATCAATAAAAAAAAAGGATTTTAAATACAGAAATGTCGGCCCTCTGAAAAGTATAATCATGCATATGTACTCAGTACTTGGTTTGGGCCCCTTTTGCATTAATTACTGCCTCAATGCGGCGTGGCATGGATGCTATCAGCCTGTGGCACTGCTGAGGTGTTATGGAAGACCAAGATGCTTCAATAGCGGCCTTCAGCTCTTCTGCATTGTTTGGTCTCATGTCTCTCATCTTTCTCTTGGCAATGCCCCATAGATTCTCTATGGGGTTCAGGTCAAGCGAGTTTGCTGGCCAATCAAGCACAGTAATACCATGGTCATTGAACCAGGTTTTGGTACTTTTGGCAGTGTGGGCAGGTGCCAAGTCCTGCTGGAAAATGAAGTCAGCATCTCCATAAAGCTTGTCTGCTGAAGGAAGCATGAAGTGCTCTAAAATGTCCCGGTAGACGGCTGCATTGACTCTGGACTTAATAAAGCACAGTGGACCAACACCAGCCGATGACATAGCTCCCCAAACCAACACAGACTGTGGAAACTTCACACTGGACTTCAAGCATCTTGGATTGTGTGCCTCTCCATTCTTCCTCCAGACTCTGGGACCTTGGTTTCCAAATGAGATGCAAAATTTGCTCTCATCAGAAAAGAGGACTTTGGACCACTGAGCAACAGACCAGTTCTTCTTTTCTTTAGCCCAGGTAAGACGTTTGACATTTGAAGCCCATGTCCAGGGCCCGTCTGTGTGTGGTGGCTCTTGATGCAGTAACTCCAGCCTCAGTCCACTCCTTGTGAAGCTCCCCACACATTTGAATGGCCTTTTCCTGACAATCCTCTCCAGGCTACGGTCATCCCTGCTGCTTGTGCACCTTTTTCTTCCACACTTTTCCCTTCCACTTAACTTTCTATTAATGTGCTTTGATACAGCACTTTGAGAACATCCAACTTCTTTTGCAATTACCTTTTGAGGCTTTCCCTCCTTGTGGAGGGCGTCAATGATGGTTTTCTGCACAACTGTCAGGTCAGCAGTCTTCCCCATGATTGTGAATTCAACTGAACCAGACTGAAAGACCGTTTAAAGGCTCAGGAACCCTTTGCAGGTGTTTAGCTGATTAGAGTGTGACAATTTGAGCCTACAATACTGAACATTTTCACAATATTCTAATTTTCTGAGATTCTGAATTTGGGGTTTTCATAAGCTGTAAGCCATAATCATCAAAATTATATCAAATAAAGGCTTGAAATATCTTACTTTGCTTGTAATGAGTCTATATAATATATTAGTTTCACCTTTTAAGTTGAATTACTGAAATTAATGAACTTTTGCACGATATTCTAATTTTTCGAGTTTCACCTGTACACATCGGCACTGATGAGGGAATGGCATACAGGTGGGGATAACGATGACGTGATTAGGGCAGTGGATTCTGGGAAACGTAGTGCAGGACAAAACTTCAAAATAAGAGTCCTTGAACATGGTGGAGACAAACTGTGACAGTATGTACATTTTCAAACATTATCATAATTAATCATAGTGGAGGGGGCCTGGGTAGCACAGTGGTAAAGACAATGGCTACATCCCCTGGAGATCACAAGTTCAAATCCCATGGCGTGCTGAGTGACTAAGCAACCAAATTGGCCCAGTTGCTATGGAGGGTTGAGTCACACGGGGTAACCTCCTCGTGATCGTTTTAATGTGGTTCGCTCTTGGTGGGGAGCATTGTGAGTTGTTTGTAGATTGCAGATGTGCTATGTCTCCATGGTAACACGCTCAACGAGCCACATGATAAGATATGCGGGTTGACGGTCTCAGACGCGAAAATTAACAATCAATTAATTGATTAATCATTAAAGTTAATATCGCAAAATGCATGTGGAGAACTCCAAATAATATGTGCATGTAGCCTACTGTTTAAATATAATTTAAATTAATACACTTAAGAAATGCAAGTATCTGCATTTTCCTCCTAAAGCCTCTTAAAGGCTAAGTTTAGTATGATTTTTTTTAATTGTTTAAATACTGTAATATTCAGTATTACTGTTAATTATTACTTGTATACAAGATATGTAAATTGTATACATATTTGAGTTCATTAAAACTTATAATTGTGGAATTGTGGAGAGTTTTGTTTACAACCAAGTCACCAAGACAACCAACGTTCTCACTAGAAATGGAATCAAAAGTTGGAAAACACAAACTGGATGTCATATGTGTCAGGATAGAGACCAGGAGATCGGAGGTAAGTGATTCAAATACTGTTTTATTAAAGTGTCACTCGTGCAAGGTGGGTAAAAGGTGAGTTTTCAGGTGCAGGTTTGGTGAAGATCGCTGGATGTACGGAGAACAACAGGTAATCCAGATAACTTCAATCGTGGCATAATACTCAGTCTCAGTTCGTTAATCCATTCTTTCTTCTAGGACTGGTCGGAGCAGCTTGGACAGATATCAAACATGGGCTTTCAGGAATCATACGGGAGATCTGGAGATGGCAGAACAACAATGCAAAGGGTTAGTATTGAGTCAGGTAAGGAAGCAGAATACTCAGGTGTTCAGGTTTCACAGGGTTCACAGGATACGGGAGGAAACGGTCTGTTCCTGTTGGAGGCTTGACAACGACTGGAATCGTGGTGAGTGTTTTTATGAGCTGGTTGATGGAGTAATTAATGATGACCAGGTGTGTGTGTTTAGTATTCTGGGGAGAGTGATCTTTGAGTGGTGGGTTGAAATGAGCCTGATTGATCCCTGACATTAACCCCCCCTCGCGCCAGCGGACCTTGGACCCCGACGTCGTGGAGGTCCCAGGGGCAAACAGGCAGTCCAGGGGGCAACGAGGGGCAAGCAGGAAGTCCAAGGTGGCACAGAGGGCAGGCAGGAAGTCCTGGGGGGCACGAAGGGCAAGGACAGGTTCAGGTGGTCTGGGGGCCGGCCACAGGACAAGGATAGGTCTGGGGGACCTGGGAGGGGACCACAGGACAGGGATTGGGTCAGGGGCCCTGGGAGGAGGCCACAGGACAGGGGCCGGGTCAGGAGGAGGCCACAGGTCAAGGACAGGTTCAGGTGGCCTGGGAGCTGCCCACAGGGCAAGGATAGGTTTGGGGGACCTGGGAGGAGGCCACTGGACAGGGACTGGGTCAGGGGCCCCGGGAGGAGGCCAGAGGACAGGGACCGGGTCAGGCGGCCTGGGAGGAGGCCACTGGACAGGGACTGGGTCAGGAGGCCTGGGAGGAGGCCACAGGACGGAAACAGGGTCAGGAGGCCCGGGAGGAGGCCACAGGACAGGGACTGGGTCAGGAGGCCTGGGAGGAGGCCACAGGACAGGGACTAGGTCAGGGGTCCTGGGAGAAGGCCACACTAAGGGGACTGGTTTGGGTGGCCCGGGAGCTGGCCACAAGGCAAAGGCCGGTTCAGGGGACCTGGGAGGTGGCCATCAGACAGGGACAGGTCCAGGAGGCCTGGGAGGCAGCCTCAGGACAGGGACAGGTCCCGGAGGCGGAGCTGAGAGGGGCTCTGGAGACGAAGCTGTGGGCAGTTCTGGAGGCCCAGGAGGCAGAGCTGAGGGAGGCTCAGGAGGCGGAGCCGTATGAGGCTCTGGAATCTGGGTGAAGAGAGGAGGCAGAGCCAAGGGAGGCGGACCCATGGAAAGCTCAGGAGGAGCAGGAGGCAGAGCTGAGGGAGGCTCTGGAGGCTCAGGAGGCAGAGCTGAGGGAGGCTCGGGAGGCCCAGGAGGCGGAGCCAAGGGAGGCGGAGCCGAGGGAGGCTCCGGAGGCTCAGGAGGCGGAGCCGTAGGAGGCTCAGGAGACGGAGCTGAGGAAGGCTCGGGGAGAAGAGCCGTAGGACGCTCTAGCGGTAGATCCCTAGAAGGCTCTGGAGTCTCTGGGAGCAGAGCCGTAGGAGTCTCAGGAGGCGGAGCCGTAGGAGGCTCGGGGAGAAGAGCCCTAGGAGGCTCTGGAGGCGGAGCCATAGGAGGCTCTGGAGGCGGAGCCGTAGGAGGCTCGGGGGACTTGAGGGGTGGAGCCCTGGAAGGCTCGAGAAGCTTGAGAGGTGGAGCCCTGAAAGGCTTGAGAGGCTTGAGAGGCAGAGCCCTGGAAGGCTCGAGAGGCCTGAGAGGCAGAGCCCTGGAAGGCTCGAGAGGCTGGAGGGGCAGAGCCCTGGAAGGCTCAAGAGGCTTGAGAGGCGGACGCTGGAAGGCTCGAGAGGCTTGAGAGGCGGAGCCCTGGAAGGCTCGAGAGGTGAAGCTCTGGAAAGCTTGAAAGGCGGAGCTCTGTAAAGCTCGGGAGGCGGAGCTCTGGAAAGCTCGGGAAGTTCAGAAGGCAGAGCTCTAGGAAGCTCGGAAGGCGGAGCTCTGGGGAGCTCGGGAGGCGGAGCTCTGAAAAGCTCGGGAGGCGGAGCTTTGGAAAGCTCGGGAAGTTCGGAAGGCAGAGCTCTAGGAAGCTCGGAAGGCGGAGCTCTGGAAAGCTCGGGAGGCGGAGCTCTGGAAAGCTCGGGAAGTTCGGAAGGCAGAGCTCTAGGAAGCTCGGAAGGCGGAGCTCTGGAAAGCTCGGGAGGCCTTGGAGGCGTTGGCTCTTGGATGGTCATGGCTGCTGGCACTAGCTCTTGGACGGTCACGGCTACTGGCACTGGCTCTTGGACGGTCACGGCTACTGGCACTGGCTCTTGGACAGTCACGGCTATTGGCACTGGCTCTTGGACGGTCACGGCTACTGGCACTGGCTCTTGGACGGTCATGGCTACTGGCGCTGGCTCTTGGACAGTCACGGCTACTGGCACTGGCTCTTGGATGGTCACGGCTAACGGCTCGCTGGCCGTGGCAGGCGTGGGCTCTGGCTCGCTGGCCGTGGCAGGCGTGGGCTCTGGCTCGCTGGCCGTGGCGGGCGTGGGCTCTGACTCGCTGGCCGTGGCGGGCGTGGGCTCTGACTCGCTGGCCGTGGCGGGCATAGACTGGGGAGCAGAAGCCTTTCCTCTTCTCTTTCTCCTCCGGGCAGAAGAAGTGGACTGTGCAGGATCCGCGAACAGTAGGGCGAGGTCAATATATTGAACCAGGCTGAGGGAACAGCGACCACCAGGCATACAAGAAGAAGTTGGCTTATTTAGCCCATAATGAAAAATGTCTTTAAGGGCTACTTCATTGAAGTCGACCTGATCTGCCAGGGCACAAAATTCCGCGACAAAAACCTCCAGGGGTTGATTCCCCTGACTGAGAGCCAAGAGCCGAACTGCTGGGTCCATAATGGAGATCTTTGATCTTTTTGTAGGATACAATTGAGGTTGTTGTTCGAGGATGAGCGAGGATTGCAGCAAGAATCCGTTGCAATCTTCCGCCCGACCTGAGAAGGGCGCTGGTCGGGAAGCGGAGTTGGCGACGCACACCAGAGAGGAAGCGGGGTTTGCGGAAGTGCCGTCTTCGGGTTGTTTGGATTCACTGGCGGTGTTGGTCAAGCCTTCTGTCAGGATAGAGACCAGGAGATCGGAGGTAAGTGATTCAAATACTGTTTTATTAAAGTGTCACTCGTGCAAGGTGGGTAAAAGGTGAGTTTTCAGGTGCAGGTTTGGTGAAGATCGCTGGATGTACGGAGAACATCAGGTAATCCAGATAACTTCAATCGTGGCATAATACTCAGTCTCAGTTCGTTAATCCATTCTTTCTTCTAGGACTGGTCGGAGCAACTTGGACAGATATCAAACATGGGCTTTCAGGAATCGGACGGGAGATCTGGAGATGGCAGAACAACAATGCAAAGGGTTAGTATTGAGTCAGGTAAGGAAGCGGAATACTCAGGTGTTCAGGTTTCACAGGGTTCACAGGATACGGGAGGAAACGGTCTGTTCCTGTTGGAGGCTTGACAACGACTGAAATCGTGGTGAGTGTTTTTATGAGCTGGTTGATGGAGTAATTAATGATGACCAGGTGTGTGTGTTTAGTATTCTGGGGAGAGTGATCTTTGAGTGGTGGGTTGAAACGAGCCTGATTGCCACTTTGGGCTCCATTTTTTCTTCTTCAGCTTAACCTCTGTCGTTCTCATACACAGGATTGTGGGATTTCATAGGCAGTGAAGGATACATATATGCTGCCTTCATAGGTATTTTGGTAGACAAGATGTGATGCGAACATTGGATTCGGACGTGCCTTCATCCTTTCCTACCTCCATATACTTTACAGTCACCGAAGAGAGCATTTTCCTGGTTTCGGATGCAGCCAATGTTAATTTCATGCTCCAATACTGATTTCATTGAGCCCATACATCCATCTTCTTCTGTGTGTCTTCTAGTATGCGGAGAAGATGTGACATGCATCGTGCAAGCACCCTCCAGCGGCGGATGACTGTATAATGGCATGATTACTGAACACATTTGTCCTGAAATTAATTAATCGATAAACTTAATCTATCAAATTATTAATGACAATTAATCTATTATCGATCATTCACATCATAATCATTAACATCCATAAATGAAAGTGAATGGTGACTAGGGAAAGGGCAGCTTGGACATTCTGCTAGATAACATCATAAGGGTGAGAAAAAACGAAATACTACGCAATTTGTAAATTCATGTACATTTTTCAATTCAGCTTTACACTCAATTTGTTTTTGCTGATAATATAATTTGTAATGAACACACTGTATTAAATTAGAAAAATGCAACATTATCACTATTCATTTCAGACTTTCGACCTCACTGCATCTTCATCAAAACATTGTCCCAAATACGACAACTGGACATGCCAAAGTTAATAGTCCAGAGCCTCAGTTTCTTACTCCACCTTCTATCTCATTTAAACATCTCATAGAGCTGATACATTGGGATACCGCAGCCTGCACTAACATGAAAGTGGCCTGGCGCCTGCTGGCCAGCCGGCTCACACGGCAGAGGCTCTAGCTCGCAGGAAACTGACAGGTGACTCCATGAGCAAGGACAGATCATTCTCTACGGCCCGCCAATATCGCTCTTGTCTCCCTCAGGGTTATGTAAAGCAAGAGGAGAAAGCTCATCTCACTGACAGTGCTCGAGAAGGGGCAAGGGCACAGCTAACATTTTGGCAGACAGAGATTGTGAAAGGTGAGGTTCAGTGAGAGGTAAAGAATGAGGGAGATCAGGAAAGGCAAAAATTAAGATTGTGTTATGATGAAGCTTTTAGTGGCATTTAATATTGCTGTTGACAGCCCTGGGCATTCTGAATATCAATTAAATAAGATACATTTTCTTGAGAAGCAAAATTGCGTTAGAATATTAATTGTATTCAGTGTATTTTTCCAAGCCAAATTGCTGTTTGTTTTAAGGATGTTTTAAAAAAAAATTACATGAAAAGAATACTGATTAAGATGATTGTAAGGTTGGTAATGCAGGTTGAAATGCAACCGTGATAATGTGTTTACACTATCTGCACATGCACAGATGTCTCTCATCTCTGTTGAGTCACTCGCTTGCTTGTTGTGTGGTTGTTGTCAGCGTGCTATCAGGCTGCCACAATGTGGCAATATAATAAAGTAAGGCCAGAGATCTGTATGATTATATGTCATTCTTAAAAGAGCAATCTTAGAAAGCAAACTGTGGTTTGCAAAGAGGTGGTTTTAGGGTTTACAATCTACATTGTCATGGCAACAAAGTTGTAAAATTGGCTATAACTTTACACAGAAATAAGTTACTAAGCAAGTTTATCACAATACATTCATGTTAAGACACATTTCGTTTACGTCTTATGGCTATACTTTTGAAACATTGAGTATACAAATGCTGTTGATTGTGCTTAACTTGTATTGAACTTCTGGGAAGATTAATTTACCAAAATATTGTTGACTCATCTGGCACTACAAAGATTTTTGTGCAATCATATGCTCCCTTGAATGAAAATGTGCCTTTCCCTAATACCACCTGCAACTGACTAACAAGTAGCAATTTATAGCTCATTGTTGTAATATACAGGACAGCTTACTGGCTATTTTAAGAAAGGGGACAAGCCCTTCTACATGTCCTGTCCAGACTTCCTGTTTCATTAGGAAATACATAAAATTAAGGAATTTTATTGGGTCTTTAATTTGGGCTTACCAATCATCAGTCAATCAAGTGTATGTAGACATAAATCCATAAAAGTTTTTCCTTTAACAGGTACCTTTAACCATCCTTCAAGAATCTTGGCTCAGTCCCTTTTTCTGTTAAATTAAAGCTTATTTTCAGTCTGTCTTAATGAGAAAATAAAGTAGTTCATCAGAATTTTTCTCTCAAACTTTTCTGCTGTTGCATAATCTTAGAACACATTGAATCTATGACTACAAATGACATGCAGAATTGCAATAAACAATTCCACAGTATTTCTAGAAGTTCTCCATTTAGAAAGATGAATTTCATTAAGGACTTAGAAGAGAAACAATGCAGTTTTATTCATCTTTTTCAGTCTTGTCAAAAAACGCTTCTTGAGAGCACTCTCATTAAATATTTATGATCATTTTCCAGTTTTATTCAGTACATGGAATTTCCTGTATGGCCTAGTAATGGTAGAACAGCTTTTTGGAAATGGTCTAAAACGTCCTTTTTGTCTTAGGATGGGCACTCCAGGGTGTGCAGCGTTCTCTGCTTGAGCAAAGGGTATAAATAGCTCTTTGCCATCACCCAGCTGGGTCCAGGATATGCCCCTGGAGTGCATGCCTGCTTCCATGAACATGCTCGCTGAATATTTAGTTCCAGAGGAAGGGCACTTAATGTCTTACAAGAAGAATATTTTCATGTGTTACTTCATAATGGAACATTCTTAACCACTGACTTGTGCTTTGTTGTGCGGTGTAGGTACTATGTGCTTGTGGTCTTTCCGTATGTGCATTTCAAACAACAAACATTATAAAGGTGGCATTGCAACTACACTCTAGAGTAAAAGAGTGAAATATTCAGTGGTGGGTTTCCTTTAGTTTCAGCGCTGATTCATCACTGTTGACAATTCATTCATTGTTCTTTTGCATCAGAAGTGGAGGAAATTGAAATTGACAAGCTAAATTTAGACTAAAAGACTGTTCCGAAAAAGAGAGAAAGGGCTTACAAGACTACTCATTATTACTAAATGACTAGTTGTCCAGAAATGTAGCAAACCTTATATAATGACTCATTGTATGCCATGACTTCTAACTTGCATGTGCACACTTTAGATCAACTCAGACATCTGACCATTTCCGATGTCCACAATGCGGTTTGTTCATAATGTACACTGTGAATGCAAAGTGTAGGGCCCAATGAAATCCGTTTTATTTTCTCCAAATTCCATTAAATGTTTTCCCAATTTCTATGTTTTCCATTTTATATATAAAAGTTTATAAAATGTAATTACATTTTATCATTGAAAAAACTGTAAACAATTACATGAGAACAGAACAATTACTTTTCAATATACTGTTGCATTTTGCAAGTGCTTCAATACTGATCATCACAGCTATGATTTAATAATATATATATAATATGGCCCTATTTTAAGACTGCAACTCAGAGCTTTGAGTCATAAGTGCAAAGTCATTGGGCATGGCCATAAAGTTTTGGTATTTTCTTTCAAGTCTAGTCGCAAATGGGTTTGGTGAAATCACACATCCAACGTGCAAAAAGTCTAGAACAAGTGCAATATAATTCTGAGGATCTTCTCTGGTTATTTCATCTGCAACTTATTGTATAGTCCATTCCCTCAAGCACCAACAATTTAAACAAAGACAACACATTCATAAGAAGAAAGTAGTATAAATGGACTGTATGCAATGAATTAGAAGAATAGAAATATGGACTTACATTCTTTTGTGCATTAACTGTGTCCTTGATAAATGCCATGCATATTTCCATGTATTTATGATTAACAGTGATTGAATCGGCACGCATTTTTGAAAAAAATACATTCAGTTATTGAAACACGAAAAAAAAATTACCAAATATATTTCTAAATCCAAATTTCACTACAAACTAAACAAAAATATAATAAAAATAACAAAGTGGTCAAAAAAATAATACCAAATCAAACATTTTCCTCTGTCAAACGTCTTCCACCGGCCCCTTTTGCAGTAATTTAAAAATCACTCTAGTACCACCCGTGCAGTCGTGAGTTTGAATCCAGGGTGTGCTGAGTGTCTCCAGCCAGGTCTGCTAAGCAACCAAACTGGCCCACTTGCTAGGGAGGGTAGAGTCACATGGGCCTCCACATGATGTGGGTCTCCATGGTATCATGCACAGCGAGCCACGTGATAAGATGCGTGGATTGACTGTCTCAGAAATGGAGGCAACTGAGACTTGTCCTCCACTACCCGGATTGAAGTAACCGCGCCACCATGAGGACATAGTAAGTTGTGGGAATTGGGCATTCCAAAATTGGGAAGAAAAAGGGATTTAAAAAAATTATTGAAAAAATCACTCTACGACAACGAGAGGAAAAATACCAATATAAATTAGATCATAAATACAATTGTAAATATATTGATAATGATTGAAAAATAAGCCATGACCTTTAGATAGTTTAACACAATCTCATAATTAGGGCTCGAGCACCGATGGTGCGAGGACACTATTGTTCTTCTAGGTGTTTATTATTATTATATAATAGTTTTTTGAGGGCCTAAACATACTCAAAATGTCATTAAATTTTGCACAAGCATCAGAAGTGGCAAAAATGTACATCTGATATGGGTTTTCAGAATTAGGTGTGGTAAAATTGCTCGATAGCGCCACCTACAAACTTTCAATGATGCACGCTTTACACTACGTTTCACCTACACATCCAAAAATAGGTTCACATGTGTAACATGCCAATACTTAACATTTTGTAATTTTTGCACAGTTTTTGCCATTTCCAGGCCTCGTACTTTAACAAACTCCTAGAGATTTCATCAGATCTATTCATATTTGGTTATTCTAATCTAAAGGCCTTGGCGATGCTAAATTCCGAAGCTTTTGAGTTTTCACTGCATAACTGTGATGTGGCTGTGATGGTCTGACAAATTTCGATGTTTCGCCATGAAAAAATAAGTTACTATAACTCATACATACAATGTCCAATCTGCCCCAAACTTCACTTGTTTGATAATAGTTCCATCTACATGCCAATATTCAGTTATAGTCATAGCGTAACCTACTGGCAACAGCCAATTCCAGGTCAATTTGTTAATTGTACTTTAACAAATTACTTCCAGAGATTTAATCAGATCAACATTATATTTAGTCAGTCTTAATCTAAAGGCCTTGGGGATGTTACATTTTGAAGCTTTTGAGTTTTCGTTGAAGGGGGTGTCCGTGGCTGCCTGATAAATTTCAATATGAAACGAGTCACATTTTTGAGGCCTAAACATGCTCAAAAACCCATGAAACTTTGCACACATCTCAAAAGTGGGGACAATTTACATCTGATACTGGTTTTAGAATTAATTGTGGGAAAATGGCTCGTTAGCGGCACCTACAAATTTCAACGATACAGCCCTCACGCCATGTTTCACCTACATGTAAAAAATTGGTAGACAGATGTAACATGTCTACACGTACAAAAAAGTCTCCTGGAACCATATCGTGAACCCAACATGAAGTCAGCCATTGTGATTTTGAACAGTTTTTGCCATTTCCAGGCCTCGTTATTTAACAAACTCCTCCTAGAGATTAAATCAGATCAACATCCTATTTGGTCAGTCTAATCTAAAGGCCATGGAAATGCTAAATAGTTAAGCTTTTGAGTTTTCTTTGAACGGCGTGTCTGTGGCGTCCTGACAAAGTTCGATGTTTTGCCATGAAATAGGAAGTTGTTTTTACTCAAACAAAAAAAAAAATTCCAATCTGCTCCAAACTTTACATGTTTGATAAGAGTCCCGGCCTGAATACACCTACGTGCCAATATTCAGTTATAGTCATATCGCCACCTACTGGCAATCGGAAATGACATGTTTTACACTGTGATACATGAACTTTATTATCACCTGCTGATGGAATCTCCAAACTGCAAATTCAGGAACGACCAAATTCTTAGGAAAATAGCACATTGCGCTTTGCAAAACTACACCAACAGCTGCGTAAAATCTCCCAGCCATGCCCACTTGCGCTTTGCGCTGGCATGAAAATTGCACTTAGAATTTGCACAATCACGAAAATAGAGCCAATAGTCTGCATGTGCTGTGTTTAACAGTGAATAAAGTGCTCCGCTTTGTCATTAATACACATGTGATGCACACAGTGTTGATGCAGTTAGTGGATGAGCAAACCATATATTTGTTTAATTAAATCTCAGCCTTTTGTGATTTAATCATTACACTAGGTCATATCACAATGTTAATTTGATTAAAATCGTGATATATTAATGTCATATTCCGCAACATTCAGCACTTTATAGTTAATTCCTTTTTATGACTGGATTCCACACAAAAAAAAAAACATTGATTCTGTGCAACACCAAATGATATGTTAGGCAGAATGTTAGCTTCAGTCACCATTCCCTTTCACTGTATGAAAAAAAGAGCATCATCAACATTTTTCAGAATTTCTATTCTTAATTTCCATGGAAGAAAGAAACATATAAATTTGGATTACGATAAGAATTGTAATTTTTGTTTAAACTAACACGTTAAGTCATGTGATACAGATCCAGCACATTTGTTGATTAGTAGTAGAACTAATTGACTACTCAAATAGTTGACATGTCTGTGCAACCGCTAGTTAGAGATAAATCTCTTTTGGTGTGATAGACTGATGCACTTAGACAAGTAAGATGCAGTAGCTTATCAACATGAATCTCAGAGATGGCCAATTTCACTGGACAGGGCTATAGCAGCTTAAACTGTGTTTAAATAAGGCTGTTTCCTATTCTCTGCCATGAGTCTCAGGCACTGTATTGTTTTGATTAACTGCTGGCCTGCTCAAATGCTCACTGGATCCTCAAAATATTTATTTTATGCTGATAGTAAATGGGGCAGCAGTATTAAGATTGTCACATCAGGTCAGTGTCTCAGAGAGGATGGTAGATATAGAATCAATGAATGCCAAATGTGAGCTCTCCCAAGCTAAGGAGGCAGGCAGAGACAATTGCATTCATCCCTGCCAAAACATCCAGGAAGCCATTTAGACGTTAGTGCCTAAACTAGATGAGAAGTGAGCTTTTACAAATGATAAATGACAAAAGAGCGGACTAATATTGTCATCTGGAAGGGGGTTACAAAATTGTTGTTGTTTTTTTACTGTGATTGCTGTAATGGAAAGATTTGAGCAAATAGCGTGAAAGTCTGGAGCAGTTGTGTGTGTTTTTTTTATGTGAATGGATACTGTCTAAATTAAACATGCAGATGTGGATACAGCTGTTACATATCACTTCATATAAACCACTCAGTGCATTCAATAAGGCTGTATTATTATGGAAATTCCGAAATGGAATCCAGAACGTTATTAGTTTATTTTTATGTATTTATTTAGTTTTTATTAATTCATTTATTTTTGTGGTTCCAGCTTTTTTAATGAGACAAACATTTCAGTTGTGTCAATCTTTGTTTATTTATTGTTTTCTTATTAGTACTATTTATTCACATTTGTAAAGTTTCCCTCGATTATGTAAGAAATGTCTGCTGTGGGAGATCAGGAGTTTGTCATAAAAGAGATCAAAGGATTTGAGGCACACATATTGGATTAGGCCAAGGCCTGAAAATACAATAAGCTTAAACCAATGGCTATTATTGCCATAATAGGATGAGTGACCTCTCTGGTTTAACACAGAGCCACAGGTAAGATCTATACGAGGTCTCGCTGCAGCTTGTCGCTAATGTCAGGTTCACGCCAATTGGAGAGGCTCCAGTTCTCATATCAGAATGAAAGTTGGGAGCTCTTAGAATGTGATAATGCATTCTGCTGACATCATTCCCTTGGCAGTAGCTCCTTAATTTTTTTTCTTTTGTTTGTGCTGATTTGTTTTTACAGAGCCACTTATAGGGCAGAGTGTGAATTTTTTTCTGAAATAGTTTTGCATGCCCTCGCAATAGTTTGTGTTCCCTCACAATACGTTCCCTTGCAATAGTTTGCGTTCCCTCACAATAAGTTTTGTGTTCCCTTGCAATAGTTTGCATTCCCTCACAATAAGTTTGCGTTCCCTTGCAATAGTTTGCGTTCCCTCACAATAAGTTTGTGTTCCCTTGCAATAGTTTGCATTCCCTCACAATAAGTTTGCGTTCCCTCACAATAAGTTTGTGTTCCCTTGCAATAGTTTGCATTCCCTCACAATAAGTTTGCGTTCCCTTGCAATAGTTTGCATTCCCTCACAATAAGTTTTGTGTTCCCTTGCAATACATTTATCATGGTTTTACTAAAATAACCATATTTTAACCATGAAATTCGTAGTTAAACCATAGTACTTATACAGGAAATCAAAAACGATGTTAATAAAAATCATAATTTTGCAGTTATATGGATTTTTACTACAAATGTTTAATAAATTGTAAAACCATGGTTACTATATGTATAAAGTATATTGTATTAATAGCATGGTGTTACGGAATTATGTCAAAGTCAAAGTTTATTTATAAAGCCCTTTTAAAAACAGCCAGTGTTTGACAAAGTGCTGTACACTTAAAACCCATATTACTGCTACAAACGGTCAATGACACAAAAAATAAAAACAATTAAACAAAAGCAATAAAACAACTCTCACATAGCGTCAAATGCCAAACTATAATAATAGGTTTTAAGACTTGATTTAAAAGCAGCAAGTGTCTGAGCCTGCCTGATGTACAAGGGCAAATTGTTCCAAAGCTTTGGTCCAGCTACTGCAAATGTTCGTTCGCCCCTGCTCTTCAGCTTAACCCGAGGGACAACTAAAAGCAAATGGTCAGCAGACCTAAGCGCTCTTGGCGGCGCATACTGCTTGATCAGTTCAGACAGATATTTTGGTGCAAGACCATTAAGAGATTTGAAAACAAACATCAAAATCTTAAAATTAATCCTAAAATGGACAGGCAACCAGTGAAGAGAGGAGAGAATAGGGGTGATGTGTTCCCGCTTTCGTGTACCCGTCAACAGGCGAGCTGCTGCATTCTGGACCCTCTGCAGTCTGGAGAGAGAGGCCTGACTAATACCTACATAGAGGCCATTACAATAGTCCAGACGCGAAAAGATAAAAATATGAAGCAGTCTTTGAAAGTCTATAAAAGACAGGAAAGATTTAACCTTGGCGAGTTGTCTCAATTGGAAAAAACTAGACTTAACTACTAAGTTAATCTGTTTATCCAATTTAAAATCACAGTCCATAATCACACCCAAATTCTTAACATATGGTTTCACTAGTGGATTCAATTCCCCAAGATCCACCTGTAAGGATTCATAAGTGCCACCCGGCGTGAACAGCATGACTTCTGTTTTTCTTTCATTAAAACTTAGGAAATTCAGTGCCATCCAGGCCTTAATTTCCTCAAGACATTGTAATAGAGGCTTAACGTATGAGTGTCTCTCCTTTTCAAAGGCAGATAAATTTGCGTATCATCTGCATAAAAATGAAAAGAGATGCCAAACTTCCTGAAAATGTGTCCCAGGGGGAGCAAATACAAGGCAAACAAAATAGGCCCCAAAATGGAGCCCTGGGGGACCCCACACGTAAAAGAAGCCGTTGAGGATGCAAATTCTCCTAGGCGAACTGAGATAGTTCTTTCAGTCAAATATGATTTAAACCATGCCAACGCAGTACCCTCAATACCAGCAAATTTTTCTAAGCGTGTAAGTAAGATCTTATGGTCTATGGTATCAAATGCAGCGGACAGATCCAGTAAAATTAGAATTGCACAGTTCCCCGAGTCAGTAGTAAGTGACAAATCATTAGAAATGTTCAACAGTGCAGTTTCCGTACTATGCTGGGACTTAAAACCAGACTGAAACACTTCATGGATACCATGTAGATCTAGGAAAGCATTCAATTGTCCAAATACAACCTTCTCCAGTAATTTCGACAGAAACGAAAGTTTCGAGATAGGTCTAAAATTAGCAAAGACTGTGGGATCCAGGTTAGATTTCTTGATTACTGGTTCCACTGATGCATGTTTAAAAGACTTAGGTACGACTCCCGAGGCCAGGCTGCTATTAATAATCGCAATTACAATAGGACCAATAGCATCCAGTGAGTCTTTTAGAAGACGTGGAGGAACAATATCCATACAACATGAGGATAATTTCATTTCAACAAAAAACTCCCTCAGAGAGACAAGAGACACCGGCACAAACTGATCAAAAACAGCAGTGCACTCAGAGGAAATGGATAAAAAAGTCAAAGGGGTGGATATATTAGATCTAATAGCCTCAATCTTATCAATAAAAAAGTGTAAAAAAATTTCACACAACTCGGCAGAAGGCTCTAAACAAATAGCTTGGGGAGTGTTCAGAATAGCATTAATAGTACTGAACAGCACAGCTGGCTTATGGGAATTGTTACAGATAACATTAGAGAGATACTTTGATTTCTCTAACAGTTTTTTGATATTTAGACAAATTGTACTGTAAAATATCAAATGAGATCTGTAATGTATCCTTCTTCCAACGGCGTTCCGCCCTTCTGCATTCCAGCCTTGTGGCTCGAGTAGCAGCATTCAGCCACGGTTGAACTCTAATTTTTTCACGAATCGTCCTGAAAGGGGCAACTGTATCCAAAATATTTTGACAAGTTAAAAAGAACGATGTAGTTAGTTCATCGGTATTAAGCCCACATGCGGGCATTGAATAATCAACTTAATTTGCATTAAAAGCTTCAGAAAATAATTGAGCAGTTGAAGGGTTAATCGCCCGACAGCGACGTTGTGGAACAGTCACTTTGGAATCACAAGAAATACATATTTCAAATAAAACAGGCAAATGATCAGAAAAAGTGGCATCACAGACTTCGATGTTACTAATAGGCAAGCCATATGTCAAAACCAAATCTAGTGTGTGACCACATGTATGTGTGGGACTAACAACAAACGGAGTTAAGTTAAAAGACTCAACAAGATTTAAAAAAGCTGTGGCCAAAGGCCTAGCGGGACAGCACACATGGATATTAAAGTCCCCCACAATTAAAACCCGGTCATATTTGGTCATGATTCCGACTAAAAAATCAGAAAAATCATCAATAAAGTCCTTGTTATTTCTGTGTTTCTTGTTGTCTGTTATTTCTGTTTGCTCTAAGCAGGATCAGCTGTGGGATGGCTCCACCCCTTTAATTGGCGTGGGTTTAAACTCCAGCTTCCTCCCTTTGAAGTCGAGCTGTTGCGATTCCGGTCGCACTTCTCCTGTCTCCTCTCCAGCCGTCAGATCATTAGTTGTACCTGATTTAGATTGTTATGTTTTTCTTTACCTCTCAGTGATGGTGTCTTGTAGGGTTGACCTGCCCTTTTCTTTGACATCACGTTCGCTCTGTTTTGTTAGTGTACTTAGGTTAACTTTCTGGATTTTGCTTTGGATACTTTGAGGGAAGTTAGTTTGATATTGTTTATGATCTGTTTTGTTTGTTATTTTGGGCCTTGTGTCTTCCTGAAGATTATACACCCACTGGTTTATGTTACTCTGAAAATACTTACATTTTACATCTGTTTATTTTCTTTATCTTAATAATAATAATGTTTCTTTTTCTGAATTTTGGGCTCATTGGTTTTCTTTTGGTCTGACGACTGGGCGTGGGAGTCATGTTCTTTTTTGTTGTTACGATTTAACCTAGACGGATCATAATACATGGTTTCCCCAAAAAAATATGGTTACTTTAATAATTATTACAACATTACTGTAGTAAAATCATTTTTTCTGTCAAAAAGTAAATAAATCAATAAAAATAAAATGGTTAACCTAACAATCATGTTTCTACAGTATTACTATAGGGGGGAAAAACATGCTTTCTGCCAAAAACAATGGTTCTCTTACGAGAGGTTCTCTCGTATTGCGTAAGCTAGCTTACGCTATGGGAAAGATTCATCTTTTCTGAGATATTGAAGCCAAAAAATTATCCTTAATTTTGTATCATTTGTCAACGCAGTGCAGCAACTGCAGACCTTGAGCGGGCTAGCTAGCGAGCTCATTGGTTGCTCTGCGGCAACTGCTGCAGCCTATAGATGAACTTGAGCGAACTCGCGTCCAATGAGAGGCGTCCGCGCGCTTACTGCATCAAAGCCCGCCAAAATGGGCGTGGCTAGAGTGCCTATAAGCGTAGTTCGTAGGCTGGAACCCTGATTGGAACGCGCCTTTCTCGGCCAGGATCCGTTCCCACGTCTCCACCCCTCTCGCTTCGGTGGACAGCGCCACCGAGAAGGGCTACTCCTCCATCCCCCCGGTCGAGGATTCGGTAGCAGCACACCTTTGCCCACAATCCGCGAGATGGCGGTCTAAGCCAGTGCTCCCGTCTAAGGCCTGCAGAGCGACTTCCGCCTATGTTGGCCGCGCCTATTCCGCCGCCGGCCAAGTCGCATCTGCTCTGCACTCCATGGCCGTCTTACAGATCCTCCAAGCGGATCTTCTTCGGGAGTGGGATGAGAAAGGCAGGCACCCAGAGGCTGTTACAGATCTACGAAGCGCGACGGACCTCGCCCTTCACGCCACCAAAGCTGCAGCCCAAGCTCTAGGGAAGTGCATGGCCTCGCTGACTGTGACCGAGAGACACCTGTGGCTAACGCTAGCCGACATGGGAGAAGCAGTGCGCTCCACGTTCCTCAACGCACCGCTCTCTCCGACCGGTCTCTTCGGCTCCGCGGTGAGTAGCATTGTTGACCGCTTTTCAGAAGTCCAGAAAGCCACCCAAGCCATGAACCTCTTCCTGCCACGTCGCGCTAGCTCCTCTGCAGGCCGCCCACGTGACCAGCCTCCTGCACGAGCCACTTCACAGCGCCCAGCTTAACAAAGTCAGACTTCTCAGCGTCGACAGGGTGGCCGCCCTCGATCACGCTCAGACAGCCGCCGCAGACCGCCGCCCCCCCCGCGGGCCTCGGTCTAAGGTTGCGCTGAAACCTGAGCAACCGAAGTCCTCCTAGCCTTGTTGAAAAAACGACGGCTCAGTCCCGCCGCGGCCGGACCACCGTCAAAGCTTCGCCCCTGTCAGTCCCCCTCTCTCAGGCTACTACAGTGGTGGATTCAGCAGCCAACAAGCCGGTGATACTGCCCGCTTGCCTGCACTCAAATGCCGTTTTCACGGCGACCCAAAGAAATCTTGTAAAGAGCAAACATGCCATATGTGTAGAAAATGTGCCCACAATCCAGTGTTCACCCCTACACACAAGCATTACACTTCCCGTGTTCCTATCAGAGCCCACTCACATAAAGCGGACACAGCCCGCTCGAGTGTTAGAGTCAATAAACGCGCTCACGAATACGTGCGTGCGCCCATTTTCTGCCCGCTCTGTCACACGGCCAGCAAACACTTCTCTGTAAGTAAGTCCCGTGCCCGTGACTATGCTCGCGCATCACTTAACAGATGTGACTCTTTCCCCATTCACCTCAATCGGGAAGTCACTCACAGAACAGCCTGTCCCTGCTGTCTGCGAGCAGTCATGCATAAGCACAGTAAGCACGCTCACACATTCTGTTCAGCGCGCTGTGTGCAGCAATCAGGGCGATTTGGCCATTCACCCTCTAGCGTTACGCTTCAAAGCGTGGGAAGCTATCCCAGGGATATCCAAATGGGTGTTAAGCACAATAAAACAGGGCTATTTGCTACAGTTCGATCGCCGCCCTCCCCGCTTCAGAGCGCGGCTCGAAACTATTGTGAACACGGAAGCAGCCTGCATGCTTCGTTCAGAAATAGCAAACCTGCTGTGCAAAAGGGCCATAGAGAAAGTGCCGCCTTTGCTGAGCGAGTTGGGGTTTTACAGCCGTTATTTTCTTGTTCCCAAGAAAGACGGCGGCCTCAGACCAATATTAGATCTCAAGGGTTTGAACAAGGTGCTTGCAAAAAGACCGTTGAAAATGCTTACAATCAGGAAACTCCTCGCGCATACGCGCCAGGGGGACTGGTTTATCTCTCTCGATCTGAAAGATGCCTACTTTCAGATTCAGATAAATCCCCGTCACAGGCCATTCTTGAGATTCGCCTTTGACGGCCAGGTTTATCAATACACCGTCCTTCCGTTCGGCCTGTCTTTAGCACCCCGTACTTTCACGAAGTGCATGGATGCGGCGCTCGCACCCCTGCGGAGTCAGGTCTTGCGAATTCTGAACTATTTGGACGACTGACTGATTATGGCACAGTCACATACGGAGCTTCTGTCTCACAGAACAGTTCTCCTCAGCCATCTGAACAGTTTGGGTCTTGCAGTCAATTGGACCAAGAGCTCACTACAGCCCAGTCAGGCAATTTCCTTCCTTGGAATAGAACTAGACTCCGTGGCAATGACGGCTCGCTTATCTACACAGCACGCGCACCGTGTTCAGCGACTAGCCGCGTCCTTTCAGATGAACAGTCTCACGCCTCTGAAAAAATTTCAGAGAGTGCTAGGTTACATGGCCTCAGCCGCAGCAGTACTTCAGCTGGGTTTACTGCGCATGCGCCCGCTTCAGCATTGGCTAAACACCCGCGCATCTCGCCGGGCTTGGGCCACAGGCCGCCGGCCGATCAAGGTGACTCAGACCTGTATTTCAGCTCTGCAGCCCTGGACAGTGGCCGAATGGTATCAGCGGGGAGTGACGATGGGAGCTGTATCTCGCCGAAAAGTCATCTCGACAGACGCGTCCAACACGGGTTGGGGCACGGTCTGCGAGGGCTCTCCGGTTTTTGGCCTATGGTCAGTTCAGGAAAAGCTCCTTCACATAAATTGTCTGGAAATGATAGCGGTCGAGTACGCGCTTGTGTGCTTTCTCCCGGTCATTCAGGGTCACCACGTCCTGGTCCGTTCGGACAACAGATCTGTGGTATCCTACCTAAACCGTCAGGGCAGTGTCAGATCCAGGAACCTCTTCCATCTGACAAAACGCATACTGAGTTGGTCCCAGTGCCACCTGCGCTCGCTGAGGGCGACGCACGTGCCAGGCCACCTGAACGACGGCCCAGACAGACTGTCCAGAGACAATATTCATCCAGGGGAATGGTCCCTGCACGCTCAAACAGTCCAGAAGTTATGGCGCATATTCGGCAGAGCAGAGATAGACCTCTTTGCGTCAGAAGAGAACTCTCACTGCCCAATATTTTTCTCGAAAAGCGAGGACGCGCTGGCCCAGGACTGGCCCAACCGCCCGCTTTACGCCTTCCCTCCCGTCTCGCTATTGCCACAGGTAATGCAGAGGATCAGGGAAACGCGTCACTCGGTGCTCCTCATAGCCCCACGTTGGGAGAATCAGACATGGTTCCCGGAGCTTACGCAGCTGTCACTGACAGCGGCGTGGCCCATCCCAGTGAGAGCAGACCTCCTCTCTCAAGCTCGCGGCATGATCTGGCATCCTCACCCAGAGCGCTGGGCGCTGCACGCGTGGGTGATCAACGACTACCCGTCACTCTGCCAGAAGGGGTAATAAACACCATCATACACGCTACAGCCCCTTCCACGAGAAGATTCTATGCATCAAAATGGTCTGTGTTTTCAAAATGGTGCACCGACAGAGACCTGGACCCACGGACATGTGGGGTGTCGTCGCTGCTCGTGTTTTTACAAGAGCTGCTGGATAAGGGCAGATCCCCATCCACGCTCAAAGTGTGGCGGCCGTCGCGGTGTTCGCCGAACCCCTGCATGGCCAGTCACTAGGAAAAAACGAGCTGGTCATCCGCTTCCTCAAGGGAGCTAGAAGGATGAACCCCCCGCGCCCCCCATCGGTTCCTATCTGGGATCTTTCTATAGTTCTCGAAACTATGAAAGCCCCCCCTTTCGAACCGCTTCAATCCGTGGATTTGAAATACCTTTCACTCAAAACCGTTTTTCTGACTGCCCTGTCATCAATCAAACGTGTTGGAGACCTTCACGCGCTGTCTGTCAGCGCTGCGTGTCTTGAGTTCGGACCAAGTGACTCCAAGGTCATTTTAAAGCCTAGACACGGCTATGTTCCCAAGGTGATCAGTACTCCTTTCAGAGCACAGGTCATTTCCCTATCGGCGCTGCCAGCATCCGATAGCGAACGCGACGCCAATCTCCTTTGCCCAGTCAGAGCACTGAGATTGTATACTGCGCTCTCCGCCTCTTTCAGACGCTCTGAGCAGCTTTTCATTTCGTTCGGAGGGCGCACCAAAGGTCTCGCCGCCTCGAAACAGACACTGTCTAGATGGATAGTGGACGCTATTGCTGCCGCATACGCGTCAAAAGACCTGCCATGCCCGTTGGGCATTAGGGCTCACTCCACTAGAGGCATGGCCTCATCGTGGGCATGGTCCAGCGGGATTTCCATTCACGACATATGTGTGGCAGCGGGCTGGGCTTCCCCCTCCACCTTTGTCAGATTTTACAATCTGGAAGTGCTCGCCCTGCAGGCAAAACTACTAGCGGTTTAATACGCTACAGCTCCCCTGGTGATCTGCACTGATGGGACTAATTCCACACAGACCGACTGTCGTTCCCTTCCCACTATGTGCTTATGTATTACACACACACTGGCCCGCACTATTGCCGGCCAAATATTATTTCCCCACTCACAAGGTCTCCCCCGGGTCCCCCCACCCCCGGGGCTCATGCAGTGGATGCTTGGCTCACACGGCGTTAACAATGGGTTCCCGTAGCGTAAGCTAGCTTACGCAATACGAGAGAACCTCTCGTAAGAGAACGAATCGGTTACCTAACGTAACCTCGGTTCTCTCTAGATGAGGGAACGAGTATTGCGTAGCCGGCCGTGCTCGCACCACGAGTGACTTTCGCTTCATTCAATGAAAACCAGGGTTCCAGCCTACGAACTACGCTTATATGCACTCTAGCCACGCCCATTTTGGCGGGCTTTGATGCAGTAATTGCGCGGATGCCTCTCATTGGACGCGAGTTCGCCCAAGTTCGTCTATAGGCTGCAGCAGTTCCCGCAGAGCAACCAATGAGCTCGCTAGCTAGCCCGCTCAAGGTCTGCAGTTGCTGCACTGTGTTGACAAATGATACAAAATTAAGGATAATTTTTTGGCTTCAATATCTCAGAAAAGATGAATCTTTCCCGTAGCGTAAGCTAGCTTACGCAATACTCGTTCCCTCATCTAGAGAAAACCGAGGTTACGTTAGGTAACCGATTCGTTACTACAGTCTACAATATTGGTAGCACTTTGTTATAAGGTTATCATTTGTTAACATTAGTAAATGCATTAGGTATCGTGAACCTACAATGTACAATATATATTTTTACAGTGTTTATTCTTTGTTAATATTAATTATTACAAATACAGTTCTTCATTGTTAGTTCATGTTCATTCACAGTGTGTTAACTATTGTGAAAATATACAACTTCTAATTTAAAAATGTGTTATTATAGGTAGAAATTAATAAATTATAAAATGCATTAAAGATGAATAAATGCTGTAAAAGTATTGTTCATTGTTAGTTCATGTTAACTAATGTTTTTAACTAATGTTAAAAAATGTAACCTTATTTCAAAGTGTTACCACAATATTACTATAGTCAAACCATAGTTAAACTATGGTATTTGCATTAGTAAAAAAAAACATGATACCCACAAAATTAAGATTTTTATTAAAAAAATGTTGTCTTCCTGTATTATCACTATGGTTTCAATACGAATATCAAGATTAAAATATGGTTACTGTAGTAAAACCATGGTAAACGTATTGTGAGGGAATGCAAAACCATTGCAAGTTCACGCAAAACTTGTTGCGAGGGAACACAAACTATTGCGAGGGGACTCAAAACTCCCAACCTGTCCTCTAAGGGTCTCTGTGCTTTTTTATTTTTTCAACATTTTCAAGCGGGAAGGGTGGTACCATTCCTTTTAATATGCATAGATACATTATTTTTGTATTTAGTGTTTTCTTGCATAGAAGAAAATATCTATGGGAATGTATTATACATACAAATCCTCATTTTGATTTGTGTTCTTCTTTATAACAATAGGAATTTCTGTATGGAATGGCTCACATCACCTGTAATTGTCAGTGTTGTGAAACATGGGCAAAAAAATCAGAGAAGAGATACTGTATGAGACTGTCTCTGATGAGTCACTCCCCCTACAGTGACATTAAGCTGGTCACATGGAATGCAGTGTTGAGGGGGCTGGAGTGGTAAGAACTGGACTGCTGTCTCAGAGAATACACAACCAGTTCGATCACATCACATCTCATTCATGAGGAATGGTTTTAGATTTAATTATGTGCTGGGTTTTCAAAAAAGTGTCAATGACTGTTCTTCAGGGGGTCTGTGGATTCATAAAACACACACACACACACACACACACACACACACACACACACACACACACACACATGTTGTGTTTCCATGTTTTATGGGGACTTTCCATAGACATAATGGTTTTTATACTGTACAAACTTTATATTCTATCCCCTAAACCTAACCCTACCCCTAAACCTAACCCTCACAGAAAATTTTCTGCATTTTTACATTTTCAAAAAACATAATTTAGTATGATTTATAAGCTGTTTTCCTCATGGGGACCGACAAAATGTCCCCACAAGGTCAAAAATTTCGGGTTTTACTATCCTTATGGGGACATTTGGTCCCCACAAAGTGATAAATACACGCTCACACACACACACACACACACACACACACACATATATATATATATTGAGTTAGCTTTTTTTATGTTTACTAGACTTTGGATGATGTTACTTGAAAAATGAAAACTCATTATGGTGCTATTTTTTTTTAAGAAATCCTCACTATGCAAAAAATGTTTTTGCTTTGGGCATGATTCTGAGTAAATTATAGAGACTGTTGTGTGTGAAAATCCCAGGAGATCAGCTGTAACAGAAATACTCAAACCAGCCCATCTGGCACCAACAATCATCCATGCGATTATCTAATTGAAGCAGTGCATAAAATCATGCAGATACGGGTCAGAATAGGGAAATTTTTTGATCGTAATGATTTGGACCGTGGCAGGAATGTTGGTGCCAGATGGGCTGGTTTGAGTATTTCTGTAACTGCTGATCTCCTGGGATTTTCAAACACAACAGTCTCTGTAATTTACTCAGAATCATGCCCAAAGCAAAAAACATTCAGTGAGCGGCAGTTCTGTGGACAGAAATGCCTTGTTGATGAGAGAGGTCAACACAGAATGGTCAGACTGGTTCAAACAGTCAAAGTCTACGGTAACTTAGATAAACGCTCTGTACAATTGTGGTGAGAATAATAGGGTTGGCGCTGTTTTGGTGGCACGAGGAGGACCTACATAATATTAGGCAGGTTGTTTTAATGTTGTGGCTGATTGTTATATGTTGTGCAACTTGTTGGGCATTAACAAATAAAATAAATATTATATATATATATATATATATATATATATATATAAATCTGTCTTATTTTTATAGATACCATGCATCTCTGCGATTCTACAAGGGGTTTGTAAACTTATGAACACAACTGTATGTCTGTTTATAGGTGTGTCATGGTCAGGGAGTAGAATTGAGCTCCTTGTTCTTTGTCCTGGGTGAACTCAAAAGTGAAAAAAAAACCCCTCAGGGTCAGACCAGAAGAATGTTGAATTCATTTTCCTGCTCCCTCATCCTCGTTAATCCGATGATTGTGACAGAGCTTTAAACAAGATAATAGTTGCTTGAATATTTGAGTATTTATTAGTCCTAAATATGTTTCACAGAAGGTGTTCCCAAGATTTTTCTTTGGACTTGGAGAGGAAACAGAAGAGGCCATGATAAAATTGAAAACAAATTTGATTAAACTGGCACTTATGTTGTCATGTTTATATGAGATTTGCATTTTGTAGCATTTTACTCAGTCCTTCGATACATATGGATTGTTGCAGTCAAACATAGAGGAGGAAAAGTGTTTTGAAACTGAATTGACATTTTGATGTGTTTAAACAGTTTACCAAGAGCAGAACAATTTGTCCTTGTTTACAGTCCTTGTTTACCCCTGGCAGGTTTTGAGTCACTTTTAATGTTCTATTCTATCAGCCAAATCCCTGGTCGAGAGTGAAAAGTGCTGAAATGTAAAGTGCTTTCTGCAGTCGTTGTTAGTGGTAGATCTCTGCAGTCATTGTCAGTGGTAGTTAATGTCAGCCACAGAAGAATGACTTCTATTAATTAGATTTAAAGACAATACGCAGCGACGTCTACTAGCAAGTGGACTGCTCATAAATCATGAAGCCTTTAGGTGCAGTGTTATAAAACTGATAAAAAGTTTGGCCGTAAAAGTTTTTAATTGCTCAGCATCCTCTGAAGAGATGTGAAAAGTCGATAAATGTTACAGGTTTGAAAAACAACTATTTGAGGTAAATTTAAACGCTGCAGTCCAATTGATGTTGAGACACTTTTATAAGTGCTGTTTTGCTGGGGGGTTTTGTCAACTTTATTCAGACAGGCTAGTAATATACTTACCATAAATAGTCTGTGTTAATGATGTACCTTGATATACAAGGCCAGAAAAGCTATTCTGAGTTAGTATATCTTCCTTTGTGTAACCCGAACACACACACAGACAAGACGAGACAGTCACAATACAAGTCAAAACTGCTTTTATTAGATAAAGAGCAGGCGAAGGTACAGTAGGGAAAATCCAGAGGGAGAATGGTCGAGGTAAGCGTAGGGTCGAGAGCCGGGAAATCAGGATATAACAAAAGGGCAAATCTACACATAGAGTGGTCAAGGAAAGGGGTCAAAGCCGGGGTAATCAGAATCAAAACGTAGAGTAATCTAACAAGTAGAATAAACAGGGGGAGCTAGGGGAACACTAGAGCTGGCAAAGTGAAGGGGTAACTAAACAATAACCAACAGGAGTGAGACAAATGTGCTGTGGTATTTATAGAGGCGAGTGCAGGTGTAAACAATGATGTGGTGATTGGGACGAGTGCAGGTGTATTCAATACTCTGGCGACTGGGAGCGGGCATGTGAGCCCGAGGGGAGAGATTGCGTGCGAGCAGGAGAGCTCGAGGAATCAGAACGAGCGTGAAAGCTCGCGGGCTCAGAACGAGCATGCACGTTCGTGGGATCGGGGCGAACCGAAGGGGCGGGGTTCGTTACAGTACTCCCCCCTCTGCTACGGACAGCTCCTGACGGCCGCGCTTGGTTGCGAGGCCGTCAGTGGCTATGTTCTTCACCCGGTTCAACTTTACCGTAACCTTTCATCCGGGCTCCCAGAACCTCAAGGCGGACGCCCTGTCTCGCCTGTTCGACCGGGGCTCCGAGACCCCCGAGTCAGAACCCATCCTTCCCACGTAGATCAGCAGGTCGTCGATGTAGACGATGAGAAAGAGGTCTAGCATGTCTCGGAAGACGTCGTTCATGAACGACTGGAACACGGAAGGGGCGTTGGCGAGGCCATACGGCATCACCAAATACTCATAGTGCCCCCTAGTGGTGATGAACGCCGTCTTCCACTCGTCCCCCTTGCAGATGCGCACAAGGTTGTACGCACTCCTGAGGTCGAGCTTCGTGAAGACATTCGCCTTACTGACCTGCTCGAGGGACGGTTGGATGAGAGGTAGGGGGTAGGCGAACTTCAGGGTGGCCTTGTTTAGGGCCCGGTAGTCAATGCAGGGGCGAAGTCTGCCATCCTTGATGCATCCCATGATGCCCAGCTTGAGCGCCTTGTCGATATAATCCTCCATGGCCTTCGTTTCTGGTAATGTTAGGGGGTAGGCTCGGCTTTTGGGGAGTGGGATCCCCGAAAGGAGCTCAATGGCGCAGTGCACACTACGGTGGGGGGAAGACTAACCTGGGTCTTCGCGAACACGTCAGCAAACGCAGAGTACTCAGGCGGGATGGTAACCGTGGGTTCCACTTCGGGGCTCTCTACAGAGGTGGAGGACACAGGAAGGGAAATACAGTGGGATAGGCAGTGGTCCGTCCAGCGCAACAGCTCCCCCGTGCGCCAGGAAATGTCGGGGTCATGGAGCGCTAACCAGGGATGGCCTAAAACCACAGGGTCTCTAGGGGAGTGTATAATAAAAAACTGGATTACCTCCATGTGGAAAAGGCCCACTTGGAGGGACAATGGCATGGTCCGGAGGGTGATGAGACCCGATCCGAGGGGTGCCCCATCCAGAGAGTTGACTCTGAGGGGTGGCACGACCGGACAGAGGGGGATGGACAGCTCCTGGACCAAGCCACCGTCTAAAAAGTTTCCCGCTGCCCCGGAATCAACTAGGGCTGGGGTAGAAAAAGAGACATCGTTAAAAGTTACTGGAAGGCAGACTTGCTTCTGGGTAATGTTGAGGAAAACGGACGTTCTCACCTGGCTTCTAGAGAGGGCGTGCCGAGGGCAGAGCTGGCAGGAATCAACGCGGTGCCCCGGGTTGCTGCAGTACAGGCAGAGGTTCAGCGTCATCCGTCTGGTTCGCTCCGCCTGGGTTAGTGGGGCGCGGCCAAGCTGCATGGGCTCGGCTGGGGAAGAGCGCTCGGGAGTCACGGGTTTAGGAGGGTTGCGAGCCGTCGAAGGCTTGTGACCGACAGGGGGGCTCCGAAGAGCACGGTCCCGAAGCAGGTTGTCAACGGTAATGGAGAGCTGAATGTAGTCCTCCAGTGACAGTGACTCCCCGCGGCACGCTAACTCCATCTGGAGCCGGTCATTCAACCCCAGGCGGTACACAGTCAACAGAGCCGGGTTGCTCCACCCGGCTGTGCGTGACGCCTGCTTTAAAAACATGAGGCGGCTGCCGACATCTCGGCCAGCTGCCGGGTGATTAAAGACCACGGCAATTTGGTGACAAAATTGGCTGTATGATAACAATAGAGGGCTCTCCACGGCCCACAACACGGTAGCCCATTGCCGTGCTTTGCCCGAGAGCAAGGAGATCACAAAGTGCACTTTCTCACAGTCAGTTTGCAAAAGGGGGTGATACGTCATGTATACAGTGCATTGCATCAAAAACCCCTGACAAGCATCTGACGAACCGTCGGATGAAAGCTCGCGGCGCTGGGAAATACAGTGGGAACATCAACGGACACAGGGACAGGTACAGGCGGAACAGGCAAAAATTGATCAGAAATCGCATGTACCGTCTGCAGGATCTCCCGTATCTGCTGTCCCTGAGCCGCGAGTGTTTGGTCGTGTTGGCCGACCGTAGATCCCTGGGCGGAAAGTGCCATGTAAATCCACTCTAATGAGCTGCGGAAATCCTCGGTGGTTTCCATTGTGACTGTCTGCAGTGAGGTTGGTTATTCTGTAACCAGAACACACACACACACAAGACGAGACAGTCACAATGCAAGTCAAAACTGCTTTTATTAGATAAAGAGCAGGTGAAGGTACAGTAGGGAAAATCCAGAGGGAGAATGGTCGAGGTAAGCGTAGGGCCGAGAGCCGGGAAATCAGGATATAACAAAAGGGCAAATCTACAAATAGAGTGGTCAAGGAAAGCAAGGGGTCAAAGCCGGGGTAATCAGAATCAAAACGTAGAGTAATCTAACAAGTAGAATAAACAGGGGGAGCTAGGGGAACACTAGAGCTGGCAAAGTGAAGGGGTAACTAAACAATAACCAACAGGAGTGAGACGAATGTGCTGTGGTATTTATAGAGGCGAGTGCAGGTGTAAACAATGATGTGGTGATTGGGACGAGTGCAGGTGTATTCAATACTCTGGCGATTGGGAGCGGGCATGTGAGCCCGAGGGGAGAGATTGCGTGCGAGCAGGAGAGCTCGAGGAATCAGAACGAGCGTGAAAGCTCGCGGGCTCAGAACGAGCGTGCACGTTCGTGGGATCGGGGCGAACCGAAGGGGCGGGGTTCGTTACACTGTGATTTTACCACACAGCCGCTTTAAGTTGTTTTGGTCCACTTGCTAGGTGAAATGGCTAAGGCATATATCCAGTAAATGGCTTGTATCTTGAGGAAGTAGGTCACCACTGTAAATATCCCAGCAGTAACGGCTCCTGCAGTTGTAGTTGTATTGATCATGCAGCCGTGGCCTCTGGAGATCAGGCTCAAAGGTTTTGTTTTCCCACACTAAATAAGAGGGTTGAATTCTAAAGCGCTGATGCACTAGTTACAGTTCCTTTAAGGTCTAGTCTTAGAAAAGTGTGAGGGCAGGGAGAAAATGTCTCTAAACTGAAGTTTTCTGCTCATCATTACTGGATGGGCACATTACTCAGTGTTCTAAATATCTGACACTGCATTGAATATGAACAATGATTGAGCAGTAGTCTTAGTGTTGTCTGTATTCTCTGAAATTCTACTCTACTCCTCCATTCTGATAGCATTGATTAGGGGTGGGTAAAAATATAGAGTGTTTTTGAAGAAAGATGAGCAGTGGTCAGAGTGAGAATGGTTGTAGACACAAGTAGGTCGTGATCTTCGTTTGAACGATTTCAAAGTAGATTCTTAAATCCCAAGATCAATCGTTCACTTTTTGTGGCAACCCTCTACAATGCAAGTAAATCACTCACATATGCGACCAAATCTCCTGCTATGCAACTAAAAATGTCTGTGATTAGCCATTGGCTGGTAAATGTTCATATTTCACTCACCAGTGATTGAGTAGTATAGAAGTTCTTAGCGTAGAGTTCCTTTCACTGCTTCTTGAGAATAAAAGTTTGGTTTAACTCGTTCTGTGGGATTCATGTCTTTAAATAATGTATCTTTTAATACTCTTTCTGTTCTTTACAGTCAGTTTTTGAAAACAACAAAAAACAAACATTTAAGTATAATCACTCATGGATGCGCTAAAGAAATCATGCACACCCTCTCTAGTTAAATGGGCTTGTCTTAAAGAGATGGTACCTATTTAGCATATGTTCTACATATCGATGTAAATAATACAAATTATGCAAGTAATCAATGAGCATGTAACAAAAATATACATGCAGCATAATATATGCAATTTTAAGCCATTAATTGATGGAATAGTCTGAATTTGAACATTATTCAAAAGCTGAAATGTGACCAATTTAATGCAAAGTGAATTATAAAATATTATTTGTAAAATTTATATTTTCAAATTGTACCTAGAAGGGTTACCTAGAAGGTTCCTTTAAAATTAAGACAATTTCCTTTATATGTAAGCGAAATGGACATTGTAACAGAAATGTACCCATATTAATAGATATCGGATCGAAATTGGAATAAATTGAATCGAGAGCTTGTGAATCGGAAACAAATCGGAAAATCTGTATCAAAACCCAGTGGTAGCATTGATATCACAATAGAATGCTATTTTTACCTTTCAGGCTTATTAAATATTTCCTACCAATTACAAAACTAATTTATAAGATTTAAAGACCCCATGGAAACAGAATTGGTGTTTTGTGACTGTAAGGCCATGTCTATTAGCTTTGAAGTCATCTATATGCTAGTATACTCCCAAAAGTTGGCAAAATGAACTTTTAGAACATACAGTATGCATGTACAAAATACACAGTCTATCTCTTCTGGGAAAACAGACCAATCTTACACTTCACAGATTTTTGTCCAATCAAATGATCTCTGAAACATAATGTCCCTCCCCCCAATAATGTCAGCTACCAGCTTGAAAATAGCTAATCATGGTTCATGGCTGGTATATAAACTAAAGCCTATTTACTTAATAAAAAATCCCTAAAAAGCACTTACAGTTTGAATGTACCAGCCATCGTTTTCACTCTAGAGCCAACTTTTATCAAAAGTTCACTCCAACCATAAGTTACATAACAGACTCATAGCAATATTGTATTTGCAGACAAAGCAAATTGTTCACATTTTCCTCTGTGGCATAGAAAGTATTGTTGTAGTTGGCTGTAGGTTTGGCTGAATCAGCTAACGGTAGCTGTAGTAATTCATATTCTCTCTCTGTCCCCTATGTCTCTCTTGGCCCTTTGTAAATCATGTCTTTGGACTTAATTCAGAGCTGTTGTTCAGTATCAAAGGTCTGGCTGGTGGCTTTCAATCAAAATAATTTTTTGGTATAGACCTTCTGTCACGTTCCTGTCACTCTGTCAATCTGGGTGTTTGTCTGACGAGACCATGGCATTATCGTCCCATGTCTGTCTTGTATTTTGGTCGGTCTTGTGTCATGTGTGGAGCATGGTGTCCGGGTCCGGAACTGACCCTTCTGTCTGGTTCGGTTTTGGTGTCGGGAAACAGACACTCATGTTCAATGTCTTGTTCTTTATGACATGAGTGCATTGCGCTTATCATCTTGGTGGCACGCACCAATAATGTGTCAATAATCTATGTCTGTCTCTCGCGACCACGGATGCACGTTGTGCTCACTTTGCACTGCGCCTGGGTCGTGAGCTTTCTTCATGTTGTGCTGAGGTTCGGTCACTTCGGTCTGAGGTGTCGGGTGTGGGTATGGCCGAACTCCCGTACAGGGGTCCTGTCATGTTTTTGTCGCCTGTCGCATGCATCACTTTGTGTTTGCCTCTTGATGTTCGCTCAGGCTTCGTTTAGTGTGAGAATGTGTGGCATCGTCTCATCTTGTTTGTCGGTTGGCATGTGCGTATATTGCCTTATTGTGTGCTCATGCCATTCGGGTGTTTTGTTGTCTTGTGAGAGCACGTAGCTTTGTTTTGTTTTGTATCACTGCGGGCCCCTCTGTCTTGCGTCATATCCCGTCTCCTTGTTTGCCCATTATTAGTTCATTTGTTACACCTGCCCTGCATTAACCTGATTTCCTTCCCTATTTTAGTGTCCTCGTGTCTGCTGTCCAGTGCCAGTTCGTCTTGTGTGCTTGTTTATTCCAGTTGGTCTTTACTGTTGGTTTCCTGTCTCGTTTGATCCTGTTATTCCCAACCCGGTCCGGTCAGTCCTGTTCCCTGCTGCCTTCTGTCCCTGCCCTGGTTTATTCGTTTTCCCCTGTGGGTTGTTTATGTTTGTTTCCCCATTGTAGGAGTTTGTTTTTGCCTTTTTGTCATATTAATAAATCTTCTGTTTTTTATAACTGTGTGCTTGGGTCCTGAGCCTCATCATTCTCTCTGAACCTGACACCTTCTGCTCAGATATATGTCCAGCTGGCAGTCGAGAGGCGTGCATGTGGCCCAGTTAAACCAAAGGCTTTGGTGCAGTCACAGAATGATAAGGCCGAGCCAGTAACAAGCCCTAAAACCGCTTGGCCCAAACTCCAATTACACTGGAACCCTGCTCTGAGTTCTCAGCATGGACATGAAAGCCAGTTTAGTGGGGTATAATTTCAGTGAGGCCATCAAAACTGCCTGAGGCTTCCTTTGTGTTGTATTTATGGCTTGTGCAATATTATATGGTAGCTTCATAGATTCTTCCTTTGACTGTTGGCAGATTAATGGAATTGCTTGATTGGTACAGTTTTTGACCATTTCTGTAATTTGAGACTGAATCTGTCTTGCAATAAATTGCAAAATTCCTGAACAAAGGCCTAATTTTCAATAGAAAGGACATGCAATATAATGTTATTTGACAAAGCTGTAGGAAGTGATCACAGTTCATTCTGGGCTTTGAGATTATAGCTATACAGAAAATAAAAGCCTTTCCAAGCTGAAATATCACTAATTATTAATTACATACCCAAGCATTGGGCTCAGGGGCATGGCATATTTTCTGGAAATATGTTGTTCTTGAAGGCATAATACAACATTTTACCCTATTAAGTACTGAAGTCCTCAGAAACTGCCATCTTATGTTCAACAGCCAGTTTAAGAGCATGATAAGGGTTTTTATTAGCAAAATGCTGTCAAGCAGATAACAATGAAAAAACACAATTGAAATGTGCTCTGAAGTTTAATTGCTGTACCACATTTTTAGCCTCTTTTAAGAGGTTATTAGCTCAAAATAATCAGCTGAAACCATTGACCTCAAACAGTAGCACTTTGTAGTCATTAGCAGACTTGCCTTATAGCTCATTTACAAATACATAAAATTTTACTTGAGGCCTTGAAAAGTGATTGTCAGACAAAATATCGCAGAGGCCGATAAATAGGAAATTGGAAATTGGAAATGTTTTAATTATCTGCATTGGGCGATACATTTTCCCAATGGGCAGATTAGTTTCCCAAACTGCAGAGAAATGCCCACTTGCACTTGAAGAAGCAGTCTGAGACATGTAAATGACCAATAACAGTTAATTTTTTTGTGACATGCCATCATGTTACCACAATAATAGATTGGTGTGCAACACGGTTTCGTTTAAATGGTTCTGCATATCAGACTCGATATAGACACTCTCTATAGTATGAAGTCTTGATGTTTAAAGTGCTCTGTAGTTTCATTCTCTCTCTCTCTGTCTCTCTCTCTCTCTCTCTCGCTCATCTCAACATTTTTCTGTAACTATGTCTTGTTTAATAATAAAAAGGCAACTATCAATAAAACTTATATCATATACTGTCTGCATATATGCAGGTATCTCGTTTAAACAGATTTAATTCACAAAACTTGTCCAAATCCATTTTCTTTCTGCGGAGCGCTCATACTGTATATATTCCTCTTAAGCATGTTTTATAATAGCCTGGATAAAAACTGTGTCCCTTTGAATCACGAATGTGGCATAACGTTCAGTCTGTTACACTCCAAGCAGGTGATCCGGGTCAAATTAACTAGATTTGTAGATTGCTTCTTTTGCTGGATCTGCACGAGAGCCATAGAGCAACTTTAAAGGAAAAGCCTATATTGGCCTATCAGCCACCCTGCTTTCTGGATATTGGCTAAAGTTTTCATAGCACCACAGAGACACAGTGAAAAGAAAATTAACTTATGAATGGCTTACTTATGGCTGTCTCTGCGTATTAAGCTGGGATAGGAGAAAGTATCTTAACACTGATAAAGTAGCATAATTAATCTTTAAATAGTAAGTTTTTCTAGTGGGACAAATCAATGAACTTGTCGCTTTTTAAAAAGAAATAGCGAATAGGCTTTAGTTATGTCACAGCCACGGATCATGATTTGCTATTTGATAGTCTGAGTCATTAGTATTATTTGGTCTGTTTTCCCTGAAGAACAAGACTGTAAATATTAAATATGCTAAAGATTAATTTTGTCAACTTTTAGGATACTCTAGCATATAGATGGCCTCAAAGCTAATAGTTATGGATTAAAAGCCACAAAATTCCAATTTTGATTTTATGGGGGAACGGAAACTATTGATTAAAACTGTTTTTGCATCGATTAGTGAAAATAAAAAGGAAGATATCCTTAGTTTTGATTTATCGCATGGAATAAAGCAGATGCGTTTGCTCTTTTCCACTTCATTGGGTGTTTTAATCAATTATTGATCGACTGTGTTTCTTTATAACTCCCATGTTTGGATAATTCATAGTTCTAGTCAAGTTAATTTAGGGTCATAAGAAAACTTTATACTAGGGTCAAGGATCATTTAGCAAATTGACAGCATAGCATAGTTAATTCTGTGCATCCATATCATCCATATAAATCAGGCTGTTAATAACAGTGCTTCACTTTAGTGGGCAAAAACTATTAACAAGTTTATTTAAGGGAGGTTGTATCACATTTGTATTGGCTGTGTATTATTGTGGATAACTTGTCATTGACATAGTATGGTCTTTTTACTGTACATTTTCTTTAGATTTTTACCTGCCTTTTTACTGAAAATATAAATTAAAAGGTATTGGAGCATTGAGAGGTGTTTCATATGCCACGAGAGAAAACGGCAACATTTCAGCACATTTTGCCTCTGGCTTGAGGGATTGCAGGACTAAGTATAAATTATTTCATATTCCTCCTAAACTATCCAAACATGGACCAAATTGTTACCAAAGGCTTATAAGGTTATACCTTGCAGATATTTTCCATTTCTAGACATTATTGTAAAAGGGATTGCAGCATTGAGAGATGTTTCAAATGCTGTGAGAAGAAACATTTTGGCTCCGGCCTGAAATAGAAAGTATAGGAGAGCGATTGCAAGACTAAGGATACATTTTTTTAATATTCATATTCCTGTTTTGCATAACCAAACCCCTATATGGTGATAGCTTGCAGATATTTTCCATTTCTATACATTACTTTACTTCTCTGAAAGCAGAGTTATTTTCAGCTTTGGATTGGTCTGGTTTCATGTGACCCTTAACAGGGCTTGGCAGATGTTTATGTGCCCAGCTCAAGGGTGCTGCTTCCGGCTCCTGTTCATTAGTTATATTCAGGTAGTGGTGTGAGATTGCCTTCCCCTCTGGTTGGCCCAGCTTCTGTGGTTTCACATGAAAGGCCGGGTTTGACTGTGGGTGATGGCAGCTGGGAGCCCCAAACAAAAGGATCCTTTCTTTCTTCACTCTGTGTCGCTCTCAGCTGGCCCTTTTATTGCCAGGGCTCTCGCCTGTTTGGAACTCAAATCTGTCACAGGGCAATGAAGAAGATGGAATCCGGTTGCCTGGGTTTAGCAGGGCAGAAATGTGAAAACTCCATCATCACACGGGTGGAGGGGTATACTGAATTGAGACCATTTCCAGAGCTCTCTAGAATGCACCTGACATCCATCAATGTCCTGCCTTTTGTTTGTAGATACTTAATCCTTTTTTACATTTCTGTACACCAGTGGAACCTTAAATTGGTGAAATGTCTAGTTTCTTTGTATTTCGTTTAACAGATTTGTATTCAGTTCACTGTTAACAGATTCTCACAGTGTTTATGACTTTATGAAATATTATCCCTCTTAAATATTAGGTGAGATCCCTGCTGAAAAACTTAGACCAGCATGAATTTCCTTGCTCGTTTAGGCTGATAGTCCAGAAATGAGTCCACATGAACAAAACTGGCAGAAATAAAAACATTTTCTTTCAGGGGTTTCTGGGAACACTAACAGATAGCTTTCTCCAGGTATTATAGACCTCCGTGGTCTACTCAATCACTACAGTCGAGGCTGATATAATATTTTATTTGCAATTTTTTTATTTTAATCTGATCTTTTTTTTGTTATGGGCCACCATTGACAGAAATTGCTTTTCAACATTTTTACAGTTTGTACTGCACATCTATTAGATGGGTTCTCTAGGGACTTGGTGTTTGTCTGTCTATGGACTCCTACTACAAGAACCCCTCATCCTTTAATTATGATTATAGTAAAATGCCTCTCTCTCTCTCTCTCTCTCTCTCACTCACTCTCTCTCTCTCTCTCTCTCTCTCTCTCTCTCTCTCTCTCTCTCTCTCTCTCTCTCTCTCTCCATGGTCATTAGCTTTCACTATCTTTCCATTACTTCAGATACCAGCGCACACAGACAGTTGGTACATAAAATATGAAAAGTCCAAAAGTTAAGTAAAGGAACAAATAAATTGTGACATCAAAACACACAACAAGTTACTAAACGTGATTGCAAAATCAACAAAAGCGTTAATAAAACTTGCAAAAAGTGAAACAGTGCAAACATATAAATTTTTCATGGGGACAGGCCTATTTATATATATATATATATATATATATATATATATATATATATATATATATATATATATATATATATATATAACATTCATCTAATTTACCTTCTATGTTAATCGGTTCGACTTAAAAACAATCTGGGTATGCCGTCATTGAAAAGCTACATTGAAATACATTCCTGAAAATTGTTATAACTATGTTATAGCAAGTAAAGAAATTATATATATTTATATATACTGGTGTGGAGGGCGGATCCTTTGATCTTTCACAATTGCTGTTGGAAAGCTGATAGCCACAGTCTACTGGCAGATTAATATTGTAGAGGATGAGAGTTTAAGAGATTAAATGCCCATAGCAATGAATATGCAACCTATGTGTTAGGACTAGTTCTTTAAATTTGTCAAACTTCCACTTAGAGTTTGGGAAATGGAATTGTTACTTGAGTTGGTGCTATTTTAGTGCATTTCTATGTTTATATTGTGGAAGGCGTTTTGTAGAAAATGTTAATAAAGCATTATATTTCTACATATATTTTTAATTTTTTTTCCTTAGTATATAAGTATATATGGTGTCAAATTTCAGCACTTTTATAATCTGCGATTAATTGCAATGAACTACAACAGATTTTTTTTTTATTAATCGTGATTTTAAAAAATATCGACTGACAGCACTAATATAGTATATATATATATATATATATATATATATATATATATATATATATATATATATATATATATAATCTTTTTAACTTAAGTTATTTTTCTTGATCTAAGAATACCTTTTTACAGCGTGAAATTTGGCCGAGAGACCTACAAAACTGTAAGACGATGCTTGTCAGTGCTTGAAAAGGATGTTTTTTGTGTCTGTTTTACAAAATATGTGAAGAGATTGTTACATTCACTTAGTGAATACTGCGTATATAGCACCATTTCATTACAGAAATAGCACTGTAAGTGAGATGTGCTCTGATGGTTGACAGCAAAAGACTGTGAAGCTTTAAGAGATGTGTGCAGCTCACTGCTTTGAATAGGTAACAGCTATATTAAAGACAGCTTTGAAAAACACCTGTTCTGGAGTGATTGATCAAGAACAAGAGAGGAAGACAAATTACACTCTCCTTGAGACTTTTGCACAAGCAGGTTAATATAGCACCATTTTTTAGATTTGTCTAAAAAATTTGATTGTCATTTGTCTCTGTTTCATGATGACATACATCAATCACTATTTCAGTGTGTTACTGCATGATATTAGAGTATAGCAAAGTCAGAAAAGACAAAGAAAGCGCATACAGGATAGATTAGCATTTACACCTCAAATTTGATTTGGTCACATGCATTTTTGCCCACATTTGTGTTTTTTTGTGATCCAACCACAAAACATTTTAGATCTCGTTTAGACCTGTATTTAGGGCTGACCACATGTGATCGGATCACCCAAAACGCATCTTAATACATGGTGGAAATGTGGTCACAGGTTTGGAACAACATATTGGAGAGTAAATGAGCGACAGACTTTATATTTTGGGGTGAACTATCCCTTTAAGTTGCCTACCTTTTGGAACAGCCTATGCATCAGAAATGTGCCTATGATGACTTAAATTGTGACGTCAAAGGGTTTAGAAAAGAGCAAGAGCTTCCAATGTAATATACATGTGATTCCAAAGTGTCAAATGTCCCAGACTGCGGTTTGCTTCGATAAGGGAGAGTCTTATCAACATTACCTGCTCTCTCAGGGGGTAATCTCACTGTTTTCAGCAGGCCTATTTGCCTCTAACTGGTTATTCAGCACACCGATTAGCACAGCAATATCTGAATGCTATCATTTATAAACTCCTGCTTTGACTTGAGGCTACGTCCCTGTCCCTGCAATGGATGCGAACATTCATCACCCTCAATGTTCCCCAGTGTCTGCTTTACTTATGGGTGGCTGACACCAGCATTGATGGGGCTGCTCCATCAAAGGCCTTTAGTGCCTGTCAGTGAGGCTCCAAATCTTCTCTGTGAAATGCCAATCGAGTAGCGCAGTGCGTCCATTAGGTTGGCCCATGCCAGTGGTGTAACCGTACCCTTCAATAAAAAGCCACCGCCTCACCTCTGTATTCACCTTTGAAGTCGTGCAGCGCCAAACAATGTGTTATTGAGCAGTACGTAACATTAGCCCACCATGCACTGCGTTGATCTGCCGCTGAAAGGAGAGGCTATAAATTATTGAGCCCCAGGGCGCTATAAGCTTTTGGATGCCCTATTATATCAGTCTGTGTGAAATTTAAATTGTGATGGTCAGATAAAGTAGAGCAGAGTTCAAATGGGCTGTAATTGAATCTTGAGATCCTTGCTGGCTTCCTATCTTAAATCTTAAATTAAAATCTGTCCTGTTCAAATTAGGACTCTAAAATCTCCATGGTTATTAAATGGAAAAGCTAGAGTTTCTGTAATACGGCCTCTGGTTTCCAGCAAGGGATGTTGGATTTGTTGGTGTCCCCACCAGGCTTCTTAGCTAACTTCATCATCCACAAGACTTTCTTGTGGTCATGACCCCAGGGTTGAGAACCTATGTTATAAAAATATGAAATCAGAAGGGTACAAAATCAAATTTAAAAAAAATTACCACCTGCTCAGGCTTAATTAAACATTTGATAGTGGCGCTCAAATGTATATTTGCTTCGAGCACCACTGTGTCCAATGATAGTTTATTTTTTGCATGGTTGAGGTGTGTTGGAGCCACTTGTGTGTTACAGATATCTGCTCTCTAGAGACTGAAGGGCACAGGCAGAGCTCAAATTTTGGAGCCAGCCTTCAAACCCAGCAAAGGTATTCATTACACCTCTCTCCATTTCGAAGTCATGCTCGATATCTTTCTCTCCTTTTTTGTCTCTCTCTGACAATTCGCCTCCAGTTCTGTCCTCCGACTCTCTCTCTCTCTCTCTCTGTCTTTCCTAGCCACCTTCATTTCCTGCTTTACTTCTATTTCTCTCAGCATGCAGTGTGTTATGTTCAGTGACTCGTCCATCTGTTCATCCCTTCCTCTTCCTCTGTCTCTTCTGCTTCACTGGTCACTTACAGCCATGTGGCTCTGCTGTGTAGTTCACCGGGCGGCCAGCACTCCATCACCACGGCAAGAGGCATGCAATAGAACATGGAATGACCCAGGGTGACTTAAAAAAAACATGCACTGGGACTAATCACACTTTTCACTATCTCTTGAGTAAATGGTCTTTAAAAAAGTACTGTGGTGGCATCATGGTTCATCGATGATTCAGACATACTTTATATAGGTATGAGCACAGATGGACATACCATGGTTCTTTGATGTAGAGTATTTTGTGGTTTGAATGACTACAGTATTTATATACCATGATTTTTCCATGGTTGTCCACGTTAGAGATGTGCAAAACTCAAGGGAGTCTTATGATTAGGGTTGGGATGGTTACTTTTAGCACTTCAGCATTGGCAGATTTCTTTCACATGTTTTAGACAATAAACTATTGAATAATGTGCAAAAAATGTCACAGTGAGACAAAAATATACTTGTATTAATAATACATTCTCAGGAAAACCCTAAATGTCTTATGCAGTGTAGCTTCACAAGTACATTTATTTTAAGGATTTATTATATATTTTACAGAAGAAAAAATATAAAATTGTTTATAAAAGAGTAAGATTCTATCAAAGGTCTTACGAGGGGAAGGAAAATAATCTAGAAAAATTTCTAGATCTAACATGGGTTTTCTTAATAGAATTCATTATAAAATATAATTGCACATGTCAACAGGTGCATGCAAGGTCTAGAAATAGCATTTCTACTTGGCATAAAGATTGGCATAAATGTTCACATAACAATTTACACAAGGTTAACTATTTTTGCTGCTCCAAACTTACTACCAAACCTCACAGAATGTACTTGGACACCTTTTATTTTTTGTATGTATATTCTCTCTATTAAGCTCCCATGGGAAAGTTCTCCAATGGTGTCAGATCCACCTTCTAACACAAAACAGTTGAAAACACCCTCTGTTTGCACGTATGAATGTAATAAATCATAAGAAAGTGTTTCACCTTTGTTCAAACGCTTCTCAGATCACATCATTTATACGGATAAATATTTTCCAGCTGAATAGAATAAATAGTAAATGAAACAAATGACAATAAAATGTGAAGTAATCTCTTCAATAATAAAAACACTTTTTTAAAGTAACTGTATTCTGATTGCCAACTAAATAAATTGTAACTGTAGTGGAATACTGTTACTAATATTTTGGATTTTAAATACGGAACTGCATACATGTATTCTGTTACTCCCCAACCCTGCTCATGACCAAGACGTCACCTCAGTGACCTTTTGCCTGCATCATCAAAACTTCAATGTCAAGCCATTCTCACCTCAGTTCGGACGATTCTGTTACAGGCTCAGCAATCTGCTATATTTTTATGTTTAGTTACACAATGCTATCATATTAATATTTAAGATCCCCTAACCCAACCCCATTCCTAACATAACCACTTATAAATAATATAAAAAAGGCAAGTTAATGTTGTAAAAATAATTGTATTTACATTACACTATAATATAGATATTTTTGAACACCTAACCCTACCCCTAAACCTAAACAATAATATAACAACAATATAACAAGCAGATGCAAGTACAGCCACAATAATTTGTATAAATGACAAAAAGGCACCGTGAAGTATTCCAAACTACTCATGATGCATTTAAAGTCTGCAGGAAACCATACAATAGCTCTGTGTGTGGAACAGAGTGAAAGTTTTAATCGCTGAAAATGAAGGCAGTCGAATCTCATTCAAACAAATATATTCAAACATTTGATTGTTGACACTTTAATCGGTTTCTCACACAAAGCGATCAAACATCATCGGAAGATTCAGAATACAGTGCACAAATAGCTTATTTTTATGATAATTTTAATGGTGCTTTAATCGTTTCTTGAGCTGTAACTCAGACATTGTGATAATCTATTTGTTTCTTACAGCAAACAAAACCAAAAGCATGTAAGCAATGAATAAAGCAATGATCAGGAATGTTTCTTAGGGGCTGTTAACACTGAAAAGGTTCTGATTTAAATTTTTCTATGTAAACATGCACGTCTTTGAGCATTGCACCATTTCTTGCTGTTTTAAAAAAAATATATATATATTTCAAGGCGCAGAAGTGCCAGGTTTTTGCCATTTCTAGTTTTAAAAAAACTTCATCTTTTAATAAACGTTTTTTTTTTTTAAAAGAAATGTTCTGTTCTATTCGTTGAGATGTGTCTAGCAATTTTTAGCGCAAGAACGCATTTACAAAATGAGTTGAGCATCTGGCTGAAAGCCCTGTGTTAAAGGTTACGGCCAGGTGGAGTCCTTTCCACTGTTTGGATTTAAGCATCACGGCAGGTGTCAAAGTAAAGAGAAATAATTGGATTGAGCTTGTGAGCCAGTATAAGTAGATTTACAGATATACATCTTCCTGAACAAGACAAGGCTATTCTTCCCTTTAATTATGACCCAATGCAGGGCTCAACATTAAGGATTTTTTTCTTCTGACCCAATTGGGCGAGCTATTCAGATTTGTACTTGTCCTGACAACATTTTCACTTGCCCCCACAAGCTATTTATTTAAAAAGATTTTTAAATATAAAATTTTTAAACAATGTATTTTTGATAGGGTTGTCTATCCATAAAATTTGTTATCAAATTAATTACATGACTTTCAGGATATGTATGTTTTAAGTCTCTGTGTGAGTGCACGGCTTTGGTTGATTGTGCTCTTCTATCTAGTCTGTGTCTCATGTTCAGAGCATGGTGTCTGGATCTTGACTGTTTGGTCTAGTATGGTCTTTTTTCTGAGTCAGGATCTGGACAATCATGCTCCCATGTCTTGTCTTTTTGAGCACATGGCTAATGATGGCTTCATTGCCATGTGCTATATTGTCTTGTCTGTGTTTGTTTGAGCACATGGCCAATGATGGCTTCATTGCCATGTGCTCTTTCTCTCCGGTCTGTTGTGTTTGTTGTAAGCACATGGTTCTTGTTAAGTTGTTTGCCATGTGCTATCCTGTCTCTCGTCCTGACCCCGCCCCCTTGTTACCTCATTAGTTAATTTGCTTCACCTGCTTTCCTGATTTCCCTCCTCGTTTTCTGTCCTATTTAACCCCATTGGGTTTTTTTTTTGTCTTGGGCCTGTTCATTGTGGTTTGTCACCCTGTTAGGATCTTCTGTATTTCGGTTCCAGCCCTGCCTTTTGTGTCGGTTCCAGCCCTGCCTTTTGTGTCGGTTCCAGCCCTGCCTTTTGTGTCGGTTCCAGCCCTGCCTTTTGTGTCGGTTCCAGCCCTGCCTTTTGTGTCGGTTCCAGCCCTGCCCTGTGTGTCGGTTCCAGCCCAGAGCATCAAACCCAGTCTGTCCTGTAGTGTTCTACTCTGGACTTTGGAGTTTTCCCCTTCGGGGTTGTTTCTGTTTGTTGTTTGTTTTCCTCGCCCTCTCTTCAACCTAATTTTGACACATGGCTTGCCAGTTAATAAATAGAATTAATCACACACAATCATTATTTGCTGAGAAAGGCCCCCAAATAAAGATTATTAATATAAATAATGCATAATAATTCAAATATAAAAATAAATATAATATCTGTAATAAATATATAACAGGTTATGGATTGAAATTCAGTTTGAAATGAATTGCATTATTGTGGCATATGATTACACAATTCAAAAAGTGGCTTAAGAACTCAATATATTGTTTGTTTTATTCTCACATCATATCCACTTGCTGCTCCATATGGTAGTAAAATCCTTACTTTTATTATGGAATTTATGTACACGTCAGGGGGCATGACTAATTGCATACATTTTTTTATGTGTTATTTTTTAAACAATTAATTGCACTAGGGGTGGTTCCCCTCTTCAAAAAGGGGGATCAGAGAGTGTGTGCCAACTACAGGGGTATCACACTTCTCAGCCTCCCTGGTAAAGTTTACTCCAAGGTGCTGGAGAGGAGGGTTCCGCCGATTGTCGAACCTCGGATTGAAGAGGAACAATGCGGTTTTCGTCCTGGCCGTGGAATGACGGACCAGATCTTTACTCTCGCAAGGATCCTGGAGGGGGCCTGGGAGTATGCCCATCCGTTCTACATGTGTTTTGTGGATCTGGAGAAGGCGTATGACCGGGTCCCCCGGGAGATACTGTGGGAGGTGCTGCGGGAGTACGGGGTGGGGGATCCCTTCTTAGGGCGATCCAATCCCTGTACGTCCAAAGCGAGAGCTGTGTCCGGGTCCTCGGCACGAAGTCGAGTTCATTCCATGTGGGGTTGGTCTCCGCCAAGGCTGCACTTTGTCACCAATCCTGTTTGTGATATTCATGGACAGGATATCGAGGTGTAGTCGGGGTGGGGAAGGTGTGCGGTTCGGTGGGCTGGGGATCTCATCGCTGCTTTTGCAGATGATGTTGTCTTCATGTCATCATCGGTCCGTGACCTTCAGCTCTCACTGGATCGCTTGGCAGTCGAGTGTGAAGCAGCTGGGATGAGGATTAGCACCTCTAAATCTGAGGCCATGGTTCTCAGCAGGAAACCGATGGAGTGCGTACTCCAGGTAGGGAATGAGGTTTTGCCCCAAGTGAAGGAGTTCAAGTACCTCGGGGTCTTGTTCACGAGTGAGGGGACAATGGAGCGGGAGGTTGGCCGGAGAATCGGGGCAGCGGGGCGGTATTGCACTCGCTCTATCGCACCGTTGTCACGAAAAGAGAGCTGAGCCGAAGGCAAAGCTCTCGATCTACCGGTCAATTTTTGTTCCTACCCTCACCTATGGTCATGAAGGTTGGGTCATGACCGAAAGAACTAGGTCGCGAGTACAAGCGGCCGAAATGGGCTTCCTCAGAAGGGTGGCGGGCTTCTCCCTTAGAGATAGGGTGAGGAGCTCAGTCATCCGTGAGGAGCTCGGAGTAGAGCCGCTGCTCCTTTGCGTTGAAAGGAGTCAGTTGAGGTGGTTTGGGCATCTGGTAAGGATGCCCCCTGGCCTTCTCCCTAGGGAGGTGTTTCAGGCACGTCCAGCTGGGAGGAGGCCTCGGGAAGACCCAGGACTAGGTGGAGAGATTACATCTCCACACTGGCCTGGGAACGCCTCGGGGTCCCCCAGTCAGAGTTGGTTAATGTGGCTCGGGATAGGGAAGTTTGGGGCCCCCTGCTGGAGCAGCTGCCCCCGCGACCCGACTTCGAATAAGCGGTTGAAGATGGATGGATGGATGGATGGATGGATGGATAATTGCACTAAATTAACGCTTTAAATCTACAGCCCTCATTTTTATGTGCCAGGAAAAACACAAGTTTTTTTATCATGCACAATGTAACCTAATTTTTATAAATTCATAAACACACCTTTGCAGAATTAGCAATTAAACAGTAGCAATTATTGAAAGGAGGAAGCTGGGGTGGCATGACAAAACCCAAAGACATTTATTGTTGCACTTTTCAGTTCACTTTTCAGGTTTGCTTTTCAGCAACACTACACTGACTTACAGATACACACAGACAGCTTCACGTGTCTCTCTCTCTCTCATCTCCCTCACTGGAACGCGAGACCAGTGTGGCACACAGGTAGAGCTCATTCACCACTTATCTTTCCGGCCTCGCTCTGCCCAGATGCCACTCAGTCACGTCCTGCTCAACACAGCAGAATAAATTATGGCATTTAATGGAAATTATTACTGATCTACAACATTTACATTACCCTCACGGCACGGCCATGCCCTCCTCCTCATCACACTCCTCCCCCGCCGATTCAGGCCAGGGCGCCATCCGCCCACCTCTGGAGGGGAGAGGCTGCTCTTCCGTCCATTCCGCCAGCCGATGGACCCCACCTTCTGGGAACCTGATGAGAGAGGGGAGAGGGAAAGAGCAAGGGCAAGAGGGAAAGACACAGAGAGAGAGAGAGAGAGAAGAGAGAGAGAAAAACTTGCGGCCCCCATACACACTGTCACCTGGTCCTCAGCCACTCCTCCACCCTTTGGTGGACACCAGCTGCTCCTCCCTGGGCGGATGACAGTGAGTACTCTGATCACTGGTGGACGGAACGGCTCCTCCCCTTGCAGACAGCAGCGAATCCTCCATCCCTTGGCGAATGGAACTGCTCCTCCCCTTCCTGGCGGGTGGCAGAGGTTCCTCCGGCTCCCGGCAGATGGCAGTGACTCCTCCGTCCTGGTGGATGGCAGCAGCGAGGACTTCATGACAGTGCATCCCTCCCCCATCCCATGCTTCGGCACCAGTGTAACAGGGTAAAGCTGGGCAAAGAGTTGGCAGGATCCGGCAGAACAGTCAATGTAAATTTTAATGACTGAAATTAACTTAAAACAACATAAACTTCATAGAAGCGTGCTCACAGACACACAGTGGCCACGCGTGTGTCTCTCTCTCTCTCTCTAACTGGCATCTCTGGCTCCCCTTTATCTCTCTCTCCAACTGAGTAGTTGACTCAGTGCCAGCCGTGCAGTATCACGGCCCAACCACACACCCCTCCTCTTCACAACATCATAGCAGTACTTCCTTGGTACCGCCTTTCTTTTTTGTTGATAGCACCCCAAAAAATAACATTTTATCATATAACTTGTCAGTGTTCCAAACCTGTATGACCCTCTGTCCTCCATTGAAAAAAAAGGAGTAGTTAGGCAGAATGACAACCTCAGTTACCATGCACTTCCATTGTAGGGAAAAAAGATGCAACGAAAGTGAATGCTGACTGAGACAAACATATTGCAAATACAACATTTCCATTAGCGTTTTGTAGAAAAAAGGAAGTCATACAGGTTTGTATTAACATGAGTGTCAGTATATAAGGACAGAATTTTCATTTTTGGCTAACCCTTTATATTATTACATTTGGTCGCCCCAATTCTGAATATAGGCTTATATTATTGCGTCGAAGCATGTCAGTCAGAAAAACTGGCGATTTTAGCTAACTTTCACCTTTTTTGTTTGCAATATGCATCAGATGGTCCATGAGATGTCTGTGGGCATGTAGTCTGAGGTTGACGCTAGGCTTAAACATCAATCCTTCTTCAGTAAAGCTGTATCTGCATCGGCAGTATTATGACTAGGCATTGGTGGGACTGGAGGCAATTGTTTACCTCTTCCTCTCTTATCAATGGCCTCAGTCATTTGCGATCTGAGTGGAGAGAACACTGTGCACGGGAGCACACAGCCACTGTGTTAGGTGTTCAGAGCACGGCCCAGAGAAAGGTATTCATCATTATGCATCGCTTTTACACTGCTTCCTTCCAGGCAGCAACTTCACTGCTTGCCTTACTCATATAACGACACTAAATTGAAGTAGCTGGATCCAATGATCCTTTGTAGAGATCACTTCAAAGGGACCTTTGGAGAGATAGGCGGGATGGCACGCAGAGAAGAAACACACTGGATTAATTTAAAGGAGGAGTAAATGGCTTGTAATTAGGTTGGTGGCTGCTGCATCTCATAAAAAGTGGACACAACAACACTTATTTTTCTCCTATTATATCTCTTCGTATCTGTGAGGACCAGCCAATTACAGCTTATTTATGGAAACTATAAAAGTGAGCACAGCATGGGATATTTGCAAACATACAGAAGGGAATGTTATTATAAACATCTGACTGTGAAATTGTCATGGTCATGAAATCTGATTGAATGAGTGAGAGAGAAAGAAATGCTGGCCTTGCTTTTGGGTCATTCTCATGAAACATCTCAAGAAAATGTCTTGGTCCTATTTTTTCCTATAAACAAATAAAAAATTATTAAAAAATCAGTTTTAGGGCCATTAAGAATTTTTTTTACTGTTTGACATTATTATCATTATAGTGCAATATATATATATATATATGTATATATTATAAAAAAAGAAATTGTATTACACATTTTACCTCTCAATTCTGATGGTTATTATGATATTGTTGTTACCACAATGTGATACATATTATACAGTATTTAAATTGTAATGTATTTATACATCATAGTAGTATTCCCTTCATTTTTGATTATTTTAATTCTTAAAACGTAACACTTTATAATAAGGTTCCATTAGTTAACATTAGTTAATGCATTAGGTATCATGAACTAACAATTGTAGCGGGGTGAGCAAGAGACAGACACAGTGGGACTGGCGTCAAGCCTCGGAAATATTAATAAACATAAAATGTCCAAAAAGGGACATAAATTGTCCATGAGGAAGAAGAGTCCAAAATAAAGGGGAATCTGGTGTCCTCGCTGTGAAAGAGTGGGCATTGTGTAGGATGGGGAGTGTCCACAGGAAGATCCAGGCGTGAGAGGCGGCAGCCCCTTTGGCCTTTCATCTTCCCTGGGCCCACAGAGGAATGGTACTTCCTCAACCAGGCCCTTTGATCGAAGTGGCCATATAGAGGATACCTCTCTGGTCCAACTCACCTCCTCACTCACACATGGGTGGAGACAGAGAAAACACGGGTTAAACATGACAGCCTCAACCAACTACAGGGTAAATGCTTATTAAGTTCCACTTACCCTTTTAGCAGTTGGAAGGCCATCCCCATGGATTTTCTGCTCCAGGCTTTCCTTCCAACCGGCGAACATGAGGGCGAGTGACGTCATTGTTTGTGCCCAACTGCACCATCTACGCTCATGGAAGTGCCTGCATTCTCCACCACAGTGGCGGGGTGAGCAAGATAGACACAGTGGGATGCCTGTTGGCCGCGATGCATGCTCCAATCCCCCTGCGACACATCTAATTCTGCCGGTACCCTCCCCGCTCTCCTCCTGAATCTGCGAGGACGGCAGTGTATGCACACAAGGAAATAGAAGCCGGCCTTCCAAGGAGAGGCACGCTCTGTGTTTTTATGGCGGCTCCGATAATGCTCCACTTACATTAGGTGTGCTTTGTCATCTGCTTCCCAAACAAGGCTCATAAAGTTTTGCCTCTTCTCGTCTATAACCCATTCCCGTTGTGGGCCTGAAGGACGGCACTAAGGGCCGTCATAACGATGTTGAGGGGGAGGGGCGAGTTGTTGCACCACACAATGAACTAAATATTTTTACAGCATTTACTCATCTTTGTTAATGCTAGTTAATAAAATACAATTGTTCATTGATAGTTCATGTTAGTTCATAGTGCATTAACTAATGTTAACATATACAACTTTTGATCAAAAAAATGTATGTTGAAATTTTTGTTGAAACATTTACCAAGATTTATAAATGCTGTAAAATGATTGTTTATTGTTAGTTCAAATTAACTAATGTTGTTAACTAATATAACAATAACCTTATTATAAAGTGTTACCAAAAAAAAAAAAAGAAAGAAAATCATTGAACAACAGCATCTAAAAAAATATTGTTGTGTTTATGAGAATTAGCATCGAATAATCAACCTTTTAGAAGGTCATCTAAGGAGAAGTAACAATTACAGAATTTCTCAATTACATCCACTGACAGCCTTCTCTGTCCTTACTCTGCTGACCTGCTACTGCTTATTTGAATAATGTAGAAGATGGTAAAACAAGAGCAGGTGCTGCAATTGGCCTTGCAACCAATCAACTACAAATTTATTTTTAACCAGACCTGTCCCCTGCCTCCCGAAATAGAGTGTGCGTTTAGCCCAGGAGATGTTTACACCAAGCTGTTGTTCAGAATTTAAGTGATGTGTTGGTAGCTAAGATGTTGTGGCTGCCAGAGTCAGGCTTTCAATAAGCTCGATATCTATAAGTTCTCTAAGTGTTAAAGGGTCAGATTACACAGAGGTTCTTGATGTTTTCTAACAGATGTATATAACCCCTTTTCCACCATCGGGCTGAACGGTTCTTGTTGCAAAACTGTGCCATTCAGTGCTGATCCAGGCCAGTTGGCATGGTTACAATTTATTTTTCCACTGTGGTACTGCTGAATCAGGATCAGAATGTACACGTAACAAAAATTTCAGTTGGCAATGGTGTTAGAAGTTAACATTGGAGCAAGTGCACTATGGAGGATGATCGCATTTTCTAGTTTTTAGGACTGCTTTTCCCCCCTGCTTTGTACTCTGCTAAAGCACAGACAAGACATGTCACATTTTGCAAATGCAAAGAGAAAAAGGCCATAATATGCTGAAGTGCACAAACACACACAAATGTAAAAGTGCCCAGACTAGCTAATAAGGACATTTATTAAAAATATTATATGAGTAATATATTTATATATTCTAAAAGTTGTACTGAGCTAGCTAGCGTAATCTACGTCTAAGATGCTAAAGGTGAAAATAATATACTTTACTATTTATTCATCATAAAATAAAGATTCACTAAACACACATATTTTTATTAACTTTTATTAACTTGTGTAGGCAAATTGACATTCATTAGGAACCACACACTAAAGCATTCGACTAGCACGGTTGCACACGGTTAGCTAACTGTGCCAAATAATCCGGGATGACGAACCGTGCTCAAGTCTCGGCCTGGTTGAAGGAACGTCACCTTCAGCTCAACCTGGCCTATACAGAAGTCCTTGTGATCCCAGCCAACACATCCGTTGACCACAAGCTCTCTATTTATCATCGTAATGCCAACAAGGACAGCTCAGAACCTGGGAGTAGTGGTAGATGACCAGCTGAACTTCATTGCCCATATCTCATCAACCACCTGGTCTCGCAGGCTTGCACTTCTTACAACATGCGTCAAATCAGACATTTCCTGTTCAGAATGTGCTGCACAGCTCCTAGTCCATGCTCTGTTCATTTCAAGACTGGACTACTGTAATGCTCTGTTGGCCATCCTCCCAGCTAGCATGATTAAACTGCTGCAGATAATCTAGAATGCAGCAGTGCATCTGGTATTCAATCAGCCAAAGAGGGCTCATGTCACCCAACTCTTTATTTCACTCAACTGTCTACTTATAGCTGCCTGCATCAAATGCAAGGCATTGACTCTGGACTTGAGACAGCCTGTGGATTAGCACCCTCTTCAATTCACTCCTCCAAGTCTATGTCCCAACTCTGCATTCAATGAATGAGTGTCACCTAGTGGTCCTGTCAATTGAGGAACAAAGTCTATTTTACAATCATTCACTTTCTTTGTTACTCTGTGGTGGAATGAGCTTCCAACCTCAACACAATCTGCTGAAACCATCTCAACAAACACGTCTATACATAGAGCACTTAACCAATCCACACTTACTGCACTTACTTACTATTTAACCAAATCTAGACTGTCTCTTTCTTCTACGCTAGCTTTTATACTACTCAAGCCACTTTGAGAACTTGGCAGTGTGATATGTTTTACTTTTGTATGATAAATTGTTTGCTATGTTCCTCATTTGTAAATCACTTTGGATAAAAGTGTCTGCTAAATGACTAAATGTAAATATAAGTGGAAATGCTACTGGAACCCTTCCTCACCATGATCAGAACCATTCGGCCCAATGGTGGATAAGTGCTTAATGATATTTATTTGTCTTAACCCCTAGTTTTGCTTTAGAATTTCACTGTAAACTTTAACACAATGGTTCTCAACAGGTGGGATGTGACCCAAAAATGGGGTGTATGTCTTTTGTGATCACAGAATATCAGGTATAAAACAAAGCTAAATGCATATGATATAAATATTATCATGCATTTGTAACATAGCAAAATAAAAAGGTATATCTTTTAAAGGGAACAACAATTGCTTCTTGGATGTATTGTTGTTTGTATCCAATTAAACATTACGGTATGTTGACTGAATTAATTTGTCACTCGGTAGAAGCTAGCCACATTAGGTATATGCCAACATGGACAGCTTGTATCACATGTTCTCATCCTTGAAAACCATGAGCAAATTAAAAGAAAATATGTTCAAGATTACATTAAATAAGGGTAATTTTGCAGGATGGACACAAAACCTTTTGCTTGGTAAACTAAACAGAATTTATGAAAGATTGCACAGGCAAAGAAGCAAATTCTTTTCTCTTTTTTTTATCTCATATGTGTCTAATCTAGACATGTGTATATAATATTTTCCTTCATTACCTTACAGTATTTTAACAGATTTTATTACCTTAACTGCTTTTATATGTGTTAGATTTTGTTTAATACAGAATGCTATCTCTATGATCAGATGAGAAAACAACATTCTGTTACCAAAAATCGTATTCCATATTTAGTATTAACATAGACCTCACTAATGAGTGTTGTAGAGGTCCCCGAGGCCCAGATTACGTCATCTCACCGGCAAATTAGGGCTAGACTGTGGCTATGTGTAGCTTTTAAGTCAGATAGTGTGCAAAGTCTGTGTGTGAACATATAATCAAGCCTTAATCTTTTTGTATTGATTGGTTGTCTCAACTTAAGATCTCTGGATCAATGATAAGGCAGAGGGACTCAAAGAAATGTTGTAGCGCTCCCTCTGCTGGCCAACAAACTAGTGATGATTATATTGTTTTTACATGTATTGCACAACCTTTTATGAACATAAAAGTACTCTGTGTTTCATAAAGCATTCATTATGGGAAAATAAATTGGAACATCGGCTTGTGGCTTGGAAAGGTACAGTTTCAAAGTAGCTTCCCAAATACTGTGCAGTTGAAATATTTTCATATGGTCTCACTGATCCTCTCTTTCTGCTCTGCAGTGGGGCGTCTACTCATCGAATTCAGCTCCCTGATAACCCTGGAGCGGGTGCAGAGAGAGAACCCTAACGTGACAGAGGGGGGCAAATACACGCCACCGGACTGCTGGCCTAAGCAGAAAGTGGCTATCATCATTCCATTCAGGCACAGAGACAACCACCTGAAATACTGGTTACACTACCTGCACCCAGTCCTGCGCAGACAGAAGATCGACTATGGCATCTATATAATCAGTCAGGTAGTGTGTGTACGTGTGCTTGTGTAGGCTGGTTTTACACTTCACTGCTAAAAGCAGCTTAAATTAATAGTTTACCCCAAATTAAAATTCTCTCATTATTTATTCACCCTCTTGCCATCCCAGATGTGTATGAATTTCTTTCTTCTGCTGAATACAAACAAATATTTTTAGAAGAATATCTCTGCTTTGTAGGTTCCAACAATGCAAGTTAATGGTGGCCTGTACTTTGAAGATCCAAAAATAATAAAAGGCAGCATAAAAGTAATCCATATGACTTCAGTGGTTAAATCCATTGTAGGTGTGAGTGAGTAACAGATCAATATTTAAGTCCAGATTTGTCAGTCTGAAAGATCAGCTAGTCAAAAAATATGAGTAAAAACATGTGTAAAAAAGTAGAGTTTTCACCTTCCACACCTTAGTTGTTATCTAGATGGATTGGTAAATAGCTGCCTCTAGTAGGACTAGCCACTGTGATAATCACATTGATGAAGCAAACTTACTGTGGTTCATAACCAAATACTGTAATGTGAAAAGTGGCCTGCGAGGGTTGGGTGATTGAATGAAAACCTTGTGTGAAAACAGCCGGTAGAATTTCTGCTCTTCTGCCTCATCATTTATCATCAGACTGTAGCTTTGTGTATAGAGTGACCCTGGAGGGGCAGCAGAGATGTTCAAGGCCATGACAAATAATTAGCCTGCTTGGCACATAGTTGTCTGCCCTGGTGGTGTTGTTTTGGTTAATGTGTCCTATCAAACCTTTCAAAGTTTACAGAAAATAATAACGTGACCTGTTGAGCATAGTGCTATGGGAGATCTTCCTTTGGAGTAACAAGCCAGGCTAATGAACCTGTAATGGCTAGAGCAGGGGCTGAACTTTGGGCTAAGGTCACATTTCACAGCTTTCTTTGAGGTATCATTAAATGCAGGCTAAATATGTGACAGATTGATTTTCTTCTGCACATTATTGCCTTTTTATCTCTAATATTTAAACTTAAGTCAAAGAACAGAGGCATAAAACTCACCAAACAATCGCAGCTACATATAAAATTAATCATCTTAAAGAGACAGTTCACCCAAAGATTTTTATTAATTATTGTTTAGTCACCCTCATGTTGTTCCAAACCTGTATAAATTTATTTCTTCCAACACAAAAGTAGATGCTAAGCCCAATGTTTATTTCAGTCACCATTCACTTTTACTGCACCTTTTTTCCATACATTGAAAGTGAAAGGTGTTCCACAGAAGAAAGAGAGTCATATAGGTTTGGAACAAAATGGGAGTGAATAAAATATGACAGAATTTTCATTTTTGGGTGAACAATCCCTTTAAAGTAACTCTGAGCTACTCTAGCTACCAGCTAGACTATTTGCATAAACCTACAACATGGCTATTTAACAAGGATTCTGCTTTAGTACTGCTAATAATTTTTTGATCTCAAACAATTTTTTTGTATGTGTTAAATAAACAAAAATACTTCATTAAGTTTACTTCAACCAAAACTGAAGTGAATAAGCTATTTCTAGCAAAAAATGTCAATGTCCCTTGCACTTTAAATGTAAGAAGTTAAATTAAAATGTAATGCACAAGCATATGATTGTCAAGAAATGGCTATCCATAATGGCTTTGCAATGTTAGCATCCTAAAAAGTATGTCAAAACATTAATATGGAACTATAAGCTTATTATTTGGCAATTGGAGATGTAGGCTGTCTTATGTCTTTGTAGACCAATCTCTCTTTCTGACTCAAGACTCAATCTTAAATACCCGAATAACTTAAGCAAACATTTATGGACAGATTTGTTAACAGGCCTGCTCAAGCAGGGCTGTCAAGAGTGTTGAGAGGGTCTAATCTAAAATATTAAATGTAGAGCTAGTTATTTGCACTGTCAACCCCAAGCAGCATGGAACTCACACCATCTGCACATTCTCACACAACTGTGATATTATGCACACAGTTTTTTCATTATGTAAGCAGTAACAGTAAATGTCCTCACTCAGCTCAGTGCTACACAAACAGAATGAGCTGTAGTCCAATGTTTTGCTTTTATTTTTCAGAACAAGCTGTGCTGCTTGTTTGCTAAATGAGTGCATCTTCTGGAACTTCTGTATTTCGGAGTAGTTGGTACATGCAGGGTACCTATTCAACTACCATTAGGAAAGAAATAACCTTTTTAACTTTGATAGCACTACATGCATTTTGTGGCCATTTATTTCTTCTGAGGTTTGTGGATCAGCGAGGCATGTTTACAAAAGCCACGAGATTGTTTGGCCTTTCATCCTAAAATATATCTATTGTATAACAACTCTGGTTAGAAATCTGGCCGACCAGTGGCAGGTGTGGGCACTATCCTGATGAGCGAGACAGCGGCAATGACCTACAGTCAATGAAAAAGCAAGAAACTAAAAGAGGAGTTGGACAATTCAGTTTAAAGATGACCACAAGCCACATGTTTTCAAAAACAAACTTTTGTTCATGAGTTTGTGAGAACAAATGTCAGGAATTGTGACTAAAGTCGTGGAGAAGAATTATCTTCTGTTTGACGCACCTAGTCTGTGATTAGTTGTATAAAGTGAAGGACACAACAGAAACAAGAAAAATGTCATCTTTAAATAGGAATTGGGCGATGAGCTTCAGTTTACTACTGTGCACTTGGCTTATGTATACAGTAAACATTATATACAGTAGCACTGTATATGCACTTCATTCAAATTGATACAATTTCTCTCTCCATGCATGGAAACATTTGGCAGCCTTACTATCATACAATAAAGGCCATCTGAATTGAATATTTGTTTTATTTCATAAAAAAAAATGTGGACCCACTTATACCATGGCACACCAATACCTCACCCATGCTCATGGAGAGTGTTTGATTCTTTGTTAATTTTTATTTTATTTTAAATATTTTGCACTATTTCTATTTCTATTATTATGTCATTCTGTTTTAGCATTTCTGTTTGAGTAATGCCTCTTTCAAAATGGTTCCCTTTCGATTTCGGTCACTTACACCGCGTCGCTGACGCTAATGGGAAAAGCTCCTTTTCTCTGATTTCTGATATCCCGGTTCAGATGCAACTAAATGGAGCCAATGGCGTTCACGCCCGCTCAGCCAATGACATTGATTACCTGGCGCTCAGCTTTCTAAATAAGCAAGCAGCATAACGCCATCAGTCAGAATTTATGTCCTTCACTCCTGGATTTCACCGTCGAATCACACTTACCTGCAGTGGATGGCTTCCCTTCCTGAAGACGGCCATGCTCCGGTGAGGCTAAACGAAATGTTTCCTGTACCGTGGCTCGTACACGGCCCCATAAGCATCAGCTGATGTAAGTGACCAAAATTGAAAGGGAATGTCTCCGGTTCATATGTAACCTTGGTTCCCTGAGATGTAGGGAAGGAGACATCACGTAGCTAGATGCGGCACCAGACGTCACTATCAGGCGGCTCAGCCAGCGCTTTCAGTCGATAAATTCAGACTGATGGCATTATGCTGCCCGCATATATAGAAAGCTGAGTGCCACACGCTCTGTCATTGGCTGAGCGGGCGCAAATGCCATTGGCTCATTTCAGTTGCACCTGAATTAGCGTGATCCAATAGGAGTTCAGAAATCAGAGAAAAGGCGTTTTTGCCATAAGGGTCAGCCACGCAATGTCTCATTCCATACATCTCAGGGAACCGAGGTTACATACGTAACTGGAGATGTTCTCTTCTTTATGTTTTCTCTTTTTGAAAATGATAAAAATTAAAATAAAAGCCACTAGATTATGTCATAATTCTTTTTTCAACCATATAAAGACCATATTGCAGTTAATGACACATGGTTTAAAATTGCAGCTTTATTATATTTTTCTTTTAGGAAATTCCTTATGCGCCGCATTTTAACCTTTTCATGAGTAGTGTCTAAATTCACCTGCAGTGCCCCATAGAGTTATTTTTGCATGTGACACTGCACAGCCTGTAGAGGTGAGCAGAGTGTTCTTTTATTTCTTTTATTTAAATTTGTGATTTCTTGTTATAGTAAATAAAATACTGTATACAATATAATAAACATGTGAACAAATGGGTTATGTCTGATGTACTGTATTTTCTTATTTATTTCATGTTTATAGATAAAAAAACAAATGAACAAATAATATCTGCAGTCTGGTTTGCCAATATGCACTGTGTGACTTCTCAGACATTGTGTGTAGGTGTGTGTGTTTTTTATGTTACACACTGATAATTACAAGGGTATTATGTCATAATTGTGGACATTTATAGTATCCCCATAATTCAAATTGCTTAAAAATACATACTTTTTTGAAAATGTAAAAATACAGAAATATTTTTGTGAGGTTTAGGGTTAGGGGATATAATCTATAGTTCGTACAAAATAAAAATCAATATTTCTAAGGAGAGCCCTCATATGGATAGCCGCACCAACATGTGTGTGTGTGTGTGTGTGTGTGTGTGTGTGTGTGTGTGTGTGTGTGTGTGTGTGTGTGTGTGTGTGTGTGTGTGTGTGTGTGTGTGTGTGTGTGTGTGTGTGTGACAAGTGATAATGTAAACAGACTTGGGTGCGTGCATCGGATAATCACGCTCGATCAGCATGTTTTCATTGCGAGTAAATTAGTTTAAAACTGTTATCGTGGTGCTTTTGTGATAGTTTGGCTGTCGGTTTCAGGAAAAAAAAAACATATTAATTGCCTGAAAAGACTGTTTGAGTTTCTGTTTGTGTGAATGAAAACACAACTGCACATAATAACCAGACGTGGCTGCATGCATGGGAAGATTATATTTAGATATGTTGGCTGTGCATATACAAGCTGTGAACTGTTATCTTGGTACTTTGGTGAAAATTAGGCTGTTTGTTACATAAAATAAACATTATGTGCTTGAAAAGACTCTTTGAGTAGCTGTTTGTTTGATGAATGACAATCATTACTTACGTAAACAAATGGCAGTTTGTGTTTGATGCATTGACTGTGCATATAAGAGCTGTAATCTTTTTATCATGGTACTTTGACAAGTTGGATGTATGTATATAAAATAAACTTATTCTGTGGTTTAAAAAAACTGTATGAGTAGCTGTTTGAGCGAATATAAGTTACAGGAGCTTTACCAGCACAGCTTGTGTCGGCATGAAAGTCGATTTGAATCTGGCAGATTGTAACGTAACTGGCTGTTGTAGAAACACATATGTGTGATGCTACTCTGCGAGGCCCAGTTAATAACCATCATATGTGTGACAGTACATATGAAATGGTTAATTACAGTTCCCTATCGAGAGGTCTCTCCTATTGCGTAAGTAGCTTACGCTATGGGAAAACTCCGTTTCTCGAGAAATATTGAAGTCTTTATGTAAAACGCATTGCAGCTGCACAGCAGACAGCGATGAGCGAGGCAGCTCGGTCATTGGATGTGCCGCGGCAACTGCTCGAACCAATGACGGGGCGACTCTGAACGCGCAACCAATGGGCGCGCACCTCGCGTTTGCGCGCTCAGAGCCTGCCGAAATTAGCATAGGCAGGCTATATAATGGGCACCCCGTCATGCGAGTTCCTTTAGATTTAATCTCCTTCAGCGAAGACCTTCTCTTACAGCGGGACTGCTAAGAGGACGCCGGCGCCTTCAGCCGCCTTCGAAGCCTTCTGCTACGCCATCTGGCGCGCATCGCATATCCTTTACTGCAAGTGCTCGCCCCGCGACGCTTTTAAAAGTAAAAGAGTGATTTTCCAAGGCGTTGTTTCAAATGCCTTCAGCCTGCGCCTCGTGCAGAGGCCCTCTTCACGACGGAGATCGGCACATCATCTGCACTCGCTGCCTGGGTCTGGACCACGCAGAAGCTGCACTCATTCAGGGCGGATGCCCCGAATGCGACTCCTTGGGCCTCGCCGAGCTGCGCGCTCGCTTTGCCGTTTTCACCGCAAACGAGCCGGCTTCCACCATGCTGCCACCTCCGTTCGAGCCGCGCAAGAAAAAGCGCCGCTCACAGAGGCTGCCAGAGCACGCCGACTTCGGTGACGTCACAAAGCTTTAATGATTCGCTCGTTCAGAATGTTAACAACCAAACATATCCTCGCGCAAGTTCGCCCCGGGGATTGGTTTCTATCCGTGGATTTGAAAGACGCTTACTTTCACATTCCGATAGCGCCTCATCACAGGCCCTTTCTGAGATTCGCTTTCGAGGGACAGTCATACCAGTACACAGTACTACCATTCGGCCTATCATTGGCCCCCCGTACATTCACAAAATGTATGGACGCGGCACTTTCCCCCCTGAGACAGCGGGGAGTGCGAATACTGAATTACCTCGACGATTGGCTAATCATAACACAATCAGAGGACCAGTTAATGACGCACAGATCTTGGATTATCAACCATCTAGAATGCCTGGGTCTGAGAATCAATTTTGCAAAGAGCGTGCTATCCCCCAGCCAGAATATCTCTTTTCTGGGAATAGTGCTAGACTCAGTGCAGATGACAGCGCGCCTCTCATCAGAGCGCGCGCTCTCTATTCGACGCCTTGCAACATCGTTCAGAACGGGCGCGCACGCCCCCGTCAAACGATTTCAAAGAATGCTCGGTCTCATGGCCTCGGCATCAGCTGTACTCCAGCTAGGATTGTTGCACATGCGTCCTCTCCAGCGCTGGCTCAAGAGCCGTGTCCCCACTCACGTGTGGCACTCGGGCCACTTTTTGATCAGAGCGAATCACGGCTGTATAAAAGCCCTGACACCCTGGAAAGCCATCAACTGGTATCAAACCGGCGTGAGTCTGGGCGTGAGTACGCGGAGAAAAATGATCATGACAGATGCCTCCAAAATAGGATGGGGGGGCCCTTTACGAGGGCAGGCCTGTCTCCGGGTTTTGGTCAAACCCGGAAAAGCGCCTACACATAAACTGTCTGGAAATGAAAGCGGTCGCCTTGGCTCTCAGAGCCCTGCTTCCGTACCTAAAAAACTAACACGTCCTGGTCCGAACGGACAACATGACGGTAGTTTCGTATATAAATCGCCAAGGTGGACTCAGGTCGAGCTCCCTGCACTCTATGGCCAGGGAGCTCATTCTATGGTCACAACACCACCTGCGCTCGCTAAGGGCAGCGCACGTGCCAGGTGTCCTGAACCAAGGAGCGGACATGCTATCCAGAGACAAGGTTCTCCCAGGAGAATGGTCTCTCCACCCTCTGACGGTTCAGTGGTTATGGCAAACCTTTGGCGAGGCAGAGGTCGACCTCTTCGCCTCCAAGAAAACGCGCACTGCCCTCTCTTCTTCTCAAAAAGCACGGATGCGCTCGCCCAAGTTTGGCCGAGCCGCCCCTTGTATGCTTTTCCCCCAATTGCGATGCTACCTCAGGTCATCAGTCGGATCAGGGAGGTGAAATGTGCAGTGCTCCTGGTAGCCCCACTCTGGAAAAACCAGACGTGGTTTCCAGAACTGATACAGATGATGCAATCTGCCCCATGGCCGATTCCGCTGAGGCAAGACCTCCTCGGACAGGCCAGCGGGATGATTCTTCATCCCCGCCCGATCTGTGGGCCCTCCATGCATGGCCCCTCAACGGGTTCCCGAGAACCTCCCCAGTGGAGTTTTGAGAACCATTACTGAGGCGCGAGCGCCCTCTACGAGGCGCTTGTATGCCCGAAAGTGGAAAGTGTTCAGTGACTGGTGTGATACCAAGAGTTTGAACCCCAAAACGTGCAAGATACCAAGTGTACTCGCCTTTTTGCAGGAGCTGCTGGAGGCGGGCTGCACACCCTCCACGCTCAAAGTCTATGTGGCTGCCATAGCGGCGTCACACAATCCTGATAAAGGACATTCATTAGGGAAAAACGATCTGATCGTTCGTTTCCTAAGAGGCGCTAGGAGGATGAACCCTCCTCGCCCACCTTCGGTGCCGATCTGGGACCTGGCCACGGTCCTGGACGCACTCAAGGGTGCCCCGTTCGAACCTCTCCGAACCGTGCACCTTAAGCAGCTCTCGCTCAAAACCGCGCTCTTGCTGGCGCTCGCTTCAGTTAAAAGAGTGGGCGACCTGCACGCGCTGTCATCAAGCGCTGCTTGCCTGGAATTTGGACCTAACGACTGCAGAGTTGTCCTTAGGCCAAAGCACGGGTATATTCCTAAAGTGCTCTCTACACCCTTCAGAGCACAGGTGATATCTCTGGCAGCGCTATCGTCCCCAGCAGACGAAAGCGACGCAAATTTACTCTGCCCGGTCAGGGCACTCAGAGTACATTTGGAATGTTCTGCCCTGTTCAGACAGACGGAACAATTATTTGTATGCTTTGGCGGCCGAACTAAGGGTCTCGCTGTCTCAAAGCAAAGAATATCGCGCTGGATAGTGGATGCTATAGCGCTGGCTTATGAAGCCAAGGGCCTTCAATGCCCCTTAGGCATCAGAGCTCACTCTACGAGGAGCATGGCCTCCTCGTGGGCGTGGTCGAGTGGGATACCCATTGAAGATATTTGTGCGGCGGCAGGCTGGGCCTCGCCTTCGACATTTATCAGGTTTTATAACCTACAGGTCCCCTCATTGCATTCCAACATTCTATCAGCCTGACTATAGAATGGAATAGAGTGTGTGTATGCTGGACATCACCTCCTCCCTTGTAAGGTCCGTCCTCTGACCGACTTAGAGGATTTATTATGCGTACCAGTACATAAAAAGCTCAGTACATAAGATGTGTGCTTGTGTTTGTACAAAGAGCGTCGCCTTGGCAAGGACGCTCTGTAATATCCCTGTATATAGCTCGCCGTTGGCCGGCTCGGGGAATAATCACTTTGCTTTAAAGCTCAGGCACCTGCCTCTGGTTTTATAGAGCGAAGTCAGCACGCACGGCGTTTTACATGGTGTTCCCATAGCGTAAGCTACTTACGCAATAGGAGAGACCTCTCGATAGGGAACGACTCGGTTACTAACGTAACCTCGGTTCCCTGAGAGGAGGGAACGAGTATTGCGTAAGTAGCTTACGCTATGGGAAAACTCCGTTTCTCGAGAAATATTGAAGTCTTTATGTAAAACGCGTTGCAGCTGCACAGCAGACAGCGATGAGCGAGGCAGCTCGGTCATTGGCTGTGCCGCGGCAACTGCTCGAACCAATGAAGGGGCGACTCTGAACGCGTGACCAATGGGCGCGCGCCTCGCGTTCGCGCACTCAGAGCCTGCCGAAATTAGCATAGGCAGGCTATATAATGGGCACTCCGTCATGCAAGTTCCTTTAGGTTCAATCGACTGAAGCGAACTGACCAAGCACAAGCACGGCAGCTTACGCAATACTCGTTCCCTCCTCTCAGGGAACCGAGGTTACGTTAGTAACCGAGTCGTTCTCTCATCTATCACATTATTAATGAATTGTCTCATCAAGTGTATAAAAAAAAACTTTATTTCTTTATTCTTGAGATTCAGTCTTGAGCTTATGAAATACAATGTCATTAGACTGAAGTTAAATATAAGTAGCCTACCCTTTTTGGCAATAGATTGCCATTCACATGTTCAGAATCCACTTGCATTGCTGCATGAAAGCCGCCATCCTGACCTATTATTTACCCAGCTATAGTTACTGATCAGTACTGATCTTATGAGAGCAATGTGTAATTGCCATGACTTCTGTCGCTTGCTGTTGCACTGAAATAGTTGAATCTTGCTGGATCTCATCCAGTTAATTCAAAGGACAGAAACTGGGTTCAGTAGTCAGAGTCAGCTGGGTTTTCTTTAAAAGGATTACACACACACTGCATACATCAAATCATTCTTCATCAGTCTCACCCACAAAAAAAAACCTACTGCATAACTTTTACACAACAAAATCTGACAGGTGTTATAAAAAAAAAAGCATTTAAGTCAGGCCAATAAGGACTTTCTCCTCTCTCACACTGTTTTCTTTACCTCTGTCTCTTCATACTTTTTTGGGATGACAGTTGGTAGCACTTTAGCTATCATGCTCACTAGAGTGTTAAATTATTTTAAGCGAGGCCGTTTTACCCAGGGCTGAGAGGAGATGTGCTAATTCCCCTGATCCTTGGGCTGCTGGATAAATGCTGTTGTGACCCAGGAGAGTTGAAACAGTGGTTTTGGAAGGAATAAGTTGAACAGATCTCTTTCTCACCTAGCTTTTTTCACACCTCTGACAACCTCCAGAGGTTTTACAGGCTCTGGCTTACAAGTTTTGCACAGGAAAGGCCTGTTTCTCCTGTTAAAAGAATGTTTTTATTCTCCCTCAACTACATAGAAAGTACATGAAAGCCACTGTGTCACGCTTCATCTAGCTGTTTTTGAACACAAGCACGTTTTGTCTGTAAACACCCTCTGAGAAAATCTGATTGGGGTCAGATGAACCCCAAACCATCCTAATTATACGAGGCTTCCTGTATGCATGTACTAAAATATGCACTGTATTTTTGCACAAACCTTATAGCTAAAAGCATCAATTAGCAAATATATTTTAAGTCAACATGAAATCAAAATTAGTTTAAAGATGAAGATAAAATCTTGTCCCACCCAACATTTGATTCTTGTTAAATATACAGTTTCCACTCAAGTTCGTCACATTATGGAGGTAAAATGGGTTTCAAACGCCATTTCATGTTGACTTTAATAAGCAAGTAAAGAGTGGAGAATGTGCAAAAAAACAAAAATAAATACAATTATTAAAAAGATTTAAAAATTAGTAAATCTTATTGGTATAAAATTAAGTTAAATCTGTACTTTTCTTCATGACTTAATATTAAAGTGAGTAAATTTAACAAACATTTTAGTAAATACAGTAACTTTTACTTACAAATTTTATATACACGGTAATTAAATAAACTGAAATGCCAGTGCTTCAGACGAAAGATGTTACACTCAAGCACAAGTTCAAAAACATCACAAAACAGAAGAAGCTGCTCTTACTTCTTGGCTTCATGTGAAATGGTGGTTTCTTGCACTGTTTTCCAGCTGTGGTGCTCCCTAACTGCAGAATCTACAGCCCCATAGCAAAAGAAAATAGAATTTGAATGTCCGTTTGCAGTCTTAATTGAATATTGGTGAGAAAAAAGACTGTATCCCGCAAAAAAAAAAAATGGCAAATACATCTATAAAATGGGCGGAACACAACAACATCCAGCGCACATATTCTAAATCACAAACAAGTCACTCTAATGAACCGGTTCTCTTTAGTGAATCAAAACAGACAGAGCAATCAGTGTAATGTCATAAACAAATGACTTATGAACCAATTTTTTTAGTGAATCAAATGAGACAGAGCATCCAGTGTAGTTGCAAATTACTCTTAATAACAGGTTCTTTTAATAAATTGTTCTAAAAGACATACAAACTGACTGACTAATTTTCCTTACGCCAAGTATTTAAAAATACATATTTGCAACAAAATGTTTTTTGTCATTTTTTTTTATTACAAAACATTTATTTAAAACATCACATTTCTCAGCAACAGTCAGAGAATTTGCAAGTAGCATGTAAACGGGATTGAAGAGGTTTACCTACTACATCTTAATCTAATCATTCCTTATACTCAGATTATTGCAATAATCAGAGTACTGGTGTACATGTACGTAAACATTGCCAGTGAAGCAGCTCACCAGTACCAGCATCTGGAAAGGCTCCCCACACCATGACACCTCTTGCTCCATGCTTTGGTACAGATGCATTCACTTTTGTATTTCTCACCAGATCTTCAAAGAGACCTCTCTGGAGTATCATCATGCAACTCAAATCGTGATTCATCCCTCCACACAACTCTGCTGAAACACTCTGAATCAAACTTTCCATATTCTGCCAAAACTTCATTCTGTCTTTGATGTTTTTCTGAGACAGCAATGGCTTTTTCACACATCTTCTAAACACAAAACCTGCATTAGATAACCTTCCGGTTATTGTTCTTCACAAAGGAGTCTTGTTTTCTGAGGTCTTGAATTCTGCTGACAGTTTCTTTAGGCTTATTTTTTCTGTCTTGGAGAACTGTCAATTTCAGAGGTGGTCATCCCTGCATGAAGAGGCTTTCGGCCTTCCATATCCTTTCTTTCAGACAACATCACCGGTTTTTTCAAAGCGTTGGCCTATTTTCTTAATAGCTGATAGAGAAATAGAGCTTTTCTCTGCCTTTAAGGTCTTGTAAACTTTATAATAGCTACAGTTGGCCTGACGCAGACCAGCTATGCAGTTTCTGACAGTAACCCCTGCATGATATTTTGCTTTTTTTTTTGGAGAACATTTAATCACTCCTTTACCTTGAGACTCACAACACTGCATATTAAAGATCTCTCCCTGCTCTATCACTCCTGGTTCCATTTATGAACTTGTTGTCAGACCTTTGATGGGCTGCATCAGGTGTGGCAGATTACCAACTAATGATTCATCTTTTAAGAAAGAAACAACATCCCTGGAGATATTTTTTGAAATGTTGTACACCCTGACATGTGCATTTTAAACATTACCATGATTTTACCTTTGCATACAAGAAGACTATATAAGTGAATTTCCCTATTTCCAGTTTTTGCCCAAACAGCAGAATGAGCAAATAGTGGCACTGAAGTGCACCAGCAGTGCATGCATTTGTTTAATTCTTTCTAATTTCCTGACCAATAATTTGTTGTGTAGACCATTAAAAGGTTAATGTTTTGCCATTTTGGGCTTAGCCATTTATTTATATTTGCTTAGGAGTGTAGTCATCATCTTGCATGACTGGCTACAGTTACAAGATATAGAGCTGCACACAAAGACCTCAACACTTGGTGCACAAAACATGGTTGACAATCAACAGATAATGTTTTTGACCATGAATGGGTCATTTTAAGTAAAAAAAACTACAGAATGCACAAAACAAGAATTTACCAAATGTAACAACAAATCAACAATAAACTTGCAAACAGCAAAACCATGCAATCATAATAATTATTCAAGACTAGAGCATGCTTGGAAAACCAGCTTCAAAGAGTTAATTAAAATTAACTTTTTATTTTTCTGTGAATTTTCACTCAAATTGGCAAATTAATATGCCAAGATTATGTACTTCAGGACGGAAACATAATGACACATTGTCAAGATAAAATGTAATAATATTTACTTATTTTTACATGTTTTAATGTAGAATTTAATTAATATTTTCAAGTTCATGCATAATAAAAACATTTCAATATAGAAACTTTGCATCAGAATTCCACGGATATCTGCAGCACTTCCTATTCTGTAGCCACAGATTCCATGCGGGCCTAATGTTGCCATGTAGCACAGCTCTCAGAACTGAACTGAGCTTCATCTAATTTGTAAAGCGCTTGATTTTTCTCGAGCTTCCATTTCTTGTTTCCCACAGAATCGCTCAAAGTTACAGAACATAATATTTTATTCAATCTCAAACTAATTTCCCTTGAATGTAATAATCGCTCTTGTCTGTCTGTTCTTTCTCAACCTTCAGACGTCCTCCAAAATACTTTTACAGCACATGGGAAGCCTCCATTCGCCTCCTCATGCTTCACAAGCTGATTGTTGCCATGTCTGGTTATGATAGCGCTGTGCAGTGTAGGAAGAGGACTGTGGCTTGGTAGGGTCTGCCAGGAACACAGGCCAATGTTTCCCTGCCTCCCTTCATGCACATTATGTTCACTGGACAATTTCCCAGATGCACTGAAAAAGAGACAAGTTAATATGTGGAACTGTAAACCTGTACTTGCTCATACCACACAATGGGCTTCAGTTCCACAGAGTGCAGTTTAAGATTGTGCTGAGATGTGTTAGCATGTCAAATTTTGTTATTTTTACTGTAAACATGTGCTTGCTAATATGACACAATGGGCTGCAGTTTCACAGTGTCTGGTAGTATAGAGTGTGCTGAGATGTGTAAGAATATATGTGCTTGATAATACGGCACAGTGAGCTTCAATTCCACAGTACGCAGAGATGTGTTAGAATATTTTATTTTGGTGTTTTTACTATAAACCTGGCTTGCTAATATGACACGATAGGCTTCATTTCCACAGTATACGGTTGTTGGAGTGGGATTAGATGTGTTATAATTTCTTATTTTGTTATTTTTTGCTAAATGTCTGTAAACAAATTACCCCTATTGAGCCCTCAGTACATTTTGCCTGATTTAGTAATGTTCCATGCTTCTAGAGATAGAATTTAAAAGTCTGTATTAATTATAATATTATGGTAATAATTCATTTATAATGAATGAGATGAAAGAGTTATGCTCAATGAAAAGTATCTTAATTAAGTATCTTAACGAGCAGCCCTTCAGGTAGGTACTGACATGCCAAACCTGAAGTGCAACAATTCCTTAAATAGAGCTACTTAACTTATTGGCATAGTCTTCACTGCATGATTCTAAGATAGAATACATTAATACTTATTTGTGGCTGTCAGAGTTTGACAGAGAATCAGGCAGGTAATTAACAATAGCTGTAGAGTTTAATATTTAGTCGTAAATTTGTGTTCATTTTTGACTGTAGATGGCTTAGCAAAGACACTAAAGTTATCCAGCCTAGAGCAGTGAGTGGTTTTCTCTTCTTCTCGCCAAATTGTCATTTGATAAACATGAATTACAAAATCGGTAGGTCTAAAAGGCTACATTCAAACTGCAAAGCCCAATGCACAGATCAGATAATTCAAAAAATATCAGTTTTTTTTCAATATGATTCTCGTATTTAATTTTGCTCTATTTATGATATCTGAGATTTTCATGTTCATATACTTCAATAATGCTGTAATTGTGCCGCAGGGATGATGGATCCTACATTCAGCTTAGGGGTTCAGCTTAGGGGTTCAATATACTTCAGTGTTATTAATGAAGTGGCACAGCCATCACTGTTGACCTTTAGATGGTGTGTCACCTATTAGCGTGTCATTTCCTGCTTGTATACACTGTTCTTTTCCTCCACCTGTCCGCCTTTTGCTCATGTGTGGATTAATAAGGAACAAGCAGGAATAACACTCTTTTTTATTATTATTATTTGTTTGCACTTGTCTAGGGGGAGAGTCAAGCTTAGGCATATTGCATGTTCAAGCATCTGCTGAGCCAACAGGGAAACAAAGGAACATGTTATTGCATGTCACTCACTTGGTATCGGGAGGTTTTCTTTCTGTTCCATTAGAGAACCACACCCCAGTCCTCTTGAAAATGTGGTTTGGGTTTTGATTCATTGATCTCTGGTGTAGTTCACAGTTGGTGTGAAAGCAATCCATCCTAAATCATGGAAGTAAACTGCTATTGAAGACGTATGATTTGCATCTTTGCATACTCCCAGTAACACTTATTATTGCATAATGCATTTCTCTGCTGCTTCTCTCCAAATAAATTACCTTGGGAAAGCAGCTTGCATTCATTGCATCTCTTACCATGCGTCAGCGGCAGACAAACTCAAGCTCCATTCTGTGCAAGTAAAGTTTTGTTGGTAAATCTAAAGGGAAAATACTCAATACCGTGAATCTGGTCTGACATATTCTCCTCGAGAGTCGTTTTCTAGCTACAGTGGTAAACAGCAACTGCTAGTACTCACAGTGGTACTCACACCCATGATGCAAATGTTCCATGATTTAGACCCAAAAATACAGTGTGAAAAGAAAACATCAGGGAAAGGGGGAGGAGGAGAGAATCAGACTTGGCTTCGAACCAAGCAATCAAACCAAGTGTGAAAACAGCACTAATGAGATTAAAGAGTTTTCCAGTGAACTGTTAGTCAGCTTGGTAAATCCATGAGGGGGAGAGGGGCTGACTGGTACTTGTGTGTTTGACATAGATGTGTTGTGTCTAATCTTTGTCTGTGATTAGTGTCCCACGGTCATTCAAAGTACACTTCGGTCAGACACGTTTGGGCATTAAATACACACAGCCCAATTTTTCTTACCGCGTATCTTTGAATGCACAGAATGTGCATGCATCTGGAATGTTTTGCACTAATTAGTGGGACCACAAGGAGGCAACATAAACATTTGAGCCGTTGTTGTTACGAAGAAGCACTAGAAGAAGATATAATCGCTGCTAAACATCAGGAGATGATGGTAAAAACAAAAACAGTAGATGTGCAAGTCAAGAGCTACTTTGCATGTACATTACCACTTGCACATGTACATATGCCATTCTGTTATATGTCCTATTATTTCTATGTCTGTTTATACTCTAACCTTTTTTATATTCTGTGTCTTTTTGTAAAGTTCTGTGTGCACTTGTTTCTCCTATCACCAAAACATTTGTAAAAATACTTGTGTACATGAGAATACTTGGCAATAATGCTCATTCTGATTCTGATGTGTGTGGAGGTCTTGATATACCTGCATTTGTATAACTTGAGTCTGAATGAATATATTTATAGATATTTATGATCTAAAGTCCTAAAGAGAAACAGTACTGTGTCTCATAGCAGTCTTAGCATGCAACTGTACACAGTTAGCGCACAGTTATATGGAGTATACTTTGATAGTCTCGAGCATTTGCGTCAAAGTGGAAGTATACCTAGGGCTTTACACTACTACACTCAACTGTCAACAGTATCTGTTAGCTAGAAGAAAAGACAGGACATCTGTGTGGTAGTCATTGAGACCTTGTTGGGATCAAGGCAGGCTTAGGATTTTGACCACATATACTACCAAAGAGAGATTAAATCTTCCCATTTTTTGAAAGAATATTGAAATGCCTATTGAAAAGTCTACATTCATCAAATGGACTGGTCAAGTGTAAATTGTAAATTTAGGTCTAAAAAAAGATAACTGCTACGTTTCCCAAAAGCATCGTAAGCTTAAGTAGATCAAATCTAATCAAATCACTTTATTGTCACACGACCATGTACACAAGTGCAACAGTAGGTGAAAGTCTTGTGCAGTTCCGTGCAACATAGCAGTCATGACATTGAGGAGACGTATAACAATTACAATAGACAACATATTTACACAACACAATTTACATATCAAAAGTACACATACATACACAACACAATAATAATATACAATGTACAGTAAACAATACACACAATATAGAATACACATACAATAAAAATAATTAAATAAAGAGTATATAAAAAATATATACAGTAGTTGTATTGTGGAGAATATAGTTATGACAGTCCAGTGTGAAATATAAGATTAATAAAGTGCAGTGCTGATTATTGATCATGAGAGATCAAGTGTTCAGAAGTCTGATTGCTTGGGGGAAGAAGCTGTCATGAAGTCGGCTGGTGCGGGTCCTGATGCTGCGATACCGCCAGCCTGATGGTAGCAGTGAGAGCAGCCCATGACTCGGGTGGCTGGAGTCTCTGATGATCCTCCAAGCTTTTTTCACACACCGCCTGCTGTTATATATGTCCTGGAGGGAGGGATGCTCACCTCCGATGATGTGTCTGACAGTTCACACCACCCTTTGCAGGGCTTTGCGGTTGTGGGCGGTGATGCAGCCAGTCAGGATGCTCTCTACAGTACTGGTGTAGAACCGTGTGAGTATGTTCATTCCAAGCTCCCTCAGCCATCTCAGAAAGAAGAGGCGCTGGTGATCCTTCTTCACAATGGCCTCAGTGTGGACGGACCATGTGAGTTCCTCAGTAATGTGGACACAGAGGAACTTTAAGCTGCTGACTCTTTCCACCGGTGCTCCATTAATGGTGATGGGGCTGTGTTCTCTGTCTTTCTTCCTGAAATCCACTACAAGCTCCTTGGTTTTACTGACATTGAGGGAGAGGTTGTGCTCCTGACACCAGCATGTCAGAGTGTGCACCTCCTCTCTGTAGGTTGTTTCATCATTGTCAGTGATAAGACCTACCACCGTTGTATCGTCAGCAAACTTAATGATGGCATTGGAGCTATGTGTTGCTACACAGTCATCACAGAACATCACCGTTAACCCATGGTTTCTGGTTGGGGTAGATCTGTATTGTTTTGGTCGGAATAACGTCCTCTACGCACTTCCTGATGAAACACATTATGCTATCAGCATAAACCTTGATGTCGTCATCAGAGGCGGACCGGACCATCTCCCAGTCCGTGTGATCAAAACAGTCTTGTAGCATAGAGTTTGATTGGTCCGACCAGCACTGGATCATTCTGAGGGTGGGTGCTTTCTGTTTCAGTTTCTGCCTGTAAGCGGGCAATTTGTAGCCATCCCGAAAAGGAGAATAGCAATGGTCCAAAACCCAGTCCCCTTGTGTGTTGAAGCTGATGTGTTGGTGGTATTTTGGTGCGATTGTTTTAAAATTGGCTTTGTTAAACTCCCCGGTAACAATGAACGCGGCCTCAGGGTGCGCGGTTTCCTGCTCACTTATGCTCCCATACAGTTCCTTGAGTGCCTGGTCTGTGATGGCTTGTGGGGGAATGTACACAGCTGTGATAAAGACCGTTGTGAATTCCCTCGGTAGCCAGAATGGTCGACACAGAAGCATGAGTTATTCCATATCAGGAGAGAAGAAATACTTGATAAAATGTAAGTTCCTCTGATCACACCATGATTTGTTGATCATAAAACATACACCACCACCTCTGCTTTTACCGGAGAGGTCTTTTGCTCTGTCCGCTGGGTGCACGGAGAACCCCGCGGATTCGATGGCCAAGTCTGGAATCTCCGCAGACATCCAGGTTTCTGTAAGACAGATAATGCAGCAACCCGTTGGAAAGAGATCCGCGCTCTCAGCTCACAGAGCTTGTTGTCCAGAGACTGAACATTTGCCAGTTGTATATTGGGTAGCGGGGGTCGATTTGCGCAACGTCTTACACTGATGAGTACGCCGGCTCTTTTTCCCCTTTTCCTTCTGCGTTTCTGTGGCTGGGCAGCCCAGACAAAGGGCTCCGCTGGCGTGTTTGTAAACAGCGGGTCGGCATTGAGGAATTTGAAGTCCGGTTTTCGGTGTGTATTTGCAGAACCAATGTCCAAAAGCGTTTGTCTGTCGTATACAATAAGGCAGACAACATCCAAAACAAAAAAAAACTGTAAACAAAACAAACAATAAACTCTAGTGTTGTGTCAGAGCTCGCAACGCAGCAGCCATACTCAGTGCCATGTTGTTAGATACTGACCATAGAGGCCATTGGCGCCAATGGTTTCTGCGATATACTTATGTTTATGGTGCTTTTGGGAAACGCAGCCTAGGATAGTAGTAACCAGCATATGTTGTGTTTTGGATGCTGGTCCTCAGCATGGTATGACATTACATGACATGGAAATGTGAACCAGTTTTTGGATAATTTTTGTTTGACTTAATGTGAGATTTTATCATTTAAGACCTATGTATTGTGCTATTTAGGCTTATTGTGCTGATATTTGTGTTGTGTGCGTTTTGAGGAAATTCTATTACAATAAACATTCTTTATTCCCACATACCGACTCCCGGCGAAAACTCAAATAACCGTTCGTGAAACCTTGTGGTTAACCGCATGGTAAAAATGTTAAAGTGCACATCCCTACTAAAAATTAGCAATGGATAATGATAAATCCAGATATTTAGTCAGCTCACATGTAACTTAACGAGTTAGCAACTGTTGGCTTGGCTACTGGCATAAGAATCGTACGTCATACAAATCTTATCCTGTTTAAAGTTTTGTTGTATTGTTGGTATTGTCACTGACATAACTTCATCCCGATAGACTAACTCTAAATAAGTCTGGTTGGTTTGACGTTCAGTGAACTTGCTGTTAATTTGATTATGGATGGTAATTCTTAAATGCACTACCTGATTTTACCTAGGCAGTGTCCATCTTAGGGCACGAGAAGGGATGCTGCGAACAAGTTGAATGGCGCATGCATTAAAATCTACTTGGTGTGTAGATTGTGAACAAATGATGATTAGAAATGAGGCTTATAGATTATACATTTAGAAATAAAGCTTGCGTAATAAAACCTCAGTGCCTGTGATACTGAAAAGCTGCACCCCTGTGATAAAAAATAGAAAGCTCCCACTAGAGGCATTCAAGTGTCTGATGAACTTTAGAACAAACAGCGATAAAAGTCAAATTGCGAACTGTCAATTAATGCAGGTGGGGCTCACTGATGTGAATTCATTTAAATTTGAAGCCAGAATTGCAGCCTGCCTTGTTGCTTTTGTACCCTGATGTAATGAACATTAAGCCTTACTTTTTCTTTTCTTTTTTTTTCCATCACAAAAAACATTTGGGGCTATTAACCAAAGATCCGGGGCTTCAGCCCTATCAGCCAGGGTCTAGCTACGCCGCTGATTTAAAGTATATAATTCTCTGCTGTTGCTTTTGTGTTTGTCTGATTTTCTTTGTTAGACCGACTCAGATCTATAGAGAAATTATATAGAGGGGGAGTATTTCATGTTCCTATTTTCTGTGATTTCATTGATTTTTTGAGAAAATGTGTGCTCACTCAGGATACTTTTTTTTTTACGTCTATAGCCTCTGTCTGTCTTTTACGAAAAGCATTTAAGGTTTCATTACTCCAGTCAGTGTACAGACAGGATAAAATTCCCCAGACATATCATGTGATCTACGGAGGGGCTCAGAGCTTGTCGGCACAGATCCATTTATAAATCACTTGGGCAAGGAATAGCATTCGGGCATGTGCTGACCCATGAAAGTTTATCTCTCTTCTGAAGGTCAAAGGTCCTCTCTTGGGACTGGGAAAGTGTGGTATATCTCTGCTCTTCCATGGAAAGAGATAAATGAAGACAGGGTGCGCAGTGTGTGCATCAAGGATGCGGGACTCTAAACTGTTAACTAAGCTCAAAACAGTTTTTGCATCTATTAAAAGTGCCAATAGGCAAAATATCTGATTATGAAAACAGAAAGAACGTCAGATTGCAAATAACTGTGCGTATCTCAGAGTCCCTGAACACTCTGTGTTCAACAGTAGTGTTTTTACATTTCATACGGAGTCAATCATGTACATCACCATTTCAATTATTGGCTGTGTGTTGCAATGCCCTGCCCATTTGAAAGCTCGATCAATCATCAAATAGAGAAGCTGTGCTTCCAGGTGGCCAACAAGCCCAATGGCCAACACACTGAAAACTTTTTAGAGTGGGGTTTACTTGAAAAAAAACCTAGGAAACAGTTTCCATGAAGAAATTGCTAGTAAATTTAACCATATTTTGAAGTAAAGGCTATTGACTTGTTTCAGTGATGTCACTTTTTCCCCGCAGCTGCGCAAATGCTTTTGAATCATGCAAAGTCCCAGGAAAGGATTAGGTCTGAGATCAGCACATATACTGGCAAATTTGACTTTCTCTGACTTTTACATATATTTTATCCACAATTCATCTCCATAAGCTGGTGAGTCTGATGTGTGACAAACAAGTACACACGCCTCTCGTTACATCAACGTAATGTAACTCTCATTCAGAAGTTACAAATGTTTGTGTTGTTTTCTGATCTGATTTGGTCCAAATATTACAAAACGTTTGTGATGATCCCATCTGTATGAATGTAAGAGCTGATGAAGAATACACAGAATGCAACCGAGGTATATTATTGAATATATAAAATATGTTTACATTGTAGTCTGGTAGTGTGAAACAAGTCTGTGCTTCATGATATTATGATGTGTTGTTTATTGTTGTATGTTAGTAAAAATATATATCATATTGTAACAGGGTAAATGGGAAAGGAGGAGGTGAGAACCATCTTGACAATATAAATAATGATTTAATGATTAACAAAAAGACACAAACATAAACGCATAGAGGGCAGCTGCCTGTAGCTCTCAGTCCCTCGAACTGCAGCCTCCGGCTGCCTTTTTCCCCTCTCGTCAGCTTGATTAGCCTGATTAGTGGCCGGGTGTGCGTCATCACAGCCCGACACCGCTCTTCTCCTTGCCACACATATATTCACATTATAGTGGTTTTTATTTTGTATTTATTACAATGTGTTATAATTACAACATACTGGGTGTTATGAATAACATCTTCCTATGTGCATTTCCAGTTTAATTGTATCCAAATTGATGGTGTTATAAAATATATATAAATAGAAACAAAGATTTTGCCAGCTTTTGCCTCATCCCACAGCACAGCACAAAGAAGAAATATGGAATTTTGGTCACAAGCATGGCGGCGTGGTCATACAGTGATGTCACATGAAACAGGTCAATACACAAATCATGGTGGCTTTAATGAGAAAAATTAAGTTAACTTTGCAATACTCTGTTTCAAGTAAACTTACTCTTTCTGTGTTTGTACATGTAACTCATGTAATGTAGCACTGAATTATGCGATGCTATACAAATGTAGTAGCATTTCAATGCTTATATAACATAAGTTATTTACCACATAACACAGAGAAGCCTTCCACAGGGAAGCTTAATGCATGCTATGTAGTCTATGAGACAACATCACTTTGCTTTAATGACAAAAGAAACAAGATCCAGAGCTGTGCATGTAGATCTTAACACTTAACACGATGACAGTAACAATAAACAGATAACTGTTTTAATCTTGAATGGTTAATTTTGAGTTGAAACTGAACTTCAGACTTTACAAAACAAGAAGGTACCAAACGTAACATCAAAATCAATGATAAAAATGGTGTAAATAAACTTGCAATCAGTGAAACCATGAAAGCACATTAATAATTCAAGCAAGGTGCATGCTGGGAACACCAGCTTCGAAAGGTTAAGTAACATTTACTTCCATTTACCTGTGATATTTAATCAAATTAGTAAATAAGTATGGCAAGATTTTCTACTTTAGGATGATAACACATTGTAAAGATAACAAACAATCATAAATAATATTTTCTTTTAAGGGAGAGCATTTTATGTAGTTGAATGCTAATGCAAATAATACTCATGAAGCTCCCATTGACTCCCAGAGAAAAATGGTTTTCAGACGGTACACAGAATGATTTGTTTAGGGCCTCTTGACCAGTGAAGATCAATCTTTCCTCCCTTGAAATCTAGCCTAATGGTACAGGGAAATGGCATAGACTCCCATTAAAGCATGACTTCAGTAGGGTTCAATGGGCTGTGGATCCACTGATTCTACTGAAATATTTGTGGGGGGCCCTGGGCTGCAAGGTCTCGCAGCCCATCAACTTTTAAAACAAATGTTTGATTATGCTTAAATATGTGGGCCCCACAGATTATACAAGGGGCCCTCAACAGGGCCCTGTGACTATGAGAGCCCCCAGCCCTCTTATAAGACCCTTTTCCCTTCCTGTTTCTAATAAATGTAATCTTATAACGCCACGTGGTGGAAGTTCCCATGCTCTTCTGGAAGTAGAAGACCTTGTAAATATAATTCACAAAATAGATACCTTCATATTTTGATGCACTCATCTTTTTATGTGAACTTTTTGATGATTTAAAGTAAAATTAACAATAACATTTATCTTGTTACTGATATTTCAAAATTAGTATTTATTGAATTCAAGCAAAATTCTATCAATTTAAAATCAGATTAATCATTTAATTATTTTATTGGAAAATAGGTTTAAACAGGTTTAACAAACTACCTGACTATTATTTAATATTAGTCATATTTAAATGGTTAAGCTTTATTCTTTGTTTAAAAGGGCTGTTGAACAAAAACATTTATTATACTATTCATTTCTATAACAGCATGTTTGCCCTACATTACAAAAAATTACTTTTTGGCTCAGGTGGTTGGAAAAATCTAATATTTATATTTTAATTTGTGTGGTTCAAAATCATTGATTAAACTAGATTCATAAAGTTTGTTGAGACTATAATGTTGGTCTGACAAAACCTTGTTTTAAATAATTTGAAATGCTTGAAGTTAGACATTTTTACAGGTTTAACAGTAAGAAAGAAATAATTGCATAGGTGCTGTAGGACCTACTGTATTTGTTAAATTCATCAATATTAATAAGTGTTTGATGAAGTTAAAATACTTCATATTTTATTATGGACCCTTTAAATATATGCATTTTGTATGCATAATTTGTAGTATTTACACTGAGTTTACATTATGTATAACAAACATTAAAATGGTACTCTCTTTAAGAACTAAAAGAAAATTGGCCCCTGGCCCTTGCTAGTCATAATCCACCCCTGTTCAGCTGAAACTTTCTTTCCGTTTTGACTCAGATTTATGTTTCATCTTTCTCTCTCAACATAGTTGTTGACCTTGCTAGGGATGCATCTGCCATAACATGAAAACAAATCCTGCTGAGACTGATCTTGGAACTGTTCAGTTCGGCAGAGAGCTGAAGTTTGCCATCCCTGCCTTATCAAGATTATGTGCTCAGCAGACCCTGTGCCACACACCCTCAGAGCAGAGAGGTGACTGGGTATTCAGGGTCAGTATTGGTAATCAGTGATGTTGTTTTAGGCTGTTGCCCTGATATAATGGTACATTAAGTGGGAATGATGGCTCCTGTTGGTGGCAGTTCCTTTGTGCTACGGTGTGCATTTTTTTGAATAACGTATCTTATTTTTTCCCCGACCTTCATTGAAAGGACAGAGCATTTGTGTATTTGTTGTCCAACCCAACTGAAACAGCACTGAAAATAATATGCTGGATTTGCTTAGACTTAGAGTGCATCATTTTTGCGTCCCACTTTTTAAGCAAATTCCACTAGGAATTTTAAGCAACGTTACCTAAAAAATCTAAGCTGGCTATGGCCAAATTAATGGGCTTCCATTCAAAAATGTTTACTTAAAATACTGTGCCACGCCAGCTACTACATTTAAGGTTTTTTTTTTTAACCCTATGAGTCTCTGTTTACCCAACTTTGCATTTCAAGCTAATTTAGCTTAATTGTATGTGCTATTAGCAGCTTCAAATTCTAGGTTCTGTTCATTTAATTTCAATTAACTTACAGACAACTGGTGAATTTCAAAGGTTTTTATTGTTTTTTACAAATTTACAATCTAACATAAATTTTCATGCTCTCCTGGAACCAAAATACATTCTCAAATACAAAAATAGTAACAAAATCATGATGATAAACAAAAAACATTGTGGATTATGCAATTAATTAAATAATTTCAGTACATCTAAATAAACCCTCACCTATGGTCATGAAGGTTGGGTCATGACCGAAAGAACTAGGTCGCGAGTACAAGCGGCCGAAATGGGCTTCCTCAGAAGGGTGGCGGGCTTCTCCCTTAGAGATAGGGTGAGGAGCTCAGTCATCCGTGAGGAGCTCGGAGTAGAGCCGCTGCTCCTTTGCGTTGAAAGGAGTCAGTTGAGGTGGTTTGGGCATCTGGTAAGGATGCCCCCTGGCCGCCTTCCTAGGGAGGTGTTTCAGGCACGTCCAGCTGGGAGGAGGCCTCGGGGAAGACCCAGGACTAGGTGGAGAGATTACATCTCCACACTGGCCTGGGAACGCCTCGGGGTCACCCAGTCAGAGCTGGTTAATGTGGCTCGGGATAGGGAAGTTTGGGGCCCCCTGCTGGAGCAGCTGCCCCCGCGACCCGACTTCGGATAAGCGGTTGAAGATGGATGGATGGATGGATGGATAAATAAACTCAGTTCAAAATGCATTTTAACAGACTGCATTCTGCAGAAATATATGCAGATAGGAGAAAAGTCTCTGAACTAATACTGTAACAAAAACACCAGAAACAGTTTCATTTTCTTTCTTCTTTTCTTTATTTACATAGCACAATTAAAAACAACACAAGTTTGACCAATGTGCTTTACATCAGAGGAGCATCTCTAAAACACACCACAGCAAAAGTGTTTTTGACATTGATTTAAAAATTAAAATAGATTGGGTTTGTCTTATATGTATCGGAAGATCATTCCAAATTTTAGGACCAGCTGTGGCAAAAGCCCGGTCACCTTTTTGTTTTAATCTATTTCTGGGTATTGTCAGCAATTTTTGATTTTCTGATCTCAGTGCCCTGATGTGCCCAGTGGTATGAAGGTGCAAGGTTATTCAGAGATTTGTAAACTAAAGTTTAAGATAATCCTAAAGTGAATAGGCAACCAATGCATTGGGGCTAATACCGAAGTAATATGTTCATGTTTCTTGACCTGTTTAGTGAGTCTGGCGGCTGCGTTTTTAACCATTTGCAAACTTGCCATAGCAGTGGAATTAATTCTGTATTGCAGTAGTGTAGTCTAGATAAGATAAATGTGTGTATTACTCTCTCAAAGTCACAGGCAGATAAAAAGTTTCAATTTTTGCTAAAAGGAGTAGATGATAAAAACTTGTCCTAACTTCGTTTATTTGTCTATCCATTTTAAGTTTGTTAGTCAGGTTGATGAGCGATACTATTACTAACTTGTCCAAATAAAATGACCTCTGTTTTATCCACATTTTTTATTATTTTAAACAAGTCATTAGTGAGTCTAAAGTATTTGTCTTGGAGCACCTAAGAGGCAAATAAATGTGTGCGTCATCAGCATTACAGTGGAAAGACACTCCATGTTTCCTAAAAATAGAGCCAATCAGAGCAAGTATAGGGAGAAAAGACTAGGAGCGAGAATAGAACTTGACGAACGCCCTTCAAGGTAGAGGTACTCTGGAGGACATAAAATTTCCAATGCTGACAGAGAAATGTCTGCCTATTAGGTAAGAGTGGAACCATTTTAAAACAGTACCTTTTATTCCTGCAAAATGTTTGAGATGCGAGAGAAGAGTGGTATGATCAATCATATCAAATGCAGCACTGAGATCTAATAAAACAAGAATTGCATTATCACCGTTATCTTAGTTAATTAAAATATAATTTAAAACTTTTAGCAAGGTAGTCTCAGTACTATGTAATGTTCTAAAACCTGATTGGAATCTCTCAGCTATTGAATTGGAATTTTAAAACGCTTTTTCCAAAACTTTAGAAATGAACGGAAAATGTGAAATAGGTCTGTAGTTCTTCATGTCGTTGGAAAGTTGGATTTCTTTAAATAAGGAGTCAGTATGTATTTATAAAGGAAACTATTCATTCAAAATATCTTTTCAACTTGGCCAGACATTGCCATCGTCAATATGCAACACCATTTACTGTATGACCTCAAAGAAAATAAAGAAAAAGTTTCAGCTTCTTTGGGTAGCTGATGTGAAGGGCATAAAGTAGATCAAAGAGTCTGACCCAAGTTTTGACAAATGTCCCTAGCTCATTTTCAAGGACAATCAATGCATCCAGTGGGTTGAAAGGCAACTTTCGCTCTTCTTGCTCCAAATGACTTTCTTCTGTTGAACACAAATAAAGATTTTTAGAAGAATATCTCAACTATACTCAACTGTGTTGGCACATTCAATGCAAGTGAATGGTGGTCAAAAGGTAATCCATATGACTCCAGTGGTTGAATCCATGTCTTCAGAAGTAATATGATAAGTGTGGTTGAGAAACAGATCAATATTCAAGTAATTTTTACTATCAATCTCCACTTTCACTTTAATATTTGTCTTCTCTTTTTGGGGATTCACATTCTTTGTACATTTCACCACCTACTGGGCAGGGAGGAAAATTCATATTAAAAATTACTTAAAGATTGATCTTTTTCTCACCCACACTTATAATTTCTCTTCTGAAGACATGGATTAAACCACTGGCATCATATTCATAACTTTAATGCTACCTTTATGTGTATTTTGTACTTTCAAAGTTCTGGTCACCATTCACTTGCATTGTGAGGACCTACAGAGCTGAAATATTCTTCTAAAATCGTAGTTTTTTTTTTTTTTTTTCGGAAGAAAGAAAGTCATACACGTCTGGGATGGCATGAGGGTGAGTAAATGATGAGAGCATTTTCATTTGAAGCACACAGCTATTCAACCACTGTACCAAATGCATACACTTATATGAATGTCAGCAGATATGTTCAAATGGTGCATATATAAATATGAAAAATGTCATCCAAATGTGTTTCCTACCTTTTTGCCTTTAAAACCTCTGATGACTCTTCTTACAGTAATAGTTGTAGACCTGCCAGGATTTAAATGGCCCTATCCTGTTAGACAAAAAAATAAATAAATGTATAATTGTAACAGGCAAGATACACAATATGTATGGCTAGTTTACATTTAAGATTCATGACAAGACAATTGAACCGCTTCAAACCCTGCTACATATTGCAACAGTATTATACTTATATCTCCTTGAGGCAAACCAAGAATTAATCATTTATGCAGTCTTATTCCATGTCAAACTCATTTGACTTTCTTCAGGGGAACACAAACAAAGATTTTTGATGGATATCTGATGTGTATTTGTCGATACAATGGAAGTCAGTGAGATTAAAAACTTTCAAGATCCATAACGGCAGCATCAATGTAATCCATATGACTTAAGCAGAAATGTTGTTTTGTGTTCACAGAAGACAGAAAGTCAAAGTTTGAGAAAGCATAAGGGGTGAGAAGGCCAAATGACTAGAGAAATAGCATTTTTGGGTGAACTACTAAAATTATTTGATTAAGCTGAAAAGTGAACATAAACCAACACTCAGCTATTGTTAGCTGGTTTCCCTTTAAGGCGAAGGGGTTCAATGAGACATTTGCACTGAAACATGTAGAAAAGTAATTTACTTGCTGGAGTTTCTGCCATGTGATTGACGCCTGAGCAGCGTTTGAAGATGAACTGTCTCACCAGTGAAAAATCCACGGGAATTCTCTGCCATTGCTCGACAATGAGAAAACACAGTATTTTCCCTTGAGAAAAGTATGGTATAAGCGGCACATACAGAATATTAATTATTGCCATTGACAACCTCAGTGTTGTTTAAGGCAAGCGGCAACCACAACAGTGAAACTCATTACAGAGACTGACATTTATGCTTAACATGTTATTGATGTATGTATTTATTCATGTAGTTTCAAACACTAACTGAACGCTAAAACAGTAGATGCAATTGATGAAGCTGAATATAAACCAACACTATATTTTAGCCTGAGCAGTGGTTGAAGACGAAGAGTATCTGCCTGGTGAAAAAAATGTGCGGACTCCTTTGTGTTTGTTCGACTGCACAATGTTTACATACTTCTAGGTGTCTGTCTAATAAAATGATAAGGAATGCACAGCAAATGTCTTGAGATGTCAGTAAAATAGTCTGTGCAATTTGCCTCTAACCCAGCTTACATTATGAGACATCAGATTGAATTTTTATTTTCCTTCCTGGTAAATCTCTGCAATAGAATATTTTGCCCTTGAAACTTTAATTGGCCATTTGTAAAAACACTCTCAAAATTGCTCATTCGTTCCCTTATATCTGTAGTGATGAATCTCATCATTCAAGTAAACACTAAACCTTCAGATTCATCTTTATGGATTGTAAACACGTCAGAATATTAGTACTTGTACAGTCCTTCAGTGCATTTGGATAAAAAAAAAAAAGGAACATGCTTGAAGCATGTTCTTTTATATATATATATATATATATATATATATATATATATATATATATATATATATATATATATATATATATATATTAGGGCTGTCAATATATTACATGGTGTCCCCATTAATTAATCACTATTAATCGCATATACAAATATTTTCTGAGAAAGCCCCTCATATATCAATAACTCAATATATAATGATTATACATATTTATATCAATGTATAATTATCTTTAAATATTTAAAAATGATATATCTAGATATATATCTTTTTCTTTGGTAAAATTAATCGCACTGAATTAACGCATTATATCGACAGCCGTAATATATATATATATATATATATATATATGTCATTAAAAGAGCTTTATTTGCATGACACTGACAAATTCCATTTCAACTCAGTGAAAAGTGCTTTTTCATTTTCTATGACTATCTGTTCCTCTTGACTCCAATTTGTGATATTAATGTAACTGAGTGGCTACAGTTGTTCTGGGCTGTGTTTTTGTCTCCTAGGGATAAGTGTAGTACGGGGGCCAGCTGCGTGCCGGGGCATGCTGATGTTTGCTGAGCTTGGTGTCTGCTCTGGGCGCTGCTTAATGGCTTTTGTAATATTCCTCCAACCTTCACAGTTATTCTTGTTTCACGTAGTCTGTGAATTCATCCGCCATGTTGATACATTACGTTGCCTACAAACAAAATCTGGGACTCTGAGACAAAAACACAATTTTTGAAGGTTGTTAGACTGTGGATTCTCTGAAAGCTTGCGGGGGATTGGGGATATAGTGTTTTGATGGAAAAAGGTTTTAATGATGTAATGTTTCATTCTCACTCCGCAACGGGGTCTGTGTTTGTGGTTTTGTATTGTATTAGGCCAATGCAATCAGTCACTTTTTATCTTGACAGTGGAAGAGTTGTTGATTTTGACTGTACTAGCCATGGTCCCCATCCTCACTGGTGCATTGATGGAACACGTTTGAAGAAAGTATTGGAGATGCTACGAGATACTGTCAGCATGTCCAGCATCTAAAATACAATGCTTGCAGTCTAAAGCTGTATAGCTCAAGTTTCTCTGGAGACATAATTTGAAGTATTCATTGCTTTTATATATGATTCCTCTCAAGGACACATTTCTTAGACTCTATTCAAAATGCAATAAACAAACAAACAAACAATGACAGCATGGCTGTTGTGATGTGCAGTGCTTTTTCTTAAATTTCAAATCAAATCAAATCACTTTATTGTCACACTACCATGTACACAAGTGCAACAGTAGGTGAAATTCTTGTGTGCAGGTCCGAGCAACATAGCAGTCATGACAGTGACGAGACATATACCAATTACAATAACAACATACTTACACAACACAATTTACATATCAAATGTACACATACTTACACAGCACAATAATTATATACAATGTACAGTAAACAATACACACAATATAGAATACACAATATACAATAAGTAAGAGTATATGAAATATATATAAGTAGTTGTATTGAGGAGAAAAATGTTGATAGTCCAGTGTGAGATTATAGAGTAATAAAGTGCAGTGCTAATTATTGGTCCTGATAGATCAAGTGTTCAACAGTCTGATTGCTTGGGGGAAGAAGCTGTCATGTAGTCGGCTGGTGCGGGTCCTGATGCGGCGATACCGCCTGCCTGATGGTAGCAGTGAGAACAGACCATGACTCGGGTGGCTGGAGTCTCTGATGATCCTCCGAGCTTTTTTCACACACCGCCTTGTATATATGTCCTGGAGGGAGGGAAGCGCACCTCCGATGATGTTTCTGGCAGTTCGCACCACCCTTTGCAGGGCTTTGCAGTTGCCATACCAGGCGGTGATGCATCCAGTCAGGATGCTCTCTACAGTACTGGTGTAGAACCGTGTGAGGATGTGTTGGTTCATTCCAAACTTCCTCAGCCGTCTCAGGAAGAAGAGGCGCTGGTGAGCCTTCTTCACAACGGCCTCAGTGTGGACGGACCATGTGAGTTCCTCAGTAATGTGGACACCGAGGAACTTGAAACTGCTGACTCTCTCTACCGGTGCTCCGTTAATGGTGATGGGGCTGTGTTCTCCGTCTTTCTTCCTGAAAGACCTTCTTTCAAGGTCTCTCTGTGTTTTGTACCATCGTTGTATTAAATACACCTCCAATATTTATGAGAAGGAACAACACTGTGCTGAAAAAAAAAAAAGCTTTAACTAGCCTAAGCAGATTCGCTGGTTCTAGCTTGTCTCCCGGACTGGTAAGGCTGGTTTGTTTACTAGTTTTAGAGCTGTTTTGGACCTGCTGGCCGACCAGCTAAACCAGCTAAAGACCAACTTGGCCAGGCTAGGACACCAATAAGTTCAAGGTGAATGTGGTCGTGTATTATTTTATGATTTAAAATATTTTGTTCACGTGATATGAGCGTGAAGCGATCATCTGTGTTCCACTGCTTTCAGGTCAGATTGAATAACGTATAACGTGCAACGTATAAGGGCAGCCGGTTGACTTTCTGGTGCCCTCCTAGAGTAAGATGGTGCCCCCCTAGGGAGGTGGTGGTCTGCTTATAAGGAGCGGCGGTACTGGCCTCAATCTCTGGGTACATGCAACATGTTGATTTGCCGTGTGATCATGTTGACCAAAGTTTGTGAGTGTGAATAAGTGAATTCTGCTTTAGTGGTTTTGAGAGGGTAGAATGGACCTCTTCTAATGGTAAGGAGTAGCTCAGTGCACCTTGACCTCTACTTGAGCAGTTCAACCACCTGCTCATGCATTTAGCCAGGGCAAGGGAGCTAGTGTCAGCCTAATATACATGCCATATACTTGCAATCTTGGTGAGACAGCACACCTCAACTCTGACCATGTAAAAGTCTGTCCTTTAGAGAGGAAACAGAGAGAGAGATAGATGGCATATTACAGTGTCGGTCACGAACAGATAGGGCTCTTTGCCTCCAGACCTTTTATGGTAGACTTAATCCATCATATAATATGAGAGGCTCTTATTCTATTCTCCTGACTCATTGTCATCTCTACTGCAGCCTACTATTTACTAGGGCTGCACGATTATAGTAAAAATCATGATTGTCGATTATTGCCCATGATATTGTAATCGTGATAATTAATGTTGACTAAAATATACAATTACCGTGATATCACAGTGTAAGCAGCACATGCATGCGCAAATGGTTCTTATTAGAGTAGACACCATAACAATGCTGGTGATTCCTGAAATATGATATTCATGCCATATTCTTTATGTTGGCTACACCTCCAAAACCAACTTAGACAGTTAAGCTAAATTACTTTATTGCTATTTTGTACAAATCAAATTCACATTGGCCTACTTTAACATGACAAAACAAAACTGTTATTACATTTTTTATAAATTATATACAGAAATCGAGCAACGCAACAAACTCTCCCAGAAGTGAAACATAAAGCAAGCATCTGGGCATTCAGACGGTTGAAAACATGCACATTGGGATCAGTTGTCATTACTGACAGGATGGAGGACTAATTTAATTGGCTCTGATTGGCCATTGCTTTTTTATTGCTCAACGGACATGTTAGTGATTGGTTAGAATACTTAACCACTGCAAACAAATTGTAAATAGAAACCATTGATGCAATAGAAGCAGACTTAAATCTATCTTTGTCTATCGGGAAACTTGCACATATTCTCAAAAAATGTTTAAAAGAACAGTTCAACCAAATATTCTGTCATCATAACCACTTTAATTTTGGGTTGTTCCTCACAGAAAGCTATAATTGGACTATAGTGCATATGTGCATAGAGTCATATGGACCAATTTTTTTATACTTTTATTATGCTTTTGCATCTTTTTTGAAGCTTGAAAGTAGGAATCTCCCAATACAATTTGTTTTGAGAATGAGTACGAGTAACAATATTTCCTTTTCAGTACTCAATGTTACAGATTCCTGTATATTTTTTTTTCTCTTAATTCCATACCAACAGTTTATTTAAAAGATTTCATCAAAATGTTGTTTAAATAAATTAATTCAATCAATAAATAATTAAATAATTGAATCAAATAATGAATAGAACAATTAATCATCAGCATAATATTGTATACGTTTTATTATATGAAGTGTTTTTAATAAAGAACCTCACAGCGCAATCCAAAATACAACATCAAGTTATTTTTGTCAAAAAAGTGATGCATAACAGAGCATCACAGATGTGCAATATTGCTTAAATATAATACAATAACAATTGTACTACACAAAAATTGTTATAATACAATAACAATTGACACAAAAATATTTTGCAATGCTTATGAGGATCTAAAAGGAATGAGCAGCAGGTGTCAGCACAACATTCACTTTGAAGCCTGCATCACATGCATACTATATATTTATCTCATAAAATCACAACCTTTGTGATATAACGGGATTTTAATTTGTTTGTATCGGTTTTTGGTATTGGAGCATGAGTAAAAATACATGAGCACGGTATCGGGTCCGATCGTGATACCAGTATCGGTTTTGGGACATCTCTGCTTGAAAACTCTCATTAATCATTGTAATTGCTTGGAAAACATTTACATTCTTTACTATTTCTTGAAGAACTTTTTGTTTTGTGTTTCAGGAAAGAAGAAAATGTATATAGGTTTGGAAGTAAATGATGAAAGAATTTTGGGTGACATTTTTGGGAAAACTCAATTTAATTCTGGGCCTTCATTAATAATAGATTTAGGCCTATGCCAAACAGCAAAAAATATAATTGTAATATATCATAGAGCAGAGAAATTTAGGTTTCTGTTGTTTTCTTGGAATATATTCCACATTCCATCAAGTCACAAAAAGCTCATAAAATAGAAAATCAAGATTCAAATCCAACAAATCAATGTAAACATCACCCACATGTACCCAGAGGAGAACTGTAAATTGCTGTCTTGTGTGCAAGTCTTCTAAATGACAAACAGCAAAAAGATCAAGCTCTTTTTTTGTTTGTTATGGTAATTGGCTCAATTATCTGGGCAAGGGCTCCTAAGTGAAAGTAATGATGTTTTCCCATATTCAGAGTGGAGTTCTCTTGTGCATGTGAGGTAGGAAGTCATGCCATCTGTTTATGAAATTGCCAGTGTAATGCACCATTTCTAAGACTTATGGGATTTGTAATTAAAGTTAAGTGCATAGGCAACACAAATCAAGAATCCTCATCCAAAACACACTCCATTTTAAATGCAGAATTCTATTAGCAGCTGCTGACTAAAGACCATTGTAAAATTTAAGGTCTAATTCTTTAATTGCTTGCCCTCCCTGTCTGGGGCTTTTTTGAGCAGGGCCTGTTTTGACAGCCATTTATGAGTGTGAATGTAATGCTCCAAGGAGCCGACAGATAAGAAAAAAATTATTCTCTAAATCAGGCCCTCTGCTCTGGTAATATATTATATATTTGTAGGAGCTTTTATTGTTGATGTTATATTATCCATTTTAAGTGCATGGCAACATTGAAAAAGAAAACGTTTATATTTTACAAAGCTGCTTTCCAATATCTCTTTGTTTGCATGGTACATTAATTGATAGCGGAATACAAGCTAACAGACAAGCAAGTACAGTGCAGTAGGTTATTGTTTCCCCCAAACAGATCAGCAGCATGATGTGTGCTGTTGTTTGAACTAGTATGAATTAGTCCTGTGAGAATAATCAAATATTCAGAATATGATTTTATTGTGCTTTTTGTCTAGCCATTAAGTTTCCTATAGAGCGTGTTATTAGATCAATTTCACAATCCTGCCTTGTCTCATACTTGCAGCTTCACGATTCCTGTTGCAAAGCGGATAGCAACAGTCTACTGGCAGAGTAATATTGTGGAATATGAGAGATTAAGTGATTTAATTCCCATTACAATGAAAATGCAAACTATGGGAAGACTAGTTTTTTCAATTAGTCAACCTCCCAATTAGACTTTGGAAACGTTTAATGTTACTTGATTGGTGCTATTTTAGTGCATTTCTATCTTTATAATGTGGAAGGCTTTTTTATCTTTCCACAAATTAAAAAAAAGCAGCATTTTAAACCATTTTAGAGCAGATACATAAATATTAAGACAAAAAATGTATATACTGAGATACAATTTAGCAATATCACACAGCCCTTATATAAATTATAAAGCCTATAGAGCCAAAGACTCTGCCCTGATTAACTTGGCCAAATGCAAAATTTATTAATTGATTGTTTTCCTTTCATGTAATCTCCATCATTTCTTAATTTCCATGGATTGCCAGCAAGAAGCCGTGGCAGAGAGACATTGTCCCCCTAAAGTCTGACCTTTTAAGTAGTGAGAAATTGAGGTCAGGTAGGGAGGCAGTCTAATTATGGCCTAAACCTAGTTAGATTAGCTGCAAAGGTCCTATATTGTATTCAAGGGTTCAGTCTGGCTAAATTTGATTTGGTTTTAGAGTGAAGTGATTCAACACTTCATCTGAAATCAACTATTGGAAAACCTGCAAAGTTCAAGCTAATAAGCAGTGCTGATTGGCTGTTGAAGGAGGATACATAAATTAAAAAGTTTTTTTTTCTGTGGAAAAACATGCACAGATGAATTGTTCACAATAAGACCACAGATGTGCATTAGTAAACAGGATCAAAGGATTAATTTTTACACACTAAAATTCAAAGCTGTGATGAAAAGTTGGCTGAATATGTTAGTATGCCACATATAAGGCTCAACAACATGGACTTTTGAATGATTAAGCATTCCTGTAATGTTGCTGGCAATGACAGGCAGATGAAGACAATGATAATGTGAAGAACCCAAGTGTACTTTATTTACAAAGTGCTATCCAAAAAACGTGAATCTAAAAGATAAATAAAACCTAGACTAGACTAGACTAGACTAGACTAGACTAGACTAGACTAGACTAGACTAGACTAGACTAGACCTGACACTGAACAATGGCAAACATCAGGGCTAAATACACAGACATGGGTAACAAGTAAACAAGACAACCAATCACAAGACTGAACTAATACTAAGACAATGAAACATGAACCAATGACGAGACAGAACTGATAACAAGATAACAAGACTCGTGAACACAAACCAATGAGAACAAAACACATGGAACAAGAGAGGATCACATGAGGGAACAGATCACATGGCATGGCAAAGAAACAGGAATAAACTTTCAAAATAAAAGTCATGAACACAAAACATGAACAAAACATAAACGTGACAATTCTCTTGCCTTTGTTTTCTGATGACCACAAATTAGTGAGCATTGACATTTTTATTAATGCTGGAACTATTGCTGAGTAACTTCCATTCACATCAGCACTCTTTTGTTGAACATCAAGTGACTTACATAACAGCAGATTCAGGTCAGGCTATCCAAACAGATGCCTGTTATTTATTACTATGTGAAACAAGGCAGCTGATGCAGATGCATTTTACGATTCAGGAGAGTGATTCTGAATCTTTAATCAAATGGATCCCCTCATTTCTGAGCACAGTGGAGGCATGGGACAGATGTTTAGTGAGATAATGAGGAGGGGTGAAGAATGTGAATGGTTGTATTCGAGCTAAGCCTTGTGGGGCTGCATGCATGTGGATTCTGCCAGAATTTTGAATTGGCATGGCACTATGGTAATTGTAGCTGTGTTCCCAAATATTTCAATAGAGTATGTCTCTGCTCCCTGTCTCTTTCATGCCAGCCCTGTTTTTCAGGATTTATTTGAACTGGTTGGGGTATAGTTTGCGAAGTTGTTTGCCTTGATCATCTCCGCAGAACTCAAAACAATGTACAGTTATCTATATGGAATGTGACAAAAAATGATGGATCTTCACTTGAAAATTCACTCTTGCTTTGGGACTCACATTTTAGAGAACTGATGACATTTGGCTCTGTAAATCTAAAGAAAGGTAAGAAGAGAAAGGAAAATAAGTCTTAAATAGTTCACTCTTAAATAAAAATACTGCAATACAGTATTTCACTCACAGACTAAAAATTGCTCTAGCTCTCAAAAAGTTTTGCATTTCCCATTATTTGCTTAAATATGTCTTGACAAGCTATATTTTAATGAACATAAAGGATTAGTTCACCTAAAAAATATAATTCTCTCATGATTTACTCACTTTTAAGCCATCCCAGATGTTTTCTTCTTCATCCATCCCTGATGTTTCCTTCTTCAGCAGAACCAAAATTATGATATTTATAAGCACATTTCAGCTCTCTATGTCCATACAATGAAAGTGAATGGGTGCCGTGATACTGCTGTCGGTTTGACGGTTCAAAAGGCATATTTAGGCAGCATTAAAGTAATCCACATGACTCCAGTCGATAAATGAATGTCTTCTGAAGCAAACTGATAGGTTTGTGTAAAATATAAATCATTAATTAAAACTTTGTTAACTTTAAAAAAAAAATTCTGCTGTCAGTCGACTCGTCATGGAGCTGTCACGTGACATAAGTGCAATGACGCATTCGCGCGAGAAGTTGGAAGTGTGCGCTTTGTATACAACAGAGGAATGATCATCACGTGAGAGTTAGGTAGTCATTTCAAACAGCAACCAGAAGCATTTATTTAAATTTAAAAACGTTTTAATTATTGATTTGTTTCTTATACAAATCTATCGATTTGCTTCAGAAGACATTCATTGGTTGACTGGATTACTTTTATGCTGCCTAAATATGATTTTTGGACCATCAAACAGTCAGCAGCGTCATGGCACCCATTCACTTTCATTGTATGGACAAACAGAGCTGCAAAGATTAAAACAGAATCTTTATAAGCAATGCGGATAGCCACGGTCTACTGGCACAGTAATATTGTGGAATATGAGAGTTTAAGAGATTTAATTCCTATAGCAATGAAAATGCATACTATGGGGAGACTAGTTCTTTCAATTAGTCAACCTCCCAATTAAACTCCAAATTAGAAACGTTTAATGTTACTTGATTGGTGCTATTTTAGTGCAGTTCTATATTTATAATGTTGAAGGCTTTGTTTAAAAAAAGTTAATAAAACATTATGTTGTTAAATGTTGTTTTGTTATCTTTCCTAAAATAAAAAAATAAAAATGTTTTAATCACATAAAAAAAATATATATCGTCTGACAGCGCTAGTTAAAATATTACTTATTACTATGCAATTTTATATTAGTGTATATAAATAAAAAAATATTAAATATAATTTTTCCTTGTGTTCATTTAGTGAAAAAGTTATATTTTTAACCAGATTTTTACTGTACAGTAAATATTTTAAATCAACTTGGCAACAATGGATGTTATCTGGAAATTATCTTTCCACAGATTAAAAAAGCTGCATTTTAGAGCAGATACATAAATATTAAGGCAAAATATATATATATTGAGATACAATTTAGAAATATCACACAGCCCTTATATGAATTAAATCTTAATTTCGGTTCTGGTGAAGGAGACACAAGGAGAAAGACATACACATCTGGGATGGCTTAAAGTAAATCATGAGAGAATTATAATTTTTGGGTGAACTAATTCTTTAAACATGAATGAGATTTGAGAATACTTTTATGGTACTTTAATGCCTTTTTAGCTTTAACCATTGGTCACCATGTTTTCTTTATATGGAAAAGAACAGCATCAATATTCTTCAAAACATCTTTTCTGTTATTTTCTGTTCTGTTTTTTCCAAGAAATTCATATGGTTTGGAAGAACATACTGCAGGGTTGAGTAAATGATGAATGATTTTTCATTTTTGAGTGAACAACCCTTAAATGCATGGATGTTTGGCCAAACATTACATACTCGGGTCTTTGAATCACAACTTGAATAATTTCAATAGTACACCCAAATGGCAATAATCAAATCATACTCTTCATGTGTTACACTTGCTATAGTTTGCTTCTTCATCATATAAAAGAAAGACTATGCTAGCTGAGGTAAGGGACATTCCATCATTTAAACTGGTGTGTATAAATGAATATGGTTTACTGAGCACATGATATGCTTGTTTTTCTCAACAAAAACATGACATGAGATACAGTATAAACATGATAACTGTTGTATGCCGAGTGTTTCTTTTTCTTCGATTGGATTTTTTTGTTTTCACGCATTGCTTGTTTAAATAAAAAAAAAAACACAGAGCATGATATAAGGTTGTTCCCCTTCTGTTACTCACTTGACATTGTGTCGAATGAAGCGACACTAGGGGACTTTCTTGAAGACCTCGGTTACCTCTGAACTTGAGAAAAGGCCAATGAGAATTTGGCAGACAGAAATTGCATGTCCCTCCCCCAGACATCTTTGCCCCTGGGCGCTTCTAAAAGCGAGTATTTCCCTAAAAGAGTCTATTTCTACATCCTGTTCAGGAGTCTTTTTTAAAGATGCCCTTCTGTCCCTGTCTAGTTCCTGGATGCATTCAATTTCTCTCTGCTCCTGACGGTCATAGACGCTGCCTGGTGTGTCTGGGATCGTGTGTCGCGATCACACTGAGGCGGCATTTGTGGATGGTTCATATTCTCACTGCGAGAACTTAACCATGGCAACGTTGCGGTCGCGGCTTTCCTTCCTAAAAAGACAAGGGATTGAGGACGACCCGGCTTGCGATGAAGGTGATTTCGCAGGGTAGATCCCCACGAAACACCCACCCCCCGGCACGCTCATTGACTTCCGTCCAGGCCCGAGGTGAGAGCGACTTGCCTCTCGGCCAGTCTGTTTACTCCCTCGAACCCGCTGAGCTGGATGACGAATTCGCCTCTGCATCATAGAGTGTCCCGGCATATGACGCAGAAGACTCAACTGGAGTGCCACCTTCGGGACGTCATGCCCTGTCTTAGGCTGACGCCCAGATGGCTGACATGCTTGCCTGGGCCACCGTGAGCGTGGGGTTGGACTGGAAACCTCCGTCCTCTCTGCAGCCCTCACGGCTAGACGATTGGTTCCTCGCATTCTTCCCTGAGGTGCATGATAAGCTGACAAGGTCGTGGAGGGCACCTAACACTGCCCGCAACCGACCTCCTCGCACATCCACTCTCACTACCCTCGGTGGCGGGCCGGCCCACGTTTACTCAGACGTCCCCCAGGTGGACAGAGCTGTTGCGATACACCTATATCCAGAAAATGCCACCACTTGGCGGGATCGCCCAGTGCTCCCCTCCAAGGCCTGTAGGATGACGTCGTCACTGACTGCCAAAGCCGTCTTCACGATGGCCGCAGAGGCAGCCCTTGACCCGCTAAGGGAAGTGGGAATCCGCACACTCAATTACCTTGACGACTAGCTCATCCTAGCCGACTCTTGAGAGTCAGTGTGCGCCCACAGGGACCAGGTGCTCAGGCACCTCAGCCGTCTAGGGCATTAGGCCTTCTCCGATGTGTGTTATTGTGTTAAAATAGACCCAGCCGCTTTAACTCTATGCGAGAAACATAGAGAGAGAAAAGGCGCGGCTGGTGTGGCCTGCTCCCATTCTTGGCACTTCGCTTTGTCCCCCGAGCTTAAATATTCGAATACCAAATTATTGATGAATGCCCTTCCTTAATGTAAATCAAGAAAAGGGAAATCATGCAGTAATAAACAATAGTGACTTTTAGAGTGATCATTGTGTAGTTTGATTAAATATGATTGTAAATTGTGTATAGAATTTAAATAATTAAATAATACTTGTATTTAGAACCCCTTTGAGCAAGCTGAAGGTGACTGAGGAAAGGAACGTCTTGGATTACTTTGCTGTAACCCTTGTTCCCTGAAAAAGCGGAACGAGAGGCTGCGCTGATTCAGCACTTTGGGAACGTCTTTTAGGAGTGACCAGCTCTGAATATGTGTGCAACACGTCAATAAAATTAACTAGAATGTATAGCCTCTGTTGGTGACATCATCAGAATGCACCAGTAGCAGGGCTATAAATAGATGTGCCACATGTGCATTGTCAGGTCTTTTGTCTGAAGAGCAGTCCTGGGACATCCTCAATCCATCAATGAAGCGCAGCATCTAGTTCCCCTTTTTCAGGCACAAGGGATACAGCAAAGTAACCCGAGACATTCCCTTATCAAAAGCTGCTCATAATGCTGCGCTGATTCAACGCTTTGGGAACGAGAATACACACTGTGGGTGTCTGGACCCCGTACGGTTGTGTTGTGTGTGCTCACAAGAGCGTTAGAGGTCTCAGACATGAGCTTGTGATGTTGACTCCAGGAAGTAAGAGCACGTAAGAGTGGCATGAACATCCAAACTATAAAATCTTATGAATGTATGTGGAGAAGACCAGCCTGCTGCATCACAAACATGCTGTAGAGGGACATCCCCAGCCATAGCTTTAGGAGATGCGACCCCTCTTGTAAAATGAGCCTTGATGCCTGCTGGGGAAGCTTGACCGCGCGACTCATAGGCCAGGGCAAAAGCATCCCACACCCAGTGTGATATTGTCTGTTTTGTGGTGGCCGTCCCCTTGTTATGAACCCTTGGCAGATTAGAATAGTTGCCCTGACTTATGCCACTGGCTAGGCCTGAAGAGCACGGACTGGACACAGTCTGTGAAATTTCTTCTGATCCGGCATTATAAATGGCGGAGGACAGAAGGCTTCAAGAGTGGCCATATGTACGGTCAAATAGAAACCTTTGGCAGGTAGTCAGGATGAAGGATGCAATATTGCTTTCAGCATTCCTGGGGCAAAGTCTAAGCAGGATGGCAAGAAGGACAGAGCCTGCAAATCCCCAATTCTTTTAAAAGAAGGAATAGCCATAAGAAAATAAAAACATCTTTAGAGTCAGAAGCTTGTCAGACACCGACTCTAGAGGTTCAAAGGGGGTCTCAACCAGACCCTCAAGGACTATAGCTAAGTCCCATGAAAGGATCCTGGTCCTAACGGGAGGCCTCAGTCGCCTAGCTCCATGACCAAAGCGAGTTGGCAAAGAATGTTTCCCTAGTGGCACTCCATCGATCAAGGCGTGGCAAGCCGATAGGGCGTTTACAAAAACCCTGAGAGTGGTGGTGCATGTGCCTGATGGTAATTTTTCCTGCAGAAAGAGCAGAACTGAAGCAATCTGGCAGTTAAACAGATCTGCATTACGTGCAGTACACCACCTTTCAAAGACACCCTATTTATTGGCATAAGTTCTTCTAGTAGAAGGAGCCCTAGCACTCAGAATGGTCTCAATAACTTCAGGTGAAAACCCAGTGTACCTCAGTTGGTACCCTTTAGGGGGCAGATATGAAGGTTCCACAACTCAGGCCAGGGATGAAATATTGTCCCCTGAGCTTGAGACAGGATGTCCCTCCTTACCAGTATCGCCCAAGGCAGACCGTGGAGGAGGGCTATTATCTCCGAGAACCATACTCTGTTCGGCCAACGCGACGCCTTCAGTAGGAGGCAAGATAATTGTTGACAAACTCTTGCTAGAACTCCGGGAGCAGAGAAACCAAAGTGAATGCATACAGGCGCATTTTGGGCCATGTATGTGCCATTTCGTCCAGACCCAGGGGGGGCTGGATGACTCAGAGAGAAGTAGATGGGACATTGCGATGTCTGTTAGGATGTGAAGAGGTCTACTTCTGCTTCGTAAAATCTTAGCTAGATTTGTTTCACTTGCTCGGGGTGGAGTTTCCATTCTCCCATCAGTATTTTTGTCTGGACAATAAGTCCAATCCCACATTCAGGCATCCAGGAATATATACTGCTCCGAGATTGCCCTGGGCCCAAAGTAGAATCTGTCATGCCAGTCTGTTTAACTGGCGTGACCGTAGACCTCCTTGATGGTTTATGTAAGAGACTGCCGCTGTGTTGTCCACTCGCACCAGGACATGGCAGCCTCTCAAATGCTGGAGGAAGTATTTCAGGGACAGAAATACAGACATCAACTTCGACACAGTTGATGTGCCAATCGAGCTGATTGGCCTCCCATTCTCCTTGAGCTAGACGACCACTTAAGACTGCACCCCAGCCTGACAGGGAGGCATCCGTTGGTAGCAATCTGCGATGGCAAGACGCACCTAGAGTGGGACCTAAAGCGAGGAGCCGGTTTCTGCACCAAATAGAACAATAATATGTGAGCAACATGTATGTACAGGTTTTTATTTTTGAGAAAATAACATTTATGTGTGGTTTTTGAAAAATGATATTTTGAGTCATTGAAATAAGGCCATATATAACACATACTAAACGATTGTCCACAAGCCTTTTGAGGACTGGATCTTGTAGCCTAGCGTTTTTGCTACAAAATTATGTGAAAACCGTCATGATCACTCATTCATACAAAACAATATACTAATTTAACTTCTGTTAAGACAATTTTAGTGTTAGAAAAGTCGTATGCGAGGAGACGTGAACTATCATGAATACTGAGGTGATTCACACCTGAGGAGACAAAAATCATAAAAAATGATTTATGAAAGGGCAAAAAAAAAAAGCTGACACTATTACATGTCTACATATTCACTCTGGTAAGTAAGCAGTTTATAATTTTGCCCTTTTTTTCACTATACAAAAGAGAAAGTTTGAGGAATACTAAAGAGATGTGGCCTTTACTCTGAAAAAATGGATGAGGTACAGGGGGTGCATGGATTGATGTCCCGGGTCATTAAAGACCCAAAATATGTATTAAAGGGTTAATCGTACCAACACTAGTACCTCTATAGAGACCATGCCACTCTCTCTCACACACTCACGCACGCACTCACACACAAACATAAATAACTAATTTAACATGCTCATGAATGGCTACAGACACTTTGCTTATTTGGATTTCCTATGGTGGATCAAGGGCTAGCTTTCTGTTACACATATTATGAAGAACAATATAACATGTCAGGGGTGTCTCTTGGGAGGGAGGCACTTGGAGCCAGACCAGCGAGGAATATAGAGAGGATCACACGCAACCCAGCTCATGTATTTCAGAAAATATTCTTGATGCTGTGAGAAGTGAAAAAATGTAGCCTAAACATGGAAAAATGATATTATATTTTACATAAATTTTCCCCTCCATTACATTCCTAATAGCATGGGGTGAATTACAATAGATAATAATAATTATAAAATATTAACAAATAACAATACAAAAATAATTAAAAAAAAGGTGCTAAATAATGGTAATTAAATCAATAATAAAAATATACACTGTACAATATAGAATTTAACAAGACATTTATTATAAAAAAAAGCCTAATTTTAAGGTTTACACAAAATTAGTTTAAGAATAACAAAATGAAATAGCTAAAACAAAAATGGTTTTAAAATTATTATTTTTTAAATTTCTCAATTAAATTTGATGGGTTTCTGGTATGAAATTGAATTACGTAAATCTTAAATTATGTTTTTGAGTGCATAAATGCATTTTGTTAATTAATGATCAAATAATTTGTCACATGAGCCTGTGTTTGCAGAACAGGATGTTAGTCACTTTGTATGGTGGACTAGTCGTCATCGAAGCTCAACAAGTGAAATATCACCCACAAGTGCAAAAATGTCATGAAACACGAAAACCAGCAGTTGCAGTTGGCCTACTGCGGTCAGCTGCATCTACAGTTTAAGATTTTTAGGAAATTGTCAGTCAAGACAAACATTTTGTGTCCTGAAAATGATAGAAATTCTGTATTTATAAAATTGTCTTGACTTTATATATGGATGTGTGTGAAAGTTTGTAAAGAGTACAGAGATGTAAGCACAAAACTGTGGAAAAGAAAGAAGTTCACATGTTTTTAATGATTTTAGTGCTGTCATAGAAAGGGAGAACAATATGACAAGGGGCAATCCTGTCATAGTTACATTTGTATTTATTTATTTTTGTACCAAACTGCATAAAAAATAAATTCTGCATATGTTTTCCATTTACCCTGGTATTGTTTTTACTTCATTTACAAGTTGTGCCTAATGGTTAATACCTGAAAAAATATATTTTATTTACTTATGTAATTTCAGTCAGAACCACTTCCATCAAAAAATACTTTCTTGAATAAAGAATGAATAATTTATTGATAGTACACAAATTAAGCATCTGTTGGTATTGGCGTTATGATTCTGATCTGGGCAAACTTCCCGCATGCATGGATGGTGCAGAGAAAGCAGTGAATTAAACGCCCCCAGGGGTAACAGAACAGATTCACCCAGAAATTTTACAACATTGTATTTTTTTCCAAATATTCAGGCAAAATGGTACAATCCTTCACTGCATAATAGATCAAATTAACTCTTAATAAAACTTCAAATACTGAATATCTTGTTGCTCATTTAAGAACAAGGCACAATAGTACAATGAAGATAGGAATTCCAACTGGCAATCAATTGTAGTCTTAGAACACATATCAACAGACACAGTTGTAGAGAAAACCAAAAGGCAAAGTTGCCATGCAAGATATGGAGGTGTGGATGGAGGAGGGTGTTAAGTGCAGCTTGCATCCATACAATGGAAAGAGAGCTAAAACAATGAATTAAAACTAATCTAATTAATGACTTAAATAGAACCGTTCTGATGAGAGTCTGAATTGTATTGTTAGATGTCTAACGTGACACTTGTTATTTTTATCTATTTATAATTACACTCAGATATGGCTCTTTTTTGGTAACATATTTAGCGTGTTTGTTTAACAGGTGATTCAGTTTTTAAATAAACTTTAAATGTAATATTTGTATTGGTGGTCTCTGAGATCATCAGTATTATTCTGTATTATTCTATATTTTAATAAGGACTTATATTTTGACACAGTAATTTAAGGAGAGACTATATTTTGATTTTTACGTTCAACATTTTCCTTCCTAGAAGTCCACAGAGGAAAATGCTTAACGTGGCTTAACAATTCGCATTGGTGATAACAATAACGTCATGTAAAACTTGTGTCACCTCTTCATTTGTAGACAGTATTCTTATTCAAACAAAGGCCACTGTATGTAAAGTCTTTACTTTATAACGTTTTCTATGGAAAGAATTTGACATCATTCTTTGTGCTTTGTGTTTAGATTATGGCTCTTAAGTAAAAAAAAAAAAAATCTTTCTCCTTGAATTACAGGGTCGTTGTTTTGGCAGTAAATAGTTCATTGGACAAAGAAAGCGTGATAAAATTAGTTTTATACCTGGACGCTGTTTTTAGTACATTAAACCATGTTAAGCATTTTAGAATGTCCTTTAAACTTCATGAACAGGAGCATAATAAAACCAAGTGCTATGTAATACATGTATTTATGCATCAATTATCAGTTTGTGAATGCCAAACATAAGCAAATTCTATGAATAACTGAATCATTAGTGTTTTATCGGCATGCGACAAGTACAGCAACGATACAGTTTTGACTTGTCCATATTTAATGTGCTTAACTGCTGTCTGCTGCATTACATTTCAGAGAGAGGTTCACAGATTTCCCGGCCAAGCAAAATCTGAACTTGAGAACAGAACCGTTTCAGTAAAGAAAGAAATATACTAGATGTCTGAGTGGAACTTATGAGAATGTAATCAAATTATACTTTTAGTCAGTGAAACAAAGTCAACAGTTTATTGCCATGACTGATTGTTGCAATATCACTTACTGTGGCTTTCAGGGAGATTTTTGTTTTCTAAATCAACAATCACCAACATTAACCATCCTAAACCAGCATGTAAAGTCATGCTGGTCTAAGCTGCTCTTTTCAGCAGGTTCACCATACTTTTTTCACCAGAAGATTTGGAGAAATGGAGGCAGATTGTTAGGGAATGCTCAGTAGATTTATTCTTGTGTCTTGTCAGTTCTTGCCTTGCAATATTGTCATGCTTTGTAATTTATCATATACTTTACAGTCCACAACAGCACAAAAACACAGAGGGGAACGGAAATTTGACTGGACATCCATGTTCTTTATGTTAAACACAGGATGATTAATAGTGTCTCATTTTGCTTTTGTGAATACTTCCATGATATCCCTGTGGTGGCAGTGTTGCCTAGAACAAACAATGAAAAACGTGGCGTGTATTCTCGACCACTGGACTGATACCAGCACATCAAAATCAAATTAGCAAGGCCTTGTTGGGCTTAGTACACAGATTATTGTAGAGACTGAAGAGTGCAGTAACTCACTTTGACTGGAGGACTTACATCAAATATCTGGTTTATTAGCTGACTGCAGGTGTTCTAATAGCCTTGATGTAAGCTGAGTGCAAGCAATACCATCTATGACTCATTCAGTAGCACCCATGGACAGGTTGAGATATCTTAAACAGCTTGTCCAACCAGAACTGGCCCAACCCTGCTGAAGGCAATAAAGTGTGTGTCGAATCCGTTATTCCTTATGGTGGTGCAAGGACCCAAACGACCTGGTAGACCAGCATAGCCATGGTGTTCACCAGTGCTGGCCTAGCTAGCTTGTCCTTGTTAGTAACCTTGTTGACCATAGGTCACTTGCTTGTTAAGCTAAGAATCCTGATGGAGACACTAGTACAACAGCATCCAAAACACATTATATGCTGGTGACAGCAACACTCACTGGTCTTTTCAGCAGGGAGACTCCTACCACCAAGTTTGATTTGCAGACATATATAATAAAAATGACTCCCTACAAGATGACTCACTCTTGCATTACCTCAGTCCAGAATGCCTTTTTCCTTTGTTTAAGCAAAATCCTGATGCTTGCGAAGACCAGTGAGGGAAGGTAGCCTCAAGCATTGTTTGAATGATTTGTTTTTAATGAGATATTCCAAAATTCAACAGGTGTGGGCCGTTAGAATATCATATGGATTTAGTGTCCGGCACACAACATGAGTGTGGGCGCAACGTTGCTTACTCTAATTAGGCTCACTCTAATCTGCTCCAAGGCTGATGTAGGCCCAGTGATAATATATATATAAATGGTGCACTGATAGAAAGGCAATAATTCATTGACCTCTCATGCACTGAAGAGAATAACCAAAACCATCTTACATAGGAATGCACCAATATGAAAAATTTGGCCGCTATCGATTTTAACAAAACATCTTTATGCTGATACCGATATTTTGCCACTTACACTGTTTTACTTAGGAATTCTTAAAAAATGTATTAAGAATTAGGCTACAAAAGCTTTTTTTTTTTTTACTGTTCTAACAATAAATTGAACTTTGTAAAGCGCTTTGAGTGTAGTGTCTGAAAAAGCACTATATAAATGCAACATTCATTCATTCAACATTCAAATAATTTCCTAAAAATATTATTTTTAATCTTAGATATCAAAGTGGTTTCAAAGCATTTTGGATGGTTTCCCTCATCATGTAACCTCTAGGTAAGTGCCACTTTCACAAGGATCACATCCATTTATTATGTTATGTTTCTGGATTAATGTGAGAATGAGAAAGAATATAAATTGGCTTGATCCATGACATTATTGTCTGCATCTGCCTGGGAGAAGAAGGATAGAAGGAAGGTAGGGTGAAAAAGAAAAAAAATGGAAAAAAGTGAGGAAAGAAGGAATGGATAGAGAGAAAAGATACAAGGAAGAAAGTGAGAAAGGAAAGAAGAGAGAGAGGGGAAATAAGAAAGCAGGGGAGAGAGAAGATACAAGGAAGGAAGGAAGAAAATAATGAAGCGAGAGAAAGAAAGGAATGGATAAAGAAAGAAAAAAGAAAGAAAGGAAGGAAGAGAACAAATAATAAAGAAAGCAAGGAAGGACTGAAGAGAGAGAAAGAAAGGGAGGAAAAAAGGATGCATGGGACAAAGAAATGAACGAACAATAGAAAATAAAACAAATAAAGATTGCTTTGAAAGGAAGAAGGAAGGAAGGAAAAATTGAGAAAAGAAGGTGAAAATAAAGGAAGGAAGGAAGACAGAGAAAGAAAGCAAATAAAAAGTGTGGAAGGAAGGAGAAAACTTAGGAAGTAAAGAAGAAAAAAGTACAGAAGGAAGGAAGGAAGGTACAATGTACTGTGAGAGTACATTGCCTTCATCCACCCCACCGAATCGATCAGGAAGTAACAGTGCCATGCTATATCTCGTTTTGTCTGATTGTTTTCCATACAAATCTTTGTGATGCCAGGATATTGATGAAATGGAGACACTCAAATTGAATTCTCAGAAACGACCAAGGTTTGTCTTTAAGCAGGCTTTCTGTGCTTGGATAGGCACCTTTCATTATCCTAAATTAGTTGGCCTGGCCAGATGCTAGTGCTGCCTCATCCTTCTGCTCAGAGCCTCTCATACAGCCATTGATAAGACAAAAATGTATGTTTGAAGAAGCGTTTTAATTGAGCTTTGCTGATAGCACAGGAGCTGTCAGGTGGCAGTGAGTAACAGTAATGAGCAACCCTCTCCTAAATCAAAGCAACTTCCAAAACAGCAAAATTGTTACCATTCTGTCTGTTAACAGTGATCTCTGTTGCTCAGCAATGAGAAACATCAAGCAGTTGTTCTAAGCATGATGCTTGACACAGCATTTCTGTATAGAGCAGTTATGTCATTTGAGTACTGTAAATTGTACTGATATTCAAAATGTTGTGAGCAGCAGAAAATATATGTCACAACAACCCTGCTGGAAAGACCAGCTTTGCCAGCATGAATATCCAGGCTGTCTATCTGTCACAGTCTGTCTCCCTCATGTTTCCTAGGACTCTTGTTTTGAAGTGTTTTCCCAGACTACATTTCCCAGTATGCACTGCCCTTATCACTGCCATCTGTTCCTGATTGTTCTCACCTGTTTTCCATTCCCTCATTAGCTTTTGTTTGTAGAAATACCCTTTAGCTTTGTATTCCTTTGTCGGTTCTTGTTTGTTGTTGCTTTGAGTTCCTGTTTGTTGTTTGACTGACATAATTTTTATTAAAGCCTGCACTAGGGCTGGGACGGTTACCGCATTACCGCAATACCGCGGTCACGTGACTCCAACCGCGGGTCTGAGTTGTCACCGTCGTCACCGCAAAAAAACAAAAACAAACAAAACATTGGCCTGCACATGTGTGCACGTTGTGTCTAATGACATGGATTCGTTGTGTCTAATGACATGGATTCATTGATTCTAATGATATGGATTATGTCTAATGATATTAGCCTACATGGATTCAAGGTTTTCTAAACAAAACTTATCAAAATATGGAGCAAATCCGACCTTTCGCGAGTTGGGGAGCGCAATGTTCCATGACACATAATAACATTCCATTTGTATTAGAGATGCGCGGATGGGCTATTATTATTTAATCCAGAACCGCATCACAAAACTCATCTGTCCGCACCAACGCTTTTTGATAAATTTTCAAAACCGCATCCACGGCGCTGACTGTTTTAAGGTCTGAGCGATGCAAGACGCTGCTGTCGCGAGGCTAGAAAGCTCTTGGCTGTTCTAGAAAGGAGACTGATCCAATGCAGCAAAGATATGTTAAAGGCTAAAGTCCCTAGTAGGCTATAGCCTATTGGCTATGTTGTATCCCCAGAATATCAGCAGTGAAGTCCGCTTCCGATTGGCGCACAGGGATAAAAATAAATAAATAAATAGTAACGCACATCGGCAAACCTGACTACTAGGCTACTGTAGCCTAAAATTTTATCATTTTGTTTTGAATTTTGTTTAAAATGCATTTTAAGATTTCTATTTATTTCTCATGTCTGTGAGGCAGTAGGCCTAGCCACCGAAGTTTCGGTTCATTTATGAGAGAGCTCACGCAAGAAGAGATCGCATCGGCGCTTCCACGTCCTGCTGCTGATTATATATCTGCTATATTTGCTTCTTATTTATTAATTCCAGGCAATTAGTTAATGAAACAGTGATTAAAATTAATACAAAATACAAATACAATTTATACAAAACGAAATTTTAAGTTAAAGAAAGGCTTTCTACAAAACAAAACTTAATGAAGTGGCCAAAATCATGTCTGACCCATCTTCAATGCGAATGTATCTGAGAATAATCTTAAATAAGGAAATCTATACAGTGATTAGTTCATGCCAAATTACTGCTTGATGAAAATTTGACTATTTAAAATTGTGCTCGTTTTTTTTCTTCGGATGTAGGTGACAATATTTAAAGTCTGTCTATCAAAAGCTTACTTCTGATGTGTGCGCCAAAGTCTGTCGGGGGGGGACTTCTCTGATCCAATGTAATGTATTTAATGCGGTTTACCGCTATACCGGGAATATCTTGCTTTTCAACCGCGGTTAGAAAAAATCCATACCGCCCCAGCCCTAGCCTGCACATAAATGCTTCTCAAGCAAGGCCAGGTGCTCACGACCAGAGAGGTTGTTCCCCAGACTCTGCCCATGCTCACGACCACAGAGGTTGTTTGCTAGTCTCGTCAAATGCTCACGACCATGGAGGTTGTTTCCCTGTCTCTGCCAGCTCTTGTCGAGCCTCCCACGGCTCCGCCATCCATGGCTTCACTCCTCGAGTCTCCCATGGCTCCGCCTTTCATGGCTTCGCTCCTCGAGCCTCTCCAGGCTCCACCTGCCTTCGTCAAGCCTCTCCAGGCTCTGCCCTCAGAGTCTTCCACAGCTCCGCCCACTCCCCCAGAGACTCAGCCGCCCTCCCAGTGACTTTTACAGCGGCTCCGCTGCCTGCCCAGTCCCCACCCTGTGGCCGCCTCCCAGGCCTCCTGCCCCTTTTCCCCAACCCTTAACCTGGGGGTCTCCACCTGGTCATCTTATGGGTCCCCTTCCTCACCAGTATCTTCCTGCCCTCTTCAGCCACTTTGGGGCGTCAGGAGTTGCCCCTTAAGGGGGGGGTTGTTTTGGCTGTTATTTTTATTAAAGCCTACATGTAGATCCTACGTCTCCTGTCTCATCTCGGCAACCGTTCACTACACTATCCACTCAGGAGACCAGAGTCCAAAACACAGCATATGATTCAGCATATAAGAGATCCTGTCAAAACTTAGTGCACATGAAAGAGGTGCCTTTAGCATTGGTGTGCAATATATAGTGTCCTCATTTATATGGGATACAGTTTACCTTTAACATGAAAATAATTTCTGAGTGTGTTGTGGAACAGTAGATCAACCTCTGGCCTGGAAACAACACCATTGTGCCTTTAGGCAAAGCACCTTACACCAGGTTGCACCAGGGAAAATAAGAATAGCTTTGGGTTAAAGTGTCTGCAAAATCACTGGTTCTCAACTGGTTTTGCTTCAGAACCCAGATTTTACAGTGATAAATACCAAAATTTATAATTATACAAAATTTTATTTCAATAGCTTCATGCTCTCGTATTTCACTGCAGAAAATATGTTATTATTATTTTACTATGCATTTTTTTTAACGATAATGGAATGTCACGCAACCTGTCCATGTTGGCATTTGTCTAATTTAGCTGGCTTATACCAATTAACAAATAAATTTTAAGTGACCTAAGAATATGGTACATAACATGGTAAGTACCATATATACAGGTAAGGTTTTTAATTGGATGCAGAGCCTTAGACATCAGCCACAAAATATATGGGAAGTGTTTTCTCCTCCCCATTAAAAGTTGATGTGAAAGAAGTATGCATGATTAGATGGTTAATAGCATTTTATTATTTGCATTTAGCATTTATTATGGATGCACAATATTTCACAGCCGATATATTATTGGCCGATAACAGGGAAAATCAAAATATTACTATCACGCCGATAATGGAATTACCGCTGATAATTTTGCCAAAAATTTGCCATGGTTTATTTGCTTGCAGCTGATAATCTCTGACTGCTTGCAGAGTCTTTCCTTCAGGCAGAGACTCGGGCAGCCCCAACCGACAGTGTGTATGCAAACACACAGTGTGTCTGTGAGTGAGAGCAGGTTAGAGCCAAGCTGATGTTGCTCTTTGTGGATTATTTCAACATCTCTGCACTTTGTTACATTGTTTTGGGTCTGGTTTTAATTCAGGATCATCTGCTGTGAGTAATGACATTACCTATATTCTGTTTATGTATCATGAGGCAATAAACGAAAACGCAACAAAAACATGTATGTTACTTGGAAGCAATCATTTTCACTTATTACTTAATGAAACAAAAACAGAATTTGGAAAATTGCACATCGTTACTTGGAGCACAGCATTGTGATTAGAACAAAACAACCTAACACAGTTCATACCAGATCTTGATAAAAGTTTCACAGAGTGACTTGAGATGGCAAAAAAAAAAACAGTAGCTTGTGAATGAAATGAATGTGCTTGTTGTATTTTACGATTTGAGACTTTTAAAACATTATGACTCATGACTATTCAATCTCTATAATGTTACCTATTCCCATTATGATTGTTTTGTTCACATTTCATAAATTATACAGTGGAACCATTAAGGATGAGCATTGTAGTGAGTGCCGTGAAACACAAACCACCAATGCACACAATCTGGCTGCTACTATAAATATTACAGCATGAATACAGAGTTTAGTGTTTGTATTTTGTGTTTAATGTTCGTTATATGCTGTTTATCAGCTCATTTTGGTTTAATGCATTATTACAGCTTTTTGTAGTTCAGCCCATTTTGAGTCACGATCCACTAGTTGGGAACCACTGTGTGGTTACTTCTGTTTCAGCTCAACAGAATTTTTCCTTTTCACTTTACATTCATGACAGTGAAGGTTCAAATTATTTTTCCTCTTCAAAATTCCATCGTTCTCAATTTCTATCTCTCTCACGCACAAACTCCCTATGACTCAGGTCGCTTCAGCTCACTCCTGATTATTTTTTGGTCCTCTCTCCTACTTGTCCTCTATCCTCCTCTAGCCTTCAGGTCTGCCATCGATAGCATGCTGGATGATATGTTCAGCCTGCTGGGGACTGATAATGCAAGCTTACACACACTTGCACACCTGCACAAGAAAAAGGACAATACAATCTCTCAGGATGAGCCCTGGTCCTAATCTGTCTCCATAGCAACATGGTCTGGTAGGACTCATCTGATTGGCCTTGAGAGTGCAGCTATAAGGATCCTGCCTCATAACCTAGAGCGAGCAAAGGATTGTGATTAGCTATCATTGTGATCATCAGATAAAACAAAGGGCTAATTGCCTTTAGGAGTGCAAGTATTGAGCAACTGACATGGCTGCGATAAGAGACTCTAGCCGGGGACTGATGTGCCTCTTAGACTTCAGTTCAGTGGTTTAAGTCTGGGTTAAGAAACAAAGCCATCGTAGTTCTTACTACAGACATGATGGATAGCAGGAGGCTGTTTTATTTACTGTGCATGTGCTGAGAATGATTTCTCTCTGCGTCATTGACCACAATTTGTAACAACCTTCAGAGGAGATAAATTTCACTTTTGGCTATGTTTGTAATGGGTTATTTTCCTCTCTATAGTAACTGCAAAATCCAGCCACTCTTTATATTTAATTAATATTGGTTTAAAAAGAAATGATTTTGTCTCTAAAATCTGATATACTGATATAATAGCCGATATACACTCTCTGAGCACTTTATTACTATTTCCAAATAGTAATAATAGTACCATATTACTATGGTCCAAATTAAGTGCCAGATGTGGTATTCTGCTGTTGTAGTACCATCCACCTTAAGGTTTGACATGTAGTGCATTGTGATATGCGATTCTGCTCGCTACAATTGTAGTGTTTATCTGAGTTACCGTAGCCTTTCTGTCAGCTCAAAGCAGTCTGACCATTCTCCATTGACCTCTCTCATCAACAAGGCGTTTCTATCCACAGAACTGCTGCTCACTGGATGTTTTTTTGTTTTTGGTGCATTTTGAGTAAACTCTAGAGACGTGTGAAAATCCCAGGTGATTAGAAGTTACAGAAAAACTCAAACCAGCCAGTCTGGCATCAACAATTATGCCAGGATTGAAATCACAGAGATCAAATTTTTTTTCCCTTTTCTGATGGTTGATGTGAACATTAACTGAATCTCCTGACCCGTATCTGCTGATTTTATGAATTTCAATGCTGCCACATGATTGGCTAATTAGTTATTCGCATGAATAAGTAGGTGTATATTAGGCATGTAACGATACACAAATTTCACAATAGGCCTACTATGTGATGCATAGCCTCAAGATACGATACAATATGATATGAACAGCCACAAATGTTTCGCTCAAACTTATTCAAGGATTCCGCATAAATGTCTTTTAAATCATAAATGGCACAACAGTGTCTGACATTGGCAACAAAAAACAGAGGTCTGAGTAACTTTAACTTGTTGACTGTCAATTTAAACAGCACTACATTAATTTAGTTTGATTGTTGAGAAAAACTAATATGAGCTGACAATTATCATGTTTTTCTTTAGAAATTTGGCTGCTATAAGTTTGTCTACACTCTAGTCATTTATATTTGTATAGCACTTTTCACAATACACGTAGTTTCAAAGCAGCTTCATAGAAAATCATGCCTTGACTGAAAGCCCCCCGTGAACAAGCTGAAGTGACTTTAGCAAGGGAAAAACTCCTTTCTAAGTTATTTTGTGGTGAAAAAAACTAAATAACTCAAAAGGAATCTAACATCTGGATTTACGATATATGTACATAATCCAATATTATTTAGCGGTTTGATCAAAAACCAATCAGCACACGTAATTATTTTGCCCTCTTCCCCCAGTTTCACTTGTAAACTTTACCGCCATTATTACCGGCTTATAACATATGCCAAGTGTTGTTCACAAAGCTGTTTACATTTCGAAGTCAAAAGCAGATAATTATAAATATCATGTAATCACAGGTTTCTTACATTGTCGGTTTTTTCAATAAGTTGTTTTTTGTTTGAGTTATTACTCACAAGAGTCTGTTACTGTGCATGCCACGCTCAGTGTCGGGTGGGAAAGGTGGCTGCTAAACTTACTGCTGCTGTTTCTGCCTCCAAAATCCACCAATTTGCATGGTGATGTTGGCGTAAATAAGACAACATGTTTGATGTACTTTAGGACCAGGACATGACACCATTGTTTGTCAAATTTGACAAACTGTACCACTACAGATGGCATTTGCCATAGAGCTTCTCTCCTATGTACTGTAAGTGTGTTGCGCTGTTTTACTGTGAATGCACAGCACTGCCTCTCCGGGGAGGAGACTGTTCCACAGCTCTCAATATTGCACTGCTTGGTTTTAATTACTCTATAATGTGTTTGTTTATGTATTGTTCGATGCATACGGTATAGTATAGTGAGCGTCGTATCATATGATACAATACGATACAATATTATTTTGCACTGCTAGTGTACAGATGTTCTTATTCAAGTGCTCAGTGAGTGTACCCTCACCTGTGACTGCACTTCAGTTGAATTCTATTTTAAACCTGCTAAAAACAGCTTAAACCAGTCTAAAGGCATGGTCCTTTTTTTTTTTTTACCTTTGCATGGCAAAATACCTCTGGCGGAATCCAGTCATCTCAGTGGGAATCCGTGCTATAAGGTATTTTGCCTGATGGACTTCCGGTGGTGAATAATTGCTCTATGCAAAATTTCCTTGGGGTTTAAGTTGACACACAAGTGAACATTGACACATAAATTAGTTGCGTAGACCAATAGGAAGTTGCTTGGTTTGGCAGTGATCTCTCAAGACTTCCAGCATTAGTGTTTTCATTTATTTTGGTGAAGTACAGTACATAAAATAGGTTTATATTCTGAAATGATCCCCAGATGAGCCATTGTCCCTGTTGAGGTAAACAACTTAGAACAGGTGCAAGGTGGGTAATGAGGGGAGGGTACTACACCTGTGTCATAATCATCCCCACTTTATGATGCTTTAAAATCATGCAAAACAAGCCAAACACTTCACACCTGAAACTTTCAGATGATTGCTTAGTTCCAGTGATTCTTTTTCTATAATAATTACTTTTTTGTTCCAAAACCATCTGTTCCTGATGACAGCGTATCTCCTCTTTTGTGGGCTGGTTTCTTGGATGAGAGATGCTAAATCGTGGGTATGTCCCTGCTGTAAATCTGCGAGTTGTGTGGTTTCCACAGATCTACAGCTGCATTTGACTGATCTTATTAAACCAGTAAAAATGAGTCCAATAATGTTTAATGAGCACACTTGCTAAAGAAAAAGGCAATTTGGCTTCCTTAAAGATATTGCCTTATCTGTGCTCTCACTCGTTCCTTTTCTCTATCTCCCTTATATTGAAGTGCCTTTTCTCCTTTGATCTTCTGAGCAAATTAAAGTTAGGATTAATATTGATTTTAACAAGAAGTGAGTATTTATTTCGTTTTGCATCTCAACTGGTAGAACATGGAGTTAGCATCACAATGGCATGCATTGATTTAAATGTATGCCCCAAATGCACTCATTTGTAATGTTTGGTGCCTTTTTAGTGTAAATTTCCTGGCAAACTATTAAAGACTTGACTTGTTAAATCTAGAGTTTTGCTTGAGCGGTGCTTGTGATTGCATTCAATGCAGTTTATTGTGTTTTCTGCTGCAAATGTGCAGTGAATGTGAGACTTCAAAGCCTTGTGTAATGTGCATCCTTAATCATTTTGGTAATGCTTTTTTAGTGCACATCCCCAGTCATAAAAGGCAGTGGATTTGTGACAGTAGTTCACACCTTTGGATTATTGGTCCAAATCTCAGGGATTACAGGATTACATGGGATTATTGTTACACTGGATTATTAGTTTAGACACTACACAATGTTGTGATGTTACTTAACATCCCCATTTTGTGTAAATATAGGCTTTTAACAAACCAAATTAGGCATTTTGTGTGGTTAACATTTCCTGAACATATGTGTCTTGTTACATGTTTAAAAGCATTAAAGGTTCAAATCCCATGTCTCATTCCATTTAGTTCATTTTTACAGAAACTGTTGTAATGACTGTATTCTGCAAGCTACACAACCCTGTTTCCAAGTTATTATAAGAGAGAAGTATCAAACCAACTTTTTGACCCAAACTAGCTAAGCCCTTTTTAATGATTAATTAACACTTTGAAAATGTGTAAACCTACTACTTGCAACCATGTTATCCAAAAGTAGTCCAAACTCTAAATTAAATTTGTATTGGTCGAAAATATGTGCCTCCTTTCACTGATCATTTGTTGAAAAGGAAAAGCAATGTAGAGTTTCTATTTTTAATCTTATTCATGTGAACAGTCTTTTATTTCTATAAGACTGATATATATTTTTAATTAAAATGGTTACAAGCACACTATGAGTATGTTTCTTTTCGCTATTGATTATTTTTTTCCTGTTGTCTTTCAGCTTGGTCAGGAAACCTTCAATCGGGCCAAGCTTCTTAATGTTGGCTACACAGAGGCTCTGAAAGATGCGGAATACAACTGCTTCATTTTCAGTGACGTGGACCTGATCCCTATGGACGACCGGAACCTCTACCACTGTTACGACCAGCCACGTCATTTTGCCATTGCCATGGACAAATTTGGCTTCAGGTAACTAATTTAATATTGAGGTAATCACTACCTGTGGGATTCTGTTGAAGGATCATATTTGATGTATTATTTTATCTCACCTTCATAATACAGGTTTCTTATGACACATATATTATCATAACCCCCATTTGAAGTCGAAATAATACATGCAAAATAATAAAATTGCGGCCATGTTTTATATGAATTTCATATCCTTTATAATTGTGCCTTTGCCAGAGTTTATTACAAATATGCTAGAATATATTTGTTACTATTTACATACATATTAATAGATGCCATGTCTATCTTTGTGGGCTTTTTTCTATTCTTTTCAGAGAATAGACTCAGTTAATCAAACAGCAATAGCTTGAGGGCTGCCTTTCAGTACCTGTGCTTCATATGATTAATTGCTTTTTCCTCTAGTGGAGATATATGTCTTTCTTCACGGTGTCGTCTGGAGTCCTAGAATGCAGCTGAATAATAATATATCAAAGTTCATTTCTTAGATGCTGTACATGTCTAGACAGACCTGGAGCCTTGTCAAGCATATGTATTTATGTATTATACTCAGGCAGAAGGTTATGCAGCTCAGAATGACCTGGTCTCTTCAAGTATAATAGCTGTGGATAAAACACTGGAGAAGGTTTTCTAGTATGTTCTTTTTTTTTTACTCAAAATTAATATTGTCTGTCTTCTGTTGGCAAGCAGACATGTTGCCCTTTGCTCTATGGGTTTTATTTCCTGTTGTTGTGTGAGGTACAAAAAGTGCCAAGACAATCTTAACACTTCCTCTCTCACCATCTGAGAAACTGTTCTCCTTTGTTAAAGCCTGAATCTTAGTTTGCGAGCAGTATTGTGGAAGTTATTCCAAAAAGGTAATCAATTACTTATTGTTTTTCAGAATTTGGGATGGGATTCCTTTACTTACTACTCAGTAATCAGTAATCACATTACTCATTATATTACTTGTGAATTTATTTCTAAAACCCACAACAGCCTTTAGACACCAATAAAGTCAAATAAATTGTAGCATAGGTCATAACACCTATAGTTCAGCATACCTTAAATGTATCTTAAACATTTTAAATTGGTATGGGTTTAAATAAAAAATAAAAAATGTTAAGTGTTTTCATTCTGCAAAACAGCCTGACCAAAAATGTCACTCTTGTCCTTATAATTAAAGTAAAATTTGTCCATATGACTTGTGCACTATTCTCCAAATCTTCTGAAGCCATACAATAGTGATTGTGTGAGGAACAAACAGAAATTGTATTTGGTTGTTTGCGATACAGTCAGAATACAACTCCAAATAGTTTGTAGAATGAGACCACACATGGATGTCAGCCAAACAACAGGGAGTACAATTAATATGATCAAAACAATATTCATTATTGGATGTTGAATGTAAAATTTTAATTAATCATTGATGAAATCAAAAATGTAATACAATTAATGTTTAATGACAGTAACTGCAGTGGTATTTCAGAAAAAATAAAGAAGAGTTCCCTTTATATACACACATTACCACATAACAGGAAAAAGGAACCTTATTACAGTAAGTGGCTGTTAACACGGAATGCGTTGTGGTGTCTGTTTTTTATGTAAACATGCACTTGATGGACATCTTTGACCATTGCAATCTTCAATGGCAGTGATTTTATGATGCTGTGTCAACTTAAAATAACTTTTTAAAATGTGTATAGCTTTTTTTAAATGCAAGTATGTATTCTGTGTGAACAGCCCCTAATGCTTTATACCCAACACTAAGACATCTTTTCCCCACCAAAAATTATTTTCATTATTTCAATTTATTTTCAATGCCCAATTCCCAATGTGCTCTAAGTCATCATAGTGGCATAATGACTAGCATCAAACCGGGTGGTGGAGGACGAATCTCATCTGCCTCCGTCAATCCACGCATCTTATCACGTGGCTTGTTGAGCACGTTATCGCTGAGACATAGCGCATGTGGAGGCCCACACTATGCACCCCACTGAGAGCGAGAACCATACATTAAAGTGACCATGAGGAGGTTACCCCAGGTGACTCTACCCTCCCAAGCAACCGGCCAATTTGGTTGCTTAGGAGACCTGCTGGAGTCACTCAGCACACCCTGTCAATACACAAAAACTATTTATCTAATAGTTACAGGGCTGTTTCAGTAATGCATTTCTTTGCATTCCTCTATTATCAACAATTTTATAGACTGCCTCAGAAACATCAGTGGCCATTGATGTGAAAATATAGTGTTCTTTTATTTTTATTTAGAGACGCATCTCACCAAAGCTCTATCTGTCAGTGTGACACTAAAAGCGTAGTAGAGTAGTGCCTAACAAAATTACATTACCTGCTTAGTGCTAGAGTAAAATTTGAAATGTTATTGAATTTGATTTGTATTTCTCTGTGGATGGCCAGACAGTACATTGCTTAGGCTAAACAAACTGACCTTCTCTGTAGTGTAGACTGCCATTTCCTGTCAGTGGGATAATAATTCCATTTCCTTCTCTGAATGAGTCACACTATTGGCTTGTCTTGCCTACCTAATAAGACCTTAAAGGGACAGTTCACCCAAAATGAGAAATTCTGTCATCATTTACTCACCTTCATGTTGTTCCAGGCTCATATGAGATGTTAGGTTATATGACTGCCTAAGTCACCATTCACTTTCAATGTATGTAAAAAGAATGCAAAGTGAGTGGTGACTGAGACAAATTTTCTGTCTAACATCTCCTTTTGTGTGAGGAAAGATGAGGAAGTTATGACATATTTATTTTTTATTTTTGCTGAGAATTAAACTCTCTCAGGTGGTGAGTGTGTGAAGAATCTTCAGCCATACTGTTTCTGTGAAGACGATTGCCGTAACAGATGACCTGATTCATTTTAGCTTGTTGTCTTTTAACATGAGGTTGCGGCGAGCACGAGCGTGTGTTTGTGGATGCATACACTACTGGTCAATAGTTTTGAAACACTTATTCATTCTTTATTTTTATATATATATATATATATATATATATATATATATATATATATATATATATATATATATATATATATATATATATATTATTATTTTTTTCACATTTTAGAATAATAGTAAAGTCATCAAAACTATGGAACTATGGGAATTATGTTGTGACTAAACAAAATCCCAAATAAATAAAAACTGTGTTGTATTTTAGCATCTTCAAAGTAGTCACCCTTTGCCTAGAATTTGCAGACATTCTCTTGACATTTTCTCAACCAGCTTCTTGAGGTATCACCCTGGGATGCTTTTTAAACAGTATTAAGGAAGATCCCATCTATGTTGGACACTTATTGGCTGCTTTTCTTTATTATTTGGTCCAAGTCATCAATATCAAAAACGTTTTTATTAATTAAATTTTGGTTTTATAATGAAATAAATTAATATGGTGGCACAATTATATTTTTGTCTACAAAACTAATTTCAAACTTTTAAGCATATGCCTTCAGATCATGAGAAACTTTTCAGTCAAGTGTTTCAAAACTTTTTACCGGTAGTGTAGTTACCAGTTTAATTGGTGTCTGTGTCCATACATACTGCTTTTTGCTTCTCTGTATCCCTTATGTCACAAATTTGTTGGTGTAGGTAAATATGACTGCTGTCATTGGCAACACACACTGCAGTTTCCCAAGGCAAACCCCAGGTGTTTATCCATGATGCACCTGCCAACCCACAGCCCAGCAGGCCTCTTGAAATAGGAGACACAGATACAGTTCCATAATGGCATCCGAATTCCCATGCTTTCATAGGATGCACTGAATTTAATGAATAACTTGCTTCTTGATTGTTAAAAAAGTACCCCGTTTTTGTCATTTAAGCTACTATGCGATTTGATCATGCCTGAACAAGCTTGTAAGTATAGCTGTTTATGTAATGCAAACGTTCAAATTAGTGCTGTTAGTTGATTCATATTTTTAATCGCGATTAATCAGATGCTATTCTTCTTACCACAGTTGTACTGAGCGGTTATCTGAGTTGCCGTTCAAACCAGTCTGCCGATTCTCTGTTGACTTCTCTCATCAACAAGGCATTTTCATCCGCAGAACTGAAACTCACTGGATTTTTTTGTTTTTGGCACTGTAACTTACAACCTCCTTTTAGCGGTCTAGGAGAATAAGAGCATGTAACATATAAGTGAACATTTTAACTAAATTAAGAGAATAAAATGAAAAAATATAGGTTCAGTTACCGATAACTCCTGTGATGGAATGAATCAGGCAGAGACAGATATGGGTTACTGCCAATTATAATTTTTTTCTTTTGTAACAAATCGTAGCAACGCACCCAATCGTAATTACAGTGCAAATAGTGAAACAACAAATAATTATTTACAGATTATGTACAAATAGTAAGACAAAGTCAAACCAGACACAGGAGTGAATAACTGTGAGCGAGGCTCAAGTCCTAAGATAACAGCAAATTAAAATATGAAAACAATACCTAAACTACACTAAATAAACAAACATCATAAATACAGAGGGTAACACCCGCTCCTTACCTGGTGTTTTTAGACAAACTCAAACGCTACGTAGTGTAGTGTAGATCACGTGATATGCTAACCTATCCCTCCTCTCTGAGTCCGGGAAGTTATTTTTGAACGAGTGATTTAAGCGAAGCAATCTCACAACAGATTAACCAAGATTTAACAACAAAAAGGTTGTTTCACTAATACATCAGAGGCTAACACAAAACAAGTCCGAAGACAATCAAGAGATAAACAAGCCACTTCCTCTTGTCACTTCCAGGTTATATACAGAGAAGTCGAGTCCGGATTGGTTCTTTGAGGGGTGTCGTCACGTTAGCTAGTGATGATTGACGAGCTGAATAAGCACTCACTGAACCTAAGAATCATGACAGTAAAGATGAATGAAAGGAGGAAAGAAAACACAAGCGAAGTACGCCGCAGAACGTCACAGCCACCATTCGGAGTAAATTCGAGAGACTGTTGTGTGAGAAAATCCCAGTAGATCAACAGTTACAGAAATCCTCAAACCAGCCCATCTAGCACCAACAATCATGCCACGCTCCAAATCACTGAGATCATATTTTTTCCCCATACTGATGGATGATGAATCGGTATACTTCTTTACCTATCAAAATGTATTTATTTAAATCTTAGAAAAGAAAAGAAAATGTAACAATATAATGCTTTATTTACCTTTTCCAAACAAAGCCTACCACAGTATAAAGACATGAATGCACTAAAATAGCACCAATTCAAGTAACATTATACATTTCCCAAAGTTTAAGTGGGAGTTTTGACTAATTGAAAGTACTAGTATCCTCATAGGTTACATTTTCATTGCAATAGGCATTAAATCTCTTAAACTCTTGTCCTCTAGAATATTAATCTGCAGGTAAACCGTGGCTATCCGCTTTGTTACAATCGTGATGCTGTCAACGGCAGCAAAAAACGCTGCTTTGAACTCCATGCTTACATACAAAAATGTCTCATTCTGCATTTTGGTGATATATAAGACTTGCCGTGCTTCTGTGAATATTTGATTTCTATCACGAGTCCCATCTGGGCTTGTTATGTACATCAAATAATGCTAAGAGGTCCTTTTTCCATCATTTTACCACTGACAGGAAAGTACTGTGTTTATGGTGTGTGCGTAGGACTGGGTGATTAATATAATTTTATTTTCATTTACGATTTTGGCTTCCAATGATTATGAAAACAAAATAATAGAGATAAAACTAGCGCTGAGCTCAGCTGTTTAGACTCTGGATTACTGACCGAAAGGTTGGGGGTTCAAGCCCCAGCACTGCCAAGATACCACTGTTGACCCTATCTGCTCCAAGGGCGCTGTGAACCCAGCTTAGATGGGATATGTGAAAACATCTGCATTTCATTGGCTTTGTACCTGTACTCTGCACAATGACAATAAAGTTGAAAATAAACTGGCATTTCTCTGTGCAGTTCAGTGCCATGTCTACGAGTTGTGTGAAGTGACCTCGGAAGAGATTGAATCTTCTCCTGGCTGATGCACATTTGTCACTTGCGTGCATTTGCTTCAGCTAGATTATAATGTAGTGAATCATAATATATGTTTCACAGTGTGTTCACAAACTTATCATGAAGAAAATTGGTTTAGAAGAGAAAGTTAAAAATGGATCGAAGTGAACAGAAAGGTGAGAGAGTGTTGTCTTAGCCCTTTATACACTGGAACAAAATACATTTATTATTTGTCTTTTTTGGCTTGTTTTCCAAAAAAATATTAAAACTCCTTTAAAACAGCTTACATTTACTTTAGGAGCTATACTGCTGAAGAAAAATGTGTTATCGGAGAATGTTGAATACAATAATCAGGGCTCAACATTAAAACTTGTCCAGGACAAGTGGATTTCTGAAGGGGCAAGTGAAAGAGAATTTTACTTGCCCTACTGGTCAACCAGACTAATTTAAATGTCAATATCGAAAATATAACTGGCTATTTATGTGATAGCCTAGGCCTGTGTGACTTATTTGAAATTTCTTCTTATTCTGCTGTTGAAAATAATCCAGAGCATGTCATTTTTTAATTCACTAGTGATCTAGTAACAGCTGCACCCTTTTTGATTGAAAGGCGGTGTATGTGTGTGTGCTGAACATGCACGTGTTTTCAGAAAATGTTCACGCTAATGCATGCCTGAACAGTGAAATACATTTCAAAATTACGCCTACATGCCCATCTTGGTGAGGTATTCATGTAAACACAGAAAGTGATGTCTAAAGGGAACGTAAACAACTGAGAAAAAAGCAGATTTGTATTAAAATGTCAGACTTGTATGTATAAATGTACTAATAAACCTGCTGCCGTCTAGTGTGTCATTATAATAATCAAACAACCATAACAAGAAAATGAGAAAATGCTCACTGCTCTTGACTAGGTAACTTTAGTAGCTTTAAAAAGTATTAATGTATTATAATCATACAGTGAAGACCAGTAGTAGTTTTGAGTTGCATTTCATTCTGAACGTTTACTTCAATACTTGAAACTGCTGTTAAAAAATATTAAAGCTGTTAAAAAAGCACTGAATTGTCTTAACTTGTTAAATGATTTTTAATCTATTGCTGTTTTTTTATTGTTATTTTATTACTGACTGTTTACTAGTCTTGAATAATTACTTAACAACTTTAAACCACTACGGACTACTGAAATTTTGGTATTGTGATAATATATAGCCTTTATTTTACATGGTAGATCTTGCTGCAATAAATTTCATTTCATAGAAGTGCATGCACCCCTGCTGTAAATGATGGTGATGGAGTATGTCCTTTATTTGACTACCATACGTATAACATAAAATAATTAGCATATGACATTAGCATCCTCTCCTACCGAGTGCAGTTTACATTTCAAGTTCAAGGAAAACTGTTAAAAATATTTTTAAAGAAGTTCAATAAATGCATGATGTTTCCTAAGTCAATGAGTAATTGTGTTAAATAATCGTGATCTCAATATTTACCAAAATAATCGTGATTATGATTTTTGCCATAATCGAGGCAAAATAATCGCGATTAAGAGAAAATAATGCCTTAAATTTATTTATTAATCGCATGCGTTAACGCATTCATTCTGACAGCTTTAGTTCAAATATATCGCCTGACAAGTCATGTATTATAGTAAAAGTGTTTAGATATCGTTAGATAGCATTCTGTGTGGAACAGAGTAAAAAGTAAATTTTTATTCATTTATAATCTGCCGTTTTACTAGTGATTTGTGTGAAAGGGAATAAAAGCCATTGTAGTTGTAGTGTCTCTTGTGTGTATTTCACCAAGAAACTGCTGTGATACATACATGTAAAAATCATTTTGGAGGGCACCTTTCACCACACGACATCACAAAACCACGTGCTCATCCGCTCTCGCTACCCTCGACGGCGGAGTGGCCCGCAGGTACGCGGCGATTCCCCCAGTGGATAGGGCTGTTGCGCTCCACTTATGCCCCGGAAACCACCGCGCTTTCTTAGGCAGTTCCGGCTGCCCTCCGGTCGCAGTGTTGTAGCAACTCCCCCTCGCTGAAACGCTGTAGTGGCCAGAACCATTTCCGGCTCCTCAGAAAAATCCTGAATGAACTGTAGTATTTCCTCGCCTTTATACCCGTATGTCCTGGGGCGGGGTATGCAAATACTGGCTGCCAATTTCTCATTGGCCTTTTTTCATAGATCAGAGGTATATTCGGTGCTCAAGAGAGACCCCTAGTGTCGTTTCTCCGACACAACGTCTCGTTCCCTCCATCAGGGAACGGAGGTTACATCCGTAACCTAGACGTTTTCAGACATCCTACTCATATGGCATTCTTATTGTATGTGTAGAAGGACACATATTTTGGCCAATCAGTATAAGTGGACTCAATGCTTTTGCCGACAGCCCTAGACTCTATTCATCTAACAGAGCGTTTATTTGAATGTGTTAAATGCTTTCTTAAAGTGTAATCACCCTGTGGTAAAAAGGTCATATGAATGACTTAGTACAGAGAACTATCGAGGCCTTTTAATTTCTCCTTTGGCCTGGAATGAAGCATGTACAGTATATTTTGTATCAGGCTTTAATCCTTTAGAAGATTATTCCTCAGATAATTCAGATCTGACAGTGCCCTCCTACACCATGAGTTCTCTTCCTCAAAGCCCTTTGAAACAAATATGGCTTCTATGGTTTATGGCACACTTAATCCATTATAGGGCATCTTTAGGGTTGTGTAGCTCAACAGAGGGGCCTGAGGGGTGACGACGAGGAGAGAAGATATGAAAGAGAGTTGATAGAAGGATCAGATATAATTTCAAACCATAGGATGCCCCATGGGAGGATTCTATTATAATCACTCATACAAGTGCCGTTTTGTCCAATTCAAATACTTCAGTTGGTTGACTTATCCCACTAAAAAGCTTAGTGTGGAAAGGGTCTACAAAAAGGTTCCTTAACTATATGCTTTTGAAATCTAATAAAATCTACTGGTAATCCAAAGCTTTTAGCCTGATATTCAAAATGGACCACTTCAAGGCATTTTAGGTAATAATTTGTGGGTAATATTTAACATATTGGTAATAATAATGACACCCTCTAAAACTGCTAGAATACAGTGGCCCCAAATGTATAAGAACACTTTAATCACTCAAAAAAATATCTGAATATCATTAAATTATATAACAAAATATCCACCTAAGTGGATTTTAAAGAAAGCACAATTTTCTTAAAGAGACAAGCAAACATTTCAAGAAAAACAATAAAATTTGTATTTAGACACTTTCTGGTTGTCAGATATTAGTGGAACATGTTCTTTGTTAATGTGATCAGGGCCGAAATGAAATTAGACATGTCCCTCCCAATAATAAGATATGGCCAAAAAATATGTCATGTACAAAATGTGATTTGTAACATCATTCCAAATTTTGAATAGTAAAATATGAAGTATGGAACTTTTACTGCTCAAAATGCAGAGACAACTAAGTAAGGCATTTGTATGTTAATTTTGTCTCTGTGGCACTATAAAATATCGTCTGATTATTTTGAGCGACCCATTAAAAGTAACTGCAACATGGTAAAAAAAAAAGGGAAGATAGTTCTGATAGTGTCATTTAGAAAGCATAACTGAGAAAAGGTTTTGCATCATTTGTTATCAGATGCCAATTGCTTTGATGCAATGCAATGACATTCATATGCATTATTCAATGAGAATGACTAATGTCTATTCTTGTTGCAGGCTGCCTTATGCAGGGTACTTTGGAGGGGTGTCCGGCCTTAGCAAAAAACAGTTCCTCAAAATCAACGGCTTCCCAAACGAGTACTGGGGCTGGGGAGGAGAAGATGACGATATTTACAACAGGTAAATATGAATGTACTGTCTTTCAGTTGCGTGCAGTGCATAAACCGGGTACCCCTTCAAACCCCTACTCCCTCCTAGTCCATTTGCTTGAAAGAAATGATGTCATATGGATTTGTCCATGTAAAATCCTCCATGGATTTTAAGACTGCTTGCTCTGTCTGTAGCTGGAACATGTCCCACTGTTCACCATCAGCCTCACGCAAATGCTGCTGCAGGAAGGAATATGTTCATAATTTACGGTCAACGCATTTGCCCTTCTACTTGGAGCTGTGTAGGTGCGACTGCTAACAGCCACCCCCAAGGTGAAAAAAATACATTTGATTGGTCAGGTTTTCTGTCACTCTGCTAATACAAATGCATTTCAGAACCCTTCAAAATATCCTATTGTAGTGAGAATCTCCCTGGCACCAATTTAAATTAATTGAGCCTCACACAAGACATGTGGTAATTTTTGATCACACTTCACTTAAGGTGTATGTGTGCATGATTATTAATATCAGACGGCCACTCCCTCCATCCTTGGGGCACCAGCTAACGAGTTTCACCTTAACAGTAAAATAAATTATCCAAATGGACCATTCAATAAATTAGAAATATGTTAATTGGATGGAGTTGGTCATCTGATCAATCTGAAGGATTTGTCAAATTCGTCCTAACCCTTTAGAGCTCTTCTGTATCATCAACATAAGGAACACACAGTTATAATAAAATTAGTTTTATTTAAAAAAGATAAACAATTATAACTAACAAAAACTACAAAATTTTACTCATTTGCTAAAATATAAAATAAATGAATAGGTTAATAAATTGCATAGGATAAAATTATGTAAGTGGTTGAATTGGATGTATCAATGGTAATGGTATAATGGTATGACTATTGTCTTATGAAAGATAAATAGCTGTTTCTCTGTTAATTAAAAAGGTGAAAACCTTATATCTATTGACACATATAACTCAAAGATTATTTGCTAGATATTTGATACACATACTGTTACATTTGGCAGAGAGAGGCAGACGAGGAGTGAGGATCTACGTGCAGTTCTTTTTAATGAGATGAGCAAAAAGGGTGAACAGGATAACTAGAATAAAATAACACCAGGAACAAACAAAACAACCATGAGGGGAAAACACAACATAAACATGAAAAACCATCAAAGGAGAGTACGGGCAGGATTTAAACATACAGACTATCATGACATGCACAAACAACGATCGACGGGAAAGGAAAACAAACAGGGACAGGTTCAGGAGGCCTGGGAGGCGGCCACAGGACAGGGACAGGTTCAGGAGGCCTGGGAGGCGGCCACAGGACAGGGACAGGTTCAGGAGGCCTGGGAGGCGGCCACAGGGCAGGGACAGGTTCAGGAGGCCTGGGAGTTGGCCACCTGGACAGGGACAGGTTCAGGAGGCGGCCACAGGACAGGGACAGGTTCAGGAGGCGGAGCTGAGGTAAGCTCTGGAGATGAAGCTGAGGGAGGCTCAGGAGGCGGAGCTGAGGGAGGCTCGGGAGGCCCAGGGACCTCAGGAGGCGGAGGTGTGGGAGGCAGAACCATGGAAGGCTCAGGAGGCAGAGCTGAGGGAGGCTCAGGAGGCAGAGCTGAGGGAGGCTCAGGAGGCGGAGCAGAGGGCGGCTCAGGAGGCGGAGCAGAGGGCGGCTCAGGAGGCGGAGCCGTGGGAGGCTCAGGAATGCTCGGGAGGCGAAGCCCTGGAAGGCTCTGGAGGCGGAGCCGAGGGAGGTGGCGCCGTAGGAGGCTTTAGAGGCGGAGGCCTGGAAGACACTGGAGGTGGAGCCGAGGGAGGTGGCGCCGTAGGAGGCTCTAGAGGCGGAGGCCTGGAAGGCTCTGGAGGTGGAGCCAATGGAGGTGGCGCCGTAGGAGGCTCTAGAGGCAGAGGCCTGGAAGGCTCTGGAGGCGGAGCCGTAGGAGGCTCGAGAGGCGGAGCCCTGGGAGGCTCGAGAGGCTTGAGAGGCGGAGCCCTAGGAGGCACGAGAGGCGGGGCCCTGGGAGGCTCGAGAGGCGGAGCCCTGAGAGGCTCGAGAGGCGGAGCCCTGGAAGACTCGAGAGGCGGAGCCCTGGAAGGCTCGAGAGGCGGAGCCCTGGAAGGCTCGAGAGGCGGAGCCCTGGAAGGCTCGAGAGGCAGGGCCCTGGGAGGCTCGAGATGCGGGGCCCTGGGAGGCTCGAGAGGCGGAGCCCTGGAAGGCTCGAGAGGCGGAGCCCTGGAAGGCTCGAGAGACTCGAGAGGCGGAGCCCTGGGAGGCTCGAGAAACTTGAGAGGCGGAGCCCTGGGAGGCTCGGGAGGCGGAGCCCTAGAAGGCTCGGGAGGCTCGAGAGGAGGAGCCCTGGGAGGCTCGAGAGACTTGAGAGGCGGAGCCCTGGGAGGCTCAGGAGGAGGAGGAGCCCTGGAAGACTCGAGAGACTTGAGAGGCGGAGCCCTGGGAGGCTCGAGAGGAGGAGCCCTTGGAGGCTCGAGAGACTTGAGAGGCGGAGCCCTGGAAGGCTCGGGAGGAGGAGCCCTGGAAGACTCGAGAGACTTGAGAGGCGGAGCCCTGGAAGACTCAAGACACTTGAGAGGCGGAGCCCTGGGAGGCTTGGGAGGCGGAGCCCTGGGAGGCTCGGGAGGAGGAGCCCTGGGAGGCTCGAGAGACTTGAAAGGCGGAGCCCTGGGAGGCTTGAGAGGAGGAGCCCTGGGAGGCTCGAGGGGCGCTGGCTCTTGGACGGTCATGGCTACTGGTGCTGGCTCAGGGGCGGTCCAGGCTATAGGCGCTGGCTCAGGGGCGGTCGAGGCTACAGGCGCTGGATCTGGGACGGTCGAGGCTACAGGCGCTGGCTCTGGGACGGTCGAGGCTACAGGCGCTGGCTCACTGATGTTCGAGGCTACAGGCACTGGCTGCTTGGCCGAGGTAGGCAGAGGTTGGAGGGCAGAGGCCTTTCCTTTTCTCCTCTTCCTCCGGGTTGACGAGACTGGCAACGCTGGATCGCTGACCGTGGCTGGCGTGAGCTCAGTCTCGCAGACCGTGGCTGGCGTGGGCGCAGGCTCGTTGACCGTGGCTGGCGTGGGCGCAGGCTCGCTGACCGTGGCTGGCGTGAGCTGGGAAGCGGAAGCCTTTCTTCTCCTCCTCCTCCGAGCGGACGAAGTTGGCAGCGCTGGCTCGTTAATCAAGGCAGGCGTGGGGGTTGGCTTGCTGGTAGGTGGGGCAGGCGAAACAGGACGAGCCATGGACGACTGGAGGGTCACCACTGTGGGAGGAGAGGCAGGATCCTCCTCCACAACATCCACAGTGAATGGCGAGCCGCATGCCAGCAGCATCTCCTCCACAAAATCGCGGAGCGACCAGCCGCGCGTCGCCGGTGGCAACCGCTCCTTGAGCGAACCGGTCAGGTTATCCCGGAAGAACACCGCCAGGAAGGAGTCAGGGAAGTCAGTGGCCCTCGCTAGGTCCAGGAAGTCTCTAACATGGTCCTCCACCGGGAGGCTTCCTTGCCTCAAATTCAGGAGGCGGCAGTTTGCCTGAAGAACCTCTAGATCCATAGGTGGGTCGATCGTTCTGTTACGTTTGGCAGAGAGAGGCAGACGAGGACGGAGTGAGGATCTACATAAATACAAATAGACTAAGCTGTGTATTGCACATAATTATTGCTCAATGGGGCAGTTTTAACTGTTCATAAGATGGATAGCCTGAGGGAAAAAACTGTTCCTGTGACTGATGGTTCTGGTGCTCATTGCTCTGTAGCGCCATCCAGAAAGCAACTGTTCAAAAAGGTAGTGGGTTGGGTGAGTGGGGTCCAGAGTGATTTTTCCAGCCCTTTTCCTCACTCTGGAAGTGTACGGGTCTTGAAGGGAGGACAGTATATCCACAATAATCCTCTCAGTAGTCCGAACTATCCTTTGTAGTCTTCTGATGTCCGATTTCATAGCTTAACCAAACCAGACAGTTATTGAAGTGCAGAGGACAGACTCAATGATTGCTGAGTAGAACTGTATCAGCAGCACCTGTGGTTGGTTGAAATTCTTCAGCTGACAAAGGAAGTACAACCTCTGCTGGGCCTTTTTCATAATGGAGTCAATGTGGGTCTCCTACTACAGGTCCTTTGAGATGGTAGTGCTCAGGAACTTTAATAACTCCACTGCTGCCACAGTGCTGTTTATAATGGTGAGTGGGGTCAATGTTGGTGTGATCCTCCTAAAGTCCACTATCATCTCCGCTGTTTTGAGTGTGGTAAGCTCCAGGTTGTTTCGACTGCACCAGTGAGTCAGCCATTCAATCGCCCTTATGTATACAGACTCATTGTCATCGTGGATGAGGCCGATGAAAGTAGTGTCATCTGCAAATGTCAGGTGCTTGACATAGGGGTACTTGGTGGTGCAGTCATTGGTGTAGAGGTAGAAGAGTAGTGGGGGGGGCACCAGTGATTATCGCACATGTTCTGGGATTAAACTTCCCCTGATTCACAAGCTGCTGCCTGTCCTTAAGAAAGCTGGTGTTCCACTGACAGATAGACATGGGAACATAGTTGGTGTAATTTAATCTGGAGAATAGCTATGATGATTGTGTTGAAAGCCAAATTGAAGTCCACAAAAAGGATCCTTGCAAATGTCCCTGGTCTGTCCAGATGTTGCAGGATATGATGCAATATCATGCTGACTGCATCATCCACAGACCTGTTTGTTTAATAAACAAATTGAAGGGGATCTAGAAGAGTCCAGTGATGTCCTTCAGGTGGGCCAACACCAGTCTCTCAAATTATTTCATGACCACAGACATCAGAGCGACGGGTCTTAAGTCATTAAGTCCTGTGATTTTGGGTTTCTTTGGGACAGGAATGATGGTGGAGCATTGGAAGCAGTAGGGAACTTCACATTGCTCCAGTGATCTATTGAAGATCTGTGTGTAGATGGGGCCAGCAGGTCAGTACAAGATTTTAGACAAGTGGGTGACTCACCATCTGGGTCTTTTGTTTCTGGAAGACATGGCACACATCCTCTTCACAGATCTAAAGTACAGGCTGAGTAGCAGGAGGGGGGAGGAGAGGGGGTTCCAGGAGGTGTTGATGTTTGCGTGGATTGAAGGTCAGAGCAGGTGTGGGGTGTGAAACTAGGTCTTTCATGTCTACAGTAAAAACGCGTGCAAGTCGTCAGCCAGTTGTTGGTTCCCTACAGTTTTGGGGAATGGTGTATTGAAGTTAGTAATGTCCTTTAAACCACTTCAGACTGATACAGGTTGTTAGCTGTAAACTATGGTTTGTCATTGTTGTATGTTAAATAAGTCCTAGTAGGAATGCACATATCCTCACAGAAACTTATACATGATGTCACAGTATCTGGGAGCTCATCCAGATTGGTGTCTTCAGCCTCAAATACACTTCAATCAGTGCAGTCAAAGCAGGTTTGTAGTTCCAGCTCTGCTTTATTGGTCCATCTTTTTACATTCTTTACAACAGGTTTAGCTTATTTTAGTGTCTGCCTGTAGGTTGGAATAAGATGAACCAGACAGTGGTCATAGAGTCCCAAAGCTGCTCTAGGGACAGAACGATATGCATCTTTTACATTTACATTTCTACATTTGGCAGGCGCTTTTATCTAAAGCGACTTACAGAGCCCTTATTACGGGACAATCCCCCCAGAGCAACCTGGAGTTAAGTGCCTTGCTCAAGGGCACAATGGTGGTGGCTGTGGGGATCAAACCGACAACCTTCTGCTTAACAGTTTAGTGCTTTAGCCCACTACACCACAACCACTCCTTCAACAATCTTTTATTGTTGTGTAGCAATGATCCAATGAATTTCTGGTGTCTCTGGTGGGGCATGTAATGTGCTATTTGGGCAGTTCATGGGTGAGGTAAGCTTTATTAAAATATCCCAGATTAATAATAAGTGAGTCCGGGTATTGTTGTTCCGTGTCTGTGATCTGAGCAACCAGCTGTTGCAGCACTGCATTCATGCACGCATGTGAAGGAATATAAACACTCACCAGAATAAATGAGGAAAACTCCCACGGAGAGTAGAAAGGATTACAGTTGATAAAGAGTGCTTCCATATTAGGACAGCACATCTTTTTTAATGTTTTTACATCTGTAAACCACTTTTCATTGATGTAAAAGCATTTTCCACCGCCTCTCGTTTTCCCCGTTAACTCCGCAATTTGATTAACTATGAACAGCTAAAAGCCGGGCAGATGTAACGCGCTGTCCAGAATGGCTTCACTCAGGCAGGTTTCTATGAAGCACAAGGCAGCAGAGTTTGAAAAGCCTTGTTTGTATGGGTAAGGAGATGTAGTTTGTCCATTTTGTTAGGGAGAGAGTGGAGATTCGCTAGATGAAAGCCACACTGTCGGAACTTGGCCAGCGCACTGGCTTGCTTCCCTCGCTTTCATCTCATAGCACGCTTAAACAACACAGATGTGCCTCCGACTAAAATGTCCAGCAAAATATCTGAATAGTCCAAAACCAGGAAAAGATTGTCTGGTATGTGCTGCCGATTGTTCAGCAGTTCAATGCTGGTAAATCTGATTTGGAAAAAATTACTTAACACAAACAAACAAAAACTACAAAAGAATTGGAGGCAGCCATCAGCAGGGCCATCTTTAATCTTGAATCCTCTCTTTCTCCCTAATATAAGCTAAACCTCTTCGCTGTAGTTATAGCCCTGGTATAGGGATTCTGAACTTGCAATAGTCTCTTGTAGTGAGTCTCGGAACTCAGTCGCTCTTCTTCTGTCTCTCGGATGGACACTAAGAACATCGGTTGATCTGTTATCCTCTCTCTCTCTCTCTCTCTCTCTCTGTGAAGTGGAGACTTTTAATCTATTACATCTCCTACCAATCAGACCACAGATTTAGAATGTTCATTATTCTGTTAATGCTCCCAAAACAGCCAGGAACTCAGAATTATTATTCTGTTATTGCCTCTCTCTCTCATAGTGTGAGACCTGAACAAAGGTGTTTTAGGAGTGTATCCTGTTAATGACCCTCTGGACAGGGACTCGTGTGGTCATCCGTAGGATAGTTTTATACCTTCCTGATGACGAGGACCTTTCAGTTTGGTGCTTATTGTTTCAGGGTTATGATTGGCTGCTGAGATCAGATGGGGCCCACACATTGTGGGTCGCCCTCCCTTCTCTGTGTGGAACATTTGCATATTTTAAAGTACATAGTTAGAACAATGTATTTTAAGTCTCATCTATGCATTTTTCCATTCCCAAACCTCATCAAAAATACTCTTGGCATTTTCTGAAGATATAAAGACCAAACATGATATTGAAAGATTAAATATTATGCATCCATTAATTTATACCACCATAGTTCAGTTTGTGTGAACTATTGTGCTAATTGAACAACTGCAATTTACATAAACAGTTCTGTGAACAAACATGGAATGGATGTGTTGCAGTTGGTGTCCATATTAGGAATAAAAGTTGACCATTGACTATTGAGAAGGATTTTCCAACGTGTTGGAAGATCTTTCCTGCCTTGTGAGGGGTGTCTGGCAGTTGTCTGTGCAGCTTATCTGATTGCTGTGCTTAACATTTGTTTATGTTTGTCCTGCCACGATCCAGTCACAATGTTTTAACTTTTCTTTGCCTTGAAAGTTAGAGAGGGGCTCTGGCATAAACTGGCTCATGGAATGTCATCTGGTCCGATTGTTCACCACACTGTGCAGGGGGACTTAGTAACGTAGAACTACAGCATGATAATGAGCAGTTTTGATTGGCTGTCATGGGGGCTGTCATTATCCATCAAACAGGAATAACAATGCAAATATTTGAGGTAGTCTACAGTTATTTTAAGTTGTTATTGAAGTTGTATATCATTGTATTTTAATGTATTTTTTATTAAAAGCATATACATTTTAATAATAAACTAGGGAAAGAAAGTTTCATAATTTAAATAACTTTCTCAATTTATGTCACCCCTTTTCTGAAGGGTTTGAAGAGGCTGACTGCACACCACTGCTATCTTTGCATCTTGAATTGTAGATCTGACCTATAATTGACTCATGGGACAGGTCTGTTAATATTGTTAGGTGAATTGTCCTTGATCTTGTGAGAGAACTTTTGAGAGACTTAACTTAATGTTAAAAACTATAATGAACCCTACAACAAACCAGCTCATATTCTGTTTCTCTTATCATATCAATATAGGGCATTTATGTAGGAAAAAAGCCTCAAAAAAGGGTCAGAGAAAGTGTGGAAAGTAGTCATATTAAATTAAATTATGACTTTGTTTTTGCAATGGAAAACTCATTATAAGTGGACCATGAGTAGAAATATTTTTGGGGACATTTCTTATTTATTTTTCTTAAATTTTTACCAGCCTGTCACAATCATTTTGATCCTAGATACTTTAAAGTCACATTAAAAAGTTACTGTTGTCCACTGTTTTTAAAAAAAGGACTTAATTTGTTTTTATGTCTGTTGCTGTGGACTTATTAAATAAGATGAGTCAAAATGTATTCAGCCCATTTCCCACCACACCAATTGTCACACCAACTGTTCAGGCCATTAATAAAATACAGCAGCACAACTTCAAGAAAGTGGGCAGCAAAGGGGAGGATATTAAAATGGAAAAAGACTTCAAAGGTTTTATTTAAATGATGCATTAATCTAAGCTCTTTGCTTAAATTAAAATGAAACCTAAGAACTAAAAAAAAGTAGGTTATCATGTAAATGTCACTTTGGCTGTTGGTTCTCGCCATCCTGGTTATGCTTATATTTAAACTTTTGAAAATTTTTAAAGTTTGTGATCCTCGATAATGGATTTCCCATTCCTAATCCACTTTAGTTTCGATGCGTTTGCAGCTTTGGTTCAGAGTATAAATAAATATCCTTTCTTTCTCTGTTATACATTTTAATTGACCTAGTGGTTTCTAAAAGCCTTTATTTGTAGTTATATCATCCAGTTTATTTGTAGTTATATCATCCAGTTTTCTCATATCAGTAGCAAGCAAACCTTATACAATGATCACGTTTGCATGCACATCATTGTGCATGCAACACAAATCTTTGTTTGTGTTTTGCAGAATAAATAATCTCATACACATCTGGTATTGCATGAGGGTGAGTAAATTATTAGAGAATTATTTTTATTTTTGGGTGAACTATCCTTTTAAAGTCCATATTCTGGTTAAGCCTTTATTTTTAAAGAGATGTTTGCGTGCCCCTAAGCTATTGGAATATTCTTGTATAGATTTAATCAGCATATTCTGAATAATCTAAGACCAGGGATGGGAAGTAGAATTTTGGGAACCAGAAAATTGTCTTAAAAGAATATCGCCATATTCTTATTAAAAGAAGAACATTGATTTGCATATAAATGTAGTCATTGTTTCTAGACACAGTTTCACTCACTTTCCAGGATGGCATTTTGTTTTGAGATCTGGTAAACAGGTTTTGAAATGTGGCTGAAAGGCTTTTAAAAAAGCATGACTAAGCATGCATCATCAGAAACTGTCACTTCACTTTGAACAGTGTCTTTCTGCTGTTTCTTGGTCTTCTTCTATCAACAAAAACACTGGGATATGTATCTCTGTAGGGACCAGCTGTATACACTCGCTGCTCACAAATCCACACCGTGTCCAGAAAGAAATGTGTGAAGAGATGAGCCCTGACTGCCTAATGCATGTCTCTCACAATAATGAATAGCTACATTTCCACTAGCTATCATTTTTTCCCCTGCTCAGGTGATGGGAGAGCAAAGCATGCAGTATATCAGGGCACGCACACTGTTGCAACAGAGATAACACTATTGGAGATATAAAAATCATCCACGGCACATGTTTCTATGTGTCACTATTTCAGCTGTTTGGATTTGCATTGACAGTAGAGATCGAAGGTGGAGGTTGTGATAAAGCGCACCTCTCACGTCGCCTTTTTCTTCCTTTGCCAACTGCTTTTATTGACATGATTAGAGAGATGATATAAATTAATAAATAAGCTTTATAGCTTGATACCCACAAAAGATTTGATGCTGTAAAACAACAACATTTGCCCTGAGATCTTTCCCTGAACTGAGGTATTTTTATTGGGAGAATGTGACAAGATTGTTTTATTGTAGTTAATTTTGTGGCTTTAATTATGTCTTCTACGATACATTTATTTATGACTGCTGGTCTTTTTGGATTTTACTATGCCCAGCATTCATCTCATCAACAAATTACTGATGAAACATTAGTTGCCGAAGGTTTTTTTTGATTTTGCCAATGATAACGAATATGAGACAAAAAAGATGCATCGTGATGATAATTAAATATGCCGAGAAATAAATATATTAACAGTGCAAGATATAAACAGCAAAAGAAACATCTAGAGAAACACCTGTTTATAGAACAAAACATTAGATATGGATTCATCTAAATCAGGGGTGCCCAATACGTCGATCGCGATCTACCAGTCGATCGCAAAGGCAATGCTGGTAGATCGCACAAAATTTAAATGTACTTTCGTTAAATTTTAATAAAAATAAATATAATGTCTTTCCTTCTTTTACTTTTTGCCTGACTTGCACTTGACGAGTAAATATTGACCATGCGAGGTTTTGTTTATTCAGTTGCGTATTCGCAAACCTAGTTGTCATGGCAACTGAATAAACGAAACCTTGCTTGGTCAACATTTACTCATCATCAGAATAAGGTAAATGCCCTGGCTATTGTAATCTATTGTGCTGTAGGCCTAGGTGTTTTGGGTTTAGTTTTAAAACTGAATGATACATTATTACATTAACATTGAACATTATTATATATTTTGTTATTAATTAGAAGATGAATTCCATGTAGGGATACATGCAGTTGTCCCAACAAGTATTTTCTTATTTTAAATGAAACTGTGTTTTTTTAGTAGGTAGATCTTATTGAGTTGGTCATTTAAAAGTAGATCGTCGCACAAAAAAGTGTGGGCACCCCTGATCTAAATAATCCAGTATGCTGAGGATTTCCCTGCTTGAGCTGCGTGAGTTAAACGCACTAAAAACAGGCTAAACAAACCGCTTTAAAAGTGTTAAATACTTCACTTAAATGCTTCCTATTTAGACATGAGTTTAATTAGCAGCCATATCACCCTGTAGCTCAAGACTGTTTGCCCACTGAAGTTAAGCAGGGTTGAGCCTGCTCAGTACCTGGATGGGAGACCTCCTGGGAAAACGTCTAGGTTACGTATGTAACCCCCGTTCCCCAATGGAGGGAATGAGACGTTGTGTCAGAGAAGCGACACTAGGGGTCTCTCTTGAGCGCCGATATTCACCTCTGGACTATGAAAAAAGGCCAATGAGAGTTGGCAACCAGTATTTGCATGTCCCGCCCCCGGACATACGGGTATTTAAGCGGCACAAATATGGGAGTTCATTCAGGATTTTTCTGAAGAGCCGGAAATGGTCCGGCCACAACAGTGGCTCGGCTCAGCGACGTGGCAGGGGAGACACAACGTCTCGTTCCCCCCATCAGGGAACGGGGGTTACATACGTAACCTAGACGTTCCCCTTCTGTCGCTCTCTCCACGTTGTGTCAGAGAAGCGACACTAGGGGTCCACTTATAAAAGTGCCATGCGCTTAACCGTGTACGTGAACTGCTGATACAGGAGCGAGCAGGTATTCTTACGTGCAGGACGACCAACTGTATCAGGCTGCACGTACCCTTCCCCAATGCCCCATTTAAGCCATCAGGATTCCTTATCATTACCCTGGAGGGGGGAACAAGGTGCTGGCCGCCAACCTGGGAACGGGCCAAGCCTGGCCGGGCCTCTTTTCTCTCTATGTTTCTCGCATACAGCAACTAAGGCCGGGGCCCTTACACGCATTGAGGGAAGGGGGTCTTAGCCCTTATTCAGGGCGGAGAAGACCCTGCGGAGGCCATGCCTACCCGAGAGGGGAGGCAAGTTTAAATGGCAAAACCATCAGAGGCCTGCTTAGGGCCTATGTGGAAAAGTTGGTGCGGTGGTGGATCCAGCCTCATAGAGGGGGGAACATACAGCACGGCAACCGAGGCAGCCATGACTGCCTAAGGGAAACACGGGAGTCCGCTCGCCAGAGGGGACAGAACCGTGGTGTTACACACAGGGGGAGTCCGAAGGAGGCCTTACCTGTGGAGCACCTATACCAGCACAGGGTAGCTTGCGGTACCCGCAGTGGCTTGGGTCGGCGAGTTCCTCCGCTGAACTGCGACCCACGAGGGCTAAGGAGGAATCAACCAGTGTCCCAAACCTGAGATCTCCTGGGAATGAAGGCGCACTGTTTCCCCTGGTTAGGAAGGGTGCTCCTCGTGGTCGTGATTAGTGGTTCTCACTCTCAATGGGTTGTATGGTAAGTTGTGTGTGGATTGTGGAGTGTAGCATGAGCCTCCACATGTTGTGAGTCTACGTGGTGTCATTCACAATGAGCCACGTGATAAGATGCGTGGATTGACGGTCTCAGAAGCTCAGAGACTTGTCCTCCGCCACCCGGATTGAGGTGAGTAACTGCGCCATCACAAGGACCTAAAAAGTAGTGTGAATTGGGCATTCCAAATTGGATCAAATATGTTTTTTTAATTAATTAAAAAATATATATATATATATATATATCCAAATACTTATTGGGGCTCTTGTAAGTGACTTGATATACAGCTTTCCAGAACTCCTCTTGGTAGTGGTGATCAAGCCTGAAGATCTAGTGTGTGCTGTTTTCACAGACACGGTGGCAATAGAGTTGCAAAGTGCGTTCAGTTGGGAACAGCTTTTCAGAGACAAGACGGAAGAGTGAATGACATGTGGGCACAGCTGCGTGTTCTGCTTCGAACTCCCCATTGACTGGTGGGAAGACACAAAGATTCATATTCTTGCCCACTCAGTCCCTCTGGGTGGAAGTTTACTTGAACATACTGTCACTCCTCTAGTACCAGTTTGCATGGGCTTCAGGGACTCATGGTCACTGTCAGCAAAACTTTTTTCTCTCTGTGTCTTTGAAGGTCACTGGTCTGACAGCATGGGTCCTATATAGTGCTAATTTTAGTAGCGGTTTTAGCTTGTTTATGTTGTTGTGCAGTTCCACCCCCAATGTTGTTGACTTGGAGGGATGGGTTGGGTGCTTCTTATGGCTAATTGACACATCACATTTTTTAAGCTTAATATTCTGCAGCCCTTCTGCCTGTGTGAATATGCCCCTCCTACATTGATGACTTAGAAGGGGAATTTTGTTTGAAGTTGATCCTTCTCTGATGGCAGCTGGCATCAGTGTCTAGAACCCCTGTTTCATGCTGTAGTTGATCCTGTAGTTTAGCTGATCTTGTAGTGTCTCCTCTAGCCATAAGGAAGAGCTATTTGCAGGCCTGTTTAAAGATGCCATGCTGATACAAAGTAGCCAAGGTCAGTCTGCACTGATGAGAATCTCCTGCAGCCATGATTGCCCTAAGTTTCTCTTGAAAAGTATGACAAAGTGAAGTTATTCTCCAGCTACACTGCACCCACTTGAACTGGTACATAAGCCATCAAAATTTAGTTTTCATTGTTTTGTTGCCTATTTGCACTGTTATTATTGTCACAGAGCTGAACAACTAGGCCTGGTGGTTCAGATCTTTATTTGCCATCAAACATTTTCACTGCCCCTACCAAAAAAATTAAAAAATAATAATATATATATACACACACACACACACACACATAAACACTACTGGTCAAACGTTTTGAAACACTTACTCATACTTTATTAGCTTATCTTTATGCTGAATTGTTTTAATACATTTTAGAATAATATTAAAGTCATCAAAACTATGGAATAACATAAATGTAACTATGGGAATTATGTTGTAACTAAACAAAATCCAAAATAAATCAAAAGTGTGTTGTATTTTAGCATCTTCAAAGTTGTCACCCTTTGTCTAGAATTTGCAGAAATGTACTCTTGATATTTTCTCAACCAACTTCTTGAGGTATCACCCTGGGATGCTTTTTAAACAGTATTAAGGAAGATCCCATCTATGTTGGACACTTATTGGCTGCTTTTATTTATTATTTGGACCAAGTCATCAATTTCAAAAACTTTATTTTATTACATTTTGGTTTTATAATGAAATAAATTAATATGGTGGCACAATTATATTTTTGTCTACAAAACTTATTTCAAACATTTAAGCTTATGCCTTCAGATCAAAAGATTTTTAAAATCATGAGAAACATTTCAGTGAAGTGTTTCAAAACTTTTGACCGGTTGTGTGTGTGTGTATATATATATATAGACATAGAGAGAGAGAGAGAGAGAGAGAGAGAGAGAGAGAGAGAGAGAGAGAGAGAGATATTACACAAGGATTTTATTTAAAATGATAGCACACATAGCATTACTGATTTGTAAATTTTTCTCAACACATTCTAACTTACAGTAGGCTTCCAAGACTATCACAAGTCATTCTCACATTTTCATCAGCCAGCTACATAGCATTTCCTTGGTGATATTTTTCAATCAGGAGAATTCACAACAACATTCAGTGCATTAATGAAAACCAAATGTTTGAAAGGCATAAAATGTCCATGTCCATGATCAGTGGGCCTCTTTAATGAAACTTGTGTAAATGGATGAGTAAACTAGGAGTAATTTGCACATAAAATAGACATTCCCGAAAACTATTCTCCAGATTCACAAACGCAACGTACATCCCAGATTTGTTAGTTAAACACGTATTTGTTAGTGAATTCCAACCATTTTTATGTAGGGGGGGGTCATGTGTCGGTCTGCGGGAGAGGGAGAGCTGTAAGGCTCATCACCTGGGTCGTAATTATCTCTAACACCTGTCTCTCATTACAGTGATAGTGGAGGGAGACCTGATAAGGCATGACAGAGTATTTGGGGGGGAGGGAATGACCCACAGACCGAAACCAAGCATAGAGTGTGTTTTTCCACATTACTTTGTGTTTGATTTCTTTTGTATTGATGTTACCGTCAGGTGTCTGAAAAATTATAAAAATTAAAAGTCTGTCCTTGAACCTGCTTTGCTGTCTCCTGACTCCTCCATTGCCCACGAACTGAGAACCTTTTACACTTATGTTACTAATGTAAATTCTATTGAGATTGTTCAACTTTAAAGCATTATAATGAGAAAGTCAAACCTCTCAAACTGCTAGAGAGCCTCAACATTATAAACAGCACTGATGAGTTAAAGAGACGATAAACATCAATTACATGGCTTTATAAAAACCACATCATCGTCCTTACTAAAAAATGTATCATGTTTTTTACTGCAGTAACACTGACTTGTAACTGGTAAAGACTCATATTAAATATTTTAGGGCAAATCTATAAGACTTACTTTTTATTACTGAATATACTGTAATTGTAAAAGTTGTACTTAAACTTTCCTAAATGTGTTTAGGCTAATAGTTTTTTCATAATACATACTATAGTTAATTTTTTTTAGAAAGACTATCTACATTGGCCTAACCATGTTAATGAGGAGCCATTCATGATCTTACCTGTCGTTACCTGAGGTATTGACCTTATAATTATATATGCCACTGTTAAACAATAAAAGAACAATGGTAAACTTTCATAAAGGCTAATACAATTTCAGATGAAGGGGTTAAAATCTGGACTTCCATGAATTAATAAAAAGGTTTTCCTCATGTTCTTTCCTACTCCTCATCTCATTCTCGTTCAAAGAAGATATCCAAACAAATGCATGCAATTAAAGTCTCTAGTTATCTTTATCACTTTTTGAAAAGTGGGGGATCTATGCAGAACAGTACTAAAAGGATGTGAACTCAAGTCGTAACACTTTTATTCAGCAAACGCACTGGTATTCTGGTCTCAATTAAAGTGGGAACTATAATCTAATAAAGATTTGCAAGCTATGACGTGTGTGGGGCTTTTCTTTTCTTTTTTTCTATTGTATTGTGCATGCACCTGCCCGCGACATGTTTATTTATAGATTTAACAGCATTAACATAAACCATGCGTCATCAGCTCGATTTATCAATGCCTATACTGCATTAGTGAAACCTAAATTAAACCTAATCACGTTAGAGTATACACTTTTTAGAGAAGATAAAATGTAAACTGCATCTTCCCACAACCTTTTCACTACAATTGCTTTTTACTAATGTATGTTATTTATTAAAGTTACTTTCATTTTTTTCAATATTTATAAAACAATATCGCATTAGTTAATTATTTCATTTAATTTCACTTGTATCAATATGCAGTCAAAGTAGATTTCCAAAAAGACCACAAAACCTTTGGATGTCTTAGATGCACAATTTACGTTTGGTTAGGAGCGGGTGTAAATTCTGTTTGTAGCAACTAACATTTTGAAAATATTAAAACTTTCATGAATGGGAGAATTTACATCATATTGGCTTTACGAACAATTAAGAGAAATAATTGTTCTGCTTGCATATCACAAATGAGGCCCAATGAAGGTAATGAAAGTAATAGTTATGGCCTAAAACACTCTCACACTGGTCCCGTGCCGGGCAACCTTTATTGTAGAGCCCTCTTGTCAAACACTTGTACTGCTAGTTTAAATCCATATCTTAGCCAGTCTGTCCTATGCCCAATTTTCATAACTCCAGATGTTGACATACAGATGTATTTGTTGTCAAGCAGTAGTTGTGTAGTAGTGCCAAGGAGACTTCACAATAATCATATCTTTTTTTATAATAATTCTTCCATCTGAAATAAAGTGCAATATCTAAATAGTAAATTATCCCAAAAGCCTGCTTAATGGAAAGAGCATCCACCCACTATCTTGCTTTGCTTGACTTGCAAAGAGCTAGAAGCTGGACCGAAGGTCATCTCTGCCTGCATGCATTCATTGCATTAAGTCATTGTGGATAGAAATAGCCCAGAGGAGTGTGTGTGTGTGTGTGTGTGTGTGTGTGTGTGTGTGTGTGTGTGTGTGTGTGTGTGCGCAAGAGGATGGTGCACTCAAATGACTGTGTCCTAGCTTCATCCACAGCAAATTTTCCATCAGACTGACTTGAAACAAAATGCAAAGTTAAAGAAGCCTTTGGAAAGTTGTCCTCTCCCCTCTGGCCATGTGGACAGAGACACAGCCTGTCGTGCTTTCATTTTCAGAATCCGTGGAGTTGGAGAGGAAGAATACCCTGGAGGGGCATTTCCCTTATAAAACAGAAAGAGGAGACTGTGGAAGGCAGTTGACAGGTGTTCCACTGTGGAATTTAAGTTGAAATTTAATAGATATGAACAACTCTTGGGAAGACTTGAATAAAACATTATGAGCAGGCACACAACCAAATTATCCTAGTCTGGGTGTGTGCAAGTCCATGGGCATTCAGGGATACATGGCTTAAATCAAGGGTCTGCAGGTTTGGTGGTATTTCACAGCTGACTTAATTTCCAAAGCAGACAGAATGTGCATAAAATGCTGAACATTTGGTGGATGTACAATTATGGATATCAGTGTCTTTTGGAAAGTTTGAAATGTATTGGCCCATTTGAACATTCCATCAGTGCAAGTCTATGGGATTTTTTATTTTCTTCTTTGTGAAAACCATTAAGTCTTTTAATTTAGAAACTACTACAGATCTTTATGATGGTCTGTGCTGAGTTTGGTGGATATAGCTTGACAGCTCTAAGAGAAGGTAGTGTTCGAAATTTTGAAAAAATCCCTAAACAATGTTTGTAGAACTGTTGTTGGCTTCACCAAGCCAACGAATGTATACATTTGAATGGAAGAAATAAGTATGTTAAAAAGTAATCTTGACCAACAGTTTAGGGGATTTCAGCCTTTCGCTATTTAAAAATATAGGAGATGAACTGGCACTAAAATAGACTTAAAATAGCTACCCGTAGGCGATACCAAAATGGCCACCAAGTGAACTGACTTGCCTTAAATAGACTTTGAGATGAGTCAAGCTGTGCTTCCTATCTTAGGCCTGACTTCTCAGTTCTGAGAGAATGTGGATATGTTCGGAATTGCATACTACCATATACCTTGTACTATTTTTGCAGTATGCCGTACTTATACTGTTGTTATTATTATGCACATTTTCTTTATGCATGGAATACCCAGATGAACTACTACATTTGCCAAGATGTGCATTGTGCAGTTTGCGATAAATAAATAATTGGACATAAAACAAATTAACAATTTGTTGAAACTGTGGTATTATGTAAGAAGAAATAAATCATGGAGTCTCTAGAAATAGTTGAATTTCACCTCCGGTTTGCATCAAAGTTCTGTTGGTGATTTATTTTTTCCTTTTTTTTTGTGCAAAATTACATTCTGACTGCCCATTATCCTACTTATTACAAGACTACTTGCCAAATACAAAAATAAATGGATATCAGATATTTATTTTAGTTTACTTCTTGAGATCGTGGAGTGACACGAGAAGTAGGAAAGATGGATCGCAATACCCGGATGACTGGTCTGATATCACTTTTTCTTTACTATCAGATGGATCGGTATTGAGTGTTCCAGAGAGCCATGTAATAATGGCTTTTATTTTCTTTTATTTCTTTTGAGAACTGAAAGCCACTCACTAATTTTAACATATATGATAAATGTGAAGTCAATGTAGATGCTACAGAAAAGCTTTTATTACATGTAAATGGACATGGCACTCTGGTGCCTTCTTTGATATGAGTTTTCAAGTTTTCAACGAAGTTTTTCAAATCACTGCACTTTTCTTGACAAGTACCAATGTCACAGACTAAAGCATCAATTCCTAATGGCTCAACAGATGTCTTTGAGGGCCTGTCTTTGTGATACCTGAATATGTGAGCCTTGAAAGCAGTGAACTTTTTAAATGTTTTGGAGCAATCAGGAATACCACATTTGAAAACAGTATTAGGAATATGACTATGGATTTTCATGTGCTGGCAAAATGCTGACAACGATTCAAAAGCACAATCACAGAACTGACACCATGGCATTTTTGTTTTGTAACATTAATACCACTATAAAACACTTACGTTAGCACTGGACCGTCATCAGATTACAAAACCTGAAACGAAAAAAATACATATTAATTAAAAGCAGGTCATGCAAATGACATGGTAAATGTTGCCTATGTCAAATATCGAAGTTAATTTACTTTGTAAAGAGGTGGAACAGAATGGTTTTTTTTTTTCACGGTAGCAAACCACGTTCACAAAATCAAACCATTCGTGTTAAACAATATTATATAGAGATGCGAACGCAAAAAAAATAAAAATAATAGATTGGCTTACCTTATCACAATCTTGTCAAGCTGTAAAATCCACTTTTGGTCACCGCGCAAGTTAGAATTAGTTGTCAGATTCTTCCTCCCGTCTTCATGTGACGTTAAAATTTTCTGCTGCATCACGGCGACTATGTTTGAAAGATGCTCACAAAAGCTTACACGAACCGAAGCTCACACGAACCAAAGCTTCAAGATTGCTCACAAATTCACAGACACTGTATTGATACAAGGAATTAAATCAGTTGAGTCCCGCTGAAAAATCAAGTAAGCCTGTACTGTCTGTTCGCGTCACGTTTGATCTGAGCGCGAAAAAAAATCAATCCCACAATGCAGTGCCTTTACAGTATGATACTGTATTACAAATTTATCAGGATGAAAACAGAATTGTGATGTATATTTACAGCTGTTCTGTAAAAAATACAGCATAATACTGTATTATGAAAATACAGTACAATACTGTAAGAAATTACCTGTAAATTTACAGTAAAGGGTTACAGTGTACAACATAATCAGGTCATGTGTATACTACAGTTTGAAAATTCTTGCAAATTAAATACTATTCTGCCATTTTGAAAATGCAGGATATACAGTTTAAATACATTTTATGCTGCACAGTATGCAATATTCTAATCTGTCATCCCAAACACAGCCTGTGAGTTAAGAAATAGAGGGAGGGGGAGATGGAAATTGTATTTGATGAGTTGTAAAGATGAAAAGAGCCAGTCAAGGTCAGTCATTTTGCCATATTTTATGGCCACTCCTCCATCCCTCCCTTTCTCTCTGCCTATTGCTCTCTCTTTCTACACCTTTTCTCTCTCTCTCTCTCTCTCTCTCTCTCTCTCTCTCTCTCTCTCTCTCTCTCTCTCTCTCTCTCTCTCTCTATCTATCTATCTCTCTCTCTCTTTGTATCTCTTTCTCTCTCTCTCTGACCTGATCTTTTTCCCTACTCCTTTCCCATTTCTGTTCAACAAGCAAGACGTGAAGTAATAGCAATGATTCCAATTTCCCTCCACTCCAAGGGTCTAATGCAATAAACTGAACTGCAGGGAGGGAGGAAGAAATGCGATCTAGTAAAATGATCAGTTAATCCAATCAAGGACAACGTTTACTGGGCCAAAACAGATCACCAGTCAAGGCTATTAATTATTATTTTACCATTCAGGGCAATCATTCTCTTCATCATAAACTGATTTGTTGGCTAATAGAGACACTGTTAGTTAGTTTGTCATTACCATATGCCACTATTTTTATGGTATTAAAGTAATTCCCTTTGTTTTTGTTGTTGAATAATAGGTGTTTTTTTGCTCTTTTTCTGAAGGCGTTGTGATGCTTTTTTTAATTTATAGCAGTCTTTTGTCCGTTCCCAGCCAAGAAACAAGCACATTTTTTTCTGTACAGAGGCACAAAAGTCCTTTCAAACACAAATCTTTTAGATATTCAGTATGGCTTTTCAAGGTCATTACATGGCACAGCATTTTGCATTTTCCCAATCAGACGACTCTTGCCAGCCTCAGAGTTATCACAGCAGTCTGAGCCAAGCGCAAAGGACTTAGAGTTCAAGGAACATGCTGTGAACAAATCGCCAAATAAAATCTAAAAAAGCTGAGTGAATCAACGCCATAATATGTGTGTATAATGTGCATAATAATGAACACAAATCAGGCCACAAGTCATTTTACCCTCCTTTTACTCAAGACTCACGGCTGTTTAGCCAAATTACTGCAGGTTTCCAGAACGTCAACCAGTCAAATTGACACAGAATGTTTAGGCTGTTTCAGATTCTTGGGCCTGGGCCAGAAGAGCTAAAAATTGTTTGATTCGTATCAGTCTCTAGCCATCCTGATGCAGTTAAACAAGATCTGCCATTAAGAATTTCACAAGTGTGCAAGGTTAATACCATAGCTCTCCCACACTCTCACTGACAGTAAGTTCTTTAAAAGTTTTTCATATTTGCAGGCACTTGACTCTTGCCAATTAAATGATTAAGTAAGCTGATTATTATTGTAATTGTTTCAGTTTTTATATTCGGGTTTAATAAAGTATATATAATCTCCATCATTATTGAATCCTCCTTTAGATTTTTTAGTTTAATTTTATTGTGCCGTGCAGACCTACTATTGTAGTATTGCAGTTTACTTGCATTGTCCACTGAGGATGTAGATTGTGCAAGTGGGTAAGCAAGAGACAGACACAGCAAGGCATTTATTTGAAATATTAATACACATAAAATTTCCAAAAGGGGGAATTAAAGTATAAATTTGTCAAAGTATCCAAAATAATAGGGGAATCTGGCATCCTTGAGGTGAGATTGGGGCTTTGTGTAGGTCAGGAAGTGCCCAAGCGATGGTCAAGGACTTGCCCGTGGTCCGGCGTTCACATGCACTCATTGATTCCGGGGCGCAAGGGGCGGTAGCTTGTGTGGTGACCTGTCGTCCCTGGGGCCACGGCGAGTGTGAGGAGAAGTGCGGCTCGACATCCTAGCCCACCATCCGGTGTCCTAGATCTAACTTGTCTGCTACCCTTACCGCTCTGCTCCTGGACCTGCGAGGACGCCAGTGTGTGGACACATGGCGATAAAAGCCGGCTCTAGGAGAGGCACGCTCTACATTTTAATGGCAGTGGTGATGAGTCTATATTCATATCAGGTGTGCCACATCATCTGCTGCTCAAACAAGGCTAATTAAATTGCACCTTTCCTCTCTCCTGCCCACTCCTTTAGTGAGCCTGGCTGATTTACGGCCCTCAGAGTCGTGGTGACGATGACGTGAGGGAAGGCCTGGTCATCCAGCCACAATTATAATATAAAAATAAAGTGCCTTCAATTGAAATTGTATCAGCCTTATCACGAGTATCATATATATATATACTGCATATATATATATATATATATATATATATATATATATATATATATATGCAGTATATTGAATATACAGTATGTAGTAAAATACATAGGGCTGTGTCGATACAATAAAATATCGATATATTGTGATACTTTTTCTCATGATATTGTTTTGATACTATAGGTACATATTTATATACAACTATTTGTGAATTCATATCATAAAAACACAAAACATTTGCACATTGTTACTATTAATTACAAAATTAATTTAATGAGCTCACCAAGAGACAAAAATGTTAGTTTTTGAGCTATATGCTCTACATCAGACATCAGTATATAACTAAATTATACCCATATTAATTTGAATTGAAATTGGATCTGATTTGTAATCGAGTCAAATTATGATATCGTTACAATATATCGAATAGTGAAGTGCATTAAAATACATATCGTATCGTTAGGTGCCAGGCGATACCCAGTACTAACAATACAAACATTAATGTGTGGTGGATAAAACACATGAATATTTAATGAAAAACAATATTTAAATATGTAAAGAAGAGTGTTGTTTATCTTTCTTAAAGCAAGTATCTTATCGGTTATAAATGTTTAAATGAATAAAATAATATAAAAGTGAAAATGTCCAGGTAACCTCAAACCATGGGATCCATCCACGCAGTGAGCAGGGCCGTAACACAACAATTGTTACTTGCAATTGTATGTTTCAACCACAAATGTCGCTAGAGAGCACACAGTTCCAAAGTACAGCTTTAAGATTGTTCTTTGAAGGTGAAGTGTGTACATTTTTGTTCTATTAATGGCACCAAATGGAATAGCAATCAGTTTGAGCCACCTGATTGGGCATACTGTAACAACATTGGCTCAGCCAATGGTGTGAAATGGGGCGAGACTAACTAGTTACTCTCCATTCACTGCCATTCAAACATCCTCAATGTGAGAACTCAGAAATACAAGTTTGTGCGACTAAATTTCTTATGACGCTGTCAAACCTGCATGATGATAGGACACGTTACCAATAGGAGATTGAAATGTCACACACTGACCTCTTGGCTCAGTTTAAAGGATTCATATTTCAAAGCTGTATGTTTTTATTATTGCTGGAAAGTGAGTAGAAGGTATATTTAAAAATGTGTATTATAATATTTTTTTGTTATTTGTAAAGTGTTATTTACTAAAACCAGAAGCTCTCCCATTTAACATTAAATCCTGGTCCATTGCGATTTCCAAAAAACCTTTGAATGCTCGAAGCCTAGTGTGACCACCCCTTTAATGGTACAGCAAGTGCAAGTTTTGCTTTAAAGAATTAAAATATATGTATGTATATATATATATATATATATATATATATATATATATATATATATATATGAACTAATAATAAATCATATACACCAATCAGCCACAACATTAAAACCACCTGTCTAATATTGTGTAGGTCCCCCTCGTGCTGCCAAAAAAATCTACAATCAACATCTCAGAATTGCATTCTGAAATGCTATTCTTCTCACCACAATTGTACAGAGCGCTTATCTGAGTTTCCATAGATTTGTCTGTTCAAACCAGTCTGTCCATTCTCTGTTGACCTCTCTCATCAAAAAGGCATTTTCGTCCACAGAACTGCCGCTCACTGGATGTAAATTCTAGAGACTGTTGTGAGTGAAAATCCACGGAGATCAGCAGTTACAGAAATACTCAAACCAGGCCATCTGGCACCAATAAATTAATTGATTATGAGTGACCAATTTTTTTGCAAGAAAAACATGGTCACTGTCATGCCTCAAGTTGTTTTCTCAGTCACAATTACTAATCTAGTTCCATATACTGTCTTTTCTCTCATCATAATCTCAGGCCCTCAGAAATCTCCTTTCTCTTTCTGGGTCAAGAATACCCAGAGATTACCTCCAATCCCTCTAGCTGCATTATTTATGACAAAAGCCCCTGCTCTTGTATTATTAGGGTGAGGTATATAAAAATTAAATGAATCATAAGAGCCCACACAAACACACAGCTGCATGCATGCATGCCCTTATTCTTCACAGAAGGATTTCCATCTAATCAAATGCTTTAAGAAAGGCATCGTCCTTCAGAAACACAGCGCGAGGATCAGAGCTCGAACGACACAATGTTCACGTGGCAAACATAAAATCTGTATGAATGCCAGGACATCGAGCCAAGCAGGAGATTAGAATGGTTGGATTGTTCAAGCAATCCTGAGTCGCTCTAAGCTGTAGTTATTCAAACAAATGGGATTGCACTCCAAGTAGGGGTGTGTGGGGCTGCCTGGCCTGGCTGCTCTCTTCAACGAAAGCTACTGACAGAATTCATAGCTGCTGAGATTTTGTTGTCATTTTCGTTTTTTTTTTTTTGTTTTTTTTGCTGAGTTTACATTTTCTGGCATTTGAGTGGGTTCAGATGTCTTTGCTGCATCTGCTTAATCTTCATTTTTTGCTATTTAGTGAAAGTCAACTAATAGTGACTTCAAATTTGGCTACTATTTATTATTTCATTTATTATTGTTTACTTGTCTGAGTACTTTAGTAAATTAAATTACTTAAGTAATTAGTGTCAGTTTTTGCTGTGGTATCAAAATTTGTATTGTGAATCATGATATTTCACTGGTTTTGTTAAAGAATACTAATATTTTGGTATTGTAACAGCATTACAGTATACATAATGTTACACAAAGGATTCTGACATGCCTTGGTGCCTTCCTAGCTCCATATACTGCCTTCGAAGGCAGCGTTTTTAGCTTTTAATACAACCCAAATTATTTTTAGAACGGACACAAAGGAGCAAAACAGGAAGTGTTTGTTATTTGAATTGAGCAATGCCCTCCCTCCCCAAACAGGTGGGTATGACTGTGTCATTAGGCCAACGTGTGTCTACATGAGCCCAATCAATCAGTCGCAATGAAACCCCATACATGCTGACCATAATGTTTTTTTTATTGTTCTCTCAGAATCACACTAAATGGGATGAAAGTGTCTCGGCCTGACGTGAGAATCGGCCGCTACAGGATGATCAAGCATGAAAGAGACAAGCACAATGAACCAAACCCCCAGAGGTAAGACCCTGTTTTTCTGCCACCTCCTTCCAGTGGAGTGTGAAAGCATTGGCCCCTCCTTTACGGTCTCTGTTTAAGTTTTGAGCTATGCTGGGAAGCATCAAATCACACCACTTATCCGAACTTTTAACTCATTGATCAAAAACACAGCAGAGCACTTTGCAGAGCAGATACAGTATATATTTGTCAGTAACATCGAATAAATATTATTTTACAGATGTTTGGCAGATTGCATTCTTGTATTTAGCTTCACTGGTGCAAAGAGTAGAGTGAGTGGTCCACAACACAACATATGCTGTGTTGTGGATGCTGGTGTGCTGATGTCCCCCAACAGGCTTCTTTACTCGCTTAACCAGCATAAAAGGGGGGAATAATCATCAAATATTGTCACAAAGTCTACCATTGTGAGTTTGTTCTATTGTAGACATTGTGAGTTTGTTCTATTGTATACTTTGTTCCGCTTGTCTCTCTGAAATATCTAAGATTGTAAGAAAGTTTTGTCCTTTTCAAGATGCATTTAGTTTTCTAAATATGATTGTGTGTGTTTATGCCAAGAGGGGGAAGTTCTTCATGGATGAATAGCTCAAACGTCTTTTTGTGTGTTAAATAGCTCAATCAACGAGTCGATAAGCCCATCCATGCACGCTGGGCCGCAAGCCAGATTGTTCCCAGGTAGAAAAAGCTTCACACAGGAGCAATTAATTGCAAAACGATTCCTATAGAAGCAGGTTGGTCCACTCTTGCTTGGTGGTTGTCAATCTTGGGAGAGCTTGACACAAAATGGCAAGACAGAAGCCAAGGAATGCTATTAAAAGTTAGGATTGGTCTTTTCTCTGGTATAGCATTTCATTCAACTCTCAGTGCAAAGATAAGAGCCAGTGATTTATTCTCTTTTGCTCTGTTTCATTCTCATTCTCTTTCTCTTGATCTCTCTTTCTCATTCAGTCAATTACTGTCTCACTGTTTATCTCTATCTCTCTCTCTCTCTCTCTCTCTTTTTCTCTGCTTTATGAGTGGCTCATACAATTGAAGTAATGAGTGCAGGCCACTCTACGAGCCGCACACGCATGCTAAACAGAATGCGGGGTAGAAATGAATGAGATTTCTGTGCTGAAGTTAATTCATTGAAACATGTCACAATAAAGTTGGCTTGTTGTCACTGACAGGTCGTTTTTTTGTGTTCTGTCTCAAACTGGGTAAAATGATCCAATGTCAATTGGTGAGATCCACCTTTGGTTCAAGCATCAGACTGGAAAGTTTGCACTATATTGTGTGCTGGAACATTTTTTTTTTTTTTATACTTTTCGATTAACCCAGGGTTGCTTTTTCCAAAACCTTGCAGTAATAGGCAGCACTGGGATGGAGGTAGCGCTCTGCACTAGCCTTAAAATTAAACCTGAACCCGATCCGTACCCGAGACCACGTGGCCCGACCTGGCCCAAATTATACCGTCAGATTTTAAGCCCTAACCCGACCCAAACCTGAAATGTTGCAATAGGCTATATTTTATGTAAGCATATAGGCAACATTCATAACAGTATTGAAACAGTAAACATACAAAATTTTAACAAGGCACAGAAGCCCCTTAGTACACTAGAGCAGAAGGGGAAAAAAAATTGTAAAGTGCAAAGTTCTTTTTAGCTTGATGTAACGAACCCCGCTCCTCTAGTTCACTCCGCTTCCTCGAGCTCACACGCTCGCTCCCAATCACCCCCCTCTGGCTCTCACGCTCGCTCCCAATCACCAGAGTATTAGTTTCACCTGCACTGTTCGTTTTCCCCTATTTATACGCTGCCCTTTCATCTCACTCGTGTTGGTTATTGTTTAGTTTACCCCTTCGATTTGCCAGCTCTAGTGATCCCCTAGCTCCCCTGTCTATTCAACTCGATTGTCTTACTTGTTATACTGATTCTGATTTCCCCGGCTTCGACCTTACGCTTTCCTCAACCACTCTTTTGTAGATTTGCCCCGTTGCCATATCCTGATTCCCCGGCTTCGACCTTACGCTCCTCTCGACCACTCTCTTCTGGATTTGCCCTATTTGTACTTTTGCTTTGCCTGCAATAAATGCAGTTTGACTATACATTGTGACTGTCTCTTCTTGTGCGGGTTACAGAATAACCAACCTTACAGAAGACAGTCACAATGGAATCCATTGAGGATCTCCGCAGCTCGCTAGAGCGGATTTGCACGGCGCTTTCTGCCCAAGGATCTACGGTTGGGAAACACGACCAAGCGCTCACGGCCCAGGGACAGCAAATACAGGAAATACTGCATACGGTACGTACCATTTCCGATCAGTTTCAACCTGTTCCACCTGTGTCTGTCCCTGTACCCGTTGATGTTCCCACCGCATTTCCCAGCGCCGCGAGCTTTCAACCCCCCGAGCGGTTTGACGGTTCGTCGGAAGCTTGTCAGGGTTTTTTAATGCAATGTACTGTTTATATGACGTATCACCCCCTTTTAAGCACTGACAGTGAGAGAGTACATTTTTTAATCTCACTGCTCTCGGGAAGGCACGGCAATGGGCCACTGCATTGTGGACTGCCGAGAGCCCCCTTTTGACGTCATATGATCAGTTTTGTCACCAGATTGCCGTGGTTTTTAATCACCCGGCAGCTGGTAGGGATGTGGGCAGCCGCCTCGTGTTTCTGAAACAGGCATCACGCACAGCCGCAGCCTACGCACTTGATTTCCGCACCCTTGCCGCGGGTAGCGGGTGGAGCGACCCCGCTTTTTGACCGCCTATCGCCTGGGTTTGAGTGACCAGCTCCAAATGGAATTGGCATGTCGAGGAGAGTCGCTGTCGCTGGAGAACTACATCCAGCTCTCCATAACAGTGGATAACTTGCATCGTGACCGTACTTTTCGCACCCCCTCGGTCGTCCAAGAGCTTTCAACGGGCCTTAACTCGTCTAAACTCATCACTCCCGAATGCTCTCCCAAATCCGAACCCATGCAACTTGGTCGCGCTCCGTTAACACAGGCAGAATGAACTAGACGGTTGACGCAGAACCTCTGCCTGTACTGTGGCGCTTCGGACCACCGTGTTACCTCGTGCCCGACCTGTCCCCGACGTTCCCTCTCCAAAAGTCAGGTGAGAACGTCAGTCATTCTCAGCATAACCCAGAAACTATGTGACTTTATACATCTTAGATCTAGTGAGATTAGGGTAACCAGAGGGACAGTGAGGGAAGACTGCATTATCCCCCGGAGAAAAACAGCTTTTGGTCAGTCTGTTTTCTCCGTAAGAGCAGCGCAGCAATGGAACACAGTGCCTGAAAACATCAGAGAGTCCTTGTCATTCTTTTCATTCAAAAAGAATGCAAACAAATGGCTGGTTGAGAGCCAATCTTGTAGTCACTAATGCTTTCTGTGTACACTTAAACATTGTGTATTTATTTATTTTAATATGAATTGTATTTTTTAACCATAATGTGTTGTATGTAATTGTATTTTTGTGATTTTATACCTGTGGTTATTTTTAAGGTTGCCTTTTTTACATCTGGCTGGGGGACTACCGATGAAAATTAGCACTTCTGAGCTAACTCGGGTACATTTACATTGTTTCAATGTTGATTAATGTACACTGTCCCCTTTCAAAAAAATAAAACAAACAAACAAACAAACAAACAAACAAGTCTGCCTCCCTGTAGTGTTGAGTTTTAACGATGTGTCCTTTTCGACCCCAGCCCTAGTTGATTTCGGGGCAGCAGGGAATTTTTTAGCCGATGGCTTGGTCCAAAAACTGTCCATCCCACTCAGTCCGGTCGTGCCACCTCTCCGAGTTAATTCTCTGGATGGGGCACCCCTCGGATCGGGTCTTATTTCCTTTCGGATCATGCCATTGTCCCTCCAAGTGGGCTTATTTCATACAGAGCTCATCCAGTTTTTTATTGTGCAGTCACCTAGAGACCCAGTGGTCTTGGGCCACCCCTGGTTAGCGCTTCATGACCCCCACATTTCCTGGAGCACGGGGGAGCTGTTGCGCTGGACCGACCACTGTTTGACCCATTGTATTTCCCTTCTGGTGTTCTCCACCTCCGTAGAGAGCCCCGAAATGAAGTCTCCGGTCTCCATCCCTCCTGAGTACGCCTCCTACGCTGATGTGTTCGAGAGGACCCAGGTTAGTCTTCCCCCACACCGTAGTGTGGACTGCGCCATCGATCTCCTTCCGGGGTCCCCACTCCCTAAGAGCCGAGTATACCCCTTAACGCTACCCGAAACCAAGGCTATGGAGGACTACGTCGATGAGGCGCTCAGTCTGGGCATCATTCGGCCGTCCACCTCCCCGGTGGCGTCCGGCTTCTTTTTCGTGGGCAAGAAGGACGGCGGGCTTCGCCCCTGCATCGATTACCGAGCCTTAAATAAGGCTACGGTGAAGTTCGCCTACCCCCTGCCTCTCATCCTGCCGTCCCTCGAACAGGTCAGTAAGGCGAAGATCTTCACTAAGCTGGACCTCAGGAGCGCGTACAACTTTGTACGCATCCTCAAGGGGGACGAGTGGAAGACAGCGTTCATCACCACCAGGGGGCACTATGAGTACTTGGTGATGCCGTACGGCCTCGCCAACTCCCCCCGGTGTTCCAGTTGTTCATGAACGACGTCCTCCGGGACATGCTAGACCTCTTCCTCGTCGTCTACATAGACAACCTTTTAATTTACTCCTCCACACTCTCTGAACACACCGTTCACGTCTCGAGAGTGTTACAGAGACTGCGAGAACACGACCTGTTCGTGAAGGCAGAGAAGTGTGCCTTTCACCGCCCCTCCGTCTCCTTCTTGGGCTTCGTCTTGTCTGCTGGAACTATGGAGATGGAGACCGACAAGGTTGCCGCAGTCCTGTCCTGGCCCGAGCCCAGTACGCTCAAAGAACTCCAATGATTCCTGGGTTTCGCCAACTACTACCGCCGTTTTATTAGAAACTTCGGCAAGATCGCCGCACCTCTCACGTCCCTGACACGAGGCAACCCGAAATTCCTCACTTGGAACACACCCGCCCAGCAGGCCTTCCAGGCCCTAAAGGAGGCCTTTACAACCTCCCCAGTTCTCCAACAACCCGATCCCACTCTGCCGTTCGTGGTAGAGGTGGATGCCTCAGAGGTAGAGGTGGGAGCTGTACTCTCCCAACCACACGGGACTCCCGCCAAACTATACCCTTGTGCTTTCTATTCCCATAAACTGTCCTCCCCCGAACAGAACTACGACGTCAGGAATAGAGAGCTGCTGGCCATCAAGCTAGCCCTGGAGGAGTGGCATCACTGGTTGGAGGGCTCTAGGTTCCCTTTCGTCGTTTTCACCGACCATAAGAACCTGGAGTACCTTCACTCAGCCAAGAGGTTGAACCCTCGACAGGCCAGGTGGGCGATGTTCTTTACCCGCTTTAACTTTTCTGTTACTTTTCGCCCAGGCTCCCAGAACATCAAGGCTGACGACCTCTCTCGTCTCCTCAACCATGGCTCGGAACCCCCGGGGTCGGAGACAATCCTCCCCACATCGTGTGTCGTCGCACCCGTTAGGTGGGAACTGACGGAGGCCATCCTGCAGGCTCAAGGCGAGGAGCCCGCGCCTCCTCAAACGCCCCCCAACAGGATGTATGTACCCACCATTATTCGCCCTCAGCTGATGCAATGGGTTCACACTTCCCTCTGTTCTGGCCACCCGGGGATTACCCGTACTACCAAACTCCTCGCTAGGAGATTTTGGTGGCCCTCGCTCAAGGACGACATCCACGAATATGTCCTCTCGTGTCCAGTCTGTGCCCAGTCCAAAACACCTCGTCACCTTCCCACAGGACTCCTCCAACCGTTACCTATCCCTGACCGACCGTGGTCCCACATCGCCATGGACTTTATTACCGACTTGCCCCCCTCCGACGGCCGGACCGCTTCTCCAAAATGTGCCGCCTGATTCCCCTACCCGGGTTACCCAACGCGACACAACTGGCCGACCACATGATCACCCACATCTTCAGAAACTTCTGTATTCCCGAGGAGATCACTTCGGATCGGGGTACCCAGTTCACGTCTCGCTTCTGGCGAGCCTTCAGTGACAGACTGGGTATCCAACTCAACTTCTCCTCGGGATACCACCCCCAGACCAATGGCCAGACCGAGCGTCTCAACCAGGAGATTGGCAGGTACCTGCGAGCCTACTGCGCCCAGAACCAAGGCAGCTGGCACACCTATCTCCCCTGGGCCGAATACGCCCAGAACAGCCTGGTCAGCTCTTCTACTCGTCTCACCCTTTTCCAATGCGTCCTGGGCTACCAACCACCCCTTTTCCCGTGGGAAGCTGATCCCAGTGACGTTCCGGCGGTGGATGCCTGAGCCCGAAGATGTGCCCAGGTCTGGAGAGCCACCCATGACCAGATACAACGCTCCACCCAGACCCAGAAGTCCAAGGCAGACCGCCGACGCCATCCTGCGCCCCTGTTCCATCCGGGCCAAAGGGTTTGGCTCTCGACCCGAGACATCCGTCTCCGTCTCCCGTGTAAGAAGCTAAGCCCCAAGTATGTCGGCCCTTTTAAAATTATTAAAAGAATAAACCCTGTCACTTACAAATTACTTTTGCCACCCCGCTACACAATTTGTCCTGTGTTTCATGTTTCCCTTTTAAAGCCGGTGCACTATAGTCCCATGTTTCCGCCCACGGCAGCCCAGACACCCCCTCCACCACTCGATGTCAGAGGTCAACCCGCCTATACGGTCCGGGCCCTGCTAGACTCCCGACGTCGGGGTGGCGAGCTGCAGTACCTGGTCGACTGGGAGGGCTACGGACCTGAGGAACAGTCGTGGGTACGGTCGAGAGATGTCCTGGATCAAGCTCTCAAGCTAGACTACCATCGCCAGCATCCCGATCGTCCCGCACCGCTTCCCAGAGGTCGCGCTCCTCGCAACCGAGCACGGCCGTCCGTAGCAGAGGGGGGAGTACTGTAACGAACCCCGCTCCTCTAGTTCGCTCCGCTTCCTTTATACGCTGCCCTTTCGTCTCACTCGTGTTGGTTATTGTTTAGTTTACCCCTTCGCTTTGCCAGCTCTAGTGATCCCCTAGCTCCCCTGTCTATTCAACTCGATTGTCTTACTTGTTATACTGATTCTGATTTCCCCGGCTTCGACCTTACGCTTTCCTCGACCACTCTTTTGTAGATTTACCCCGTTGCCATATCCTGATTCCCCGGCTTCGACCTTACGCTCCCCTCGACCACTCTCTTCTGGATTTGCCCTATTTGTACTTTTGCTTTGCCTGCAGTAAACGCAGTTTGACTATACATTGTGACTGTCTCTTCTTGTGCGGGTTACACTTGACATGGTGTTTAAGATATGGTGCGCGATGTTTGAACACACCAGTTTTAGTTATTTTTAATTATTTAATAATTATTTTAATAATTATAGTTTAATAATTATTATTTTCCAGAACTTTCCAGACCATTTTTTTTTAAGTTTAATAAAATTGTCATCATCAAAATGCTGTCTAATCGATAAATTCTTTAAACTTTTAACAAGTAAAAAACATGACTTTTCAACATGTCATTGCAATTTTTTTGCCAACATTTTTCTCAACAGCTGTCTTACTTGTGATATTTTGATAAATTATTATTATTATTATTATTATTATCAGTTTGCAACAATTTAAGTCACGTCTGAAATGTCATCTCTTTACACTGGCCTTTGAGTCTGACAAGTGAAATGTAGGACACAGTTTTGAAGTGTTTGTATTTTAGATTACTGGTGTTTGTGTATGTGGTCATTTTGAAATGTTATGTTTTTAATTTTATTACTGGGAAGCACTTTGGTCAACTCTGTTGTTTTAAATGCGATATAAATAAAGCTGAGCTGAGATTAAAGTGCAAATTATGTGATTTAATTATATAAATATGTTGTTTACATGTGCTGCGTGGTTCACAATGGATAAGTGTTCTGCTCTGTCATCTGATACAACGTGTCGCGAATGATTCTCAATGTTTGTAGAGTTTCTAGTGGATGAGCAGTCGGATTTATACAGTACGCAGCCTTTAGCAGTTTAATAAGTCACACTAGGACATGCCACAATTTTTATTTGATTACTTTTCCATTTCAGTGTACAAGGAGTAACAGAGCAGAGTACTGCAGAAAAACTTGTATATTACATGTTTTTTATTTTAGTATCAACTTGGTACCAAAGTATTGGTACTTTTGACAACACTTGATGGAGGTACAGTGCATCCGGAAAGTATTCACAGCACTTCAATTTTTCCACATTTTGTTGTTACAGCCTTATTCCAAAATGGATTAAATTCATTATTTTCCTCAAAATTCTACAATCAATACTCCATTATGACAACGTGGAAGAAGTTTGTTTGAAATCTTTGCAAATGTATTAAAAAATAAAAAATGAAAAAATCACATGTACATAAATATTCAAAGCCTTTGCATGACACTCAAAATTGAGCTCAGGTGGCTCCTGTTTCCACTGATCATCCTTGAGATGTTTCTACAACTTGATTGGAGTCCACCTGTGGTAAATTGAATTCATTTACAACTGATAATGAATATTTTTTATGTTTACATGTCCAGTTTTAAATTATTGTTTTATTTATTCTTTTTTAGACACAAAAATGGCCAAATAATCATTAGACTACAACAATATGCATATATTTTAAGTTAGCCTGTAACACATCTCATTTAAGCATTTGTTAAATAATTTATGCAAACCGCACATGAAAATAAAGTTAGCACAGTTGTTTCCTTTTGAGTGCACAGTAATGTAATCACTTTGTTGAATGGTATTCTTTATAGACCTAACAAATGGCATTTATCGGTAGACCCGAAATCATAAAACAATAACTGATTCTAAAAGTGTGAATATCAGTCAAAAAATAAATAAATAACAGTCCAATTATCTGTGTATCTCTGAAGCATAATACTTTTTAAAATAGTAGAGTCTATGTCACACCGCAAGTCAACTTTCTAAATGTATTTCATGTCAACCCATAGAATATTGGTGCAGTAAGGACTGTTCAGGCAAATGTTCTATTACAGAAGCGCAGAACAGATTAATGCTTCATTTCTAGCACATCCAAGGTAACAGTTACTGGAAATTGCTCATCAAATACTAAAATTATCAAATACTAAAATTATCAAATTATCTATATTCCCTGTCAGTCTCCAGACTAATTTATACCTACTGTGTGAATAGGCTTCTTTACAGTAGTTCATCTACTGTAACAAAATATGACGAAATGCAGTAATGTTTTTGTTCTGCCAATGTGTTCGTTTGGTGATATTTCTCCTGTGCAATTCGTTACCTAGGATAACTTGGCTGGTCAAAGAGGGTTGATAATTGGTTAAAACTAATTGTGGATGTGGTTTGGACATGACTTTTGTTTTTAGAATTACATAGTATAAATGGCAGATTCTGTAAGTTACAGTACATCACTATGACATGCTCTAAGTATAAACAACCAACCAGAATTAATATAAAACTAAATTCTATAGCAACACTACTTTTAAAGCTAAATCTGAAAATTACACACTTAAGCTTTAAAGAAATTCATCAAACATCTTGTCTCAGCCCACTTATTTCAACTGAACAATTTATATATATATATATATATATATATATATATATATATATATATATATATATATACTATACTTTGAGTAGATATTTTACTTTCTGTGCCATTTAGGTTGTGGTTACTTCAAGCTGCTGGCTTTTAGTTTTTTTTTTCCCATCCCAAATTTAGGTTATTTGTTCTGAAGATATACTGCTTAGAGATAGGGAGGTGGAAAGTAAGTGCGTTCTCCCAGGGTAAGTGTTAATTTCAAAGATGAGTTATTACAGCTGATTAATGTTTGCCCTCTCCACAGCTTTGTTACTGCTTCAGCCATCTTTGTTTGGTCACGTTGCAGAAGAGCATCAGCCTCTATAATGAGACATTAGGCTTGCCAGAGAAAACCAGCCTTCTATTCATCAACCTTCTGCAGATTAGTTAGCGCTGCCTCACACCGATCTGCAATAATATTTAGTCTAGTTCAGTGTGAGTCTTCTCACATACTCTAATTTTATTCAACTGGTGTATATAAATCATTATCTGCAGTCTCTCTAATAGCCTTTGTGGTTTCTACTCTGATATGGAAGTTGATAACAACACATAAATCAAGCTATCCTTTTAGTGACAAGTTTAACTTGTGTTCCTACTTTTGTGGCATTTTACAGAGAAAGTGTGCTTTTTATTAGTTTAGTTCTTCTTCAGTTAAGGCCAAAATGTTGAAATGTATATCATTGCAAAGTGTAATATAAAACACTGCTGGGGAAGCAGAGCTTTTGAATATTTCCCTACTGTACTTTCCAGCTTTTGAGAAAGAGTCTGTTTTGTTCTTTCTCCCTCTCTCTCACCCTCCCTTTCCCCCATCAAGCATCATGCTAACTCTCATATCTTTTTTCCTTAACTTATATGTAGAGCCCAGAGCATAAAGCCTCTTCCATTTTAAATCCATATTATAGCATATACTGTATGATAATTAAGTTCAGTTAGGAAATTATATGGTGCAGGCCGATAGGTCGACCAGGCACTTCTCTCACTTCACACCCAATCAGAAGTTTTTTTTCCCTCTTGTCAAAGTACATAAAACTGGTTCTCACCTCACGATACCGGCTACACCAGCACTGTTTCATGTAGCATTCTCCCTCCACCTCCCCAGCATCACCTGCCTATATCTGCTGTACGTGGGCATTATCTTGAGCATGCGTAAAGCAGATCTAGTCCACCAAGACCAAATCTATTCCACTCTTATAGCCATCAATATAATGTGTTGTCCTAACTGAAGTATGTTATAAAACTCTCTTGTTATATCATGAGTGTTTTAATGTCAAATTAATGCCATATAATTAATTTCCTATGTGCTAGACAAGAAATTTTGTGAATAATGTATTTCTCTTTGTGTCTGAGCACCTTTATAAATGATATTTCTCCACCTGCTGGTTGACAGTGGTACAACCATGTGTAAGTATTCCATATTATGACATTTACATTTTTTTATTTGGCCAATGATTTTATCCAAAGTGAGGTACAGTCCATTCAAAGTGTGCATTTCATCAGTATGTGTATGTTCCCTGGGAAGCAAACCTATGTCCTTAGCGTTGCTAATGCTATGCTCCAACATTTGAGCTACAGGGAGTCTGTGAAAGACCAATTACAAAATATTTTTTGCATTATGTTAATTTTATTTTTATTAAAGCTAGGTCAACAAACCAAAGACACCATAAACACATTACTGTCTTGCATTTCTGGAGCCCAGTTTATAAACATCTAATTGTTCTTTATTACATCTGTATTACAGAACAATTACACAGCTAAAGCATGTTTTTCTTCCTCTTTCAGGTTCAGTAAGATTCAGAATACCAAGAACACAATGAGGAAAGATGGAATTAGCTCGCTGATGTACAAAGTGGTTTCTGTGAAGAAGTACCCACTCTATACCAACATTTCCGTAGAGATTGGCAAGCCTCCTCCCAGACCCATTAAGGGATAGAGAACTACTGTACCAAGGGATACCATATCCTCCCTACAGTTCAGCACACATACACAAACTCTGGGTCACCTTCCTACTGTATGATTACAGCAGTGATGTGTTGAACAGGTTAGTTCTCAGGAATACATTGGGCCTTGGAAGCTCGGTGTGGATCCATTGATGTAAATTCAGATCCAGATGGAGATGTGCACATAGTATCTGGATTAAAAGGAACATCATGATTATACTCCAGTGGATCTTCTGTTCAGACCTAGAGGATCAAAACAAGCTCTAAAGCAAGACTTGTTCAAATCTGATTTTGGTGAGTGACATTTGAAAATTTCTCAGCAGAGAACAGGTCACTTGATGTAAATCAGAACATACTGTACATTTCTAAAGTGAATGTGTCTTTGTGTACTGCAGAGTTAAAATCTCTTCTTTCATTTCTGAAATGATGGATCTGAGATTGATAAATTGGCGCTTAAAGGCTCCTTGGATAATCTTGGGACTTTGATCTAAGATAGATTTTGTCGAGGAAGAGAAAACATGCATTTCTAAGTATAAATACTTCAATGCTGACAATTGTGTGATATGATTAGACTGGATCTGAATAAAGTCCAACAAGCACATGACTGTGTCAGTCAACTTAGTATGAATGGATTGCTGTGGTTGGTCATCTTCACTGGATCATCTGGCTGTTCTAGATGTCTGGAAATATGGCAAGAACTTTCCCTGGGAAATAGAGAAGATAAAGGTACTGATTATCAAACATCTGTATCTATCACCACCTGCTCAACAAAAGACTACAAGCTACCATTTCTTTATTGTTTACTTGCGTTTGCCTCAAAGACACATATTTAGTTCTGTCATATCTCAAGGCTTTTTAAAAATATGAAGGATGCGGTTGTTGGTCAAATAATGCCCATGTTGTTCAGTGTAATGGTCTCATGCTCTTTGGTTTTTGATGATAAACTACAGAGTTGATAATTAAATGATGCTCGTATTAATGAGTGATTGGTCTCCAATATCCAAAAATATTCACCTTTTTCTAAACAATCTGAAATGTGTTGATGCTTTCCTTTAGATGTGGTTACACTAGGCTTTGAGCATGCAAAAAATACTTCAAACCATGCAACAAGATATTTTGATGTACTTTAGGGCTTCTGATTTTTATAAATAATGAATCACAAATAATAATAAATTCAATATACTAAATATACACTCACTTAGCACTTTATTTGGAACACTATAGTCCTAAAGAAGATGCCCGATGTGGTCTTCTGCTGTTGTAGCCCATCCGCCTCAAGGTTTGATATGTGCATTCTGAGATGCTACTATGCTCAATACAATTATACAGAGTGGTTTTCAGAGTTGCCGTAGCCTTTCTGTCAGCTTGAACCAGTCTAGCCATTCTCTGTTGACCTCTCTCATCAACAAGGCATTTCCATCTACAGAACTGCCACTCACTGGATGTTTTTTGTTTTTGCACCATTCTGAGTAAGCTCTAGACTAGAGACCTTTATTCGTGAAAATCCCAGGAGATCAGCCATAACAGAAATACTCAAACCAGCCCATCTGGCACTGACATGCATGGTTGAAATCACTGAGCTAAATTTTTTGGTGTTTGATGTGATCATTAACATGATCCTGACACGTATCTGCATGAATTTATGCTTTGAACTGTTGCCACATGATTGGATTATTAGATCATCTCATGAAAAAATAGAGTTGAACTAAGAAGTTTAAATACACATTAGACAAATACATTTAAACTCGGTTTTTCACAATTCCTGACATTTAATCATAGAATTATAATCGATATAATTATTTATTTCAGCTTTTATTTATTTCATCACATTCCCAGTGGGTCAGAACTTTATAAACACTTTGTTAGTATTTGGTAGCATTGCCTTTATATTGTTTAACTTGGGTCAAATTTTTTGGTAGCCTTGCACAAGCTTATCTCAAGTTGCTGGAATTTTTTCCCATTCCTCCAGACAGAACTGGTGTAGCTTATTCAGGTTTGTTAGCCTCATTGCTCACACATGCTTTTTGAATTCTGCCAATCTAATTGAGGTCAGGGCTTAGTGATGGCCACTCCAATACCTTGACTTTGTTGTCCTTAAGCCATTTTGTCACAAATTTGGAGGTATGCTTGGGGTCATTGTCCATTTGGAAGACCCATTTGCGACCGAGCTTTAACTTCCTGCCTGATTTTGTGAGATGTTGTTTCAATATATCCACTTAATTCCCTTCATCATGATGCCATCTATTTTGTGACGTGCACCAGTCCCTCCTTCAGCAAACCACCCCCACAATATGATGCTGCCACCCACACACTTCACAGTTGGGATGGTGTTCTTTGGCTTGCAAACCTCACCATAAACATAACAATGGTCATTATGTCCAAACAGTTTAATTTTTGTTTCTTTAGACCAGAGGACATTTCTCCAAAAAGTCTTATGTACCCATGTGCACTTGCAAACTGTAGTCTGTTTTTTTATAGTGATTTTGGAGCAGTGGCTTCTTCCTTGCTAAGCAGCATTTCAGGTTATGTCGATATAGGACTCGTTTTATTGTGGATATAGATACATGTCTACCTGTTTCCTCCAGCATCTTCACAAGGTCCTTTGCTGTTGTTCTGGGATTGATTTGCACTTTTCGCACCAAACTACGTTCATCTCTAGGAGACAGAATGCGCCTCCTTCCGAAGTGGTATGATGGCTGCGTGGTGTTTATACTTGCGTACTATTGTTTTTTACAGATGAATGTGGTACCTTCAGGCATTTGGAAATTTCTCCCAAAGATGAACCAGACTTGTGGTAGACCACGATTATTTTTCTGAGGTTTTGGTTGGTTTCTTATTATTTTCCCATGATGTTAAGCAAAGAGGCACTGAGACTGAAGGTAGGCCTTATAATACATCCACAGGTACACCTCCACCTTGTCTAAAGGCTTGACATCATTTTATGGAATTTTCCTAGATGCTGTAGTGTATGTAAACGTCTGACCCACTGGAATTGTGATATTGTCACTTAAATGTGAAACAATCTGCCTGTAAACATTTGTTGGAAACATTTGTACTCATGCACAAAGTAGATGTCCTAAATTACTTACCAAAACTATATTTTGCTAATATTAAATCTGTGGAGTGGTTAAAAAATGACATTTAATCACTTCAACCTAAGTGTAGGTAAAATTCCGACTTAAACCGTAGGGATACTGGTGTTCCTTATAAAGTGCTCAGTGAGTGTATGTATGTATGTATGTATGTATGTATGTACGTGTATGTATATATATATATATGCACACACATTTATAGAAATACATAAATTCAAAAATATTTTATCTTCCCACAAATGTTCCTACTATTCCACTAGCTAATATATATTATCTATCTACTTCACTTAAACCATGCAGCTTTTAAGTACAAAGTGAAAGACGAAACATCTTTGCTTGTCTTGAGGTTCAAATGTCCCATGTTGGAATGCATTTGAAAGAAAGTGAATGGTGCATAAGGTCTACTGTGACCACACCTTTAGTGATACTTTGCAATTCTTCTAAAATTGTTTTTATTTTAGCGTTACCATTACCTTACAGTTCCTCTTCCTTCTTTAATTTTACTGCCTGAAAACACCAAGTTAATGCCTTCAGATGTTTTATGAAGGGTAAACATGTGAGGGGAGTTCAAGCAATTCTTTCTCACGTATCAGTTTTCCTGCTCTGAGTGTAGACAGCTCTTTTGGGTTACTAATGATTATTTCGGCTCAGCACAGAAGTCATTAAATGAGAGCCCAGCTGCTCTTTCTGTCCTTTAAAAAAAGACTTTTTTTTTTAAAGTACAAATTTTCCTCAACATTTTTCTTTCTGCTTTTTAGCCTCACCAATCCATTTTATTTCAGTGTGTGCATTTGTATGCTTGTTGCATTTTCTTAACTGCTGGCCCAAACTGAAAACACTTGTGTGGCTTGCATTGCCTTTATTCAAGACATCTACTTCATCACGTCTCATTGGTACAGCTACCTGTCAGTTATAAGTACATCACTGCTGCCATCACTACTGTATACATATTCACCATCAGGCAAAATAGCACCCTGCTTGACTGCTAAATCATACCTGTCACAATTTTCCTCTCATAAATTATTTTCTCGATTAATAGCCTTAAAGATGAAGCATATTCTAATTTATGTTTTGAATGATGGAAGCCCTTTATTGAGAAAAGTCCACTCTGTGCACAATACTGTAAGTATATTCAGAGATATTCATTGATAATAGTCAGAAATAATCCCTTTAGCTGTGGCCTGCATTTAAAATGCTGACAGCAGTGTTGCTAATGCAGTGTGAATCTTGAACCTTCAACTTGTGAATGAGATTTCAAGCCTATCTCTGAATTAAAAAGAAATTTTTCTCATCCCTGAATGTCTTTGCAAATGAAAAGGAATCTGTTTCAGTCTGTGAGATATTATTATTATTATTAAGTCAGTTTGACGTTTCCATTAATTTTGCAAAATGGTTTATGGTCAGTTGAAATAATTCAAACATTTTTATTTTTATTTCGGTTTGGTGGCCTCACACACTGTTGCATGCAACAGGTCAGGCCTCACACAGCATGTAATATAATGTTTAGTCATTTTTCCCAGCTCTTTTTGTTTTTATATCTTTCTTTTTAAAGTATTCTCATGAGACCATGCGTTTGAATGGTGAGAATGATTTATATTTGGTACTTACTAGTAAGAACAATGATGAATTTATTTAAAGGAATGTTCTGGGTTCAATACAAGTTAAGCTCAATTGACTACATTTGTGTCATAATGTTGAATATTGTGAAAAAAAATTTGGGCTCATTTAAAAAATATATATATATTTTTTTAAATAATTACAGTAAGACATATAACAATGGAAGTGAACATAAACGTTAAAATACAATCTGTACTGTTTCAAAAGTATATATACACAAGACATTAATCCATGTTATGCTAACATTGTTTTAGTGTGATACAATCACTTACTAATAGTGTCTTTGTAAAGTTATATGCAATATTACACCTTTGTTGTCATGATGATGTAACATTGGTAAACCCTGTAATCTGGTAAAATGCTGTAACAGTAAATCAATGATTTCATCATAGTGAAATCATGATAACATGTATAATGTTTATATCTTGTGGCTATACTGTTTGTATTTTTAATGTCTCTAAAGGAGGAGGAGAGAACCGGCTTGACGATATAAATAATATTTTAATGAAAAACAAACACAAACACAAACACACACATGATGGTCGGCTGCCATTATGCCACAAACCCTGTTAATTAAACCAACAAAAAAAAATTTAAACCACAACATTCCTTTAATATAAATGCCCCCAATGGTAAGCAAGCTGCTTAGACTACAGTGTAGGTATAGAATAGCATAGTACTTCAGTATTTACTCATGGGATTAGATGGTGTTGGCAGTTTCATTGTAGTTTATGAAAGTGTATTCATTTCAATCATCTGATTGTTCCATACACATTAGCTGCTTTTAATTCTAATTACATTGTGCTAACGGTGCAATCAAGTGAAGCTCGCACAACTCTCATTGCCAACGTTGCAAAGCACAAACACAGTCCTTAAGGTATGGATGCTATATTTACTGTTCACTCAAGCAAATCTTGCTTAATGGTTTGCTAAATCACACTGATGTTATAACGAATGCACATTTGTATTTTGATGGTGTTCTTTAATCACATCCTTGGATCAGCAAACCCTCCCATTCTGAGAACTCATGCACTCAGACTTGTGTGTGAACCTCTCCCTCTTTCCTCAAAACGGCCTTTTAAAATCTGTGCCACTTCCCCTCCACCTTCCCACCCTTTCCCCCCTTAATCATGCACCGGAAAGCACTCAATCTGTGCTTGTTAGTCGTTTATCTGAGAGTGGGGCAGAGGTGGGCAAATATTCTACACTTTACAATGACTTGCATAAGAAATTAGATAGTCCAGACGGCCACAGGTCTTCAAGCCTGTGGCAAATTTTTAAAGACTTACAGTGTCTATCAAGGTTTTTTGTACATTGAATGTCATAAATACTATATCTTATATAGAATGCAGTATCTCGTATCAATCATACTTTTTTGTATACAATCAATAAATCTGAAGCTACAAGAAACTCTTTCCGATACTGGGCTCCTGTTTATTTTCATTCTCTGGTGGAATGAATATAAAATGTCATCTATGCTATGTGTGCATGTAATTCCAAATGCAATGGTCTTGCAAAGAGCAAAATATGTAGTTTATAGGTCTATGATCCAATCTATGTATTTTTCTCTGCCTGGCCATTGGGGACTGGAATTAGCAGTTATTTATTTGCATTAATGCATTTGTCAGATACTTTTATACAAATGCATGTATGTTATGTGGGATTTGAAGCCATAAGCTTGGCGTTACTAGTGTATTGCATCAACTAAGCTACATGAACCCCAATTCAAACCATTCGTCATATGGTCCTATAAGCCCTTTATCATGTTTAGGAAGAATAGTTGACCTCCTGCCAAGGGCTGTTATGTGTTTGTGGAACAGAAGTCATAATGGATCAGAACAAAGTAATAAATCTCATATTTTCACTTGATTATTTTAACACCCAGCTTTTACCGGCACAAGTCCAAATCACTTCTCAGGGATGTGGCGGTTTATTGGTTATGGGAAAGTCATATCTCTAAACTGTCAGCTATGTGGATGAAACCCAATAATATATTCCACAATAGTATGCTTTATCTGACAGATGTTGCAATAAACTAGTAGAAATAACAACACAAACATCCTCTAGCTTTATATACCCAATAATACGACAAGACACATGGATCACTTGTGGTTTATTTATATTTGTGTACATTTTGTGGAACTGCTGCGAAAATAGTCCTTAGATGGGGAACAAAATACATAACATTACCACACCAGTCAAAATAACTGTCAGAACAGAAATAAAGCAAAAATGGACCTTGTTTATTAATAAATGATTCATTAATGATAGGTTAGAACAAAATAATAAAGATTAGCGGATAAACCTAACATCTACAGTTGTAAGGCATAGCAAAGATGCACAACACAATGCCAATGTCTTTTTTTTTTAAACAACTTTTCTGTAGCTTCAAAAAGGCATATAAACAATGTAATATACTCAATGTGCTATTGCTACCCATGCCAAAAATGTGTCTCAAAACTAAGCTCTATGGTACATTTCATTAGGGAATATCCCTTTCTAAGTCAAAACAATATTATACTGACTTATTTTACAATAACAACTGGAATGTTAATTGGTTATAACATAAGCTTAATGATAGACTCACAATGGAGTTTAAACTGGTTTCTTGTTTGTTTATAGTAAATGTTCAACGTATAAATTCCTAAGTTTGTAGGCTATATATTCTTCTTCAGTTAATGAGGTTTAGATGTCTGCTGAGACTGTTTGTGCAATGTTGTATAAATCAGGATGACAGATGTCCATATGTTATGACCTCTTTCCTCAGTTTAGCCCCTCATCAGGCTGGCAGTTTCGGACATGGGAACACGTTGCCAGGCGGTTGCCCTCCCAGTAACCTGCATCCTGCCCATCATGACATCGACATTTGGTACAAGAGTCAACCCATACTGGCTCACCTCCAGGGATCACCTGGGTCCTAGAGGCATCCACATAGCAGTTGGGCCCTGGGGCAACAAAGAACGAGATGATTAATAAGGCTCAAGGTCTGTAGTTAAAGGGCAATGTTATTTTTACATTTTCTAAAAGAAAACTCTAGCATGTCACAATACTACAGTTTTGAGGATTACCAGTGTATTACTTTGCAGTTGCTAAGGTGTTGTAAGTGGCTTGTAGTGCATTGCTATACAGTTGCTAGTTGGTAGCTTACTAGCCCAAATCAACAGAGTGTAACATGAAGTCTTTATGATTTTCTGGTCCCAAGATATGGATGGGCTCCATCCATTAATGTAAGTTTTGGGGATTTTTTTATTTTTCTATTTTATCGTCTGCCAGGTTAAAATTGTAAGTCAGATCACTTAAAAAAGTAATAGCACACCTCCAACAGGCAGCACGATTTAAGGTATCTTTCATGTACTGTATGTTACCCAAACAGCGCAGGACGAGTTACATGCTGAAGTTTAATAGGGTTATGGGTTAAGAAAACAAGAACCTCTAAGAAGAAAGCCATGTGTTAATAACGACACACTGTTTCTTTAGAGTGTATGAAGTTTAAGACAAGTTTTTACCAAATAGCACAAAAGTTCTTAACAAACTATGACACTCTCAATGATACATTACAAAACAAACTGTTCCAGCATTGAGGCAACTAAAATGCAACATAATTTGAGGAACTGGATTTTTTTTTTTTTTTCACATAGTATATGCTGTGATTTATGTTGTGTTGTTTTAGCTGCCTATATATGCCTGCCTTTTCTTTGCACCCAGTAAATACTTTTAATTACCTTCATATATTTCAGTGTACAGAAAGGACAATACAGCATAGGTTAAACTCTTTAAGACTGTTATCTACTGTATTTCAGGTGTGGAATCTGTAGAGTGCCTCTATGAACATATAGCCCAACATCTGAATCTCTCATTGTTTATTTGAACACTGCAAATTATGTAAAGATATTACAGTAATACAATTATGTAATACATACAGGGTCATTTCCAATGACCAAAAACTATTGTATCCAGTATGTATGCGTGGACGGTATGAGAATATCATATTGCATTAGACTGAGGATTGGGCAATTACAACCCTGATGGGTGTATTGATTTGCATGCACATTCTGAACTTTTTGGCATGGTTTTCTTTTCAGATGTTATAAACACTTACCATCCTTGCACTCAGGACAGCATTTGCCTTTCTGATATACTGGATTAACACATGGTGGGGGAGCACAGTCTGCTACCAGACAACGGGCGATCCCATCGCTGTCACAGGTGCATTGCTCACACTCAGATGGCTGTAATTCAAAGACAAAACAACAGTTTGAAAATAGGTTCACAACTGATGCAATTCCACCACAGAGCATGTATTATTCTGTCATTTTGGGAGGCTTTTTAAACAGCTAAACCAACAGGGCTAAGGCACATCATGCATCATGCACATGTTTGTGTTGTGCAAATCCAACATCATGTCTTAATATCCTAAAATGTGAAGAGTGTGATTTAACTCCAATCCCAACCTGCTGTTTAAGTAACAGTATAACCACCTGTGGCTCAGTACTGGGGGCTGGGTTAAATGGACTGAAAGAAATTGTCAACTCAGGCAAAGTGTATTCCTCGGAGTCTGTCAGATAGCTTCAATTTTCCCTTCAGGGATTACCCATTAGCCATAATAACCAAATCAGGAAGATAATGAAGCACATATAAGCCCTGCTTCTTCCAGACCTGTGCCACAAGAGATGATTTATTCTTCACTTCCTCATACAGAGAATTAAATTGCCCTTTGTGATTCCAGTCTACATCAAATTTGTTCTTTACCTTGCCTCAGAACAAAGGAAACCTTATCCCTGTATTTCCATTTTACTAAGACAATGAATAAGTCCAAGAAAATGTTTGGAAAGAATTGCCTCAAATTAAAAAAAAATTGTTTCAGAAGAAATTGCCTGCTTTTGTTCGCCAAAAAGTACATCCAACCTAAAAAAAATACATATTCTGATGCTTTGATTTCCAAATGCTTTTTCCAGATCAGGAACTACACCACAATACCACAAAATTACCATGGCGTATAGTTTCTGCCAAAATACCATAGTTGCAACAGAGAATACAAACAGTTTAAGAACTTTTCTGACATTTTATTTATTGTGGTTAATACAGTGGATATCAACTATTTTATCAGTTTTATATTACAGAAACTGTATTAACTACTGTATGTTATTTTGGAGGAAACTGTGGTTACCATAGTTAAGTATTTGTAAGGGTATGTTTGGATCAATGGCAATTGTCATTCAATTCCTGCTTTGAAGACAACCTTGTTAAGGTTTTGGTAAAGGTTTTTGGTAAACCTTGTTGAAGGTTAACCTTGTTTCAGCTCAAGAGCTCACATTAGTGATACCTTTTTAGGGATAGTTCACCCAAAAATGAAATTTCTTTCCATCTGCATATCCAAACATTGCTGCAATTTTAATGTTTTCCCCTTGAGGTGACATTGTTTCAAAATGTTGGTGTTGGTCCCAAGATATTGTGAAGTATTTAGCGCCATCATGTGGTTGGTGATCAAATTAATGTCTTGGCGTAATCAGTCCTGACTTTGACTGCTGTTCTGATCTCCATTGTGTTGTATTGTTAAATGAGACAGAACAACTGCTATTGCTGCTAAACTGGAGGGTTTATTCATTATGCCTGTAAAAAATAAACAAAGCACATCATTGGTAATCTTTGCTTTTGGTCTTCTGTGTTTATATCACTGTGGCAGCGGGGGCGTGGTCAAGTGCCCGTCCGGGAGAGAAAAGCTGTAAGGGCGCTTACACCTGAGCTAAATTATGTCTAACACCTGTCTCTAATTTCAGTGAGCACGGGGAGAGCGGCATAAAAAGGCAGCGAGAGGGCCTCCAGGGGAGAGAGACGACAAGCTAACCCAGTGCGCTTGTGTCATATTGTGTGTTATTATAAATTGTATAAACTACGACAGCATTAAAAAGCTTACCTCGTGGTGAAGACCTGCTTCCTGTCCTCCTTTCCATTGAATAGTATTACACTGGTGCCGAAACCCGGGAATTTAAAGGAGGCATGGAAAGTGGTCGCCCCATAGAGTCCTCCCAGCTGGCAGAAGTCCTCCAGTCCCTTGCAACGCTGCATCAAGGCCACCAGCAATCCCTGCTTGAGCTCCGGCAGGACCAAGATCGCCGGTTTTTCGAAATCATGCGGGCTCAGGCAGAGGACCGGCTCACCATCTGGAGCCTCCTCAGCCAGGAGGACGCGTCAGCCACAACCGTGACCCCGGACACCCGCGCTACGCTGCCCCCCATATGCTACTGAAGATGGGGGCAGCAGATGATCCTGAGGCCTTCCTCGATTTGTTCGAGCGTTCAGCAGAAATCTGGGGCTGGCCCCGCGAACAGTGGGCAGCCCGCCTGATTCCCCTCCTGTCCGGGGAAGCTCAACTTGCGGCACAGCAGTTGCCGGTGACGAACCTCCTGGCCTACACCGATCTGAAGAGGTCTATTCTGCAGCGGGTCGGTCGGAGCCCGGAAGAGAATCGCCAGCTCTTCCGGGGCATAAAACTAGGAACGTCCGATCGCCCGTTCGTGTTCGCTCAACGGCTCCGGGACGCCTGTCGGAGGTGGCTGCTCGCGGGGGACCGCGACGTCGAGGGAGTAATCGACCAGGTGGTACTGGAACAGTTCGTTCAACGGCTGCCTCGGAAGACGGCGGGGTGGGTCCAGTGCCATCGCCCGGCATCGCTGGAGGAAGCTGTTCGGCTGGCGGAGGACCACTTGGCGGAGATCCCGAGGGCGGACGAGCCCTCTTCTTCTTCTCTCTCTCTTTTACTATTATTTTCACTTGGATTTGGGTTGCCAACATTTCTTTCTTGGTGAATAGAAGGGTCAAACTCCAGAACACCATCACCCTATTACTCCTGACTGTTTCTCCAGAGCCTTCAAGCAGCTATGCCTCTGTTCTATCATCAGAACTCTCTTCTTCCAATGAATCAGACAGCTCAGTCACACAAGACTGACTCTCCATATACTCAGCAGTAGACAGTAAGATCTCGCCCTCTTGAGGTGATTCTACAGGCAGGAAGCTGATATCCAGGATCAGATTTTGGTGCATGTGGAAGTGGAAGTGGGGGTGTGGTCGAGCGCCCGTATGGAGAGAGAGAGAAAGTGGTAAGGGTGCTTGTATCTGAGCTAAATTATGTCTAACACCGGTGTCTCTATCTAGCAGTTATTCTACAGTACCGGTAGTACCGAGCACTGACTTAATTTGGTACCCACTCACTGTCTTACTGAAACTGCCTTCAAATGCTCACCTGCTTATTTGAGTGTGTCCTTGGTTACTCCTTTTACACTGAAATGCACAACTAATCAAATTAAAATCGGGATATGTCCTAGTGTGATTATTAATCCACAGAATTCTGCAATCTAATTCTGTATGAGCTGCATGAGCTTTAAATGAATGTGTGAAGCAGACCACTCATACACTGGAAACTCCACAGACTATGAGAATCGTTTGCGTTGTATGATAGATGACAAAGCAGAGCGCTAATCCACTCTGAAGCATTATTTATTATAATTTTTTTATATATAATTAAATCACAGCATTAGCGGTTAAAAGATCACCCTGGGCCATGTAGTGAACTGTTTATCCGGAGAAGTTAAACTTCTGTCAAAAATACAGGTCAAAATAAAATCATGATTAATTCTAAAACTAAAGAAATTGCAACATAAATATATTATAATAACTGTATAAAAATGTAATCCTCACTGTAGAAATAATTGCAAGAATTATTATAATAATAATAAATAATGAACATTGATTGTAATAATAATAAAAAATAAGCAATAAATTACAAGAGTGCTTATGTACTGAATAAAAGTTTGTTAAAAAATTAAATGGTATGTTCATAAGTAATTGTTCTATTTTTTACTTGTTAAAAGTTTTGAAAAGTTTAAGGAACATTTTTTGATTAGACACCATTTTGATAATTACATGAAATTAAACTTTAAAACATGGAATGCTGGAAAGGTAATAATAATAATAATAATAATAAATAAAAAAACAGATTTCAGTAGGGCCCTGCTTAAAAACAGGAAACATGCATATCTTTTAATCTATTATTTTCATTGAAATTTAACTTTAAATAGGCAAAAGGAATGTGTTCAATAGCAAGTTATCATGTTAGTAAATTTTTTCTTCGGTATCAAAAACAGTGAAATGTCACTGGTATCGGTACCATCTACTGAAATTTTGGTACCGTGATAACACTAGTGCTGGTAATAATCACACCAAGAACAGACTTAATTCTCCGTACAGATGGAGTATACCCATCTTCTTCCATGAGATCAGCTTTTGACAGCTTTGCTATGGCCTCAACCTTTGAAGGATCAACCGACACTCCATCTCCCTCTATGATATGGCCCAGGAATTGAACAGATGCTTGCATCAGATTCACACTGACTGGGGCATAGAACAACATGTCAAATGTTTCAAGAGTTTGCATATTCTTTGCAATCCCTTTAAATTCGGCTGGAGCTCAAGATCCATACTTTCGAGGGTTTGTTCCACTTTCGAGGGTTTGATCCACTTTACTTGCACATCCCCTCTCAAGGTGTGGGCCAACTAATTTAAAGTCAGTGAACTTTGACATGACTGTGCAATTCATAGTTGGAATGGACATTGGCACAATTCCTCTTGAAGTTACCAGGCTGGAAACAGGCAAGTCACCGCCATTGACGTCGACAGTGTGCTAAGGTTGAATGCTCATGAGAACGGCATACCTTGCATGCCCTTATAGGTGGCTGGTCTGATTGGGACTGTTTCATCTCAGTTTGACTATTCTTAGAGAGCACAGTCAATGAGTCCTCATGCTATTGTCATCATTCTGTAGGGAAGGCAAAGTACTAGTGTTAGCATTGTTAGATAATACTACAGGACAACCACTCGTTTTGAACTCGCACTCCATGTACGACTGGGCACGAGCTGTAGCATTTCTCACAGCACCACTGCGCTTGGATTTAATCTGTAATTGCGCTTTCTGTTCTGTCTGATACCTTTCGAACTGCTCCTGTATCTTGCTCGCCATACACCTATCTGGTGCTTTTAATCATGGCTGATAAGGTTGGATCTGGGCAGTATTTAACAAACATCATGGCTGCCTACTGGCATGGATCCTCCATCTGTCGTCCAAGCCTCCCTAAAGCCTCCTCTGCTACATTCAAAGCCTTGTTAGATGGACACAATACTCTACTGGATTTTCTCCTGCTACAGGCACAGTGCCATAGAAGTCGGCTAAGGGCATGTATGAGTGCCTGACCTCACTGAAATGATGGTCAAATTTCAAAATGTCAAATATTGCTTTTGGTTTCTCTGAATATTTGAGGGAAGTGTTACTGTGGAGAGTAATTTCAAAAAATGTCTTCAGCTTTACCTGTCAACCTTGGAAAAATATCTTGATGTGCTCGGCTATCAGTATGCATCTCTTCCACATGTAAGTGTCCATTAGATCTCCCCATTCATACATACTGAGCTTGTCCAGTTCAACTCTTCGGTGTATCTGAGAATGACTGACCTGCACCTTAAATCTGAGTTTGTGCATTAATGTGCTTTCTTCCCCCACACCCCAGCCCATTCTGAGCAGACATTATAGTCTGTCCTACTTCCCTCTCCCAAAGCCTAAATCTGACATGTCTCCATCAGCATCTGATTTGTCTACCCAAAAAAATTTATTAATGGTAAAATACTCTTAACATGTCAAAACAGAAAAATAACTGAATAACACAATGGAGAAAAGGGAAAAATAAATAAAAATAGTGGTGTTAATTATGTGGTAAAATGTCCAGTTCATTGAAGATAAACCAATTTGTGTCACTGTTTAAAGAAACCTTGACTGAAATGCAGAGCCTCTTGGCGAACAAACAACATTGATCCTTGGACAAAGATTAACATGTTCAGCGAACTGTGCAGTAATAATAATTAGGGATGTGCAAAACTAGTTGACTAAACTGTCCCAATGCTGCTAGTCGACACTGGAATTATTAGTTGGTTAATATTTCCCCCCATTAAACTGATCATCATTTTTACACATTTGCATGTACAAGACTGTGTTAAAATTACTGTAATATTAATTTTACATATTTCAAATGGTACGTGAATAGGACTTCCAAACGTTTGAAAGTCCTTATGGATGTTTTCACATTTGAGTCTTCTTTACATATGTGCATGTTTGTACATTCTTTTAGCAGCCTCAGGCGAGTCTAGTCCCATCTTTCACCAGACCATGTTGACGTGTTAATTTTGCTCATTAAAAAAATTTACATTTTAAGTAGCCTAGAAAATGACTGATTATTTTCAACTAGATGCCAAATGATTAACGGGTTAAACAATCTTTTAATGTATGTGCACGTCATGTTTTGAATACCTTAGGTTTATTGAAGGCTACATCGCAGGCCTATTTTTCCTACCCTATGGCTACTTTTGTTTTGTTTTTTTATATCGTAATTGTTATTGGTTAATGTTCTTTAACGAACAGCTGGCATATTAGATCAATGGCTAATGCCCGACTGCACATCGTGAAATACACGCAACTTTTCAGCACATCTTTCGTAGATTTGGCTTAGTCTATCCTGTTAATTATTTTCAGCAATGTCTTGACCAGGCCCGGCTCCAGCTCTAAGATGTAAGGTGGGCCACAGGACCTGCCGGGTGGGCCGAACAGATGGAGGGGTGGGTGTAGGTGTAGTTTTCAAGGTGGGCCAAGTTTATGATTGGGTGGGCCAGGCAAACCCATGCCCCCCTCTGGAGCCGGGCCTGGTCCTGGCTGTTAATATGTTAAGTATCTTATATGTGGTTAATTTAGTTTAGAACAGACTGGGTTGCTCTATTGGTCCTGAACTATTCATTCAATTGCTTTCAATAAATATGCCTGTTAAATATTCGCTAACGTTGATTCAGTGAATGCGTGTCATGTTCTATATTTAATGTACAATGATAATAATGTGAGGCAAGCACATCGTAGATGAAGTATTTTAACTCTTTTCTGAAGGTTGGTTTCAACTTGAAACTTTCCATTTAAACGTCAGTGAAATTAGTCGTTCAGCACATACCTAATCATAATCAAGACTTCCATAGGAACACTGCCAATAATGAGATAAAAATAACAAATATGTAATATGGACACAATACTGTGGTAAAATTAAACCAAATGAAAGGCAGCAAATGCTCATCTACACAAACCATTAAGCCTCCCGCAGCTTGTATGAACAGATAAAAGATTAGCAATAAACTATTCAATACAAAATGAACACGTGAACAAATGGCAAAAATATAAACCATACCTGTCTGAAATAAATAGAGCACAACTTTGGTAATCTTTGCTTTTGGACTTCTGTGATTATTTCACCTGCACGGATTAAAGACCAATTAATTAACTGGCCAGAATCAACACTTTTTGCCCAACACATACACATACACATAGACACACCGCTGTACTCGACAATAAACTTTTGAATACCATCTATCCATACAAAAAACACGAAACCATTCCCAGCGCTTTTAACAGCAATATTATTGCGTGATATGCACTTAATCTACCTTTTGTAAACTTTTTATACACATTATCCTCAAGGAGCACTGCTTACCTCTCCGCAGTAAGCTCAAAGAAGACTGAGGACATAACATAAATTGAACAGAAATGACATCATACGCAATTTCAGATAAAACATAAAAATATCTCCAAAACATCTTCAGTATAGTTCAAAACAGAAATAAAAGACTTGCATACACACAAGAATATAAAATAAATTAACAGAAATAGAGGGAAAGGATTGTGGAATTAATTAATTCACCACATGACTATTTACTTCATGAATATAAACATCCATCACATTGGTAATTTGCATTCTTTATGCATACTGCCACCTACTGGGCAGGGAGTAGAATAGACAGGCTAGTAAAAAAAAACAAAAAAAGACTTCAATTTATCGGTTTCTCACCCACACATATCATTGTATGGATCTATAAAGCTGAAGAAAGTAAGTCATACTCATCTGGAATGGCATATGGGTGAGTAAATGATGAGAGCATTTTCATTTTTGAGTGAAATATACCTTTAAGCAATAGAGACATTCATTTGATCACCAACCACGTGATGGCGCCATATCTGCCATTCTCTTGGGAACAACAAGTTTTTGAAACAATTCAAACAACTGTCACACTTGGGGAAAACATTCAAAACAGTGCCAACGTTCGATTATGCAGAAGGGAAGAAACATTGGAGAAAAAAAATATTTATTTCTTTCTGCTGTATGTGACTCTTGCCAACTCCATCAAGAACTTTACCTGAAATTGCTGCCCCAGTTCGTAGACTTCTCCCCGGTACTCGCAGCCGATCTTCTCGCATCTCGGGCAGCAGTCTGTCGGGTAATGGCTGACATGGATGCAGGCGGCTGGCAGGGATGTGCACTCGGTCCTTGCACAGGCAGACCCTTCTGCTGTACATTCACACTGGGTACAATGATCCGAGTCTAAAAAGTACCATTCGCCCACATAATAGACGCTGCCGTTCGCCTCACAGGTCGTCTCTTCTTGTTGTCCAGCGACAGAAAAAGCCAAAGTATACTGGCCACAGATGGCAAGGGCAAGCCAAGCGTGAAGAAAACTCGCCGGGTAACTGAGTACAGCCATGCCCATCTCAACAACAACAACAAAAAATCAATGCGAAATCAAGATTTCTAAATGCAGCATAAATATGAAATACTCTGTTCTTTTCAATACATAACCATGAAATAGCAAGTTAACTAAACAAGGCAACGTTTAAAATGCGTGTCATGGTCAGAATGGGCAGTCCGCCGTTGTGCGCGCTTTGGAGGCTGCAGTGCACAGGGAAAGTTCGACGCCTCCTGGGTTATGTTTCAATATAGCCTACACGTGAGAATATCAGAATATTGATAGGCTGTGTTTTTATGAGGCATTCACTTTTGTATGTCAGCTGAGAGCTTAGAAGGACTTATATTAGCCTATTTGATGAGCAAGTTTTAAAATCTAGAATCGCGCTTAAAATAGCCTACAAAAAAAAAAAAAAAAAACGTTTTCTTTCTTTATTTTGAAATACAATTACACGAGTTGGGTGTACAGTTACACTGATGACGATCCCTATATCAAGAGCACCGCTCGTCTCCATAGAAGCAGGAGTGTTTATATTAGGACGTTTGTTCGAGTGAGTATACAGTAAAACGTGCTTTCTTGAAAATGCTTGGATGTGTATGCACAAATGTATGACATTTTAAACCTTTTTCATATTTCCCTCATATAATTGATGTAGTGTTTTCATGCCTAACTTCATTAATAAGGTACATCATTCGTACATCTATATAATAATGTGGATTGGGAGATTTTTGTATTATTATTACATTTATTCATAATTATTAACATATATATCCATTTATTTATTTCAGCTGCTTTCCTCCCAAAACGGACAACAACAAGAGCACGTCAGTGATGACATTTAATATTAGCCTATTAGCTGTTCTCTGGAAATAGCGGCCTCATGGACAATTTAAAACGCCAACAATCTGTGTTGAATTTAGTGAAGGAAAATGTTCCCTACTCTGAGCTGCTTGAGATTCGAGCTGGAGAAGCCCTCATTGATACGTACACGGAGTTATTCAGAGGTAAATAAGTCCAATTTATGCCTCAGGCTGTCCAGCTAGATAATAGAATGGCATCACTGAAAGTATGAGATAAACAATAATTACCTACAATTTCCAGTTAAGAGATCACGTGTGAACCCTTTTGAAAATAGCCTATTACTCTGGCAATTTTCCTTAATGCGAAGTTGTATAATGACCTATACATTTCCTATTGATGGTATGTGTGAACAGCACGTTTGGTACATATAGGCTACCTGTAATTTTCCTGATTGCATGTGTGAATGGGCTAATGACTGCAAGTACTTCACTAAATAACTCATGACTTCAGCATTTTAATTGCCTATAAATATAGTACATGACATTTAAATTCTTTTTTTTTTTTTTTCCTTTTGAAAGGCAAGTGATTAATTTGTAGGGCAGACAACCTTTGAGTGGAGACATTTCTTATTTATTTATTAGGCCATAGAAAGTTAATTTAGGTTTTAGTGGAGGGTAGAAGAGCATAATAAAATTGAACTTAAATATTAATGTTTTATTATATGCTTTAAGTATCACTCAAAACAAGTTGTGAAATACAACTCCCAAGAGTGCATTTCACCCAGATTAAGTGTCTGGAATGCAAACCTTACTTAAACAGATATGGGGAATGTTTTAGAGACTATTTTTTTTTTAAGATTAATTGCCTTTCACAAAGTGTGTATGCTCTGATGATAAACTAAAAGACAGATCATGTGGTATATGGAATTTGTGGTTGGACACTTGTCTGTGGAAGAGCTGTGTGATGCATTCAGTTATGTTTTTCTCTAAATACTAAGTATGATTTATGACCTTGTGTTTAAAATGTCTTTGCTCACATGTGTACACTAAGTACTTCTGAGATCATTTGACATATTAAGGCAGAATAGTGTACAGAAAGATTGCACAGTTAATTTAATAGTAATAAATTCTGCAGTATTGTAATGAGAACAACCAAACAAAAACAAATAACAATGAGTTTATCATTAGACACACATAAAGACAACACTTTCTAGAAATAAGGTTAACATTTTTTACATTTAAACTTAAAATTATGTACACTCCCATTAGAGGAATACTCTATGTACACTCCCATTAGAGGAATACACTAGCTCAAACATTTTGTGGGTCGCCCCCTCATGGGCACTGCCATGTTTACATATCATGACATCTTTTGTCATGCAACTGACTTACTACCAATAATAGTGACAATAATAATAACATGTGTAGATAAACAAACAACCTAAAAAATACAGTGGCATGAAAATGTATGTGAACCATTTGGAATTAGCTGGTTTTCTGAAATGTGATCTCATCTTCATAAAAGTCACAAGTATATACTGTCCAAACACAATGTGCTTAAGCTATCAACACACAAACAATTGCAATCATTCATGTCTTTATTGAACACATGCCATTAAATATTCACAGTGCTTTTGAAAAAATATCTGAACCATTGGATTTAATAACTGGTCGATCCTCCTTTGGCAGCAATAACCTCATCAAGAATTCCAGGTAGCTGCGGATTAGACCTGCACAACCTTCAGATGGAATTTTTGACCATTCTTCCTTACAGAACTACTTCAGCTCAGCCATATTCTTAGGATGTCTGCTGTGAACGGCTCGCTTGAGGTCATTCCACAGCATCTCTATTGGGTTAAGGTCTGGGCTGTAACTGAGCCACTCCTAAAGGTGGATTTTCCTTTTTTGAAGTCATTCTGTAGTGGATTTACTTCGATTTTTAGGGTCATTGTCCTGCTGAATCACATAACATCTATTGCTCTTCAGCTGGCACACAGCCACCCTGACATTATCCTGTAGGATATCTTGATAAACTTAGGAATTAATTTTTCCCTCGATGATGGCAAGACGTCCAGGCCCTGAAGTAGCAAAGCAGCCCCAAATCATGATGCTCTCTCCACCATATTTCTCCATTGGGATGTTTTCATGTTGGAATTCTGTGCACTTTTTACGCCATACTGTATATAGTGTTGTGTGTTTCATCAGTCAACAAAAACATTTCCCACTAGAGTTGTGGAGTGCCAAGCTGATCTTTGGCAAACTTCAGGTGTGCAGCTATGTTTTTGTTGGAAAGCAGCGGCTTCCTTTGTGGTGTCCTGCCACAGATACCATGTCTGTTTAATGTTTTTAGTAGACTCATGAACAGAGATGTTATCCAGTTCCAATGATGAAGTCTTTAGCTGTCACTCTATGGTTACCAGATTGAGCATTCTGTGGTGTGCACTTTGTGTCATCTTGGCTGGATGGCCACTTCTTGGTAGAGTAGCCACAGTACTTAATAATTTCCAATTTGTATAACTGTGGATAGGTGAATATCTAAGCTCTTCCAGATAACCTTTTGACCTGTTCCAGCTTAATGCAAAGCAACAATTCTTGATATAGGTCTTCTGAGATTCCTTCAAACCAGATTTTACGAGAAATTTGTATTTAAATGCAGCTAATTCCAAAGGGCTAACATACATTTTCTTGCCACTGTGCATCTTCTAGATGTAAGCACATACATGAAACAGATGAACAGCACAACATCAAGCGGCAAGCAAGAACACATGCAGTCTCAGCTGCCAGAGAACTCGCTAGGTGCGGCTGTCCAATCAGGGTCAAGTGCGCAATAATACGCAAAAAAACTGGTTTGGATTGATTCCAAAAATGTCCATCATACAGATGTGTGTAGTATGAGATGAGAAATACACAGACTAAAAGTAACGATTTATGGACAGCTGTCCGACACCTGTGTGTGTGTTTTGTCTTTTTGGTTAAGTTTATAATAAAAATATTATTTATACTATCAGGCCGGTTCTCCTTTCCATTAATCCCTTTACACTGGTGCCGAAACCCAGGAAGGAGGAGGAATGAGGCGTAATAGAGTCCTAGCCACTACCATCCACCCCAACGGAGCAGCCATGGCCATTCACCAGGGGACAGAGGGGCTCCAAGCTGACTGCCTAGAGTGGTCAGGGCCACTACCAGGGGCGGAGGAGACCCCTACCAGCTGTTGAAACGCGGCGGTGTCTGAGACCACTGACCGCGAGCGGGGAGGTGCTCCTGCCGCTGCCAGGGGCGGGGGAGACCCCTTCCATCCACCAGAACTTGGCAGGGCATTCCGTCCACCAGGGGCCGGAGGACTGCCTCCGATCCTCCAGGGGAGGCGCGGCTGTCATCCATTAGAGGGTGGAGGAGTGGCCGAGGACCAAGCTACGGCGCATCAGAGAACCGGTGAGTAAAAGTAATTTTTTTTAGAAGTTTTTTTTTTTTATTTGGAACGATTGCCATACGACTTTTTTTGTTTCCCTCCCCTTGTCCCCTCTCTCATCCAGGTAGACAGGGATGATGGATGACCTGCCAGCAGACGGGATGGAAGGCATGCCCCTCCCCAGGGAAAGGGGGGTACGTCATGCCGGGCCTGAGAGAATGAGGGAGGAATGTGGCAGGGCGGAGGGCGGGGCCGCATCGTGATTCTGCACCAACCGAAGATGGCAGTGCGACAGAGAGAGAGATTTACGGACAGCTGTCCGACACCTGTTTGTGTGTTTGTCTTTGTCTTTTTGGTTAAGTTTATAATTAAAATATTATTTATATTATCAAGCCTGTTCTCGTCTCCTCCTTTCCATTAATCCCTTTACAAACATAAATAAACATCTTGATAGGAAGTGGCAGCAGTGACTAAATAAACTTTTTGCACCCATGACGATAGGTGTCAGTCAGTATAAAGTAAAAATACACTGGTACTATTGGGATGAATAAGTGCCAGCTAAAAACTTAAGTGCACCTTTAAACTCTTGAATTAGTAAAACTGGTAATGACTGATAGTGTGACACTAATGTTTCTGCCTGCAACCTGTTTTGAACCCCAGAAAGACTATGACTACCTGTATGCATTAAAACATGGAAAAAAATAAACAAACTTTGAACTAGTTTCAATTTGTTTTTGTGAGTTTTTCCCTCAGAAAATGTACTCAAAAGATAAGTCAACAAAGGAGAAAAGTAAAAAAAAAAATATATATATATATATATATATATATATATATATATATATATATATATATATATATATATATATATATATATATATATATATTTGTTTCAAGTTTTAGGAACCCCCAAATTTAGCTCAGCTATATGTTTAAGCCTGCATTCACAGAGAAAATCTCTCTTGTGGCTGTGCACATCATAAACACCTTGTTCTGCAGATGCTGCAATGGAAATAAGAAAAACGCATCTACCTTGAGTTCAGCAGAGTTATATAGACCTAAATTTGGGATCATGGAGGCACAGTGGTATCAGAATTCTCAGGAAGCTGGATTTACTCTGTAATGCACTGCCTTCGACATGCTTTGAAGTGTCTTTCAAGAGTCCAAGGGAAACTTGAAAGTCCCAAGCCAGGTGTGGAGATTGTTATTAGAGTGCAGACATTGTTTGCCTGCACTGTGATAAACTTTCATTTCCTTCTCCTAGCTTTGCAAGAATAATGCATGGATTTTTCCAATACACCCTGAAATTTCCAGTTTATTACACGCATTACTCTTTAACATTACAGAGATTTGACACGCTTGTGATGGGATGTAAACCAGCTGGCAGCACTTCTCTAGATGTAGAGCAGCTTTTACATGGATTTGAAAAGTGAAGTACATACAATTCTGAGCCAAATAGCAGGCTGCTGTAAATTTGTCTGTGCTTTCCTCTCTTGACCTGTTCTAGGTGGACATGTGGGAGAAGATTTTTGAGGGAGGGTCTCTGATTTCAATCAATCAATAAGTTACTGCATGTCATTAAAGCGCAACAAAGTCAGAAAAGACAAAGAAAAGCCTAGAAAAATGCAGCAGATTCTCCCCAGATCCAACTGAATTTTTAAAAAAGCACTAATGCAAGATTTCACGCAGAATTTCCTTCCATTATTAAAGGTGCTGTGAGTGATTTTAGCATGCTGACGGTTTCATGTGATGAGCTCCAACAATAATTTTGAGACCAAAAGTGCAGCATTATTTGTTCCTGTGACTGTCAAATTCAACAGTGGCACAATAGCACCCTCAATTGACAAACATTATAAATCATAGCCTCAATGATCTGCTTCAAATACAACACTATGAGTACCAGCTAAATTATTGACAGGTGAAAAGCATCAATGTCCATGGCCCGCTGTTTACAAAGTCTACAGCTGTCACAGAGACTGGTGAGACATCTCAGGACACTTAGTTCATTAATATGTTTAAGGGAGTAGGAACATATTTTGCATACTTTTCCAAAAAAAAAATAGCTTACAGCACATTTAACCTGAACTTCAGATGTGTGTGCTTCTCATCTGTCTTGCTGCATGTTGATATGAGACACACTGAAGAAGATTAGTGAAGTTTTTGTGCTTTTAAATGTATCCACTTTTTCAAATTTTCTGATCGGATGGTTATTTACTTTTAAAGCCGCTCATAACCGGCAAAGTTTCAACTCTTATTGTAGCGCAGCAGTGGATCCGGGATGCATTCAGGATGGACAATTTTACACCTCAAATGCAATGTGGTCACATGAGTTTTTGACCATATTCATATGTTTTTTGTCATCCGATCGGGAAACGTTTTAGACCCCGTATGGACCTGTATTTAGGGCTGACCCCATGTGACCGGATCTCCCAAAACACATCTTAATAACATGTATAAACGGGGTCTTTCTCACCCTCCTGTTGTTCCAAACCCATATGACATTTTTCTTTTCTGTGGAACACAAAAGGAGACTTTAGGCAGAATGTTAGCCTTAGTCACTATTCACTTTCATTCCATATTCTTTCCACACAATGAATGTGAATGGTGACTGAGGCTAACATTCTGCCTAAAGTCTCCTTTTTTTGTTTCACCGAAGAAAGTCAAACAGGTTTGGAAAAACAAGAGGATGAATAAATTATGATAGAATTAAAATTTTGGTTAAACTATTGCATCTTATTGTTGTTGTTGATTTGTTGTTGTTCTTGTTGTTTTGCCATAAACTCATGATATGACATGATATTATAAAGTGTTTTCAAAATATTTTAATAGCTTCTAAAAAAAATCCATTTGAAGATTTAAAACTCACAAAACTCTGAGGATTCCATGACTTTCCCTTACTTGATGAATTCATGTTTTGACCTTAATGGAGATACTTTGTATTCTTTTTAGCCAATTGGGGGGTTGCTTTACTTTGAAAAAGTAGCAATGCTTAAAAGAATGCTTGCCAGTAAATCATTTACTTAGACCAGGCATAGGAGCCCATCACAATAGGACTGTTAGTAAAATGTTGTGAAGCAGTTTGAATAAGAGCAGGCTAACTACGTCAGCAGTAAAGACGTTGTTTGTTTTTTTGACAGCTCATGTTCTCTTTGCTTTTAAATTTGTAGTAATTTATGATAACATTTCAATTTGTTGCCTAGTGACCCCACTCTCTAATGGTTCATTGTAACCACACAGCCTTTTTGTGGTTCCTTGTCTAATATAACAATGCACTGGGAAAGGCAATTGAAAAAAAGAAGATATTTACAGGTACCAGTCAGACAGGAGGGGCACTCTTCTCTCAGCAACCAGCTGGATGGTGGAAAGAATGTCTATACCGGATAAGCTCTTCTTTTGAAAAGTGCTTAATATATCACATCACAAAGTAGGCTATGCGTTATTTTACCAATAAGAACGCCTTTGAGTGGTTCTCATGTGTTAACACTTTACGTTGCTCTTTACTGACCCTGTAGATCCAATTTAGATTACCCAAAAAAAAATATTTGTACATTTTTTACTCACTCTCACGATCCAAGCCTGAATGACTTTCTCCAGTGAAACACAAAAGGAGATGTTAGGCAGATTGTTTGCCTTAGTCCCATAAATCTTCATTTTATAGAAAAAAGATCTAGTGAAAGTTGAATAAGGCTAACATTCTGCTTAACATCTCCTTTTGAGTTCTTTGGAAGAAAGAAAAGCATATGGGTGTGAAACAATACGAGGGTGAGTAAATGATGACAGAATTGTCCTTCTTGCGTGAACTATCACTTTAAAATAACTCTTGATTTCTAAAGTTCTTTACTCTAGGTAAACAAAAAGCTCCCATTTCAGCCATGCCACACTATTGTAAGGAGCAGGTGTTTGGCGAGAACTCGTACAATCCATCAGCCAAAACCCTTTCATTTATTTTATAATTGCCGAAAACAAATTGGCTCTGCCAGCCGGAAACAGATACTGCATATGAGCATCGGGATGTAAACTGATTTTGGTTGATTTGCATTTTTGTTGGTGCATCAGACTTTCATTTTTTTAGATGATGTAATACAGGGCCCGTGCTGTAAATCAGTTGATCTGCTTTCAGATCAAATCTGCTCCAGTTTTGGGGCTTTGGAGCTTTCCCTGCACCTGATGCAGGCCAAAGCAGGAAACTGAAGGCTCAATGGTGTTTTGAGCACTTTAACATGGGCAACTGAGCTTTGAAAGAAATTGATTTAATGGATAAAGTTGGCAGCATTTTTTTTTCTATGACCTCCCCGCTCTCTTGTGTGGTCTAATTCCTTGTCTATGTGATTTGTAGTGGCTGTATGCAGTCAAGCTGCACCTGTTTCTTTATACTAGGCCTTCGTTGAATGGGCATTGAGTTTTAGTTCATCTGTGTGAACTTGCAAATGGCTGAGACTTTAATAGCCAACTAAAGGAAGGTTCTTAAATCTCTTGAGAATGATACAAAAACAAGTCAGTGCAGAAAGACAGGAAATAGTAAGCTGTATGCGGCGTATGTCACACGTAGGTAATTTATCAGTGCAGATGGAAGAGTGTTTTGAAAGGGCTTTTTTTTACCCATATACATTGAGGGATTTTCTCTTTTTTGATGTGGCGGCTCCTCTGTGCCATCTTTGATGGCAGGAATGGGCCTCCTTCCTCCTCTGTGAACACTGCTAAACTGCTTACTGATCTGTGCCCACAATGTAGCCTCTGTTCCTGTCCGTACCCCCCCCTTTACTCGCATAGGCGAGCTGGGCGTCAGACCTCTGCTCGTATCGCATGCAGTGAGTCAGAGATGTCTACTTGTCTACTGGCCCTTTCATCAGGCATATTTGCTGCTACAAATGTCCCACAAACATGTAAACTGCATCCAGTCAGTATCAAAGAAAACTGCTTTTCTCCCTCTCATGTGAAAATGCAGAAGATGTAATTGGTCTGAATAATGGCTTTGGTTGAGAAAGGACCATCTGCTTGTTTTAGCTTTGTTGTATTTCTGGCTGTTCTACCAAAGTTTTACTATAATACAGCTCTTTTGCTTCATATGTTTGTATTAATAGTTTTTAGGGGAATGGCTCCACTGTATACTAAGGATTTAATAGAATCAGTTAATAGACAGATGCTGTCAGTCTGCAATTGTTATCTGATTTAAGATTAAATTACAATGTACTGAAGGGATTTCCAAATGCAAACCTTTATACATAGTTTACAACACAAACAAAGAGGTGCCTATGGAAAGCTCCAAAACTGTATCATAACTCACTCTTTTATATTAGTGTAGTTGCATCAGACAATCATATTAATATATTAGATCACCGTTTCCAAAACCCATTCCTAAACTTAACCAATTATCAACAATATAAACATGTAACAGACAAGTAAATTTAGTGACAAACATTTTATTTACATTACCCTATTCTAAAGATATTTTTGAGCCCCTAACCCCATCCCTAAACTTAAACCTAACCAATTCTCAACATTGTAAAAGACGTAACAAAACACTATACAAGTATTCCAAACCAAACATTAGCTTTGGATGACGAGTGAAAATTAAGGTTTTAATCACTGAAGGCAGTCACATCCAAAAGATACATCCGAACTTAAGCTTTCTGCAATCAGTCATGAGACACACAAGAGCCAATGGCATTTGACATCGTTTATGCTAAACCTGTGTTGTAACGTTTCTTGATGCAACAATTTTTTTTTATTTTAAAACAAGTATGGGATTTGTTACAGCAGATGCAGGGGGACTGTGATCGTTGAATAAAGATTCAAATTTAAGTCTGTTCTTCACAAAGTGATCAGAAAACTTGAAATAGACCGGGAACAAAACAGGCCTCTTCAGCAGAGCAGAATGAGTACAGAAAACAACAGATTAAACATTAACCACTGCAAATGTATAGATGTTGCTGATTAAGCATTAATCCCTGTGAAAACATTTTGCTGAGTTCAAATGAAATGAAAATCATAACCCAACATACCATGTCATGATAAAATTGTAACCCACCATATCATTTAATGATGATAAAAAGATGCGCTTGCTGGCCACACCGGGAAACAGGCGCCAAAGACTATTTTTGGCCTCTTCATATTGACATGCGGATCTTTTACACAAGCAGCAGTATTTGTTGCCCCTGAAAATCGGACTGAATCCAGATGATTTTAGCAGTTTGTAGTCCACACTTTTGGTTTGTGTGCTGTTCAGAGCAGGTGGTAGAGCGGGTGCAGAAAATACTCAGCTTTTATATACAGTATTTGTTATCCATGCTGTAAAACAACTGCACAGAAGCCAAGATACATTTGCAAGAGAGTGGCTTAGATGATTGCTCACGGTTGAGTTTATTTCCTCTAAAGTATTCTTAGGGCAGATGCTTAATGGAGAAAGAACCTGTTCCTTTTCCATAAGAACATTTAAGTAAAAACGTAAGTAAAAGTCAGTGTGCATGATAATCACAATGAGACTGGGCCGGCAAAGTCCACTTTCATCATTTAGTCATTCTCAATGTCAGTAATGTGTGTCTCTGTGTGCCAAGGATGAAGAGGAGGTCATGTCCCAGAACAATCTTAGTGTGGTGAGTTATGCACAGCGTAGCACACAGAGACAAGGGAGCCCAGGCACCTGGTGTGAAAGAATCTCTATATCAGTGTCTCTGTATAAATATACATCTATGTGTACTTCTAGATGAAGGGAGTTGATAATATTGATCGATGTCCACTAGGTTGTAATGAGCAACATTTTTCTTTTTCAGTTCAGTCTTCAGCCTCTCATCTCACTCTAGCTTTGAGGAAGAGATCAAGGCCTTAAGACATACTGAGGAGGTTTTATCCCATCTCAGGTGAGGGCATATGTTTTTTTTTTTCAGAATTTATATATATATATATATATTAGAGATGGGCATTTTTTCGAGTAATTATGTAGTCAAGTTCTCTAACCCACAATAAAGGAGTAATCGATTATTTGTAAATTAAAATATCAGTTAAATATATAAAGTATGACACGTATATGAAATTATATTTTGTTTTATGTACAAACGTTATCAAAAATGTATACAAAATTCTACTTTAACAAACGATGCTTTTCTTTTGGGAGGGAAAAATGAAAACAATATGCATTAATAATAATAATAAAAAAAAATAGATTTACAAATAAGTAAAAAAAAACATTTGCACTCACCTGGAGCTTAAATAGAAGCCAGTACTGACGTCATTAGGGTAATGCACATATATAAACTCTGAGTCTACATAAAAAGGCTATAACATTTTATTTATTGACATGTTATTATTCAGAAAAACATGTTGTTTTATGTAAAATGCACTTTGTTCGTGTTCAGATATTTAACTCACATACTGGTCTGATAAGCTTCAAAGTTTTTCGTACCGCTTCACATATCCTTTCCACCATAAAATGAGACCGTGTCCGCTGGCATGCATGACTCCAACAAGAACCAAACTGAATGCCAATAGAGTAGAATTCAATAAGAATCAAATATTAAAAGTATTGCCACACCTGGCTTTGAAAGCACAAAGACGCAATCATGTCTCCTTCTCTCATCCAAGACCTCGACAACACATATCCACAGCACCCCCAGTGGACTAAATTGTAACTGTGAAATTTGGTGAGAGATCCAAAGGGAAAGTACAGGATAATTCAAATGAGCAAAGGAAAATAAATGAGGGATATTTGAGTAGTGTTTTTAATAGTTGACTACTCGATTACTTGTACACATCCCTAGTATAAATCTTAGAGAATTGCTTAAAACAGTGGCAGTCTGTGAGGGAATTTTTCTAGGAGGCTGATTTGTAAATCAATATTAATAAAACCAATAAAAAAAGATGATATTATAAATAGATGATGATATGCTCTGTTTTATTTTAACTTTTTTATTTAAAAGAAAAAAACTATTCTGCTGATAATGATACCTCCTTACACAATGATCTCTCTCTGATATCTTAAAATGGTCTCGAATGTTAACAACACATTATAACCTTTCCAGTCATCAACCCATTACTTAATATGTAAAATGAGCAGAACAAATCATGCAGTTTCATTAAGACTATGACCAGTCCAAACATTAATGAATGGAGAAAAGCCTCATTCCATCTAACATATACTCTCTAATGTGTAGATGAACTCCATTCTTAGCTCTTTTATTGTGGTCATTTTAAGTATCATATTTTATCATTTCACTTTTTTTTAGATGATTCAATAATTTAGACTTCATCAATATTTGAAGTTTCTCTTCACCTGTTGTATTGAACACAGGCAGGTGAAAAGTGCTCACTAAAGCGATAAAGCTAATTTGCTTGAAAGGTTAACTCTAATAATTATGGAGAAGGATGCAAATTTAATTTAGCTTCCAATTAGCTGCATTTGGATGGAAGCAAATTATGTTTTGTCATTTTAATATTAATTCTGATTCATTAAATTTTCTATTCAGGGGTTTTGTTATGCTGTCAGCCTCCTTTGGCATGCATGCAGTCATTTAAACTTGTCTGGGCTACTACGCATGAAAGAAAAAATACATATTTATGCATATGCATCTGAGTAAATTAACATTCCATTAGTAGGTAAGTTGATTAAAACAACTGTTAATTTTATCACCTTAGATGTATTGTTCATTTTGGGAATATTTGCAAGAAGGCTCAACCTCCCTTGCATCCTCTGATGGACCAACACTGGCTTTGAGCATATGAAAATTATGTGCAACAGAGTAAAATGTAAGAATTAATACCATGCCAAAAACAGTTATTATTTTTATTTAGCAGATTTGCATATTGCAATTACTTTTTAGCCAGCAAGATTGTTCATTTGCTGATCAGTTTAGGAGAACCCGTGCTGTCAGTAAAGGGTTAAAATTTCATGCATGGAGCCATATGACAAAACAACATGGCACAGGATCACAGCGGAGTTTGTCTATGGGAGAAACGCCAACAAACTACATCTTCAGAATCAGCTTTATTGCCAAGTATGCTTACACATACAAGGAATTTGTCTAGGTGACAGGAGCTTCCAGTCAACAACAATACAAACAATACCAAAAACAGCAGCAAGGTAATTAAAAACAAAAAAGAACACAAAATAAATAATTATTTATATATAAATAAATAATTATACATATAATATGTATAATTATACATATCTTGTAAGAAACCAAATAAAGTTTTTACATTGAAACCTATTTGAGTCAAAAGATTAGAGTCTCTAAAATATTTATCTTATTAATATTTATATCTAAACACATTGTACATTAATGTGTTCTTTAGAAATCCTATGTTTACTGTGCATTTTCAGGTTGAGAAAAAACATTTGCTTTTAGAGGCATTAGGCTATATAGATTTAGAATGAAAATACAGTGCATTTCGAACTGTTCTGAGACCAGTGGAGACAGACAGCACAGTGGAGGTTAAGTCTTTACTAAAGATGGAGCAAGTATGCTGTAGCTTTTCCCAATTCACATGGTCCAAATCAGCTTTACCGAAAATCAGCTGTGATGTCTGTAACATCCCAAAAACATGAATAACCAACACTCCTGGAAACTATGAAATGGTATAACCATCTGATACCATCAATGTACCATGGCACTGCTGCAGTAAATTTTTGTAAGGGATTCCCTGTTGGATTTCCTTTCTTTTTCCTCTAGCCCTTCTCTTTCAGGCCAAGCTTCCATAGCCCTATCTCGCTCTCTTTCTACCCTCCTCAACTCCTCTACCACCCTCCCTTTTTTCCCATCCTCTCCTTCTCTGCCAGTCATCTGGTGCCCCCCGCCCAGCCGAGAGAAATGCAAACAGTAATTCTCGCTCAGTGGGGAAGCAGAGTATTGAGAGGAAGGGGAGCTAGAGCGAACAGCTCGATCCATACCTCCATCTGAACAAAAGGCCTCATTGTGAACAAATGAATACCAGACCTAGACATATGTGAGATTACTTCACCTTAAAAGAAAAGTGAAGGGAATTAAGTGACTACAATGGTTATGTAACACAGAAGTAGGCCAGTTTTCGCTTCCCCACTGAGCTAGAAAAGAGTTCATGATGCAGTAGTTTGAATCCAGCTCCTCCAACAACAACAACAACAATAACAACAACAACAACAAAAACTCTTTTTCTGAACCTTTTACAGGAAAAGATATTTGGAGATGTAATGTTTTGTACGAAGTACCTAAATGAGAAACATCCATAATGGAACAAACTTGAAAATTGTTCAAGCAGTGTTGACAGGTATCTATGGTTGCCATTATGAACATAATTATGTGTATAATGTATCATTTTAATATAAAATACTGGACTTTTTGTTTGTTTGATGTTTTCTTTCAGCCTATTTCATGACTGCTGTTTAAAGGATTATTCTGGGTTCAGTCAAGTTAATCTCAGTTGACAGTATTTGTGGCATAATGTTGATTACCACAGAAATTAATTTCAACTCATTCCTACTTTCCTTGAAATAAAGGAAAAATCGATTTTACAGTGAGCCACTTACAATGGAAGCGAATGGGGCCAATTATGGAGGGGTTAAATGTGGAAATGTGAAGCTTATAATTCTATAAAAGCACTTACATACATTTTTTATGTTAAAAATGTTGTATTGTTTGAGCTATAATGTTGTTGAAATCATAATTTTTACAGTAATTTTATGTGTTTAGTGTTTGTTGACATAACGTCATCATGGCAACAAAGTGGTAACATTGGCTATAACTTTAAACAGAAAAGGTTAGTAAGCAATTTTATCACACTAAAATCATGTTAACACACATATTGTTTATGTCTTGTTGATATACTTTTGAAATAGTAAGTATTTAAATGTTTGCAGATTAGCTCTCATTCACTTTCATTGTAAGTGCCTCACTGGAACCAAGATTTGTACTTTTTTCAAGAAAAGGAGGGATGCTTCTAAATTTTTGTGGTAATTAATAATATGCCACAAATGCTGTAAATTGAGCTTAACCAAATATTCCTTTAAATAGGCATTCCAAACCAAAGCTATAGGAACTTGATCCTTTTTAAAACATGACCTTATTTTTTGACAGGACAGTCCTAACCGAAGAGTGTGAAGCTTTCAAAAGCAATGTGCTGGTCCTGCAGGTAAGGATTCCTTTGTTTACCATTAAACGATTGTTTTGATTGCAGTCTACATCAGGATTAGTATAATAACAATATATGGATCTGGATCCGTAAGGGGAAGAATCTATAAAAACAATCTGCTGAGGGCAAAATCCATTATAGTTGAATTTATTTTCTCCTAAACATTTTTGGTTTGATAATGTTTCTGCGACAAAGGAATGTTTGGATTTCAAATTGAACAATAATCATATGTCTTCTTTCAGATGCAGGATTTTGTAGTTTGAAAGAAGCAAGATATTAGATAGAAAGAAGAAAAAGAGTTTCCACCAGATAAGGCTAGTGCAGACAATTTTTTCATTAACCTGATAGTTTGTGAAACTAAACTCTGTTGTGACACTGAATGTAGAACTGCTTTAACTGATTAAAGGGAAAGTTGACCCAAAAAATAATAATAAATAAAATCTCTCATCATTTACTCACCCTCATGCAATCCCAGTTGTGTATTTATTTATTTCTTCTGTTGAACACAAACCACATTTTTTGAAGAATATCTCAGCTCTGCAGGTCCTTTCAATGCAAGCAAATGATGGCCAGATTTTTGGAGGTACAAAAAGCAGATAAAAGCAGCACAAAATTAATCCATAAGAAATATGTCTTTTTTTACTATAAATCTCCACTTTCACTTGCACATCTGAAAATACGGTTCACGCCTGTTTAGATTCACTTCCACATTTGAAAGTGAAAGTGGAGATTTATAGTAAAAAAGTAGGTAAATATTAATCTTCTATTCACCCACACTTAAACAGCTCTTTTGAAGATATTAATTAAACCACTGGAGTCTTATGGATTACTTTAATGCTGCCTTTATCTGCTTTTTAGACCTTCAGAATTCTGGCCACCATTCACTTGCATTGAAAGGACCGACAGAGCTGAGAAATTCTTCTAAAAAAATAATCGGAATTTGTGTTCTGCAGAAGAAAGAAAGTCATACACATCTGGGATGGCATGAGGGTGAGTAAATTATGAGAGAATTTTCTGGGTGAATTTTCTTGGTGAACTATCTCTTTAAATAAACTGCTTAATAGTTTTCAATGATCTCTGTTTGGTGCAACTGAAAAGTGAAGAGCAAATTTGAAATCGACTCTCCATTAGTTCTCTGCTGTTGGAAATAAGAGAGCATTTCTCATAGTATTACATGTAAAATACCATAGTAATACTACTATAGTACAAATTTAGCAGTTTCTTTAAATTTAACAGAAAATGTGAGTGATGCCCACAATGCTAGTTGTTCTGAGTGGTTTTCAGGGCGTAACTATGCGGTTCCAAAGGTGCTCCACAGGGTTGCTCGGGTATTGTTAAGTGGTTGCTCACCAGCCCAGGTCAAAAGAGCTCAAATCTCTATGATATTGTGACCCTAGATATCTCTCAAGTCACTACTTCTATTATTAGTCTATGGAATTTATTTTACATGCTGCCATGTTGCAAAATTGTCAGTCTGAATGCTGAAAAGGTATCATTCATGTACTTAGCTAAAATGGTTGGAGATGCACCATAGTTGAATAGTTAACGTTAGGGGTTTGTTAAAATCCTAAAATAGTCATACTTGCCTTAGCAAGCACCATTAATAGCAATGTTTAACATTAAACAGCACCACTAATTAATTCATCATTAGGTACATGTAGTTAATTAGTATTACTCAATATTTTAGGCATATTTGTGTAATTTCACAGTAACATGAACACATATAAAATGTGGGGAAAAAATAACAATGTGTTTTAATTTTAATGTGTAACATATGGAGAATGGAATATGCATAATCACTCATCAGTTATGAACATAAGAGTATTTTTTTCCTCATAGAGAAAATAACATTTCTAGTATATCTGAAATCTCTGATGTTTAACTGGCCCCATAAGGCCTGCTGCTGCAATGCAGGACTTTTTCCATCAATGCAGCCAAATGAACACTGTAAAACCGATCTTCTCTCAATCAGCCAAAGGAACTCCAGGTTTCTACTGTACCACATGCTCTTCCTGCTTCACTCTCTCTTGTGCCAAAGTACAGAGCTCAGCTACAGATGTGAGGCCTTTCAATGCCAAACAGATGGAAAAGCCATTTGTGTCCAAAACAAACACATTTTTTAAAGTTTTCTGTCCAGACTGCTGGACACTTACCACTGAAATCATGTACAAATCCACATACTTTCTGTAGGTATGTTTACTTCTGTTTATTCGGTTTCATATGATTGACTAGCAAGCTATTCGGAAAGTCGTAAACCGTGTTTGCCATTAAAATTCGCAAAAATACAATTGTGAAATGGAATTGTGACATGAATTATTGTTGTGTGACCCCACGCCCTCATATGTGGGACATTGAATTTTGGCTTCCCTGTACCAAATACATAATTTAAATTAATTTAAAGGGATAGTTCACCCAAAAATGTAAATTCTCTCATCATTTACTCACTTTCATGCCATCCCAGATGTGTGCTGCAGAAGAAAGAATGATATACACATCTGCGATGGCATGAAATTGAGTAAATGATGAGAGAATTTTCATTTTAGAGTGAAGTATGCCTTTAAACTAATTGTTCTCATATTAAGAGCATCTATAGGTTTTCCTTTAAAGGGTTAGATTATCCAAACCTGAAATCACATGTGACAAAAGATGGTGGCAATTTCAGTGAAATGCTCCTATGTAAGCAGAACAAATAAAAGTGAATCAGGTAAAACCCAAGACCTAGTGTGCGTGATCACCTTTGGGAACCAATGACTGTTTTCTGTGCATATGCACCGAACAGCAGTTCAGATTATTCGGCCTTCTTGGAGACCCTGAATGGAGTCCTGAATAGGGCCCCAGTAGGGGACTCCATAGTGATGCTGGGTGACTTCAACACACACGTGGGAAATGACAGGGACACCTGGAAAGGCGTGATTGGGAGGAACGGCCTCTCCGATCTGAACTCAAGTGGATGTTTGTTATTAGACTTCTGTGCTAGTCATGGATTATCTACAACAAACACCATGTTCGAACATAAGGATGCTCATAAGTGTACATGGTACCAGAGCACCCTAGGCCGAAGGTCGAGGATCGATTTTGTAATTGTGTCGTCGGATCTGAGGCCATATGTTTTGGACACTCAGGTGAAGAGTGGGGCAGAGCTGTCAACCGATCACCATCTGGTGGCGAGTTGGGTCAGGGGGTGGGGAAAGACTCTGGACAGACCTGGGAAGCCCAAGCGAGTAGTGCGGGTGAACTGGGAATGTTTGGAGGAGGTCCCTGTCCGTGAGATCTTCAACTCACACCTCTGGCGGAGCTTTTCAAGCATCCCTGCGGAGGTTGGGGATATTGAACCGGATTGGGCAATGTTCAAAGCTTCCATTGCGCTGGAGAGCTGCGGCCTCAAGGTTTTAGGTGCCGCAAGGGGTGGTAACCCTCGAACACCGTGGTGGACACTGGTGGTCAGGGAAGCCGTCCGATTGAAGAAAGAGGCCTTCCGGGATTTGTTGTCCCGGAGGTCTCCGGAGGCAGTTGCAAGGTACCGACAGGCCCGAAAGGCTGCAGCCTCGGCCGTGAGGGAGGCAAAGCAGTGGGTGTGGGAAAAGCTCGGAGAAGCCATGGAGAAGGACTTTCGGTCTGCACCAAAGTGCTTCTGGAAAACAGTCCGCCACGGGGAACCATCCAAGCTGTATACAGCATAGATGGGACGCTGTTGACCTCAACCGAGGAGGTTATTGGGCAGTGGAAGGAACACTTTGAAGAACTCCTAAATCCCAACACGCCCTCTATGCTAGAGGCAGAGCCGGAGGCTGATGGGGGATCAGATTCTATTTCCCTGGGGAGGTCACTGAGGTAGTCAAACAACTCCGCAGTGGCAAAGCCCCGGGGATTGATGAGATCCGACCAGAAATGCTGAAAGCTTTGGATGTGGAGAGGGTGTCATGGATGACATTTCTCTTCAACATTGCGTGAAAATCTGGGACAGTGCCTAAGGAGTGGCAGAACAGGGTGGTGGTTTCCCTCTTCAAAAAGGGGGATCAGAGGGTGTGTGCCAACTACAGTGGTATCACACTTCTCAGCCTCCCTGGTAAAGTTTACTCTAAGGTGCTGGAGAGGAGGGTTCGGCTGATTGTCGAACCTCGGATTGAAGAGGAACAATGCGGTTTTCGTCCTGGTCATTGAATGACGGACCAGATCTTTACTCTTGCAAGGATCCTGGAGGGGGCCTGGGAGTATGCCCATCTGATCTACATGTGTTTTGTGGATCTGGAGAAGGCATTTGACCGGTGCTGCGGGAGTACAGGGTGAAGGGGTCCCTTCTTAGGGCGATCCAATCCCTGTACGTCCAAAGCGAGAGCTGTGTCCGGGTCCTCGGCACGAAGTCGAGTTCATTCCATGTGGGGGTTGGTCTCTGCCAAGGCTGCGCTTTGTCACCAATCCTGTTTGTGATATTCATGGACAGGATAACGAGGCGTAGTCAGGGTGGGGAAGGTGTGCGGTTCGGGGGGCTGGGGATCTCATCGCTGCTTTTTGCAGAAGATGTTGTCTTCATGTCATCATCGGTCCGTGACCTTCAGCTCTCACTGGATCGCTTGGCAGTCGAGTGTGAAGCGGCTGGGATGAGGATTAGCACCTCTAAATCTGAGGCCATGGTTCTCAGCAGGAAACCGATGGAGTGCGTACTCAAGGTAGGGAAGGAGGTATTGCCCCAAGTAAAGGAGATCAAGTACCTCGGTGTCTTGTTCACGAGTGAGGGGACAATGGAGCGGGAGGTTGTCCGGAGAATCAGGGCAGCGGGGGCGGTATTGCACTCGCTCTATTGCACCGTTGTCACAAAAAGAGAGCTGAGCCGGAAGGCAAAGCTCTCGATCTACCGGTCAATTTTTGTTCCTACCCTCACCTATGGTCATGAACGCTGGGTCATGACCGAAAAAATAGGTCGTGAGTACAAACGACTTCGGATAAGCGATTGAAGATGGATGGATCCTTCTGAAACCCAGTCATTATTTATTTTTCTGTAGAAGACATTTTGGGTTTAAAAGTTTTCTTAAACCATACATGCCACAGATGTAAATCTCTTCTTTAAGTTGACACCCTATAGATACCTATAAACCTATACCTACAACCAATTTCTTTCCATAAGAGCAAAATCTGTACATTATTCAAAAATTTTGGTCGGCAATGTGTATATGTATATATATATATACTGTATACATACACTGGCGGCCAAAAGTTTGGAATAATGTACAGATTTTGCTCTTATGGAATGAAATTGGTACTTTTATTCACCAAAGTGGCATTCAATTGATCACAATGTATAGTAAGGACATTAATAATGTGAACAATTACTATCCTATCTATATTATACTATCTATATTACTGTCCTTGTTAGAGCCAGTTGTCCTTTGTCTTTGAGGACTGTGGTGTACACTTTGTATGAAATCTTCAGTTTGTTTTTGGCAATTTCAAGTAAATTGTAAAGCCTTCATTCCTCAAAACAATGATTGACTGATGAGTTTCTATAGAAAACATTTTTGACCTAATATTGACCTTAAGACATGCCAGCCTATTGCTTACAATTTTAAGCATTGTTTAACAAACCAATTAGTTTTGTTATTTTTGATATAATGGCAAGTGAATATCTAGTACCAAATTAGCAATTTAGCATGATTACTCAAGGATCAGGTGTTAAAGTGATGTCTGCTGGAAATGGGGCCTGTCTAAATTTTATAAAAAATTATAATTTTTTTGTTAAAATCTTTATGGTGCTGATTTTTATATCAATAATGTCCTGACTATACTTTGTTTTCAGTTGAATGCCAGTTTAGTGAATTAAAGTACCAGATTATTTCTGAAACAGCTAAATCTGTACATTATTTCAAACTTGTGTGCGTGTACACACACACACGCATATGGCAAAATAAAAACACCAACAACAAAAAAAATGGTATTTATATATATATATATACCGGGTTTTTTTTTGTTGCCGTTTTTATTTTGCCATATGTTTCTTATGCGACAAACAACATGTTGACATTAAATGAAATTAAATTGCAAAAAATAAAATTATTTTTGCTGGGTTTCTGGAGGATATTTTAATAATTAAAAAAACACATTTACGATTTTTCCATATGCAGTATAAATGGGTCTTTATATATAAATAGATATAGATTTATGTTTTAGGAACGGGGTCCCTCGTAAGGAAATCATCCAATTTTGGGGTCCTTGGCACTAAAATATTTAAAATCCAAAATAATTTTGTTTCCAAATTTGTTTCATTTGGCATTTCCATGTTTTAATCAAACAAAAATGATAACAATTATTTTCTACTATTGATACTATTTATGCAAAATGTATACAAACTTGACTTGAACCACAGTTAGCTCTAGCTTACAAATGTCAGACATTATGGTTTTCATGCCAAATGGGAGGTTGGAATGATAGAAACCACTGATGCTACTATTGGAGTAAAATTCTGTGAACAGATGGGACAAAAGCTGATTTATTTGGCAAATACATGCAGAGTTATATTTGGAAAAACCTCCAACAATAAACATTATCTCAACTCTAATGCTTAGTGGAAAAAGAGAGAGTATAAAGGTGTGGATTGCTGTACTGCCTCAGGGTCTGGATGGCTTGAATTCAAATTTCAGATAGTATCAGGAAATTCTACAGCAGAATATCAGTTATCTAAACCTCCAAAAAGGTTTGGTCATGCAACATGAGAACCATCCATAACAGACAGCCTGAAACAGAAGAATTTCCATTGGTCGTTAAGCTTAAAATGAACTGAAAGCCAAAAATACATTTGTTACAAAATACAATTTGTTGAAGGAGAACATAGAGACAGAGATAGCCAGTAGGCAGAGAAGAGCTGCATCTCATGAACACCCTGTTCAGGTATGTCATTGTTATGTATCTTGACAAATGGATTCAAATTGGATGTAATTAAAGTCACAGACAAAGGCCATCTGACATGTTGTACTACAACCACAATATGAAAACATTGCCTAGTGTTGAGGAGGTTTATTTTTTTCTGCAATCACTGTCAATTTGGTTGTGTTGTCCTACCACAACATTTTCCCCAGTCAACATTGCATGCAGCATTAATAAATTGCTGAACGTCTCAAGATGTGAAGCAGTCTTTTGAATTGTATATCACCACCATCTAGTGGTTTGGCACTGAATTCTTATGCATTTTTTTCTTGTTCTGCGGGGTTGATGGAATGTGCATACAGTACAAGAAATCATTCTTATGTACTTAATTTAAAGATTTTGCATTTACAATACTTCAACATTTTCTGTAATGGAGATCCAATCAAAGTCAGTGAAGCTTTTCCCGAAAAGATACCTGAATAGGAAATGAATTAAAACACAATTGTTTCACTTTAAATTGATGTATTTATTATTATTATTATTATTTTACTTTAAGTCCCTGAAAAATTATAAATATGACTTCAAACTCAGAAATTGAAAATATGCTCATCATTGAAGTTTTGTGAGAATTGCATTTTTATTTATTTTCAATATAATAAATCTGGATAAAAAAAATTAGCATCACATCACTGAACCTAACACATGGCCACAATATGCAACTGTTACCCTTTGTTTATTGTATTTTTGTATTATTAATCTTGTGAAAAGTATCCACGTTATGAAAAAGGTTTGCTCTAGATCGTTCGCTCACTGTCACCCACATGCATTTTTTCTACTCTAATAACCAAACTTTAATGGAAATGTTGGGTTGTTTCTATGAAGGATGCTTAAACAGTGGTGCAATAGGTTGTTCTACACACACACACACAAGCATTTTATGGGCATTTTCACGAGTTAATACCATGTAGGCTACATTTTGTAACTTCAATATCTTACCTTTTGTTCTCTTCTTTTTAAAGAAAGACAACATATTTCCTCGTACTGTTCTCTTGGCCACAAAATATGCATAACTTTTTAAAACTTTTGAACACTTTTGAACTCAACCCATCGCTAAACTCAGAGTCTCCGACAAACATGTTTGCTGGTGCTTTAAGAAAACCGGCGCCTTTTTGAAGTGGATAGGGAGCTCGAACACTCATGGTTGCCAGATTGCACGACTATAACGGCACACTAGCAAAATATTTACAAATTTTGTAAGTGTAAAGATCTGATTGGGTATTTCACCTCCTGATATCACCTGAAATCTGGCAACCTCAAATATGTCGAATCGCTTATCGCCATTATTTAAAGACTGTTATTTATCAAACGTAGAGAATTAAATATTTGACTTGCATGATTAGTAATACCTGACACAACTGATCTGAAGGGGATAGTAATGGGGGATTGTGGTTTTAGAAGGGGGATAGTTTTTGGTATTTCTTCCATTATGTCCCTCCTCAACTCGAGCCCTGATTATACTGATGATCCCTCAGTGTTTTCTTAATGAGAAAGCTACAGCGCATCCGGAAAGTATTCACAGTGCTTCACTTTTTCCACATTTTGTTATGTTACAGCCTTGTTCCAAAATTGATTAAATTCATTATTTTCCTCAAAATTCTAAAAGCAATACCCCATTAATGACAACGTGAAAGAAGTTTGTTTGAAATCTTTGCAAATTTATAAAAAAAGAAAAAACGAAAACACTCACATGTACATAAGTATTCACAGCCTTTGCTCAATACTTTGTTGAAGCACCTTTGGCACCAATTATAGCCTCAAGTCTTTTTGTGTATAATGCTACAAGTTTGGCACACCTATTTTTGGGCAGTTTCTCCCGTTCTTCTTTGCAGGATCTCTCAAGCTCCATCAGGTTGGGGAGCGTCGGTGCACAGCCATATTCAGATCTCTCCAGAGAATCGGGTTCAAGTCTGGGCTCTGGATGGGCCACTCAAGGACATTCACAGAGTTGTTCCGTATAGCCACTCCTTTGTTATCTTGGCTGTGTGCTTGGGGTTGTTGTCCTGTTGGAAGATGAACCTTGAACCCAGTATGAGGTCCAGAGTGCTCTGGTGCAGGTTTTCATCAAGGATGTCTCTGTACATTGCTGCATTCATCTTTCCCTTGATCCTGACTAGTATCCCAGTTCCTGCCGCTGAAAAACATCCCCACAGCATGATGCTGCCACCACCATGCTTCACTTTAGGGATGTATTGGCCGGGTGATGAGCGGTGCCTGGTTTCCTCCAGACATGACGCTTCCCATTCAGGCCAAAGAGTTCAATCTTTGTTTCATCAGACCAGAGAATTTTGTTTCTCATGGTCTGAGAGTCCTTCAGATGCCATTTGGCAAACTCCAGGCGGGCTGTCATGTGCCTTTTACTGAGAAGTGGCTTCCGTCTGGACACTCTACCATACAGGCCTGATTGGTGGAGTGCTGCAGAGATGGTTGTTCTTCTGGAAGGTTCTCCTCTCTCCACAGAGAAATGCTGGAGCTCTGTCAGAGTGACCATAAGGTTCTTGGTCAACTCCCTGACTAAGACCCTTCTCCCCCGATCGCTCAGTTTGGCCGGGTGGCCAGCTCTAGGAAGAGTCCTGGTGGTTCCAAAATTCTTCCATTTACGGATGATGGAGGCCACTGGCCTAAACACACCTGGCCATGGAACAGCTGAGCAGCCAATTGTCCCATTACTTTTGGTCCCTTAAAAAGTGGGAGGCACATATACAAACTGTTGTAATTCCTACACCGTTCACCTGATTTGGATGTAAATACCCTCAAATTAAAGCTGAAAATCTGTAGTTAAAGCACATCTTGTTTGTTTCATTTCAAATCCATTGTGGTGGTGTATAGAGCCAAAAATATTAGAATTGTGTTGATGTCCAAATATTTATGGACCTGAATGTATATAATAAATATTAATTAATTTAATCAATTTTGGAACAAGGCTGTAACATAACAAAATGTGAAAAAAGTGAAGCACTGTGAATACTTTCCGGAAGCACTGTATAGGCTATACACACAAATTATAAAATTGTTACAAACCCAACCCCATTAGCTCCACTCTTCTCCACAATGGTAACCACCAATAAAATAAATAAAAATAATTAAACATGACAGAAACGCATCTAAATCCCAATACAATATATAATTAAACACTAACAAGTCTACTTAATGTTTCATTTTGTGCAGAAATACATTTAATTAATTTTTAATAAAACATTTTTTTAACTACTCTTCAAAATCCCCTGCCCGGGTTCAGCAGTATATTAATACAACAAAAATTATTCATAGTCCCAACACAAGTGGATTAAGTGAACATAAAACTGATTATACACCATGACATTAAATTGAGACCAAATGCTAAAGAATTGTGTTTCATTAGCTCATTTGAAATTAGTTAATTGAGCATGTAGTAAAAACCACATTGAGTGAACACCATCCGTTAGAAGTCTGAATCTATTTGCACATTTCACAGCAAAGTGATCATATCACTTTACGATGACCGTGTTGAATATCACTTGGACTTTACACAATATATTTATGTTCTCATCTCAAACATAAATGTTGAGTTGGTTTCAAGTGTGCTGGTTTATTGTTTTCAAAAGAGCTGCTTTCCTTTTTCTTTTTTTTCAGTGAATGTGACAATCTATAAGGCCAATTCTTCACAGAAGAAAATACTTTACTGCCGGAGTAATATAGCAGAATTCTCTTTTGTAATAGGATTTATTTCATTTGTTCCATGGAGATTGTAAAGGTTTGTGGTGGAGCAGACCTCCATTCGACTTGCCACTGATTACTTGTTTTCTCTGCTTCCTTGCAGAGCTGAAAGAGGAACAGAGAATCATTCAGAGAAATTTGAAGGTCCGGAGTTGAATGAGCTGCTCCGTCACCACAGATAATCTGAGAACAGGAAACCAAATCCAAGGTCAGAATGCTTGTTTCTGCTCATCCTCTTTGGAATAATCACTCCTTAAAGTATTTTTTTGCTACAATAGAATGCACATGCTGGCATAGTTGATCCAAGGTTCTTTTGAGATTCATTTGGAAAATTTATTTTGTGTTAAAGGGAAATATTTGAACTTGCCTTGTCTGCAAATTACTTGGAAATGTTGAAACCATCAAATTCAACAGTTCCTCCTGGAATATATGCATTCCATTTGAAACAATGTGCGCCCAGACACAAAGACCACATAATAACTGCGGTCTCAGACAGAGAGACAAACCCACCCTAGGAACTTCAAAGACCTCTGTCTCAACACAACCCCACACAGCACAGAAAACTAGATCTATCCCATTCAAGCTTCTGCAATGGGAATTACATAGCTTCTTCACTGGAGAGTGATCGAAGACTAATTAATGTCAATAGCTCCTCAACTAAAGAATCAAAATCCTCCATCCCTAGTTCTGCTTTAGAACATGGGAACATACCCAGAGGGAATTCGAGAAGAGCCTCAGCATTCAGACTGGTTCCAGCAGCTTCAATTACAGTGTCTTGATCCACCAAAGACCTTCTCCTAAAGATGAAGGTGACTAGAGACAGTTACCTCGGCCATCTCCAGCCTACTCCTCCGACAGTGCGGTTTAACCAGCCAGCAGGGGGCAGAGAGGGACCAGACACCTCTGCATTCCTCAGCCTGACAGTCTATTTCGTACCTGACACTGCGCTATACTGTGTCAATGGGACATCTACACTGTTAATATCCAAGGTGAGATTCATAATAATATAGTTTTTAGAAAATTACAAATTATATGCACAACCTTTGCCCAAAGAGACAATACACAAGCCAGAGCTGATCTTTAAAATAAACTTTATTTACCATTTCAAAGTGAACAGTTTAAGATATACGACATACATGACTAAGACAATTTCAATGCAGTTTGGCCCTAAAATTGAAAAGACATGGTTAGATATGTTTGATAAGGTACTGAGCTCATGTCATTGTGCTTGTCATTCTACAACTTCAATGTTTTATATTGCCATACTGTAAAGACATGACTTCTTTTAGGATGCAGGAAACGGGAAACTTGTTTTTTTTGCATGTTTGTAATATTTTCTGTTACTTTCAAACACACATGATTTTTAAAGTGCTGTGACCACATGAAAATGCATGATAATATATATATATATATATATATATATATATATATATATAAACTCTTAAATGGTCAAAGGTAATGACAATGAATTCACAGTTTCAATGATTTTGTGTAGTTATTATTCATACAGCCACAAAATTGTGCTCAATTAATATTTCCATCAAGGACCTGGAGGTATTTGTTTGTGTGCATATTTTTCACCGAATTCTAGTATTTGTTTTGTTTACTCCCAAGACAGCCGCCACACCATGTCATTTTAGGATGTATATCATCCCTATCAATTCAACAGCATGCAAACTAATTATTGATATGCTATGCAATAGTGATGTGTTAGATTGTTTTAGAAGAATCACATTTTATGACACATAATTTGAAAGCCAAGCCATATTAGGAGCAAAGTCCACTTAGAAGTGTTACCAATTTTCCAATGCCCATAGCTGGTTGATATCTGACAATATTTAAAACACGGCTGATCTATGTTAATATACTCAAATTAAAGCGATACTTCACCCAAAAATGAAAATTCTCTCATAATTTACTCACACTCGTGCCATCCCAGATGTGTATGACTTTCTTGCTTCTGCAAAACACAAACAAAGATTTTTAGAAGAATATCTCAGCTCTGTCATTCCATACAATGCAAGTGAATGGTGACTACACCTTTCAAGCTCCAAAAAAAGTCAGCACAAAAGTAATCCATAAGATTCCAATGATTTTAAATGTCTTCGGAAGCAATATGATATGTGTGGGTGAGAAACAGGTCAATATTCAAATCCTTTTTTTCCTATAAATCTACACTTTCAATTTCAGAATATGGAAGTGAAAGTGTAGAATTATAGTAAAAAAGGACTGAATATTATACGGTATAGGATTTAACCACTGGGGTCACTTGGATGACTTTTTATGCTGCCTTTATGTGATTTTTGGGATTGGAAGGTCTGGTCACCATTCACTTGCATTTTATGGACCGACAGAGCTGAGATGTTCTAGAAATCTTAATTTTTCTTCTGCAGAAGAAAGAAAGTCAAACACATTTGGTATGGTATGAGGGAAAGTAAATGTTGAGAGAATTTACATTTTTGGGTGAATTATCCCTTTAAAGTTCCTAAATAAAAACTAACTTTTTAAAATGCATCAATAAACATTTAAAATGCATAACACAAATTCTTCAAAAATGGGCAATTGGGCATGCATGTGTAAAAACATTCTTTCCGAACAATCAATTGTGCTTTCTCCATCAATCTGTTTTTACATTTTGCAATTCATGAAAATATAAGAAAGTGGACCATAAGTAAATTGACAGAAATGTTTATACTGTCCTTAAAGTGTTTCGCAGCACACAACAAATACTGTACACTTTAAAATGTATTATGACAGTACAAAACTGAGATGAAGATATAACACTGTTGGCTTTAGACTGTCTTTCCACAGTAATAAGCATTTTTTCTGTATCTGGTATGACCAGACACTTTTGCTAAAAGCATTTCTCTGTGTGTGTGTGTGTGTGTGTGTGTGTGTGTGTATATATATATATATATATATATATATATATATATATATATATATATATATATCAAGTTTTAGACCAAAGCCTTTTTTTGCCAGTAAGTTTGAGATCAGCTGGCTTGAGGAGGTTCAGGAAAAGACGTAGTGTCACAGAACATTGCTAAAAATTATAACATTTGATGATAAAATAATAAAGTGATAATTGATCAAGTTTTAGTACTATAAAAGTAAAAAGGAAAAATATCTTACAAAGGTAAATTATGTTTGTTAAATGACAATATGAATAATTACATACTGATTAAAATTACATAACATCAATACTAGTACAAATATGAAAGCTTGACTCAGCAGTTGAACGTCCACTACACAGAGCACTCTGTACACATGACATTAGCTACGTTACAATAAGAAAAAAAGTAAAAACAACTAAAAAATAAACCCACCTATATCATTTTACCCTCCCAACCCACCCTGATAAAAACAAACACAAACATACACATCAGTTGGGTTTTTGTCTTTTTTTTTTTTTTTTACATTACTGTACAAGAGAGAGAGAGAGAGAGAGAGAGAGAGAGAGAGAGAGAGAGAGAATGAAGGGGGGGAGAACAGTGCAAGAATGGCACTGATGCATAACATTTCTACTTTAATAAAAAATGTCAACAGAGTAAAGGTCAATTTTTCAGTACCTACACACAGACACATGGTCTTCATGCCACGTTCAAGTTCTGAGGACCACACATTAGACAAATGAGGCCCGGAGCAAGTTTCAATCTTATGCATTTACATTTCTGACAGCGATTAATCTTATTGCAGTTACTGTGCATGTAGCCAGCTAAAGAGAACAAGTAAAAAGTGCTGTTAGTGTCGAGTCTAGTTGTTTCATGACCCCTTAAACCGGGCAGCACAGAGAGTGTATGCTGCATTTTGCTGCTTTATTCTAAAGAACCCACTGTATAACAGAGGAAAAGCTAGAGTTTGTGACCTGCAAGTACTGTTGTGCTTCGATGACATCACAAAAACCTAGGACTCGAACTTCTATCTACTCCCCTGAGTGTCTGATACCATCTGTTAGGCAGCAGGGTTAGGGACCGTTCACAACGAATGCGTCCTTGTGCTAAAAAGCTAGACATGTTTTTATTAACTTCTCAAGTTCTTTTTAACTTGACACAGCACGAAAACACTCGACACTCCTGCGCAATGCGCTGTAAAAAAAACAACAAAAAACCAGCATGAGGCGGCGCAATGGTCAAAGATGTCCTATCGCAATCCCTTTCGACATTTAATTATGTGCAGGATAGGAGATATAGATATCTACAGTTCAATACTCACTAGTTTAAATGCTATTCTTGAAATCAGCAATACAATTACTTCTAGTAAAAATGCTAATTCTTGATTCTAATTCTTATAAATACATTTGCTTTCTTGATATCAAAAATGACATCATTACTTATTAAATGACATCAAATATTCCAAAAATTGAATTTGTAACTAGTTAAAAATATAATTCTGATATTGGTCATTCAAAACGCAAAAACAGACATCTTTAATTTATTACTATTTTAAATTTCAATTTTATATATCAGCCATGTACTTCTTACTAGCAATTTTTTTTTTTTACACATAATTTTTGATACAGATAATTACATTGTTAAAAATACCCATTCCTGATATCAACAATTACCGAAAATGCTCATTTTTATATGTCAATGTATTTTAACAGGCTAGATTTGATATTTCAATTATCTATATATAATATGTTACAGATATCTTAAAAGGTATTCTCACTAGTTCCAATAACGGTATCTGAAATGATCATTCATGTTAATTCATGCTAATGTTTTCGGAAATAATAATTGAGCACTTTTGAAAAGAAAATTATTGATATCAAAAATGAAAATTTTTGCAAGCTGTAATTCAATTGTTGATTTCAGAAATGGTCATTTGCACTAGAAACAAAGTCATGTTTGTAGAAAATTAGCATTTTTCCTGTCAAGTAATTTTCAGCTAATAAGAAATTATAGAAATCTGTAATTACGTTTTGAACAGGATTGAATGACAGATAATTGTGAAATTCTACTAGTAAAAACGGCTTCAGATATCTATAATCACGACTTTTACTAATATTAGATATATCAATAATGTGTATTTCCACGAGTAATGTTATTTTTTATATCAAGATCAAGTAAACAGTTAATGAGATATATATATACATATACATATATATATATATACATATACATACACACACACAATTTATATGAACATGATTAAATATCAAAAGGGCCTGTAAAAGACATCTGCCTAGCGCATTTTCACATACAAAATCAAAATAATTGAAAAACAGTGTGGATGAACGCAAAAGTGAATCGGTGTGAACAACCACTTACTTGTCATTAGGTCTCTCTTTTTTGTCACTTTTTTCAGTTAGATTTTGTATATTTTTGGATAAGATCTGAATGAATATATATATATATATATATAATACCTTCATGCAGAGTTTAATAAAATGTACATAAAACAATGATTTAGACTTTTATGCTATATGAATACTGAGATAATTTCTCCTACCACGCAGGAGAGAAATAACAATAAACTACTTTGACTTGACTATATACAGTGATTTACCGTTTATGAGAAAACAAAATAATCAGAAGTCTCATTAAATGATCCATCAGCACATTAGCAGCTGCATTGCTAGACTCCCCATTAAGTGGTGTCACGCAATCTCCCAGAAATACTCAGTGTAGCTACGGATTTGTGCCACACCAACCGTATGCACTGTAGGAGAGGGGCATTGTTGAAACAACACTGGAATGATATGATATACGGCATCTTGACAAAAGTCCATCCAGCTATATAAACAATATAATTCCATCGTAAAAAATCCAACCACAAAAAGTCATAAAAACGTCTAAGCATGGTCAAAATATCCATTCCAGTCTGTCCCCTCCCTAATGCCAACAAATGTGAAACCAGTCAGTCATGAGGAATGGTAAACACTGCCATGTAAATTTGATGGTTTGACTTCTCATTTGTCTGTTTCATGTTATTTTACAATAATATGAGGGAAAAAAATACTGACTACCCAACAATTATACTAACCACAGTGAAACTGATTGATGCTATATTTTCTCTGCTAAGGAAAACCTGTGGTCTTTCTGCATGCAACCTTACTGTTCAGTGTTCAATCACATGACTGCTTGGCTCAGTACAGCCAGATGCCTTTAAATGACAAATACACACCAGTTCAAGTCTTTTAACATGAGTAGACAACAAAAAACGACCTAAAACGCACACACACAAAAACAAAAATACCAGCTAAGACATCAGGAAATAAAGGTTTGTTCACATGTTTTTGGTAACATGCCTCTTTTTTCTGTGAAGAGCAGGGTTAGTGTGCATACTACAGTACTGAATCTAATAAGGAACTAGCTGCTTCTGTTATCGCACACATGCCCCCCTCGCTCAGGAGATGCCTTGCAAATTTACTCTAAAATGCCTGGAAGACTAAACAGATTTGGCATTTCATGTGGGAGTTCCTACATGAAAACCCCTCTCCTCTCATGTCAAACACCTAACAACAGCAAATAAATTGTCTCAAGGTGTTGGAAAACAGTTTGCAAAATGCAAGTTGTGTGTAAACCTGAGAATGGGAGAAGTTAGACGAGAAGGAGTAGAGAAGTTTTACTTCGATCCAGAAACCACTGACAGTAAGAGCTGAAGACCAATTATTCTTTGTTTTGTATTTGTGCTCTAACTTAAAGGGATATGCAGTTCGTGTTATTCTCTAAGCCTATGCAAATGTATTGTTCTGACCACCTTTTCTTAACATCTCTAGAGGTTCAGACGACTTTATCGGACGATATTTTGAGATAACAATCCTGCCATTTTTACATTATTGTTATCAGCCGATTACCAAGTTGACTTGGCTAGTAAACAAAAGTGTTAGCTCTTCTGTTTCAGTTGAGTCTGGTCAATATATAATGGAGATTTTCAAATAGAATTCTGAATAAATATGGTGATAAATGTTCATTTAACATCAGCAGTTTGTCTCATTTGCTATCATTAAACAGCATTATATTATAGCCATGCATTTTATCAACTATCAGTCACCTGCAATGCATGGCACTGGCCATTGAAAAATCCATATTGATCATCCACCACACATCACCCCAAATAAATGTGAACACTATGGTTTCCAAACATAAACAGTGTCATAATGGGGTCTTTACAACATTGTAACAAAGATTATTTGGTCTTCAGCTTTTAACCCGACCAGTACTGCCACTCCTATAAACACATAAGCCAAATCCCATTGTAGCTACTGCTGCGGCTACAGTCACATCTCCAGTCTACTCAACAAAGAGTGAAAATATTGTACAATGCGCTGTATACATACATCTCCTGTATATGCACATGTCTTTTTTCTTCTTAAAAAACTGCACTATTAAATTATGTGAACAAAAAGAAAAAAGTTTTGGATGACAAACAAATTCTCTAGAGGTTAGATTTCGTAAAGCCCTTACAATATGTAAAGGTCTCCAGCGAGAGTGGCTTGCCCCGCAGTGTGTGTCGGCAGGGAGAGGGAACCGTCCTGGGGCGAGGGCGGGGAAGGGTCCTCTATGCACTGGGTGTGGGGTTCAATGTAGAGCCGTTGCTTCCAGGGATGGTCAAACCGATCTCATCCTTTTTCTCCTTCTCTGTTTCTTTCTCGTTCTCCTTGAGTTTCTCTTTCCCCTCGTCCTTCAGCTCTTCTTTGAGAGGGCAAACCTCAACAGATTCAGGCCCAGTGGTGGCATATCGGCCCTTACGGTGCTCCTGTAGGGCTGGGCCCCAGTCCGGGTCAGGCTTCAGAGAGTTCTTCAAACGCTGTGGGAATAACAGTTGGCTTATCAACTCTTTCAAAAGCCTTAGTGTACCTTAAAAGCTAAAGCTAGAACATTTGTTAAAGGAAATCATCTTAAGACATGCAAAAATCCTATGAAGTTGTTACTATGATAAACTTAAATTTCTCTTAATGCCCAGATATACTTCATGTGAAATCAAAAAGGTGTATTATGTCATTTAGAACAAATCTGGTTTAATTTCAGTGGTTCGGAACAGCTCGCCTGAGCAAATTTTTAGGAAAACTTCTAGCCGACTGCTTGGCACCTTACTGCCATTGATCCTCGTCATCGGTAGGTATGACCTGAAGCTCCACCAACTACTTTATTTATGTTTTTCAGTCAGTATTCAATGTGAACACACCTGCATAAAAGACCATGTCATGCAATTTTTTTTTTGTTTAATTAGTCTACAAACAGAATCAAATCTACTCAAATGCTCTTAAGTGCCCATTCACTCATTTTCCATCTGCAGCGAAAGCCATTCACACATCTGCCCAAAGTAAGCCTATCATCATTCTTTTGTCTTTATTCTGCACATTAACACTTTTATACACTCATCCTTGCAATAGTATAAGTGTCTACATAAATTACAATAAAAGAGTGTACTTGGCACATATTATATTATAGCGTGTTAGCACATTAGCATCATGTGTACTTGGCACGTCATAGTATAGCGTGTTAGCATTAGAGTCAAGAATTCACAATGTAAACATATTAAACATTCTACTGCATATATATAACTTTAAATCATAATCAAGCGGTTTCTTTTACTGACCTCGTGAATTATACTCATAGAATGAGGCATAAAGTCATTGATAACACATTTTAATGTCACAATAGTTTAGGTTTTACATGTAGCGTCCTCATATTTAAATATTAAATGGTCTTCTAAATGACTCCCACAGCGGTGTGACCGGTGTCTGAATGTATAGTATACCATTACTCGGCTGTTTAAAACTTCTTTATACCCTGAATGAAGAATTAATAAAATATTATCTGGAAGTATATCGTGCCATTTAAAGGGACAGTTCACCTAAAAATGAACATTCCATCATTTACTCATGATGTTTCAAACCTATATGACGTCTTTCTTCTGTGGAACTCAAAAGTAGTATATCAGTCTCAGTCACCATTCACTTTCATTGCATATTTTTTCACTTTCATTGCATATTTATATAGTAACTGAGGCTTTGCATTCTGCTTAGATTACTTTTGTATGTTAATCAAAAGAAATAAAGTCATATGAGTTTGGAACAGCATGAGGGTGAGTGAATTATGATGGAATTTTTTGGGGGGTGAACTATTCCTTTAAGAAATATTCATACCAAGTACAATAAAGCAAAGGGAAGCAAATAATACTGCAAAACTATTCAGACCAAGAGAAAAAATATTTGCCAAGCCAAGTGAATGGAAATGTACTAAATGTACAGTACTATAGGTGGCATAATGTAAACCAATAGATGAGAAGACAGCCAAAAACTAATTACGTTTTTTATTTGTACTCTATTTCACGCAAATAATTTATTTATTTTGACAGCTTTGAATCAATTCATGTATTACTTATTCCTATGAAAGATCTTCCATGATGTTAAAAATATAAATAAAAATAAAACATTAAAATTCAGCCGTGACTAAATTCACAATATGTCACAGCCTCAAGTGCCTTATTGCTTTTAGAAGCGGTTGCTACTAGGGCTGGGCGATATGTAAAAAAATGTTTTGCAATAATTTCCTTAAAAAACATTGCGATATCCGATTACATCATCAACCCCTTGCTGAGGGTCGTGAATTTTTATGCTTTACTGATTTTGCTTAAATTTTGTTATTAATTTATTAACACTAAAAACAAACAAAAAAAAACCAATAAATTAACACAAAATGTATTTAACCAACTCCCCAAATCCAAACATTTACCATCTCCAGTGGCTCCATTTGCCATCATGCATGCATCCATCAGCACAGATAGAAAATTACTAATAGCCTACAGATTAAGAACTAAAGACAATTATAAATGTAAAGACAATAATAATCCAAATAAATAAGCCTAATTAATTCACTTGTGTTCCCAATATAATGCTGCCAAATGTGTGTTCTTACTGAATTTGTGTTTTTATTGTATTTTTGTTAATACAATTAATGCTGCCTAAAGAAAATAAAACAGAACTCAATTTTAGGTTCAAGGCGAACGTGTCTTGCTTTGCTTTATGATTTAATCACTTTTGTATTTGTTTATTTAAAAACATTATTACTGAACCTGCAGAGTTGAATTCACAATGCATGCAAACTGAGTGGAAATAAATGGATCAAAACTAACAGCACCTCCTAAGATTATTGATAATTTGCAGTATTCTCACAAACAACATTATTCTTTCACACAGTTTTCAGATGAATGAAACTGAAAAAGAGTGAAAACTCTTTCCATGCACTTGTTCCACATGACAGGCTTGTGCTGCATGCCTCTGAACAAACAGCAAATCGGACACGAGCATTGATGGCTTTTCTTTTTTAAATGTAATATATGTGTGTTTCTTCAAGCGTGTGTCTTTGTGACTAACAGCATTTCTTTTCATGTGTCACTCCAAGACAGGTCGCCCACCTGTTGCGGGTAGATAATCAAAATGACCCGCGCATGAAATACTTTTGTCGATTATCGTCTGTTCACAATCTTTATTGGGATCTTTTTAAGATATCATTGATATCCGATTACATCGTCCTATCACCCAGCCCTAGTTGCTACATGATAATAATATTAATGCACTAATTTTATTTACAATTTTAAATTGTATTTTTGTAAGTAAAATCATGCAATGACATCCTTCCCTTAGAGGATATATGGTGCACTATTCTACATCATTTTGTAGTGTAAGTAGTGCGAGTAAAATGTTTACACTGACAATGCAACAAATAGAAGTGTCCTACGATGATATACTAATTCAATCACAAAAACGGAATGTGGAACGTTGGACACTTGATGCACACAATGTTTAATACAAGTGGATTTCTGTCAAAAATAAAGGTTATTTTCCCTGTTTAACACTTGCTGAAGTCTACTCGAGCTCACAGGTGATTGGTCCGTGCTTTCTGCACATAATTTAGAATGTTCACTTCGACACGTAAAGTGTAAACAGCCTAAAGCCGTTTCGTTGCATCCTGGCGTAGACAGGGTGTAAGTACATGGTGCGTCACTTGGGACATAGCTATAGGGTGTTTTCCAAATTTCATTTTTGCACCCCTGAAGGGTCGAAGGGTCTTTCCAAAAAAAAAAGTACGAAATAATTTTTTTCCCAAAGGGCCCTTTCGCAAGGCATTTAGTGAAGGCAACATACAAATTGTAATGCCATGATCCACTTCAGAGTGCCCACATCAAGAGCTCTGTCCACTATAGCGAGTAGGGCATAGGGATGATCACTTTCGATTGGAATCTGCCCATAGTCTCTGACAGTAAACAGAACGTTGCTATGCAACAAGAAAAACAGTCAGCAATGGGTGCTGAGCAGTGACACAAATAGCTTGGTGAAGAGTTCATTGCTGTGCTTTATAGTGTAGACCACGGCTACTGACCAATCAGTTTCAGGACCGGAACTATCCGTTTTATATATAAATCTGTTTTAAGTATTACATGTAACATACAGCTTTAAATATCGACAGGTTTCCTGACCAACCACTGGGCGGTGCCATGATGATTCCGATTGCCTGTATTCTGTTCCAGTCTCCATAAGAAGCAACGTAACAACTACCAGAATTAGTGATCAAGACGGAGAATAGCAACAACTTATGAGTTAGTTAGAGTTAAAATTACTCAATTTGTGCAGCTGTTGGCTGTCATAACAAATTGTAATTGTTAATGATATCAATATAACTAACCTTGGGCCATTGAGTCTCTGTGAAGTATCAGCACTATGGATCAACATGTTTGTTCATTTATTAAACAACATTTACTAATTGAATGTGCTAAACATCACAATATCCGCTAAAGACATCCACAGATGCAAGTGAAAACTCTGGAGACCGGAAAAAGAAAACAGGCTTCCGTTATGAATCGTGGCACTCTTCTGCATTCAAGAAAAGGTGGATTGCACAGCTATAGCTCTAAAGGAGCAGAACATAATGTTTTACCTCTGAAAATGTGGATCCCTCAGACATAGCAATCTTGAACAGAGCATAAATGGGTATACAGATAACTGAAGACAAAGCCATGGCAAATCCAATGACCAATGACCAGCTGGGGTACACATAGTCATTGTAGGTGATAGGCTTGTACTGGATCACTGTAAAGATCAGGATGAACTGTGAAGAGACAGAAAAAAAAGGAATGATTAGGTTTGTTTGTACAACATGTAAAAATCAAATTCACAAAACGTAACAGCCAACTGAATTGGTCTGTGTTCGTTTAGTGAAACCATTTTGAACAGAAACTTAAGCGACTGTTGGCTCAACTGTTTCTAGTTTTAGATTCACACACACTGTAAAGCTTCTGAAGAAATACAAATCAAAATAAACTTAATGGACACGAACAAATCTACTGTCTTTCTAGGTGTTCAGTGATCCAAGCTTGAATTAAACGAGAGAGAGAGAAATTATCCAACTCTGCCTTGCCATAACTCACAGAAATAATCAAAGGAGAAACAAATCTCCAGCAGATCCTGAAGAAAATTGGAGGAGGAAAGCCCAGCATCATCTCCACATCTTTAAAATAGTTCTTGTGACCTGAATGGAAACACAATGTAGAAATCAAATCCTCAGTTTACAACCAGTGAGTGTGACCTGAACATAGTCCTGCAGAAAGAGACAGAGGACTCACCATAGACATACATTATGCAGATGCACATGATGCAAGAGATGACGACCAGGGAAAAACTGGCAGCATAGTTGTCCATAAGCAGCAACCAGTATATCCCTGCCTACATCACACACAGCACAGAAGCTCAGGTCAATCTGTGGATAAAGGCCATGTATGTGTGCCTTTTTGAGTGTATATTCATTACTCACCTGTGTTGTAAGTGGTATTCCGAGGAGGAAGCCTACCATGGCAATTCCCAGAGTGACATAAGTCTTATTTTTAATAATCCAGTCAGTTCCAATCTCATCTACTATAGCTGTTACTAGAGTCTCCAGCAAACAGAACTATACAAAGATTAGAAGAATATTAGAATTACTTTTCACATTAAATACAAGTAAAACTAAATTAGCATTTCCTGAAGGAAAAAAACTGTGTTTGCATGGCAGCTTGTATGTAGGTCAAATAAAAGTTAAAGGTAGGTGTGATTTCAAATGTAGATAAAGGAAAAAGAGATTAATATTAAAATGCAATATAGTTAAGATAGTTTAAATAGAGGCAAGAAAAACAACCACTATTTAGTATGCAAATATTACAATGATGAGTGCTCACACAGCACATTCTATAAGTGTAAGTTAATGGGAGATTCTTCAACTTTAACCTTAAACTACTAAAGGGCAATTTTTTTTTAATGATCGTCAACCCAAAGAATCAATCTGTATATTTGCGTGCGAGTTGCATTAATTGCAGAAAATTGTGCAGAAGAATAAAAAAGGATACTAAAAAATGAAAAAGGATTTCAATATAGTGCTGCCTTGCGTGCTCTGCAATGAGACATTTATGAAAATGTACCTGAGTGCCCAGGCCCAGTAGAATGAGCATAAAGAAGAATAGCAAGGACCACAGTGGAGATATGGGCAGCAGTGTTAGGGCCTCTGGGTAGGCCACAAAAGCCAGGCCCGGCCCATGATCAGCCACCTCTGACACATCCACCCCCAGATTATGAGCCATGAATCCCAGGATGGAGAAAATAACAAAGCCAGCATACACACTGGTACCACAGTTTGTTATACTGATGATGATACTGTCTCTGTTTTACATAGAAAGAAGACAAAGAAAATTGGTTTACAATAATTTCATATTTACAACTGAATGGATAGGCACTGAAAATAATTTCTTCACCCTTTATTTCAGTTCATCACAGTGAAATGGATAGTTCACTCAAAATGAAAAAAAATGTAATTACATGCTCAATTACACTTCCTATAGTGCCATCTAGTGGTCTGCACATGGGAATTAAAACTAGGAAGTGTAAATCATCAGCTTGAGATCATGATTGTGCCTAGAGACTGCAATGGCTAGATTTACTGTGAAAAAAGAGTTACATTTGGTCTGTTCTCAGCCATAATCGACTGGGTCATTTCAGAAGACATGAATTAAACCACTGGAGTCATATGGATTATTTTATGCTGCGTTTATGTGCTTTTTGGATCTTCACAATTTTGGAGTTAATGATGACAGAATTTCTATTTTTGGGAGAACTATCATTTTATGGCTTTAATATGCATTACTTGATACCAGCCACATGGGGGAGCAACAGAGTAAAGCATCCTAATGGTACAACACTGAAGATCGCTGCTGCTATTTTGTCTTTTTCCTGCATTCTCTTACGGTCTCTTTCTCCTTTTTCCTGACTTCATCTTTTTTAGTACATCATTCTCCAGCCTTCTACCAAGCCTGCATATTTCTCTTTAATGTCCAACTCTATCCATATCAGGAAAATTGTGTGATGATTGTTAATGGATACCCTCATCTCCATCTCCCATTTCAATATTGATCCAAACAGAAGACAGGAAAACTTTCTATTTTGCCCATTAGAATCAAATGGTTGTTTATGCAATTAAATGCATTAAGTGATAATTACCTGAAACAGTTATTATGGAACTTGTTATATGATGCCATGGTGATAAGTCCACCCCAGGCACATCCCAGAGAGTAGAAAATCTGAGAGGCAGCATCTCCCCACACCTACAGAAGACATAACACATGGTATTATGTTAAAATAATACCATATCAATGATCATTATCTGTGAGCCATAACAAATATGCTGCATATGAACCTTGGCATCTAGAATTTTCTGCCACTGAGGGGTCAGGTAGTATTTGATACCACTGACGGCTCCATCCAATGTGATTCCTCTGATGAAGAGAATGGTCAACACCACGTAAGGGAAGGTCGCTGTGAAATACACCACCTGATGAAAGACAAAGTCAGAAACACATGCCAAATATTCCAGAATTAGACCAAGTGCTAAAACGAATAAAGCTTGTTGTTACAGGCCACCAGGTTATGCTCGGTATATACGTTTTCACTATGTAAACAAGGTTATAAGGGATGTACATTCAATGGGTTGTACTCTCTAAAAGTACTAGATCACATATAATTATCCCAACCAATGTTTTCCAAGTTTTTTTCCACAGGAATATTTTGTTTTTGGCATGACGTCGTTTTAAAGTTTTGTCAGCTAAACAATCAACACTATATTATTAAAAAGTATTGAATTGAACTTTACAGTCCATTTTAATGGAAATGTGTCTTTTGTCCCAAACTGGCAAGAACAACAGTTGGATAAGAACAAGTGGGTAACTATTGCACATCATCAAAAAAGGGAGAAAAAAAAAAACGCTCATTGAACACACTGTCTCTCTATCCCTCACAGCCTGGTATACAGTATATTGAATTTCTATAACATGTATTTTTTGTAGTGTATAAAATTGTTTAGTCCACTTGAAGGGGTTGATGGATGTTCTACTAACCTTGCCTGAGGATTTGACCCCTCGAATTAAACAGAGGAACACCACCACCCAAGATACAGCCAAACAGCCAAGAATGGGCAGACGCACCTCCCCAAAGTTCCCAATACCATCAGAGACATTCAGCACATAGTTCCTGCAAGGGAAAAATCAGTGAGGATGGGGATGTGAAAGAATGTAGGATCTCCAATATTTTAAGGGTTAGTTAACCCAAAAATCAAATTTCTTTCATTATTTACTCACCGTCGTTCAATCCCAGATGTGTTTGACTTTCTTTCTTCTGCTGAACACAAAGGTTTTTAGAAGAATATCTCAGTTCTGTAGATCCATAGAAAGCAAGTGACTGGTGGCGAGAACTTTGAAGCTCCAAAAAGCAAATTAAAGCAGCATAAAAGTAACCCATAAGGCTCCAGTGGTTAAATCTATACCTTCAGAAGTGATATGATAGGTGTGGGTGACAAAAAGATCAATATTCATTTCCTTTTTTAATATATATTCTTCGCCCAGTAGGTGGCAATATGCACAAAGAATGCACCCACCAAAAACAAAAGTAATTAAAAGTGGAGATTTATGGTAAAAAAAAAAAAGAAAAAGGAATTAAATCTTGATTGGTTTCTCACCCACACCAATCATATCACTTCTGAAGATATAGATTTAACCACTGGAGTTATATGGATTACTTTTATGCTGCCTTTATATGCTTTTTGGAGCTTCAAATTCAAAAATTCACTTGCATTATATGGACCAACAAAGCTGAAATATTTTTCTAAAATCATTGTTTATGTTTAAAAGAAGAAATAAATTCATACACATCTGGGATGACATTACGGTGAGTAAATTATGAAAGAATTTTCATTTTTGGGAGAACTATTCCTTTAAGACAGAGTGTGGTTTCCTGTCCATGTAAAACAAAAAATTCCATCAACATTACTTTGCATCATAAAAACATCATTGGTCAAATTTACCATGCAAATTTGTTTCCATGTGTTTTAATTTTTTCCTTTAAGTTTTCCTTTAAGCTATAAGAAACTTTCTATTAACCAAACAATTGAATATTTCAAGAAGACAGCCCCATCAAAATCAACATAAGCCACACGATGAATGAGTTTACAGAAGGAAAAAAACAAGAATGTCTTTCTTTCATAGTGACAAATCGACCATGAGAGCACAAGCCATAAAATTTTAAACCAGTTGCACACGTCTCATGGTCAAAGACTTGTATTCTCTGACCACTGGCTGTAAAATGAAGCCTTCATTCAAATCCTCATACCACAACTCAGTCACACACTTAGAAAAACAAAACATTCTGTTCCACTCTCTCAGGTCAGCCTTCTCTGTTCAAGCATTATTCAACAAACACATTTGTCAAGTCCAATTCACACTGATCCCAAAATCATGAAAAAAATGTAGAACCATTATAACATGACTAGAGCAAACATCAACTGTTAAGAGTGCACAGTACATTTGAATAGCTATAAAGAGAAAAACAGCAGAGACTATTTAGCGGAGATTATTTTGCAGAGACAGATCTCTTCTATTAAGATAAATAGGAAGAATTGGAATGCCCAACGGTTGTAGAAAAGGAAGTCCCACCTTACAGGTGAAGGAACCAGTCAGCTTTTAGATACAGAGAATGGCTGTCAATCAACTAGAGAATGCACATTAGCTGATCTGAGCTAAAGAAGCACAATGTATGATACCATTGTTATCAGATTTTACTGCCGATTTGAAATATGTTTTTTGATCTTAATAAACCATTTTGGAGATTTCAGATTTAACCCCTTCATGTAGATAGGAACTGCACATTTATGCCACTTGTTTACATAGACAATAGCTACCCGGGAGTGTTCCAAAGAAGGCTGCTGAGTGGACCGACTTGCCCTTAAAGGGGACTTTGGAAATAGTGTGCATTTATGATTATCTCGGAGTACCCGTTGGGATCTTCAATAATATTTCTGTGGATCTATAGTTCCCAGTATATTGTTACTTGAATAAATATCTGTCAAGCTTCGGCATAGCCTTAAAACAAAGTGGGCTTTCTTTGGAAGAGTCTGGATTGTTTAATCTTGGTGCTCTTAATCTTGTGGGAAAAACAAACAAACAAAAAATAAAAACATTAGGGTAGTTGATGCACATAAAATGTCAGTATATCTTTTTCAATATCAAAATTTTAAAATAAATATGTATAAGTGCAAGTTTATACAATACTTTAGATGATTTCTCTGGTTACAGTTTTTTTTTTTTTTTTTTTAAGTTCTCAGGTCAAAAGTTTTATTAAGTTTTTCACCATATTTATAATTAACTATTTATGCCTTCGCTATTTTATTTGAAAAGTCCTGAGATGTGATAAAATGCATTTTAAAAAGAACAGATATTCCACGTAGTCTCTCACTAAATATAAATAAACCTGCATGCATAATAATTATAGAAGAATTGGGGGGACATTTATAAAAAAATAAATAAAAGTATAATAATTTTAGATGGGAGGATAGCAAGTCACAACACAGGACATTACAACTTTCCAAAAGTATTTAATGTCAACCACCTATAAGCTTCCCAAGCCAGAAATCAAAGCAAGATGTACTTTCTAAGTTACTATATATTAAATAATCACTCTTCTAACTCTTGTGGCTAAAAGTGTGGCAAAAAGCTAACAGATTTCTGGTCTGCTACCCTCCATGAGCAAGGTACTTAACTCCAGGTCCCTGAATATCACTTTGAATAAAAAGTATCTACTCACATACGTACAGGGTCCACTTATTAATCAGGAGTATGAAACAACTTGTGAGCTATGTGGAATATGTTTTTTTTTACCTCCAGTACTCCTCACTAGGACTGGTCCTCTTGGTGCGGTTAACTATCTCAGTCACTCCTGACACAACAGCAGACATATTGGCAAAAGTGGCATTAGCTCGTGGAGTGTTCAACACCCCACTGCAGTCAGGAGTGTTCCAGGGGTTGTTACAGTACGTCCAGGGCAGCAGGTTTGTCATGGACATGAAAAAGTAATAAAATGCAATGCATATCACCACGTTATAGTAGATTCCAATGTAGGTGGAGACCACCATCATTCCATAGCCCACACCTGTGAACACAGAAAAGAACCACAGGAGAACACATTAAAGATGTGTAGGGAAACACACTCTTAAAATAAAGGTTCCAAAAGGAATAAAACAGGACTGTAAAGCCGGGTGCCATAAGGGTATGTTCACAAACACGTTTTTGTGTCACTTTAAGCTGTATATATACATACATACATACACTCACTGAACACTTTATTAGGAACACCTGTCCACCTATATTTTTATGCAATTATCTTATCAGCTAATCATGTGGCAGCAGTGCAATGCATACAATCAAGCATATATTGGTCAGGAGCTTCAGTTAATGTTCTCATCTACCACCAGATTGGAAAAAAAATGGGATCTCAGTGATTTCGACTGTGGCATGATTGTTGGTGTCAGACAGGCTTATTTGAGCATTTCTGTTACTGCTGATCTCCTGGGATTTTCACACACAACAGACTTTAGAGTTTACTCAGAATGGTGCCAAAAGCAAAAAACATTCAGTGAGCGGCAGTTCTGCGGATGGAAACACCTTGTTGATAAGAGAAAAGGTCCAGACTAGTTCGAGCTGATAGAAAAGTAACTCAGAATGCACAACACATCGAATCTTGAGGTGGATGGGCTACAACAGCAGAAGACCACTTCGAGTACTTTATTAGGACCATAGTATTCCTAATAAAGTTCTCAGTGAGTGTACAAACATGCTCTAGACTAACAACTTTGCTGTGTATTCAGCATCTTGCGGATGAGTGCCACATTTTCAAGATGCTCTGTCAAGTTAAAGGAACATTTAAAAAGGTGTATCGAGACACCTGCCTTCCATTACATTCGTTGCTCTATATTCTTTAAATGCAAATATGCATCCTGTCTAATCGGCCACTAAGAGAAGCTTTAAGAAATGTTTTATGGTCTAGTCCATTAGAAAATCATCTATGTTGCTTTAAAGAACCCATGAAAAAATACGCTGATCTGAAGAACATATATTTTTATCTTAATATTTTTTAATATATAAAGAATCATAGAGCAAAATCAACAATCATATACAGCGCAAAATCATAGGAGGAATTTTAGCTTAATTTACAGGTGCTGCAAAGAATTACTGCATTTACTTCATTGTCTAAATTAGTTTGAATGGTTTCAGGGTTGTTTTTAAACCTTTTTAATGACCCCAAAGTATGCTCACCTTTAAACATGGGGCTGACCTTCCAGACTCCCAGGCATCCGAGGGAGGTGAACTGCCCAAAGGAGAGCTCCAGGAAGAACAGAGGGATTCCACAGAACACCAGCATGATGAAGTATGGGAACATGAATGCACCTGTGACACACAGACACACACACACACACACAGTTACATAACATTCGGTTCACTCAAACTCACCAGTCTTCTTAAGCTGACGACAGAAACTGAGATGTTCTTCATAACACCAATACTTGAAAACAAAAGGCAGTTTAAAAGTAACAAATCAATTTAGCATTTACAAATTTCCACAACACCTATGCACATAAGATATCAAATAGAGTAGGTTAATACCGGTGTTAAATATTATACAACAGTTAGTTTCCACTCATTTGATTGGACAAGAGGCATTCAGTACTTTATATATTTTGTATAATAGCACAGAGGCCCATTGCACGAAGCCGGCTTCAGTTGCCAACCAGGTAGGTTTGAGTTCAGTTTGAGGAAACTCTGGTTTTCAGTCTCAAGAAAGCGGGTCTTTTTTTACTGGTGTTCATCGCCATAGCAACTTGTACTACATGGCTAACCTGTTCCGGAGCAGGTTTTATTCTGGGTTACAGATTGCATACTGATGCTGAACCAATCAAAGTAACGTGACATCACTGACGTCACTTCCCCTGTATCTCTCGCTCCAAATTAAAGCACACTTCACTGGGAAAAGTATTAATTAAATGAATACAGATTTATGTATTACAATTTCATATATTAGACCTACATATTAAGATGTTGTATGATAGTTTACCTTGGAAACTTGTGTCTTTTAAGCAGTACATAAAGTATTATTGAGTTTCTTTGCATTTCTTTATATACTGTACATGTATGCAGTGCATGATGCTAAGATCCTCAGAAAAAAATAGTGCTTGCAGTGTTTGTAAGGTTATCCTCAAACTTTAAAGACACATTTATTGTGTGACGAGTCTTTCCACATGAACAAATATACTGGTTAAAATTATGTTGTAGACAAGGTGACATGGCTTACACTTCATAAATTCAATTAGGATTTTAATTTAAATTAATATAAAAGCTTTTACATTTTAAATAAATATATATACACTTGTGATGGGCATCATGGATTCACAGAAATACCAAGCCATTTTATGCCTTCTGTGGTGAACATGAACCTTGGTGATAATTGGACTCTCCAGCAAGACAATGATCCAAGCACACTTCCAAGTCAACTGAAGCTTGGTTAAGGAATCAGTCCTGGAATGTCCTGGAGTGGCCTTCTCTGTCTCCAGATTTAAATCCCAAAGAAACTCTTTCTATGGCTTTAAAGAAAGCAGTTGCAGCACAGAAGCCATCAAACCTCCATGAGCTGAAAGCTTTTGCATGAAAGAATGGGCAAATAATCCATGAGAGAGGCATCAGGAGCTTGTCAGCATTTACCGAAATCACTTGTCAGCACTTACCGGTTATCAAGGCAAAAGGATGCTCCACCAAGTACTGAGATTGGGGTTGATGTTGAATAGTGCACATGGACATTTGACAAGAGAATTAGATGTTTTTCATTTAAACTCATAATTATGTCAACTTATGCTATCAAAATTGCTTATATGTATCAATGAATATTCTTTATTTGTTTAATGAGACTTGTTGTGCATTTTCAATCAATTCTATACTCATCACCATAATACGTTTTAAGGTGAGGGGGTGGAGTATTTCCAATTGCAAGTGTAGATTTTTATGCTTTACAAATTAACAAGCCTTCATGTTTTTATTGTGATCTTCGTGGTCTTATTATATTCAGGTTTTTTGTTTTGTTTTTTCGTGACAGCAGAGGTGGTTCTTCTTGTTGTGTAAATGTTCAAATTCTTCATATTTTCAGAACGATCTCTTGATCTTCATTTGAGTAAATCATGCTGCATTCCTCGTGACAATTAAATTAAATTGCGCCGACTCTCTCCAAGTTTCACACATTGGCTGTTGTGACAAACGTCACTCATTCGTGTGCACAAGCTTCAGGGTTAAGCACTAACTCAGGATTGATATTGAGATTGCGAAACCCGATCTAACATAGTTTGGATCTATTTGGTTTTGTCAACCTGAAACTTACTCTGAAACTATGAGTTTGTTCAACTAGCTTCGTGCAACAGGCCACTGGAACATTTCACTGTTTGTATCACTCTGCTTGTCTGTGTTCACTACTTTGGCTGCTTTTGGTTTTGTTAGCAAAAAAGAAAGAAATTGTAGACCATACTGTGTTTGAAATGCCATTCACTAGATTTTTACTTTATAGAAGTTCACAGAACCATTGGTGATAAACATCTTTGTGACTGTTGCCTTTGAATTGCTTGCTGTTCTTTTTAAAGCTGCTTTGGACCCATATGTATTATGAAAAGCACTATACAAATACATTTAATTGAGTTGAATTAATCTAAACTGAACAGAATTTAATCTAGTACTGTTGCACTAAATATCAGCACAGCTGGGATTTGCTGCAAAAGAATCACAGCAGCGCAGATACAACAGCATGATTACTCATGTAATGTTAATTATTTACACTATAGTAGCAGGAAACATGTAACTATGACACACCTAATATAATGTGAACATTCAAACCCAGTGATATGACTGATATTAAGGGTATCTGTTCTAGGACAGATCAAAACTTTTTTACTTGCAACAAACTACAATTAGATTTATTGAACTGTAGTTGATGACTAAAAGCATATTGCATGTAATCTGTGGCTTCTGTAAATTGAAAGCTCACTAAAGCTGAGTTTTTTGTTTGAATTATGGGTTTATTCAGGGTATGGCCCCAGCACTGGGAGCATGAGCTCATGAGGCACTGGGTTCTGTGGCAGGCCACTGGGTATTATAAAAGCTCTGTTATCATGGCTGCAAAACCCTTGCCTTGCCATGCTGATCTATTTATAGAGGAGTGTTATGAGACATGATGCCAGAGGACTGCCCTTTTAAGGGAGCAGCGAATTTTAACGGTATGACTTAAAACCTTGGATCCCACTAATGTAATGGTAGATCCATTGACTTTTTGAACATAACCGTCTGAAAAATATCAACACTTATTCGATTTTAGGAATCAAACAAGAAATCATAAAACACTAGTTAAACTGCATGAGACGCATTGAAAAAAAAAAGAGAATGTAAAAAAGAAGGGAATATTTGATTTAAGAAGGCAAATAAAGGATCAAACACAATGGTCACCTCCTCCATTCCTGTAACAGAGGTAAGGAAACCTCCAGACATTGCCGAGCCCCACGGCATAGCCCACACTGGTGAGGACAAACTCAATCTGGTTGCCCCAGTTTCCCCTTCTGGAGTTTTCATCTTTCTTCACTGGCTCTCCTGGAACTGCCCCATTCTGAAACATAGACACACACATACAAATGGTGAAAAAGAGGCCAAAGTGTCCTCTAGGCTAAACTTTAATCAAAACTTTGTTGCTTGGTGAAAACAACTGATGTGTATAATTCTCATGAGTGGAAGAGAATAAGTTTTGTTTAAAAAAAAGAAAAAAAAAAGTGTAGGCAAAACAGATTTTGAAAATACTTCTCTGAACATTGTATATTTACCAAAATGAGAGCTAAAAATGTGTCATTAAAAAGTTTTATCCCTTGCACAGCAGTAAAGCACAGGCTTCTGACACTTTTGTTGAATGATGTTCCAATGGTGATGCAGGTTCGAGTTTGGTCGGTGTCATTTCATGATCCTGTTTTATAATTTATGTTTTATGAAGACAATGAACAGGGTACTCACACTTTTTGGCCAATTAATTTCCATGACTTTTCTATTTGTTCATAATAACTGGATAAAGATTTGTTAAAATCGCTTTAAAAAGATGTTCAAGTCTATTTAATATCAGCTGAGAATAACTAGAAAATCTTTAAATTAACAATAAAGAATTTTCCATTACTTTTCTGGATTTTAATTAATTTCTATGACATTTCAGGCTTGTAAATCACAATTTAAAAATTCACTGATATTTCCAGGTTTTACAATATTTTCCATGATCATAGGCACTCTAAACATAGGTTTTAAAAAATGTATGCAAGAAGATAAGCATATAAGAGGGTGAGAAAGGGCAAGCAGCATGTAAAAAAAAAAAAAAACTCAAATCACAAATTTAGAGAAAAAAGAAAACTCCTAAATTGCATGCAAGAGCTGTTCAAGCTTTGTATAGTGTGATGGAGCGCAACTGATGTAAACTGAAGTCATGTGCACAAGACAAACATTTGGTATTGTCAGGCTGATTTAAAGTTTTCTCTCTCCATCTGTTTTCATCAGATGCTCTTTGTGCTGACCTCTAAGGCAAGCACAGGATCTCACAAGAACATGCTCTCTGCCCACATACTGGGCACGCTGCAGGAGAACATTCAGTGTCTATGATCCCTATGATAATGTTCCCTGCAGCTCTGTAGATGAATCCAAAAAGTGAGCAATTCCCCTTTACAAACGGGCAGTTGACAAATAGCACAGATATTAACTTGTTTTGTAAACATTTTAAGTTTCTCACAATTTTAAATTACCTAATTCACTTAATACACATACATATACACATACACACACCACTTTGCACACCGATCAGTCACAACATTTAAACCACCTGCCTAATATTGTGTAGGTCCCCCTCGTGCCGCCAAAACTGCGCCAATACGCATCTCAGAATAGCATTCTGAGATGCTATTCAAAACAGTGGAGATGATAGTGGACTTTATGGAGGAACGCCCCAGCATTAACCCTGCTCACCATTCTATCCAGCACTGTGGCAGCAGTGGAGTCATTAAGGTTCCTGAGCACTACCATCTCACAAGCCCTTAAGTGGGAGACCCACATAGACTCAGTTTTGAAAAAGGCTCAGCAGAGGTTGTACTTTCTTTGCCATCTGAGGAAGTTCAGCCTGCCACAGGTGCTGCTGATACAGTTCTACTCAGCAGTCATTGAGCCTGTCCGCTGCACTTCTATAACTGTCTGGTTTGGTTCAGTACTAAGTCAGATATCAAAAGACATCAAAAGACAGTTTGGACTGCTGAGAGCATTATTGGCACTCCCCTACCCACCCTGGTAGAACTGTACACACGAAATGGGCTGGTAAAATCACTCTTGGCCCCATTCACCCAGCACACATCCTTTTCAAACTGTTGTCCTCTGACCGGTGCTACGGAGCACTAAGCACCAGAACAGTCAGGCACAGGAACAGTTTTTTTCCCCCTCAGGCCATCCACCTCATGAAGAGTCAAAACTGACCCCAATACTTTCCTTTTTGTCAACATATCCATGTGCAATATTCAATCAATCCATTCCTACTTACATTTATTCTTCAATACATTTTATCACCAGCACATAACTGTATATTCTTTATATAAAATATTCAAAAAACATAATTGCTCTTTTGTATATCTTCTTTTTTATGTCACTATATGTTTAAATGTATATGTTTGTATGTATGTATGCATATATGGCTGCATTCTCTTTGCACTGGAAGCTTCCGTTACCATGACAAATTCCTTGTGTGTGTGTAAGCAAGCTCATTCTGATTCTGATTCTTGTCACCACAGTTGTACAGAGCGGTTATCTGAGTTACCGTAGACTTTGTTAGTTCAAACCAGTCTGGCCATTCTCTGTTGACTCTCATTAACAAGGTATTTCCTTTTTTGTTTTTGGCACCATTCTGATAAAGTTTTTGTGTGTGAAAATCCCAGGAGATCAGCGGTTACAGAAATCCTCAAACCAGCCCATCTGGCACAACAATCATCCATGTGATTATCTAATCAGCCAATCGCGTGGCAGCAGTCTTGTGCATAAAATCATGCAGATACAGGTCAGGATAATGTTCACAAATGGGGAATTTTTTTGGTGCATCATTGTTGGTGCCAGATGGGCTGGTTTCATGATTTCTGTAACTGTTGATCTCCTGGGATTTTCACGCACAACAGTCTCTTGAGTTTACTCTGAATGGTGCCAGAAACAAAAAACATCCAATGATCGGCAGTTCTGGGGACGGAAATACCTTGTTGATTAGAGATACCAACGGAGAATGGCCAGACTGGGTCGAACTGACAAAGTCTATGGTAACTCAGATAACCGCTCTGTACAACTGTGGTGCGAAGAATGGCATCTAAGTATGCTATTATAAGATGCAGGTTGGTGCTATTTTGGTGGCAAGAGGGGGACCTACGCAATATTAGGCAGGTGGTTTTAATGTTGTGGCTGATCGGTGTGTGTGTGTGTGTGTGTGTGTGTGTGTGTATATATTTTTTTTTTTATAGGCCTGTATATCTCGAAAGACAATTTTATTTTTTGCAACTTAAGAGGTCAACAGTAGGTTTTGCAGTGCCTAGAATGACTTAGTACACCAAACCTTGAGTGACAGTCCTTGCCACAGTAATTGCAAGTGAATGCGGTTACAGCTCCAGAGGTATTCGCTGCTTTTTCTTTGCGTCGCTCCCTCTTGGTCTGCCAGATGGAGTGTCTTTTCTCCTCACCACTCCTGAGACCTATTTTCACAGCCTGCTGCCAGCAGAGTCTGTTGCCGGCAGTTTGCTCCCAGTCAACTGGGTTGATATCGCAACTCTTCATATCCCGTTTACAGACATCTTTGAAGCGCAGGACTGGGCAACCAGTGGCTCGAGTGCCTGATGCCAGCTCTGCCATCCTGCATGCAACGCACGTGTCCAAGCAATCTCAGGCGCCTTTGACTGAGTAGAGAGTACATGCTAGGAATGTTGGCCATGTTGAGGACTGAGGTGTTGGAAATGCGATCTTGCCATCTAATACCGAGGATGCGCCTGAGACACCGGAGGTGGATGTGTTTAGACGGTGTTCTTGATGTGCGTATGTTGCCCAAGACTCAGACCCATAGAGGAGGGCATATATATGCCACGGTGCTGTTTAGAATATATTATACTGGTGGCCAAAAGTTAGGAATAATGTACAGATTTTGCTCTTATGGAAAGAAACTAGTACTAGTCAGGACATTAATAATTGATAAATTATGTTTAAAAAAATTTCAGAACTTCTTAAACTACTTCAAAGAGATCTCATCATTAAATCCTCCACGTGCAGCAATGACAGCTTTGCAGATTTTTGGCATTCTAGCTGTCAGTTTGTCCAGATACTTGGGTGACATTTCACCCCACGCTTCCTGTAGCACTTGCCATAGATGTGGCTGTCTTCTCGGGAACATCTCACACACCTTACAGTCTAGCTGATCTCAAAAAAGCTCAATGGGGTTAAGTGTTTCTTTGCCCACTCTAACCTTTTCTTTTTGTTTTTCTGTTTCAAAAGTGGCTTTTTCATTGCAATTCTTCCATAAGGCCTGCACCACTGAGTCTTCTCTTTACTGTTGTGCATGAAACTGGTGTTGAGTGGGTAGAATTCAATGAAGCTGTCAGCTGAGGACATGTGAGGTGTCTATTTCTCAAACTCCAGACTCTGATGTACTAATCCTCTTGTTTAGTTGTAAATCTGGCCTTACACATCTCTTTCTGTCATTGTTAGAACCAGTTGTCCTTTGTCTTTGAAGACTGTAGTGTACACCTTTGGATGAAATCAATGATTTTTGGCAGTTTTAAGCATTGTGTTGCCTTCATTCCTCAAAACGATTGACTGATGAGTTTCTAGAGAAAGCTGTTTCTTTTTTTTTTAACCATATTTGACCTAATATTGACCTTAAGACATGCCAGTCAATTGCATACTGTGGCAAATTAAAAACAAACACAAAGACAACGTTAAGCTTAATTTAACGAACCAAATAGCTTTCAACTGTGTTTGATATAATGGCAAGTGTTTTTCTAGTACCAAATTAGTAATTTAGCATGATTATTCAAGGATAATGTGTTGGAGTGATGGCAGCTGAAAATGGGGCCTGTCTAAATTTGATCAAAAATGACATTTTTAAATAGTGATGGTGCTGATTTTGTTACATTTTACACATACATACACACATACACACATACATACATACATATCTATATATATGACAATGTGAAAGAAGTTTGTTTGAAATCTTTGCAAATTTATTAAAAATAAAAAAACGAAACAAAATCACATGTACATATGTTTTCACAGCCTTTGCTCAATCCTTTGTTGAAGCACCTTTGGCACCAATTACAGCCTCAAGTCTTTTTGTGTATGATGCTACAAGCTTGGCACACCTATTTTTGGGCAGTTTCTTCTTTGCAGGACTTCAAGCTCCATCAGGTTGGATGGGGAGCTTCGGTGCATAGCCATTTCCATATCTCTCCAGAGATGTTCAATCAGGTTCAAGTCTGGGCTCTGGCTGGGCCACTCAAGTACATTCACAGAGTTGTCCCATAGCCACTCCTTTGTTATCTTGGCTGTGTGCTTAGGGTCGTTGTCCTGTTGGAAGATGAACCTTCGCCCAGTAAGATTTTCATCAAGGATGTCTCTGTACATTGCTGTATTCATCTTTCCCTCGATCCTGACTAGTCTCCCAGTTCCTGCCACTGAAAAACATCCCCACAGCATGATGCTGCCACCACCATGCTTCACTTTAGGGATGTATTGGCCGGGTGATGAGCGGTTACTGGTTTCCTCCAGACATTACACTTGCCATTCAGGCCAAAGAGTTCAATCTTTGTTTCATCAGACCAGAGAATTTTGTTTCTCATGGTCTGAGAGTCCTTCAAGTGTCTTTTGGCAAACACCAGACGGGCTGTCATGTGCCTTTTACTGGGGAGTGGCTTCCATCTGGCCACTCTACCATTCAGGCCTGATTGGTGGAGTGCTGCAGAGAAGGTTGTTCTTTTTGAAGGTTCTCCTCTCTCCACAGAGAAACACTGGAGCTATGTCAGAGTGACCATCGGGTTCTTGGTCACCTCCCTGACTAAGGCCCTTCTCCCCCGATCACTCAGTTTGGCCAGGCAGCCAGCTCTAGGAAGAGTCCTGGTGGTTCCAAACTTCTTCCATTTACCACTGTGCTCATTGGGACCTTCAATGCTGCAGAAATGTTTCTGTACCCTTCCCCAGATCTGTGCCTTGATACAACCCTGTCTCGGAGGTCTACAGACAATTCCTTGGACTTCATGGCTTGGTTTGTGCTCTGACATGCACTACTTCTTCCTCGTTTTTTATGGCAGATCGCAACAAAACTTGTGCATTACTGCCACCCTCTGTGATCATGAACCAGAGACTCTAACCACTACCTCCCCTACCCCCATCCTCCAGCCACCAAGAGTCATTGCTTCATCTGACATGCACTGTTAACTGTGGGACCTTATATAGACAGGTGTGTGCCTTTCCAAATCATGTCCAATCAACTGAATTTACCACAGGTGGACTCCAATCAAGTTGTAGAAACATCTCAAGGATGATCAGTGGAAACAGGATGCACCTGAGCTCCATTTTGAGTGTCATGGCAAAGGCTGTGAATATTTATGTACATAAATATGTTTTATGTTTTTCATTTTTAATAAATTTGAAAAGATTTCAAACAAACTTCTTTCATGTTGTCATTATGGGCTTGGTTATGTCTAAAATTCACTTGAATGTATCCTAGATCATTATGCATGATGTTATGGTGCCTTGTAATGATGTCTGAAACAAGTTTCCTTAGAAGGAACCTTCATATATAAAAGTCTGTTTAGTCATTGACAGGCAGGACAGATAGGGCAGCTGCCTAAGGTTTCTGACTCAATCTAACAGCTGGTTACTTGTGTTGGGTTGTGCTGATGGCTCTCTGAGAGTCTGCACACCTGCTGTAGTACAGCTGAAGGCCCTGGGTAAGAAAGGAGGAGACCTGGAGTAGACCTTGAAACAAGTTGTATCCTACAGGTCAGAACTCCTGGGATATGAACTTATCTTTAGATATACACCATATACAACATGCTTCAACAAAATGCCCAACACTTGATCCCTACTGCACAGGATACAGTAAAACATAAAACGGAGACAAAATATCTGGTAAGAATATTGGGGTCACGTTGTAGTTATTCTACAATATCTAATGTTTCATAATACTGTTGATGATATATTTTTTCAACATAGCAATTCTTTGCTTGCAAAGAACGTTATATTGTGTTTACTTTCTTGCACAGAATTTATTATTATTTATGTATGATTTTGGTTCAGTCTTTATCCGTTGCACTATGTGATCCCTGCCCCAGTGCTCTGTGGAATGCCCAGGTGTTTGAGCTGTCACTGTTTGCTCCAAGGATCTATCTTGCTGAGCACAGAGAGAGAGGAAAAAGATCACCCAGCTGGGCCCATCTGCCCTTTTATGTAAGACTTGGACACAGTCACACACACAAAGTCTCCGGGGGACCTGACTCAAATTAGTGGTTCAGCTTCTAATCTAAAAAGAGAGAAAGAGAGATCGAGAGAGATAAAGGAGGGAAAGAAGGCAGGAACAGATAAGGAAGGAAGTAAGGCAGGCAGGCATGCAGGAAGGAAGGAAAGAGGGAATGGAAGGGAAGAGAAGAAAGAAGGCAGGTAGGAAGTGAAAAGAAAGGAAGGCAGGCAGGAACAGATAAAGTGGTGGTGGTGTAGTGGTCTAAGCACATAACTGGTAATCTGGTAATCAGAAGGACGTTCGTTCAAGCCCCACAGTCACCACCATTGTGTCCTTGAGTAAGACACTTAACTCCAGGTTGCTCCGGGGGGATTGTCCCTGTAATAAGTGCACTGTAAGTCGCTTTGGATAAAAGCGTCTGCCAAATGCATAAATGTAAATGTAGGAAGGAAAGCAGGCAGGCAGGAAGGAAAAAAGGAAGAAAGGATGTGAAATGGAATGCAGGAAGGAAGGAAGGAAAAAGAAGGCAGGAATGAAGGAAGGAAAAAGAAGGCAGGAATGAAGGAAGTGAAAAGGAAAGCAGGAATGAAGGAAGTGAAAAGGAAAGCAGGAAAGAAGGGCAAAGAAAGACATGAAGGCAGGCAGGAAAGGGAAAAAAGGCAGGAAGGGAAAAGTAAGGGAGGAAAGTTGCTTTAAAAGTGTCTTTTAAATGACTAAATGTTAGGAAGGAAGGAATGAAGTATTAGAACAGATTCAATTTAGCTCATACACTATTCAGTTCAGAACAGGGGAATCTTTTATTACAAAGATTAAAACCAATGTAAAAACCCATGTGCATGTGATCTACAGTATATTAGTCAACCCAGCAAGAAAACCAAACAATACATGACAGCTCAAATATTAAATCAGCTGGAGGCTCATTCCCCATTTCATAATAAATAAATAAATATTTTAATATTTTTTTTCAGACACAATCACCAATTACCAACCCCATAGTGCCATTTAACTATAAAGAAAAAAATACAGACCTTCGTAACAAAACAACAACATTATCTTGACCTCTGTTTGAGATTTAAAATGTACATAAAAGGTCATTGTTTCACAATTTCTTGTCCTGTAACATTAAAAATTGAGCTGATGAAGAGAATCTTATGCTTGTAGCAGCCTAACACCTTTGACTGACAGCAGCACAGCTCCCTTGAAGTAACTCATTGCAGGTATGTGCCCCTGTCAAGTTAAGACGGGAAGTGAGATCTGACCTGTGACTTCTCAACTTAACACTCAGAATGCCTGGGGATATTCATGTAGAATGTGATGTGACGTTAATATCTATTATCTCATGTACTTTCAACACTGGGCTTTGAATCTTGAAAGCTGTAACATGCAAACTAAAGGACTTGATTGACAGGTGCAAAATGTATTGATGCATGTTATAGTTAAAACTCCCATAAGAGATATAACTTATTGAGGGGGAACAACATTTTTTTTTAATTGTAATTTTTCTTCTTCTCAGAGTTCAATAACAGATGGTTGAGTGACATTAAATGCTCTGTTTGTGCATGTCAACTTTGCATCACTGGGTAAACACAAACACACCGAGAGCCTTATCAGGGGACCTTTCACACCTCAGCAAATGTGCCAGTTCACCTGATTTTTATGTTACATTAGCCCCTAGCACTGCAGAATAAATCTATTAAAATATTATTTCATTATTTACCCTAAGAGAAGTGATGTGATATTAGTTTGGGAAATTTCAACTAATTTTCACACGTATTTGAAATCATTGTAGTCTTATCAAGACCCTAAAAGACACCCTATCCAGCAAAGGAAAGACAGTCTATGGAAAAGAGCGATATAAATACTGTGGATAATCAATGACTCTATGCTCTCTGTAGTTAAGAAGTCAAAGGTGTGGCCAGTGCAGTGACCTTTGTAAAAATAGCCCAGATTCCAAAACTCACCCTGAGCAGCGACTTCACAAGGCCGCACAGGTCCAAACGTAAAGGAGATTAGTGACTTGCTGCTGACTAATACTGCAAGAAGCCATACAGAGAAATTGCAACATTTCTCATCATGCTGGTGAGTTTAGAGAAAGGTGGAAAATAGAGACACAGGAGGAAGCAAAAAAGGGGAAACAAAGAAAGTTACAGTAAAAAAGAAAGGAAAAGACAAAGATGTGACTGAGGACATGGTAAATGTGCTCTCAGCCTTTCTGGAATGGTTGGAGACATCTGTTCAAACACCCAAGCCAGTTGGGTTCACTAATTCTTCAGAGCTGACCTTTTCCTTTTCAAGTGCCCTCTACTGACCCCCAAGCCACATTTCAAAGGCAACATCCTCTTTCTTTCTCTGCTGACTGAGGGCTTCATTCTCCTCTGGAGAGGATGAAAAGACACACACAACGGGCTTATTTAAAGACTTTGGTTTTTGTCACTGCCAAAAAGCATCTTAGAGAGCAAGAGGTTTTAAATTTCGGTCCTGCAGCACTGCACATTTTGTATGTCTGCCTTATATGACACACCCAGTTAATGGGCTTCAAAGATCTCTCTGCAAACAAGCTGATAAATACATATTGTGTGTTAAATATGGAGACATCCAAAATGTGCAGTGCTGTGGGTCCAGGAGAGGAATGGAGAACCACTGTTGCAGAGTATTAACTGACCCAAATCAAAACATAATCAGAATCCAATGCAAAAAGGGCCTTATTATTCATCTCATGTTATGGACTTTTTTCACATAATCTATAATAAGTATAGCAGGGAGGTGAACTCCTATAGCTGTGAATAGGAAATCAAAGCAAATATTATTTACCCATTTGCTCAAACTGCAAAAAAAAAAAAAAAAAAAAAAAAAAAAAAGAGGAAAAAAATAAAAGTGTGGTGGATTATGGCCGTCAGAAGAGAGAAAGATTCCAAATTTAGTGTGACTCTCTCAGCAGCTGAATTTGAAACCCAATCACAGCAGTGTTGAACAGTTTTTTTTTAGTTTTTTTTTTTTTTTTTATTAATGACAGGTTAATTCAACACAAAGAATAACGTTATTAATTTACACTAAATAATTCCAAATTGAAAAAAAATTAAAAATAAAATAATAATAATAAATTGCTAGATTATTGCAGTTAAAAAGATTACCAGAGTCTGTGAAATGGTCCATTAAGTGAAAGCTAGACGATGTAATTTTTTTTTTGGGCTATCGATTAAAATTTGTGACTGAACTAATTACATGTCGAGTAATCAATCAAATTAAATGCATAAATCATTAATTGCTATGAAATGCCCCCTAAATGAAGATAATTTGATATAAATGATACATAATAATTCAAATAATTATAAATATAAGATAAAGGGCCTATAATAAGTATAATAATTCAGATATTTAGACTGAAATATATTGCATTATTGTGGCAGACAAGTAAAGCATTGATTAGACCAGTGATTCACAACTTGGGGTCCACCTACCCCAGGGGGTACGTAGGAAGGTTCCAGGGGCACGCAAAAATAAATGTATTTTGATATGCTGAACCTATAAAACTAAATGTATGGATTTAAATAAAATAGTGAAAAGGGATAGGTAAAAATATAGATTTTCCTATTTAAGCACAGAGATCCTTTCACTACATGTTCAAAGAAAAACAAGTCAGTTTTACCCGTTCAGTGTAATGTGTGTCCAAAGACGAGATCCACACAATCCATTTGTCAATGGATAATATCTTATTTTAGAACCTTTCTGTTTTTTTACAGTTAGTTGATGAAAAACAACAAAAAAGAAACATTTAATTAAAATCATACATAGCACAGATGCAGTAAAGAAGCAATTTGCCTGAAATCTTGTTAATATTCGCTCAGTGAGAGACGCTGGCTCAACTGGCTGAACCGCCATTCTTAAAGAGACAGTACTGTTTAAGCACATGTTCTACATAGCAATGTATGTACTTGTTAATAGTACCAATTATTCATGTTAACGATAAACATGTAACAATATACAAATATTTCACACAATTTCAAGACATAGTATTTTTTATGGAATTTTAAAAAGCTCAAATTTGACCAACAAGATTAAAAACTAAATGAGAAAATATAATAAAAACAATAATAAAAAATCAGAATGTACCAAGGTAGAAGGTCCTTTATGATTAAAAGCATTAGCTACAAGATAATTGTTTTCATATGCAAACAAAATGGACATTATACCTGAAATATACCCACATGAATCGAAATTTAATCGAAAGCTTGTGAATCAAAATTAAATTGGGCAATCTTTATCAAAACCCAACCCAAAAAAGCATGTCAATACATCAATAAAATAAAATCTAAATTAAATGACAACTTTAAATTATATTTAGCCTTTGGCACACATTTTTGGTTTTGTGTCGAAGAAGGGGTAATTGAGCCTTATCGATAGTGCTGTGGCAGCACTTAAGGCAAAACGTTTGGAAAACAATGGATTAGACAATCCAAAAGTTGCTTTAGAAATCTAAATATTGTTTGCTTTATTCCCATTTCTCTGAATAAGCCTACAGTCGCCAGCAATCTATTTTGCATTGAGTCCGTCAATCTGTCCTGCACGAAGGATGCATTGTTGCATTCCTCCTACGGTAGAAGCTTTTGAAGCTTCTCATTGGTTTTCATGTTTATAGTGGTTGAAACTGTATTCTGTTGTGCTTTTCCCAGCTGTCAAAAACCTGTCCTGTTCGACCAGCTGCCATTCTGTTGCTGCACTGCTTAAAGGGCACCTATTATGGAATTTTGAAAATTACCTTTCATGTAGTGTGTAACATAGATTTAAGTGAACAAAAACATCCTGCAAAGTTTTATATATGAAAGTTCACCGTAAAAAAAGTTATTGTCTCTCAAAAGTAGGAGTCGACTCTTGAGTCAGTTTAATGAATTGTTTTTCCAATGAGTCATTTTCCTTTTCGTTGTGACGTCAAGACGACAAATTATCAAATTGGCCGCGCCCACTCATTGCGTGCGCAGACACCAGGGAAAACTTGAAAACATCATGTCGACAACAAGACGCTGTGTTCTCAAGTGCATATCAAAAGCGACCTTTTTTTAACTGCCCAGGGACGAGCATGTGAAGAATCAGTGGCTAGAGTTTATATTTACAACTATACCACACAAGTATAGCCCGAACCTTGTGATGTGTTCGCGTCATTTTAATGACGATTGCTTTATGAACATGAATGCTTTCAAGTGTGGATTCACGAGCCGGTTGATACTGAAGGAAGGTTCAGTACCAAGTTTATTTGGATCAGCTTCCTCCTCCGAATCACAACCTGTAAGTATTATTAATAATTGTTGCTTTTATGTGTTTTTTAGCATGCTTAATAACTATTTGTTTGTGTTGTGTAAGTTACGCTCAGCGCAGCTTCTACGTCTCCAATGTAAAAAAAATTTGAAATATGGGAAATGTTTGTCAATGTTATTGGAGTTATCATAAAGAATAGAGCAATAACTTGTAGTAATGCAGTGCTTTATCAATATGTTTATGCGTTGGGCTAACGCAGACAATAACTGATTAGGTGTTTACCACCAAACTTTGGGCTATGATCACTAACATAAATCAACTCAAATTCCTTCTCTGATTTTGATTTTTTTACTACAAAGCGGTGATGGGCGTTCCGTTTCCGACAATCTCTGTACAGAGTATACCAATCACAACTGACTGGGTCATCAGACCAATCACCGCAGATTAGCGTCACGCAAAGGAGGGGTTTGGAAAAATGAGTCGTTGAACGAATCATTTGGGAGTCGGTGAGCAAATCAGGTAAACATAAATGCATATTATAAGACAACAAAAGTGTTTTTTGTCATTGCATGCATGTAAAACTGTTGTTGGGGACTCCCAAAACAATATTAGGAACATTTTAAATGCCATAATAGGTGCCCTTTAAGAGGTTTAATGAGGCATGCTTAACTGAACCCTACTGAAGTGGCTCATAAAAACAAATGTACTTCAAGCTTGAATTTCTCTTATGGTAGCAGCATTTTTAATCATGTAATTAAAAAAATAAATAAATAAAAAAAAATCACACTAAATGAACGTGTTAAATTGACAGCTCTCCTTTTTCCTGTTACCGTTGCAGAGTTAATGTACAGAGCTAAAAGTAATCCAATTTTAGGTTAACGTCCCATAAAAGGTAAACACTGTGGCACATTAAAAAAATTGCTCTGTTTGACATGGCCCAACATGTCAATTTGGTCTCAACAAATGGTGAGTTTTGGGTGGTCCAACCTGTTTGTCCAAACAAGAAAAAACAGGGACTGAGAGGAGTGTTTAGAAACAATCATTATTTTTTCCAATTTAGTTTGGTTAATGTAGCTGGATATCATATGTGAACCTTTAAATGCAAAGAAAAAAAAAAAGACTTGAAAATGAAAATTCCAAAAATAAAAGACTTTGAAGAAAAAGGTGAAAAGACCCCAGTGAATTTAGACAAATGAATCACAAGGCGGACAATTATGCGTCTTATATTTCACCAGTTCTGGTTAACTTAACTCTTTTAGTTAAGGCCCCTAAAAAGCACTCAAGAAGTAAACAAGGGCAGGTTAATTCTCCTCAACTGGAATAAAATTAGCCTAACCAGTGTGGACAGTCCTTAAAGAAGCCATTATTCAATCTCTGTGAGGTTAAAGTAATTCTGATAAAGGTGCAGAGCTGCAGCTTCTCATGAACAACGGGTCACATTTCTGCCATCTCATTGGGTCAGACAGCGAAAACACATTTTTCATGCTTAATCAATCATTTGCAATGGCAGGGCACCCCAAACCTGGGCAAGAGACAATAAGTGGGGAAGTTGCCCGAGTGTTGGGTCACTAAAAGTTAATGTCAATCAAACACACGCTCTAGCATATTTGACAACATAAGAGGATTATATAAGAGGATACTATTACTGTAGTATTTGTAGTACAATCCTGAATGATTTTCTGGAAAAGTTGGTCCACAAATGTAGAGTTCTTAAAGGGCTGGCTCAGACAAAACTGAAAATGATGTCATCATTTACTCACCCTAATTTTGTATGACTGTTTCCATTCAACACAATAGGAGATGCAAGATGGAATGTAAAGGACTGACAGCCTCAATCACCCTTTACTTTCATTGAATGGAAAAAGGATATAATCACAGTGAATGGTGACTGAGGCTAACTTTCTGCCCAACATATACTCTAGTTCTACAAAAGACAAACAGGTTTGGAACAACCAGCACTTGGTTTGCATAAAGGAGCCCTTTAACTTAAATTAAAACTTCAATATTCAATATAAAATATCAGCCCGATGTTATTCTTCCCTGAACTGTATCCTCCTTCCTTTTCATCTTACCTTTGCATATTCCATTGTATACCCAAGAGACTAGCCCTTACTCAAGCAGGAATCTACAGCATCCAGGCAAGCATCAGCGTGTATGTGGGATCAGAAGCAGAACTCTCTCCAGGTCAGTCTGATAGCCCGGAGTAGACTCAGTTCCATGAGGAATCTGTTCTTCCCTTGGGCCATGAGCGGGGAAAGGGGAGGGGCCTGGGGGTGTGGCCTCAGTCAGTGACTGTCAATGGGATGTAATAAAAATGAGTTGCTACTAGCTATAAAGCTGTAGGTTTTCACAACTACACAGAATGTTGAAGAAGCTTTTAATTTACAAAGAAATCTCTACTAGTCTCTTTGTGATTGTGTATTTTGCAGATATGTCAATTTATATGACAATTTATAATGGTAAATGGTCTGCACTTATATAGCGCTTTAACCTTAGCGGTTTTTAAAGCGCTTTACACTGTGACGCATTCACCCATTCACACACCCACACTCACACCAATGACGGCAGAGTAGCCATGCAAGGCGCTAGACTGCCATTGGGGGCAACTTGGGGCTCAGTGTCTTGCCAAAGGGCAATTCGGCATGTGGAGTCATGTGGGTCAGGAATCGAACCACCAACCCTGCGATTAGTGGCCAACCAGCTCTACTACCTGAGCCACAGCCGCCCCAATAATGCAGCTTTCTGCGTTTTTATTATGTGATAATGACTGACTGACTGTACTTATCCTCTTACATATCAGGTATCACATTTATACATATATAAAAATAAGCATTTATCTAGAATGATGAGACCAATAGAATGGTTTCAAATCTCCACAAAGTCCAAGAGCTAGGCTTGTGGATAATCTGGAGCACTGATTTGTACAGACAACCAGGTCTAGCTGCACCCACATGCTTCATAAAACTATATAATTGAATTAGTGCTCAATGAGAATGATGAGGGAGCGTAGCCTGCGGAAGTGTGAGCCATTGCAAGCTGTTCACCTGCTCTGCACACACTACAGTATAAGCACACTTTCATGGTAGCACTCGTATAACCTTGTCCCAATGCATTTTAAAATCTTGTATAGAAAAACATACATTGGTCTTTCTGTACTAATTAATTGTATTCAGTTATTATGTGCACTGTGCTGACTGCCATGAATGCTGAACACTGATGCAGCACTTGTTAGTAAAATGTTTATTTCTTGGCTTAGTTTTCAGACTGACAAACATCAGTCAATTAGCATCAGATTTGACCAACGAGATACAGAAACCAGAATTTAGATTCAGTTTAAAGAACACCGTGTATAGTGTGCATAGTTTACAGCATTGTCTGTACTGTTTCTAAAATACTATAGTTCCTGTCTTTAAGTTAGATACTACAGATCTGGAAAAGCAAAATTTCTTTCCATTGTATAATTGGCTGGAATGATAACCAACCTAAACACAACTTAAAGCAGATATGAGGGTTCCCACACATTTTTGACCAATGAATTGCTGTGACTTATCCATGAATTCTCCAGTCATTTGTGTATACTGATACGTAAAAAAACAAAATCACCTTTATTCATTCACTAATGAATCATTCAGAATTAATTTGAAAGAACCTTCTCAAAAATGATTCACTCGCAAATCAAACATCCCTATGATATGCAAGGACTGTTTCCTCTATAAAACTCTACTCAAGAACAATATCTTCAAACCTTTTCATTCCATCTTACAAAACTACAAAAATGTATATTTTGACTTAAGATTTCCATGACATTTACAGACCTGGAAAACACAATATAAAAATTCCCTTATATTTTCAGATTTTCATGGCCATTTGTACCCTTAGACATATTACATTCTCTTATAAAAGTGGGCTAAAATATATATATTTTTTAAAAGTCTTCAACAGTAAGCAGATTTATTTACATACAATAAAGTTGTATTGTTGTATTATAGATATCCTATGCTAAATGTCCAAAAAAATATTTCTTCCGCTAAAAACAGCAGTACATTCTGGCCAAGTTTTATCAGGTATCGTACTCGTGTTATATTATCAAAATTCCTTATATCGCAGGCATTGGATTAATTCACCAATGATGATCAATAACCTTAAATTAAGTCTGAGTGGCTCATTCGGTTATGCGACATACACTGGTTCGTGAATAATGGCTATAATACAAATCTATTTTTCATAAATTTGATAAAAAATACATGTTTATCCAAATGACAATGAGATAACAAAAAGGTTTAGCCTATATTTGTGATAAACTCACATTACATGAGGTGAAACTGCACTTGTCGCAAACACGTCGACCCAATATAATGTTCAACTCGTAATAATGGACACGTTGTCTCATGTATTTTGGGATTTTCTACATACTGTATGTGCCGTCACATAAGTTCTGAGAAAATCCTTTATGTGTCCTAAACTTGTGCAGCTATGTTTTCCACTGAAGTTAAAGTCGTAAGAAGAAGTGAAAGTCGTAAGACGACGTGAGTAGCAACAGCTGTTCTTAGTTGACGGTTCACATGTCGTTTGATTTGCTCACATACCTTACATCGTCAGCCAGCATCAGAATTTCATTCTTGCGATACGAATTTAACCATGTATTATGCTGCAGTTGCTAAAAAAAGTTGGCGGCAAAATAAGTCGATTCCTCAAACTTCGGTATAGTTTCTCCCTTGATATACCACTTCCATAGAAGCAGATTATTGGTACAAATGAACAAAGGCAGAGCTATATGCTGTTAGATTCGCAAGTGCACAGGACACGTTTTGAGCTTGCATATGCACTCTGCGAAAGCAGGGAGATTTCATAAGAGCATCGTATATTTAAGAGCACACGTCCATACAGATTTCCTGATTCGATTCCGATTCACAAGCTCTCGATTTGATTCAGATCTTGATTCGATGTTGAGTCATATGGGTTTTCTGTTACAATGTCCATTTTGTTTACATGTAAAATAAATTCTCTCTTAGCTAATGCTCTTAATTATGAAGGTACCTTCTAGGCAACCCTTCTAGGTACAATTTAAAAAAAATACATTTTACAAATTATATTTTACCATTAGCTTTTTATCATATTGGTCACATTTTAACTTTTGAAAATGTTTTCAAATTCAGTCTATTCCATCAATTATTGTCTTAAAATTGTATATATATTATGCAATTTTTATTGTTAAGTTGCATAAATTGTACCATTTACATTGATATGTAGAACACGTGCTTAATCATAACCGTTTCTTAAAGACTAGCAGCATCTGCCAGAAAGAGCACATAACAAGAGAAGATGTGTGTGGTTTCTTTAGCACATTAATGTGTGGTTCGAATTAAATGTTTCTTTTTTTTGTTGTTTTTAATCAACAACTGAAAGTGAAAGTGTATCAAAAGAGCCATTATTCAATGACTTAAGAACTTTTACTCTCAACATGAAGTGAAAGGACCTCTGTGCTAATAACTTCTCCACTATACTATTCAATCACTGGTGAGTGAAATCTGAACATTTACCAGCCAGTTGCTAATCAAAGACCGATTTAATCACATAGTGTGAGAATTGGTTGCACATTGATTTACTCGCATTGAAAAGGGTTGCCACAAAGAGATAAAGATCGATCTTGTGGTTTAAGAACTGATATAGACATCGTTCAAACGAATTTCGTGATGCATCGGAAAAATCAATGTTTTTACCCAACCCTTAGAGCAAAGTAAATCCGTGCAACCGGCACATGGATATGCTCTTGCATTACATGTATGAGCTCTCGACATTTAACAGTATTATAATGCCAAAGAGCTATTAAGCTGGACTATGGTCTAAATTATTCATTTACATTTATTTTCACAATACATTTTATTGTATTTATTTATCTTTTGGTTTTAAATGGTGAATTTATCATAATTTTCAGTGCCTCCCCTATCATGCTCTGGCACCTCCCAGTTTGAAAATGGTTTTAAAGAAACCAAAATAAAGAAAAAATACCAGAGTTTGAACAAGAGAAAGTAAATGCTCAGAAGCTTAATTTACAAATAAATCTCTATTTTAGGGGGGAAATAAAGCTTGTGGAAAGAGATCTGATGCTGTTCTTCTGGCCCAATTGGTGTGACAGCTCTGAATCGGAGCGCTGACTTTTTCATCTTTCTTGCATCCTGAGGGTTCAGTTTGTCATGGCATGTGCAGAGCTTGGCGTCTGCTGAAGCCATGACTGAGTGGACTGCTTTACTGTGAGACCAACTCTCTCACTCAAAAGTCCTTGGGCATTCCTTCCCAACTGCATGTGATACCCTGAACTTACACCAGACAGTGAAAATCAGCAAAGCTCAAATCTTTCCCCTGCACAACATTTAGCATGTCCAACAGGCAGTGCTTTAAATGACATATTGTGCAAAAAGTTGTATTTACAGAGTGGATATTTGCCCTCAGACCAGGAAACAAGTAGACTTACTGCAGAAACAGCTGCAAAGGTGGCAGTGGGGTTAGCCTAAACACACTTGTTCAAAAGACAAACAAAATGTGCTTGCAGAATGAGTCTTAATAATAAAATGCAAAAATAACAGAGCGATTCTTTGTGGCAGAGTGTCCTTCTTCTTAAAAGGGATGCACATCAAATCAAAAATTAACTTCCAAACATCACTTATAAATCAAACTGCACCATAGAGCACAACAGTCTGGTTCCGGAGGTAAAAATCCCATACATTTTTTCCAAAGACTACTTGGTTTTCAAAGATAAATAATAAACCTTTAAAAGACAGACCTACCTTGAGTTCAGAGGTTGTTCATCGATTGTAGATGCTTCCGTTGAAGCCATCTGTCTGCATTATTTCAACTTCATTGTTTACAAATCGTATTTGATAGGGGAATTTATGGTAAACAACTACATTACCCATGGTCCAGCAGAGAAAGTTTCACCAATCAGAGAATGGATAATGGCCTGAGTTGCCATCTCTTCACCCTTAAACCAAACTTATCTATTTGTACATATCAGAATAATTTGCAATAAATGTAAAATATATAGTTTTTTTAACTTGTAATCAGCTACCCAAAATCAATAGTTTTATATATTTCCGTGCCCTCATGAAACACAGTAAGTACACAGTCTTGTACCTTTGTTTTTTTTTGTCCGATTTCCAATATTTTTTGCTTCAAAATAAACTTTATGATGATGTGATTTAGCTCGGAGCTGGTTGGTTTGGTTCATGGTGACAACTCTATTATGAAGGATTTTATGAAAGGTCTATGGGGAAAATGAATGGGAAAAATACTTACGGAACCCAGACGGCTGAATAAGTGGGCGGGCAATGTTGTGCTCTATTCTGTTTTAAGAACTCTTGATTCTTAGACAAATAAGATTAAGAAATTCAGTCTAGACCTTGGTCAATAATACTGTTAAAGCTACACTATGTAACTTATGGCCCTCTAGCGGTTGAATCATAAAACTGCAGGTTACTTGTGGAGGAAGATTGTTTTGATAATTACACAAGTTGGGCTTCGCCTCTGCTCTTCTGCATGGATGAATCTGATGTTGAAAATAAAGTCTTGTCCTCCATTTTGTCTTGTTGAATATACAGTTTTGTAAATAAAATGGGTCATGGACACTGTTTTATGTTGACTTTAATCACAGAGTAAACATGGCTACTGCTAATAAAACTGTGGGACAACAGTGATAAAAAGTAAATGAATGAAATTGATTTAAAGCAGACTCAACAAATAGAGATGAACCAGATCCCAGTGAGAGGCAGAGTAAGACAGAAAGGGCAAGGCAATAGAGGCAGTGATAGTATGAAAGTGTGGTTGGGAGGGGTGAGTGTGTGTAAGGACAGTACCCATGACTGGGGTGAGGGTCACTTACGCTGGCAGCAATGACAGCTGTTAAGGAAGACAACCTTCATCTAGCCATGAAGCACTGACTGAAGGTCACATGGGCAAGTGACTTATCTTTAATGACGAATGTTTGGAAAATAAAATCTATTGGATGATGTGAGTGCAAAGTTTTGAAAATAATTTAAACACAAAAGTATGAGCCACACTTCACAGCAAGTTTCTATACGTTAATTTTTTTTAATGCATTAGGTATTGTGGACTAACAATTAAACTTTTTTTTATAGTATGTACTCATTCTTAAGTGTTTATTGATAAATATAGGCCTACTATCATTAATTGTTTATGTTGTTCATAATGCATTAATGTATACCAGGGCTGCACAATTAATCAAATCAAAAATATAGATTACAACTGCCATAATTAACTAATTGTGGAACTGGTAAATTAGAGCATTTAATTTAGGTCTACTCCTTAAATGTAAAAATTATATTTACAATGTGCTTTTTTTTTTTTTTAGTGGTTGAGCATTGCAATCAATCAAAAACATGTCTGCTAAACACTTTGTTTATAATTAATAAAAAAAATATTTTTCATGCAGATAGGAGAGCCAAATTGAAGTTGACCAATGAATAACAGATGTATTAACCTTAAATGCATGGGCATTTGCCAAACATCATTAAATAGCTCTGGTCTTTAGTGTCACAGCACTAAATAGAATACATTGTCATATTTTTATGTTTTATTTTATGTTAATACAAGTAATATAAGTTATGCATGTATTTTCTCATACACTTATTGAGTCTAAATAGACATACAAAAAAATAGAACTTAAATAATTCCAATCAAAATGTCAATAGCTGCATCATACGGTTCACGTGTTGTACTTGCAATAGTTTACTTCTAATGTGTCAATTGTGAAATGTAAATTAAGTAAATTACTGAAACAACAGCGCCACCTTGAGTAACAAATAAGCTGTTTTATATGCACACATATGGGATGCTGATAATTCACCACTGTGCAGCCATAATTTACTCTAACATTTACAACTTTTAATATACAAAATGTATAAGTATACATAGAAATTAACATTAACAAAAATTAATAAATACTGTAAAAATACTTTTAATTGTTGTTTATGCTAACTATTGCATTAAGTAATGTTAATATATACAACATTACTTTAAAGTGTTACCAACATATGACACTGTATACAGGGTTGGGGAGTAACGGAATACATGTAACGGGATTACGCATTTAAAATACAAAATATAAGTAACTGTATACCACTACAGTTACAATTTAAATAATTGGTAATTAGAATACAGTTACAATTATATTATATTCTGATTACTGAAGAGATTACTTTGCAATTTATTGTCATTTGTTTCATTTAATATTTAGTCCTTTCAGATGGAAAACATTTACATATAAATGATGTGATCCAAAGTGCATTTGAACAGCGGTGAAACACTTTCTTATGATGTGTTACATTCATACAAGCAGACAGAGAAGTCAGTTTGAAGTAAGTTTGGAGCAGAAGAAATAGAAATAAACCTTGTGTAAATTGTCGGCTTTACACTAAGCTAAAATGCTATTTCTAGCCATTTTACATGCACGTGTTACCAGGCACGATAATTTTTTTTTATCAAGAAAATTCAAGTTGGATCATAATTTATTTTTTCCTAGTAAAACCTTTGATATTAGGGAAAAAATCATATTCCTGATAATTTTTGTATGGTTTTCCTGTAAAAATATCTAAATATCCTTTAAACAAGATCAGTTTGATTGATCTCATTTTAAAAAAAAACACTGCATAAGATATTTAGGTTTTTCAGAGAATGTATTTTTAACATGTGTATTTTGTCTTACTTTGCAGAGTTTTTATAGTCAAAACAAGTGAAAAAAATCTACCAGTGCTGAAGTAATCCAAGTTATTTAGAATACGTTACTGCCCTTGAGTAATGTAATGGAATATGTTACAGATTCAGTTTTACAGTATGTATTCTGTAATCTGTAGTGGAATACATTTCAAAAGTAACCCTCCCAACCCTCACTGTATATAAGAGTGATATATGAAGAGAGAAATGAGGGAAAAGCAAGATGGACAGAGAGAGAGAGAGAGAGAGAGAGAGAGAGAGAGAGAGAGAGAGAGAGAGAGAGAGAGAGAGAGAGTGAGAGAGAGCAGCTGGAAGCCCAGGAGCACAGTTAGTTTGAGACAGGAGGTGGACTGTGAGACCACTTCCTCCGAATACACATATGCTTTCTGAACTGCTCTTTTTCTGTTGCACCCCCAACCCATATACCTACACATGCTTCTGTGTAAGAAACAGATTTATTTTACCTGTAACTTTAAAAATACAAAGAAAGAAATGGAATCACTGAGCTCTACCATTACAGGGTGCGTATATCTACAAAAATATTTGACAGTCTCAACAGCAAGATGATCCACACTCTTTTTTCCAATGTTTCCTATTTTATTCATATCTCACTGTACAGGAGAACACAGACATTTCTGCCTCACAGCATTCTTCAACATGTAATTTTTTTTACCAAAAAAAAATAAAATAAAGAATGCTGTTAGCATAGTTAGTAAACAGGCACCCATGATTTTGGGGATTGTTAGTCAGACTATTAAAAAGAGCATAATAACATAACTGGCAATAGCACACATTATGGCACATATGATCGGTACAGAATGCAGACATGTGCTAGTTCATATACTTTATATAATAAACATTATTGATGGTCCATGCCCACACAAGCCTTTATTTTTGCAAATATGGATCACTACATATGTAACTGTATAGCACAATTGCAAAATGGAATGCTTTTGACTATAGGCAAATGATAGGCTTATGTTCAATAATATGGAAATAAACAGTATATTACTTTCTAAAACCACTATTTGTAGTCTTATCAATGCGTTACTTCTCTGCCATAATAATGTAATGTACTTAAATTACCTGACTTATTCTATGTATAATATATATTATATTTATAAATATTTAAATATAACTATACTTGTATTTAGAATTATTGTTATATGAGGGCCTTCTCAGCAATTATGGATACATGTGATTGATTCCAATTATTCCAATAAATTAATTGAAATATCACGTAATTCATTTCGATTAAAAAAATGTACTCGGTTGAAAGCCCTAGTTTTAAAGCAACATTGTTAAAGAGACGATGATAACTCTCTTCTGATCTCTCTCTCTCTCTCTCTCTCTCCTGATGCTCCATGGCTCATTGAATGTGAATCAGATACAGTATATCAGTTACAGCACACAACACAAAACATCGAGTGTTGCAATCAAAACAAACTTTGTTCGATCTCTAAGTGCTGCTTAGTTCTACATCATTGTGAGGACATTTTGACCCATAAGACATGACTACTATGTAACTACTGGCTCATTCTGATGTTTGCATTATCTCGATTACTATTCAAGCATGCTCAACATTAGCAGATAACTTTAGACAATGCAATCGCATACAGCAGAATTCGCCAAATCACAGAACTAATGTAAGAGCTCTAATTATAATACAGCCCAAGCTGTCAAACAAGACAAAGCTGAATCTAAAGCACTAACGAGTGGAAACCAAAGCAAATCTGTGACTATTAAAATTGGTCCATTTTAATGTAGTAAGTGATACAAAGCTTACTATAGGATTTAATAAACAGAAAATCACCAGAACAACAACCTCAACTAATAATTTCAGGTTTTGTGCATTTTTAAATAAAAAACTGGATACTGATGTTTCCACACTGTATGAACACGTAATTGTGTACACTCCAAACACAGTTTGGAGGCTGAAGCAGATGCACCTGCTCCTTTCTGTGTAAGTGTGTGTGCGAGTGCGAGTGTGAGAGAGAGAGAGAGAGAGAGAGAGATCTACAGCTGGACACCTGAGTCTGTGCTGCCTCTCACAGCTCTGGCACTGCTTGCAATCATCAAATAAATCAGCACACCTCATCAAATGCCCTCTGCTGTGTGTTCACAAAACAAACACTTGTTTAGTGAAAAGGGGACATATTTTGCCCATTTGTAGCATTTGAATTTTTTTCCCTGAAGTCCACTTATAATGTAGGTCAATGTTTCATAAACACAATTTAGTCAAGTTTTACATGACCATTTTTCATCCTCTGCCCTTAGAAATAAACAGGCTGTTTTTGCTACTGTACCTTTAACACTTCAATATGTATATGAGCTCATCCTTGGCTCACAATGAGGACAGGCTATATTATATTAGTTATTGAATACTACATTACATATACATTTAGCAGACACTTTTAAATTTTAAGCAACTTACAATTCAGCCAAACATCTCAAGCCAATTCCCACACAAGTAGTACAAACTTAACTAAGCTTCAAATGTTAATTTGCTCATGAATGTGACGTAACTACCAAGAAGATATCTGCGTGACAAGTTCTTACAGCTTAGTTTCAATAAATGGTCTATGGGGACAGGGAGGGAGCTTTGCGTTGTGAAAGCTTGAATATATATCTACGTAGTCAAGAGCAAACAAAATGACAAAAAATACAATTATGCTGTATACCTATGCAGTTTAGATTAAATTAAGATTGCAAAATGCAATTTAAGATCATTATTATTTGAGGGGAAAAAAATCAGTAAACCAGGTTTTGCATGACTAAAGAAAAGACGCAAATAATCTACAGTATGGACATATTATCTTTCAGACATTGAGTATTTGGCCAACTCATAACATCACTATAAATGCTCCTCTGTAGTAATTTAATAATGAAAGTGAATTCTCTCATTAAAAAATGTTCAAGAACATTACTTAATGACAATGCAATTTTCCAGACCTCTAGATCTATTATAGAAACAGATTTCATTGAGAAATAATGATTCATACCAACACTCATGATTAAGCAAGATCATGCTGATACATGGATTTAGTTGAACAAATTATTTCAATCCTCAAACCTGACCATATAATCAGAACATCTTTTAATTAAAAAAATTATAAAAGTACAAAAAAGAAAGTTTAATTGTTGTCACCTACCGCAAGCAACCCCATTTTGTCTCGTCAGTTTTTATTTAGTTACCAGGCTGATACTTTATCCTAATTTGCAAACTCTTATAGAACAGTGGAACGGAAACAGAGGCAAAGGAAAGGATGCGACCAAAATTTGCGCTGTGCATAAATCTTTGAGGTACAATGTGCCTTACTGGATATCTATACGTTTTAATTCCAACAAATCTTCCCCACAATTGTTTAAGTGACAAGTGCCTTGGTGACTAAAAAAGGGGCGAAGGAAGACAGAAAAATATGGGCCAGCCTCCTTTCAGCCGGGATACTTCCCTCCTTTCCTCTGTCTCTCGAACACTACTCTCCTGCCCACTTCCTTGGAAACTTTATCACATACCCTTCCACCAGTGTCGCCAGAACTGCCCACTGCAATTTGTTATAAAAACTCTTCAGTTGACCCACACGTGGTCTGGTTTTTAAAGAGCTGCAGCCCCTTTCTCACGTGGTCTGAGGGCTATTGAGTCGTCACAGGCTCCCTGAATGATGGCCGAAAAATAAGGCACTGCAGACAATGCTTGGTCTTGATTAATTCAGTTCTTTCAGGACCCTGCACCGTCGTCCGGGCAGCTCCGTACAATTGCCGCTTTGATACGTCAGTTAACATGCTTGCGCTCTCTCACTCAAGAGAAGTAAAATTTCAAAATTCCCTCTCATCAGAGTTTTACATGTCCTGCCTGCTGAACAATAAAACACTTTTCTCTTGCGATAATACACAAATGTCACAGAAAATTGGACTGACCTGATCAGCCATACAAGCTGCACTGCTGTTAGACTCCATCATGATTTGAAAGTACCCAGAAGTTGTCTCGTCTCAACTCTCGAGTTCTTCATTCACACCTTTGCGTTAGCTTCCGCAGAGAGGGGGGTGGGGGGAAGAGCACCCTCCTTTCGGCCGGGCTTGATTAATGCTGAATTATTTTCACCTCATTTCATCTTATGGAGTTCTGTTTCCTCTCCGCCTCTTTCAATCATTCAGCATGGAAGGTCCCCCTCCACCACTGCCACTTTCTTTCTATCCCTCTCACTCTCTCCCTCCCTTTAGGTTACTCTCTCTCCCTCCCTCATCCTTTTCCTTGCCTCAGTTTGAATGCAGGGTTATTAGAGTTTTTTTTTTATTTCTATTTAGTTTAATTTTGCACTTTCAATTTAGTTAATTTCTCAGTCTATTACATTGTTTTGTTTTAATTTTAGTTTTTTCAGTGATTTCCAGATTCATCATAGTTCATTTTTGTCTTATTTTTAGTATATTAGGGTGGTCAAATATAATGGATTAACTGATAATATTTGAATTTTGATAATTTTCTCAGGGCTGTCTAGTGTTACTGCTATCTACTGGCCAGTGTTGGGTAGATTACTTCTTTAGATTATTGTAGTATTTTATATTATACTTCTTAGCTAATCTAATCTGATTACTTCTGTATTTTTTGACGACAAAATAATAAGTTTAAGTACCAATTAATACCACTCCTTTCATGAAACATTAGCAAGCATGAAAACAAACAGCAACTTGTTATTTGTCAGTCACAAAACTATGAATGTTCATAATAGTATTTGCAGTTTGTCAAGCATTTAATCATGCAATACATAAAGTAAATAATCTGATAACACACGTATAATTACAAATACTTCATATCTGTAATCTGATAACATAATTCATATTACATGTAATCTGCTACTCCCCATTTTCATGCTTAATTATTAGTGGTTATAATATACTGCTTATCAAAATTATTTGAGGTCTTTTATTTTATTTACTCAGTTTATTCATTATGAAAATGCACTTTAATTTTGTTTTAGATTTTCCAACTATGTTATCTATTAATTTTAGTTAGAGAAAGGAACCCCCCTTCCCTTCCTTCTGTATAACCCTTCTGAAAACAGACAGAGGAGATCCAGCCTATTCCTCTACCTCCACAATGAATGGATCTGTTGTCATTCCAGCACTTTGGCTGCATACTGAGTGTGAGGAGTTGCTAGCTTAGCTGCTTGGAGTCACAGTTGCTGCCAAGCTTTTCAGCAGCCGGCCCGCGCGCTAAAAGACAAAAGTTAGGAGAGGTCCACTTCCATGGGCGCACTACTCTTGCTGTCTCTGCATTTCTTCCACTTGTTTTGGAGGCAGCTGCACCCAGACCACCAATGTTCCCATTTAGCGACACTTGACTCTAAAATCCTCATCCCTTGACATTGTCAAATCTCCTGTAAGGTCCTGCAAGAGGCCGTAGGAGGGATATACAGTACCCTACCACTTGTCTGTTGGTCAGGCCGTGCCGTTTAATTCATCTGCTCCCTGCAGGTTACAAGATTTACTCAGCAATAAACAGGAGGAAAAATCAATAGTGAGGACATTATATGCACAAAATAAGATGCATTACAATTCTTGTGAAAAGATATAGAAAAAAAGAGTTAAACAGACAAAAGAAAGCTCTCAGTGGTGGCTCTTGGCTGTGGACCCAACAGAGTATTCTGTCATTGGTGTTAAAATTTCTGGCACTCTGCCTAATGAGCATTTGATAGGGTAGAGGTGTATAATGGTGGGCGTTTGATGAACATACCTCAGACATTGTTAGAAAGATGGGCTGACCTAAAAGATTGATACGCTTCACAATATGGAATGGACCATACATTGCAGATGACTATATATACGGTAATGATTTAATAAATAATAAATAAATTAGTCTCTTTAATTGTTTTTTTTTTTTTTTGGTTTGTTTTTTTCCCTCCCCTTTCCTCCCCAATTTGGTGTGCCCAATTCCCAATGCGCTCTAGGTTTCTCCTGGGAGCAGTAAACGAATCTCGCTATATAAGCAACACGCAGCTTATACAGACACAAAACAAACCACACTTACTGAAAGCAGACAACACAAGATGAGCACACGTTCTTGCATACAAACACAGCTTGATGGATTGCAAATCTGAAGGCAGGGATCTCAAGACATGTTTTTCTAAGTTTCAAACTTCATTTAACTTGACACAGCAACCTAAAAATGGTATGACACAACGCAATCGAGATGCTCCAAAAGCATCCGTCTGACACAGGTGTACATTGACGTGCCCTTAGCCAAGCCCTTCTAATACATTTCTGATTGACAAATTCAATTGCAAAACGGATTGCTGTGGAAATAACATTTTTTAATGCATAACATGTGTGCCTAAATAATGTAATGCATTTTAATTTTCTGTATTACTGATGTTATAACATTAAATATATATGTATGTAGAGCGGAGGAGGGCTGGGCCGGAACAACGCAATCAGCCTGATTGGGGTGCGCGAGGGATAAAAGTGGCCGGTGAAGACGGATCGAGGGAGAGAGAGAATTACAGTGCGTTTATGTTTGTGTGTTTTTAATACAGTTTATTATTAAAACTATTATTTATATTGTCAAGCCGGTTCTCGCCACCTCCTTTCCCTTAACCCGCTTTATATACACACACACACACACACACACACACACACACACACACACACACACACACACACACACACACACACACACACACACACACACACATACATATTATTTGTAATTATTTAAATATAACTTTATAATTATTTAATCATTATATATTTCATTACTGTTATTTGAGGGGCTTTCTAATCACATTTATGCATGCGATTAATTTCATTAATTAATCGTCACACCATGTAATAAATTATATGATTAAAAATGTTTATCTGTTGACAGCCCTAGTGTAAATTTGTCTTGAAATCTGGTTTGATCTTCATCGAAGTTACAATAATGAACAAACACAATCAGTTTTAACTAATAAACACACTAATTTGTATTGTTCTTGTACATATTGAATACTTCATTCAAAAATTCACAGTGTAGGTTTGGAAAAGTATGTGAACCCCTAGGTTAATTATGTCAACAAATGTTAGAGTCAGGAGTTTGCAAAGCTAGCATCCAATTAATGAAACAAGATTGGAGGTGTGGGTTAGAGCTACTTTGACTTATAAAAAGAGTTTGCTATTCACAAGAAGTATCTGCTGATGTGGACCATGCCTCGCAAAAAATAGATCTCAGAAGACCTACGATCAAGAATAATTGCACTGCATTAAGCTGGAAAGAGTTACAAAGTTATCTCGAAGAGCTCTGTCCACAGTTAAACAAACTGTATTTAAAAGGATATGATTTAGTACTGTGGCTACTCTCCCTAGAAGTGGCCATCTGGCCAAGATGACTCAAAGGGCATACCACAGAATGATCAATGAGGTAAAAAAAAACCTAGAGTGACAGCTAAAGACTTGAAGGAATCAGTTGAACTGGTTAACATCTCTGTTCATGAGTCTACTATATGGAAAACGGAAAACGGTAAACAGGCATGGTGTCCATCGCAGGACACCATAAGGAAGCCGCTGCTTTCCAACAAAAACATTGCTTCAAGGCATGGACTGCTTACTATCAGAGGAAAAACAATGAATTCCCAAGTTTATCAAAATATGCTACAGGATAATGTCAGGGTGGCTATGCACCAGCTGAAGCTCAGTATAACTTGGGTAATGCAGCAGGACAATGACCCTAAAAATCTAAGTGAATCCACTACAAAATGACATAAAAAAAGAAAGAAAATACACCTTTTGGAGTGGTTCAGTCAGAGCAAAGAACTTAACCCAATACAGATGCTGCGAAATGACCTGAAGAGAGCCATTCACACCAGAGATCCTAAAAATATGGCTGAGCTGAAGTAGTTCTGTAAGGAAGAATGGTCCAAAATTCCTTATTATTATTATTATCCAGTTATTAAATCCAAGGGTTCATTTACTTTTTCCACATCACTGTGAATGTTTAATGGGATGTGTTCTATAAAAATATGAAATATTACAATTGTTTGTGTTGATGGCTTAAGCACATTGTGTTTGTCTATATTTGTGACTTTAATTATTTTTTGACCAATTAATGCAGAAAACCAGTTAATTCCAAAGGGTTCACATAATTTTTCTTGCCACTGCATTTACCGGATACCAACTTTTTACAGATAAAATGAAAAAGTCTGGTCTGTGAGATTAGATGAAATGTGGAGTTCAGTATGCCTGTGAGTTATTGGTGATGCTCTTCCAGCTGAGCTTAAACTACATCTGGCTTGCCTGTCTGTCTTACCCTTTAGGCACACATAGCATCACATACAGATGGGCATCTCTTTACAGGTAACTACACAAAGTTCTTACGCAACAAGAATTATACTGCATAAATGTCTGGCTCGGTCAAAGCCTGGCGGTTAGCACACAAGCTTCAGACATGCTGAATGATGTAGATCAAGTAAGAGATGTGAGTTTGAATATGGCTTGTGTCATGTCCCGATCCCACACCCTCTTTTCCTTCCCAGTAATTTCCTGTTCTTTAGAACTTCATCTTAGTCAGACTTAAGTCTGCCTTCATAAACACATTTCTGATATTGACCTGAAGATAAAGTCAAAGTATGAATAAAAAATCTATAAAATTCCCAAGTTTCATAAATTCCATAGGATGATGTTAGTGATACAGAAATTAAGCACTTCACCTTTCATACTAACAATCATTAATCAGCCGTTTTGCTCCTCCCTTCACAAAAACTGACTGAAAGACAGTTTCAGCAACAACAGGCAACTGGTTGAGACCTTGTTTATGTATTAGTGACACCTACCCTCCAACACACACACATACACACAGCTCCGGGCAGTTCCTTGTGTCTGAGCCACGAGCCTGGCTGTAAGAGAATCTGACACAGTCGGTCATTAGAGACTCCTCAGGAGCCCCGGCCAAGCCCTATTAGTCAAGCAGCAGTACGGATCCTCACCTCCCATCACAAAAACACTTGCTTCTAATGAGGATATGAACACTCCACTATTTGCACTACCACATATCAATAGCATAACAGTGAGTGATTAGAACAAAAGAAGAGTATTGGCCTTGAAACAGAATCAAAGCAAAATTCATTAGAAAGATCCTAAACAAGTGTACATGCTGGGGTGTGTGTGGGGGGAGGGGTGATTTACCCTTAATTAGACACAAATTTCTGCTCCTTAGCTCTCATTAAATAATTTAATCTTCATGATAAAAAAACCTGTTTTATCCCCACATACCTAATTACAACTATATCCATTAGCTTTTTCTCTCTTGAGTTAATTTGTTTAGCTAGAGTGTTTGTGTCTGTGGGGAGGGGCAGGTTTTGTCTATATTGTGGGGGACCAAATAAAGTAAAATCTGAAATCACCTACATTGTGGGGACCAGCCAACAGGAAAACAGCTTCATAAACAGACTTAATAATGCCTTAATTAAAATCTAAACATGCAATCAGATTTCTGTGAGGGTTAGGTTTGAGGCAGGGGACAGGAAATTACAAATTAGCTCAAAACAAAAACAACTAAAAAATCCCTACATCATAGATAATCAAATGTAGACAGAAATATGGGCGGATAAGGGCGAGGTGAAAAACACTTTTGATTTTATTTTCAGCCAAAACACTAAATAGCCACACAAAAAATCTACAGCACTTAAAAAAACTGTGTCGCTATACACAGCAACATATTCTTGATTCATGAGGTCATCGCATACAATGTCTTAAGTTTGATTTTGAGGTAATATTAGCTAACATTTAATAACTTTTAAAATGTTGCATATTAGCTAATGCAAATCCCTAAAATTATCTAATTTATTTGGCCAAAATACTCCTTTGTTATTTTCAATCAAAAGGGAAATAAATATGTTTGAAGAATGTCCATAGTGGGCTTGCATTGCCTGATCCAATCACAATGGTGATTCATTTCTTAACAGAATATTTGAGATGTTAAGAAATACAAACTTTTGCAAAATGACTGTGATTTAAATTAACAGAAAATGATGTCCCCTTTTCTGAAATGGTTATTTTGAATAAGCATTATCTTAATTTGTTACTCAAAATGCATCTTGCTGTCTCAAAAGTATTTGTAATATTTTGTCCTATAACTATTGTATTTATATCTACACTATGTAAGGGATAAATATACAGTCAGCCGGTTGTTATAGCAAAATAAACCCTGAAGGGCTTTATTTTGTGATAACAACCGGCTGACTACACATTATCCTGTCTATTACACAGCTATTAACCAAACAATTAAATAAATGGACATAAAATATTTATTTGTGTTGAAATTATGTAAGTATGCGAGAAGCAATCCCTGAACAGCAAATTTTGTAAATAATGACCAGCTGACTGCTCATTATACAGCATATTACTAGCAAATAAATAAATAAATAAATGTACATTAAACATTGATTTGTCTTGAAATGATTTTATAAGCTTCCTTGTAGAGATCGCACAGTGATCTGAGAAGTAGGAAGGATGACTCGCAATACCCGGATGACTGAGAATAATATAGCTGCAGCCAGAGCTCCAAAAAGTGGCAGGAGCTCTAAACTGTCAGCAAATATATAGGGAGCCATGGTTAAGGGCCAATCACCACCAGTGAACGATATTATACTGTGGTTGAAGGGTGGGGAGGGAGTGCATGCGAATTACGCATTTATTGTGCATCAAACTTTAAAAATTGTGTCATTGAACACCAAAATTAAAATGGCACAAAATACCTTAAATAACAAATACAAAACTTTTTGCATTGGTTTTAAATTTATGTCCGTTATTGGACTGTACTGTCGATATTATACGTCAACATTTACACGTCAAGGATTTAAATATTACAGATGTCAGATTCGGTAAATATAGTGAAACTCCAATATTTCCGAGTTATGATGTTTCCACCTACAATGAATACAGAATGCAGAGTTCATCACATCAGTGCAATAGCACACAACTATTTGAGGCGTTATATGATTCTGTTAAAAAATAAATAATTAAAAATGGAGTGGAGTGGTGGTGGCGTAGTGGCTAAAGCACAGGGCTGTTAATCAGAAGGTCGATGGTTCGAACCCCACGGTCACCACCATTGTGCCCTTGAGCAAGGCACTTAACTCCAGGTTGTTCCAGGGGGATTGTCCCTGTAATAATTGCACTGTAAGTCGCTTTGGATAAAAGCGTCTGCCAAATGCATAAATGTAAACGTAAATGTAAAAGACGAGATTATGAGGATAATGATTTTTGTTTTTTAATTCAAACATTGTTGACGTAAATGAGAAATAAACAACACTGCAACATATTACCAATGCACTGACAATATTTTAGAAGAACAAGCTTTTTAAATAAAACCTTGTTATTTCAGCATTTGTTTATTTTATCACATTCCTGGTGGGTCAGAAGTTTACATACACTATGATAGTATTTGGTAGCATTGCCTTTATATTGTTTAACTTGGGTGAAACATTTTTGGTCTTATATATAAAGCCTATATATGACCTTAATCAGCTATATCAACAACATTAATATAATATTATAACTTAAATCTTTGAATCAATGCAGGCAGAGGACGCTCAACGGAGCTTGAGTTCTAGATACAGTGCATAAATGGGTGCAAGCCCTTTCTTTCATGTTGTTTGTTGTCTTGTTATCACAAATAAACTCTCCTGTGTTTGAGTTTGTGAATGAATTTAGAGATTGTAACTTTAGTCGGGGACGAATGGCAGTGAAGTTGTTACACCTAGTCGCAGTGTGCGTTTGGTTTGTCAAGAATCAAGTCGTCTCAAAATCTGAAAATTAATAACATCCGCATGATAATCCACAACACCGTTTCTATTTCAAGTTTCCATAAGGTCTTTAAAGTAAGTTGATATGTTTACGTCACATGCATAACCAGGCAGTTGTCACCTGCATCTATACCTACTTGGGAGGATGTCTTAATCCTCGGATGTGCGTTTGTTACTTAGAAATATCAGATTGTTAGATGATGCCATTGACCAATTAGAATTGAATATACCAGATACCCTATGTATTAAATCACTATAACACACGGGGAGCTTTTACCCAAAGTGAGGTGTGGGGGCATATAATGTACATGGTAAATGTTTGTAATATTCCGATAACCATGAGAGTTCACAAATGGTTATTCAGATATTGGTCAGACACTGCACTTAGTAATAAAGAATGTTCATTGCAATGGATACGTATAAAATATTACTCAGATTAGCAGGGAATAAAGTGCACAGTCAGCTATGAGCCTAAATAGCACAACACATAGATATTCAAATGATAAAATCGCTCACATTAAAGTCAAGCACAAATAATCTAACAGTCACTGCCCGTAACATAGCTAGCATTCTAAACCAACGGAACACAGAAAACCTGTTAGGTGCTCTGCCTGGGTAGGTTCATATTTCTGTGAGGCAGTGAATACTTGTACTGTCATATGCGTGGAGTTACACTGCTATTTATTACTCTCTTCAGGCTTTGATTTTTAAACGGTTTAGCATTGAACTTGTTTAATTGTTACACATAGGTCTGCATACCAGAGCAAAGGGGAAAACATTTGGATGAAGAATAATCTGGAATTGTGCATAACAGTCACATGGAGTCATCCTTGCAACCTGACCTTCTTCAGAATGTTAAAACTTTGTGACACCTGTGCTAAAAAATAAGCTAGCATGAAAAGGAATGCAGGGTGTCGCGAAATGCATTTATAGGCTCAAGTTCTTTTTAACTTAACATGGCGTCTAAAAAAATGTGCCGATCCTGCGAAAGACTCTGGGGAAAAAAAAACTGTGAGATACGGCACAGTGCGTTTACATAGAAAAACAATTAATAAACAGTGCAGACGCATGCAAAAACACATGAACTAACTTGCCCTGTACTTGAAAGAATGAACCGAACTCAGCCCAAAACCCGATGATTTGTCAGGCACTGTTGGGCTCAAGTTGAGTTGCTGACCTCTATTGCATGTGTAGAATAACTGAATAGTGATTTTCGGAATTAGTCTACAGGCATATCTAACGGTTAATCGAATAACTATTTATTTACACAAAAACACCCCCTTGCCACATTTGTATTTTTTATATATATATATATTTTTATCAAAGCAACTTTTCCTCATTTATTTTCACATAAATTATGTTGCTCCATGATTTTTCAATAATAAAAAAAAAAAAATTTTAACGATAAATTTTGCAACCCAAAAAACAACAACAAAAAAAACATTTTCTTTAAGGGGTGCCTTTAGCCCACTTCTAACCAATGTGTATTTACTTGGTGGACAAAATGGTACATCGTTACCTACCCCATTGTACCGTATGAGTGTTTATTCACCCCCATTATTATTTTTATTATTATTTGTAGGGGTAAGGTTTGGGTTATTCTTTAGTCATTTTAATTAACTATATGTAAATTCAAATATAAGTCTTTTGTGTCCATTTTGATAGCTCAGAAAATTTTGTTTGTGCAGTTCAAACACTGGGTGATTGCATCAAAGCATATCGTTTTATTGTAGCTGTTTATTATATTTTAATACACTATAGCAATGTAAATTACTGAAAAAATTACATTCTAAAACAACTGTAATTGTTTAGCTATATTGGAAAAAACCCTATGCTTGCATTCACATCAACATTCCACTTAGCACATGCACTTCACTCAAAGCAATTCACAGTACAGTAACTCGAATTATCCTTCTGTAACATCAAGGGGTTAAGTGAAGAAAGAGCTGGATTTTGAGCTTAAACTGCAGTTACTGGGTCACCCTTACATAGGAAAGAACTTGCAACATGTGAATCAGCAAACCCAATCCTTAACCATTAGGCTACTACAACACCAACCATTTTGCAATATTTCTTTAAAATGTGTCCTGACATAACTACATAGTATTAACCCAAACATAAAGAAAAAAAAGCACAACAATAAACTTAATTACATTGATTACAGAGATATGAGGTCATGTGGAGCTCACAACAAAGGTTAATGTGGAATCCTCTATGGTGTAACCTTAAAATGGGAAAGTAACAAGTGGTTTCCAGTTTACCAGAGAGTTTCTGTAAGTGTGGTTTCCAGCAAGAACCCTTAAGCAGGTGTTTCCCATTCAGTGCACGTTTGTTCTATTGACAAGACGAACAAGAGAGCCTCAGTGAGGGCTAAAATACTACTGCTGACTAAAAACGTCACTTTTTTTCAAACTTAGTACCGGCTTTGATGAGCCGTCTCCTTCCGGAGCTCTCTTTTGCCCCATTTACAATCTGGAGTGGTATGTCCAGCACACAAAAACAATCCAAAGCAAAGACACACACAAAATAGAGGGCCGCTGTTTTAGCCAATCAGCTCACATGATTTTTACCCCCTGCACATGACAACAGGATGGCTGAAAGACTGAACGGTATACATGCCACAGTCTGTTAATAACTAAAATGGGAAAAGTAATACTTGGGCTGTCCCTGTGATCTAATTTAGCTTTAAAAAGAACCAGTGACTTGCATAATATGCTCTGCAAAAAAAATGTGTCAAGTTACTTTGTTACTTTCCTAAAAGTCCTTTATGTGGTAACATCTAAATTTACTGGATTTATGCAAGTCAAAAATAATATCTAATATGACTGAATCCACCTTACTTTAAAAGGTCAAGGTAACAACTACACATTTTCAGTTTTTACAATGTATACTGCAAACTAAAGGACCCTTCTTAAAGGGATAGTTCACCCAAAAATGTAGGTTTTCTCATTTAATGTCTTTCTTCCATCTGCTCAACACAAATGAAGATTTTCAGAAGAATATCTCAGCTCTGTAGGTCCATACAATGCAAGTGAATGGTGGCCAGACCTTTCAAGCTCCAAAAAAAAAAATCAAATAAAGGCAGCATAAAAGTAATCCATCTGACTCCAGTTGTCAAATGTCTTCTAAAGCGATTTAATGGGTGTTGGTGAGAATCAATATTAAGTCCTTTTTTTACTATAAATCTCCACTTTCACATTCTGAAAGTAAAAGTGTAAATTTATAGTAAAAAGGATTTAAATATTGATATTTTTCTCACCCAAATGATTGCACCACTTCAGAAGACAAATATTTGACCACTGGAGTAATATGGATTACATTTATGCTGCCTTTATGTCCGAGATGGCATTAATGTGAGTAAATGATGAGAGAATTTTCATTTTTGGGTGAACTATCCCTACAATATCATCTATCATCTACTGTACATAATGTGATCAGTTACACAACTTTGGTGATGGTCTTTAGCGATTTTCTTTTGATGCTCTTCTATTAAATGAATTCAAAATAGAAATAGAGAACTAAACTGACAAACTAATTTAGGATATTATTAGCATGAATGCACGAAGCACAATGTTTATTATTTATTCTTTTTTTCAATAGTAACTTACAACTAGCATCATGACTGCATATAGTGTTGCCAAAAATACTGGTACTCCGGTACCAAGTCGGTACTGAAACAAAACATTTTTTACGATACCAGAATTTCTGAAGGTACCGGAGTACCGAGTACCGGGTCTATCTGGTACCCATACAGAGTCGGGAACTTTTGAACTCTCACAACAAGCAAAAGATGGCGACAAGCATAGCTGCTGTGGAGTCTCTACTGAATCTTGTCGAAAAGAAAAGTGGAAAAAGCTAGGTTTGGAAATTCATTGTATTTGAGGCTGATGAAAAGGCAAACATCATAGATCAGCAAAAACCTATTTCTAAATGCTGCTTTCGCTATTTTCTGACGAAAGGAGGAAACAAATCAAACTTAATAAAGCACCTGAAAGACAAGACACCTGGATTAATTCAAGCAACCAAGGCAGGTTAGTTTAAAAGCATATTATCATTTACATTAGGGCTGAAACGATTAGTCGACATTTTCGACAACGTAAATCAAAAATAAAAAAATTACGATAATTGTCGAATAGTCGTTTGATCTCATTTAACGTGAAATTAAATCATATTAAGCTAATGACGCGCGAGAGCAGGACTGCAGTTCAAGCCTGACGGAGGAGAGGAATAATTACACAGATCAAAGTCCAGATGCACACTAAACTTTCACAGCTTAAGTATTAGGGAATTATAAAAAAAAGAAAATACAAAAAAAAAAAAAAAAAAAAAAAAAAGAAAATTCAGAAGCAGTCTCGCTTTGGAATAAGCGGAGCTGGAGCTCTTTAAAAGAAACATCCCGGCGTTACAAATGCAGTTACATTTAATGTGTTATAGCTTTATTAAAGTTCAAATAATACAGAAGCAGCTCATGTTAATAACTTTAAACTCAGAAACTGGCATATCTCTGTGTGGTAAGCACCTCTTCAATGAGTTGCGTGAATGTCCCAATCTAAGGGGGAGAGAACTGCACCCAGCTGAGAGAGAATCTGCCTCGGGGACGCTCATCCCTCGAGCGCGCACGCTTAATGCAGCTAGATTAGAACGCTTTTTGCTCGTGACTTATTTAATCATAATATATGTCACTGTGCATTTCTTATCGTGAAGAAAATTGGCAATATGCAGCTTTATTAATAAGAGAGCACTTTGCACATCAGTTTGGAAATTGTTTTTATTCATTCTATTGCAAGCTTGTTTATCTAGTTTTTTTTTTTTAGTACTTGGTAAAAACTTAAAGTAAAAGTTGCAAAAGTTGAAGCAAATCTTATATAAGTGTGAAAAAATGCTTTAAACATTCATTGTACAGTTTTTTTATAATTCAAAAATAATATATTTAAATTAAAGTGTTGCTCAATGGCATTTTTCTGTTCTTAGTTCTGCTGCTAATGTTTTGTTAACTTTGTTAATAAAAGTGTTGTTTATTAACCTGTTTTTGCTTTGGTCCCGAAAATGGTATTGAGTACAGTGAAACTGAATTGGTATTGGTACCGACTACTGAAATTTTTGTACCGTGACAACACTAACTGCATATATTTTTATATTTTTCTAATTGAATTTGTTACAGTTGGATTAATAATTTAGCATATCACAAGTGATACAAGTGATCTATAAATGAAAGATACAAAATAACACATTTTTTAAATAAAATTTCTCAAATTTCTCAATAGTTTTACTTTTCTACATCAGCTGACTGCTATATGACTTTGTACTGAAATTTACCAAAAAGTAGAACCTAAGATTACGAAAAGGGAAGCTGAGCATCTAATTGTGATGTTCAAGAGCTAAAATTAGTCTTCCGACACAGAGAGAAAATTCACAAATCTGACAGAGGCCCCCAACTGATCAATTAAAAACCTTCACCAGTTCTATGATCCCATTGCATCACTATGAATTCATATTCATGTCTATCATTACAAATCAACTTAATATGCTCTCACTTTGAATTATGCTACAACAGTGATCCCAGTGCTGCCGAAACGGTAATAGATTTTGCTTGAAACTTCTCATAAGGAAATCCCTACTTTGCACAGCAGGAAGCAACACCATGAATCTTAATCTAAACCTAGTTCAGGCCAGAAACTGCAGGGAAGTCAGAGAAAAGTCTGGCACGACCATTAAGCGGGCAACACAGAGACATATTTATGGACCTCTGCTTGAAAACAACTTCCTGCCCCATTCCTTTTGTGTGCGTACAGGGCAAAGAGAGTGTGTGACGCCCGCCTGGTTCAGTGGCTTTCGAACACTGTAGAGCAATTTCCAACGCTTGGTTTAACCTGAAGCTTCCATGATTCCATGATCCCCCACTCTTTCACCCCCCTTGCCATCATTTGGCTGGAAGGGCCCCAGCTGCTAATTCTTTATAAATAGTGTGTAGCTCAGATCTCCTCCGGGGAGAATGGGGCTCAGAGGAATGGCTTGGGCACAAATCAGGCTGGAAAAAGCACACAACATACACATTTTGACAAACATATGGGACCATAACTGAGGATGAAATTGAGGTACATGTGACTTTGACTTGCCTCACGTGGATTCAACAATCAGCCAATTAGGAAAGTGACAGAAGGCTATAAAGCTGCGTTTTGGGTCGAGAAAAAGTTTGTTTTTGTTTCTTTTGTTAATCACTTGCTCACCACAAAAATCTTAATCAAAATGAGCTAAAAAAAAAAAATCAGGTGCAGTTTTACAGGTTATATCTTCAGAACAATAATAAAATGTAACCATTTGCCAGAAGGGGAGGTGTATGTTGTGTGTGTGTGTGTATAATATATATATATATATATATATATATATATATATATATACAGTTGAAGTCAAAATTTACATACACCTTAGCCAAATACATTTAAACTCAGTTTTTCACAATTCCTGACATTTAATCGTAGAAAACATTCTCTGACTTAGGTCAGTTAGGATCACTACTTTATTTGAAGAATATTAAATGTCATTATAATAGTAGAGAGAATAATTTAAGCTTTTTTTTATTACAGCTTCACATTCCCAGTGGGTCAGAAGTTTACATACACTTTGTTTGTTTTTGGTAGCATTGCCTTTAAATTGTTTAACTTGGGTCAAACATTTTGGGAAGCCTTCCACAAGCTTCTCACAATACACTGCTGGAATTTTGGCCCATTTCTCCAGACAGAACTGGTGTAACTGAGACAGGTTTCTAGGCCTCATTGCTCACACATGCTTTTTCAGATCTGTCCACAAATTTTCTATCGGATTGAGGTCAGGGCTTAGTGATGGCCACTACAATACCTTGACTTTGTTGTCCTTAAGCCATTTTGCCACAACTTTGTAGGTATGCTTGTGGTACACTTGTGGTCATTGTCTATTTAGAAGACCCATTTGTGACTGAGCTTTAACGTTCTGGCTGATGTCTTAAGATGTTGCTTCAATATATCCACATTTTCTTCATTGCCATCTATTTTGAGAAGTGCACCAGTCCTTCCTGCAGCAAAGCCCTTGCTGATCAGCATTTCAGGTTATGTCAATATAGGATTCTCTTTACTGTGGTAATAGATACTTGCAAACCAGTTTCCTCCAGCATCTTCACAAGGTCCTTTGCTGTTGTTCTGGTATTGATTTGCACTTTTAACAGGAAACTACGTAAATCTCTAGGAGATACATTTACATTTATGCATTTGGCAGACGCTTTTATCCAAAGCGACTTACAGTGCACTTATTACAGGGACAACACCCCCCATAACAAGATCCATAACACTCTTTTCCAATTATTTGTTGTCCCATGTCTGTGTTTCTTTGCCCACACTAACATTTTCTTTTTGTTTTTTGTTTTCAAAAGCGGCTTTTTCTTTGCAATTCTTCCCAGAAGGCCTGCACCCCTGAGTCTTCTCTTTACTATTGTACATGAAACTGGCGTTGAGTGGGTAGAATTCAATTAAGCTGTCAGCTGAGGACATGTGAGGTGTCTATTTCTCAAACTAGAAACTCTGATGTACTTATCCTCTTGTTTAGTTGTACATCTGGCCTTCCGCATCTCCTTCTGTCCTTGTTAGAGCAGTTGTCCTTTGTCTTTGAAGACTGTGGTGTACACCTTTGTACGAAATCTTCAGGTTTGTGGCAATTTCAAGCATTGTATAGCCTTCATTCAAGAGTTTCTAGAGAAAGCTGTTTCTTTTTTTTTTTGCCATTTTTACCAAATATTACCTTAAGACAGTCAATTGCATACTGTGGCAACTCAAAAATAAAGAAAAATACAATGTTAAGCTTCATATAACAAACCAAATAGCTATCAATTGTGTTTGATATAATGGCAAGTGATTATCTAGTACCAAATTAGCAATTTATCATGATTACTCAAGGATAAGGTGTTGGAGTGATGGCTGCTGGAAATGGGGCCTGTCTAGATTTGATAAAAAATTACTACTTTCAAATAGTACTAATTACATCAGAAATGTCCTGACTATACTTTGTGATCAACCGAATGCCACTTTGGTGAATTAAAGTAAAAATTTCCTTCCGAAACAGCAAAATCTATACATTATTCCAAACTTTTGGCCACCAGTGTATATAAACTCAGCGAAAAAAAGAAACGTCCTTTTTTCAGGACACTGTATTTTAAAGATAATTTAGTAAAAATCCAAATAACTTTACAGATCTTTAATGTAAAGGGTTTAAACAATGTTTTCCATGCTTGTTCAATGACCCATAAACAAATAATGAACATGCAGCTGTGGAACAGTCGTTAAGACACTAACAGCTTACAGATGGTCGGCAAATAAGGTCACAGTTATAAAAACTTAGGACACTAAAGTGACCTTTCTACTGACTCTGAAAAACACCAAAAGAGAGATGCCCAGGGTCCCTGCTCATCTGCGTGAACTTGCATTAGGCATGCTGCATGGAGGCATCAGGACTGCAGACGTGGCAAGGGCAATAAATTGCAATGTTCGTACTGTGAGACACCTAAGACAGTGCTACAGACAGGAAGGACAGCTGATTGTCCTCTCAGAGTCAGATGGCAACAACAACTGCCCAAGTTACACCAGGAACGCACAATCCCTCCATCAGTGCTCAGACTGTCAGCAATAGGCTCTTCACTGAAGAGTCGTGGTTTTATCTAACCAGGGGTGATGGTCGGACTCGCTGAGTCACTTGTCTGTGAAAGTTGTTCAGTTTATATGATAGTTGTTTAATCTTTTTTATGTTCATACAAATATTTACTAGGGATGCACCGAAATTTCGGCGGCCGAAAATGGCACTTTCGGTTTTCGGCCGAAAGATAAAAAAGGCCGAAAATATATACCTCCACGCCCCGCCCCTCAGTGCTCTGATTTCACTCTGGATCGATCTAGTCCTTATCACAGAGCTACCCAACAAAGGCCGATCATGTCAGCGGTGTGGAAATTCTTCAAAGTTTCTGATAAGGACATCAAATTTGCGATCTGCAGTGTTTATTCAGCAGAAATGTCAAGATATATATATATACAGAGTACAGCAAGAGATTCTACAGGAAAGTGCCCCGATCCACAGCAGTGCCACAACTAGCGCAGCTACACCACAACTTGAGACGTATCTAGCTGAACTACCCATTGCCAGAAGCGATAATCCCCTTGACTACGGTCGCATAAACAAAGACCGCTTTCCTTTGCTTGCGCGGATTGCGCACAGGTATTTATCTGCCCAAGCACCAGCACAGAGAGTGAGAGACTGTTTAGTGCAGCATCTCATGTTCTTGATGAGCTTTCTGACAGGAGAGACTGTCAGAAAGTTTAGCAAATTTTGTTCTTGAAGAGGAACCAGTCACTTGTACTTAAATAGAAAGCGGTCCAATTTGATGTGTATAGCAATTACATTACACTTGTTCTTCACTTGAGGATACATCTGTCGTTTACAGTTGAGGTTGGATTTAGTTCAATTACTGCTGTTTTGCACAATCATTTTCACTTAAAGTGTACATACGTTTACATAAACAGAATAGAGCACTGATCTATATATATAATTATATATTATAGTTATATAGATCAGTGGAATAGAGGCCCTCTACCATTCTGTGTTCTGCCTTTTTGTTTCAATTAAAATTACTGTTGCATATTTAAACTTTTTGAAAGATGCTAGCTAAGTTCATTACTTGACTGTTGTTTTGCATATAATAGTTTTCTAAAACTTTACATTATTTGGATAATTGTTAATAAAATCTGTAAAATTAGATTTTTACAGAACTGAAAGAAGAATAATATTTAATATAGTTTTAATATATTTTTTGTCCAATTTTGGTGTGTTACTTTCAATAAAAGTGTGATTTATTTTATTGGTTTGTAGTTTTTCAATTTAGATTAATTAAATTCATGAAATGAATGAAAAAGTATAAAATTAATACAATTATACACAACATTTTTTTTTTTTTTTTTTTTTAAATAGGTAAAAAATTCGGTTTCGGTTTTCGGCCAAGTGCATCCTGGATTTTCGGTTTTGGCCCAGAATTTTCATTTCGGTGCATCCCTAATATTTACACATGTTAAGTTTGCTGAAAATAAAAGCAGTTGAAAGTGAGAGGCTGTTTCTTATTTGCCACGTCAGCCAGTGTTTACATAAAGCACTCAGTGGTCTCTCGTATTACTACTACACTACTAAAGCTAGGAAATAGCTTTAAGTAGCTTTAAACGAACAACTTTAGCATTACGGCTCATCACAGCTGAGAGACACAACAGACTGATTAATTACACAAACTGAAGGCGCTTACCCCTTATCAGACTTTCCACATTGGAGTGGACACACTGTATAAAATGTTTCTATATTGAAACACTCTTGAGCACCGGCTACTGGAAAATACAGAGAAATAACCCTGCTTGGACAGCTACTTGTCCACTGTGAAAGCTGATCTTCAGAAAGCATCTCTGCTTGGGTGTGGTAACAGGTGATCGCACACACTTCGTCTCCGTCTCTCTCTCTCTCTCTCTCTCTCTCTCTCTCTCTCTCTCTCTCTCTCTCTCTCTCTCTCTCTCTCTCTCTCTCCACACACATCCATCCATCCATCCATCCATCCATCCATCCTTGTTTTTCCAATAACTTGTTAGAAACAGCACAAGGCATGATAATATTTCAGAAGTTACATTTTTTTAATTACTAATGAATGCTTGGACACATCATTTGATTTGAACCAGCATTCTGACCCACCGCATAATAAAGTAGTTCCATGCACAAATGCGTTTTTATGACTGTACATCCTATTTTTTTATTTATTTACTTGTTCATTGAAATGTTGTAAATTAGCAATATCACACTCACAATCATGCTATATGGCCCTAAATCAGCACTGCTGTGCCTGTGGCCAAATCACAGCAGTGCTGATGTAGGGCCATATCGCACTCATGCTTGTGTGATATTGCATACAAATATATATATATATATATATATATATATATATATATATATATATATATATATATATATATATATATATATATATATTAGGCAACAGGTGGTTGAAAGATTTGTCTGCTAATTTTGGTTTATGCCTTCCAAACATCCAAACTGCCCCCAGGAGATAAAGCCGGAACTTCAGTCGTGCACATGAGCAACAGGAAAATAAAACGTAAAATGTCAGGATGCAATACGGTAATGGGAAATGAGGGGTAAATGTCTGTTACTGTTATCAGAATCATGTCCGATACCGCATTCATTTGCTCATACCTGTGCTGCTGATCGTAAAAAGCTCTGATACCAAAAACCAATACCAACTTATGTACAAATGCCATTAAATAATCATTCAGAGCACAAATTAAAATCCCATTATATCTTATTGAAATTTTTTTTACCTCAAAAACTGCAATTTAATGAGAAAAATATATAGTTTGCATGTGCAGTGAGCTTCAAATGTGAGCACTTGTGAACATGTGGAGACAGTGTTGGGCCGACGCCGGCTGCACGTACCTTTTAAAGCTCCACCTTGGCTCATAAATGGAAAACACCATCATGAGCATTGTGCACTCTGTTTGTAGCAGATGACAGTGATCAGAGTGCAAATTCATGTTGTAGAGTACATACTTATTTAATTAAATAGCAGCCTTTGCGGTCACGCAGTGACCAGCTTTTCCGGAATGAAAAGCTGCCATCATAACACAGAAACACTTCAAAATAAAAGCTCAATCCAAATAAAAGCTACATTTAAAATTAATTATTTTTTTTTATCACTACTGTAAAGTTAAAATATTTTCATTTGAATAAAATGTATAATTTTGATGATAAAAATTGTAATAAACTGTTGATATGGAGTTAAAAATAAAAATAAAAATAAATGGGTATCAGACTCGGTATCGGCGAGTACCAAAAATGAAGTATCTGTACTTATAATCGTTCTCATAAAAAATGGTATCGAAACATTCCTAGTAAAATGTGCTTATGTGTCCTGAAAATAATGTCACAAATTGCTAAAATTCTTACAGGCCCTAAATGTAGTCTTTGTTTTAGAGTTATTTAACAAACTTCTTTGCAAATATAGAAACTTGCAAGCCGGAGATCAAGAGGTTTGTGATGTCAAAGACAAAGCAAATGCGATTTTTAGGGAATGAACATTGCGCTTGTCCAGAATTTGCCACAACCAAATTTGTGTGAATTATGTTGGAAAAGAAAATTTTTAAACATAGAATACTATAATACTGTAAACACTCTGAGTCCTATGTCAAAGGCTATTTGAGTTTAAAATTGTGTCTTCTTCTGGATTTCCTGGCACTTAATTTTATACATGAACTGGTAAACACAAAGGCAAGGGTTGTGTTGCTGTGATCTTTCAACATGGAAAGCTTCAAAATGATAAATAATAGGTCAAGGGGCTGTTTCTGTGGAGAAACCCTGAGAACAGCGGACCCCCCCTCATCCCATGCCTTTTACTCCTATTCACTACACCACGGGGGGAGCAGGTCGGGTTCAAGCGCAACAAATTACCTAAGTATGGGCTGAAAGGGCTTTAAAAGACTTCAACTCAACCGTTAAAAATAATATTAATAGAAAAAGAAGGATGAGAAGATTTAGTAAGCCAGGTGGATGGAACACAATGCTGAACTGCAGTCCATAATTTTAGCTAGCGAGGAGAGAAAGTGTCTCTTTCTTGGTCTGTATTTTTGTTTAGCCTGGGTAGAATGGGGTACCTCTAAATATAAAGGCAAGAGGAAGAAACATAGAAAAACAAAATTTTCAGCCTGAGTGGTTACTTCTAATGAAATCTAAAGGCTGAGACTCAATGGGCCCTTTTGGCGGAGGGGAGTGTTTTTTTAAAGGAATCGCAGCAGTGGACGTGTTTGGCATTTGGTGGCCCTTGTCCTCCAATTGTGTGTACTCCATGGTGGCTGCCTTCTCTGTGGACTCGGTATGCTACAGAGACAGTCTAGGGCTCAACATATACAGAAATCATGTTTGACTTCCCCTTTGCTCAACCACATCTGTTCCCATGCCCCTGAAGGCACTATGCTTGCACAGCTACAAAGATGTGAACGCAACAGCTAATGTGAGTGAGTGACAGCTCAATGTGTTCCTTATATAAGTCTGAAAGTGCTGCTGACCTAGGCATGGCCTTGAAGTTAATGCTTATCACCAACTAATAGTGAGACTGTACAGACCAGACATTAATACATCTAAATCAAAACAAATGCTTTTCATGCGTGACTGATATATACAGATTTTAATTATTTGTGTGGTTTGTGAGTTGCTGCCTTATTTCAAATCAGTAACTTGTGAGGTTCTGGATGGAATGCTACCTCAGAAGCTCTCATGTAGACAGCTGCAACTGAGGTAGCTCATTAGGGTTTTGAAAAGAGTCTTAGCCATCCTACATACAATATTATACAGACTGCATACAGTATTTTATTAATGTAATTTACCATTGATCAATTTGGATTAATGCTCATTTATTAATCAGGCTTAGAAGTGTCAGAAAGTAGACCCTAGTGCCAAAGTGATGTGAGGTAAAGCATGCACAGCAATGGCACAGCATCCTGGGGGACTTTCTAAAGGATCCAAAAAATATTTCTGCGTAATTTCCACTTCACAGAGAGCAGCACATATTAACAACCCTTGGGAAAGATTGGAGAGCTGCCAGCGGGACCAGAGAAAAAGCGAGTAGATCAAAAGTTCATCCCCGTTAACAGTGCCTCTGCTACTGCTTCTTATTGTCAGACACCTCAAGCTTGAATCCTTCTCATGTCATTTTACTCTGTTCTAATCATGTTTTGGGTTACTGCAGCTCTCACAGCTCTGTTTTGGGTTACTGCAGGTTTCGCCTATCTCACAGTCTCTACTGTCACCGTGGCACTGTCAATATTAAGGTGACAATGAGCTTAACACGGTTGGTATCTCATTAAAGCTCAGAAGAAGATAAAGAGACAAAGAGGACTTAAAACTATTCAAAGCTTTGGCACAAGCTTGCATGCTTTTATGCCATTTGACAGTATGCACATCCATCTGTTCCATTACTTTTAACCCATGAATGCGGTTCCGGGTCAATTTGACCTGTTGAACATTTTAACTCAGATTAACATTAACTTACATTTTTTGGTCAGAAACATCATGACATTCTCTATAAAGGAGGTAGTCTGGATATGACAAAGTTAGAATTATTAATTTCATGTATATATAAAGGATGCTATAAAAATATTTACAAAGAAGTTGTTACAGGTCAATTTGACCTGGTTCATATATTGACTTACGAGAAAGCTTTAATATACCAGAAATATTGTATTTTAAAATTGTAATGCAGTGTCAAAACAAACATTATGTTTTGACACTGCAATAGCCCCTGAACCTAGAACTGGTTGAAAACATTAGAAACCAATATCATTACAATATATTGACCATGATGGGAACAAATGTGTGTATTTGTTTGTGTGTGTTGTGTGTGTGGGGCGGGGGGTTGACAAACACATATCCAAAACTTAACCCACCCATCCATACACACGTGCACACAGATGCTTAGTCATTTTTAGCTCAATGAAAAAAAAACAATGGGAGTCAGTGGAAACAAATGTGGAAAATGGGAATGTGTGTGTGTGTGTGTGTGTGTGTGTCAAGCAAAAGCTGACCCACACCTAACCGCCCATTATATATATATATATATATATATATATACACAGACACAGACACACACACACACTCAATCACTCACTAATGCACACTCTACAAAATCATATTCCAATGAAAATTTAGAGCATTTACTTATTGCATTAGTCAATTTTACATTTGTAAATTATTGAAAGGTTAGTTATTGGTGATAATAATTAGTTGTTGGGAAATGTGCAAAATGTGACTGCTGAACTGCGCTTTAACAAGCCGGGTCAAATTGACCCGCTATGTGCTACAGCGTTACTTGAATGCTAATGGCATGAATGGGTTAAGGACTTGCTCTCACTGGCCATATATAGCTAAAATATTTATAGTTTTAAGCAAAACTATTTCTGTCCAATGAGGTGCTACTCTCCCAATCAGGACAATTTGTCAAGAGAAGAGTGTTGAGTAAACAAAAGTGCCTGTTGAAACCTTCCTTCCTCTCTGGCCCAACCTCTGCCATGCAATGTACCACACAGTGTGTTTTTTAAAACAGACAGTCGTAAACATCAAAACACACATCTCTTATATAAGGCTGGCATAATGTACTGTATATATCAAAAAAAAAAAAAAACTGTGGAATAAAAGGAAGAAATTTAACAAAGTTAAACTTAATAAAATAAAACAAAATAAAATATTTTGTAAACCAGAAGTCTGAATTTTACCATAAATGTGATGGAAACATGAAATTATATACAGTATGAATTCCATCCGTTCCATTTTCCAAGTTGCCCATTCAAAGAAATATATACATGTTTGCACATACACTAACTACTGAACACAGTACAAGGCTACAAGTGCAGGATGCAGTACAACAAGTGCAAGTTCAAGAACAGGACAGTTGTTTTGAACAAGGAGGGACCCACAATGGCTTTATGTTTGAAACAAGAGGCATACCCATTACAACCATTAGAACCAATCACGTGAGGGGAGGAAAAGGGTGGAGATGGACGTCAGAGGTTTATTTGCTATAGGACCCCTGCAACAGGTTTCGCCTAAGGTTTCATCAGCTTTACAAAAACATTTCAACATATTCTAGATATAGACTTTCATATCCAATCCACAAGCATTTTTGTTTTCTTGAAATGTATTTGGGATCAAATTTTGGTGGGATAAATGTAAATAGCACTAGAACACATGGAATATTCTAATTTTCTATTTCAAAAAGGCCCCAAATAAATGACCAACATAGTTTCTGTAATAAACCTCATTTAACGTTGTATCTATTTAATCAGGTGTCATGGCTTTTAAGAAAGAAAACACTGATATATGGAGAGGCAGTTTAAGCAGTAAAACACTATGTCTGTAGAGTGGGTTGTTACAGCATGGCTCAGAACCAGAAACTTGCTATCAACTTCAAGTCACAAAAGAGACTACTGCATCACTCTCCCCAAACAAAGACAAACAGTGCAGCCAAGCACCTGCTCCACACAAACCCCTGACACTTCACACAATACATCACCCTGAATGAAATCTAAATCTGATTTATTTAGTACCTGTAAAAATAACAATTAATACATTCATTTATTACATTCATTGAATTAATTGTACTTATTTACATGCCAATTCCCCTTTAAAAACAATATCAACAAGCGTCACATATATCCCAAAGCACAAGTCTTGCTTTATGGTCTTGCACCACTTTCAATTCTCCCAGCACGCAACTGCAAACATCCCATCAAACACTTTCGATCAGTTCACTCTGCCAGATGTTTGTATCCACAGTATAGCGATGGTTAACAAACATAGCCGTCAGGGCTCAGAAACACTGCATTTGAGCCTCTCAATTTCTCACTCAGTAGACAGGTTTAAATTCCTTTTTAATCATCTTAATTATTATAATTCATTAATGAAGCAGTGGATTATAGCTCAGTTTCACAACATGAAATAGTGTACTAATGTGTGGTTAAATAGAATGGCAAGGAAATGTAGGAATTCTTTTTAATTATACCACATTCACTGTTAAAATGATCCAAGTTTTTTTATATTCTCTTAATCGTTAGTGACAGATCTTTTTATGCTTTCAGGACATTTTGTACAAATGTCTTTTGAAAGTCTTTATCATTAAAGCTTAGCAGAAAGACCCTATAAGGAGGTTTAAGCTTTAATCTATAATAACTTTTTCGTGAAACTCTTAAAAGAACTTCTAACGGACACAAACCAAACAGCTTAGTCTAAAAACTCTTAACAAAAAAATACATTCTTTTTTCTAAACTTTGAGAGGACAATGCTAATTAATCCATAAAAAACTGTGGCCTGATCCACAATGATTTGACCTGCTTAGGTTTGACAACTGTTTGAGTGGCTTGTGGCTATTTTCAATTGGACTACTCATAAAAAACTTGCCAGCTCACATGTAAATCAGAAATACATATAATAAAAGATCAAAATAAATATACACATAAAATATGGTTAATCTAAAAATGGGGGGTTAATGAAACAACTCTACAAACAACTCAACCAAGTGAAAATCAGAGTTACTCACCAATATGCCAGAAAATTGTTTTTCCTCCATGCTCTTGATGTTGTCGTCGGTGTGGGTCCTCTTTCCGGAAGGATGCCCGTCTTGGCTGCAGTGTGTCGGTGATCTCTGGGACTCGTCTTGTATTGCTGGAGTATGTGTCTCAGGCGCACACTGCTTCTCTCTCAATCTTTTTTTCTCTCCCTCTGCTACTTGCTGGTTTGCAATGTTGGGCTGAGGTGGCGTCTCTGCTTTGTGCTAATTCTGCGTTAATCCTGGAACTTTTCTACACTGTGAAAGGAACATGTGACAGCAAGAAGGAGGGTGGATGAGGGTAAAAAAGCAACTATTAGCTCCCAAGTGTGTTGTTCTCTCTTTAAATCAATAATTTCATAACAGCTGATAAGCACTAGTAACATTGACCATGTGAGTGTACTGAAGATGAAGATAAATAACTACCAAAACAAAGGGCTACAGTGCCGACAGGTACAGAACATACACTTGTGTTATGACGCTGCTCATACAACATCTAGTAAACTATAATGATATGCCAAATTAATCTATAGGCTCTTGTATTTCTGTGTCAGGGACCACTCACTTTAAATGCATTTTTTTTTCTCAATAAAATGATTTATTCATTCAATTGAAGCAATATTCCTAACATCTACAAGTCAAACATGATAGGAACATGAGGGTGAGGAAATTATGACAAAAAAAAAATATCCTTTAATGTTTAGAGGCTACACTTTTAAGTTGGTATGATTTTAAGAAGAATTTCTGAGCTCTGTAGGTCGATACAATGCAAGTGAAAGGTGACCAGACCTTTTAAGCTCCAAAAATCAACTGAAGGCAGCGTAAAATAATCCATACAACTCCAATGGTTAAATCCATTTCTTCAGAAGCAATATGGTATAGGTGTGGGTGAGATCAATATTTAAGTTCTTTTTTACTATAAATCTTCAGAATGTGAAAGTTTTTCTCACCCACAATTATTATATCGCTTCTGAAGATATGGGCTGTTTCTCAGTGTGCATTCTTACGTATTCGTCGACTCATTCTGACGTCTTCATACACTGCCGAAGTTCAATTCCAATCCTCAAGAATGCAAGTACAGAGAATGCATAAAATTACCCAGATGTGTTGTTGATAATGCCAAATATCAAAGATGCATTGGTTGGTAACTTCTGGGCAAGAACCCGAAACTATGGTGGCAGACGAATTACATTTATCGTTGTGTAATATCATATCAGTGGTTTTACCTCAAGAGATTCCCGCTGTAAACTCGTGAAAGTCTGACAGCTCGTGAGAGTCGTCATACTCCATCAACATTTGTTGTTTTGCTGGGCATTATTTTAATATAATAAAAACATGGAGGAAACAGGTGTTTGCAGACTTTATTATTTTAACGAGTAGTCCTGCAAAACCTCACTGGTGTAATACTGCCAGAAGTTCTCAAACTGGCTTCAAATGTGCTGTGATGGTTAGTTGCAGTAAGATCGTAGCACATCACAAAGTTCGCAATAGATGCGTTCTACGTCCTCTTGACCTTCCGAGATCATTTTTCCAAGGTGGCTTGGCAAGACTGGTCTTCATAAGAATGCAAGTCTATTCTCAGCATTCTTTGCATTGGGAAACAGCCAAAGATTTAACCGCTGGAGTGGTATGGATTACTTTTATGCTGCCTTTATGTGATTTTAGGTGCTTCAAAAAGGTCTGGTCACCACTAAATTGCATTGTAAGGAAATACAGAGCTGACATATTCTTCTAAAATGTTTCATTTGTGTTCTGCAGAAGAAAGAATGGAATGGCATGAGGGAAAGTAAATGGTGAGAGAATTTTCATTTTTGTGTGAACTATCCCTTTAACAAACTCGTAATGGCCAACTTCACACTCAAAGACATACTGTCAGTTTAAGGCAGGGCCAAGACTCAAGTAGCACAACACCAACTGGAGCCTCTTAAATCGCTCTCAAGTTGTATTAGTGACCTACTCATCCTGACACGAGCCAACACTGCAGATTGCACATCCTGATTCAAAGTGATCGCTTTCCCAGACAGTCCATCTGAAATTAATAGCATACCTCAACCTTGATTTATACCACGTCCATGGCCAAGTGAACTTTCACTCATATTTAGGGCAAGTGAAATTTTCAAGTCATATATTGATGGAATAGTCATGGCAATTATAAATAATGATATGACCTTAGTGCTGATCAATCGGTTTATTCTGAATGTCATGAGAAACGTACAACAATACTGACAACCTCTTCTCAGATCATGTGTACTGTTGTAAAGTTGTTGCTCAGCTACAACTCTGTCAATACAAATATCAAATCACTGGGGGCATTTCGGACAAGAGAACAACAATTTAATCACATGCACAAAAATGTCCCTGAATTGGCCCCAGGTCAAGGGTAAAGCATATATACGCTAAGAGTCAAAGCCCCACTAGCCTCCACAAAAGGATGTTTTTATTTATTAAAAGCTGCAAGATAAGACATGAGATAAGCAGTACAAACTCTCTGAACCATTAATCCACCCAAACTCTCCCTTATCAGTATTTTGTCTTGCACCACACATTTGCTGAATGAGTAAGGGGCTACAGTATCTATGAAAAAATACAAGACCCTCTGACTTTACTGTCAAACTTGTAACCACTAAGCACTTCAGTAGCAGAAGCAGAAGTTTTGTAGACATGTATGTGAACATTTTTAATTATAGCCCAATAATAATAAATTATAAAAATAATTATTCCCCTAAAAGCTGTTTGCATGTAGTTTCTGATGCCTTTTCCTTAAAGTTCATAAAATTAAATACTTTGATATTAGAGAAAGAAATTTGGAAATAGAAAGTGTCTATTCTGAAATCACTGCTTTGTGTGTGTGTGTGTATATATATATATATATATATATACAAATTTGTAACTAAATTTGTAAAATTGTATGGGTCATAAACGGCATATATATATATATATATATATATATATATATATATATATATATATATATATATATATATATATATGCCGTTTATGACCCATACAATTTTACAAATTTGTTTTGTGCTGTCAGCTACCAGCGAAAACCATAAAGACAAACAAACGTGTCATCAATTAACGCGAATCAAAGGCTGGATTTTATTTAGGTGGCACCATGTAGCCTATTAGTTGAATAAATCGTTCATTCGAATTATTAAATTAAAACATATCAGTTGTAAGATGTGACTACATACCACTGTGTGACTTGAGAGCGAGACCCCGCATACAAGTTGAATCTTTGCGTGGCTCGTGCAGCTGGAGGTATTGGGTCATATGACGACAGGAAGCTGCCGTCGCCACCCGCTACAGCCCGAGAGAGTTGCAACCCGATTCAGTGCCATTGAAGACAACATTATGCAAGGTATTGAATACCCGCAATGGTCGCAAAAATGCCTCTCCTGCAGAGGGCGCTCTGGGGCTGGAAAAGCGCAATTTTCTACTCGGCCTCATTAGAATCTCAAGATGCTTGTCGACATTATGAAGACATTTCCCTTTAAATATGTTAGTTTAAATCAGGAATCATCACTGTGGAAGGAGAATAATAATGGCAGAATTTAGTGGTGTGGGTTTATAAACGATCACACAACCACAGGATGTAGGGTACATCAGAATAATATACAAATGTAGGATCACTTTTGGCATCAGCAGATCATCATCCACTTTTGGCTGTGTGTTGCAATGGAGAAACGATAATAAAACCTGCTTCTTTGCCGAGTGTGTCTTCATGTAAACCTCCATTCATAAGTTTCTGCATAATCTCTGATGATACCTTTATTTATTTCCAAAGTCGATATTTCATAAGCCATGCTGAATGCGTGGACTGCGTGTCAGTTTAGGCTACTGACCAGAAAGGACGGAATTACTCGTATTTTTTTTTAAACTACGCTGAGTCGAGCTGCTTTTTTCCAGTAGCTTTTAGCTCTCTTTATTCTGTCTGCTTGTTGTAAAGGTTTGTGGTAGCCGTGACAGACGGAGCTGAGGAATGTCTTTCCCGGCGTCTTATCTCTAATTAGTAGTTCACACAGTCGTCTGCCTGCCACAGTGTGCGATAAAACGATGGCAAAGTGTGATAAACTCTAAACTACATGCGCTCCAAAAACCTATGTGTTTATGAAAATAATTATAATAAAATGACATACTGCCAGCTTGCAGTATAAAGCAGCATAAGTTTTACACCAGAAGAGATACCCTTTCAAGGTTATTAATGGCCGCGCCCTTACGTTGAGAAATAAGGTAGGTAGGACCCTTTTGCCTTTACGTGTGTCAAGTTGAAATGCATGTATACCAATTACGATAAAACAGACTTTTGAGGTATGTCTCTCAATCATCATTACATTCTATTCATGCCCACCAAAAAAATAGGCCCCTAACTAAAAATGTGAAAATACAGAAATATAATTACTGTAATATATAGGCCTATTTAAATCATGAATTACAAGCAATACTAATCCTATAAGATCATTTTAATAGACTTATCAAAAAAAGTGTTTTGTGTGCAAAAACAAAAACATGATCATTTTTTTTTTATACATAGAATTAATAATAATAATAATAATAATAAATATATATATATATATTAGATTTGCTGACTTGTAATGTTATACATTTATATAGACCAGGAGGTTGTCATGGTTGGTATTTGCCATCTCCGAAAATCCCAGTGAGTCCTCTTAAGATGCACCAAGATTTACTACTGTGGCAAGTTTAAACAAAGAGAAACTTAAACGACAAAAGTTCTTTATAAAAATTAATTTCTAGGTCTCAGTAGGATAATGACCTTTAATACCTGATGTACCAAATATTTATTTATTTATATTTATATATATATATATATATATATATATATATATATATCACACACACATAATTATATACAGCTCCATTTAAAAATATATAATTTTTTGACTTTTATATGTCTATAGGGTTAAGGTTGTGCTATAAAACAAAATAGTTTATTATATCATTAATTGTTAACTGCTAGTTTGCCCTAGATAAAAAAAAAAAAAAAAAACTTTGGCTTATGGTTGGGAAAAATAAGATATTTAATATCCACACACAAATGTTTGTTAAAAAAATAATAATAATAAATATATATATATATATATATATATATATTTTTTTTTTACCTCAAAATATTGACAAAATTGAACCTAAAAATTTAAATAGAATACCATATCTAAGAATTCCACGTTTGTATTATGAAAAAATGCATTGTATCTTAGCGGTTCGAATGTGACCTGCATGATTTAATATAGTGGATGTTGGAAAATAATTGGTATTAATTTATACCAATACTACTACTAGGTTAACATTAGGTGTATGGAACAGGGCTTTGCACCGGTATCCCCAAACCCATGCATAGATAGGAGCCTATTTGTTTAATTCATCAATATTTAAAGTGTTTGAATAAATTAAAATATTTTATAATGTATGATTGCCTCTTTAAATATTTGCACATTTACACATGTATATCACATGCTTTTTTTTTTTTTTGTATGCACAATTTATAAGTATTTACATTGAGTTTACATGGATATGTATTCAAATTCACTCACTTGCTGAACTGCTGTCAGTAATCTTAAAGAGACAGTGTCTTTTTAGCACTTGTTCCATCAATGTAAATAGTACAAATCGTGCATGTAAACAATATACAAGAAATGAAACAGATATATGCAACATAATATATGCAAATTCAAGACATCATATTTATGACAGAATACATGGAATTCATACATTATTAAAAAGCTAAAATGTGACAAATCTATATGCAAATGTGAAAAATGCATGAAAAATATAAAATTTCTAAAATTTATATTTTGTAATGTACCAAGTTAGAATGTATCCTTTAATTAGCAGTAGGGCTGCATGATTTGGACAAAAAGTCATATTGCGATTATTTTGAGAAATATTGCGATTGCGATTTGAACTGCGATTATGATGTTATGTTTTCCACATGTTCAACTGCAAAAAGGCTACTGGGGTTTTCTCACTTGAGCCCTCTCAACCACAAACAAATAAATATATAAACAGTGAAACAAAGTCTTCTTCATATCCAAATGTTACCATCCACCATGTACCTTTTTTTGTCCATTTTGTGACAGGATCTCAGCCCACTAATCATCATCATTAGTTTTTGAAACACAGTCAACTTGAATATTTGGGATGCTCCGATCAGGACTTTAACATCCGATACCGATCTCCAATTTTATTTTCATCTCATCAATCGATGCTGATCATTTAAATTTTTATCAGCAGCTCTGTCAAAACTGGTTACATATAAGCGTTCTGCTCAATGTCACTGTTAACTAAATTTGCCTGTTGGTAAAACCATAGTTGTTGCTTTTTCTGTCAAAAATAATGTTGGTTGATTGAATAATACAGAATACACAAAATATAATTTTAAAATATAAATGATACTCTTTATTCTAGGCCTTAACTAGTAGGCTTATACAAACTATTCTTTACTGTATATAAGATGGTCCTAAAGAATGAGGCTTAATGTCAAACTGAAGTTGAACTGATAACCCTTTGGTGTAATTACATTTAAAGTGAAAATTTTGGTTAGTTTGTCACCATTTCATTTAATTATTTTTATTCATTATTTTATTATATTTAATTTAGCAATGCATTATAGTAACTCAATATTTGATATAGATTTATTATATGTATGTTCCTTTTAATTTTGTTGGATGTTGGTAATATTGGTTCCGTTTTCACTTGTTTCCGGGGGGAATATAATAAGTGCGACACGCACTCTCGTGAGGGAAACAAATGACAGGAGAATGAAGAGATGTTTCTGGACTCTACAGGTGTTACTGTTAATGCTGTTTGCTCAGCAATCATTTAATTAAGATGTTTGAATTATACCCCATCCTGTATACCTGTGCCTTGCGGAGACTAAGATGCTGCTATATATATAATATTAAAATACGCTTCACGCAGGATGCGCCAGTTTATTGTAAATAAAGCAGCGCACTTAAGCAAACGGAGCCGAACTCAGAGCACTTCTGTTACTCTAAGCATGAGAGGGAGTTGTTGAGCACAGAACCGCTCTGAAAACACTGTAATAATGCTCTAACTATATGTAGCCTGGACAGAGCAGCGCAAATAAACTTTGAAGCGAGCAGACTATTTATTTAATTAAATCGCAGCCTTAGCAATTGGATTTTATTTTGCTTAATTATGCAGCCCTAATTAGCAGCAAAACTAAGAGATGCAAGCAAAATGGACATTATAACTAAAGTATACCTGAAATATAATGGATTATAATCATTCATAATAACCAATATTAATTATAATGTTAAATGATATAGTCTTTGGTACTCATCTTTGGTTTTGTGTTGATGAAGGGGTACTTCACAGATGGTGCTGTGGGGTACTTACGGCTACATGTTTAGAGTCCAGAAGAATATTTGCAGGACTGAGTGCTTTAGATTGATGGATTGAACGGAATTGAACATTTGCAATAACGTTGTTGTTATCTTAATGAATATAGACAGAGTAGAGTAAACTGAGAAATGCAGCATTTGTACTCGTACACATAAGGTAAAGTTCACTGTAATGGGAGGCATTGCAATGTTTAGAAGCTGCTTTGTGTTATCTCTGGGGTGGAGCTGAGAAGCAGCAGCATATTGTATCATGTTGCCACAGATGCTCAGTTATAATCACGCCTATCCAGACCAAAAGGAGAAACAATACATTGGCATAAACCTTTAAATAAAATTAGCTACAAGTAATTGCCTTTGTGTACACACAGACTGTTTATTGTAATACTGTTACTCAGATTAGTTAGTGATGTTTTGCTTTTGCTTGATTTGGGAATAGCCATTTTGCTTTTGACAGTAGCTTGGTGTGTCTGAGTGTGGCATTCACCATAAAAATAAAAGAAACAATTTTGGAATTTTACATCCAGTTGAGCTACAGTTGGTTGGTATATTTTTCTAAATATTGTGTTGACATACTGACAGCACTGGTTTTTGTACCACACACTTTTATATGTAAAAATAAAATCTTATTTTTTCCCCAACCACTTAAGCTATAATATGAAGATATTGTTTTGTAATGTTGGACAAACATGCAATTATAACAATAGTATGATAAAACTATTTTGTTCAACAGCACCATTCATACTAAGAATAAACCCTGACAAACTCTGCCATATGAAATAAGTCAGAAAAATGTTAATAAAATGTTTTATTTAGCCGTTTTTGTGGTCGGTATCCTCCCGAGACCTAGCAATTAATTTTTATATAGGTCTTTAAGTTTCTCTTTGCTCAAACTTACAATAGTAGTAAACTTGGTGTATCTATAGAGGATTCACTGGGATTTTCAGAGACCAAATATTTTATTGTGCGTTTTTGCACTCTAAACGCGTACTGTTGAAAAAAAGAGAAATTGTATTTATTTTTCTTTGCTGGGTCTTTAAGAGGTTATAGTAAGATTATGACATCATAATAGATTGCAATGTAGAACAAGGAGATCATCTTTACAATGGCAGAACATCCGCACATATACAGAGCATCCGCAAAGTATTCACACCGCTTCACTTTTTCCACATTTTGTTATGTTACAGCCTTTTTCCAAAATGTATTAAATTCATTATTTTCCTAAAAATTCTACAAACAATACCCCATAATGACAACATGAAAGAAGTTTGTTTGAAATCTTTGCAAATTTATTAAAAAGAAAAAAAATCACATGTACCATTTTGGAATAAGGCTGTAACATAACAAAATGTGGAAAAAGGTGAAGCGCTGTGAATATTTTCTGGATGCACTATACCTGTAAAAAATTCTGTACATTGAAATATCAGTTCACATTTAAAAAAAATATCAGTATATTCAAAAGCTGAAAGAAACGGCAAAAGGGTCTTATCCACCTTATTTCTCAGTGACCTCTTCCGGTATAAGCCACTATCTACCTTTTGAAGTGATACAAAAATACTAAATAATGCTACTTTATATCAGGGACTAAAAACAATTCAAGGAATGAAAAGAGAAACTGAAAACAAACTAAATTTTTTGCAGAACTTAACCGAAAAACCAGAACAAAGTAATTTGCAATAGTTCCGGTGTGAAAATTTTATTTTGAAATGCTGGTAACTGCTTATAACCAGTCACTTTAGTTCCAATATAGTTTTTTCATTAAACCAAAGGCCAAAGGGTTTATCACAGTAACCACTTCATGATGCCAGAAAAAATGCAACATGTGCTTTGGTCCTGAAAGAAACTGCTGCATCACACATTTCTTTGCCTAATTGTCCATTATGTATGTCGCATTCTGTGAATGAAGACCTTTTTAACAAATATATTCCTCAGTTGTTTCCAAGTCTTCACTGAATTATTGTCAAATAGGATGCAATAATACAGATTTGCTGCTGCTGGGTTTTTGACTCAGAAGCAACTTTTAATAAAAATTATACTTAATTAAATGTATTTATGTTATTATTTCTATGCTGATGAATCCACCACACCAGAAATAATTTAATTGTTTTTTTCCTCTTATTTTGGTGGGGCAAGTGACTTATTTTGAGCTTATTTTTCAAGACCAGGTTGCTTGTTTCACTTGTGAGTTCTGGCAACACTGCAATTTGTATTTCACTCAACCCTTAACACAGAGTACGGTGTTATTAACTGTTCTTTTATTTAGTTCTAACTGGTAACCTTTTGTAAAGGATGCTACGGAACTTTTGAACCAGAATGAAAAACATTATTTTTAGTCTGTGTTTTATATTGTTGGCTGCTAATATATGTACTGTATGTCATCATATTATTATAACTATTGATTATTTTCATAAACATATTGGTTGGATGCATATAGTTTTACAGTTCATCACAATTTGCAAACTGTTGCACAGGCAGACGACAAAGTAGAGGATGACTATTAATGAATGAGAGGTACTGAGAAGGACAGTCCACAGCTTCGTCTCTAGTCAGAAAACATTCTCTCTTATCTGAATAGTAAATAGACACACAGATCAACATTCAGCATGGCTTATGAAATATTGACTTTGGAAATAAAAGCATCACCAGAGATTATGTAGGTAGGTACATACATTCATTCATTGAGCACTTTATTAGAGCCACCTGCAATTTTCTAATCAGCCAATTTTGTGGCAACAGTGCAATGCATAAAATCAGTCAGATACAGGTTAGGAGCTTCAGTTAATGAGCCCTGCCCACAAAGTTCACCACAGACAGACTGTGACATATTAGAACTGCTCCAAGATTCAGCACCCAAGGACGAATTTCTGGAAAACATCCAGGGAAACCAGGACAGCATATTACAGCCCCTCTCACCAGACACGTTATCCCTCTCTCCAGCATCTCCACATCTGTGTTTCTCAGAGAAAATGGAAGAACTGGTGTATGCTGGAACCAAACTATCCCACTCTTTTGCTGCAAGCCCCCAGATATCAAGCAAAAAACGTCAGGCCCCTCAAGCACCTGCGGGCCCAGCTCGCCCTCCCCCTCCTCCTGTGAGAGCTCTTCGACCTCTGCCACAACGCCAGGGCTCACACCCTCCTCCATCTGCTCGAGGTGAACCAAAAACAACTTATACCAGCTCTCAGTGATATGTGTTGGGTCCCTGCTATGATAACAGTAACTTTCTCAAATGTTTACAAAACAAGCGGGAACCCAGTGTGCCTGTATCAATCTCTATTGCTGTTCGATTACATCATAGAAAGTCTAAGGCCTTCAAAAGCCGTACAGCAAACCCATCTAATCTGGTGCCTACACGCCAAACTAAGATTGCTGTGGGGACAAAAACTGTTAAGTTAGCACTTTTAAACATCCGCTCACTTAAAAATAAATCACTTCTAGTCAATGACTTAATTATCACATACAACCTGGATTTTATGTTTCTAAATGAAACTTGGCTAGAAGACAGCTGTAGTGCAACAGTCCTTAATGAAACATCCCCTCCTAACTTTACTTATTTGAGTGTCTGCAGAGAAGGTAGACGAGGTGGGGGTTTAGCTGCTCTTTTTAAAGATGTCTATCAATGTAAGCAAATATCATTTGGGAATTACCCGTCTTTCGAATATCTGGGTAGTGTGTTAAAAGGTGCTCCACGCATTTTACTTATCATTATTTACAGGCCTCCAAAATACTCTCCAGCCTTCGCTGAGGACTTTACAGAACTGTTATCAACAATTACCTCAGAGTTTGACTGTTTTGCCATTGCTGGAGACTTTAACATTCACATAGATAATGCAGAAAACAATATGACAAAAGAAATCATAACTGTTTTAAAAACTTTTGATCTGACTCAGCATGTACATGGACCCACACGCAATCATGGACACACTCTAGATTTACTTATCAGTAAGGGTCTAAACATTTCATCAATTGTTATTAAGGATGTAGCACTGTCTGATCATTTCTGTGTTTTCTTTGATATATTGATCTCTCCTGCCATTGAAGCTAGATCTGTGTCTGTCAAGAAGAGATGCTTAAATGAGAACACTAGTGTACTATTTATGAAGGCTATATCTTTAACACCAAGTATATCTGCTGACTCTGTTGATTTTCTCCTTGATTCTTTTAACTCAAAAGTTAAAAGTGTAATTGATGATATTGCTCCTGTGAAAGTCTGGAAGAAGAGTGGCAGACAAAAAGCGCCTTGGAGAAACTCAACAGCAGTGCAAAATATGAAAAGACAATGCAGAAAAGCAGAGCGCATGTGGCGGAAGACAAAACTTGTAGTCCACTATAACATCTACAATGACAGCATCCATGCTTTTAATATGGAACTAGGCAAAGCTAGACAGACTTTCTTCTCGAATATTATAAACAGCAACTTAAACAACACACGCACTCTTTTTGTGACTGTAGAGAGACTGACAAACCCCCCAAGCCAGATTCCCAGTGAATTGCTCTCAGACAGCAAGTGCAATGAGTTTGCTTCTTTCTTCTCTGAAAAAATCAATAATATCAGAAAGGTGATCAGCACATCCTTGAGTTGTGCTGGGGTCAGACAAATCAAACCACAACCTGAGAAAGTAGTTACTATGTCTGATTTCAAAGAAATTGATGGAAAATTTGGAAGAAACCGTACAGCACCTTAAAACATCAACCTGCGCCCTTGATGCACTTCCCACATCTTTTTCAAAAGTGTGTTCAACTGTTTAGAAGCAGATCTCCTAGAAGTGATAAACTCTTCACTTCTCTCTGGGAGTTTTCCAAACTCCCTGAAAACTGCAGTTGTCAAGCCCCTCTTGAAAAAGAGCAATCTGGATAAGACCATATTAAGCAACTATAGACCGATCTCAAATCTTCCTTTCATAGGCAAGATCATTGAAAAAGTTGTCTTCAATCAGCTGAACAAATTCTTGAACTCAAATGGATACTTTGACAATTTTCAATCTGTTTCCGATCGCATCACAGCACAGAGACAGCTCATAAAGATAATAAACGATATTCGCTTAAATACTGATACAGGCAAATTATCAGTACTGGTACTACTCGACCTCAGTGCTGCATTTGACACTGTTGATCACAACATACTTCTTGACAGGCTGGAAAACTGGGTGGGGCTTTCTGGGATGGTCCTAAAATGGTTCAGGTCATACTTAGAAGGGAGAGGTTATTATGTGAGTATAGGAGACCATAAGTCTGAGTGGACGTCCATGACATGCGGAGTCCTTCAAGGCTCAATTCTTGCGCCACTCCTGTTCAACCTGTATATGCTTCCAATGAGCCAAATAATGAGAAAGAACCAAATTGCTTACCACAGCTATGCAGACGACACACAGATCTACTTAGCCCTATCACCTAACGATTACAGCCCCATTGACTCCCTGTGCCAATGCATTGATGAAGTTAACAGTTGGATGTGCCAAAACTTTCTTCAGTTAAACAAAGACAAAACTGAAGTCATTGTGTTTGGAAACAAAGATGATGTTCTCAAGGTGAATGCATACCTTGACGCTAGGGGTCAAACAACTAAAAATCAAGTCAGGAATCTTGGTGTGTCTCTACAGTCAGACCTTAGTTTCAGTAGTCATGTCAAAGCAATAACTAAATCAGCATACTATCATCTGAAAAATATTGCAAGAATTAGATGCTTTGTTTCCATTCAAGACCTAGAGAAACTTGTGCATGCTTTCATCACCAGCAGGGTGGATTATTGTAACGGACTCCTCACTGGCCTTCCCAAAAAGACCATAAGACAGTTGCAGCTCATACAGAACGCTGCTGCCAGGATTCTGAGCAGAACCAGAAAATATGAACATATCACACCAGTCCTCATGTCTTTACACTGGCTCCCAGTTACATTTAGGATTGATTTTAAAGTATTATTACTGGTATATAAATCACTCAATGGGCTAGGACCTCAATATATTGCAGATATGCTCACTGAATATAAACCCAACAGATCACTCAGATCATTAGGATCACATCAGCTAGAAATACCAAGGGTTCACTCTAAGCAAGGAGAGTCTGCTTTTAGCTTTTATGCCAGCCGCAGCTGGAACCAGCTTCCAGAAGAGATCAGATGTGCTCCTACAGTAGTCACATTCAAATCCAGACTCAAAACACATCTGTTTAGCTGTGCATTTACTGAATGAGCACTGTGCCACTGTGTGTCCGACTGTTTGTACTTTATTTTATTTTATTCTAAACTGTTTCAATTATTCTTATTTTTTATTCTTATTTTAATCTCTTCTATGTAAAGCACTTTGAATTACCATCGTGTATGAAATGTGCTATATAAATAAACTTGCCTTGCCTTGCCTAATGTTCACATCAACCATCAGTGTCAGTGAAATCACTGAGATTACATTTTTCCCCATTCTGATAGTTGATGTGAAAATTAACTGAAGGACCTGACCAGAATCTGATTGATTTTATGAATTGCAATGCTGCCACACAATTGGCTGATTAGAAAACTGCATGAATAAGGTGTACAGGTGTTCCTAATAAAGTGGTCAGTGAGTGTATGAATGGAGGTTTACATGGAGACATGTAATGTTTTTGGTTACAATTAACTTTAATTCATTATTGAGTACATAAAAAAATCCATGTTCAAAACCATGTCCTTGTCTTACCCTGATTCACTTAAGTAAGCCTAATAAAAAAATATATATTTTGAGGGGAATTTGAACTGTCAAGTCGGATTTGGCGTGAAATCGCTGGCATTTGTCATTCGTCCATGCATGTTTACGTCTTATCCGCTTGGATATGTTTTCTGGTGGTTGTTGAAGCTTATATGGCTTGTCATGCATTAATGAATCAAACGTTACTTATGTGTACTGATCGCATGTGTTTATACGTTTCGGGGGTTGGGGGGTTCAATGAATTTATTGTGACATGTTTACAAACATGTTTATTCATGACTCCTGAGTATTTTATAACATTGCTGCAGTTTTAAAAATTCCCTAATTGTGTGACTAAATATTTGACCATTTTTTTATTTTACCTCAATTCTTTTAGCAGAATTTTTGTATTTTATTAAAAAAAAAACAATTTGCCTGATGAAGACCTAATGGTCTAAACGTTGCAAGTAAGTGTAAGCCAATAAATTATTTTTGGAGCAATAAATCTGTGTATGGACACTTGCCATTTTGTCCTTTTAGCAGATGTTTAAACAGACCTAAAAAGCCACTATAGGTACATGGTGGATCCCCAGGAATATATGCTCATCTCAAGTTTTCTATAATGTAACGATTTCATAGAACAGTAATGTTTATTAATTTGTTTAGAGTGTTCCCATCTCTGTGTTGTAACTTTACTTCTTAATAAATTATTAAATATGTATTATTGTAATTCTTATATAACATATTTCTGCATCATATTTTCATGTTGAATAAAGTATTATATCATTAATACATATTCGTTTTGCATTTAAATAGTCTTATATTGTTTGCAGTGCATAGACCTACTATTGTAGTATTACAGTTCACTTGCATTGTTCACAAAGGCTGCAGATTGTAATATAAATAGTGTCTTCAATTGGACTCATATCAGCCATTTCACAAGTTTCATCTCTTAATATGATATGTGTAATATAATACAAACATTAATGTGTATTGCATAGTGAATAAAATGCTTAAATAATCATATTAAAATATAAGAGTGTTGTTTATCTTCTTTAAATAGGTAATATATTGTTTATACATTTTTAAACTAATAATATAATATCAACATGAAAACAGCTCATCATGATTCCACTCTTCAGGTAATTTCCGCCTCAAACCATGAGATTCATCCGCCAAAAAACAGTGCCTAATCACACTGACGTAAGGTGTTCCTCCGCAAGAAACTTACAGTTTTATGTTTCAAGGGCCAAAAGTTGCATATTTTAGCTGTAATCTAAATTCTGATGTTACAAAATAATCATACATTTGCATATTATTCTGCTGTACATCATGTGGTTGTGTGATAGTTTATAAACCCACGCTTCAAAAATCTGTCATTATTATCTTTCTAGTGATTTACATTGAGGCTAATGACAATGTAACTTTGTCACATTTACCGGAAATGCAACTGGTTGCTTACATTCGCGTTGCTAAATAATGTGGATAAATGGATTTGGGGACCTCATAGTCACCGAGCCCTAATGTAGGGGCCATGTATTGGCTGTGGGGCCCACATATATTTAAGCATTTATAAACATTTGTTTCCAAAGCTGATGGGCTGCAAAACATTGTTAAGGGCCCCTGGGTACAGGCCCAATTGGCCCGGTCTGTAATTCAACCATGTATGTGATTTTGTTAGGTTCAACATATCAAAATCCAATTCTTTTCACGTAACCCTTGGAACCTGCTAACGTACCCCCTGAGGTTGGGAATCACTGGTATAGGCTAGTTGTCCACAACAAGTTAGATCATTACTAAAAACTGGACCTCAAAGTTCAGAAGAACTCGCCAGGTCTGGTCCAGAGCATTTCTGAAAAACAATTATAGGTTTATATGAAGCACTCTTGATTCTTACGGGACCATTCGGACAGAACATGTTCTTGAGTTATAACGCAGCACTCATGTGCAAGTCCCTGTCATAGACATCAATCTTGCACAAGAGTTTTTAAACTGGCAAAGGGGGCACTCAAGGTTCGGCAGATAATACATTTTTTATACAAAATGCACTGTAAAAGGGCAAAGTTACAGTTTAAATTGTGTAATTATGTTTTTACATTATTACCGTTTCATACTTACTAAAGATTTATGACATCATGGGATTAATCAAGATTATTTTAGTCCAAGAATGACACACTGTCAATTTAACACAAAGCAAAAGGTTTCCAGATAATATTTTAATTGTATTGATATGTTTTGGATTTAGTTGAATGCCAACGATTTGATTTTTGCATGTTTTATTTATAATATCACGGTTACTACTATTTGTCTCAGAGTAAAATGGGTCTTTTTATACATTAACATTTCTAGCTGCCTACTTAATTTAGAAAGTGGGTACCTGGCAAAAGCATCATATTTGGGTGACCTTAGCATCAAAAAGTTTGAAAACCCTGGTCTAGCGCATGTTTAAATAAAAAGCTATTAAAAAAACAGTGCAGAATGACAAAAATGCTTTCAGTATGAATAGACCCTAACACCGTTTCCTCTTGAATTTGAAAGCTCATGCATGATAGCTTTGTACAGAATTATGACAACAACATTCCCCATTTCCAATTAACCAGCAAGGAAATATTGTTCACATAACCATTTAATCCCATCTACTTTACTCTGTGGACAAATGGTGGACAGTCTGTCTAGCCAGGAAATTCAATGTTTTGATTTTCGGTCTGATGAATATGTCTGTGGATGTGATCACCAATAATTATGAGAAAGTGAAAAAAGATTATCACATAAACTTTTATAGGTTTATACTCATATACACATCATGACAGTAATGCAAAAATTATTATGAGAGTTTATCATTAATGTCCTTATGATAACTGCATCCTGGTTTTCTTTTAATAGATGTGTGGCTATTGAAGCACACTGGCCATAACATCCTTTGACAGATTTTTGGAAAAATTCCAGCCTACTTTGCCATCTTTAATCCCTATATTGCACATTTATACAAATTAAAAACATATATTTAATAATGTGAAAATATTAAAGTTGTGGTATTATAATCTCTATAAAAAGATGCATGAAATCATTTTTAAAGGATAGTTCACTCACAAATGTAAATTTTGCCATCATTTACTCAAACCAATATGACTCACTTTCTTGAGTAGAACACAAAATGGTGATATTATTCAGATTATTAGGGAGTGAAAGCCACTGTCTCCATTCACTATTATTGCATCTTAGTGAAATATCTACAAAATTTTGCTTAAAGGTGATGCATGTAATTTTTTCATGTTAAAATAGCTTCTATCCCAGCTTAATATGTCAAGTCAACTATAGCATGCCATTCGAAGGCTGATATCCCAAAGAAGTGTTTACACTGTGGCACAATGAAAACATTGCACTGTTTGTTTGAGAATCCTGACCAGCCCGACACAGCAACAGTGGCTCAACCAATTGCATGAGATTGAGATGGGGAAAATCTGTTTGTATAAACAATGGTAGAAAACACCTGTAGCGTGACCCTAGTGGTGCAAACTTTATCTTTAATTATACCCTAATGACAGATTACAGACCACACGGTGCGTCTCAATCAGCTCCCTAGCTCCCAATTTCGTGAATCATATTGTGAACACAAATTCGGGCACTGGCAAGGGTGTTCATCCAATTAATACTGGGACACTTATGACTAAATCACCTGTGACACAATTACAAGCTTGCGCATTAAGCCAGTATAATCAACAATATGCAAATATACGGTGTTATTTTGAAAGCTAAATTACATAAAGAAATAAAAAAGGAGTGTATTTTTAACCGTCTTCTAACAAAAATATTTAAAAGGTTGTTATACTTTCATAGTCACTTTGGATGAAAGACATTCAAAACAACATCTCTTTTAAAGAGAAATCAAGATTTTGACTTTTATACTTGTGCTCATCTTCTAATGACTTGACAGACTTCAGAATACATGACAGCATTTCAAGTAAGGGAACATAGTGAGCAACGATGCTCCATGTTTTTTAATGTGCATTCTGGGAATTTTTAGGAAGCTAATGATTTTACAAACAAGACAGCTTTAGAAATGGCCAACTCCCTAATCAGTGCCCTGACTACTGAACTAAGGATTGAGACGCACCCCACGTATTGTAATTAACAGATTCAGCCAAAACAGCCCAGAGTGGTTGGATCAACCCATTCAACCCGATCTCATGAAAAGTCAAACATAATTTACGAGTTGGCTATTTCATATGGTCTCGCTCGATGTTGTTCGCATAAACTCGTATGACTTAATCACGTGCAAATTCCCGGATGTCTAATGAGGAAGTGCCAGTTCCACGCACGAGGCGTTAAGGACATACTTATTAATATAATGCCCTAACCTAAACACCTAATCTAAACTTAAACAATCAGCAGAGTGTGCAAATATGATAGGAAGCTGTTGTGTGTGACAGAAGCAAGTAATTGTTGAATATTAGGTGGAAAAGATGTCCAGCAATGTCATTGGCTCTAGTGAAAGTCGTAGGAATTCAAACGAGTGCAGTCGCAAGATAGCCTACGAACTAGCCAAATTAAAAAAGTCATACGAATCCTGCTGATTTCGCCGTGAGAGTGTGTTGCCCCATCACATCTTGCAATTAAACTCCTATAGATTCATTTATTTTCAAATGAGAAACAAATTCTATGCCAACTAAATGTTAAAATAGTCTTATTTTAATAATACAAATTTGTAAAATTACATAACCAAAATATGGCACAAAGGCAGGTAATGTTGACTGACAAAGTGCAGTAGGGTTCAAATAAAAAAATATATATTATTTTGATCACCAACAAAATGTAAGACATGGGTCAGATTTCAAAACAATGATCGGAGTATATTTTTTTTTCCCTTGTAGAACATACCAGACCAACTGAACTGGTCAGTATTCCATAAGAGCCTGAAATAGCAAATCCTTCCAACAATAGCATCCATTCCTCTACCTCTAAAAAGGCAGTCTAATTTCCGATTATGACTAAATTACAGATATAGCATAATGTTCGGCATGATCACACATATGTTTTCATTATATAACTAAATATCTACATTATCTTGAAAAACACTGGGAAACATATGCAATTAAAATCATTACAATAAAAGGTTGCATATTATTTCTCTAGTTAACAGTAATGTTTGAAACTATTCAACCCTCACTCAACCAAAGAAATTACTGGAGTGACTTCAAAACCATTGAACAAAAGCGTGGAGCCGTTAAAAGGTATTTTTTTCATTCAAATGTAGCTTTGAGTCAATTAAACATGCCATAGGAAAACCAAAAATGGGTAATAACGTTCTCTGACCATTTTGTTTGAGAAAGAGTCTAACAATGGCAGCTGTCGATTATCATCATGATGACTTGTGATTTTTTAATGAACAGGTCATTAAAAAATATTAAAAGCATGGCTCATTGTTTATGTAAAATAATAGGCTACCCAATTATTAAAGTGAAACTTGTAGTGAATCAAAGAATACGTTTTACAGACTCTAATAAATAGCCTACATCTCAAACAACTGTATGAGACAACTGAGGTGTGACTGACCGTTTCCACTCACCATGTCCATTTGGTGGACTGTCAACACGTAGCCTACTAGGCTGACAAAGTTTGTAAAACAACAACAACATTAAGTTTTTGAACTTCAGAACTTAAAGAGAAGTTCGGGAAGAAATGCCGAAGTAGAAGTCTACGGTGTTATATAGGCTAGATAGTGCTCTTACCATCGGTTGGTCCTTGATGAAATACTGAAGGCGGCACTGACAATGCAACAGATTTAGAACGGTCTGCGTGTCGTACCGGCGTCTGGTAATTTATGAATACGACTTCCTCGTTACATTCTCTGTTAAATGTACGATATTCAAAGCAAAAACGGTTCAGACGTAGCATCGCCCCTTCATCAGGGACCCTCCCACACGTGAAGACAGCGTGGAAGTTCCAAACAGATTTCAAAAACCTCTTCATAACACGCCAAAGCGTGGTGTCAAGCCTCGCAACTGCCTAACAGTATGCTGCCTATCGTGCATAACCCGATATAGATTAGTATCTGAAAACAAATCATAACTAACTTCCTGCGATATTTATGACCAACACGGAAAATAGTAATAAAACCAATCAATAGTTTTAGTAATGATAAAGACACCAGTCAAATCACCTTAAAAATATTAAATGAAAAACATACATATGTGAATAAGCCATAGTAACTAACTAAAACCGGTAGTGATGAGGAGCACGTGTGAGGCGGCATGAGTGGTAGCCTACATGTTTCTGCCGGCAGACAATAGACCAGCGATTCTACGATTACTAATTAAATGCCGCAAGTAACACCGGGAAGCTGTACGCTAAAAGTATAAATAAAATGCGAGGGTCTACTTACGCTCTTTCCCTTAAATTATCTATATTTTCTTTTTGAACCCCTTAAATGTGATAGATGTTCAAAGGAGTGAGAGGTGGCGCAAAAATGCCGTGCTGTTGTTTTCCATACAGCAGCCAGCGTAACCAACGCAATGTGTGAGTGTGGAATGAAAGTAGCATGAGAGAAATGAGGACATTTAACGACAGACACACATTCTTTACCTTTTTATTCTGTAAAAGATGCTGGAGGATGACATGCGGATGCATACTGCACACGCTTCTCTCTTTAGGCGCCATTGCGCAGCCTAGAGGTCAGTTGAACAACTACAGGATCCGATACGTTGGAGACAGCGTTAGATGTTTTAACTAGAGGTCGACCGAAATAGGATTTTGACGATACAGATAACTAAGTTGAGAAAACATGCCGATAACGATTAATCGGCTAATAGTTTTTAAAATTGATACAGAATGATAAAAAATAATTTAAAATAGGGATGCACTATACAACTTTTTCTCTTCCGATTCTGATTCCGGAAATCTAAGTAGGCTATCAGTCGATCCTGATCCGATACCAGTGTTGTTTTTTGCATAATCAGTTTAGAATATCTTTATATTATTGTGTGGAACTAATCGGAAGTACTCTTTAGTAAAGAAACACAAACCTCTAACTACACATTATTTCAATATAAATGTATAGCTTATTAAGAAACACTTTATTATTAACAAGTATACTGGATAATGTAGCAGAAAAATTAACAGTAATTCCAGTCTTCATGTCTTGAGTAGAAAATAAATAAGTGTCTTATTTTCTTTCTTTCTTTTTTCCCAAAAATATGGAATTTAAAGGATTCAGATCTATTTTTTTTTTTTCAATTTAGTTGTAAGACATCAGTCCACTTTTCATTCACACCCATTGGAACCCATTCAGTTTAAATATTGTTATAAATTGTAAACAAATACTAAGGGCGGCTCGGTCCATTTCTGTGTTGATTACCGGAAAGTGAACGCACCGCCCGGCGCCGTTGGATGGAGCCGTCCAGCTGGCAGAGGACTACATGGCGCCATTCCCAGGAGGCAGCGAAGTAGTAGCTTCTCTCTCTTCTCTCTCTCCACACCCTGTGTATCATGTTCCCTCCCCTCCCGCCCGTTCCCCTCACTCCCACCTAATTACGGCTCCTCGGAGGTGGGGAGACCCACCCAGACCCCAGCCCCCAGTCCAGAGAACCCTTTCCTTTGTCTGTCTCTTCCAACCCCCCAGTCTCTCTCCACAAGCCTCCACCAGCTTTTTCCCGTTTGAGCTACTGTATGGGAGCCGGCCACGCGGCATGCTTGACATCAAATGAGAAGCTTGGGAGGAAGGACCTTCGAATAATAAAAATCTAATTCAATACCTTCTTGACCTTAGAGCAAAACTCCACACTTTGGGACATGTAACACAGGAGAATTTGCTCCAAACACAAGAACGCCAACGCCGACTGTGCGACTGGGGCACTCGACTATGGGAATTTGCACCGAGAGATAAAGTGCTTGTATTGCTGCCCACCTCGTGCTCCAAATTACTCGCAAAGTGCCAAAGACCCTTTGAGGTCAAACGACGAGTTGGAGATCTCGATTATGAGGTTAAGCGAACGGATAGGAGAGGGTCACATCAAACCTACCTCCTCAAACCATGGAGGGAGGCGGTACCTGTAGCCTTGGCGATGGCGGTTCCAGAGAGGGTGGAGCTAGGGCCGGAGGTATCTCCCAAATCAAGTTAATTCACCCAGGTCCCTTGCGGAGACCACCTCTCACTGTCGCAGCTGACAGATGTTGCCAGGCTGCAAGCGGAATTCGCAGACGTGTTTTCTCCCCTGCGAGCACCATATCGAGACCACCCCGGGTGTGGTGGTTCGTAGCTGCCCCTATTGTCTTCCTGAGCACAAGAAAAAGATTGTTAAGGAAGAATTAGAGGCAATGCTCGAAATGGCCGTAATACAAGAGTCACACAGCTATTGGGCCAGCCCGGTAGTTCAGGTACCGAAGAGCTGTGGCTCGGTCCGTTTCTGTGTTGATTACCGGAAAGTGAACGCAGTGTCCGAATTTGATGCTTATCCAATGCCGCGAATTGATGAGTTAGTCGATTGGTTGGCCGTGGCTCAATTTTACTCAACGCTGGACTTAACAAAGGGTTATTGGCAGATGCCTTTAACTCCAATGTCCTGAGAAAAAACTGCTTTTGCCACACCGTTCCGATTACACAAATTTGCAGTGGCTCCACCTCATAAAGGATACTAACGCACGGATCACCCGTTGGTATCTGGCTCTCCAGCACTTTAAATTCAAGGTGGTTCACAGACCGGGGTGCAGATGGTTGTGGCTGACTTTCTCTCCAGAAATGGGGGTAGGCAGGCCGGATGTTGCCCCGGCCTGAGTCGTGTGTGGCGTGGGGACGTGGTCATGTCGGTAAGGCTTGTCACCTGGTTCATAATTAACCCTAAAACCTGTCTCTTGTTATAGTGATGTGGAGGGAGACATAAAAGGCATGCAGAGTGTCCAAAGAGAGAGAGAGAGAGAGAGCAAACAGAAAGAGAGTAATCAGAAAGCACAACAGCTACGAGCAAAGGGAGTGCTTTTTCATTTATTTGTAAATCTTTAAGTGTATTTAAGTGTGTGTGAATCTGAAAATTACAAATCCTGACCTTGAACTTGCTTCGCTGTCTCCTGACTCCTCCATTGCCCTGAACGAAGAGCTTTTTACACTAATCAAAATGACAAAAATACATATTACTGTGAGGATAAAAAATTAATTAAAATCAGATGCGTTTCTGATTTGTTTATACGATTCTCTTGACTGCATGAAGATATTTTTCTCAAATCTCTCACTACCTTTAAATGTACAACTTAGCTGGCTAAAGCATAAACGTGACTGGATATAAACTAATGCAAATAGATGGTAATAATTTTTATTTAAACATTTGGGTAGGACTTGCATGTTTTTTGTCACATTTTTGCAACCGCTTGAGGTTAGCGTCCTCTCAGCCTGGTCTGCAAACATACTGCTATTTTCTATTAATGCAGCATCCATTCAAGAAATGAATTACGTTATAATGATATGACAAAATGTAATGCATACATACGTTTTAGTTGTAGGTGTTTTAAATCTGCATTGTTCAGCTCCGTGCAGTGTTCCGCTGCATAAAACGTGCAGTCTCACATGTCAAAACAACCACCAAGAGGTGTCAGTGATTGCCTCTAGAGGCCGCTCTCATGCTGTATAATGACAGCGCGCACTTCCCAGCCGCTCCAGCACCGGACACAACGGTACACAACTGGGGAAAATTATCGGTGTGGATTTTTGCCAATAACCGATAGTTCCAGAAATCATTATCAGTGCCGATTAACTGGCAAAACCGATATATCGGTCGACCTCTATTTTTAACAGTACAAAAATACAGCAAAACATTAGTTGGGGAACACAAGCATCGATGGTAATAATGCATAGATGTTATTTATATTCTAATAATACAGGGAGATGATAAAGTCAGAAGAAATCCAGTGTCTTAAATGTGTTGGTAAGATCTTGTTTACTTAGTGGTGAAAACCTATAGCTTCCGGACCTCACGTAGACTACTCTAAAGCCTTAACCTAAATAATTCTAATGCAGCACATACAGTGTGAACATACACATGATATGCATGACATAGCTCATTAAAGCCGTTCCTTGTCCAAACATTCAGGATAACCCTCAGTATCGTTGGTCCTTTATTAATATAAACAGCTCAGTCATAAAGCTGAATTGGAAGCAGGCTAGCGTTTGTCATTGCCCCTGAGCAAATAACAAACTTACAAGAGGATCTCTCTTAGTATTCTACCATGTGTGGCATATCATCAGCAAAATGCATTTCATAGGAGAGACTGTCATCTCGTGGTAGAAATAGGTACTTGTTGCATTGTGCCCATGTTGTTAGAGTTTGTCACTAGATTATAATAAGATTAAATAACAAAACTCTCAGCTTAAATATGGAAAGTAGTGCTTCGCATATGCGATCATATGTATGCTAACTGTCCAAATATTGAGTGTAGAACATTTTCATGAACAATGAAAACGGTGTTGTTTTGATTTAATGGCATCTAAGGACGACTCAACGATAACGTTTGTTGCAGATATGTATAACTGTTTTATCGAATGATAACACATGTGTATCTTGTAAAATATCTCTGTTTTGTTGACGGACCATTTACAACTAAATTCACGTCGGCCTTAGAAACCCATGTCAGCTTCCTCTGATGTGACAACCCACGAGTTACAGTGGCTCCTCTGCATGTACCTGTTATAGACAGGAGGGGGCGACATAGGCTACTGTCGATTATCGAGGCTAGCAACAGCCTCATGGTTGTAAATTTAAATAATTTTGTAATTTATTTACAAGATTTATGATGAATATATTTTTTTGCTGATAATGAAGATGATTATGTTATTATATATAATTTCTAAAAGATTTAACAGTGAAAGTAACGAAGGTATTCTACAAGTAGGCTAATTTTAGAAGGTATAGTTGCAGTGCAGATGATAGCCCAATAGATCACATCAAAACTTTTTCATTTTCTTTAATTTCCTTTTTCTTGACAAAAGCTTAATGGTAATAGAAGATAAAAGTTTAAGTTTGACTTAATTTAGTAGCACATTAAGGAATATTCCGGATTCAATACAAGTTAAGCTGTCAAAAGCATTTGTGGCATAATGTTGAACAAATTTGTAAAATTGAAAATAACTTTACATAGAAAAGGTTGGTAAACGACTTTATCACACTAAAATTGTTACCATGCATAGTTGTATGTATGTCTTGTGTCTATACTTTTGAAATAATATGTATTTTAACGTTTACAGATTTGTGCCTATAATGCAAGCCTTTGATCAAAGTGATAATTAAATGAGAAACTACACAAAATGAGACATGATGACGGAGTACAAAAATGACAATGCTTTTAATTCTGTTGCAATCCATGAGAAAAAAAATCCCTGACTGAATACAAATGTATAAATGGAGATAAAAAACAAAACTTTATTTTTTTTTTACAAATGCATGGGTCCTGCCCCGTTTTTATACATCTGGGAAAGTACTACACAATTTACCTTCTAATTGATCGTGCATCTCCTTCTATTAAATACTGTCATAAGTTAAAGCAAATGACATTACTCATCTATTCACATATAACTGCTATCCAAAAATAGGAATTGTCTTAACAATATAAAAGCCTCTAGTCGTTTAAAATAGATATAGTCTCTTTTTTACATATGCCTCTTCATATGCAGGGCCAGGTGATCTGAGCGGGAGAAGGCTCTCTCGCACAGGTGGCACTGAAACGGCCTGTGTCCGGTGTGTTTCCTGTAGTGACGCGTCAACTCGTCCGACCTGGCGAACTTCCAGCCACAGCCTTCCCAACTGCAGTGGTAAGGTTTCTCGCCTGTGAACAGATAAGAAAGGAAAACGTTTATTTATTGGGTAAAGTCTGGACCTTGTTACTTTAACTGAACAAAAGCAACAAGCCAAACAAAACGTATCCACCGCTTACCTGTGTGTGTCCGCATGTGGGCTTTCAAATGGGAACTTTTTGTGTACGTTTTCCCACAGCCGGGGAATTCGCAGCTGTGCGTTGCAGTCCGTTTTCGTGCCCACGAGCGACGCCCTCTTTTGGGTTTGCTGTCTTCTGGATTTAAAAATTCCAGGAGCGGTGAAGATGGTGGGGTCAACATCACACCTGTCATGGCCGAGTGATTTGTTCGCAATGGTTCACTAAACACGCTGTAATGTCCGTGATACTGTTGATGCTGGTCATACTGCGGTGGGAATGGCGCGCTGTTCATGAACTGTTGTTGTTGTGCAATGTTAATGTGATGGTGAGAGTTCATCTCGGTTAAGATGCAGTCTTTCCTCCCTAACATGTCCCTAGACACATCTTGTTGCATACTGTGGTGCCCATAGGCCTGATGTTGCACGCGGTGGGATTCTTGTCCATAATAATGCCCCACGTAGTCGTTTACCATCATGCAAGATTGCTCGTGATGTTCACTTTTTATTTTATATCCCACATTATTTGAATTGGGTAAGTGTGTAGGGTTTCGAGAATTTAGAACCCTTAATTCAGTGTACTCGTGCCTGTCTAAAGGTCCTTTCGAACTATATTCTTGCGAGGAGTCGCTGTGATAATTCATGTCAGGGGTGAACAACTCTGCCACCAGACTCTGACAAGGACGTGCGCTAAAGCTGTTGCCGCAATAAGCGTTTGGCGTCGGGTGACAGCCATCGCTGTCGTAGACAGTACTGCAGCTTTCGGGTGACTCGGGTAAAGAATATGCGGCCGGCTGCTGTGCGGAGTTCTCATTCTCTGATGTGACAGTGTTGGATAGAATGAATTCTAGATCCAGAAATTTGGAAAGATCGTCCTCGTCTTTAGACAAAGGTGACGATTCAACAATGCTGAATTCCACCTCGATGAGGGGTCTTATGTTCCCACCTGTTGAGCTGGTTGTAGTGGGATCAATTTTCCAGTCCTGGGGGGAAAAAAGAGCATTTACCCGGGTTAGATTGCTTTATTCGTCAGTTTAGGAACAATCGTTAGGCTACTAAACATTACAAACAATTAAGAGTGCAATAAACAAACTTTAAACATACTTTCCAACTTTAAAATAAAAACTGAACTCACCTGAACAATTTCAGCCTGCTTTTCGTCCAAAACATGGTTGCTTGAAAATTTATTTAAAGGCAACATCGCATCGGCAAGTGCCATGTTGCAAATGTTAGGGAACTCAATAACTGTTCACTCTCATTCGGTCCGAAACATAGGATGGGTCTCTAATGCTTGACTGTCTAGCTTCTTGTCTCATTATAAGGAGGGATTGAACGTCGAGTAGGCGTGTCCTCGTGACGTTGGTCATGCTGTTGTAGCCTATCAGGTGTTTGCTCTGGCTATACTTGACAACATGTAAACAATTTGTCATAGTACATTCAACTATTTTGTCGTCGTTAAATTAAGCACTCATTATTTCACTAAATTATAGACTATTTTTAGCTTTTTAAATTAGCCATGTTATAAAATATTTGAAAGACTAGACTAGAAAAAGCATTAGCATGGAGAATTTTACATTAAAAAAATGTAAACACACTGAACCGGCTATTTTCATTGTAGTACATGTTCCTTTTTATTCACAGATTTTTAAAACTTCAACACAGTTTACCATAATAAAGTGGCTTACCATTGAGGGGGTTTGGGATGTTCATGCACAATTTATGCAACTTTATTTCAAAGTTTTTTCATTTCTGAGTGTATAATTTGAGTGCTAAAGGGGGCGCCAGAAACCCTTTCCTCGGCAAGACTTCTTACCATTTAAAACAGCATTAATTGGTTTTGATTGGTGGTCCAAAAATAATCTAGAGACTAATTTATTATTTAGCTATTTGTTAAAAGATACCTCGATATGCAATGTGGTGAATAATACCCTTACGTGAAATACAATGCACAAAAAGATCTTAAAATATGAAATCTTAAAAGATGAAAACGGGAATTATTTGCCCTAACCCTTAGAATAAATAGGTCTGGACAACCTAATGTATGGAACACAAAAGTTTAAGACAAGCAACCGTACTAATGGCGTACTGAGTTTCACCGAACCGTGACAATTCATTCGTATTAAAATTGGCCTGGTCTGATACAGGTATTAATTGATCCAGATCGAACCCCCATCTTTAATTAGCATTTATACAAAGAGCTGTAAAATCTCGGAGCCATCGATACAACATGATAATCTCAATGTTAAACAATGGAGGTACATGTTAGTTAATGATCTTTGAGTCAATAGACCTCCTCTTTCAGTTGATGTTAAAATGCAAATGAATGGCCTAATGCTCTCGGGCTCATGTTTAGAGATAATGTGGGCAAGCTTTAACCAAAATACCTCCAATTGATTAATTCAAAACGCCGCATTACATATTATCTGTAAACTGTCGACAGAATTTAGGGGGGGGGCACGTTGTTTAAGAGCTCATATTTGACATAAGATATAACCTATTTATATATAAGATATTTTATATCACTACAAAAAATGAGCGCAATGTTTTGTTGTTTCTTGCATGTCACTGTAAGTTTCTGTTCTGTGCAAGCAAACCAGCTGCATTGCACAATCTTATTCTTTTTATCCGTTCTACGCAATTCAGATTCCTGTACAGCCTGGAGAGAGGTGGAAATGGAAATGAATAGAATTTCCTGAAATTCAAAGAGTGTCATTTCCCGCAGCACAGCAGAGTAAAAGCCTATTAATTTTAATTGTACAAATTGAATGCGTGCGAACAGAATTCCCGTTGTTTCTTTTGGTGCAAAATTTCAGTGCTCATTATAATCTCACGTGTTGTAGCTGTTTTATTAGTAGTGGTGTTATTCATTTGTTGGCACAACCAGATGTATTTAAGTATAATGAAGTGTATTAGCCTACATGACAGCATTCAAAGTTCTAAATATATTTGGTTGTGCTGCCGTCTTGTCACGTTTCTTCTCGTCTTTGAAAGGAAGGACGGAAATGTCGTTTCTTTTTTTCTTTGTTGTTTTCTAAACACAATTAAAGAGATTACAGATTGGCAGACAGGACACAATCTTCCTGGAGACATTCAGTTGTATTTACAAGATGCCTAATTTAGTCAGAGAAATTATTTCATAGGAGCTACATGACTAATTTAACCGATTCAAGAGTCAGCTTAAATTTACAACACTTTTAAGGCCTCCCTTTTCATATGAATAGATGTGCCTGCCAAATATTATTAAGATAAGAAAGATCTATTGAATGCATGTGTCAACATTACACTATATGGGGACACATCCAACCGTCTTTGAGAAAGTATCACATTAAATATTACACCATAAGGTTATTGCAAATTTATATTTAGCTGTTTATATGGCAATAAATGATAAAACTCTTCTACATGACAGGTGTAAACATTAGGGACATAATTTTCCATATTGTTTATTTTTCATGTATTTTGATGATATTTTCTTGCTCCTCAAAACCTCTAGCCAATAACTCTGATAAACGTATTTTATTTCTACATGGAGTGGCTTTAGTATATTTTCTTTAGAATTTATTGACAATGTAAATTTTGAAGAAAATTCCTGTTTGTTGTTTTTCAAGCTGAAATGAGATCCATGCCCTTGGCTATATGAGTTGTATGCATGGACTTAATTAGTATCTTACATACCTGTTTATATGTCATAGCCCACATAATACAGGAAATTATATTTATTTATATTTATTGTTTAATATATTATTATATCCATTTCAAATATACAGCTTTAGTAGACTACTCCACATTATCTGTGACAGGACAAAACATGTGTCAGCCAAAAAGCATTTATATTTAGTACAAACGTACATGGAGAAATTATTTTTGGATGATATATTTAACAGTAATTATCCTTGTTAGTCATAATAGACTGAAGCTCTCTGAGCCTGCAACTCTGCTAACAATTGCATGTATATTTATTCTTCATGAGAACCATTTTATAACACTGACATAAAAACAACCCTTGCTTTATAACATATAAAGCAGCTGATTAGGGAGCGTTTAGTCTGTCAGAGGCAAGCAAGCATTTCTGTTGGACTTTTTAAAGGAGATCAGATAAGGAAAATGTTGATTTTATGAAGGAACACAATCCTAGGGTCTCCACCCTTACACGCTTATGGCCTGTGAAAGATACGTGAGCTTTGTCAAGTAGCCTATATGTATGTGTGCATGATAGAAAATGTTTACACATGTCTGTTTACATTCATAGATATACGATAGTAGTCTATGTGTTTGTATGTGATTGTATAATGGATAAAAAAAATGCCTGCATTAAAGTTCTGCAATCTTCAGTTCATGACATGAACTGATTGCACCGATACTTGTAAATGAGACTGGAGGATATTAGTGTTATATTAGTTTCGATAGGGCTGCAGCTACTTCTGCACTTTCTCAAACTGGGATGGACAATCAAACATTGACCCAACAGATTCCAGCCTGGATTCATAATGGAAAGATCTATTTATCACTGTATTAACAGGCAAGTTATAGCAGCACTCCTTAAACAAGTTGAGAAGAAGCGCCTTTCAAGGTACACAGGCCTTGAATCACTTGTATTTAGAAAAAAAAAACACCTGTTATACCTTCTCATTTCTCTTTTTTAATATTTGGTTAATTTAGTGAGTAATAACTGAGTCAGTCACTGCACACCCACAATCTTATTTATCCACAAAAACATTGTGGATCTGTTCTTCTTATGCTAAAGCTGAATATACATGTTAAATTCACACAAGGGTATCTTCACCACAGTAGCAACAGTTAAATGCAACAGTGATCTTAAAATGAACATGTAACGTAAAAAAAACATTATTTAAATAATTTTATGGCAATGTCATATGCTGATCGTTGATTAATTTTATTACAAAATACTCCAAAATTAAAAGAGAATCTGCCCCTTTTATTGTTCTGTGGAGTCTAAGTGCAGGTAATTACCACCTAGACAAATTTGTTTGGACATTGGAGCAAATATTTGTGTCCACTGCACCGACCACCAGCAAAGTACTCCACTCGATCTTCCTGTGCTAGTACACAGGGCCAACAAAAGGACAAGTCCTTTCACTTCTACCGGACCATGCTAAAGGCTGGAGACCCATTGCAAGTTCTCAGACAAGACAAGGTACAGGTGAGGACAAATCCTCTACCTCCACAGTGGTGGTCTAAATGATTATGGCGAAGCTGGCTTGTTGCATTGGAATGAAGTTGCATCGCTATATACTCAGTAATGGGCCCTGCATGCACAGTATTTACTCAATCGCCTTTCCCTCTGTTTGTCTTCCTGTTCTACTGGCTTTTCACTCACGCACTTTGAATTTCAAATACAATCTAATCTAGAGTCTCCAGAATAGTAATTATCCCTCATCACACAAGTAGGAGGGGAAACCCACTGCTATCTAACATAAATACTCCCCTATGCATGATCTGAAAAAGGAACACAGAAACTGTACCTTTGCTAATTTATCAAAGAAGAAACAGCACATAGTCTGCCAAGAGGGTGGGTCAGGGACATGGATAATCATGGGAAAAGAAAAAGAAATACAGCCATTTTGAATTGTGATCAGTATTTTTGTGGGCCCTGTTGAACAAATTTGAAAATGTATCTACAAATGGACACAATTACAATATATGCTTATTTTTTATAATTTGTGAAATATTTTTTCACAGTGCATTTTTTATTACCATTTGATCAAAATCTGTGTTCCCTGGATAATGTTTTTGTATTGTGGAGATCAGTGTTGGGTGAAATCTGATTACAAAGTAATTAGTTACAGTAATCTCATTTATTTGAGTCAAAAAGTAGTGTAACACATTACTATTTAAATTCTGTGTAGAGAGGAGGAGGGCGGGGCCGGGCTGGAACGACACACGCCTGGTCCCCTATCAGTCCGATGGAGTGTGCAAGGGATAGTGACAAATTTGACGACAGTTAGAGAGAGAGAGAATTACAGGCAGCTGCCCTGTATGTGTTTATGTTTGTGTGTTTTGATTTAAGTTTATCATTTATCACTTTCTGTTTAGCTAATTACTTTTAATTACATTACTTGGGTTCAAAATTGAACAAATTATATTTATTTATAATACAATATGAATTGATAATTCATATGTACATCTATTTGCATTTTTGTGAGCTTAAGGGTGTGCAACAATAACACAGAGAAAAATTAGACTAGTAATTAGTAATGTGATTACTTTTATATGAAGTAATCAGTGAACAAAGCTTTAGAGAATTAATAAGTACTTTGTTGTGGATACATTTTTTGAGTAACTTACCCAACACTGGATGCCAAAGGAACATTTTAATATAAGAAACAATTTCTTCTAGTAATTATCAGTTGAAATAAAATAAAAATAAAACAACACTATTATAGAGCACTGATGCAGTACATCAGAAATATACAGTGGGGTCTAATAGGCAGAGAACATATTGAAATTGTTTACAAAGATTGATATGCTGATACTATAATGTGTAATTATTGTATTTATAAAATTAGAAAAATTTAAAATATAAGTATTTTTATAGTATATTTACATCAATTTCAAATACCGTCTATCATAAAGTCAACAATGTGAAGGATGTGCCATACTAACATCTAGTAGCTGATAAGTCTTTCTCCCTCAGGCTCATTCATAGAGCTTCTCCATGTCTCTCATCTCCCCTGGAGGCCTCTTTGTCTCCAAGTGTAATTGCCTTTGCCTTCTTGGAGCAACTCTTGTCTGGGGACACAAAACTTGTCTCTCTGAATGACTGCATGTGTCTGGGGTCAAAAGACCACAAGAAAAGCCCTTTCATACACCCCTTTCCAAACAGTGCCTGACAAAGTGATGCACTGGATTAATGTCAATGAGGACCACCAGTCCATACAGAACCACTATGTGCATGACAAGAACAAAAGTGACCTGCTCATCATTTGAAGTAATTTCACCTAGAAACCTTGTTTTATATATATATATATATATATATATATATATATATATATATATATATATATATATATATATATATATATATATATACTTTTTGTATACAAATAATGTGGTGTATTGATCTGGCAATTTTTTGTTAATGAAGTACCATCTATAATAAGCTTAATTTACATAAAAGTAAGCTTGTTTGCATGGAAAGGAATGACAATGACTTAAAGCATGTATTTTCTTCACTACTAGTGCCATCAAATGGAATTGCAAAACTAAACATTGTTTTCAAAACAGCTTTCTGAATACATCCCCCTTCTTCCATTGATCAATCAAAGAGTTAGTGGAGCCTGGGTAGCTCAGTGAGTATTGACACTGACTACCACCCCTGGAGTCACGAGTTTGGATCCAGGGTGTACTGAGTGACTAGCCAGGTTTCCGAAGCAACCAAATTTGCCCGGTTGCTAGTGATGGTAGAGTCACATAGGTAAACCTCCTTGTGGTCATGATTAGGGTTTCTTGCTCTCAATGGGCCACATGGTAAGTTGTGTGTGGATCGCAGAGAGTGGCATGAGCCTCCGCATGCAGAGTCTCCGTGGTGTCATGCACAACGAGCCACGTGATAAGATGCATGGATTGATGGTCTCCTCCGCCACCCGGATTGAGGTGAGTAACCGCACCACTACAAGGACCTACTAAGTAGTGGGAAATTGGGCATTCCAAATTGGGAGAAATTGGGTTGAGTCAATGGTACTGTCCCAGACAGATTGCTCAACACAAAAAGAGGAATTTTCATAATGCCATAGTAAAGTAAAATGAAATGAACCTATGAATGGCTTATTTATGTCTGCATATTAAGCTGGGATAGTAGAAAGTATTTTAACACCAGAAAAGTTACATACTTCCGTTTTAATTTAAATACTCAAGACGCAGTGCTATTTCAGCACTGATTGGGCCTGATTAAACTAGATCGTGGGAGGTTTGTAAATAAGATGCAGCTTTTTGCACTGAAATGCCACATGTAAAAGTCACGCAACTTTTTCATGAACTGACCCCTTTGAGTTTTACTAAGGCGCTAAGTAAAAAACTGTAAACTTTCTAATGATATAAATATTGTTTCTACTAAATAAAATTCTAAATATGTTCAGGGTAAATGTGACTCAAAATGATAGATTAGGTCATAAATGTATTAATTATTAAAATAAATGTAAAGGTTTAAAAAAAGTATTTTTTTGCATCTAGGTTCAACTTATTTACACTCACTGAGCAATTTATTAGGAACACCTGTACACCTACATATTCATGTGATTATCTAATCAGCGTGGCAGCAGTAAAATGTGTAAAATCATGCAGATATGGGTCAGGAGCTTCAGTTAATGTTCACATCAACCATCAGAATGGGGACAAAATCTGATTTCGACCGTGATTGTTGGTGCCAGGTGGGCTGGTTTGAGTGTTTCTGTAACTGCTGATTCTCTGGGATTTTCAAGCACAACATTCTCTAGAGTTTTTCCAAATGGTGCCAAAAGCATCCAGTCAGAGGCAGATCTGCTGATGGAAACACTTTGTTGATAAGAGAGGTCAGCGGAGAATAGCCAGACTGGTTTGAATTAACAGAAAGGCTACAGTAACTCCGATATCCACTCTGTACAATTGTAGTGAGCAGAATAGCATCTCAGAATGCACAACACGTCGAACCTTGAGGCAAATGGACTACAACAGCAGAAAACCACACCATACCATAATGTTCCTAATAAAGTGTTAAGTGAGTGTACACTGCTATTTAAGTGATATTAAGCAAGCATAAAACTAAGACAGTTTTAAAGTTTTTGTTATGTAGGATTCTCTAATGTAAACTGGCAATTTCAGAAAATGTTTTCCTAAGAAACTGAACAGCTAAAATATAAATGAATACAAGTGTTTATTAGTATAACCGAAAATCTAGAATTCAACCAGTGAAAACATTTTTAGACAAAAAAACAAAACTAATGTTGTCATACATTCCATCACACAATTAGCAAATATTGTTGGACCATGTGTCTTTTTACATTTGAGTGGCTGTTTTGTTAAGCTGCAGTAGTTTTGACATTCTGTTTTTATCTGAATAAAAGGAAAAAACTCACTGCTCCTTAAAGAAATAACACCTGCCTTTGAAATGACAGCCTTTGTCCAAATGCAGACTGTGGGTCTTGTTTTCATTCATCAGGAGTGACTTCTACTGTAAAGAATGTGGACAAATTATTAGAGGGAAACCCATGAGCTCACCTGTCTGAGTGATGCCTTTCAATTCTGACAGACCTGCACTTTGCCATTGTCGTTGCCCTCTCTTTATCCATTCATCCATTGACGTAAAATGAATGCAAAAATGTGAATCTATGAAAATGCTCGACAGTACATCATGAACTATCTTTGATAAAGAGAGAACCTTTGATTACAGTACAGGACAACTACAGTCCATGTACAAAGTAAACAAATACAATGTTTCAGTGGGCATATCAGTGTCAGATATCGATCAGCTGCGTGATTACAGCCCTAGCACTTTCTCCTATTGTGACATGTTGGCCTCAACAAGCTGTTGCTTTACACATAATATCCTTTGCTAAAGAAAACAATGTTGTGTATTGTGTAACCAAAACATCGCATCAGTACTTACCTGCAGGCTTTTATCCCAAAATGAGCACAACCGAAGACTACGAGTACATGTATGAAATAGACCTGCTGTTGTGAGAAACACTACTTGGGTTTCCTGCACAATGTGTGTGGCACAGTCTCTGTAAGGTGACCCAACTGGGACAGTTGAATTAGGCTTTATCAGTTAGCACCCTGGAGGTTTGTTGAGAGATAAAAACCAAGTTTTGCAACTTTTCCAATAAGTGACCTCTCTCTAAAAGTAATTATGGAACAGTGTGTCCTTTGGCTAAACCTGAAGTCCCTTACCAGAAGATATAATTTTAACATTTAAATTCCCCTCTGCATAAGTACTGCACATAAATATTCCATGTTTAAACATCTTTACACCAATTAAGAATTCTATATTAAAACACCCCAGCTGTCAGCATGAGGCCACATTCATTAATTTCTCCTTTGTTTACGATGGAGAGTTCCTCGCAAGAGATTTGCGGGATCAGACTAGAACACCATCATTCTTGCTGATAAACTCTTAATGAGATCAAGGAGATATTAATCAGAATTACCATGTTAAGGAGAACTAATTAACAATGTTCTGGCTGATAAGAGCATCTCTATTAATATATTTCACAGCTGAATATTTGAGGCAAATAGTTGCAATGGTATTTTAACACTTTGGTTTAGTTTAGTCCTGAGCTGGACTTACATGAAAACTAAAAATCATCACTGGAAAATGCACTGAAATGAAGTGCCATGCTGTGAGTAGACTCACAGAATCAATCATGATGAGCATTCAACTCTACATGATGTTATTTACATTAAACGATATATTAAAATACCCTCCACACAGTCAAATTAAACAAACTTACAGAACTATTAATTTATTCAGTTGTTAATTCTGCCAAGTATATTTTATCAACACTGACTGAGTAAAACCTTTTTGTTGATGCCATTGAACAGTTTTATATGCATTTTTATTTTGCCTCCATCTGTTTCCTTTTTTAATGTAAATGCTTTTCTTTTTTAGTATAGGTTCTCATGAAATTGAGGACAAACAAGCCAGAAATTCAGGAAAACCCCTATTCTGACGGTTACATAGTCTTCTGAGAAATCCTGGCTGTTTTCTGGCTTAAACAGGTGGAACTAGTCCTTCAGTGGGTGTCAGCAGTGAGGTCTTTAAACTGCTAAAACCCTGAGAGACTCCAGGGAGCCTAACGGTAAGTTCACACTCACCGCAGGCCCGTTCACACCTGACTGAACAGGACTGGGGCTGCTCTGATTCCCTCACATGCACACTTGCTCAGAGTCAGTCAAACTGTGGGGGAAATTATTATAAATATTATTATTATTATTTGACCCTATTTATACACTTCCCTACTCTATCTACAGTTACAATACATTATATGACTTCCCCTATTCATAGTTATACTTTAGATTGTAATGCTTTTTAACACAAGCAACCTATTTTAACGCAGCAGAAGTTAATAAAGTTAATCATATACGTGCTGTCATGCAAAAGCAGCATAATGTAAACAGTCAAAAGACTTTATGACATGATCATATTATAAGTGTTCTTTGCCTGCTTTAAGTTACAAAAGCAATATCTTCTTATAAACAGTGATAACATACAACACATTACAAGTCAAACTTATAATGAAAGTTATTTAATAAAAGTCTCCAAATAAGATGTGCAATCATTAAAGTGTATTGAATAGAGTCCAGTATAGAATCAGTTTGATTTTTTTTAATTATTCTTCGGTTTGTTTACACCCAAGAAGATTGGCTATGTAACGAATGAGGCAGCAAGGAGATGCGGATCTAAATGAAGACTTTTATTAAAAAGGTAAACAGGCAAAACACAAAGGAAAAACCCTCGATGGGGAAACAAAACATAAACAAGTAAACTCGGGCAGGGGAAACATTCCAGGCTTGACAACATACAATAACAGACAAGGAGAGAACAAGAAGCAGGGCTTAAATACACAGGGAGTGATGACTGAATGGGACACAGGTGAGAACAATGAACAAAATGGCAGTGATGATGACAGGTGGACACTGGGAAGTGTAGTTCTTTAACAAAATGGCAGTGAGACACAGGGCAGACAACAGAGGAACGTGACATAAATGATGTGATCCAAAGTGCATTTGAACAGCGGTGAAACACTTTCTTATGATGTGCTACATTCATACAGAAAGCAGACAGAGAAGTAAGTTTGAAGTAAGTTTGGAGCAGAAGAAATAGAAATAAACCCTTTTCTAGCATTTTACATACACGTGTTACCAGGCACGATCAGGTTTTTTTTTTTATCAAGAAAATACATGTTGGATCATAATTTCTTTTTTTCTAGTAAGACCTTTGATAATAGGGAAAACATCTTATACTTGATAATAATTTTTTTTTCCTGTAAAAATATCAAAAAATCCTTAAAACAAGATCAGTTTGATTGATCTTGTTTTAGAAACAACACTGCATAAGATATTTAGGTTTTTCAGAGAATGTATTTTTAACATGTGTATTTTGTCTTACTGTACTGGCAGAGTTTTTATAGTAAAAGTGCTGTGCTGAAGAAGTAATCTGAAGTATTTAGAATACGTTACTGGCCTTGAGTAATCTAATGGAATACATTACAAATTACATTTTACAGCATGCGTTCTGTAATCTGTAGTGGAATACAGGGCCGTGCAGAGACCTTTGGAGGGGCAGGTGCTCAAAGTATAAAAGGGGCACATGGAACAAGGCTTTAAATAGCGCGGTGCTCAAAATATCAATACAGTAATATATCGTGACACATTCCTTGCTGATTCACGTGATCGATCACGGATGATTCTGTATTGATCACGACAGCAAATGCTGTGATGCAGTTTTGGAAAAGAAACAGAACAGAAAAGACAATTTTAAGTTTAAAAGTTAAAAAATATTTTCTGTCCAGAATAATTAGAAACTGAAGTGTCTTAAGTTGTACCAACCTGATGGCTTTTTCTTCTCTGTTATACAGAATAATTAAGAACAGCCGTTATAGTAAAATCAACGTGGCCCATGTTTCGGTACAGTAGAGTATAGTTTTATTTAATGCCATGTCAGCATTTGTGGCTATTTTGATGGCAAAAACTGAATTACAAAAATACAAGAGTTCCATTAATATAATAAAAACAAAAACAAAGCAAACAGAAAAAATACAGCAATTTTATTTTACAGCAAATACAACAGATTTTGTACATTAATGTGATACCTGTTCTGGTAAAATCTTACTAAATTCCTTGAGTGAGTATGCTGCCTTTGCTGTTGTTGTTGCTGCTGCTAATACTGGAGTTGATCTGAGAGACTGTAGACATTAAAACAACAAACATATAGGAGATATATTAGCTGATTAAACAATTGTTATGTTACCATGACAAGATGTAGTAGTAGTAGTAGTATGTTTTATTTAATGCCATGTCAGCGATCAAAGCTATTTTCATGGCAAGAATTCAATTACAAAAAACAAATATCATATAAATACAATAAAAACAAAACAAATATAAATAGCAAGTCATATTATACAATATTTTTTTAAGATTAATATATGATAAGAAATCCAAAACCTTTTCAGGCACAATCTCATTAAATAAGTCCTTTAACGAGGTAACTTCATAAAAGAGCATTCTACTTGTGTTAAGACCAGGACAATCTAGTAAAATATGTTTGACAGATATGACAAGATGTAAAGATTGCTGAGAGTGTTTGGAACTGGCTCACTGACCTGCCAAGGCTGACTGCTCCAAGAAAATAAGAGGGAGATGCTCACAGAGGCTGCTGCACACCAAGAGCTGCAGGTAGAGAAAATAAGATACCAGATTCAAAAAAGTAAAATTATCTGAGAAAAAAAAAAACATTAATGGGGGATAGGATGATGGTGGCCATGGCAGGGGTGAGAGTGAGACACAAACATCTATATAGACAGAGGTGTGTGTGCTTGTCTGTCTACAGTACACAATACTGTGATCATGATTTCAAGTTGCATTGTGACTCTGAGATGTAGTTGGATTTTGATTGATTATGTCTAATCAAAAATATAAATAAAGAAACTAAAATGTGTATGTGTGTGTTCATTCTGTTGGCACCTACTAAAAATCACAGTGTAGCATTAATCTTACCAATAAGTGTTGATGAGTTGTTGTAGACTTTTATAACAGAAATTTCCTGTTGGCCATGTCCCTAAAAATGTTAATGACATTATTGTCATTTATTGGAATGTCCTTCTCAATGGCCAACAGAAGAAGGTCAGACAATCTCTCCTCTTTGCAAAGGCTGCGAAGTTTGGTTTTCACAAGCTTCAGTTTTGAGAAGGAACGTTCCACAGTTGCTGTGGACACCGGAAGTGTGCCATATGTCTTCAGCAGCAGAGTCATGTTGGGGAAAACTAGATGTGCATTGGTTTCCTTGACCACTGACAGAATAGAGGACACATTGGCTGGTGGTGGGCATGAGTATGACGTATGGAAGACCTTCAATTCTGTCTGCAATTTGTCTTCATCTTCAATATTGTAGAACTGGCACAGTTTCTTCACAGCTTGGAGTGCAGCTGTTGGAATGCTAGCTGTTTTCCAGTTCTCTGGGACTGTCAGGCAATGGAAGGCATGCAATATTTCCCATTTGGAATTATCTCCTCCTTTAAAGCATCTCTGAATAGTGGTCTTTGCTGTTGTAGAAAGAAAATATTTTTGTCATTTAAAATATAATTATATTTTAATCCTGTTCTGAATTGTTTTATTTTTATAATGATAATTCAGAGAATGAGAAAATCAGTATAAGCCTTATCAGTGTTGTTGTGATAATTATTTTAAGGCACTCTACATTTTTTTTTTAAATAAATACTGAAATAATAATAATATAGTTTAATTTAGTCAAAAGGCATAAAAAAGACAAGACCCCTCGACGCCTGTGAGTGAAACTTTTCTCCCTCAAACAGCAAGCTAACGTAACGTTACTTCTACAGGCTACACACAGCAATATTTACAACATATCTGCATGCTCTCTTCACGTCGTTCTTGTAAAATAATAAGTAAATAAACATCAAAATCACTTCACTGGGAATGAATCCCCACTTACCAGCTGCCGCGGTCGCGGTGTTGAAGATATCTTCCGGTAATTAAAAAATGCGCGTGCTGCGGCCGTGCGGCGTGAGGAATAGTCCCGGATGAGGTCGTCGTCAGGTGAAAGGTCATCATCTGGATCATTTTATTTAAGGCTAAATTATTAATCATACATTTTACTAATATTTAGATTTGGCATAGGCAGGCATTCACAAAAGGGCCTTTAATAAATAAAAAAAATGAGAGGAATTTTTTATTTGACAAAAGGGCACTTTGGGCACCAAGGGGCAAAGGGGCAGGTGCTCAAGCACCCAACGCCCCCCCCTCTGCACGTGCCTGGTGGAATACATTTCAATAAGTAACCCTCCCAACCCTGCCTATGCATGGCTTTTCATAAGTTGTGCATAAACCACTCTGGAATTCTCTCAGCCCTAGGCCTGAAATGGTAATAAAGGAAAGAAATAGCAGATATAATCTTCATTCTTTATACATATGCAAACAATTGGCAAAATATCCCTTCTAAATCAGCACCGAAACCAAAGGAACAACAGTCATTGTGCAAATCCTCAACAACTTTACACTGCACCTCAAATGGGAGTTTCTGCTTGGCACTAGAGTCAGCTTCACGTTTCCCTGTGCTGATCTCAGTACACCCAAGCAGGATAAGCAGGATAAGTCTACAGTGACCAGGGACGGAAAGAACTCCCTGGGAACAAAGCATGACTATTATCTGAAGGGGCAAAGGGTGGTCTTCCCAAATCTCAGGAATTCCTAACATGGACTAATGACAGGTCAACCAGGAGCCACACCAACAGTAATCTACTTTCAATTTGTTTGGGGAGGAAAAAGAAAGAGACGGCCAAGCATATGTTTCTGTGGGCAGAGTGTTAGCTTGGCGGTGTGCCCTTTCACATGGCAGACTCATAAATTGATCCACCCTCTATTGCCTAAAGTGATCTTCTGTCAGTGCAGCAAAGTATAAAGACGGAAAGGATAAAATGGAAGAGGGAGAGCATTATAAAAGTATGTTGCATGTGTTTAGAACACGTGACAGGTAAGAGGAACAAGGAAGAGCCATTGTCAAGGAGCTTACTTTAATTGGCAGAAGTCAGGACGATCCTTGTAATAGTGAGCTTTTATAAACAGCGGTGTTATTTTCAGACTGTTGTGACAAATTTGTATACTGGAAGAGATATTACATCAGATTGTCACTCCATTAGAAATACAATATTTAACAGTGTTGTTTAAAATTGTAACAAAGCCAGGGGTTTGAGATAATTAAAGAGTGACACGCACAAATATAAAAAGCAAAAGTTCACTAAGGACATCTGAGATCTTCAAATTGAAAGTGTAAACAGTGCATGAACATAGAAAATAAAACATTTAAAACTGACTAAAAACAAAACCTCACAAAAACAAATGATTAAACTAGCTCACATATCTCAAAAGTTAAAGTTAATGTCATATAATGTGACAATACTATATTACAGCACAGTAGATTATTTAACCCATGATATGAGGGTAATGGGTCCATTAGAGATAAGCTGGGTCTTGTCTCAGTGCTTCTTCAACAGTCAGATAACAACATTTTACAACCTCTGGTCTTAAAATTATAAGGAAGGGGAAGTTTAGCCCTTGGTAAGATCAGCAGTGGAGCTCGTAAATTACAGATGATCCGATGGCATAAGAACAGTTATTTAGTTAATATTCAGAATTCACCTCTAGATGTCTAATCTCAAATGTCAGTATAGCATGATTTAATCCGCAATGAGCATTAACTATGCAGTTAGAAGTGATTTGGAAAACACTCACCCACCACAAACCCCCAAACAGAACAAAAGCACAACTGTCATGTCACCTATACATTGTATGGAGCCCTTTCCCTAGTCACCTACAGCACGATCTCTGCGGCCATTAAGAATTTAAAGGAATAGTTCACTCAAAAATGAAAATTCTATCATAATTTACTCACCCTCATGTCATCCCAAAGCAGTGTGAAACCTATGAACATCTTGACGTCTGTTGTGCATTCATAAGTACATGAGAGAGGCTTGTTAATAGTGGCACGTGTTCACATGAGATCTTGAACAGAATTGATAAAAAAAAAGACGCAGGTTCTCTGTTCTCAGGCCACTTTGAATGAGCTTTTTTCAAAGCGCACGCTCATACACTTGCAGCGGAGAAAAACATTTTCACCGAAAAATGTCTTAGCCTAAATTCTGTGTTGTTTTTCACTAAAACGTATCGTATGTCTTCAGAAGACTTGAAATATTGTGCAATAGTCGCATGGACTAATTTTATGATACCTTTGAGTCCTGTTTTATGCTTTAAAGTGAGGCACTATCAACTGACATTTATTAAAACATCTCCGTTTGTGTTCTGCATAAGCAAAAATAAAATCATGCAGGTTTGGAACAATATGAGGGTGAGTAAATTATGACAGAATTTTCATTTTTGGGTAAACGATTCATTTTAGGGCTGATTTTCTATAAAGCTGATTTGAAGCAATATGCAGTATATTGAAAGTGCTGTTCACATACAGTTTTTGTCTTACGACTTTGCTAATGTAAAGTGCCATTTGATCTTTGTAAAGACATTACATAAATAAAACTTTGATTATTATTAGATTTGAAAACTACAGAAAATGTGTAAGTATGTTTTGACTTGCATTGTTTAAAATGAATGTTCAGGGTTCAATACAAGTTTAGCAAAATTAGCTGCATTTGTTGATTACAAAAAAATCCTTCAACTCACCCCTTGTTTATTTAAAATAAGCAAAGATTGTGGTTACTGTGAGACACTTACAATAGAAGTGAAAGGGGCCTGTTGATACATGCCAAAATGCCCATAGTTTCAAAAGTATAGCCACAAGACGTAAAAATTAAATGTGTTCACATGATTTTAGTGTAAAAAAATCTTGTGGCTATACTTTTGAAACAGCGTGTTTTTTAACGTTTATGGACTGGCCCCATTCACTTCCATTGTAAGTGCTTCACTGGATCTGCGATTTGTGCTTCTTCTTTTTTCTTTTTTTAAATATACAAGGTTTTTAGTTTTCAGTGGTAATCAGAATGATGGCACAAATGCTGCTGACTTTAACTTGTATTAACATTAATACAACCTTAACTTGTATTGAACTATGAACATTTCTTTAATAGTGACAGTTTGTGTGATTGCATGCCCTGTGCATGGCTTTCTAAAATGTGCATCTTGTGCAACTCCTACAGCATGTGTACATTGCTGTGGAATTCTATGTCCTTAGGCCTAAAATATTAATGAAGAAACATAATAGCAGATATAATCAAATTGACTTGATAGCAAATAAACTGACTTAACTTGTATACTGTATTGGTTTGCTCTCTATTTGTCAAGTTTTATGGATCTAGAAACCTGGCAAAACTGTTACAATCAAGTGATCACATTTGTGGTGATGTCCAAGCATCTGCCCTCCTCCCCACAGGGTCAACCGTGTTTACAGTCCACATAAGAACAGGAAACCAGATTAAGCTTTCTCAGCGTTTCAGGGTGTCATTCAATTCAGCTCATTCTTAGAAAGGAGAAAGCACATTTCACAGGTCTAATAGTAGAGTTTAGGGGAGTCTGAGCTTTTATCTCTCTGTCCCCTCTTGTGTTTCCGTTAGAGCTGGGTCTCTATCACAGCCCGCCTTTGGTCACTCTTGTCTGTAATAAAGTGATTACTGCTGATCAGGCCTCAACAGAACAATGTGCTGGAAGCTGGTGCTGGACTGAGCAACAGACTGTCACAAAATGAACCAGTTATTTCTATAACCTGTTATATGTTCCATTTAAAAAACAATTTAAAATAAAATGCATAAGTGATGTTTTTGTTTAATGCTGTGTTAATGAGAAGTTTTGCAAACTAGAATGTGAGAAACATTTTTTATGGTTCTAGAAACCTTAATACATGCTAAAACATTCTTTAGATGTTTAGGTATAATCTAATGTAAAATGGTGCATATTTCAAATTAACACTTAATTCGTCAATTCCAAAGCATTAACAAACTAAACCTTAAGGATGAGTGGATCTCCCCCTAGGTTAAAGCAATAGTTCTTTATAGTTCAGGAGTTATTTATAAGTCCAAGCAGCTCTTTTTCATACAATGAAAGTAAATGGTGACAATAGCAGTCAAGCAAGATTTTATCGACTTGAATTTCACTCAACAAAGTTATCGTATGACTTAAGTGTCCCAAACTTTTTTGGCTTAAGTAGCCCCACAACTTCATCAGTAAGGGTCAATACCCCTTCATCAACACAAAACCAAAGATGTGCTTAAATATCATCTAATGTTCACATTAATATGGTAACATCCCTGATATACAAAACAAAAAGGTGAAGTTAGTTATGATGTTTTTTTCATCAACAAAAACAAGCAAAATGAGCCGTGAAACTGACAATTAGAATAATTAGAGTGAAACTATAATTGCGATATACAGTATATATACGTATATATATACTGATGAGCCAAAACATTATAACCACCAATGCAGACCTATCAGAGTACCCATAATGACCCGTGTCCACTGTCGAAAGTGCCTACAATGGACAAGAGAGCATCTGAACTGGATCTTGGAGCAGTGTAAGAAGGTTGCCTGGTCCGATGAGTGCCATTTTCTTGTACATCATGTGGACAGTCGTGTACATGTGCACTGTTTACCTGGGGAAGTGATGGCACCTGGATGCATTGTGTGAAGATGAAAAGCCAGTTGAGGGTGTGTGATGCTCTGGGCAATGCCACCTACCTAAACATAGTTGCAGGCCAGGGACACCCCTTCATTGGTATTCCCTGAAGGCAGTGGACTCTTTCAGCAGGATAATGCTCCCTGCCACACAGGGAGCATTATCTACCATTCATCCTTAAGGTTCAGTTTGTTAATGGTCTGGAATTGAGGAATTAAGTGTTAGTTTGAAATATGCACCATTTAACATTAGATAAACCTAAACATCTCTTAGAACGTTTTAGCATGTATTAAGGCTACTAGAACCTTAAAAATGTATGTTTCTCACATTCTAGTTTGCAAAGAAGAGAAGTCACACAGCTTCTTTTAAAAAAATAAAAATTAATAATTGGTTGTTGTTTTTGATTACCAACTGACTGAATAGAAATGGTACTAAACGAGACATTATTCATTAACATATGGATTGCTCGGATCTCGTCTTTGGAGAAACAATACAAAAAGAAAAGAGTCAAACCAAACTTGACTGATCTTAGGGTTTAAAGAATCTATATCGAGATCATTAAAACACGATTAATCAGAAAATCTATGTATTTACCTAGCCCTAATCCCTATTATATTTTTTTTTAAGTCATACATTTTATTTTATAGATTAAAAAAGCAAATAGCATTCTTGTTAGGTACCCCCTGGAACCTGCTTATGTACAGACTTTATGGTGGCTTTATGGTCCTTTATAGAGCTTGACATACCTTTATTGTATAGCAAAAAATCATAATATCTGAATCAGAACTTCTGAAATGTGTTTCATCGGAGTCATACCGGTATGGAACAAAATGAGGCAAGTAAATTATGAATTTTGGAAAACTATCTCTTTTTGTGTCTCTGCAAAGACAAAAAATAAACAAATAAAATAAAATGTTATTCTATTACATAATCTATCTAGTAAACCCTGAACCAAAACTGTGTTTTTATTTAGAAGTTATTTTTGATGCTTTGACCATTATAGACGTATGTATCCTTGGCACAGACAGCTATTGGAATAGGAGCCATGTCTGACTTGCCCCTTCAGTTCCCTAGTGTGCTTCAAATGATTTGTGACAGGCATATGAAACATCAGGGAGCTCAAAATCAGGGACTCAAAAACACGAAAAGGAATATTCAAAGGAACTAAAATACTATTTTACATACATACACTTTATATACTCTCACCAACTACTATATTAGGTACACCTGTACATCTGCTTATTCATTCGATTATCTAATCAGTCAGTCATGAGGCAGCAGTGCAATGCATAAAATAATATGGGTCAGGAGCTGCAATTAATGCTCAACATGTGATTTGGACCATGGCGTGATTTTTTGTGTCATTAACATTTTAGTGATTCATACATTAAAATAAATAAATAAAAATTAGGACAAACAGAACATAAATACATGGAATCATTTATATCTATGTTATTTCCAGGGATATACAGTACATATTGAATTCTAAAATACAATTCATTTTTATAACATTGACCTTCCATTCTTTAATGATTCTGTATAAAGTTCTAGCAAAAGTGGAGACAGTTTGACATATAAGAAAAAATAAATAGTGTGTCAAATCAAAATGATAAAGACCACATTCCAACATTAATGCAACAATCAAAACCTGAGCATCCCCCAGAAAAAAAAACAAAAAAAAAAACAGAAAAGGAAAAACGTGTTCATTAACCCTGTGCATGACAGTGCCAATTGCTGTCCATTCATCTTAACACAAACAGTCCATGCATGCCTATGAGAACCCCCATTACAACCTTGCTGTCCGATTGGTCAAGTCTAGTGTTTCTAGACAAATTTTGTGAGACAGAATTAAACAGCAAAAGATAATATATAAAACAAACTCCAGCCAATAGGCAGAATAAGCACAAAGAGTGTGTAGATTCATCTGTAAAACTGTCCAGAAGGTGTGATCCTCTACAAAATAAACTCCTGCCAATAGGCGGAACCAGCACACAAAGAGTGCACAGATTCCTCAAACAGTCCAGATTCGAAATCACTGAGATCACATTTTTCCCCCATTCTGATGGTTGACGTGAACATTAACTGAAGATAACTGATGATTTTTTTTTTTTTGCATTGTACTGCTGCTACACAATTGGCTGATTTAGATTTTCCCATGAATAAGTGTGCAGGTGTACCTAAGTGGTCAGTAAGTGTGCATCGCAATGATTTTTTTTTTTCTGGTAGATGATTAGAAATAAAGGTTATGTAAATGTACAGGTGAAGCAATAGACTTGCTAAACACTTCCTTGTTAAACCTTTTCAGGTAGGGATCTGCATTGTGTGCAAAGGCAATCAGAGAAGAACATTAGCATAACTGAAAAGGTGCCCATCAGCAAATGTGATGACACACACTGTAACATTTGGACTGTTATTACATCCACAGTCTAGAGTTACTCTGTGCTCCATGTTGTATGGATACATCCCGCCTTAGCCCTGCTGTAGGCAGCCGGTATCCAGTGGCGGGAAGCAAAAGGCTGCTAGAAGCCTCTTCTCCATCCCCGGAGGACCTTCGGTTGTACAGACTGTTTGTCTTACCAGTGCCTGGAGGCAAAGACTGACATTTTTCTATATGAAGATCTCCCAGGTGCCTGAAACCATTCTATAAAAGAGCAAAAGCATGCGCACAGAAACTGTAATGCAATTCTTCTCCTTTCAGAGGCCTGACGGAGAGGTAAACGGATCTGCGTTGGCCTGGCTGAGAGCAAGGAGGAGGGGGTGCGATTAAGGATGCCTCCGGGGCATGAAGCAGGATAACCAGGCGAGGATGATTCATCTCACTGTGAGAAAATCCAAGGGATATGCCATGGCGACACCCCACCCTCTCTGTCTAAAGAGCACTGTTACCTGCTCCCACAGCCTCTGGTCTGTAGAGGGATCATGAAGAGATGGCAATTTGGATCAGGATACAGTAGTTGTTAGTCTTAATTGACTAGTGCATCCTCACTCATTTATTTCCTCTACTGTCAGGAAAAGCCAAATAGGGATTGTAGTGCTACGTTGTCTCATAACAACTCATACAAGATGGTATATTTCATACGAATTGACTCATATGAAAAGTTAAGACTTTAATTTGCCTAGAGATCAACCAATCAACAAACAGAATTTAAACTCAATATAGTACAGGTATCAATTTTAACAAAGAAAACATCTGTCAAAACATGTCAAAAACCGGTAGTATGCTTCCGTACCCCAGTGTTTTCATACTTCTGTGGTTAACAAAAGTTATTATACAGTCAGATGGTCATTATTGCAAAAAAAAAAACCTGATAACCCTGTCGAGGTACTTCATACAGGAATAAATACCAAATAAATATATAAATATATTAATAAATGGACAATAAATAATTATATGATTTGACATTTTAAAAAATGTGAGAAGAGGCCACAGAATGACACCAGAGACATGAAACTAGCATAGCTATGAAGAAAAATTGGTCAATTATACATTTTAATAGTCGTTATACAAAGATATATATATATATATATATATATATATATATATATATATATATATATATATATATATTATTTTTTCCATTTGATGCACATATGAAGTTTTTTGTTGTGCACTTTTGTACAATTTTTACAACTTCCCTCTCAATGGATCTTGGACTTCAATCATCATTCTGATTTTTTAATCTAAATTGGTTTGGTGTTTGGGATCCATTTCATTTTTGATTTATATATTTAAAGTTGACAATATGCAGAGTATTTATTTCGGATGGCCACGTATAATTATGTTCTCTACTCTAAAAGTGTAATGATATATACTGTGTAATTATGATTAACTGGTTATTCTGTAACTGGTATTAAAATAATGTTAAATCTTGTAACTGCTGGAACCGTTACACAATCCATTAGTGAACCTGTTACCGAGGCCTAAGGGAAACATTGATAAGCAGCCATGAGCTTTGACCACCTCTCATAACAAGAGACCAAAAAGAAAAGAAGGTAATTTGTCTCATTGCCAGAGGGTGGTATCACCTTCTCGTGATCATGCCCCCCCCCCATCTAAATTTTTGACATATTGTGTTCACTGTAATTGAAGCCTCTTCAAACTCTCTCTCTCTCTCTCTTTCGGTCTTTCTTTCTCTCTCCCTATTTTTTTTCCTTGTGCCAATGTCATCACCCCTAAAGCTGTGATCTCCAGGGAACTCAGAGATCAAACAAACTGTTTCAAGTTGACATTTCTAACGGAAGTGGTGAAATTTGCAAAGCTCTGGAACAGTAAGAGCTTAGACAACATTCCAGAGGTCTGTCATCCATCTTAGAGTAATTTCTAATTCATGCAAGTCTATCTGATTAAAGCTCCTAAAATAGAAATTCATTCATTTAATGAGAAATCATTAAAACCCCCTCAATTATAGTTAAACGGTAGCCTCATTACTTTGTGTTTATTGTGTTGTTTTCTAATTAAGCAAACAAAAAATATGTGACAAAAAGAGTGTTTTTCAGAGTGTTCAGGTAAACATAATATAGGTATAATATGAAAAAATGACCATATAAACAGAATAATGGAATTTTAAGAGCTCCAGAAATGGTGCATTTTCAAAATTACACCCCATTATTTTTCTAGTAGCAAACCGCAGAATAAGTGATGAAAATAAGCCACTTCATTTATTAATTGTGCAATTTCAAAATGGAAAATTCTTAAAAGAGGCATGAGAGGACAACAGCAGTGTTTTCAAACACTCATTCATACCATGTACATGAGTGCTGGGCTCAAGTACATCTCATTCAGCCTGTGTTGCAGCCGAGATTTGCAGATGTTTTGAGCTTTTGTAAATAGCCTCTTGTTCACGGTGCAAAACCATTTTGTAATTATCATTTCCCACAGACAGGAGAGTTGCCTCATTCAGTAGTCTGTATCACAATAAACCCATCCCATAATTTGTGTATATAAGGAGGCCTGATTACTTATAATGGGTTGCAGCTTCTCCAATGGGACTGCTCATTGAGACAAAAATAAGTATTCTGTTCCACTAAAACACTCATGATAGTTTATAATGGAATAACCTTTATTGCATCAACCATATAAGGCTCAATATTATTTAAGCCATAAGAATTACTGCACAGGTAGAGCCAATGTCTGTTTTAGTAACAGTAATGGTAAAACAACAGCACAAACCAAATGGAAACATCTATTTGTAAAACATTTCCAAGGTGTCAAGGGTATGGTGGAAGGTTGTGAAACACGTGTGTATGTGTGATGTATTCTGAAATCTTTCTGAGCCAGCTCTGGGCACTTTGAAACAGGAAGACCCCTCAAGCATTTTAATGAAATCATGGAAAAGGTCAGAACACTTTCCCATATGGAACAAAACCTTGCACATCCACAGACCTGCACCTGCACCAACTCACAAACTCACACTCAAAACAGCCTTACGGATCACAACAGAAACACAGTAATGACACCAACAGACATCATGACTATTTTTATCTGATAAAGCAATCAAGCCAGATCCATGAGATGACGTAAAATTGAAGCCAAAAATAATAAAAAAAGAAAACATTTAATAAATATTATATAAGAATTAAGTAGTTACAGCAATACAGAAGTGCTGTTTCACCAAATGTCATTGGGATTAAAGGATATTTCACCCAAAAATGAAAATTCTCTCATTATTTATGCACCCTCATGCCATCCCAGATCTAGATGTGTATGACATTCTTTCTTCTACTGAACACAAACTAAGATTTTTAAAAGAATATTTCAGATCTGTAGGTCCATAGAGTACATGCTATAAATCTCCACTTTCACTTTCACATTCACTGCAAACACGGATCACACTCACTTTAGTGACATAATAACTTTACAGACTCATTGTAAATTTAATTGGAACTGGAAAAAAAACTATATATATATATATATATATATATATATATAGAACATATATATATATATACATATCAAACATATATATAAAACAAGCATCCTAGGTGGATAACTTTTGAAGTTGTCTGAAAGAATATCCAGAGAGTGTAGTCCTGTAGTCTAGGCAAATGGTGGCTACTTTTAAGAAGCTTAAATATAAGATGTTTTAATTTGTTTAACATTTGTGCTTGCTATATTATACGCATATTTCCATTTGTTATGTCATAGTTTTGTTGACTTTACTGTTATTTTAAAACGTGGAAAATAGCAATATTAAGGAATTAGTAGGTGTGCCCAAACTGTTGACTGGTAGTTTAAATTGCAACGGCCAGAACAAAAACCAGTGACAGATCTCCAAGAGGAAATCATTAGATAAGACATTACAGCTTATGTCCTTACATTGCTGGGTAAAACTGGAGAAGAGTGTTTTTAAGACATAAATACCTTTCCACAGCTATTTAAATCAGGAATTTTTGCAACCTTAAATAAACCTATACATTCATATTCCTATTCTGCTATATTCTGATAACAGTTTGGTTAACACAGTTGACTGCTGCATTTGGGAAGCTCCAACCTCTATTTATTATAGTGAAATCTGCTAAAACCATAGAGCCTTTTCCAACAATAACACTACTCATATTGGTGTGGCCGGCATTACATATTATTGCATCCATAGACCCTGCTGGATTTATCAGTTGGCTGTTTGTCAAAATTCATTCAGCCTTTACCTGTCAATGTCCTCCCACACAATGGTACAAGTGTAAACCACATCTTTAATAATCCTGGTCTTAAACACAATATATGAAGAGGCTAAAACAAAGAAAACAATTATATTTTTAGTTGAGATGTTCAATAGAGCACTAAACAGGCTAATGCTGACAAATAATTGCAAAATAAATAAATAAAAAATCTGTCATTACACTATTCATATTTTGAGGATGAAACCGACTAAAGTTATATAAAACATGCATTTTATGATGAAATAAAAGTACTAAAAGAAAGCCTTGGTACAGATTGTTGTTGTGTGCTGAGCTTGAAGGATTGAGAATGAGGTGTTGATTTTAACGCATGACACCCTATGTCTATACTTGAAATATAATTGCATCTCTAACTTAGCACTAAACACTTCACAAACACCCTGCAGCAAAAATCTTATTTCACGCTGCTTTCTCATGGGCAGGGGAAAATGTCAGCCTCCTTCTATAATATTTGTTGTGGCTCTCATATACCAATTTTCTCCAAAGTTGAGTATCCTGAGTATGGTATGCCAATGCTGGCCCAGACCATAACCCCCCATGGAGTTGAGAGGACCCAGCCCATGTCTAACCCTGTCTGAGAAGATCCTACAGGAGACATTTGCACCACCCTGTCCACCACCATTGTGTCCAGCAAGGTGTTCAGAAACTCAAATCCTATGAGTCTTTATGGAGCTACTTGAATGTTCTGCTTAAAGGAATTTGTCATGTTTCCATTGGAACATGATTCACAGTAATACCCCAACGGTTACATATAATCCCCTATAATTACTACAAGCCAAACTAATGGTGAGAAAAAAGAATATACATTTTACACAATATACACTAATCACATCTTTCATAGGAACTTTTCGGAATTACTTTTAATAACTAATTACTTAATATATGAATACACCCAGAAAGAGCTCAAATGAAAGTAACTAATAAAGGGTATTTAGTTTATTTAGTAGATTTCCTCACATGATGACTCTGCTCTAAGCATACAGAATAATCTGTGTTAAGTCAAAGTCTTTCTAGATTCTGATAGCAGCTATTTTATATGTAAACAAGCGGCATACAAGAGAAGCTCCTATCTAATTGAATGGGGAAAGACCTACAGTAAATCTACAAATGGTTCACCAAGATTGAGACCAAAGAACATATTTCAAATCAGCAGTAAAATGTGATAACATTGGAATCATACATTTTGCTTCTTTAGAATACGCAAAAAAAAATCCTTGCAATTTTTCTGGCTTGTGTAGCTAATGCGCATTCGCGTTCTCGAGTTGATTGACAAGAGATGTCTGTATCTAAAAGGTGATTAGCGGTGTTTCTTTTTCTACATCCATTGACCGTTTGGCATTCCAATTTCTCCCATTCACTTTAATAGAAGTGGCCTGTCTCTGCTAAATAGTCTATGGTCTAGTACTGCCCATTTCTGCCTATGCTAAATACGAATAAAACTGAACCCAATTTTGATATTTACAGCTACTGTATATCTTTAGTGCACTACAAAGCCAAAATGCAGTAAATTAACCTACACTGAAACTGGAAAAGAAAAATACCTTCAAAGGTTTTTGGTTGTCTCACTCAGGTTTATCTGAATCTAAGCATAGTTGAACCAAACCTGTCAGACCGAGGACAGATCATAATCTAAGAGACCTGGTTGTGTAATTACTGTGTTTTGCTTTTTGCAGGGCAGTATGAGTTATCCTCATATAGCAGTGGTCATTAGTGTTAGTCCTTCTTGATAGACAATGGTCAATATAGATGTGGGACAGGTAAAATTAAAGGTTGGGTCTTGATGTGGTTCAGACTCACCTGCACCAAAGATTTGGGGATGAGGTCTGAGAGCAAAGCGGTGTCCTCCTGGAGAGTCGTCGGAGGCCTGAAGTCAGGCCTGGGAAAGGAGCTGCATGCTGAGGCCCATGAGGAGCTCTCTGCCAGTCAGTGCTGGCCTCCTGCAGCCTACAGACCAGGACACACCAAAGAGAACACACAGGTGAGTGTAAGGGAGATGAAGGATCTCTGTGTGGTGGCTTAGATATAATACTGTCTAATGTTCTCAAAGGAAAACAACTTACTGGATGATGGACAAATAGGCCATACTTGAGAACAATGCAAAGAGACTATGGTTTGATTTGCTTGAAATTATTGTGTGATGCATTAGGGGCTAGAGAAATTATGTTGGAAAACATTTATTAAAAATGTTAATTAAAGCATAATATGGTAATTGTCTTATAATGCTAGATGTAGACTATGTACAAGGCTCTAATGTAGACTATGTACAAGGTTCAATCATTAAGAATCACATGTGTCTGTATTCAGGAATGCAATACCTCACTTTGATGAAGAAGCAACAACACTGCTAAATGCACTCAGTAGCTTGCTTGAAGTGTATTATCAATGCAGCCATGTGTAAAGTAGCAGTGCATGTAGCATTTAATCAATTAGCGCTCTTCTAACAACTTGATGTTGTCTTGGAAATCAGCCTGAACTGTGAAAGTGTTTATTCATTTAAGCTGCATAGGCATTTCTAAAGCAAACTATGCCACATGGCTTATTATGAACATCTACACTATGTATCCAAAGCTGTTTTGCATGTAAAGAGTGTTGTGCGCTGCTTTCAATATTCCATAAATCCTGGCAGGAGGTAGGGGTGTGTTTCCATGATGGTTATTCTTTTGTTACACGTTCCAAAACAGCACATTTTCCAGGGGATCAAACACGAAGGTCGAGGATAAAAAAAATAAATACAAATTCAGCACTATTACCCTTTGTTAGCCAACACCAGCACCTCTTAACATACAACATTACTTAATGTCCCAAACTCCAATGCAAAGGCTTACAGTTATTAACAAAAGCATTCATCAATAGATGATTTTAAAGAAGCACAGAACAGAGATACACACAGCTTGATGGTATTGAGTCTGGAGATATTCACATTATGGTTAGATGTGCGTGCATTTGAAACTAATCACAAATCAAAGCGGAACCCACCTAAGCCTGGGGAAGAGTGCAGAGGAACTATAGGAACTCAGCTGGATGCCACTACCTGGACTATTAGTCATCAAACAATAGGTACCATTTATAAATGCTGAAAGAAGAAAGAGACAGGACAAATTAGCTATAGTGCACTGGGTATCATTATAGTTACTAACAATAGACAAATATGTTAAGAATTAAATGCATTTATGTTACAGATAAAATACAAACAATGCTCAGACGTTCTGTCAAATTTCCTATTCAAATCCATCCTATTTAAGTGTCTAATTTTGTCAATGTTTATTAGCTGGTGAGAAAATATGCATCCTTTGTATAGCATTTTGGCCAAACAAAATGCATTTTAGAAATGATTGCAGTTAGCTTGACTGATGAAAGAAATTGCATTGTGAATTAAAAGGTCCATGGTGGTGAGCTGTCCAGGTGAGTAAGGTGCATGTGTGGTGCTAAGTGGTGCCACTGGTTTGTACAAGCCTGTTAATATGTCACGCAGACCATTGCATGCACATTCAGGTTCTGCTTGAGCCTACCTGGCCCAGCAGAATGAGAAGTAGCTGACATGCATTGACACCATATGTGGGTGCGGTTACACTAATTCTAGATCAGCTAGTTTAGGGCTTAGTCAGACTGTACAGTTGCCAAAACAGACACGTTGAGATGCACGTTTTGGATGGATGGTGACATGTTGAATAACCATGTTTTCAGAGTGTGACATATGTACACGTTGATGAAACAACCAAATTAAGTAATATCCATGGGTAGATAATATGAGTATATATCCCCATTTGAGGGTTCGACTAATGTATGGCTGGACAAAATGGGAGGTCATTTAGTATCATGTCTCTTTTATGAGTAGTACCTAGTGGGATTTTTCAAGATTCCAGCAGGCAGGGCGAGGCTGCCCACAGAGGAATGTTGTTGCTGTTTTAAGTGACTATTACTACCTGCTGGCTCTCTTTCACTCAGGCCTCTATTGCCTGGGGATTCGATTGGATTGGAGTTGTAAAGTCTTGTTTTCCATGGGGCTGGTCCCAGGGGTAAACTGATGGAAGGTAGGACCCTCATTCAGGCCCAGTGGGGGGCTAGAATCACAGGCCTGCCCTAGCCTTTGGGCTGCCCTGCTTCCAGCTCAAGAAGCCTCAGCACGACATGCTATCCGAGTTACACAGCTCAAGAGCCAAAGCAGCACATAACAAATCTATACGTTAAGCAAAAGAATCCATCATTCATGCATGAAATGCAAATTTTTTTCATCTTTGCATTTTGTTAATTTTCACAATAAATGCTTTTAAATATTTGTGTTGATTTGATGGATGTGTTGCTATGATGTGAACAGAAAACACTGCTTAATTCTCACAGGTGGAGCTGCACCAGATGCAGGACTCCACCCTAACAGTTCCAATCCCACGCTTTTACAGGGGTATGAAAAACACTACTCTTGACATCTGCTTTGTCATTAAAGCACACATAGAGCTAAAGGAAGAGGTGAGACACAGGGCTTCCCCAGCCATGCAAATCTCAAAAATAACAAAGAATGGTCGGTCTAATCCCAGTGGGTCTAGCCTGGGTGGTACAGGCCACTTAGGATGACATTTTGAAGTTTGAAGAGGTGAGGCAAAGTTCCTCATGTCCAGGGTCCTTATATGTGTGTGTTTATGCTGTTGAAGTCATTGGGTGTTAGTTGCTGCTTTGAACTTGGTGAAGTTCAAGTTTGTTAGGTTACTCTTCAGTGTGGGGCGGCTGTGGCTCAGTTGGTAGAGCCAACGGTGAATGAGTCAACAGTGTAAAGCGCTTTGAATACCGATAAGGTTAAAAGGGCGCTATATAAGTGCAGACCATTTACCATTCGCAGTTGTGATGCACCTTAGCCTTTTGTTGGGTTACACTAGTAATGGAAAGAAAGAAAAACAGTTAAAGCATCCTGAATTTCCAAAATTCCTAAAAATTCCATATGTTAAAGAGTCGTCCACAATATAAATAGTCACAACAATATATTTTCACTACCAGTCAAATGCTTGGTCCCAAGAATATTTAGATTTATTAATTTAGCTGACAAAACTTATAAATGAGGAATTGAGCAAAAGTGACTCAGCCTAAGGAGGCAATAATTTGAAAAGTGCTTCAATACAAATGTTCAAATTGCTCAGAGAAGTACAAGTAGAGAGGAAGGTGAAAGACAGTTGTGAAAGAATAGATTTTGTGCATTAGTAGGGTCAAGTGCTGATGGAAGAGATGCATTTTTAGGTGGAGTTCTGGAGGTTGTTACACCAATGAGGAAAGGTGGAACTGAAAGTTCATGAAAGAGATGATGTGCCTCTATGAGATGACACCATGCAGGCACCGCTCACCCGTGTATCGCAAGTATCTGGAGAGCACATAGAGTTGAAGTAGTGAGATTAGAAATGGGCAGTTCAATGAAGAGAGGTGTGATTTGTGTTCCCCTGGGCTCGTTGAAGACCACACGTGTCGCCACGCTCTGGATCAATTGCAGATGTTTGACTGTACCAACAGGAAGTCCTGCAAGAAGAGCATTGCAGTAGTCCAGTCTCGAGTTGTGTGTAATATTTTTCACATTCTAGAGTAATAGTAAAGCCATCCAAACTAATGCAAAACAAAAATGGAAGTATGAGAATTATGTAATGACAAAGAATGTTAAACAATTCAAAACTTAGCTTAATAGTAGCCACCCCTCTGCACATGCTGGGCATTCTCTGAACCAGCCTCATGAGGTATCCAAATGGATGCTTTTTTAACAGTATTGAAGGAGTTTTCATACTGGACACATGTTACCTTTGCTATCCGATTAAAAAAATATACACCTATTAGCTCCAATATTAAAATCACCTGCCTAACATTGTGTAGGTCCCCCTCGTGCCGCCAAAACAGTGCCAACCCACATCTCAGAATAGTATTCTGAGACGCCATTCTTCTCACCACAACTGCCAGATGGGCTGGTTTGAGTATTTCTGTAAATGCTGATCTCCTGGGATTTTCACACAACTCTAGAATTTACACACAAGTCTCTAGCCTTGCTGATGGTTAGAACTGACAAAGTCCACGGTAACTCAGATAAACGCACTGTACAACTGTGGTGAGTTCTGAGATGCAGGCTGTGGCTGTTTTGGCGGCACGAGGGGGACTTACACAAAATTAGCAGGTGGTTTTAATGTTGTAGCTGATCTGAAATTTTTGTTGTGTAAAGAAATGTTTACATAGATCAATAAATAAAAAGCCTAGAAGGCTTATTACAAGCATTTAAGCACAAGACTTTAGATCAAAAAGCAGATGCTACTTTTTTTATTGTCTAGATCTATTAACTTATTTAAAACAATCAAGTGCATGTGGTCACTTTTTCATAATAAGACCAAAAAAATAAAAAATATATAAAAAAATTGAAAGGACCCATTTAGACTCATGACTGTGTGAAGTATTTATATTGAAAAATTTTAGCTTAAATTTGGTGTTTTTATGGGGGAAAAAATATTATTATGATTTTAAATATTATGATATTTGTTGATTATTTAATGACATTTGGTCATAAAATATTTTACGTGTGTGTGTGTGTGCAAAATTATATAAAATATTGTTTTACATTTTATGAAGCCAACATGGACACAAACGGGACATTTCTACAAACTCTACAAACATGTTTTTTGAAGTAAATTTTTAAAAGATTTAGAATTTCTATATCTGACAACTTATTTGTCAATCACCAGAATAAAAAAAAATAAACAAGATTCACAATCAAAAGCATATATATATATATATATATATATACACTGAACAGAGTTAACATTAATGTACTTATGCTGAAATATTGCATGAGTAGAACATTCAAACGGAAACAGCTGAGGAGGGCAAGAATGTTCCTGCAGTGTTTGTCATTCAAGGTGATACTGTGGCTAAACTCTTCAGCACCTCTTTGCTCTTTCCTCTGTTTTCACAGGTGCTTGCTGCTGGTTGATTTAGGCATAAGTGAGAGCATTAGATTGAGCGATATGAGGAAATAGGTGGACAGCCCACGTCATCACATGCCCAGGGTCAGGTCTAATGAAATGAGGCAGAGAGCTCATGTCTAACAATGTACGAATGCTGATTCAACAAGGCTGGTGCAAGGGCACAAAGTGTATTTCACCCACCTATATTTCTGCATCATAGTCATAAGAGTTATACACCAATTTTGTTATCGCATCTCATGGGGATCATTAAGGAAACTGTGTCGGCCCAGCAGCCATAATGTTCTTCATAATGCTTTGGAGAACATTGCACACAGAGTGTATTTCCTCCATCAACACATACTTCCATTGTGATGATTCATGTTTCTCTAGGGTGAAATTTAGGAAACAATCATAAAAATGCTGCTGATCATTGGTGTTCTGTTCCTTATGTAAAGTTGAATCATTTAGGAATTAGGAAGGCTAATAATACTGAACTAAATACAAATTGTAATGTCACATTTATGTTAAAAATGGTTACAATGGCTAAAATAGACCACAATATGCTATTGATCCCTGGATTTGTATCTACCCTAAATGGCAGGTATGTAATCCCATAAAACGTCCTCATCCTCATTAACCACTTCAAGTGGTCAGAAACAGCACCGCATAGCTGCATATCAGGGTGAGTATTTATGGAAGAATAGAGTGCAGAGGATGACAAAAAGAAGGTAGCCCTGCAGGCACAAGCACACTGTCCCAAGATGACATGATAAAGATCTGGTCTCTCCTGGACATTGCTGCTGCTCCAGGGCAAGACAGTAGGATGAGTAAATATGTGCCATCAGATAAACCTGTCTCTCCTGTTCCTCCACATTATACTCCCCACCGAAGTATCCAAAGAAGTGAATACAAATTGAGCCCAACTGCTCACAAAGCACAGCCGTCATCTAGTCTTCAAGATCCAAGTTCGGATCATTTTGTAAATCCCAAACATGGGTGCACATATTTAAGCAGTTTTCCATTGGGTACTTGGAAAGATTATGATTTATCTTAAAAATGTAAGGGCGGTCAAATGTGATGCTATTTGATTGTAAATACATTAAAAACACAATTCACATAAATCAATCAATTCTATGTCACTGAAGCTCTATGATTAACATGTTTTTCCATTTCTGAGTTCAAAATCATCTGTATATTTTTTTTGGGGGGGGGAGTGGTGTAACCATCCAGAGACAATACAATAATTAACGAATGCATTTAAAGAAAAGTCCAATTTAAAGCTGACATTCTTGAAAAAATTATGTTTGCATAAATAGATTTGAATAATCTTTTATATTACAGAGGAACCCTTATGAAAAGACAACTTTTGTTCAGGAGTAACCCTAAGAAAACTTTGTGACTCAATATTGGCAGCACAAAAAAAAAACAAACAAAAAAAACAAATACAAATAAAATTACCTTCAAAAATATGTTAGAATTTATTTTTAAATCACTATACACTCCAGTAAACAAGTGACAAGTGAATTTCTAAAGCATTGCTTTTTATTTGTCTCGCTTTATTTGTCTCGCTTCTTCACAATACAGTGCTCCTTTCTTCCATTAAATGTCTCATTCAATCAAACCAATATCAAACCATATGCAGTTTTAAACTAACAGATTCAAGATTTCTCACACTGCTTTAGTTTGAGAGGAAGCTACTTGGTGAGTCTGCTTTTTTAAGTATTGGCTGGTTTTAGTTTAAAGATGAATAATTCTAATGATGGCCATTTAAAAAATCTGAATGGCAATGCTAATCTGTATGAGTTAAAAGAAAAACACGTTTGGTCTAGTGTTGATTAGTGGTACTTACTGATGGGGCTGTGGGGGTACCTAAGACAAAAAGGTTTTGAAGGAAGGGAGGTTGGGACTGGAGGCTATGTATTTCACATGGAAGCCTTACGTTAGAACAAATCTTATGTGAGCTACAGCCCTGCGTGTCGAGAACTGTTTTACTGCCCACTGTATGATCTGGATGAAAGCTTGGAACCCTGCTGAGACAATGAGATTCTGATCTTTAACTCCCACATCAGCACCCATCCGTCCCCACTCTAATTATTTAGATCAGCCATGCCACATCATACCAGAAGAGACATTTTCTGATCAGGACCTCCATTATGTTGGGCACATATATTTCCCCCCTGCTGTTATCTAGGCATTGTCCTTCTCTTACTACAATCCATAATTATTTTAACTGAGGGAACTGTTTTTTTGTAATCCATGGTTTTACAACACTGGTGATTTAAATATTAAGTACACATTTGGAGCAATGTCAATAGAAGCATACCAGATGATGGATTTTTCCCCCTGCGTCTGCCTGGTGAAAAGAGAACAGAACACAAGTATGAATGCTAGCAAATTTAACAATACTTTCCCAAAAAGGTATTATTTGAGCATTTGAAGAAGTGTTGTAAACCTGGATAGATTGTGATTTCAATCTGCCCACTCATTGATGTTCAGTCATGAGTTCAAAATCTTGGCCGCATGTTTGTGTTGAATCAGTTTCAATGCAAACAGCAGACTTTGATGTCACTGTAGGACTAGGGCTAGTTTGGAATGGAGACTGACACTGTGCTATGATTATTTACTGCACAGACGATGAGACTGGAAGCCCAGGAAGCAATGCCAAGTAAAGGAGAGGCTCAGGCTTTTGATGGTTTAATGAAGTCTAAATTTCTTCCACAAAGTGGAAAAGGAGAGCTCTGCAAGCCTTTATGGATGGACAATACAACAGCCTCACCCGCTTTGTAGCAATGAAGCTGTTAAGCCTGGGAAACACCCATTTTCTCCAGTAAAAGGCAATGAGAAATTATTTGGAGAAAATCTCTTTTTGATTCAATGTTATTACTGGCTAAATGAAATAAAAGTATTAACACTATCTGAAGTTCAGGTTCTTAAATAGTGACTTCTAAATACTGTAGCTCTAAAATAAAGTATTTGTGCTGTCACTGGTCTCTGGACCTCTGGACTCCTCTTAACTTCCTCTTAACAAAATGTCCCAAGCAGTGTGCATTTTTCCATATCTATTAGCTCTGAACGGATCTAGAATAATATACTGTATGATGATGAGAAATGTTTTAGTCTAATTTTAGTTTTTCAAGATTGGAATACCTCTGTGGCCATAAACTAACTGTTTAAAGCCCTTACCCACTGCAGGGAATAAAGCCAGTATGAAGCTTTTCCCAGGGACTAGGACTTTTCATCATTTTTGTACCTGAGGAAATATAAACCAACAAAGTACCCAAAGTGAATCACCCATATCACATATGTGTGTGTGTGTGTGTGTGTGTGTGTGTGTGTGTGTGAGCATGTATTTATCACTTTATGGGGACCAAATGTCTCCATAAGGATATTAAAACCTGAAATGTTTGACCTTGTTGGGACATTTTGTCAGTCCCAATGAGGAACACAGCTTATAAATCATACTAAATTATGTTTTTTGAAAATGTAAAAATGCAGAAAGTTTTCTGTGAGGATTAGGTTTAGGATTAGGGTTAGGGTTAGGAGATAGATTATATAGTTTGTACAGTATAAAAACCATTATATCTATGGAAAGTCCCCATAAAACATGGAAACACAACATAGCATGTAGCTCTGATTCTGGCATCCTCCAGTTATGTTGTTGTTGTTGCTGCAATCAAATTGCATGTGCACACATCAGAAGAAAAATGGTCAACACTAGATGACGACACTATGGGGGTTACTTTTTTGAGTGCGAATGCAAGAGTGGAAAAAGTCTCCTTGGGTGTCTCGTTCCTCTTAAGAGTTCTCAACTTGGCACAGAGTGTCTGGTAACACAGAGTAAAGTTTGGGGATTTCTATTTTTCCTGGAAATTTGTGTAAAAATAAGGCAATTACCAGCCTACCTTCCTTTCCCACCTTTCACACTCTGCCTATTCACATCAAACAGTCATGGATATGGGAAAATGGGGAACAGGGTGATGGGGAAAACCCCAGTGCCTCTGATCCCCCTACATGGAGCCACAAAAGCCCCGGTGAGGGACGCGGTGATTCAGGCCATGACCACTAACAGGCCCCCCGCTGCAAGACTGTGTAGAACTGAGTTAAGGATCTGGCGGTTAACTGATGGAGACGCGGCTCTTGGAAGTAGACTGGTTCCCCTAGCGGACACAGAGGAAGCACCTCATGCCGCAATGCCTATTAAAGCCAATTAGGGAGAGCTTGAATGTAGGCCCATCTGGCCCCTGTTTCTGTTCAGTTATAGAGACCTGTTATTTAAGATGGGAAATGCTTCAAAAGTCAAAGATTGAGTGTTTTCTTTGGTTGCTTTGCATCACATAAATAAATGAAAAAGGGCCAGCTCATTTGGACCAACAACAGAAATGTTCAAACATATGCTACATTCTCACGGATAAAGTTGTATTATGCATTAAAAAATATGTGAAATTCATTATAATCATTGTTTAGCCATGTTTAACTACAGATAAACATAAAAGAATGCCACTATGGCAACATAGCAGAGGTGATGATTTACATTGTAAGAACCTCAACAAGTGCAAGATGCACAGAAAGATGGGTGGAATTCCAATGATGTGTCAGAGACATTCCAGCTGCACACATACAACCCATGAACTCTCTGTAGTATCAACCCCTGTAATCCTTACATTGCTGACAGACAGAAATGTCTTTGGGCAAAATTCTCACACAAAACAACATATTAATATTGTTACAGAACAATGAGAAAACATGATGGGACTTGAGAGAGTTGCTCATTAATTTATTTTTAGAGACATTGACACGTATGTCAAATGCAGACATCTGTAGAACTCCCTCCACAAATGCAGAGTCCCAGCTGTGCAAACCTGATAAGATCAACCTGAGAGTCATCTTAATCATTCCCACTGTCTGCAAACTCAACTTTGAATGTAAATACAAGATTAATAAATCCAACAATTATTCACCACATTAGTGGACCCATCAGTCATCTTTCCAACAGTGGCCACGATTGACTTTAGAAGAGACGGGTCAGTATTTTTTTTTAGAATTTCAGTCACTATGATAGGACTTTAGATATGTATACAAAATTATTTTTCAATGTCATTACAGTGTATTTATACAAAGAGCACAAAAAGTGTAAGAAATAATTTACTTCATTAGCACTTTAAATTCACATTCACAAAGAGTATTTTAACGGACATGGAACAAAGTTTATCAATTAGAGCTTCACTAAAAAATAGCATCCATTTTTTGCCTCACTCCAACATTAACATGGTGTCTGTCAAAAAATCTGGGATTTTGAAAGTTCTGCCACTGTTCTGAAGCCGATCACACAAATATGCAATATCAAAACATAATGCACACAAATCATTTTAAAAAACCCCCTTGAATGTTGCAAATAAATCTAGGAAAGCACATGGGAGGTATGTGTACTGGCAGGCTGCCAAAAACTTGCTCAAGATCCCATCCCCGCCCTGCTGCCCACTATCTAAATGTGGTTAATATGCTGTCAGTGTAAACACACATTTACATGCACTGTACATGACAGTCTGCCCTAACAGGGTAATCTGCTGGAAATGTAATGAGAAGCAGCTAAAAGAATGATTGGATCCTGCCAAAAGATTTACATTACTTAAACTTGTGAGAGAGTATTCCTTATTTAAGCCAATTGCTGAGATCCTCAGAACACCAAACAAGTTTCACTGATCACAGAAACATAATTTATGAAGCTACCCAGGCATTATTGTTGGCAAGACATAACAAGTTCAAAGGCATTAAACTTTTCATATGCCACTAGTTTGCTGGATTCTGTTGCTCTGGGGCAGACTCACAGTGCAGTGCTACAGGTTACCAACGTTTCTTCTCAAATAGTCCATTCTGGCGTGACAAGAAGTTAAAAAACAGTATTTGGACTTCAAAATAGGCTTCATCCTTACAGAAAACTGGAGGGAGTCTGCAGGGCAGTCCCTATAATAATTATGGAGGTTCGGACAAACCTTTACGAGGGTTCTCTCGTAAGTTCTCTATGACAATGCCTCATTTGCTTATGGCAATAGGAATTACGGTATATCTTGCCAACGATGTTCAGTCACCCTTACGTGCTTTGGATACTGTATACTTGGGATGGGCGTTTTTGGTATATAAAAAAAAAAATTTATTAATTCAAATTTACGTTTTGACACGTTTTTTTTAATTTTAATTTTTCAAATCGAGGAATCAAGGTTTTTCATAATAATATTAGCAAACGCTATAATTAGATATAGAGAAAACATTTTCATAGCACTTGGCTTGATGCTGTTACCGATCTGATCAACTGCACGTGTGTGTGCACTCCAAAACAACGTAACAAGTTAACAACACTGAGGCTGATATAAAAGACACCGGTAATATTTCCAGTATGATTGTACAGTGTGATTGTAGCTCAACTCTGTCCATCATGCATGTATACACAGGCTTAATCAGACCATAGCTGGCCTTGGTGTTCTGTGCATGTCAGTTCTCCTTTATTTTTTTAAATTCCCATAATAAAGCATTAGTTTCGTGACAGTTACTGACGCTTCATATCAAATCATTTGGTATCCCACCCTTTTCCATTTTTTTCAAATGCACCATTTCTGCATTCATTTGTTTATTGTGCAAACACCAAGGTAGTGTTTATCTTCTTGTTCTGTCATATATATACTGACATTTAGCTGCATAATCAATCATAGATTCAATGCTTTAAAAAGGACATTCATCAAAGTCATTTGAAAGCCTTAGGAAAGAATCCTTCAAAAATGCATTTACAAAAGAATCTGAGAAGCTTGAGGACAGTCAATCAATAGCTGAATTGGAGGCAACACAGGCCTAGAATACACAGGAAGTTAAATTCATCTTTATGAATGTATGAATTTGAAGGAAACAGAGAGTCCAAACCCAATGGGTATGGAGGTATGTAGCTCTTCTCTAACTCATCTCTGGCATGGGCCACAGCACGTATCAGAAGCCCGGGGGATTGTCAACAAACAACAGCTTCCAAACGGAAAAGAAGAAACTCTGCGGTTTTGCTACAGTGGAACATCAAAGGCTTGAGATAGAATGACAATTTCCACTTGAGATTTTCTATTTAGATGTTATTGGAATAGTGGCACCAGCAATAAGAAAGACATTTGTCTAACAGTCACACATTTTAAATGGGAAGTCTGGGGCGATTCAGTCTCCTGTTGCGCTTGGCACTCAACAAAATCAAGTCATTCTTGATTATGACCCCAAACATCAAATGGAAATTACATTCTAGCTCTCTGAATCTGATAAATGGTTTGTTTGTGCTGTATTTTGATACACATCTATGCTGTTAGTTGTTAAAAGCCCTCTGCAATCGCCCCTCTTGAGCAGAGCGGCAGCCGTGGCTTTGCAATCATTTAAGCTCTTGAACTAATAAGTAAGCAGTTGATAAGGAAGCACAGCCAAGCTGGTAGATGTGACTATGTAGCCCAGGGGAACTCTATCAAAATTATCACAGAGAGCACAAAATAAAAACATCTTGTGTTCAAATAAGCTGACAACAGTGATCAGGTCTTAGATAATGCCACCCAAATTGTCAATGTTACTGCATGTGACATGGAGTTATGTGACATGTAGATGATGATAATGGTAATTGCTATGTTCCTTATTAGTACTATGAAGGATCAGAAGATTCCTGTCAACTTATTGAAGTCAAACTATGTTTAATGGGTGGACCCCCAAAAAAGCATTATGCTTAAGTTTCAAAAGCAATTTTTTTTTTTAAAGTCAGTCGTGTTGTGTATTTACAACACTGTCTCGTGAGGAGACCAATATGAGTTGAATATGACCCACTAGGGAAAAAATAACAGATGACTGAAAGAATAATAATGCAATGCAATCCTTTGCCTAATTATATATTGGTGGACTTAGTAATGTATGAAAAGTAAGTATAGCACCCTCAAGTGGTCTCAACAGTGCATTTGTAGATTAATAGGACTGAGGGAAGTTTACTACAGTGCTAACAAATGTGTGATATAAAATGTTTAGGAACTGTTTAAAAGCTGCTGCATATTGAGGGTAAGTTAATAATCACATTTACTTAAAGGTAGTTGTTGTTGTAGTCTGATCAGATTTCTGCTAATGAGTATCAGGAAGTTGAGTCAGGCATTCAAAACTATTATAATATTATTAAGGTCTTGCATTAGATTACCAGTCTAGAGGAAATGGACTCTGCAACTTATGCAACTCTGCACTTGCACCAAAAGTTCATAATGATAAATGTAATGGAATATCGTAATACACGTGCATTACACAACGTGCAAGATATTTCTGAAGATCTTAAGGAATGACTATCATGCCAATGACATAGTTTACATATTTGTGAACAGGAATCAACTATGACATCCGAACAACAAACTTTATTTAACTTAAAATGTCAAACTGGGACTGTCTTTATCATTTAATGTTATCTACTTGATGTATCTTGTCTGACTGATAAAGGATGACTCTCATTTTAAGGACAGCATTGTTGACCAGTGTTTGGGCAAAGGATAAATCTGTCAACACATCCAGACATTTTACACAGCGTCAGCAAGGATGTCAGAGTAAATAATTCAAGTTCCAGATAACCATGACTGATCAGTGAATTACAGCTCCACAACAGGGCATTTGTGGGATAATTTTACATCTGTCTTTAAGCAGATATCTTTTAACTGGATGTACTTCATTGATTTGTGAGTGAAACTTGGATAAAGCCCAAATTATGATACATGCTCTACTGATATGGTGACATATACTAAAGCATTAAATACATACTGTATTTTTGAAAGGCCATATCTTCGTCCTTTAGCCGCATCATTCTTTTTTCATAATATTAAAGTGTAACTGACAGAATGAGTGAATAAGGTATAATTGTACCATATCAGTGGCACAGTTATTGCCAGTAAAAGGAACACACCTTGTTGTTTCCATTGTGCCATGATTAACACAAGAGCACTAGTCCCTCACTGCTTTGTGTGTGTTTAAGCAATAAGGACACCATTCAACACAGCATTTCTTGCCAAATGCAACTGACTTACACTTCTAAGTGGATGATATTTACATTGAATGGGCTGTGAAACATGCAGGTGTAAACACTTTCCTTTACACATTTTCACTGGTAAGGTCCACCAGCACTTCATAGGCAGAAGCATAGCACAGCCTTATGTAGAAAGGCATTTTGGCATGTAAAGACATGGGATACAAATAACACTTAATATGCCAAAAGTATGTAAAGCCTGCAAGCTCAAATGGTCTGATTAATCACACTTGACAACCTTTGAAAAAATGTTTTGACAAGATTTAAAGCCCTCATAATTAGTTACAAGCTTTGTTTAAGCTCAGTAATCCAAAAAATAAAATAAAAGCACATACACACACTTTAATGAGAAATCAAGTGCAACTTCTGCAAATACACATGATAGTTTGTGCATGTCATATTTTTGACTGTTGACTATTTGATAAATGCAAAGGGAGAAAAGATAAATGCAAATATTAGTTGATCTTTAGATAGACATACAGATAGGGGGAGAGAGAGAGAGAGAGAGAGAGAGAGAGAGAGAGAGAGAGAGAGAGAGAGAGAGAGAAAATCTGTACAAGGGCCAGGTCTGTGACTGAGGAGCAGTGATATGTCTGTCTGTGCGATTGACCCTTTCACTGATGTGACAAGTGCCCCTATTGTAATCGGCCTGACTACATCATCTCACTGATAACTGCCAGTTATCCTTCTGTCAGCAGCTCAACCTAATCTTCATCCTTAGTTCTGCAGTGAGCCACAAACTTGCGAAACGCACAAGTATGGCTTCGTTAGCATTGAATGTCATAACAGAGAATAGTTCTAAGCAAAGAACTCTTACATTAAAAGGAACTCCTTACATTGCTTGAAGAGAGAGATTTAAAGATGTAGATTTTAATGGGACAGATTATCCAGAGCTTTGGGTAGAGCTGTTCCAGGTTTTTTCACTGGAACCGATTGATGTTCATGACTTTTGGTTCCATTAACAGTTCTCTAAAACTGTTCTCTCGAACTTCCGCAAATGCGGAGTGAAAATTTTACTAAAATACTCGGACAGTGTTTCATGTCCTACCATTCAACAGCATTTCAACGGTGCCTCTAAATCAGCAGTGCCAAACATACACCGTGTCGCATGTAGCCGGCGATTCCTAAACAAATATCTCATTTGAGTCTATCTTTTTTACTCAAAGCACGACAAGGGTTGCCCAATTTTGAACGAATGACTCTTCTGAGTTGGTTCTGTTAAATTGACACAGCAAATCATACAGCACTATCTCTCAAGTGAACTACTCTTATCAGCCACTTACTGAATAACTTAATCGCAAGTCATTAATTTCGTCATGCATGCCTCGAATAAACCAAGAAGTGTTACTGTTTTATGTATACCAAAGACTATTTAGCAGAAATGGGACACTACTATTAAAATGAATGTGAGAAAATGGAACGCCCAAGGAGATTGTGGAGGCAGGGGTGTGGTCGAGCGTTCGTCCGGAGAGAGAGAAAGCGGTAAGTGTGCATACACCTGAGCCAGATTATGACTAATACCTGTTTCCAATTGGCAAGGGAGACAAGAGGGAGAGGGTTTTTATTGCATTTTTAACATAATCTGAGGTAAAGAAGCACAATTTATTTGACAAGTGTTGTCAGACTTTACTGTTGATTTGCAATATGTTGTTTGATCGTAATCTTGACGTTTTGGATATTTCAGTCTTTCCCGATTCAAGTAAATAAGAACTGCACTGTCTTGACTGGAAATAGCTCTTGGGAGCATTTCAAATATGGCCGCCGCAGCAAACATAGGCCACACTTTTAAAAATGGCTGATAATGTACTTCAAAATATTAACAGTAAAATCCTGTTATATTTAAATGAAGTACATTACTGTTCATTTTGGTTGGTTAAATGACTTAGACGTAATATTACGGTATTTTACAGTATTGATTGCTCAAAGGAAAGAAAACAGTACTTTACAGTATTTTTTGCATTGCATTTTGGGAACACAAATCTACTGTGAGCCCTGTTGTGGCAAAAAATTATTAACCAACCATTATCACTGCGTAAGAGACACTCTGAATCAAACAGTCTTTTAAAAGAATTTATTCTTGCAAGAAAGACCCAGTAATTACACAGGAATTACTCTGTGCCATGAGTGAGACGCTGTCGGGGAGGGCTGAATTGTTTTTATACCTCTTTTCCCCAAGGTCTCCAACAGAAGCAGATCCTCCCCCTGTCAGGATAGAGACCAGGAGATCGGAGGTAAGTGATTCGAATACAGTTTTATTCAGGTGACAATCGTGTAAGGTGAGTATAAGGTGAATTTTCAGGTGCAGATTTAGTGAAGATCACTTGATGCACGGAGAACAACAGGTGATCCAGGTCACTTCAATCGTAGTATAATTACTCAGTCTCAGTTCGTTAATCCTTTCTCTCTTCTAGGAATGATCGGAGCAACTTGGTCAGATCTCGAACATGGGTTCTCAGGAATCGGATGGGAGATCTGGAGATGGCAGAACAATATTGCAAAGGGTTAGTATGAGTCAGGTAAGGAAACAGAATACTCAGGAGTTCAGAGTTAACAGGATTCTCAGGACACGGGAAGAAACGGTCTGTTCCTGTTGGAGGCTTGACAAAGACTGGAATCGCAGTGAGTGTTCTTATGAGCTGGTTGATGAGGTAATTGATGATGACCAGGTGTGTGTGTTTAATATTCTGGAGAGAGTGATCTTTGAGTGGTGGGCTGAAACGAGCTTGATTGATCCCTGACACCCCCTCTACATTCCTTAGATACAGTGGCATTCCATTGCAATGACTATTACTGATCAATGAGTATTAAAATTTCTACAACAGCCCACACTTGTTTAAATGCTGATTTTTTCACCCATCGTCATCTTCTGAATTAACAGGTGAGTGCCCTTTTGCTTTGCTTTTTATCATAGCCAGAATACATCACATTTGTGTTGAACTCATATTGTGCTGTGATAATGATTTTGGTAGCCTACCTGCCATCCGATCCCAATATCAACTAAATAAACAGTTTGTAACATTATATTTCCGTCTTTAAGCCCAAGATCTTTGTTTCTTTTACAAAATTTGTTTTCTTGAAGTGAATACAATGCTTTTGGGAAACAAAAGTTTTATGCAGGGATGCATGCTATTCCTTCTCTTTTAATCTGAAAATGTTGGTGATACTGGAATGGTATCAAACTTTTTAAACACTTGTTTCAGAGGGAAGCCAACTGCAACTGTGTCACATAGATTGCAGCTGGATTTCTGAATCGGATCTTATATTGCAAGGTGAGTTTCATAAAAACGTAAATTATTTTTATTCTGCGAGGTGTAGCCTTCAAACATCGTTGCAAATTTTATTTAAATAATGTTCCATTGCTGTCTCTGTAGCGCACTGAAATGACAAGCAACAGCCACAGCAGCTAATGTAGAAATGACACTTAAGCTACCTGCAACTCCTCGACTGATACTCCTTGGTGTGTATAGAAGTATATATTTTTTCTTTTTATGATTACTAAAGCCACCAGGGTGTTTTCTGCATTTCAGTAAAAAACTTAACAATATTGGTGGAAAAATTACACCTTTTTACATTAATATCTGTCCCGACCAGTCCATGATCAAAATATTAAAATGCATTTTAAAAGAACAGGGCTCATCTGTGAATTGGTCAAATATGTCAGTGTCCCTTGCATTCATTTGCAATGTGACATTGGCAAATGTATATTTTTTTATGTCAATGCTGGTATGGGGTTTCTTTGTAAAGTTTCAGGTGAAACACTGGGAAAATGTATTCACCACTGGATGATCAGCCTTGAGGGGCACATTTGTGAAGGCATCCATCCAACTTTTCTGTCTGGGCTTGCTGCTGCCTTTTCTACTTTCTACACCTTAAATCTTCAGTACCAAGATTATGCTGCATGCACACTGGAATTCATTCAAAGGTTAGCTGCTTAGATGCTTACATCCTTCAGCTGTTACTATGTGATATGGGCATTTTGAGGACCTTGTGTTGCTCATGTCTCATTTCACTGGTCACGTACAACTGCCCAAAAGATCTAATTGCTGGAGCTTGTTAAAGAAATTATTTACCCAAAAATGAAAGTTATCTCATCTTTTCACTCACCTTGATACTATCCCAAATATATATATGACTTTTTTTTTCTTCAGTAGAACACAAATGAAGACTTTGAGAAGAAAATCTAAGCTCTGAGGGGCATGTGAAAGGGAATGGGTGCCAAAACTATGAAGTTAAAAAACACAGAAAAGCAATTCAAACGACTCCAATGATTTATTAAATGTCTTCTAAAGCGATCAAAGACCAAAATGTAACTCCTTTTTTACTATAAATCTTGACATAATCAGTCTCCTTGGCGATCATGAAACTTCCTAGTGCTTGACACATGGGTAGAACCACTAGATGGCTCAAGGATGTGTAATCAAGCTTGAAATCGATCATGCCTGTAAACCGCAATGGCAAGATGTACAGTGAAAAAGGAGTCACATTTTGGTCTGTTCTCAAATAAAACCAATGATATCACTTCAGAAGACATTTAATAAATCATTGGAGTCTTTGAATTGCTTTTCTGTGTTTTTTGAACTTCATAGTTTTGGCATTTATTCCCTTGCATTGTAAGCACATCAGAACCCTTATTTCCTTCTAAAAGAAAATCAACATTTGTGTTCTGATGATGATAGAAAATCATACACATCTGGCATGGCATTAAGGTGAGTAAATCATTTTTGAATTTTTATTTTTGGGTGAACTATTCCTTTAAGAAAAATCTCCTGACACTAATCAGGGCAAAGCAAACTACCACTTTATGTTTATATATTGATATACCAGTGACAATGCATAACTCCTAAAAAGATGCTAAAATGTAACATTACCTACTGTAGTAAAGGGCAGTTTTCCTGATACAAATATAGACTTTGCTATATTTATATAATATAATTATATAATTATCCATACTAATTATGAACACACACATTTATTTTCAGGCTTTTCATCAGGATAAATCCTGAGAGAAGCATCAATGATGGACGAGGCAAAGTCCTGTCAAAGCATACGGGGATAGTTGTCCAGAAAAAGATGACATCAGTCAATCCTCGTGTCTCCAGTCTACTAAAGAAACAAATGGACTTTGAGTGGGACTTTATATAAGTCAGTGAAACCAGTCACACACACACACACACACACACACACACACACACACACACACACACACACACACACATGTTGTGTTTCCATGTTTTATGGGGACTTTCCATAGACATAATGGTTTTTATACTGTACAAACTTTATATTCTATCCCCTAAACCTAACCCTACCCCTAAACCTAACCCTCACAGAAAACCTTCTGCATTTTTACATTTTCAAAAAACATAATTTAGTATGATTTATAAGCTGTTTTCCTCATGGGGACCGACAAAATGTCCCCACAAGGTCAAACATTTCGGGTTTTACTATCCTTATGGGGACATTTGGTCCTCACAAAGTGATAAATACACGCTCTCACACACACACACACACACACACATGTTGTGTTTCCATGTTTTATGGGGACTTTCGATAGACATAATGGTTTTTATACTGTAAAAACTTTATATTCTATCCCCTAAACCTAACCCTACCCCTAAACCTAACCCTCACAGAAAACATTCTGCATTTTTACATTTTCAAAAAACATAATTTAGTATGATTTATAAGCTGTTTTCCTCATGGGGACCGACAAAATGTCCCCACAAGGTCAAACATTTCGGGTTTTACTATCCTTATGGGGACATTTGGTCCTCACAAAGTGATAAATACACGCTCACACACACACACACACACACACACACACACACGCACACACGCACACACGCACACACAGTTTTAGTCATTCATTCATCTACATTCTCAGTTATTTACATTATTGTTATAATATGTATTTATTATTTATATGCTGAAATGTACGTTTATTTACCTGAATCAGCTTTGTTTTAACAATTGCCTTCTAATTTTGTACTGATGTTTTACAAGAATGTTCTTTTGCAAATAAAGACAGACATGTTTTGGGAAGACACTTTGAAGCTGTATTATCTGTGTTAAAAGTTTAAGTCACTCTTTCAAAGGCTACATTTATACACTGTATTAAAACACTGTATTTTTATAGCAAGACTAAGGAATACTTTATTAAATCACATGGTTTAGAAAAAAAAACATATATAACAATATATATATATTGAAATCAAAGAATAATCTCCCCTTACTAAAAGTAAACTTCCTGTCGACTTTGAAGGAATGCAATGTGAAGGTTGTACAAAGTAGCTTTTACCTTTCACAATGCTATCAAAGTGAAAAGCAGGCACAACAATATATATATATATATATATATATATATATATATATATATATATATATATATATAAAACAGTTAGTTTCAGTCCTCGAATCTGACTGGACGAGAGACGTTCCAAGAGCACTGACGCCATCAGCACTCTGACGCTTCACTGTGTGTGTATCACTCTGCTTGTTTTCGTGCCGTTCTAAACTAAAGTGTAAGAGCAGTGCATATGTGTTAAGAGCTACTGTTTGTTTTGTTTTTTACATTACATATATTAGCCAGCAGGTGGCGGCAAAATATAATTTTTGTGTGTAATTTGAGCCTGTTAGGTGATGTGAAGTGAATCCGCATCAGCCAGTGTCTATATAAAACAGCTCTTTGTGATCGCTTGCATTTCTACTACACTACTAAATCTAGGAAATAGCTTCAAACGGCTTTAAACGAACAACTTCAGCATTACGGTTCATCGACACAATGGGTGCTGTTTAAAATGACAGAGGACATTGTAGTTTCTTTAGTGATCGACTCATGCGCACCGGCTACTATGAAATAGGGAGAAATACCCCCGCTTAAAACTTTTTTCCCACTGAGAAAGCTGATCTTCAGAAAGCTGACAGCATCTCTGCTTGGGAGTGGCAACAGGTGATTGCACACGCTGCATCTCTCTCTCTCTCTCTCTCTCTCTCTCTCTCTCACTCACTCACACACTCACACACACATGCACACACACACTCACACACATCCATCTTTGTTTATCCAATAACTTGTTCGAAACAGTACAAGCCTTCTGAACTTCAATTATTAATTACAAATGGAGGCTTGGACGCATTATTTGTTTTGAACCAGCAACGGCAGATTCTGATCCATCGTGTAAGAATGTAGTTCCATACAGAACATTTGCTAATTTGAAAAGTATACAGAATCTGTTAACACACCTGTGCAATACACACCTTAAATTAATAATTTAAATATGTTGCCCAGCAGGGCCAATGCAAGGACAATAAAATAAAATTAAAACAAATACAAGTAAACAGAAAGTGAAGCTCTCTTGTATTAATGCCCTTCATAATGACACTTTATTGGAAAGTGGTTGAGCACACCTTCGTTGCCAAATGTGCAAGAAATTTAGACAAAAAATTGTCTGGCACAGAGTTGGGTGTGTCTGTGCAATGTGTTGGTTAGTGGACAGTCCCACATCACCTGAGTTCTAGCTTGGCCTAAAAACGGACTAAAGTTAGCTGGAGTCATCTGCTTATGTACACACGTGCTTTGGCAACATGAACAATCTATACATACACCAATAATAATAACAGCTAATAACAACATATTATATTTTCAAAAGAATTCTTAAACTGTTTTGACAAGCAACATTATATAAGATTGTTATGCAATGAACAGCATCCATGCTTAGTATTGAAGACAAAAAACTATTCAAGGAGCAGGTGAGCATGTCTCATGCATTATATGGCTTGAATGATTTCTTAGAATACAATCCAGACAAAAATGTCAATAGACATTTAAATCTCCCAGAAACAGAGTAATATATATCTGAATCTGTTAGCAGTCAGTCTTGAAAGCAGTGAGCTGTAGTATTCATTATCTCCTTCAAGGATCCCCAAAGAGCAAGGAGATTTTGCATATTTCCTGTGACAGGTATCTACATGCTGATAGTGCCAATCATGGTTCTCTCATCATAACTGATTCTTATCTAGTGCTACTCACTAACACGAAAATGTTTGACAGCTCTTATTGTTTCATGCAAGGCCAGAGGGCGCAAAGAACATATCAACATAGTCCATATTGGGCACAGACCAGAAATGAGGACTCAGTTGTCTGGTTTAAGGCTTGATCATGGGTCTCAACTGAACTATATTCACAGACATAGTGGGTTCAGATTATACTGTATCTAATGGCCGTCTTCTGTGCAATGTTAAAATAAATTCACCAATATTCCACCCAATTCTGCCATCATCTACTCACCCTCATGTCAATCAAAATATTTTCAGGGCATAATGACTTTTGGCCCATTCCTCACAAAAAGCCATCCTGCGGCTTCAGAAGACTTGGAATTTAGTTGTATGGACTACATTTATTGCACCTTTCTTTAGCCAGACAGCCTTTGGTTGGCATCTATTTTTGTTTTAATGAAAAGGGACAGATTAAGCATTCTGCTCAATTAATAACTGTTGCTATTGTTAAAAAGTTACGCACATGTTTTCAGAATTTTTATTTTTGGGAGAACAATTACTTTAAATGGATTGTTCTCTCATCATTTACTAACCCTCATGCTAACTCAGTTGTGTTTGACTTTCTTTCTCCTGTAGTATTCAAACAAAGATTTTTAGAAAAATATCTCAGCTCTGTTGGTCTATAAAATGCAAGTGAAATTTGAAGCTCCAAAAGCCACATTAAGGCAACATTAAAGTAATCCATAAGACTCCAGTTGGTTGAAATATCATATCATATCAGAAGCTATAAAAGTGTGGGTGAGAAACAGATCAATATTTAAGTCCTTTTGACTATAAATCTCTACTTTTGCTTTCACATTCTTTCACATTTTAAAAGTGAAAATGAAAGCAGAGATTTAGGTTAAAAAAAGGATTTAAATATTGCTCTGTTTCTCACCCACTCTTATATTGCTTCTGAAGATATTGATTAAACCACTGGATCATCTGGATTACTTTTATGTGACCTTTATGTGATTTTTGAAGCTTCAAAATGTCTAGTCACCATTCACTTGCATTGTATGGACCTACAGAGCTGAAATATTCTTCTAAAGATCTTTGTTTGTGTTCTGCAGAAGAAAGAGAGTAATAAACTTCTGGGATAGCATAAGGGTGAGTAAATGATGAGAGAATTAAAATTTTTGAATGAACTACCCCTTTAATCAAAACTTTAAATAAGACTCAAATCTAGATCATTTGTGTATTCAACATCACAAATGACAAAAATAACTAACCGATGATCAAATTGAAGGAATTGTATGATAATTCTAAATGGTAAATTAAAAAAATTAACTTTATCATTTTGTTTTATAGATTTTGGAATAAAAGCAAAGATGAAGTTAAAAAAAACAGTGACGTGCTTGCGGTTTTGGATCTTCTTGTTCTGAATGGACCAGGCAGATGAGCAAAACCTGTCCTGCAGGAAGAGGGCCCCTAGAGAGCCATTTGATGTTCTCTCAATAAGCAAGATCTCCCCTTTGTCATGATCTCTTTCTTCTCTTTCTCTTGTGTGAACATTTTCTGTCCCCCAACCCAATCCCCCTCAAAACGCACACACACTTCAATCACACACATATGCTTATTAGGTCTTTAAAATATTTCCCTAAGAACAAGCATTTCCAGGCTGGGGCATGCACAAACACATTGCAGTGGTGTACCGATCTATCTGCCATGAACTTCATCGTTCCTGTCAGTCCTGTTTACACATCGCCATGTCTCACCCTCTCATGCAGAAGTGTTGGAGTTGACATGAAGGAAGTATACAGAATGTCTGAGTTCCAAAACATAATATACAGCCATGGGAGCATACAATACACATCACACCTGCTGGCACAGACTGCACCACAGGCACATCAAAGGATGGTCGGATGTCATTGCTTTTATTTAACATAATAATATTGTCTTTTTACTATTTTATTCCATCTTAAACAGGGGATAGATGATGAAAATTTTGTTTGATCCGTTTCTCGCTTATGAAATGATACATCCATGTGCATTAATCACAGTGGAAACATGAATAGATGTTTGAAACCTTTTCTTTGTGCCAGCAGACAAAAGGCATTGTCCCCTACAATGCCTACTCTCCTGACAGAAAGATCTGGTAGAAGCAAAGACAGCCATATCAAATACAAAGTTATCTCTGCGCATGTCAAGCAGAGGTCATCAGACCCAAAGTTACCTGTGCAAATCACAGCACAATGGCTTGCAATCCCAGCATTCAACAGGTGACATAAAGAACCTTTGGGAAGTATAGTTTCCACTGGTCCTATTCTGCAACAAAGGTTCTTAAACATCACTGCCTTAGGACAAATCATATGACACTCTCAAACAGGAAATCTCTAAATTGCTCGTTGTCCAACACCACATCAAAATCCTCCATACACACAGGAAGGCTGGGGGAGGGCCATGCTTTTTTGACAGAGGATAAAGGAGGACTTTAAAGAGCACTTTTAAAAATAAATGTCCTCACACTGGAGCCGCACTTGAACTAATGCCAGCCACTGCGTGTTGAATTGGCATCGTCTTTTTGTGCCACCAGTTCTGCCAGTGTTTGTGAGGGAGATTTGTGCTGGTACAAACACAGCTAAGTCAAAAAACAAACAAACAGCAGACTGTATTATTTTGCTAAGTCATTAATAATCTAATATAAGCTATGATGATAATTCATGATAAAACAAGGTTGTCAAACATAACTTATGTTAGTGTAAGAAAGTTACTCTCATGTAATATATTACCCTTCAGGCTTAGGGAAATAAGGACATGCACACACTTTAAAACTGACATTGAAAGACAGACACAACGGGGGAAATAATAGTGATGAAATATGGCAGATATTTTAGATTTCCCTCTTTTTTTGTTCTGGCTAAGAGAAAAAACATATCCAAGGGTAGCTAGAACAGAACAGAAATTCTGATATTATTTTACTTTCACCACTTGGTACTATTTTTCTTTAGCTTTACTTGGTACTTCCTTAAAGGGATCTACCTGTTGAAAAGCACTATCATAGTGTTATTCCCTCTCTCTGCTTACTCTAAAATAATCATGTTTTGACTCACTTTGACATAATTATTTTCTTCTGTAGTGCTGATGAGTACAATGTCTGAAATTATAAGAGGACAATTTACCATTGTAAAATGTACAGATAAAATTCCTCAGTCCTAAAATGTGTGGCTAATTAAGAGAAAAAATAAAGGTGGCAGTCAGAAACAGAATACAGTGGATTTGGCAGATGTAAAACCACTCTTTCCAACCCCCTGTTTGCACAGGTGAGTCAAGGCCGCCTCAGGCCAACACACTCTACCTTTTCTTTATATGAGAAAGAGGATGATAAAAAGAAAAGAAGATAAAGGAAGTAAAGAGCATAATCACAATTCAGTCAGCTGCTACTGCTCTTTTTAAGTACCTGTACAGATTACATTCATATGCAAAACAACAACAAATATATATATATATATATATATATATATATATATATATATATATATATATATATATATATATATATATATATATATTCTTTTTTTTTTTTTCAGTTTGAACAAAGTTGATCAAGATAAGTATAATGCAGAGGGGGAATATCTTTATATAATGTTTTTCCTTCGATAAAATAAAAAGATAGCTTTACAAATAAAACACAATTTAGAAGGTGTAAAACTCGTTATGAAAAACGTATTGTGTTGCACAAAAAAGTTTTATAAATCTATTTGCTGCCCTCTAGTGCATTTAACAGTGGACGACAGGCAGTGGCAAACTAAAGAATTGCCATGGAATGACTACATGCCACTCTTGAGATATAACAACCTGAAAGAAAACAAATCAGATATCTATTCCCTAGCATCATGGCATACAGATATCAGAGGTAGCAAAGCTGCTCCTAGCAGGAATGATGAACGAGGCAGTCAACGTTTTTCCAGACGTTTATTGACTGTAGGGATCAGGGCACAGTTGTTAGATATAACAGGCTGCACAACCTGACATCACTCTGTCCTTATCTTACTCCTCCCATGAGTCTGGATGATTAGAAGTGAATCTGATATATATTATGATTCAGCCATATAAGCTAATCAGCTACAAGCCACTCACAAATATTTAATTCTCATTTTGTACAAAACAAGGACAAAGTTTGGCCATGGTTTTATATATATATATTTAATTTAATTTGACCAATTGTCACACATTATACATACATTTCTGCATATACATGGTGAAATTATTTATTTTTCACATATCCCAGCTAAGCTGGGGTCAGAGTGCAGGGTCAGCCATGATACGGCGCCCCTGGAGCAGATAGGTTCAAGGGCCTTGCTCAAGGGCCCAACAGTGGTGTCTTGGTGGAGTTGGGGCTTGAACCCACGACCTTCTGATCAGTAACCCAGAGCCTTAACCGCTGAGCCACCACTGCCCTGTATATATATATATATATACACTCACCTAAAGGATTATTGGGAACACCATACTAATACTGTGTTTGACCCCCTTTCGCCTTCAGAACTGCCTTAATTCTACGTGGCATTGATTCAACAAGGTGCTGAAAGCATTCTTTAGAAATGTTGGCCCATATTGATAGGATAGCATCTTGCAGTTGATGGAGATTTGTGGGATGCACATCCAAGGCACGAAGCTCCCGTTCCACCACATCTTAAAGATGCTCTATTGGGTTGAGATCTGGTGACTGTGGGGGCCATTTTAGTACAGTGAACTCATTATCATGTTCAAGAAACCAATTTGAAATGATTCGAGCTTTGTGACATGGTGCATTATCCTGCTGGAAGTAGCCATCAGAGGATGGGTACATGGTGGCCATAAAGGGATGGACATGGTCAGAAACAATGCTCAGGTAGGTCGTGGCATCTGGTACTAAGGGGCCTACAGTGTGCCAAGAAAACATCCCCCACACCATTACACCACCACCAGCCTGCACAGTGGTAATAAGGCATGATGGATCCATGTTCTCATTCTGTTTACGCCAAATTCTGACTCTACCATCTGAATGTCTCAACAGAAATCGAGACTCATCAGACCAAGCAACATTTTTCCAGTCTTCAACTGTCCAATTTTGGTGAGCTCTTGCAAATTGTAGCCTCTTTTTCCTATTTGTAGTGGAGATGAGTGGTACCCGGTGGGGTCTTCTGCTGTTGTAGCCCATCCGCCTCAAGGTTGTGCGTGTTGTGGCTTCACAAATGCTTTGCTGCATACCTCGGTTGTAACAAGTGGTTATTTCAGGCATAATTAATCTCCTCGGACCTCTAGCATCAACAAGGCATTTTCGCCCACAGGACTGCCGCATACTGGATGTTTTTCCCTTTTCACACCATTCTTTGTAAACCCTAGAAATGGTTGTGCGTGAAAATCCCAGTAACTGAGCAGATTGTGAAATACTCAGACCGGCCCGTCTGGCACCAACAACCATGCCACGCTCAAAATTGCTTAAATCACCTTTCTTTCCCATTCTGACATTCAGTTTGGAGTTCAGGAGATTGTCTTGACCAGGACCACACCCCTAAATGCATTGAAGCAACTGCCACGTGATTGGTTGATTAGATAATTGCATTAATGAGAAATTGAACAGGTGTTCCTAATAATCCTTTAGGTGAGTGTATATATATATATATATATATATATAAAACCATGGCCAAACTTTGTCCTTGTTTTTGTCCTAAATATATATATACTGGTGGCCAAAAAGTTTGGAATAATGTACAGATTTTGGTGTATCGGAAAGAAATTGCTACTTTAATTCCCCAAAGTGGTATTCAGATGATCACAAAATATAGTCAGAATATTACTGAAAAAAAGTCATTTTAGATCAAATCTAGTCAGGCCCCATTTCCAGCAGCCTTCACTCCAACACCTGATCCTTGAATAATCATGCTAAATTGCTAATTTGATACCATTATATCAAACACAGCTGAAAGCTATTTGGTTCATTAAATGAAACTTAACATTGTCTTTGTGTTTGTTTTTGTTTTTGAGTTGCCACAGTATGCAATAGCATGTCTTAAGGTCAATATTAGGTCAAAAATGGCAAAAAATAAACAGATTTCTCTAGAAACTCATAGGTCAGTCATTGATTTCATACAAAGGTGTACACCACAGTCTTCAAAGACAAATGACAACTGGTTCTAACAAGGACAGAAAAAGATGTGCAAGGCCAGATGTACAACTAAACAAGAGGATAAGTACATCAGAGCCTCTATTTTCAGAAATGGACACCTCACATGTCCACAGATGACAGCTTCATTGAATTCTACCTGCTCAACACCAGTTCCAAGTTTCATGGAAGAATTACAAAGAAAAAGCCACTTCTGAAACAGAAAAACAAAAAGAAAAGGTTAGAGTGGGCAAAGAAACATAGACATTGGTCAACAGATAATTGGAAAAGAGTGTTATGGATCTTAACCCCATTGAGCTTTTGGGTGATCAGCTAGACTGTAAGGTGCATGAGAAGTGACTGACAAGACAGCCACATATATGGCAAGTGCTACAGGAAGCGTGGGGTGAAATGTCATCTGTAGCATCTGGACAAACTGACAGCTAGAATGCCAAGAATCTGCAAAGCTGTCATTGCTGCATGTGGAGGATTTTTTATGATAACTCTTTGAAGTAGTTTAAGTTCTGTTCTGATTTTTTTTTTTTCAAATTGAAAAAGTTATTTTTCACATTATTAATGTCCTGAATAAAAGTACCAATTTCTTTCCATAAAAGCAAAATCTGTACATTATTTAAAACTTTTTGCTGCCATTCTCCCTTCAACACTCCCTCCTCCTTGGAGTGCTTTACTGGCCTATTGATGCCTTTTTGTTATTCAAGTGGGTATGCGATTGTATCTACAGTTGGAGCTACAACATAAAGGTATGTGGATCTATCGCTTTTTGGGCGTATTTTTAAATAGTTATGTTGTAAACAATCCTTTGTTTAATTTGTAGGAAGAATAATCGGGGATCTAGGAAACATCTTGCTGCTTGATCCGGTGGGGCAACATTCCCCGCAGAATAATCGGGTATTTTAGGAAACCTCTCGTCTGATTAAGCCTGCGGGGCAACATTCTCTGATGCTGCTGCTTTGTTTGTAGTTGTTTGTCTCTAGTTGTGGGTTTGTCTTTATTTGTTTGGTTGTATGATGTTTAGCCTTGAACCTCTTTGAGTTTATTTTTATGTTTCATCTAACCTCTTCTCTTGCACTGTGCAAGTATTGTGTGAATAATCACCTCCATTCAAGTGCTATATTTGTGGGCCTGTGAGGTTCATAGAGAGTGGTTGAACATATAAACAGGTATTTCACGACTCCATTTTCCCTGCCTAACAACTGTAATCACTCTCTTGTACTGTTGTAGTGTTTGTTTTTTATGGTTTAACTGTAATTCATTATTTTTGGTTTCCTATCTATCACTCACTCGACGTTGTGTCGATGAAGTGACACAAGGGGTCACACTTGGGAGCCTGAGATACCTGTGATCTTTGATAAAAGGCCAATGGGAATTGGCGAGTGGTATTTGCATGCCACTCCCCCAAACATATGAGTATAAAGGGGCTGATGTGCATACCGCTCATTTAGATTTTCTCTTCGAAGCTGAGCGGTCGATGTTCACACAGCTGAATTTCCCACAGCTGAATTTCCCAAGGCTTCCATTCCATTTAACCTCTCCTGGATCCTTACGGCGCATTACAGCGGCAATCTCCACTCTCTGCACTGGTGAACTGCAGAGATCGCCCCTGGGCGCTTCGGCAGAACCAGAGTATATTCTAAAAGAGTATTTTTTCAAATCTAAAAGAATATATTCTAAAAGAGCGGCACACAATGGAACGTCTTTTTAAGCACTAGGGCCGATTTGGGGACCTCAATGGGACGACCTCCACCGAGTAAATCCCCACGGACCTCCCATTCTCTAGCATTCTCGTTTGCTCAGGTTAGGCAAACTAGATGTGGAGGAGTCGTGATGTGGAAACCTCCACTGGGCTTCCCCCTTCAGGCGTGGTCGTCGAGTCACAGGCAGACATGGAGATGACGGACATGCTTTCCTGGGCAGTCGCGAGTGGCGGGCTAGAGTGGAACCCTCCGCTCTCACCTGAACCCTCGCAGCTAGATGATTGGTTTCTGGGCTTGCGGTGCCACTCACATCCCTGCCCCATCCCAGTTCCTTTCTTTCCGGAGGTGTATGAGGAGCTGACAAGGTCGTGGGTGGTCCTGGGTACTGCCTGGTCCTCCTCCCCCCCTCCTAGACCAATCCGCAGGTGGGTATCAGGATTCAGGTAAGTGCCTTGATGACTCAGCAAGGCCACAGAGCCCAAGCCCCATCAATGTGGCCTCTCTGGCTCCGCCCCGCCGCGAGATCATCCCCTTGGTCCCCCTCTTCTGAAGCTTGGACTCTCCAACCCATCGCGAGGGCTGTCCCGGACCGTTCGACTCGGCTACACGATTCAGTTCGGCAAGCGCCCGCCCAGGTTCAGCGCTGTCCACTTCACCTCGTTAAAGGCGAGAACACCACCATCTTGTGCACGGAAACACAACCCTCTTACGAAAGGGTGCGATAGATCCTGTCCCTCCAGCTGACATGAACGAATTTTTCAGCCCCTACTTCACTACATTGTACCGAAGAAAGTTGTGGGTTGCCAATCTTGGACCTGCGAGTACTGAACCAGGCTTTACACAGACTCCCGTTCAAGATGCTGACGCAAAGACACACTCTAGCGGCCGTCCGACATCAAGATTGGTTCGCACCGGTAGACCAGAAGGATGCGTTGTAGCGTATATAGGGGTTTCAATGAAAGTTTGCTAACTGGTTAGTTTAGTGATGTTGTGTTATTCTTTGAGCTTAGCTGTACTGTGTTTACAATATGGTGTTGCGCATGTGCGGTAAATTGCCCCGGAAGGGTCTCTTTAGGACTTCCTGTGAACTTTCGTCGCCATAGCAACCAACACCATTGATTGGTGATCTGGGTCAACCCTAATGAAACCAGTTTCATCAATTCATATGAACGTCAGTGCGTTCCACAGTGCACAAGCAAACAGTAATCAGTATGTGTGTAAAGTGGCCAGATTATTACACCAATATATGTAGCGAATTTGGTATGATAAATGTTCACTTCATGGGTTAAAGTTTTGTGTACATTACCATTATTTGTAAGAGAAGCAGTATGTGTGAGCTAGGAATTCATTTAAATGGTCCTATTTCTACATTACTATGTAAGGAAATTTCTAAGGGAATCTTTTTTATTATTTGTCTGAATAAAATTCTCCACCATTAATATCATAATACAACGTCTAGTTGTATCAGCTCACAATTTCTACTTTCAGGAATTAGCTTTAATAAGAAAATTATGATTAATCCTCTTATTGGAGTAATATTATTCTCATTGCTTATTGACAATAATATTACACATATAGGTATAGCTTTGAAGCGAAATCTTTTAGAAACAGGGATGAGATTATTTTTCAATACCACATGATTTGACTATACCACAGTCAAAATATCTTTATAAGGGAAACTCGTTATAATTAATTACGAAAATTTGGATCGGTTAATATAATTAACTTGATGTAGCTGAATTAATATTACAATCAATTTATCTGTTCGTTCAGCTGAACCCTCAGTATTGATCGTCTATCAATTCTCAGAAAGGATATTTTTCGTGGCCACACAAAATAACTCTTTCTAAGCATGTAGCTGTAATTGAATCTTTGAATTTATATTGAAACTGACCTGTTTGAAGGTGTTCAGACAGAAGACAGCGGTTCAACTGAAACTGTTCCTGAGGTTCCTGGGGCATATGGCATCCTCAGCGGTGGACACACTGCTCGGGTTGATGCACATGAGACTGCTTCAGCACTGGCTCCAGACTCGAGTCCCAAGATGGGCATGGAGCCGCGGGACATACCATGTAGCCATCACGCTGATCTGTCGCCACCTTTTCAGCCCTTGGAACGACCTCACATTTCTACGGGCAGGTGTTCGCCTAGAACGGATCTGCAGGCACGTCGTGGTTATGACTGACACCTTTAAGATGGACTGGGGAACTGCAACGGGCATGCAGCTGCCGGCTCCTGGACAGGCCAATGGCTATGTTGGCACATCAACTGCCTCGAGGTCTTGGCATTATTGCTCGCCCTGCAGAGGTTCTGGCCGTTGATCCAGGGCAAGCATGTGTTGTCTCGGACAGACAACACTACAACGGTAGCGTACATCAACCTTTTACTCTCCTGTTTCCCTCAGTGAGCCTATTTTACAGATCCTGTGCAAGGTCAGGGAGGATGAGAAATAGGACATCCTAGTAGCACCCTACTGGCCCACCCAGAATTTGTTCTCAGACCTCACACTCCTCGCGTCATCCCCTCCCTGGCAAATTCCCCTGAGGAAGGACTTTCTTTCTCAGAGACGGGGCACCATCTAGCACCCGCAACCAGACCACTGGAACCTCCACGTCTGGCCCCTGGATGGGACGCGGAAGACCTAAGTGGCCTACCACCCGCCGTGGTAGACATGATCACTCAGGCTAGGGCCCCCTCTACGAGGCGCCTGTAAGCCTTGAAGTGGTGTCTGTTCGCTAAGTGGTGTTCTTGCTGACACTAAAGCTGCACACCACGACACAGTGGGCAGTAAGTCCTTAGGAAAGCATGACCTGATCATCAGGTTCCTGAGAGGCACCAGGAGGTTTAATCCCTCCAGACCGTGCCTCGTTCCCTCATGGGGCCTCTCTGTAGTCTTGTAAGGCCAACGAGGGGCTCCCTTTGAGCCCTTAGAGTCAGCTGAGCTCTCTCTGAAGACTACCCTCCTGACAGCACTCACCTCCATCAAGAGGGTAGGTTACATGCAAGTGTTCTCTGTCAGCGAAACGTGCTTGAAGTTTGGTACAGGCTACTCTCACATGATCCTGAGACCCCGACCGGGCTATGTGCCCAATGTTCCCATGACCCCATTCAGGGATCAGGTGGTGAACCTGCAAGCACTGCCCCAGGTGCAGGCAGACCCAGCCCTTACGTTGCTGTGTCAGGTGTGCACTTTACACATCTATTTGGACCACATGCAGAGCTTCTGAGCCCCTGAGCAGCTCTTTGTCTGCATTGTCTCCAAGCAGAGGATCACTGACACCATAGCTATGGAATACCACGCTCAGTACGTGCCACCTCCTGCAGGGCTATGAGCCCATTCTTCCAGAACTGAATGATGAGGGAAAGGGCACAACTGGGCTAAACCGCCCCTATTTTTTGGGCAGTTGCCTTTGAGGAAAAGTGCTGATCGACGCTCATAGCAGCTTTGGGGGAGGTTACGTGTCAGCCTGGTGCGCTGTGACGTTTTTGTAGGGAACTCCTAGTGTCAATTCATCGACACAACGTCGAGTGAGTGACAGATTGGGAATGTCCTGGTTACTTCCGTAACCTCCATTCCCTGATGGAGAGAATGAGACGTTGTTTTCCTCCTGCCACAATGCTGAACTACCCACTGAAATGGCCGGGACCTTACTCTCGGCTCCTCAGCACAAAACCTGAATGAGCGGTATGCACACCAGCCCCTTTATACCCGTATGTTCGGGGAAGTGGCATGCAAATGCCACTCGCCAATTTCCATTGGCCTTTTATCAAAGACTAGAGGTGTCTTGGGCTCCCAAGAGTGACCCCTAGTGTCATTTCATCGACACATCGTCTCATTCCCTCCATCAGGGAATGGAGGTTATGGAAGTTACGGATTTTCTTTTATTGAGTTTATTATTTGTGGTTAACTTGTTTCTGTTTACAGGAGCTGAGACCCAGGACAGGCAGCTAGCTAGCCTCCTTATGCAGTGGTGGTACTTCTGTCACGGAGTGATGTGTATTCACGCTTTACCTCATTTGTGTGCTGATGTGTTCATGGTGAAATTTGTGCACTGGGTGATAACATTTCATGATAGGAGCCTTGTGCTCGTCAGCTAGCCTACCTGCCACTGGTAAGCCTCTGTCTCTTGTTTTGTAGTGTTTGTGTTCATGTGTGCATTTTTCTGCCCGAGTCATACAGTCTTTTAAATTTTTTAAAGTTACTGCTTGATAATTGTAGTAAATAAAGTATTTTTGGTATCCTCGTCTTGGGTCCTCTTTTTCGAAACAAGTGAACCTGTGTGCCCTTTCTGGGTGATTTAAATAAATATTCATATTTCCCTGTTTAACATGGTGGCGTAGTCAGCTACATTTATATCTTTAGTTTTGCCCTGCTTCCCCCTAACCCAATGCCACATCAACGTTACATTATCTTCCATTAAACTCACTTAAGTCCCGCGACAGGATTGTGTCATAATGTAACACACAATTAGTGGTATTATAATGCAGTTAGCTAAACACATACTTGCTGAGACAAAAAAGTAATACAGTGCGATGAGCTCTGGCTACAGTAATGTACTGTAAGCACTGTTCATGAAAGAGTGAGCAAACCAAACAAAGATATTATTACAGACAGTTCTCTCAGGTAAGGCTGTGTTCACTATGCACAACCACAAGGCTATAATAAGACCTGTCATTCACCTACCTTTCAGACAGACAGATACTGTAAGGGACATACAAATAGCAGACCCACACATATTCTACACCCCAGCCCCCCAATGCACAGACAAAAGGCCATTGTTTGCCCCCTGGGTAGATGAGAGATGAAAGGTGGGGTGATGAGCAGGGCAGATGAAACAGCCACTATAATGGCGGGAGCATCTCAGGAGGCATGGTAAAAGGCTTCTCTTGTGTGAGCAGTGTGTATGGAGTGGGTGGCGGAGGGGCTTCTGGGGGTCTAAAGTTTCAACTGCTCGTGCCCATGTGGGAGGTTAGATATAGCAGGGGGGGTATGACATTGTAATTTCACAGAGAAAAATAAATGTGTTACTGACTTAGACAGAACTTATAAAATGTAGTGTTTTGTTACAGTAAATGCCAAGTTTTTTGTATGCTTATGAAACAAGATGTTTAGAATCAAGCAAGTTGCTATTAATTTATAATATATTTATTTGTTTTTGTATTCTTTTCTGCAGAGAGAGCCCCCACTAGCCCAGTCTACGCTCAGTTCAATGAGTCCTTCTACCAATACTTTTTTGAATTTTTTTAAATATAATCAAAAAAGATAAGTCATAATTACTAAAAAAAAGATCTAATGCAATATATTGGGATAATATATACAATATGAGAGATTTATTAACAATGTTAAGTGGGCCGGTCATTTATGACCAGGAACACAAAAGGTGTAAGCACAATACTAACGCAACAGAAGGATTAATGCAGGTGTAGATTTAAAGAGAGGCGTAGATTTTGTTTTGGTGGTTGTGATGGTGGGGACATGTTCCTCTGTCACCCACCAATGCTCACATGCCAAGACCTTAAGGTATGTGGCTATGCAGAAATTATATAAACAACTTGTAATTATAAAATTACCCTAAAAATATTCACTGTAGTAAAAATGTGATAACCAGCCACAGTCTCCCCTATAATAATGTAATGTTGTGTATAATATTTGTATATAATAATATGTATAATAAAACAAAGAATTTTAGTTAGTGTGTACATTTACATGTACAGTACTTATGCATAAAAAGAACAAAACAGTCTTTTTACAAAACCATTATTTTACAAGATATATGTGGTCACTAAAACGTAACTTAAAATGAAGAGGTTTGATATTAACTGAAATAAAATTCTGACCTGTATAAACATCTTATTTATAAAAAGTACTTCCTTTTTTTCTTATCTCTACTTATAAAAAAATAAGTAAAACAAAAACATTACATTAGAATAAATAAAAATAAAACATAGAAAATAAGTAATACAATTATAATTACATGTATGATAATAACTGAAATTAAATTCTGACTTGTATAAACAAAAGTCTTACCTCTCATTTATAAAAGAGTACTTATTCTAATATATACCCATACATTTGTTTTTAACAAAAATGTTAAATTAGAATAAATTAAAATAAAACATAGAACACAAGTAACAAAATATTAATAATAATATGTATGTATATATATGCACTGATCATTCACAACATTAAATCCACTGACAGGTGAAGTGAATAACATTGATTATCTCGTTACAATGGCACCTGTCAAGGGGTGGGATATACGTATTAGGCAGCAAGTGAACAGTCAGTTCTTGAATTACATGTGTTGGAAGCAGGCAAGCTTAAGGATCTGAGCATCTTTGACAAGGGCCAAATTGTAATGGCTAGACGATTTGGTCAGAGCATCTCCAAAATGGCAGGTCTTGTGGGGTGTTCCCGGTATGCAGTGATTAGTACCTACCAAAAGTGTTCCAAGTATGGATGACCGGTGAACTGGCGATGGTCATGGGCACCCAAGGCTCAATGATAAGCGTGGGGAGGGAGGCTAACCCGTCAGGTCCGATGCCACAGAAGAGCTACTGTAGCACAAATTGCTGAAAAATGTAATGCTGGCCATGATAGAAAGATGTCAGAACACACATTGCATCACAGGTTGCTGCGTATGGGGCTGCATAGCCGCAGACCGATCAGAGTGCCCATGCTGACCCCGTCCACCGCTGAAATGCCTACAATGGTGTTCAAGGTGTTGACTTGGTCTCCAAATTCCCCAGATCTCAATCCAATTGAGCATCTATGGGATGTGCTGGACCAACAAGTCCGATCCATTGAGGCCCCACCTTGCAACTTCCAGGACTTAAAGTATCTGCTGCTAACGTCTTGGTGCCAGATACTACAGGAGGTCTTGTGGAGTCCATGCCTCAATGAGTCAGAGCTGTTTTGGTGGCACGAGGGGGACCTACACGATATCAGACAGGTGGTTTTAATGTTATGGCTGCTCGGTGTATATCCAGTATATATCTGCATATATATATGCAGGTATATACTGTATATCCTGCTTCGCAGCCTCACCATATGTGAAACAAGGGCAGCATGGTAAGCGAGGAGTAACTCTCGGATGAGTTGCTTGGCTGTCTTGGTGTGAGCCTTTAGTCACCTCAGGTTGAACAGGCTGTCATCAGTGCGGTATCGGATTGTGGCAGTGGGGCCATGGTCAAGCGTCTGTCCAGGGAGAGAGAAAGCGGTAAATTATTTTGGAAACAGTATGCATACTGTATTGAAAAGTACTTCAAAAGGCAGAATGAGTAGGAATTTCCAAAAATACAATGTACAGACTTATACAAAAACAATCTCTCTCAATCATGACTGACTAGAGGTGTGTGGTGGTGTCTTTATCTCCAGAAACCTTGCCCTCTGCCTGTATTTTCTTATTTTGCTGAGTGCTAGATGTTTTCTGAATGTTTTTTATACAATGTGTATGTCACACCCAGCCAATAACAGCAGAAAGGGTTTGAGAATGGAACTCCAAAAATGGAACTACCAGATGCAAGATTGTAAGCAGCGTAATCAGTGCAAAATTCTGGTGTTATGAACAAAAGAGGAAGGGCCAGTTTTGAATGATGTCTTACAAACTGGAAGTGACAAATCCTGCAAATTTTGCCTTAAACTTCAATGTGGTATAATAAATTACCTGCATTTGTACATTGACTATTTCAAATAGGCTAATACAATATATGTTGTATTGTCAAGTAATTTTTTATTCTGAAGTATTATTTACCAGCTGTTAGACTTGACAACTGCTACAAACTTCTGGATAAGGCCCTTTATTCTCTGCAAGCACACATCTGGCTCAGAGTACATTCTATTTGGGTCCAGACACGACATGTTTCGCACCAATTGGTACTTCAATGGACATTTATCCAGAATCTTCTTGCAGATGTTTGCAAGAGCAATCCCACAGTCTTTCATGGACAGCAGCTGACTAAGCTTGCCTACTCTGATTTGACTCCCTGATCTTCCCTGGCAAAAGTAGAAACAAGTGATCTGTGGAAAATATTTAAAAGTATATGAACAAGCTGAATCCTACTGAATTTATTCATAAAGAACCATTTATAACTAATAAGAAATGTGAGTGGCACATCTTCAAGGCAGCTGTGGCTCCTATTCCAATATCCACCTCTTTGGACTGACCCATAGGCTCTGATCTGTCACATCAAGCCTGACAAGCGTTGACACAGAAACAAGAAGGATGTCCAGCTGGCGGAAGCATTGGAGAAGGCTCTGAAAAAAGATTTCCATTGAGTGAGTAATATTGTAATTACAATACAGAATTAATGACCTAGTGTCTACAGAGTCCAGTGTGTGTGGATACATTCATTAAGCAACATGTAAGCAACATAGCCAAGATGACAAACAATAGATGAATATATAAATATATATTTTGAAGAACACAAGATACATTGCAAGAGTGCATAGCATGATTATGAATGAAAAAAGGGTGTAAGATTTTAACATGAATATTTACCCTAACAAGATCTTCCATGTCTTTGCTCAGGAAGGGGATCAAGGGAACATCAGTTTGGTTCTTGGTGAGAAACTGCTGAAAGTTGATTGAGATGGACACGAAGAAGTGCAGCTTTAGTACAGTTAGGGGATCCATTCGGGCCTCTGCTACAGTGTAATATGAGGATGCTCCTGGGTTGGGGAGCTTTTTCATTTTCACCTGGTCCACATAGGTGTCAATGGATGGACAATTTTCAATTGCCCTTTCCACTGCTGGCAAATTTTCCAGCCAACGACGCCCACAAAAATGCAGCGGAAATTTTGTGGACTTCGTCACTAAACTGAAGTCTTGCTGCCTTGCAGGGGCACAGTGGAAAAGGACGTGCAGGGCCTTCAGAAGCTTCTCTACTTGCCACACTCCAAAACCACCCTTGATAGAGATGTGCATGATGTGAAGACCACAGCATCCTACAATCTGAATCCGAGATCCACCAAACTGTTCACTTTATTCTTGCTGTAGGATCGGCACAAACTTTCAATTAACACTTTGCCCATCCATTGACACAGAAAGCATCTTGCTGAGGCAGAGCTCTTTTACAGATACAACAGGAAACACATCAACAACAACAACATAAATAAAACAGGCTAATGGCAGATCATTTATCATATGTGTGTGCCAGACAGTGATGAATCATTATGTGTACTTTAAACAAAAACTTATTTAGATGGCATTTCTGGTGTGATTTTATGATCACTTAAGATGCTGTAGTTTGGTTTTAGTCAAACCACATTGATATACAATCTCCAACTCTCTAAAACAGTTGAAACAAAGCTGTACAATATAACATTCATGAGAGCAGAGATTATTGCAGGACTGGTACTGGACTGAATTTTTATTTTAGTATACCTCAAACAGGCAACTGAGGGTTGACCTGCTACAGCACATTTAATTATGTATTTCATAGTGTGGGTTGTAAACTATAGCACTATAGCCCTTAAAAATTTATTTTCTTTTGGGACAAGTGTGTACTATGTATTTTTGTGTACTATAAATGTATTTTTGGCTTACCTTGAATTTGTCCAATAAATCCTCAGCTGTGGAATGGCCCAGGAACTGACAACCATGGTAGCGGGAGCAAACATTCGTTCCTGTTTCATCCATGGTTCAGTGCCTGACATGGAGGTCTGGTTGTATGTTTTTTGTTGTTTTGTTCATGTTATGTCGAACATAACAACTAACGAATCGTCACTAACATTTGTGGTCAGTTGTCTTTTAATAAACAGTGCAATACCAAATCTGGCTATGTATGCCATTTTATCTCTGCCACAGGTGAATATTTTTACATGTTCTGAATCGGGAAACATTACCTTGAAAAGTGTGTTGATGTCGTCGTTTGAATGGGGTTGACTTATCGTGTGCAGAACCCACAGAGTACCAGCCTGTGAATAACTTGTCGAAACACTTGGTTGAACGTTGTGATTCAGTCCAACATTACCAGTATGTGATCCAGCAAGAGTTAATTTAGTAGGTGCAGACATGTACGACTCCATTAGCACCGGCGTAGAGTCGGTGCTTTTCCGATTTCATATGGGACTCCACTGCTTTAATTCCCAATGTCTTGCAAGTCGCCTCAAACTCGTTGCTTGCACCAGCTAACCATTCTCTATACTTCACATCTTGGAGTCAAATTGCATTGAACTTACATTTACTCATTTTCTTCTCCTTCTCTCTTCCTTTTGCGTGCAGGAGACAATACGTAATACGTTGTCGTAAATGTCATGAATTGTCACATGAACAAGCAAATACACAAAGAAAGAATAATAAAAATCATAAGACTAATTAGTTCGTTTTAATTTGGTAAAGTATTTAGATATGTCTAAGTGTCATCTAAAATGTAAGATCTCTCATAAGTAAAAATAAGACTTTTTTAGATATGTTTAAGGATCCGCGGAACCCTGTAGTCTCTAGTTTGAGAAATAGATGCCTCATACATCCTCAGCTGACAGCTTCTTTGAATTCTACCCACTCAACACCAGTTCCATGTACAACAGTAAAGAGAAGACTCAGGGGTGCAGGCCTTCTGGGAAGAATTGCAAAGAAAAGCCTTTTTCTTTTGAAATGGAAAATCAAAAATAAAAGGTTAGAGTGGGCAAAGAAACACAGACATTGGACAACAGATAATTGGAAAAGAGTGTTATGGATCTTAACCCCATTGAGTTTTTTGGGGATCAGCTAGATTGTAAGGTGTGTGAGATGTGCCTGATAAGACAGCCACATCTATGGGAAGTGCTACAGGAAGGATTTTTTGATGAGAACTCTTTAAAGTAGTTTAAGAAGTTCTGAAATTTTTCAAAATTGTAATAGTAATTTTTCACGTTATTAATGTCCTTACTATAAATTGTCATCAGTTGAATGTCACTTTGGTGAATAAAAGTACCAATTTCTTTCCATAAGAACAAAATCTGTACATTATTCCAAACTTTTGGCCACCAGATACTTTTGAAATGTATTCCACTACACATTACAGAATAAATGCTGTAAATATAATTAGCAACGTTAGTGTTACGCCGCCCTGCTCTGCTAACTCCACGCGCTCTCGCGCTCTCTCCCCTGAGTACTAAGAGCTTCATGCTTCAGCGCAGTATGGATCATTATGCTTTGATTGCTCCCCAGCTGTCCCGCATTAAACCCTCGCCCTGAGACTATATCTGCATGATTAACTCAGCATCTTGTGCAAAGTATTGTTTCACCCCATGTTGCATGTCTGAGCGTTCTCTAAGTGATTCTGTTGTTCCGATCCCAGCCTGTTACTAACCTTTCTGCCTGTCTGCAGCCTGCCTAACGACCCGTGCCTGCTACTGGACTCTGATATCTCGCCACCTGCCCCGAACCAAGCCTGTTTCACGCCTCTCTGTCGCCTGCTGCCAATCTCGGATCCAGCCGGACCTTTTCCCCTGACTTGAACCCTCTCCCGGGCATCAGACTGGACCTTTGCCTTGTGTTTGCTCATTTCTGAGAAGTTTTACGTTTCCTTGAAGTCTGCCCATTAAAATATTGTTGCAAATGGATCTGCCCGACATGTCTGATTCTTTACAGAATACTTCGCCAAACGAGGATCCAGCGACAATAACTGCTCTGTCGGCCGCTGTCACCAACCAAGCCTCTCAGCTGGCCGCCCATCATCACCAGTTATCCCGCCTGACCACGCTCACGGAGGAATTGGTCTCAGCGGTACGAGCCCTGCAGAAGTCCATCGCGGCACCCACGGCTGCTCCAACACTCACCGCGCCACCACTCTCGCTAGACCAGCCGCACACTGCGAGCGCCAACCCGCACCTCGCGCGCCCTGAGAGGTATGAGGGTGACCCAGGTAAATGCAGGGGCTTTATTCTTCAGTGCTCTTTGTATCTCGCCCAGCAGACAGCCCTGCACACCACAGATGCCAGCAAAATTGCCTTGTGCACGCTACTCACCGGTCGCGCGTTGGAATGGATCACCGCGGTCTGGAAACCAGATGGGTCCGCCTTCTCTTCCTACGGAGAATTTCTGGAACGTTTCCAAGCTGTGGTCGAGCATGCCAAGGAGGGGAAAGGAGCCGAGGATCTTCTCTTGGAACTCTCACAGGGGAGATCGCCTGCCTCAGAGTACGCCCTCAAATTTCGGACGCTAGCAGCCCAAACCAATTGGACGGAGAGCGCTCTCAAGGTGGTCTTCCGAAGGGGTCTCCAACACGATTTACAAGCGGAGCTGGCCTGTCGCGACGAAGGAAAGGATTTGGATCAGTTTGTTCATCTCACCATCCAGCTGGACAATCTGATGCGCTCACGACGCCCCAGTCTCCACCCAACGAGCGCTATGCGCGTCAGTCCCGCACCACGTGCTTCTAACTTGTCTGCTGAGACCTACGAGCCGATGCAGATCAACGGCTCACACATCTCCGAGGAGGAGAGGGAGCGCCGCCGATCTCTGAACCTATGTCTGTACTGCGGGGTTTCCGGTCACTTCTGTCTGCACTGCCCTCTGCGACCTGCACACAAGGACAGAACCACGGTGAGTCTGACCCTCGACTGTTTAAATCCTCTTACTTGTGTATCAGTGCCTCTTGAATTCACTATAAAGGGGCAAGCTGTCAATACCGTCGCCCTAGTTGACTCCGGGGCAGCCGGTAATTTCATGTCTAAAGTTTTTGCACAGGTTCACGAGATAGCCCTCATTTCTTGCACACCTCTGCTGTCAGTAGAGGCTGTCGACGGACGTCCACTCGGCACAGGACGCATCACACACATGACCCAGGCGCTTCGCATGCGTACCGGCCAACTCCATCATGAGGAGGTCCAGTTCTACGTTCTCCAAGTTCCTCACACTCCGGTCATCCTGGGCTTACCCTGGCTAAGGAAGCACAACGCCCAGTTGGAGTGGACTACCGGGCAGATAATCAGCTGGGGAGAGAGGTGTTTTTTGAGGTGTCTGTCTGTCGTCAAACCCTTAAGGGTCCAAGGCATTACCGTGCTATCTCGCCTACCTACCGTATACCACGATCTAGTCGAGGTCTTCAGCAAGGTCAAAGCCACCAAGCTACCGCCCCTTCGGGAATACGACTGCGCCATAGACCTCGTACCCAATCACACACCACCCAGAGGCTGCATATTCTCACTGTCCCAACCTGAGACCGAGGCCATGCGGAAATACGTGGAGGAGGAGCTCGCAAAGGGGTTCATCCGTCCCTCCACTTCCCCTCTGTCAGCAGGGTTCTTCTTTGTCAAAAAAGATGGAGGACTGCGACCCTGCATCGACTACAGAGCACTGAACGAATGTACCGTTAAGTTCCGTTACCCACTGCCGCTGGTACCGGCCGCTCTAGAGCTTCTTCGCACGGCCAAATACTACACCAAGCTGGACCTGCGCTCCGCCTATAACCTGGTTCGAATCCGAGAGGGGGACGAATGGAAGACTGCCTTCTCCACGAGCACTGGGCACTATGAATATCTCGTCATGCCTTTCGGCCTTTCTAACAGCCCTGCCGTCTTCCAATCCTTCGTCAACGACGTCCTCCGTGATCTGCTCCACTGAAGTGTAATCGTCTACATAGATGACATTTTGATTTATTCTGACACCCATGAAGCCCACATCCAGCATGTCCGCGCTGTACTTCAAAGGCTCCTTCGGTTCCAACTCTACGCCAAGATAGAGAAGTGTGACTTCCATCAGACATCTACAACCTTTCTGGGGTACGTCATCCGCCCGGAGGGCGTGGCCATGGATGAGAATAAGGTGAGAGCAGTCGTAGACTGGCCCCAACCCTCCACCCTAAAGGGGTTGCAACGCTTCCTGGGCTTCGCCAATTTCTATTGCCGCTTCATCAGTGGCTTCAGCTCCGTAGCAGCCCCGTTAACAGCTCTGGTTCAGAAGGGGACGAGAGGGCTAGCTTGGAACGAGGCTGCCTCCCGGGCTTTTAAGCAACTCAAGGACAGCTTCACTTCTGCTCCCATTTTGCACCATCCTAACCCTGAGCTACCCTTCGTGGTGGAGGTGGACGCTTCGAACACCGGGCTAGGAGCAGTACTCTCCCAACGTCAGTGCGACCCCCCCAAGCTGTATCCCTGCACTTTCTACTCCAGGAAGTTGAGTTCCGCAGAGAGGAACTATGACGTCGGAGACCGTGAGTTGTTAGCGATGAAGTCAGCGTTCGAGGAGTGGCGCCATTGGCTCGAGGGAGCGACTCACCCATTCTCCATGTACACAGACCACGAGAATCTGGAGTACCTGCGTACGGCCAAGAGACTGAACGCACGTCAAGCCCGGTGGTCTCTCTTCTTTTCCCGGTTCCACTTCACAGTGAGTTACCGCCCCGGTTCAAAGAACACCAAGGCTGATTCTCTGTCTCGACTGTTCGACTCCGAAACGGAGGTCCCGACTCCAGAACCCATTATCAACCCAGCTCTCGTCCTCGGACCAGTTCAATGGGACCTCGAGACCGAGTGCACCCAGGCCAACGCTGACCTCGAGATTCCCTCGGACTGCCCCACTGGGAGGATCTTTGTACCAGAAACCCTCCGCGACAAGGTGATAAACCACGTGCACGCCCTTCCCTGTTCCGGGCACCCCGGAATCACCACGACCCAGCTCCTTCAGAACCGGTACTGGTGGCCCACGCTCACTCGAGACACGAGCGAATTCATTCGCCTCTGTAGGGTCTGTAACACCCAGAAATCCTCTCGGCTGCTACCCGCGGGCCTCCTTCAACCCCTGCCTGTTTCCCAATGGCCTTGGTCCCACATCGCGGTGGACTTCATCACGGATCTGCCTCCCTCAGAGGGCTACACAACCATTCTGACCGTCATCGACCGCTTCTCTAAGGCATGCCGGCTCATCCCGGTCCCCAGGCTACCCACCGCTCTGCAGATGGCAGAACATCTGTGTAACTATGTCTTTCGGTTCTACGGGTTACCAGAGGACATTGTGTCTGACAGGGGACCCCAGTTCACTTCCCGCGTCTGGAATGCCTTCTGTGGGAGACTACAGATCAACGTGAGTCTCACATCGGGGTACCACCCCCAGGCCAACGGACAAGTGGAGCGCCTCAACCAGGAGATTTCCTGCTTCCTTCGCTCCTACTGCCATCGTCAGCAGGGGGATTGGCATCGTTTCCTGATGTGGGCCGAATATGCCCAGAACTCCATCCGCAAGCACTCTACCGGGATGACCCCTTTCCAATGCGTCCTCGGGTTCCAGCCCCCACTGTTCCCCTGGTCAGGTGAGCCCACCAGCGTCCCTTCCGTGGATGATTGGCTCCGGCGGAGTGAGAGGAACGTTCCTGGGTCAACGCCAATGACATACTAGACCCGTCCCTCACTCAAGACTTCCACCGCCATCACCCTGACAGGCCGGCTCCTCGACCCCGTGGCAGACCGCGCCGTCATCAGTTTCCTTGCGCCAGGAGACACTCGCAGGAGGGGGGCTCTTTTACGCCGCCCTGCTCTGCTAACTCCACGCGCTCTCGAGCTCTCTCCCCTGAGTACTAAGAGCTTCATGCTTCAGTGCAGTATGGATCATTATGCTTTGATTGCTCCCCAGCTGTCCCGCATTAAACCCTCGCCCTGAGACTATATCTGCCTGATTAACTCGGCATCTTGTGCGAAGTATTGTTTCACCCCATGTTGCATGTCTGAGCGTTCTCTAAGTGATTCTGTTGTTCCGATCCCAGCCTGTTACTAACCTTTCTGCCTGTCTGCAGCCTGCCTAACGACCCGTGCCTGCTACTGGACTCTGATATCTCGCCACCTGCCCCGAACCAAGCCTGTTTCACGCCTCTCTGTCGCCTGCTGCCGATCTCGGATCCAGCCGGACCTTTTCCCCTGACTTGAACCCTCTCCCGGGCATTAGACTGGACCTTTGCCTTGCGTTTGCTCATTTCTGAGAAGTTTTACGTTTCCTTGAAGTCTGCCCATTAAAATATTGTTGCAAATGGATCTGCCCGACATGTCTGATTCTTTACAGTTAGATTACTCAAGGTCAGTAACGTATTCTAAATACTTTGGATTACTTTTAGATTTTTTTCACTTGTTTTTACTATAAAAACTCTGCCAGTACAGTCAGACAAAATACACATGTTAAAAATACATTCTCTGAAAAACCTAAATATCTTATCTATGTTTTAAGGATTTTTAAAATATTTTTACAGGAAAACAATTCAAAATTATTATCAAGAATAAGATATTTGCCCTAATATCAAAGGTCTTACTAGAAAAAAAGAAATTATGATCCAACGTGAAATTTCTTGATAAAAAAAAAATATGATCGTGTCTGGTAACGTGCATGTAAAATGCTAGAAATAGCATTTTAGCTTAGCGTAAAGTTGACAATTTACACAAGGTTTATTTCTATTTCTTCTGCTCCAAACCTACTTCAAACTTCTCTGTCTGCTTTTTTGAATGTAACATCATAAGAAAGTGTTTCACAGCACCAAAAGTGTTTAAAATATTTTCCATCTGAAAGGATTAAATATTAAATGAAACAAATGACAATAAAATGCAAAGTAATCAAAATACTTTTTGAATGTAACTATTATAATTACCAATTATTAAAATTTTAACTGTAGTGGAATACAGTAACTTATATTTTGTATTTTAAATACGTAATCCCGTTACATGTATTACCCCAGCCCAGTATATATATATAAAGTGTAATTACAGCACTATTATTTGATAATCATTTGTTGATAAGTGCTAACGGTTTATTAGTCGAACCTCTCAAAACAGAAAGGAAAAAATGTCTATCTGAGGCTATTTTTAGTTAACATAGAACATTTAAAAACATGTCTTAAAAACGTTTTTAAAATAACATTTTACGAATAAGCTACAGTGTTCTGTTTATTTCACCAGCAACTTAACAATTTACCTCAAGTATCTCAAAGGTTAAAGCCATTGGACAGGATCCTTTTATTAGTGAAGATCTGTGAATTTACAATATAATGTAAATGAATTGTGAGTTTACCATTATTAATATTATTTATTTATTTATTTACCATATTTCTTACAGTTACTATACTGTAGGGTCGCTGAGTAATTTAAAAATCAGCGCGTGCAGTTACCTATCAGCTTGATTAAAGAGTATGAAAAGATATGACGCAATACTACAAAAGGTTAGAATAGAGCACTACGGTATACTATTGTGTTTTGTGTACTACTTATATTAATGGTATGAAATTAAGCCATTAATCAATAATTGTTTAATGGTATCAAATTCATTGACTTTTAAAAATGTTTTTGCTATTCAAGTTACCTTTGCCTTAAATCTTGTTTGACGGTGTCACAATCTCAAACAGGGATCAACAGCGACCTCATGTGGTACCTTAGTGCTACTACAACATACTCCCAGATAGCACGAAGATTTAAAAATAGTTTCAAATACTGGAGTACATCATAAGAAGCTTGGGATTTAATCTCCTCTAATTCAAAATAAAGCATGTAGAACACAGTATCAAGAATGTATCATTGTTTATATTGTGGCTTCACATTCTATGACCATTAGTAAACATATATTGACTGTGTATACATTTGTGACATAGTAGATATTCCCTTTAAGTACAAGAGCTGTTCTCAATGTTTATGTTACTGAGTTTAGGTCACATCCCTAGGTCAAATCAAAGGGAACTAAGGTAAGTTAAGGTGGGATAGGGTGATGCATTTTAACCTTAAAATAAAACTTATCTTTAAGGTGGAGTTCATAAACATTCAGAGAGGTGACAGAGGACACAATATTGCTCTGAGTTTGGATGCATCATGTGCCAGGTTTGTAAGATTCAGATTGTGATTGATATGTGTAATCTAAGAAGCAGATTTGAATGCTAAAGCAGATTTCTTTGGTAATAAATAGGTCTTGGAAAACATTACTGAGCCTGGGAGCAACACTCCCACGCTGAAGAGTCTACAGCAGCGCAGTCTTAATATCTCATCTTTCACGCAAGGAGGTTTATGGTAATCCTGTCAATGATAACACACACAGACATGCATGCACATGCATGAAAACACACACACACACACACACACACACACACACACACACACACACACACACACACACACACAAACACAAACCATTTTACCTTACCTTGTTATGAAACCAGCTGCACTGCTAAATCCTCATAATGTCACACTGCAATCTTGTAGGCATTGGTTAATATAAGAGCAATTCAGAAAGGTTGTAACCATGAAATTAGCTTCAGATTGGGAATTTTAAAACACTGACAATCACACCAAGCATCTAATTTCTCCAGGCAGCCTGTGAGAGACTGTTATTAAGAAAAAGGAGCATTAGAATATTTACCACCACATGGCCAGCTGTTACAATGCTTGCATTGGTTTAGGTTGGCATGTATAATGTTTACCAATAAACACATTGACTCTATGCAATTACAGTCAAGAGAAACTACTATGTAGGAACAGTAAATTGCCACTAAGATATTAAATGGTATTTTGAAAAATATGATAATGTCTGTAGTTTAAAGGAATATTCCGGGTTCTATAGAAGTTAAACTCAATCGACAGCATTTGTGGCATAATGTAAATTAACACAAATGTATTTAGATTTGTCCCTCCTTTTCTTGAATGTTACAGTGAGGCACTAACAATGGAATTGAATGGGGCCAATTTTTACTTGCTGTACATTTATTCTTCTGGTATTATTATTATTATTATTATCTGAGCTGTAAAGTTGTTTAAACCATCATTTTTGTGGGATTATGGAGTTTAAGGCATTACGTCATCATGGCAACGAAGTTGTAAAATTGGATATAACGTTACACAAAAAAGGAAAGTAAGCGATTTTATCACACTAAAATGATGTTCATATTCTAAAATCAAACGCACATTGTTTACGTCTTGTGGCTATACTTTTGAAACAGATTGCTCCCATTCACTTCTATTATAAGTGCCTCACTATAACCCAGATTTGTGTTCTTTTTAAAGTAAAGGAGGGGCAAGTAAAAGTTTTTTTTTTTTTGGTAATCAGCAATATGCCACAAATGCTGTTGAATGAGCTTAACTTGTATCTTGGAATATTCCTTTAACCAACAATCTCATTGCGTCTGTCCAATTATTGTCAAGAGAAACTAAAGTATAAACACTAAATTGCCATCAAGATATTTAATGGCCTCCTGAAAATATGACAACATCTGTAGTTTAATTGCACTCTGGAGATGCTAGTATAATTTCAGATATTGCAGCACTAAATCTAGATGAGCAATTGAAAAAATATGCCATATGGACATATATTTCAACATTTCTCGATTTCCTCTTCTAGTGAATAACATAATACCCAAAGCCTTTTTCTTCTTCTGTCAAACACCTTGAGTGGATCGATCTTATAAAGAGGCTGAGAAGAGGAGAGGTTCCTAATTGAATGAGTTGTACAAGCACTTTAACCAGAGCATGGAGGAAGTAGTGGACACTAAAGGGGAGGAGACAAGTCAAATTCCGACATGAAGGTGTAAATTACCATTGGTACAGACATCCAAAGCGATTGAAGAATTACTCAACATGGCAGAGAAGGCCTGTCCTATTGATTGGTCTGTGGAGATGTTTGTAAACTGGCTATAATGGCCCCTACACTTTATACTCCCCATCAGGGATGGCTTTGACCTCCAAAAGCAATTTCTATAGATCTGCTTCCACTCATCTGGCTTCTTCCTGGTTCCAGCGCCACTCAGGCCATGGGGCGGGCAGTAACCCGAGCCTTGCCCACAGCCTGCCTAATGCACTCTATGGATCGCACTGCTGTCTGGAACATGCAACCTTTGATAGTAAGTAAAGACTTGGTTGAGTAGATGGTAGAGAGGTGAGATGATCCAACCACATTTACATTTACTCACCACCACAATGGACACAAATCACCACATTCTCCCTGACCCCATTTTGGCCTGTGGTAACCATTAGATCTCTATCCTTAACAGGCGTCACCAACATTGGAGATACAACATTAACTCAGTATGAGTGGAATTATGATGTAGATTATTAACTTTTCGGCTTTAAATAATAAAACCGGCCTCACCTGATTGCGCACTATAATTAAAGTAAGTTTTTGCTTATTAAAAAGTTTTACACATAAACATAACATAATATCATAAACATATCATTTTTTTAGAAATATGTTGAAAATGATGTACACTCACATGGGATGAAAACTCCAGTCATATCGGTAATGAAATAAAAGCTGATAAATTTTACATGAAGTGGGTCCAAAGCATTCCAAAGATAACAAATGAGCTTTATTAAAGGAATAGTTCACCCAAAAATGAAAAGTCTCTCATTATTCACTTACCCTGATGCCATTCCAGACGTGTTTGACTGTCTTTCTTCAACAGAACACAAATTAAGATTTTTAAACAAAGATAGAGCTCTGTCAGGTCCTTATAATGGAAGTATACATGGGTACCAGCATGTTGACGGTCCAAAAGTCACATTTAGGCAGCATAAAAGTAATAAACACTACTCCAGTCGATCAATGAATGTCTTCTGAAGCAAATCGATATGTTTGTGTGGAAAAATAAATTGATAATTAAATTGTTATTAACTTTTAAAAAGCCCTTCCTGCCAGCAGCTGATATGAAGCGTAACGTTAGCGTGTCAGTGACTTCACACGAGAATTCGGATGTGGAGCTTATTTACAACAGCACAACAAACGTCAGCCCTCAACTCACAACTGTTATGCGCAACAAAACATAAAAATGGCATTATGCCACAATATTTAGTTGCTACTACAACACTATGAGAATGCACAAAATAATTGACAGACAGAAAGTGTCAAAAACTGCGGCCTGTCGACACATTTTTGTTGGCTGTATACAGAGTCTAGAGCTGTGAGATATCTCACAACACTTATCTAATTAATATCTTTCAGGGAGTAGTAAAAATGTTTTGCATAACTTCCCATGAAAAACGCTTACAGCACCTCATCACCTCCATCAGTTTCATCAACAGCATTTGTGACAATGTTGATTACCACAAAAAATCATTTTAATACAATAAGGTCCTTGTGCATTGGGCCAGTCCATAAACGTTAAAATACACACTGTTTCAAAAGTATTGCCACAAGATGTACACATTATTTGTGGAACATGATTTTAGAATAGGCTAAATAAATAAACCCACTTAAAACACGATTATGTTTACGCTGCCTTTATCAGATTTTTTGGAGCTTCAAAAGCCTGAACACTATTTACTTGCATTGTATGGAAGTACATTGCTGAAATCTTCATTTGTGTTTAGCAGAAGAAAGTAATTCCCGGGTAGACATTTTTGGTAGAAATAGGCCTATCCCTTTAAGTCTGTAAACTGCAGCAGCCAGTGTTTAATAGCTGGATTTCCAAGCTTCTTGTGCTCCTTTCAGACGAAAGGAAACTAAAAACACTCCCAAAAAAGTGGGTGGAGGAGAGCTGTAAGGAATTAATAGGAGCTCCTGCTGACTTTCCAACTTATCTATCAACACGTTGTATGCATCTGAAAGTGCTATATGCTACTACTGCTTGATGAAGTACCTATTGTAGTTTGGCCACAGATCAGAGGGTCTTCTGGGGAGGTTGAGGGCTTCTTAGTGTTTTAAAACGTCTTGTAATTTCGTTAAATTTTCATTAGTTCTTAGTGAGCACTGTGTGCTTTGATACGACTGCTCGTGTAAAACATCGCTAGGGTATTTACCCTGTATGTGGCAGAGTAATAACACTTCCTTTTCTCATTCGAAAAGATCATGACGCATTATCTTAGTCTGGGATAGTATAAAATCAATGGTGTAGTTTCAAATGCTCCTTATTGTTACCGGATGCTGTAGAATGCATGATAACTAGAATACAATACCTTTAGGAAGTTGTTTTACAACCTGACAAGAAGACAAACAGTATATTGAAGTACTTCCAAAGTTACGTCAATACGTGAAGCATGTGGAGCTCATAGAGGTTGTTCTGAAACACAGAATATAACGTATGGCAAATGGGGAAAAAAAACTAGCACATGATGACCATTTCGATTTACAGTCATTTAATTGATGTCAATGCTTACAAACGGGAAAGACACGTACCATTTTCAAGAATATACAAGGACACAAATCATATCAAACAATCACCTTTTGTAATTTGTTCTCTTTGGGGCAGGAGCGAACGGTTATCAAAGGACAGCATCATAATCTTTATATTTACTACCTGTATTTTACATCATAAAGTTGCAGAGAAACCTGTCTTTGAAGAGTTATGCTGTGTCTGAACAGCAATTCAAATTAAAAGTGTAAAGACTGAGGTTTGGTTACTTGGTGAAAATGAATGACAAAAACCATTTGACTTGTTGATCTTGAGGAGAGTATGTCCCAGCTTGTGATGAGGATTCATAGAACAGTAAAATAATTTATAACAAATGCAACATTTGATCGTTTATTGTGGTGTTGGCATCAGCAATGACCTTTCGTTTTTCCTTTTTTGCACTTACATCAATACAGAAATCACAGAATACATAGATGTACAAATATAAACGCACCGTCTCGCTCAGAGGGAAAACGTGAGTCTTGACTGTTCCAGTTAAGTAATTAATTCTGATGGAAGATGAAAATAATCATGATAACCATTTTCTTCACGTCTATGAGGAAATCCAAACAAAAATTGTCAATGAGACCACCCCAATTTGTTGACATTTTCATAAAAAAAGTCAATTTCAAAGGGAAGAAGCTGCTTATATGCAACTGTTTGGGGGTCTTAATATGTTCAATGGAATGATTAAGCAATCATTTGAATCCTAACAGGCTGACCACATTCTGCAAGCTGGGTGGAAACAATATTATTGTTAGGGACAAAATATGTCCATCTGAAAAATGAGTGAGCTACAGCAAATCACACCATTTCTTAGAAAAAGCAAAGAAAACAAGATTTTGTCCCTTGCATTAGGGTTTAATCTACAGTTTTTACTGTATATTTCCATGAAAAATGTACACCTTAATCTTTTAAGTCCTATTTTGTGTAGTTTTTTTTTATTATCATTATTATTATTACTTACATTTCTTCCTGTACAATGAAATACAACTTAAAGACAACAACATCTGTTTAAAAATACAGAGGGTTTTCTTTTTTTCTCACCAAGATTGAAACATACCCCTCCCTCCCGACCCAAACCACCCCCAACTAAAACTGAACTTTTTAATCAATATATAATTCTGTGTATGTGTGTGCATGTGTATACAACGGTGTTTTGTTCTCTATATCATTTACTCACAACACTATAAACATACAGAGACTATTATACATGTGCTTGCACTGATTCATTGAATTTGGTTGACATCACTAGAACACCACAAAAGTAGTAATGATTTGGGGTGAAAATAGAACACAACGGAAAATAAAGATCAAGGCGTTCTGGAGAGCCTCGAGTGGTCAGTCTGACTGAGACCACACGAGCCCCTTACTATCATTACTCTCTGATGTTCCAATCGGGAATGACCTCAGCAGATTTGGTGAAGAAGTTGCCAAAGGGAGAGAGAGTGGGAGACAAAAAGCCTATGCAATGTAGGTTTCCTTCAGTAGAAGGTGTTCCAGGGACAAAGGGAGAGAGAGTGGGAGACGAAAAGCCTATGCAATGTAGGTTTCCTTCAGTAGAAGGTGTTCCAGGGACCATGTTAGCATTTTAGAGGATGGACCATGGACCGACACAAGAGGGCAGTATCACACACACCTGCCTCAGGAGGGAGGTGGGGCTTTTCACACAAGCAATTATAGCAGAGGACTGAGATTACACAGTCCTCATGAGTCCTATGCTTGATAAAGTCCCCATATAGAGTCAAATTTGAGTCAGAGAGCTCATGCCTCTTATGATCAGTCAGCTGGACAAAACATCACCCTTTTAGGAGGTGGGGAAACCAAAATACACTAGCGCAAATTGAAATGTAAAAAAAACAAACAAAAAAATAGAATCCATGTTGTTTTGTTCATAAGTAGACACGCCTGAGGTCCCCTGGTGATGTGATGGTGTTGCATTGAGGGCACAGTTTCTTGTTTCCCTGTTGGAAGAAAAATTGAGAAAGTGGGTGAGATGCTTGTCTTTGAGAGATAAACAAGCCATTTCCTTTGTAAAATGTGAATACAATTAACTTCATGCTAGTCAAGGCACTCTTAGTCCAATACAATTCCGCATATATATGTACTTAAAAAAAAAAAAAAAGGGGGTATGGCAGGGCTTTGTGTGCCAGGCGGCCCACCCTGTTCAACAGGCATGCGTCCATCACACCACCACTCTGATGTTCAGCCAGTACTCATAAAACCTGTGCATAAAAGCCTGGAGAACTGCAGGGAGAGGTAGAGGAGAAGGAAGGGGAGCTGTGTGGTCTGCTGTCTGCCACACACATGCTGCACAGGGAGTGAGTGAATTTCACAACAAGATCCCGTCTTAAAGTCAGCAAACTATATACTCAGCTTCATAAAATACCACATCAACAAGGGAACACTTGACAGAGACAGTACAGGTTAACTGCTGTATGTCCCAAGGCATAAATTATATAAAATCCTCATGTTTGTGTACCACCTCTAGAAATAGACCCAACTGTGAAGTGATGTTCAGATGGAGTCACTAGCATTACAGTGAAGAATGTGTAACTTTCGCACAAATGTGCCAGTGACACGGACCAAAAACAGGGCAAATTTCTCTCTCGCTCTCTCATTTATCATAAAGCACCTATATGAACTGTCAGGTTTAGGGTGGGTTAAGACATATTGCAGATGAGGAATATTTTGCCCCAGACTAAAGAATAAACAGCTGTCAGCAAATAGTGGAGTCTGGGAGCAGTAAGGATATCAGAGTGAAAAATGCTGAAGTCCGCTTTCACATCTGTCTGTAAAGCGGATCTGTGTCTCCATATGGACCTGTAGTTCATGTCTACAGTAAAGCGCACCAGAAACTGGTCCATTGATCCCCACAGCACCAATTTAAAGAAAGAGATCCAGCAACACTATTTGGCTTGTGTTGCAGTTTAACTTGCAATGGCCACTTCAATTAGTCTAACATCATGCCTCATTGGTCAATGTGCAAATAATTGTGAACGTTTTGGAATGGACTTCACAGTCTGACTGTTAGATTGGTTTATTTCAATGTGGCCAGTGAGAAATGAGTAAGAGGTGTGGGGATCAATGAGTCAGGATCAATTTAGAAAAAACTAATTAGCATTATGTAGCTCCATGTACATGTAGGGCCCTAGTAAATCAGATACATTTTTGTCCAAATTCAGTTAGATTTTTTATTCCCCCAAATTCCATGTTTTCGGTTTTATTTTCTCTGAATTCCAGGTTAAGTTTAATTAAATTTTATCATTAAACAAATTGTAAACTATTTTATAGAATTTCAATTAAATGAAAACTTAATATATACCAATGCATTGTTTTTATCAATTGAAGTGTTCAAATAGAGTGCTGCACAGTAGAGCACCACAGTACTTCAGCAAGGACAACTCTTGGAGATAGATTAAAGAATGTAATTGATAATACTGAGAATGAAGTAAGCCTAGTCTTGGCAGACTAGATCTGCTTCACGTATGCTGCTGCTTGACATGAGTCAATATATTGCTGCTGTTGCCACCAAAGATTGATGCTGCCGAGACACAGGAGACATGCTGCTGCTACTGTACCAACATCAAGATAAAGCCCCCATAAAGCTGATCTAAATTTATGATGGGGAGGTGGAGAGATAAAGCTACACATACAGCACTGCTGCAGCCATTTCCTGGTGTGTAGGACAAGGTGCACCTGTTCAACCTATCAGCCGCACCATGTAGAGTTTCCTAACTGAACTTCATTGTCATTAATACAAGCAGTGGAGAAATTCTTAAAGGAGATATTGCTTACATATAAATGTAATTATCATTGATATATTATCATTATTATTACTACTACTACTACTACTACATTGATTATTGCATTTTTTTCAATTTCACGCGTCTAGTTAAATTAAGCTTCACATTTCACCTCCGGAAAGCAGTTCACTACATGGGCTAATGTGCTTTTTAAACAGCAAAAGGGTATGACGTCATTATATAAATATATAGTCTGCATGTGCCATGCTTTTTACAGTGAATAAACTGCTCTGCTCTTTGTCATTAAAACAGAGCGCACGTGAAGTTAATGATGTGGTTAGTGTACTAGCATTGGCTTCTCATGTTCACTTACTGTTTAAGTGCATACCTCTTGCAGACCATAAGTCTCAGCCTTTTTTGGTTTAATCATCACACTAGAACATATCAAGATTTTAATTTGATTGTGCATTTATTATTTTCACACAAAATAAAAATGTTAAATTCCATGACATTCCTCGTTTTCTAGTTAATTCAGTTTTAATGACTGGATTCCACGACTGATTTGCGCAATGTGTAAATCATAGGGCCCTATACATGCATTCTCCAAATTGATTCAGCAATGTAGCATTTACAACTCTTTTTAATTCTATACCCATCTTTCTTGCGAACACCCTTCTTAACCATGTTACTCCAGACACAAAGGGGCTTGAGATTTGGTTCCTTTGTTCTGGGACGCGGGAGTTTACCTGGTTTTAATGAGTGTTTGCAGGTCATGGACTAAACACAGGCTCCTCACATCAGCAGCAAGCTGCTGCTCTGCTCCATTAGCTTCATAAAACAAGGCTGACGCTAACCAAATTACATGCATTTACTTTGATCAAGACGCAAGGAGCCCCGCTGTGCTACTTTTATTGCTGTCTTCAGGCAACAATTTTAATGCCTGCATTAGTAACAAGCCGTTGTGGCGCGCACACACACACGCCTCTGATCCCGCTTCTCATCAGCTTGCTGTACACAGACAGCATGTGATAAGCGGTGAAGAAAAGATCTAATTTAATATATAGCATATTGGAAAAAGGCTGAGGCTGGGAAACATTTCCTTATTAATTGGTTCCGTGTGTGGTGACAGAATGTGTTAGTGGCTAATGTGAATGGGCTCTATGACGAAGACTGGCTAAAATAGCTTAGAGAGTAGAGGAAGAGCCAGTGAGTGAGTGTAAATGTTGGGATTACAAACAGACAAGCAGAGGCAATCACAAGTCTGATGATAAGAGGTTAGCTCAGCATGCAACGCTGTCAAAAGGGATTAGAACCTGAAGCGCTACGTGAGGAATCTCACAGGTTATATTGAAGAGAGATACAGATGAACTCTCCAACATCAACCAAATCTGCAGCCAAATAAGCAAAATATTTTCAAAATGAACAACTCCATTATCTGCATTATACACTGGGAAAAGCCCAGTACCACAGTACAGAGATAGTATCAGATGGTATCACCATGGTACTTCGATACATATCATGATACTAAAGGATAACCATATTTATATACCATGGTATTTAAAAACATGTTAATATGTGATAATGTGTGTAGTTCTTACCAGAGTCCTAAGCCAGCATTCTTCACAGTGAACATGCCAACACTGGATGGAGGTGAGAGGCATCGTATATGAGTCCTGAGAAAGATAAACAAAAAGAGAAGATTCTTTTAACCAGGTCAAATGCAAAAAATACACCTATCCATACATAACACAAGACAGCACCAGCACAGTACAGAGCGCAGCCATGGGGACAGGCAGGGAGCGTGAGGGGCAGTGCAGGGGTCAGGCGGGATCAGGCCAGTGGGAGCACAGAGAGCCTTACCCTCTGTAGGGGCAGCAGCTTCTTAATCCTACTATTGCCCGCTGCTACGTAGCCTCTGTATAAACAGTACACACCGAGCTGCAGGGCCTCTGCACTCCCGCGCCTCTCAGTCACCTGATTCTTGCCGTCAGCCCCTGTTTGTGATGGCTTCCGCTGCAGGGATATTCAAGAGCGGAACTGAGAACAAGAATGTGGCTGCCATAGAAGGCACGAACACACACATCAGACCAATGGATGTAGCTATTGACATGGAGCTTGGATAAAGGACGGGATGGATGGAGTTTCTGTGGCATTTTGCATGAGTATTCAGTTTGGATATCATTCTAGGCATGTGATGACTACAGAAACATGTTAACACTTCCAGAACTTATTTCTAGCTGCATGTAATCTTTTGGTAGTGCCCTAACATGCCTGCTACACCTCAAATCAACAGCGGGTGGCAGTAGACCACCACTGGGAAATGATTAACCCTAAAGGCTGCACAGTTTAAGTGAGCACAGAGGAAGGAAAAGCCTTTGAGCATTACTCCAATCATATCCAAATATTTACATGAATCTTTGTATTTATACTTATGTATTTTTGCATGTGTACTTATTTCAACATTTCTTTGTCCATATGTTAATATACGTTTTTCTACTTTAGGCATAGCAATCAAGCTCAGAGTGAAGCTTGGAGGCCACAGTGACATCTTGTGGTTGACAAAAGTCTATAGACTTGAAAAGAAGCCTCAGGTGGGTTTGGAAGTGAACACAGATCTGCTCATCCCCTGTCATTAAAGGGTCATGAAACCCCCTGTTTCAGCACAGTTCAGTTCTCACCAAAGTTTAAATAACTGCCAGGGAGAGTGGGCGTGGTCAACATCGGTGTGTGTGTGTGTGTGTGTGTGGGGGTCCATAACAAATGTATGATCTAGTCATTTAACTTTATTTCTCAAATGCAGTTAAGAGAATCAAATATTCTCACGATAACAAAATGAACAAATAAATCATACACTGTTTTGTAAGCTAACAATACATTACACAGAAACACACTGGTCAATTTGTGGGTGTAATTTAATGTGCAAACTAATGCCAAGTTTTTTAAACTTTTAAGAATTATTCAAAAACACTGATTCAAAAATGTATGTGATTAGATCAGTTAACACATATTAGCGATGGATGGATCGATAACATTCGTGTCTGAGACTATCAGTGTAAACCTCGCCTCAAACAAGCCCTAGTCCACCTCACCACATATCTTGAAACTCTTATGTAATAAATACGTGCTGCGTGAAAATTCTAAAAGTTTCGCCACCGATTAAAAGACTGTCTCTCTGTTAGCATCGTGGGGAAGCCACGCAGACTTGAAAACTCATGGCCCGGGATCAACTCACAGAAGGGCATGCCTTATGATAATGTCACATGATTTCATGAATAATTATGAAATAGTGCCATCTCATAGGATAAGGCCAAGCAGTCTAATAAAAATTACTGGACACAGATGACACAATGATGCGCTATAGTACATGGAAAGGTCACATTGAGTGATGTTAACTTAATGTTGATTTTAAACCCAGAAGATGAAAATTGTGTCAAAATAAATATAAAATAAATTCCCTAAATTAAATTAAAATTAAAATGAATGGATGCCAACATTGTCTTCAATCATGTGCAACACATACTGTGCATATCTGTCAACATCAACTGTAGCTCAGTGTTTCATGACCCTTTCAGGGTGTTTTATATTTTACCCAGTAACCGAGAGTTTCCCAATTTATTTTCAATGGGAAAGAGTGGACAGGAGGCAGAATGGAGGTGGAACCGACTATGCTTGTCAAGCTCCTTCACAAGAATTCTGATACTTTGTCTTGCATGACTGCTTGCAGCACACACTGTGCATGACAATGTATGGCATTAGATGTTGTGTTAGTAATTTCAGTATAATGTGTTGAGACAGGTGCACAAGTGTCATCTTTTTGAACGAGAAATGCACTTTATTAGTTAGTATCCTTCAGTTTTTATGAGCGATATTCTTGAAAAAATTTGCTAATTTTTATTTATTTGAATTTTCACAAGCTATATTGTCAAATTGTCATTGGTCATATTGAATTGTCACATGTTATGCGTGCACAATTAGGCAATGCATATGTAATATCACAATATGCTTGCATAGACTTCAATGAGATTGTTGTGCAGATGCCCTTTTTGTTTGTTTCCGGGCGCATCTCATCACATATAGCGGGTGCGTGGGTCTCATTAGCAATATGCCAGATAAAAGAAAAGGCTATACATGTAAGCATGATAGATAATAATACTAAGAACAATAAAATTGCTTTTATATTTTAGTTTTTTCCTCCAATTTTTGGTGATTGTGATTATTGTGTAAATACATTTATGATCTTTCCAACTGTAATCCTTGAATAAACCTAAGCTCTTATTACCAACATCAGGTGCTTTTAAATTAGATAGGCTTAAAAGCGGATTTTTCACACATGCACACGCTGCTTTTTGTGTATGTGTCTGTTATTAAATCAGATTGATTTAGTTAAGTTATTAGTTAAGATTGTCTGCTAAGATATTCAGCAGAATCCCAGACATTTAAGAAATCCAGTGTCCATACAGGTTCATTCAACAGAGATCATTCATATCCTACTTAACTTGCTCTGTTCACAGGTATATTTTACAATTTCTTAGTACACGTTCACACATATCTGTGGCTATATTCAAGTCTGTTATTTCAAGATCAATTTTAATTTTGTCAACCACAATATGTCACTTCGAGCTTGATTGCTAAGCCTGAAGTAGAAAAAACGCCCTGTTATTACCAAACGGACAATTTTTTTTAGAAACAAGTAAATATACAAGTGTATATATATATATACATACACAAGTGTATATGTATATATATACATACATACACACACACACACTGATAAACAGTGGAAATAAATGTATACATAAATGAGGAAATAAATGTATAAATACTTGAAAATTCTGTTAATTCTATGTACACTTATTTTTTTTTATTTTATTTATTTGCAAATATATTTCTTTATTTTATATTAGTCCTCCATACAACAAGGCCCAGATAAAAATCAATCTTCACCTTTTTGTGATGCTACAGTACCTCTTTTGGTTTAATGACACTTAAGTGAATGGGAAATTCTATAAATTCAAGAGAGAAAGGTTAATCAACCTCGAGGCCCATGAAGGGGGTGTCACTTCTGTGAGAAACACTTCCAGAACCTATACCTGAAAAGGCATGGCATAAATATCTATGACTCCTGGATGACTTCTCAAAAGCAAAAGAACCTCTTTGTGGGGGTACATTTTTTAGGCCATGCTTGATTAGTTTATACTGAAGGAGGAAAAAAATAAAAGCTTCAGCCAGCTGGGTGCAGGATTGCGGGTGTTAGTTTACACCCACAATGGCATCTTATTAAGGATGGGTTACAAGCAGACAGCCTCACACAAACTCGCCAACACACACATTATTGGCAAGAAAAGAGTTCTTACCATGCAGATGAGACACTTGTATCGGTCGCCTCTGAGGATCTGCTTCTCCAGTTCTCGGATACGGGCCTTTAGCGCCTCCAGCGTGGTCACTGTGGAGTCCTCTGTTATCCTACATGTAAAGAAGCAAAAGCTGGAGTTATATCATAGCAATACAAACTAGCTTGGACCAGCTCACAATGCTGAAAATGGTGGAAAGCTAATTAATTTTGAAAAGTTATGCAAAGTCACACAAATTAGCAAATTCTACATACTAACGCGGTTAAACCATCTGCAAATTCTAAACAACACCAAGGCACAATTAAAACTAGGAATGCACAATGTATCAGTAGCAGATTTATTATTGTCTGTTAACCGGAAAAATCAGAATACTAATAGCACCGCTGAAAATCTGCAACTGTTTATGCGCTTGCGGCTGAGAATCTCTGCCTGCCTGCCTCTTCAGGTAGGGACTTGGGCAGTGTTAAGCGGCAGTGCACATGCACACACAATGTGAAAGCCAGGCTAGTGTTGCAAGTCAAGCTCATGTTGCTCTGTGAGGATTATTTTAATATCTCTCTACACCTTGTTTTAACCAGGATCATCTGCTGTAAGTATTGATATGCCATTTCCCTTATTTTGTTTATGCTTCATTGAGCAATAAATGAAAACACTACAAAAATCTATGTAACTTAGGGGCAATTATTTTAGCAAATTACTTGGAGAAAAAAAAAGGAAAACACCACATCATTATTTACAGCAAAGGGTTGCGATTAAAAGAAGCCCAAACACAACGTAACATGGTGCATAGATCTTGAAATAATGTGAGTGATGTGAGATGGCTAATAACAGTAGTTTGTGAGTGAAACTAATGTGCTTGTTGTATTTTACAAGTTGAGACTTCTCTTACATTATGACTCATGTCTATTTGATCTGTATGAAGTTACATATTCCCATTATGATTCTTGTGATCACATTTCACAAGTTATAAAATAGAACTGTCACAGAGAAGTGCATTAATAATAGTCAGTAAATAAGACACGCATGTAGCATACATATTACATCATGTATACATAGAGTAGGGTTCGTATTGTGTTTTGTTGCTTAATGTTTGTTGCATGCTTTTAATTCATCTAATTTTGGTTTAATGCATTATTACATATGTTAAAAGTTCATCATTCTCTCTCTGTTAGCAATTTATTAGGATTACCATAAATACTCATAAAAAGGGCAAATAAATGTATGGCAGGGTATTGATACAGATTTTCTGATTCGATTCACAAGCTCTCAATTCAATCAATATTCTATCGATAAATATATTATACTGCCTACATAATTTTTTTTTTTGCATGTTTATTGTTTAATGCATAATTTATACTATTTAAATCTATTTACATTGATTAGTAACACACATTAAAATCGGTACCAGCTCTCAAACTTGAACATCTTTGCCAATATACTACTCAATCACTGGTGAGTGAAATCTAAACATTTACCAGCCAATGGCAAATTACCGACATTTTCAGTTGCATATCGTGAAATTTGGTCTCATATGGGAGTAATTTTCGCTCAATGTAGAGAGTTTTACATCGGTATCGGCCCCAATGAGCTGTGAATTATCAGTATATTGCCCAGAAATTCCATATGGGTGCATTACCTAATTAAAGCCAGACTTTCCAATTGGTAACAGTAAATTCACTGCTACAAAAGGACCATGATGTCAAAATAAATACAAGTTCAATTATAGATCAATTTATTACTGGGCTTCCTTAGTCTTTTGAGGTCATGCTCTCACCCGTTCCCAGCTCAAGGGTCTTTACTAAACATCCTCAGACAAATGCCTCTCAGTTGGTGAATGTATATTTAACACTGTCCACAGCATATGAACTCACAATAACTAAATCAATATAGTCACCATTGATTGTGTGGCGAGGTGCTTGGCGAGATGTTTATGGTGATCTGCTCATTTTCAAGCCAGATGGAGCACTGATCTACAGTATTGATTTAACATTGCACCAGCGTTCTCCTAGGCACAATCCCCCCGATTAGTGCCTGCCGTTTCACTGCCTTTTCCAATAGCTTCATTTATTACATATCTGTTTGACTCTACAATTGAGTCCAGACCCTCCCCCAACACACACACGCACGCACAATCAGGTAGTATTAGGATGTAAATAAAGGAAGGGTCATTAAAACAGGGAAAGCAGCATTTATGGACTCAATATCTCCTATAAGGCTGACCTTCAAGAAGAACAATAAGTAAATAATGACAGAAATTTAATTTTGGGTTAACTGTCCTTTTAAAAGGAATAGTTCACCAAAAACGATTATTCTCACATCATTTAATCGCCCTGATACTGTCTCAAATTTGTAAGACTTTCTTCTGCTGAATACAAACGGAGATATTTTAATGCAGATATGATGTGAATATCCATACAATGCAAGTCAATGGGGTCCAACACTTCAAGCTCCAAATAAGACAAAGGCAGCATAAATGTAACCCAATGACTCAAGTGGCCTAATCCATGTCTGCTGAAGCGATACGATTGGTTTTGGGAGAGAACAGGCCATAACTCCTTTTTCATTATAAATCTTTACATCTGTAGTCTCCTAATCATGATTTGAATTTTTATTATACTTCCTTGCACTTGATGCATGCACAGAGCATGAGTACATCACCCAAAACCGATCGGATCGCTTAATGTCTGTTTTACAGCTTTGAAGTGTTGGACCGCATTGACTTGCATTGTTTGGATATATTCACATACCATATTACCATCAAAATATCTTTGTGTTTCACAGAACAAAGAAAGTAATACAAGTTTGAAATGGCATGTTAATAGTAAGTTAATGATGAGAGAATTATTACGTTTGTGCAAACTATTCCTTAAAATATAATGCACAATTAGTTTAAGGTTAATTTTGTCTTGAAATTTGAGCACAGGCAAGGCATCTTTCCCAAGGTCATTCTCACACAGGTATCTCTTTAAAGTCACTAAAAAACATTGACCTTGATCAAGGAGAGTGAGCCATCCGGACAGTCCATTCCCTACAGTCTACAATCAGCACTGGGACTATAAAGCTTTAAAATCTCCTCTTATTAGTGGCTGGCTTGTAAAAAAGCATTTAGTCTTGATTAGCGTGCATGCTTATAAAGCAGACAACAGAGTGGGAGTACCATGCTCCATGCCTGCTGTTTTTCTTTAACAGCTTCATAAATTGCTGTCGTTCACTTGCCCACATGCCGTCACCGAGCCCAACAAAGAATACAACTTTTCCAAGTAATGCCTGCCCCGCTCCAGAATGAATATTCATTGTTTAGTGATTTATAGAAAACCACATTCTAAAAGTTATTTAATTCCCCTGAGTAATAAAAATGGGTCTTTATGTGGACAGAGAAAGAGGGAGTGTTTGGAACAATGAGCTGGGCTGCTATGTCTTTGGTACAAAAGCAGGTGTAAAACCTGGAAAGGATTGGTTGAGGCTGAGTGAGTTCACCCACAAAAAAAAAATCCTGATGGTGGTGTGAGAAAGTTTCAAAACATTAACATTATAGGTCTTCATCTTTGCTCAGCTGTGGTGTGTTGGCTGAATTATGCCATGATGTCATTTAGGAAAATAATAATTTCATTCCAATCAGAAAATAAAGCTACCAAGAAACCAAAATGAGAACTAACATCCAAACTAGTAATGACACACCCTTTTTATAAAAAAAAACCCCCAATGATGAACAAGATATGATGCTTTATCAGGCACTGCACTCTATTAGGGTATATAGTAAAGCAAGAAATCTGAAACTGAATCCAATGTGGAGCTGTGAGACATGCACGTATTTTAAAGAGGAAGTGCATAACCCAGTGTTTCCCCACTGCCTCGATTACTGCTCCAGCTCTGGGTGTGAAATTATTTCTCATTTCATTTTACAGCCCATAACCATATAACTCCATAAGGCGGTCACATCTATAGCTCCTAATGGCCTGACATAAGAACACCACCAAATCTCTTTGCTGACCTGTGTTACAGACAGACACTGTATAGATACATGTATGGAGTTATCTTGCTTGAAAATTCCTTTTATTTACTGATAATAAGGGTCAATGCATACTTAAAAACCTCAACATCTTCAATCAATCATTTAATGACAAAAGAAAAGAAGAAATCTACTTGAAAACAAAAGATTAGTGCTGAAACATTTATCATGACATGTGCTTAAACTCTAAGCCTGCTTACTGCTGTGTTGCAAAAAATGTTGGGATTTATTTTTTTTTTTTTACGGGAGAACAGAGGGGAGTCATCACTTATGAAGTGGGGAAAAATCAGATTATTGTGAAGGCACTGTGAAATCTGGTACACTGTTTCAAGTTGAGCATAAAATTTGGCAGCAATCACATGGGTGGCAAAGTTGGGCTCATTTATCATGTGTGGAATGAGCGGGGACATAGACGACCCTTGTACCCAGAGATCATTACCCATCTGGGCACAGGAGAGGACAGAGAATTCATCAGCCTCCTCTGCCTGACAAAGACATGCATGTAAACAATTTACACAACTCACCCTCTTACTCCAACACACACACACCATCCACAATGTATCACTCTAACTAAAGGAGACAAGTCTCATTTTCATTGCAGATTGAAATACATGTGTTTTGCAAACAGTGGGGTTGGAATTGTTTTGAGGCTCGAACTGGAATTAAATGATTCAGCTCCTTATGTGGCCTCTTTAAAGCTTGCTTCGATTAAGACCCTTCACTTCAGGAAAATGGAAATGAAACAAGGGCATAGCAATTCCCTTAAGTTTGCACTATTCATCCATTTGAATGAAATTCCACTTTGAACAAAAAACATCATGAAGAAGTAATATGTAAATCAAAGCACAATTTGATAATTCCTCAAAGCACCACCCATTTGTCATGCCAAGTGTAGATATAGCAACTTGGCAGGCTTTTCATATAACAATATTAAAAATTAAAAGACATGGTCCAATTATGCCAACCGCCTTGCGTTTGGCCAGGAAAGAGTTAAAAGTACTCACTCCCTCCTCCTCATGTCCCCACGGGATTTGATTAATGATATCATCATTGAGATTTATCTCCCCAGTCCCTTTGATAAGACAATATCGCATAACATCCTGTGATACCTGATCAAATCAGCAAAAGGAGAAAGGAAAGGTGCTCCACAGAGTAGAGAGGGCTCTACTGTCGGGGAGAGATGGATAGATTCAGATGGAGGGCCACGGAGGATGGGCGCAGACTGAGAGAAATATTGCGGCCGATATTAAATAAATGAGTGTGTGTCACGTCTGGAGCTAAGCGCTAAGCTAATAAAGCGGGTGCGGGTGGGCTGCGGTCATTGCTCGCTCTTCTCTATGACATCAAACAGCTGCGTGATTCATACCCCGGCAGGCTAAAACACTTAATGCCCCCCATACAATGCTACAGCAAGTCTAAACGGGTGCCTGATGCTCTGTGCACACAGGGATTCTCGGGGGTGAAAGTGAGAGGGTCTCCATGGGGAAAGCAATGAATCAATCTAAGCTGTCACGCTCTTGCAGCTCCACTTAGGAATACTGTTCTGTCCATTTTCATCCTCCTACTCACACCCCCACACAGACAGACACACACTCACACTGACAGTGTTCATAACATCATCCACTAACGTTTATTTCCACACACTCAGTAAAAACCTTTCAAACAACTGCTGTGCATGCAATTATTTACACAGATTCATGCCTTTTGTTTGTCTTGTGGTAAACAGTTAACTAACATACTTTAAATTGCAGACTGGAACTGACATCAAAGCCCCTTCAACAGATGAATTCATGTCAAGCAGACACACTTGACTGGAGATGGGTGAGAGGAACGTGATCATGACATGCTGATGAGAAAAATCAATTGTGTTGGGTTTGCTGTGCTTATTAACTAGTTATCCACCCTGATATTTAATATGGGGCCCAGTGATGGCCACTCGCACCAGATTGATTCAGCTATACTAGAAGCCTCTCTCCAGAGAAGAATGCTCAGAGGAGATGGAAAAGAAGAGGGGGAAAGAAAGGAGGGGAGAGCAGGACATATTGGTGGTTGCATTTAAGAAATGTTCAAAAATAATTTTAAAGAATTCAGTTGCACCAGGCAGAAAATCCCAGTTTTGGTATTTGTTTAAAGACAGCAGGAAATCAAAATGGACCCAATCTACTTTCTTAGGTCATGTCCACACTAATATGTTTTAGTTTGAAAACACATTTTCTTTCTCTACGTTTTGACCTTCCATCCACACGGAGACAAGGTTTTTGACAGCAAAAACAGAGCTTTCGAAAACGCTCTCCCAAATGGATACATTTATTTTGTTGTCAGATGATGCGGTCATGTGATTCATTTATCCAAAAATATTCAAGATGGTGGCCAGAGCTGAAGCTGCATTTGTGCCTGCTATTCACTTTGATAGCGTTGTTGAAGATAAATGTGACTGTACAACCTTCAAATTGCATTCCTTCAAAGGCAACGGGAAGTTTACTTGGAATTGCTGTACGGAACACAAGGACAATTGCGTTTCAGATCGTACATGGAACGGTGATTTTTCGCATGCAACTGCATGTGGACTTTCAGTGTGGACGAGAAATTTAGGAAAATGTTTGAAAACGGAAGTGTGGACAAAAAGTGTTTCGAACACAAAAACGTCATTTTCAAATGTATTCGGATTAATATGAGCGTAGCCTTAATAAGCAGACCTAGTCTTATTGTGATTGATTCTTCATTGTTATTAAGAAAAACTAAAACAAACAAATGTTTGACGTTATTTTTTAACCCCTTTTCTCCAACCACCCATCATATAGAGACCCCTTCACAATCCAATTAATTCCTGACAGATAAAATTATGTTCCACCCAAAATACTTTTTCTTGTTAAATATCCTGTTTCAAATCAGAAAAAAATACTTCCAAGGATGCAACCAATTTTAATGGTGCTGCAAGCAATTTTAGACATTCTGGAACTTCCACCAAACTAGCTGTTGATTAGCCATACCCCCTCTTTTCCAAAACTTTGCACCCCAAAGGTGCACACACACAGACACACTTGGATTCTGTTGTATTAGAGCAGATGGAAGGCAATGGGTCCCCTGGAGCCATTCGGCATCCAACAATGAGCGTTTTTGTGGGAGCAGGACACCGCACCGGCCTGTGAATGATTGACAAACAGAAACTCTTCTAATTGGCTAAAAAAACGATCTGACTAAAGCCCACAGCCATCTTTTTTGCCGCTGTTTACCGAGCCTAGGGCTGTTACAGAGACAGATGTGACATTTCATGACACCAATTTCAATGATATTTGACAGGTAATAAGGACTTTTTCTGCATGTAATTTCATAAACAACATTTTTAAGCACCTGCAATTAAACAACTAAGCAATCTGCAAACTTCAAATTGGTACTGGCTTAGACATGCAGTTCTGCGAAATGGTAATAAACAAGGATAGAGACAGCCCAATGGTCATCTGGACTGACAGCTGCGCTATTGGGTACGCAGAGTGAGGCACATCTGTGGCTAGTGCGCGGACCCTGGACCAGCTCTAGACAGCAGGGGGAGATAGAACCAGGAAAGAGGATATTCGCACCACCATTGTGTGCAAGGTGGCAATCAGCCCCTTTCTACCAGGAGCTGCACTTTGACCCCAATTACCTATTCAGTGGGGCTGGGCCCCCACACACGCAAGTGGGAGGAGAGTTTAGCGGGAGCACTTGTCCAGGAATATGGATGAGGACACAGAGATGAGAGAATTGCAGGGGCCGGCCTTTCACCCATTCAGGTTATTCAAATTTATCTGTGGCTGGAGGCTGCCTGATACACTCCTTCCCTCTTGCTTTCACTCTTTAGGGAGGTAGAGATTTATCTCTCTTTCTATTTGTTAACCCATCGTTTGCTTGTTCGCTTAGTCTTTTTTGGAGGGCAAGACTCTAACTCTCACCTGCAAGGAAACAATGCTGCCTTAAAGCAAATACTGAAACTGAGAAAAAAAAACTATGAAGTAAAGAAATGTCAAAGACTCTTTTCTCTGAAATGGAGCATAGTTAAGACAAGACAGTCTGCCACAAGACATTTAAAGTTTAAGAGACTCCGATTTTGACTAAATGTGTAGGTAATGAGTTTTGCCTTTGCATAGCAGAGTGAAACTGCTGGCTTGCTCACTTCCAATGATCATGTAATCAAAAACCAGATCTAACTACTGAGACATTGTTCTTTTGAGGACCCTATACTCCATTTAGTGTCATGCTACATGGACACTTCTCCTCCCATTCAAATCAAAATGTACTTTTTATTTTAATAACGTCCCCCTGAGATATGTCACCACTGTGTCCGTCTTCACTCACTACAACAAGAGCTATCAGGCTATTCTTGCAATGTAAAACTGTACTATGGAAATGTGTGGAGTGATATTAGCATTCTCAGGCTGTGCAGAGACTCAGGCCCAGACAAGGCTCAGCTGCCTGGGATCAATACTGGGAGCCACTCCCTGTGATCAAGCATGCTCCGGAGAGATGAGCACACTAAATGCATCATTTATGATCTTGCAGTCCCTACACAAACTAATCTCACTCCAATACACCAGCAAACACTCTGCCTCTGAAGGCAGGTGTCTGTGTGTGTTTGTACTCACTTCTCGATCTCGCTGTTTTTACAGGTCCTGGGTGTGGAGGACGAAAAGGAAGAGCTGGGCTCCTGTTTGCTACTTTCACCATTACTGGTAGAGGGCATTTCTATAAAATAAGCATGCATACAGTGAATGAGGGACAACAAAAGCAACATTTTATTCTACTAAAATCCAAATAAATTCTATATAAAAAAAAAAAATAGAAAAGAACACTAAAGAAAAGCCCAACTTACCATCATTGGCCCATTTGGAGAATTCAGGTGTTATTCTATTGGATGGTATGCCACCACTACAGAACAGAGAAAGAAGTTGAGTGTCCGGAACTATGGAGTTCTTCTTTGCCATTTTAATGCCTGGGACAAAATAATCTCTGGAAATGCTTACTTCAAAACGGCTCCACGCAATGCCTCACGCTCTTTGGCTTCTCCCTGGTCCTCTCCAGAGCAAGGAATGATGTCTGCTTCAGTGTACCTGAAAGCCATAGTTAAGGAACATCCACCTATAATATTAGTTATTGTTGTTTTTCTGCACACTACAGTACCACTGAAGAGCAAGATGTCTACTGGCGAGTGGAAAAGGATACTGGGCTTTGCCATACTCCAATGTGTCATCTCCATCCACATCCAGGTCAGCATCACTGTCGTGGCTCTCCTTCGTGTTACACATGGCAAAGCCTGTTCCTTAATGGAGAGAAGGAAGAAATAGATTATGTTAACAAAAAGAAATAAGCCACAAGCATTACATTAATTTTACATTTACATTTATGCATTTGGCAGACGCTTTTATCCAAAGCGACAATCCCCCCGGAGCAACCTGGAGTTAAGTGTCTTGCTCAAGGACAAAATGGTGGTGGCCTTGGGGATCGAACCAGCGACCTTCTGATTAACAGTTATGTGCTTTAGCCCACTACGCCACCACCAATCCATGTTTCTGTTTTACCATTTTTTTGGTTTACTCCAATTTTACTATGTTTAGGAAGTTTGGAGGCACAATTCAAAGCAATATGATAAAACATCATCATATGACGAAACAGCAATTGAAAAGCAAAATACACATTAAAAGCAACAAACCTATAGATTGTATTTACAGTTGCAAGCAACTCTATGAATGGTATGAGTTTGCATTAATATGGAAATCAACACAACTGCTGTCACAAGCATGCTTATATTGGCAATAGTACAACAGCTATAAATGTGGCTTATTCAATTAGAAAAGAGCCGAACTACAAGTTTCATGAAATTCATTTTGAAATCAATAATAGTCATTAGTGAATGGCATTTGCAAATTGTAAATAGTTTGTCACATGTAATGATACACATAGGTTACAATACAGCTACTAACTCCAACAAGCACATCCCACTGTAACTGACCCAATCCACCACAGTTCTGTTGTGCTGGCGAAATAGCAATTAAGAAGACCTATTCTGGCAGTTAGCAGGCCCAGATTACTACAGACAGGCCAGGAGCCTGGTGTTCTGGACCCAGATGGAGGCATCAGAGACAGTGTGAATGGGAGTTGTGTCAGGTGCCTGTAGGACTGTGGGCCCTGAGCAGTGGGCTGTGTAGCATGAGTGGCACTTCTATAAATCCAGTGATGAGCGCACAGACAAACTCCAGCTGCTGGCTGACTGGGTCCTTCAGTTCTGGTTAAGGAAAGGTTGGATCGGTGGCAGCCTGAAGAGTGGGAGAGGTCCACAGAGACCAGAGCCTGACTGAGCCGCAAAGATTTGAGTGGGACAGGCATCTCAAGGACTGATGGAATGATGTCAGGGTACCGCTGGAGAACGGGTTTGTCATGGATGAGGAGCTGATGTAGAGGAGCTAATGGAAGTGGAGGAACAGTGCTTCCTCTCATTCCAGACTGCTACGACACAGTATGACTGCACGGGGTAGAGTGGTTAATTACAATCTTCAGGAAGAGTGAAAGAGCAGGAGACACTTACGGAAAAGAGACAGAATGAGAGAGTTGATGTTGCGGCCGTGATCATTCTTTCCCCCTCTTAGTAAAGGGACCCAAATGAAGCAAAGGGATAAAACGCATCACAAATGCTGGCCTTATTTCTTTTTTAACAACGTGCCAATGGTTTTTAGTTATCAAACAAAAGGGACCTTTTACGTTTTATTTGGTCCCTGTAGGTGCAGAGGCATATGTGCACAATAGCTGAGCTCCATAAATCTGAGCTGCTCAGGCAGAGCTCCACAGATATCAGTGACTATGCATGTTCAACCGATACCTCAGGGTTAAACTGTGTGTGAGAGTCTAAATGTGTTACTGTCCAATAAACACCTTTCACAATTGAGTGATGGGTTTCTGTTAGCTTAATTCTCTTGCTTATGAGCACTCTGATCAAACAGTCTTTGTCTAGGAAAAAGATATTTGTACATTGTACATAGTGCTTTATGATTGCTTTCATCAGTCATTTAGTTATAAAACACTAAAGTTGACATTAGAGGTGTGAATCTTCACTGGCCTCATGATTTGATTATGATTCAAAGGGTAACGATTAGATTATAAAGCGATTCTCGATTCATCATGATGCATCTTGTCCTTCAATCTCTTTCTTTTTTCAGTTTCTTCTAAATTAATTTTTACGCTCTAATATTTTCCCTTCCAGGTTTTTATTTAACAGCTGTTTTAAAAATCAGAATGAGTCACATTATATAAACTGGCTGTTTACATTCAGTATGAGCTGTGAACAAATCATGGAACATCCACAAGATTAAATAAATTATTCTATAGTATAATAGAGTATCTCAGTTTCTTTCTTTAGAACCTTATAAAAAGTGAACCTTATATAGTAAAGCGGTTTAAATTTACATTTACATTTATGCATTTGGCAGACGCTTTTATCCAAAGTGACTTACAGTGCACTTATTACAGGGACAATCTCCCTGGAGCAACCTGGAGTTAAGTGTCTTGCTCAAGGACACAATGGTGGTGGCTGTGGGGATCGAACCTTCTGATTACCAGTTATGTGCTTTAGTCCACTATGCCACCACCACATAGTGCAGTAGTTGCTATCAAGTGTCCCATATGCACTGTTCTATCTGTTTACTCTGCGAGTAAAATATAAAACCTTTATCATCAGATGTGCGCACTGTACAGACAAACGATTGACCAGCAATGACAAAATGAAATGGAGAGCATGCAAACCGCTGCCTCATTATTTTCTTCTGTCTTTCCCCCGTTGTGTGCAAATCAGTGCAATTATCGGCACAAGTTTGTCTTTCATGTTGTTTGTTGACTTCTTATCTCTCCCGTTGCTATATGCGTGGGTTTGTGAAAGAATGTCAGGATTGTAGATTAATTCGGGCACAAATGGTCATGTGTTTGATACAGCTGGTCTGCAAACAGTCATGTTTGTGCACTTAACTCGCATCTTTGTTCCTAAATCTGTCTTTGTGCGCACCACTGGTCTGCCGTGATTTAAAGTGAACTCGGAATCGATTCGGAGTATGAATCGTGATGCATTGCCGAAACGATTTTTTCCAACAGCTCTAGTTGACTTGATAAAATATAGTTGAATATAGTTTTAGTCTAAAGATAACATCCCACCCATCTGACCCATCTACGGGTGGGTGATTGGTGGGTGTCTTGGCCACAAAAAAAAAAAAACAAAAAAAAATCCATAATCTGCCAATGATTTTCATTGATGCACTGTGGACAAGCGGCAGAGAAAGGCAGAGGGGGAGAAACAGCGAAAAAACCAAATAAACAGATTGTTGTGACCACTAATGGCAGCCATGCCGGCAGAAAATGTGGCAGGCCATAAGGAAGAAAAAAGAAAATCACTTTTAATCCAATCAACTGATCAGGCTATAGATCTCAGCTAATGCATTGCTGGAGCTAGGGCAGGAAGGATGTCATGTAGCCTTAAGGAGGGTCTGGCTTCTATAACCAATACAGGACTGTCCACTTTGGTGTGGACAGCAGAATATAAAACATCAAAACAAACACCTGAATGGTGCATAACCACCTGAGCAGTGTTGTATGTCTGACTGAGAGCTACAGCTACTGTTAAGCGGCCTTGGCAGGCAATCTAATATGTGCCAAAAAGGTCAGTGCCACTCTAACAGCCCCACAGTCAAATTATGCACGTCGTTGCACTGCCTCTTTGCCTGGCAGCCTAAGGGACATAAGCTTACTCCTCCTTACTGCACACACTGGATCAATGTAAGACTGTATCCCTTTATCTCATAATTTAACCTGTATTTAACTGTATAGATGTGCAATTCAGATCTAGTAGTCTGCATGAAAATACAAACAGTGCTCTTTATCTTACAATGTGCCACATTTAAACAGGTTGCGATAGAAGTCCAGTTTCACTCCTTTCACACGGTTCCCAATTTTTTAAACTTGATCGTTCACCTTAAAGGGATAGTTCACCCAAAAATTAAAACTCTCATCATTTACTCACTTTCATGCCATCCCAGATGTGTATGAATTTATTTCTTCTGCTGAACACAAAGATTTTTAGAAGAACATTACAGCTCTGTACTTCCATAAAATGCAAATGAATCGTAACCAGATTTTTCAAGCACCAAAAATCACATAAAGGCAGCATATAAGTTATCCACATGACTCCAGTGGTTTAATATTTCTCTTCTGACTACAGAGCTGAAACATTCTCCTAAACATTCTCTTTGTTTGTGTTCTGCAGAAGAAAGTAAAACACATCTGGGATAGTATGAGTAAATGATGAGACTTTTCATTTTTGGGTGAAATACCCCTTTAAATTTCAATCAATATACTTTATTTTTAAACATTACATATACCAAAAAAAAAATCTACTCAGTTTATTCAAATACATGACTTGTATAACAACATGATTTTCTGTGAAGCTGCTTTGAAACTATGTGTATTGTGAAAAGCGCAATACAACTTAAAATTACTTGACCAGCTTTTTTCATTGCTTTTCCAGTCATTTGTGATTACTTGACAAGGAAGTAATTTTATGGAGATTGCGTGCGTACGCACACATAAAATAAATAAATCCATCCAATGAAATATATCTTAGAGCATAGCAGAACTATGATTATTCACTAACTGAATTTCTATTACTTTTTAAAAGGAATCACTGATCCAAAAATTCTGTCATCATTCACCCACACTCATGTTGCTCTAAACCCAAATGTCTTTCTTCTAAGGAACATAAAGAAAATGTTAGGCAAGGCAGAACGTTGGCCACGGTCACAATTCACTTTCTTTGTATTTTCTTCATACAGTGAAAGTGAATAGTGACTGAGCATAAATGCTTCCTAATATCTCATTTTGTCCACTGAAGAAATAAAGTCAAACAGGATTGCAAAAACATGAGGTTGAGTAAATGGCAATTTTCATTTTTGGGTTACTATTCATGCCTGGAAATCACAATTTTAAAATTCACTGATATTTCCATGACTGTGGAAACCCTGCCTTTAAACTTTACATCCTTACATGTCTTTCCACAATCTTTCCTTGTTGGGTTACATTTAGCATCCTGATTTGCATATGCCATAGTTGATGTTAAGCGCTAATCTACATATAACACCTGAGACAGGTGTGTCATGTCGCTGCAGAGAGAGGGACACAAAGATCAAAGAAGAAAAGGAAATGAAACATGGCCTCTCCACCTGGTTGCCATGACACTTATCAGCCTTTCGCAGTATGTGTCGCAGGTCAGAGTTTATCCAATCAGGATGGCATTTACCATGTATGCCTGTCGGGGAGGGGGGCTCAAAGCGGCCATCTTTAAAGTTTTTTTTTTTTTTTTTTTACAAAAGTGAGCGGTGGGCCTCTGTTCTTCCTGCTTTCCCTGCACCAAATCTCCTCCATCTCTATCTCTTCATCAGCACAACAGCCCTGCTAAGCCACGGACACAGGAGGCCTTATGGGCCTCCACCACAAACTGATCCTCTTCGATTTCTCTCTTCCTTTCGGTCTCACTTTTCCCTTATCACGCCCTTTTTGTTCAGTTTAAAGCATTTCCTCCCAGTTTTTTTTACTGGTCCTCAAAGAGAGAGAGGGGCTGGTGTTCAGAGACGATAGGCCTCTTATCCTATTGAAGACCCCTTTCAAGCTCCCCTCCCCATCTTCCCCAGTCTAGCTCCCCATGGGCTGGAGGGATTCTGCAATGCAGGGCCGATTGAACGCTTGAGAACTTCAGCTGAGCTTTCAAGGCAAAAATCCACCTTCTGAACATCCTGGGGGGAGCTTTTAAGTGGCCCCTGGGCCAGAGTCACTTCTCACTGGGTCCCCCTCTATCGCCACTACACCACTGTCTGCAGGAGGGTTTGTCTGTGCTGAAGATAAAGGGCTGGAGATCTTCTGTACAGACACACAGCTCTGTTTACATGCAGAATTGATCTGGGCCACCGTCTGTCAAGCCAGGCGTTAGAGGAGCAACTCCCTTTTTTTTCTTAATCCACACAGCTTTGCAATCTGTTTTCTTCTTGGGATCGAACAGCCTTTCCATTTAAGAGGGCAGAAGTTTACAAAAGACCACTGAGGGAGGAGAACTCCTTTTCTAAATATGAAACTGACAGGAGGTAAAAAGCAAAACTGTTGCATTTTTGACAGACATTCACTTAGCACTTTCTACAAACTTGACTGTATAAAAATATTGCTTTCAAAATGTGTCTCAAAATAACTGATCTATTAAAGACTGGACACTAAGAAAAGTTCTATGATAAAAATCTTCTATAAAATGGCACTTCTATGTTTAAAAATAATCTGAGAAATTACATTATTTATGAACCAACTAGAAATCCCTTGAGAGTCTTTCAATGATTGTGGCAGCACATCAAAAGGGTCTTAAGGAATGCGTGTGTGTGTGAGTATGAGTGTGTGTATATGTGATAGAGAATGTCCCAGGTGAGCGGAGTTAGGTTGGGAGCTATAATTGCATTTCTGGGCAGGGAAGCCCAGGGGTCAGTGGCCTATTTCACTCACACACATCTCTGTACTGGGTGAGGCGGGTCAATTGCACAGCTAAATGTGTTTTCCTTTGACTCCTTGAAAGTGGAGCAGGGCCTGCCAGAGCCCTGTTATATCCACTAGGAGATGTCATGCGTACATTCAACGAAATGTACATACCCTCAAACAGTTTAAAATGTCATAGTGAGCTTTTACAGCAATACTGACAACCTCGGAATGTAAACTTTTCTTAAAGATCAACGATATTGACAAAAAGCTATTCTGTAGGATGTCCAAAAAATGTGAGGATTGCTTACCTCTGAAGCCACCTTCCAGTAAAGTGGTGGCTCTGACCCTCTTCTGTCCACACCACTCGTACTCTTCAAAGCGCGTTCCGTTCTCTCCTTCAACATCCGCGGAATCCTCTTCTATTCCACTTTCCCTCTGAGAAAACAAAACCATTTATCAAACACGCGCCAACACACTTAAATCAGTCTATTCAATATAAAGACACAACCACAGTGTGTGACTATATCGGAGGAACCAAGGCTCTAAAATCCACTAACTTCTAATGATGTCTAATTTTAGGAGTTATCAGACCACATGCAATAGAACACCAAACATCCAACCACCAAGAGTGCATTAGTATCATGAGAACTACTAGATTAGACAGGATAAAAGGGACCCACTATATAATAAAGACCAAGTGCTGCATCCTGAAACACAGAAATGGCTAAAAAGGATGCAAGCCAGACTGTGAACAACAGTTTCCATTAAACCCCTTTATAAAGTCCAAGTCCGATGACTAAATAGTAAAACATCTCTAAAGTAGTTCAGGATGCAAACTTTCCAACCACATTTGTTAAAGTGAAGTAGTCAGGAGGAGGAACCTATTCCAGGAAAGAGCTAATCCATCCACTCTTCCCTGGACACCCATGTAGGAATGATACAACACCAAACAACACTACCTTTGATGTATGCTAGCCATAAGAAACAAACACCAAAGGAGTGTGTGTTTTGGTTTGTGAAGAGGCTGATGTCCAGGGAAAGGTGAGGGTAGAAATGCCAAAGCTTCTAGAGGAGGTTGGAGCCCAGTGGTCTGGGTTTATGAAGCTACCTTGAATAGACATTGTTCCACATGCCTACTCATTTCCTCCTCAGTCCCTGTCAGCGGGGCGTTGCACAATGGACATACCTGCCCATCTTCAGGCTTTCGGCGCTTCATCTTCCCAATCCGAGCTACAGCAGAAGAAAGGAGATAGACTATGTGATATATCAATGGAGCAAAGTGAACATAAATACTCATTATCAATAATAGACATTAATACTCTCATAAATCCTGATTAAAACATGAATACCCCCCAAAGAATTGTAATTTGTTTCACTCGATGCACAATATTGGTGATGCTAGGCTCAGTCAACTAATTAACTAGCTACTAATTTACTAACCAACAAACAAACAAGATAATAAGTGATCCATTTATCACTGTAAACAAAATGTGCTATATCCTAGTAAAGCTGGCTCACATCATGTCCACATTATTTTATCTGCATCATGGCTTAGTTTCTAAACAAACTGAACTGCTCTGGCAGCAGCTGGTTGTTCAAACAGTTAATAATGAAAGACACACATTTTATCTGCAAAACCTGGATCCAAAAACATTAATATCGTGGTGCACCTTAGTCATCACAAGATCCATTCAGAACAGCGCTGGCAGCATTAAGCCCACATACAAGTTAACCAATACACTGTTTTATAGAACTAGCCTCAGGATAGAAGGCAGCTCTAGTCAAGGATTCTACTGAGGCAAAGAAAATGGTGGCAAAATATGACAGTGATGTGATAGGGCTCAGAGGTGAACTCTGTCCATTAGACCTTCGCACCCAGACACCAATTCCTGCTGGTTATATCAGTGATGGCATGGAATGGCCAGTCAGGGTGTCTTTCTCTCCCCCTCCCCTCCCCGAGCACATAATTAGAAATTTAACACAGCAGAACAGCGCCTATTGCACCATAAGTCTCTGTCGCTTTTTCTTAACTGCAAATGGTGTGTGGGGACATTAATTTTTAGGTGGCTGTGATTGCGAATGGGGCCGAGGGGGACTGGTGGTTCTGCTATTACCTCCAGGAGGAGGAGAGAGAGAAAGAGAGAGGAGAGGGAACACTGTCTCATAATCTCTTTGTGGCCACATTGACGGTAATGTGTGTGTGTGTGTGTGTGTGTTGGGCAGGGGGGCATCATTAAAAAGGAAGAGAAAAAGGCAGATTAATTAGGCACGGAAAGAGTTTTTCCATCCAGCCCTCACTTTGAAATCACAGCTTTTCAGATAAGAGGTGATATACATTAACGTGGGCTAGGGTTTAAACAAAGACATCCCCATTTACCCTTACAGTGCCTGCGGCTGCAAAAAATGGGGGGTCTTACCATGCCGCAGGCAGCAAGGGGCTAGGGGCACTCCTCTGGGCACTGGGATTGGGGGACTTTTGAAACTTTCCTTGGTGTAGCGCCTGCACCAGCAAAGGTCATCGACTGTTGGCACATGAAAAAATTAAGGGTTAAGGTGATTCTCTGTTTGGGCAGGCGCTACAGTCAAGGGAAGTGCAAAAACATAGGGATACAATGGAGTACACATCTAAGGAGACAGCCATGTCATTCCAAGTAGGGCAGCTCAGGCTTGTTGAAATCTCTGTATTGTTCCCATTAAAGGCCGAAAGGCAGCTATTCTCCTTAACATGGGACAGACACTTAGGTCGATATGGGTGTCAAGATTCTGGCAAAGCCATTTGAAAGACATCAGTGCTGATGAGCATTTGGCTGATGCACAGTGAAAGTTGAGAAGACCCTGTCCATGTCAGACAGATACAGAGACCCTGAAATAACAATTGGCCGCAGGTCAAAGAGTTACCGACTCACACCATCCCTGCCTGGGTGTGGCAGCCCAATCACACCTACCAACTTAAGACTATGGGTCGGAAACCACTGTGCTCTCTTTTCAGACTTATTCTGACAAATTCAAAAAACAGCAAGGTGTCTCCACCCAAAAGTAACCTGTCAAAATTGACTCACCCTCATGTTGTTCCAAACCAAAAGAAGGAAAACAAACAAAGATGTTAGCAAGAATATTAGCCTCAGTCACCATTCACTTTTCCATGAATTGAAATATAATGGTGACTGAGGCTCTGCCTAACATCTCATGTTAACAACGAAAGTATGTCAGTTTGGAACAACATAAATGGTGTTATATTTGACTGGGCAAACTATCCATTTAAATGTCTAAAATAATGGTCAATTAATCCACCCAGACAAACAAATACAAGTTTTACAGTTTTATTTTTTTTTATTTTATTCTTGTTAAATCATCTCTCTCTCTCTCTCTCTCTCTCACACACAGCATATAAGGCTTGAAGAGAAAATGCCACTGAAAGTGAAAAAAATTACCCGAAAATGTCAAATGTTGGGGCAAAACAACGGCCCCTGCAATTAATTATTGTTTTTGTAAAATCTGCTATAGTTCTTAATATTCTTAATAATTTATAATTAATTAACATCAATTTATTTGCTTTTAATAAATCTTAACCCCTCTTTGTTAAGTACATACTGCACTGTTGATGGTTAACGTCATTACGAAAAAATATTAAAGTACAAAAAATAGTCAGTGCATCACTTCTCTAAATGTAGGAATGAAATATACATACCATTCAATCGTGTTTGTCTGTTTGCCCGCACTCGTAAAAACGTCTGCAAAAAAAAAAAATGTCAGTCATTTATGTGGATTATAATGTATTTATGAAAGCTTTAATGATGCGCGTATCACTGGATTGCACTGGATTCTGCGGCTGTCTAAATGTAAACAAAACCTACTTCTCTATTGCCACTGCTCTCCACCTCCTCTTCCATTGCAAACGCCAGAACTCCCCAAACTCATTTGACTAACTACATAATTAGACCAGGATAATTCCCTTACAAAACGCCGATATGGGACTGAATAATCAATTAATGAAGGATGCAGAAGGATTGAAAATGCAGGCTCACTCCAACAGCTCGTTTCAGAGCGCCACCGCCGCCATGTTGCTACCGGTCACGTGCTCCACACGTCAGAGTCAAACGTAATAACTGTTGTAGTTCCGTCTTCTGCCACCGAAGCGCAGCAGTATGTAAATGACGCATCTGGTCTGTGTTCCATTATAGATATTTCACGAGGTGTATTGAGGATATTGAGGCTTTGCCATTCTCATTAATTTAGGCATTAGTACTAGCTACTTAATCAGCAAAACGTGGCATTGTTTCTTCTCATTTAAAAGAAGAAAACCACTTATAAGCTGCTGTCAACCCTCCAGAAAGCCCTAATGTTCCAATTTCTAGAATAACTTACAAAAAAAGGACTGATAGATTTAGGACTTAATGAACATCACCTACTCATCATCCATAACCCCCATTATAGATCTGAAGTGGTAACACTTTGCAATAAGGTTGTATAGGCTACCTCAACTTTAGTTAACAGAATAGTAAGCTTAACAATATTATTAACTATTGAATTAACAATGAACAAAACTTTTTCAGCATTTGTAAATCTTAATTTCTACATACTAATACATTTATATTTAACATTGTATACATTTATACAGTTTGAACTTACAATGAACAATAGTATATTTATAAACTAACATTAAATAAAATTAATAAAAGCTGTAGAATTTTTTTTTCCTTGTAAGTTCATGATACCTATCACGTTACCTAATTCTCATGTATCATGTCTGCAGGCAGTCCACTTTAGGAGCTTTTGAGCCATTACTGGTCAAAGCAGCCTATGTTCTGATGATATACTATGTTAAAGGCCATGTGCATACCCTCTAGATACATTGTGATACAAAAGAGGATGTTCATGAATTTTAGGGAAAAGCATAGCTTAATCATTTGAGCATCCTTGCTTTAAATGGTGCCATTTACCTTTAAGGCCTCAAGATGAGAATCATTTTTGTAAGGTTGGAGGCAAATTCGAAAGAATTATCAGAACCATGCAGGAGGGCCTTGTTATATCCAATGAGCAAAGATCTGTCTGGACATTTTTAATTGAGAAATTCTGGGGTTGAGGGACAGATAGAGAATGGGGAGGAAAATGTCCCACAAAACCACAGCTCTAGGGGGGATGCACAGGAAGAAAACAAACATGTCAAGGACACTGGAGCACACAGATGATATCCGGGGCTCCGGGGCAGCGTAGATTAGCCCAGGGTTAAACTATGGATGATTACATATCAGAACAGAACACACATTACTGCCTGAGTAAACCTGGGGCTGGAGATTAGCAGAACAGATCTCGTCCTGTATTAATACATCCAGCAGTCAGATCCAGTCTGGGATAAGATGGAGGATATTTTAGAGGAGAATAGCTGGATGCATTGCACACAAAGAGCTTTTTGAAATAATTTTTTTTTTTACTTTGCACTCTAATTTGACCCACTTTATTGTTAAAACTTAAATTTAAGTTTAATGTGACTGAACAATCTTTTTTTTATTAATATGTATATTTACACCAAAATTTGAATATTTACTACAGTTATTGTTATTAATGTAAAAGGATAATAAACTAAAATGGTTTTCTCCTTTTGTTTATTAACAGTGGTTCTAATAACTACAATGTCTGTAGTAATTGTAGATTTATATCGAAAAGTAACTACAGTTTCCATTAATGCAGATACATGCCATCAGTATGAAATCAGTACTTGTAATTAGATTAAATTACATTTTAAATTACTAAAAATAATCAGATTACAGTCAATATTTATAGATTACATAATTACATATTAATCAGGCAACAGCAGTAAATTGTTTATATTGTATTGATCCCTTTAAAAAAAAATAATAAAAAAAAAATATTCCAGATCAGCCTACCACTGTTATACGTTTGACCATGCCTTCTCCTGATGAATAATCATCCAAGTTACTAAACACCGCTGATGCGCAGTATAGCGATGAAATACTATGTACATCATATCCATTGCCTTCACTTATTTTTTATTCTGGAAGTCAAATTTAAACTTGGAAAACAACAGCAAAAAAACAAAATCATCTTCTAAATAAGAATTATTCACTCCGAAAATAGCATGTAAAACACCAAAAATCATAAAAATTCTGATATTTGTATTCATTTAATACAGTTTATTAAATGTATTTAAGCAACATTGTTAGGTCAAACAGTAATCAACAATAATTACTTTTGATTAACTAAAAATATATTCCAGCACTGTTTACCAATTGCTAAGCGTTATTTATGAGCAATCAATACGTGTTGACAAACAAAAAACTACCCGTTGTCCAATCTCTTTTTAATATTTAAAGAATTATGATCCTAAATATTACATCTCAGGAAATGCCATCCTAAATATTACATATTTACATCAATGAAAACAGAAACTGGCTACATGGACATTCAATTTTCTTAGACTCCCACATTGCAATACATTCTCACAAGCTAAAACCCACTGAATTGAATGGTAGCTTCAGAGTGGAGGGTTGTGTTCTGTGTCAGAACTGCACAGTCTGTATGTCACTCTGTACCTGTGACAGTTTCGCTCTGTCTGAGGTTTCCTGTCTCACCTGGTATCTGTCAGAATGGTGAGCTTCATCAGAGGAGAGGGGGGACACAACTGGAGACTCGCCCTCACGTTTGATGTGCACTGACAACAGGAGAGACTAGTGAGAGAGAAAAACACAAAGCGAGACAAAGAGGTGAGCAGCCATCCGCTAGATAAACAAATCATCCACAGAAGTGATGCTGTACCCTGTTAAAGAAAATACACCACCACAAGAATTCCAGATTCCAGACAGAGGAATAGAGAGATACCAGGACACCAGACAGCATGGCAGGACACTTTGATCGGTTATAAAGCTACCTCCATGCACTAGGAGATGTAACAGGCCTGTCCTTCTGAAAACCTAATTGACTTAATTTCTCAAATGACTGGGGAAAGGCGGGAGGGAAAATACTGCTTACTTATTGGGAGTCTTGATCTCCGTCCTGGTTTTTATGAGGTGGCTATAAAATATTTGTATTTACAATCTGCACTGATTAATCAGAGTGTGGGGGGCTCGCAGCTTTAGTGGCTGACAACTGTAATCTAATATTAATATGTGAAAAATGGCAGCCTCTCTCTACAGGGACAGTAAATTAGACATTATGCATGGCTCCTTATGCTTTTGAATCGCAAGGTCAGGAAACTATTTATTTGTGATCTCAAAACCTTTGTAGCTCAGGGAATATGGTGTGTACCAGAGAATGTGTTAAGCATTTAGATCTACAGCTTCAAATTTAAGTAAAGTTTAACTGTTTAATTGTTTGATGCAAATTGGTAAAAGTCCCCAATGACATGTGAAGGGCCACCTCAGCATAAAACAACATCAGAACATAACAAAAGAGTTCCAGTTTATATTAAGGATCCTGGATCCTGATTGGTCACAACAATGCTCCAGTCATGCTAAAATATACAATATAGCAACAGTTATGGCATGAAATACTTATTCACCTAGCTACTGTGTACATCACTGTACAATACTCATAGAAACCAACTATTAATATTAGCACAAGGTAGATTTTAATAAAAAGGGCTATATGTTTTAGCAGAAGGATGGCACTTAAAGAGATAGTTCACCCAAAATGAAAACTGCCTTATCATCCACTCACCCTCATGCCATCCTATATGTGTATGACTTTCTTTCTTCTACAGAACACAAACAAAGATTTTTAGAAGATAATCTCAGCTATGTAGGCCCATACAATACGTGTGAATGTTGACCAGACATTTCAAGCTCCAGAAATCACATATAGGCAGCATAAAAGTAATCCACACGAATCCAGTGTTTAAATCTATGTCTTTATAAGCGATATAGTAGGTGTTTGAGAGAATCAGATAATTATTTAAGTCCTTTTTTACTATAAATCTCCACTTGCAATTTCACTTTCACTGCAAAAAAAATATTTTTGTCTTGTTTTCCTGTCCTGTTGTTTTCTTAAAACATTATTTATTTACTTTGTCAAGCAAAATGGGATAAGATATTAAGTCTTGTTTTAAGATAAATCTGATTAAATTTAGTGAAACTTTAGACTCAAAACAAGATTTTTTGGCAGATTTTTTAAATTCTTTTTAGAGTCTAAATTTCACTAAATTTAGTCAGATTTATCTTAAAACAAGACTTAATATCTTATCACATTTTGCTTGACAAGTAAATAAATCATGTTTTAAGAAAGTTTAGATAATTTGACAGGAAAACAAGACAAAAATAGTTGTCTAGAAAATCATTTTCTGCAGTGTTTAAAGTGAAAGTGAAAGTGGAGATTTATAGTAAAAAAAAGGATTGAAATATTGATCTGTTTCTCACCCAGAGTGATTGTATTGCTTCAGAAGACATATATTAAACCACTGAAGTTGTGTGGTTTACTTTAATGCTGCCTCTATGTGATTTATGGAGCTTCAAAGGTCGGGTCACCATTCACGTAGATTGTGAGGACCAACAGAGCTGGAATATTCTTCTAAAAATCTTTGTTTGTGTTCAGCAGAAGAAAGAAAGTCATACAAATCTGGGATGACATGAAAATGAGTAAATGATGAGAGAATTAAAATTTTTGGCTGAACTAACCCTTTAATACCTTTGGTTTATAAAATAATGTTTTAATTAAAGTATATGCCTTTAATGTTTGTATTATTTAGAAACCATTAAATAAAAATAAGGCACTCTGTGTTATATTGAGATTATATAGAATATATCTGACGTGTATAATGTTCATTTTCAGAATATTTCAAACAAGTTGTTGAGTGATGGTATGCGTAACACGCTGTTGCAGTGCTGCAGATGTTAGCGTGGTAATTGCGGTGTCTACTGCCATTGGCCTTCACCCCAATGGATTAGTAGCCACACAGACTGGCATGGAGTCACTATGGCAATGGTGACTTGAGAGAAGGGTGAAGACAGGACAACTCGGCCCAGGGTTAATCCCCTAGAGAACTCGCAAGCTGGGCCTGATCTTCCTGCTCACCATCTTCTAAGGGAGAAGCATGGACCCCCTTCACCATCCCAGCTAGCCTCTTAATTTTCCACACACTCCTACAGAATACTAAGTGTGGGCAATATAATGCTAAGTCACGCCTCACACAACCTATTCTCTCACCCGTTCCTGTGTCTTCTGGCTCCCATGCTCTCTCTATACTCTCAGTTTCTCACCAACTACCAGTCAGAACTAAAGGTTTGCCCTCGGGCCGAGGCACAATATTTCGAGGACGGAATGACTATGTTCACAATTATGTCTTATTGAAAGGTTTCTACACCAAGACATGCCATTTGGTATTGCATTTAAACTGAGATAAAATAAAAATATTACTCTTATAGTGTTCAGAATATCTTCAGTAAATGTGAGGTTGATGGCAGTTTGTCATGCGTTCTGATCACTGGGAGCTAGAAATATTTCCAGCATTTAGAAAAGTTCATGGTATCATCACCTCTTTAAAATTGAATAATAAATTCCTGATGTCCATCAGTACATACTCTCCTCTCATAATGTCGTACAGCCTTACTTGAAATAAAATGAAAAATGTGTTCTTATAGCACAAGGACAAAAATAAATATATTACTGGTAAACCTTGTAGTGAATGCAAAAGTCATTACCATAAATGACAATATTTCACATAATATACATAATTCAGTTGAGATGGATATTCCTTTAAAGGAAATGAAACATCAAAACATTGATATCATTTTCCATGTCTAGATCTGTTTAATAGCCCAGACAGTAAACATTTTAAGTTCTCACTTTTCCATGTAAGTAAATTACAGCAGGAAATAAAGCCTGAAGTTTGCATCCTCTCTTGTTTAGTTAAGTGAGACTCTTTGTGGAATGAAATGGAGCTCTAGAGTAATTGCCATTAATTGTGTGAGAGCCTATCAGTGAACATAATGATTTAAATGGCTCCACAGCATGGTCATCTTACCTTTGGTGTGCCTGGAGCTGCATTGATGTCTTTGTGTGATGGGTTTTTGCTGTGAGGGAAAATAAAAAGTTAAAGTGAGTCACAAAAAACAAGTTTCAGATCGATGTTACAGTGTAATCAATGAGACTTGAACTGACTCAAAAAGGCTATTCATGAATGACAAAAGTTCACAGTTGACATGCTCTGATGTTAATTTAGAGGGAATTTGACATATCTGAGAGGGACTTGTTGCCATCATGGCTGATCAGGTTTGATCTTGTGTCATACTGTAGCATTGGCTATAAACCCATCACCTTTCGAATAAACAGATACTGCAAACTGTTAATTTGGATCATGTGTGTGTGTGTGTGTGTGTGTGTGTGTGTGTGTGTGTGTGTGTGTGTGTGTGTTGTGTGTGTGTGTGTGTGTGTAAGATGTCATTTCTGTCCCCTAAGGTGCTGGACATGTGTCTCCGCCATCAACACTCACTTTAGCTCAGTCACACTGAGCACTCCCTTGTTGGCCTCACTTAGAACCTGAACAGGCCTTAGAGAGGACAGCTGAGACAAAAGAGAACAAAGCCACACAAATCACACTTTTAATCATCTAGAGATGGAGAAGAAATAGAAAAAAAGATGGAAAAAAGAAAACATTGTGTTTCAAACCCATCCTCTGTGCCACTCAATCCAGGCAGCAATGGGTTATGGTGCATTTGAAACAATTACTGTCCAAAAGTACGACTGCTAAGCAGATTTGGGTTATAATTTTTTTATTGAAGTAATCATTCTCATGGATGCTACCATCAAGATTTGATCCCCCCACCCCCCACTACTGCAGTTAGACCACGGCAGAAGGTAATAAATGATTTTGCGGTTATTTGATTTGTCAGTGAAACGCCTTGGGCACTTAGGACTTTGAAATATGTTGAGGACAATGCACCGGCTTGTAAACATTATATTAAAGAGGCAGAGAATGGTGGAGAGAGAGAAAAAAGGATGGGGGGGTGTACACTTGTTCAAGTCGGGCTGGTGGATTGTTCATTGAATCTTTGCCTCATGGACATTGTGGATTGAGAATGACTGATTGGAAGGCAGAAATTATTAAACGGGGCGGCTAAAGAATCCGCCGACAATAGGGAAAGACATATCAAATCAGATTCCTCTCTGTAACATTAATATCCCTCCTGCTTTCTCTCTCACTGTCTTCTACTGTCTGATTTTTTTCTTCTTTTCTCTTTCATACATGAACACACACACATATCACTTCTGTCTCTCTCTGCCTGTTTCCTTGTCATTCGTGCTGAATCTCTTTTTAAGAAATCCCGCTCTCTGTGCCCCATAGTTGGGTCATTGCTGGGTGTTTATGAAGCAGCATGATGACGACCCAGGGAACAATGACAGGGGAAACGTCACCCTTGTCATGTTCACTTTGAGTCATGCTTTCACACCTGGAGAAATGCTTGCTCTAGCCTGGCAGTGAAATTGAATTAGCCTGCACCCTAATCTAAAGTCTGATCCAGCAGGAATACCTGTCTCTCAAGTGGACGAAAGAAACAGAGAATGAAATGGAGCAAAGAGCAAAAGAGCAGAAAAGAGTTTTTGCTCATTTAGTTTTAAAAGAGAGAAATGAAACCGAGAAAAGCAAAATCAGTTCCAACTTCATTTTCAATTTGTGTGAAAAAAGATCAAAATAATGAATTAAATGATAACAGTAAAATTTCTTTGAAAATGAAGTAATTTTTTTAAAATAATAAGCATCTAGATGTTTAACTTGCCCAGTGCCTTTGTTCTTGAATGGGGAAAATCTAAAATCTCTAAAACTGTCAAGATTACATTTCAATATATAAAATCCCTAATAAAATCAGATTTTTTTTTACTTTTAGCTCAAATGACAACAAAAAAAAAATAGCAAATGCAATTGCATGATGAAGAATGGGAGGGGTGGGGGGCTGAGTGACTGACTAAATCTAACAGGCCTAAAGAGGTTCAACAGTAAAGACTGACAAATGAAGGCGGGGCACTGTGTTTTGTCCCTCCCCTCTACTCAGGTAATAAGCCTCATGCCTGCCTTTTCCGCAATCAGAATGATTGATCTGATACCCAGAAGAAGAAAGAAATAGAAGTGGACAGAGAGAAAACATGAAAGGAGAAGAAAGAGACAACACAAATCAGGGCCAGGCCTTGAGAGAGAATAAATTGCCCCATCGGTGGCAGTGCACTGTTTGCAAGATGATAAACAGACTCCCCAGTATCATAAATCCACCAGCATGGTACAGGAATCTCAGTGACCTCACACATCTCCTCTTGTCAAAGAAAAAACAATACTTCGATACCCTCCATACATTGCAGTGCTCGTATTGTCACCTATACACTCGTTGGACACCAAACTACCCCAAAACAATCTTTTCTGCTCTATTCGGGCCGTTGGGACAGGCAGGGAGGGCTAACGACAGAAAAACAATCTTTACCAGTTTAGATATGTCACACAGCAGCTGTGATATTGGGGAAGTGGGATATTATGTAATGTTAGGTTTATGGAGCAGGAGTAAATATAACACTACTAGATTGACATCTTACACATCATTTTTTAAAGCTTTTTATAAGTAATCTTCAGATGAGATACACTGAAAAAACAAATAAATAAAAAAAAAACCAAATACATGGATGCAACAAAAAATATGTCTTTATTTAACAAACAAAATACAACCAAAATTATTTTAAGGGAGAAAAACAGTACAAAAGAAAAGAACTAGTAAGACTAGTAGCAGGATTTCAGGAACCGACCCAAGGCTAAATACCAGCCAGGTCAACTGACAGACACACAAAAGAATTCAGCAATGACAAGAAACATGTGGGGTGTTAAAATAAGGAAGTAAATAACATGGGGCAGGTGCCGTCGGTCTGCTGATGAGCTGAGCAATCAGTATTCCCATGGAAACACAGATCATCGATAAGCTGAGCAGTCTGTGTTCCCTTGGAAATGTCAATCACCCACCGGCGGCACCTGAAACACATGAAGGAAAACACCAACCCATACAGACATGGAAAATACAGAAATGACACTCAGATGAGACAGACAGACAGACAAAGGCACAGTCAGGCCGAATGTGACAGTTCCCCTGCCCTGACAGACACCGCCTGGCATCCACAACAGATACACCAACACAAGAGGGACCAACCAGGGAAGATGAGTGGAAAGAAAGACAACACATAGAGCATGATTGTGCGGATTTCAACACCAGAACCAAAACCGAACTAGGCAAGAGAGTCAGGATTCAGACATCATGCCCCGAACATGAAACTCAAAACAGACCAATGAGCGCATGGCAAGGAAACCAAAACCGTGCACCCACATAGAGACAGAGCTCATGGCTAGGTGAATAACACTGAGCCATGCACTCAACACAGACCCAGACTAGACAAGACACAAAACATGGGTGTCAGGGTTCAGCCAGAAAAACAATAAAAACACAACCAACAGAAGTGGCTGAACGCTGCCACCACACCCTGGTGTTTTATTGTTCCCTTGTGGGATGCCAGAAGAGAACAATCAAACACCAGACAAGACCAACAGAACTGACACTAACACAGAACAGAAAGAACAAAAGAAAGGGAGGAAAGGGAGGGAAACTGGGGAGGAACTGGCATAGCAGTCCAAGGAGAACCGGTGTGAGGGACCAGGAAGGAGGTTTAAGGAAGGGAGCGTGGCACAGCGGCAGGTGCTGGTTACTGGGCTGAGCAACAGACTGGTGGTTTGTGTCTGACAGGTGCTGACCACTGGACTGGGCAAAAGACTGGTAGCTGGTGTCTGACAGGTGCTGGTTACTAGGCTGAGCAACAGACTGGTCAATGGCTGCTGGGGACTGGACAGGATCGTCAACGGTCACAGGAGACTGGACAGACTTGTCGACAGTCACAGGGAACTTGCCAGGCTCGTTGAAAGCCTCAGGGAACTGGACAGACTTGATGACCACAAGGAACTGGACAGGCTTTTCGATGGCCACAGGGAACATGACAGGTTCATTAACAGCCTCAGGGAACTGAACAGACTCGATGATAACAGGGAACCGGACATACTCTGCAACAGCTGCCATGGTCGGGAGTGCTGGCAGTGACTATGGAATGGCCTCCATGGCCGGGGCCGCTGGCAGCGACTGGAAAACAGCCTCCATGGCTGGGAATGCTGGCAGGGAATGGGGAACGGCCTCTGTGGCTGGGAATGCTGGCAGCAACTGAGGAGTGGCTGCCATGTTTGAGAGCGGGCTCGGCCGATGGACTGGGCTTCTTCCTTCTCCTCCTCCTCTTCTGAGGTGCAGAGGCAGTGGCTGAGGCATCAGCTTCCATGTGGGGGATGTCTCTGTTCTCAGGTTGGGATGAAGATTGGACGTTTTCCGAGGCACAGGCTGTGATCAACTCATCCAATTTCATGGCCAGCATGATCATCTCGAGAAGATTCCCACCCTCACCCTGCTCTGAGACTCAGTCAGACCTGCCCTAAAAAGCTCAATAAGGCATGCCTGATGGTATCCCAGACCACAGGATAGCGCCAAAATCTCTAAAGAATATCCCCACATGAGCTTGTCCTCCCACCATAGCTCAAAGAACCTCTTATCCTGAGCAACTCTTTGGGGAGCAAGTGCAGGAAAAAAATTCTTCCCTGCTGGGTACATAGCTGGCTGAATTTTTCTGTCACAAACTTGCAGAGATGAAGGACCCAAATACAAGTAGGTGATAAAAAATAAGTCTTTATTTATCAAACAACAGAATGCAACCAAAACTCTTGCAAGGGAGAAAAACAGTACAAAAGAAAATAACTAGTAAGACTAGAAGCAGGATATCAGGAACCGATCGAAGGTTAAATACCAGCCAGACCAAGTGACAGATAAACTAAAGAATTCAGTAATGACAAGAAACATGAGCGGGTAAATAAGAGGTAAATAAGAGGGACAGGTGCCGTCGGTCCACCGATGAGCTGAGCAATCAGCGTTCTCATGGAAACGCAGATCATTGATGAGCTTAGTGATCAGTGTTCCCACGAAAGCAGCAATCACCTACCACTGGCACCTGAAACACATGAGGGAAAACACAGACACACACAGACATGGCACACACAGACATGACTCTCAGATGAGACAGACAGAAAGGGGAGGCAGAGTCAGGCCCGACTATGACATTGAGATGTTAAGTTTGCCTTTGTACTAACGTATATGTTTTAACTATATTAATGTTCTGTATATGTTTGGATATGTTTGCTCTATACTAACGTATATGTTTGCATCTATCCTGAAGTACATGTTTGGATATGTTTTGCTCTATACTAATGCATATGCTTGTATCTATACTAAAGTATATGTGTATATATGTTAGCATCTATACTAATGTATATGTTTATATCTATACTATATACATTTGTATATGTTTGCATCTATGCTAATATAAATGTTTGTATATGTTTGCATCTATACTAACAAGATGGATTCAAATGAACATTCAACTTTCACTAACTCACCAGATAAACAGTTTTTATTGTTTAGCCTTCTGTGCTCAGTTTAAAAACATCCATTATGTGATCCTGACTTTCAAAATCTCACACAAACTATAAACTCTGGACAAACCAAGCTTTCCCTTTCCATATCTTGCAGCCAAACACTGAGAGCAGAAAGGAAAAGCGAGAGAGAGGGAGAGAGAGAAAGAGAGGGAGCTGGTGAAAATTGAATAAATGCCAGTCGACAGTTGGGGGGTTGTAAGCTGGAGATAAAGATTGCTTTTCGTGTCGTTTGCCACCCGGATCTCCCTCGCTCCGCTGGAGGCAAATTGATTACGTGGAGAGGCTGGGAAAGGGTGGGGGAATATGTAGATTGCTGTGGCCCTTAGAGCAGGCAGACGGGTAAAGGGCATGATGGATTTCCATTTCCATACATGAAGAGAGGAGGACGAGTCAGGGGAGGGGGCATGGCAATGCGGCCACAAGGGAGAGTGAGACAGAGGGAGTGCGGCAGTGGGTCCCAATCTCACACACACTCACCCGCATCCACTCAGACATCTGCCTAATGCTACATCTTAAATAGCTTTCCCCATTTTACATGCAAAGTCTCATTTGGTGCAGAATGAAACGCTATCATTAAAGGGAGATTTACTACAAATTGCCACAAATTCGCCATGTCACTTCCAATGATCTGTGTGTGCTAGTGTGCGATGAGCTCAGCCCTTCCTGAGAGGAAGTGTGTAGGGAGAGAAGTAACCTAGAGATTCACAGTGATACCTGGCAGATTGGTGTAGCTTTATGGGGACTTCTCTGTGTTCTTAAGTCATGCCTAAATATTGTGCAATCTGTGAATGCAAATGTTGTAATTGATATAAAATGGGATAATTTCATGATCTCAGTGTACTGCAGCTCTTTTATATGTATTTCACTATGAGTCGATATAATATTTATAGAAAACATCAACAACTTTCCAACACTCTTAAGCCATGACACAATTTTCATATTGAAGTTTATTCAGAAAAATTACCTGTTATACCACGGGTCTGTTGAATGTTTGATTCTGATTGGTTCACCGACATTCTAAGGTATGCAATTATTTTTCAAGGAAATGCTGTCAGGTATTCCCTGTTTTTGTTCTTAGACTTTTATGTTGAAATTCTTGTTTAGATCCCCGTTCCTGTTTCTTGTTAATTTTGTAGTCCTTTGTAGTTTTCTTTCTTGCTTGGTTATCCACGGCCAATGAGCTGGAAGCCTTATCCGTCGAAGAGCCTGCATTCCCAGCCTGCGTTCCCAGCCTGCGTTCCCAGCCTCATCTGTCCTAGAGCCTGCATTGACAGCTTCGTCCGTCCCAGAGCCAGCTTTGCCAGCCTTGTCCGTCCCAGAGCCAGCTTTGCCAGCTTTATCCGTCCCAGAGCCAGCATTGCCAGCCTCGTCCGTCCCAGAGCCAGCGTTGCCAGCCTCGTCAGTCAAAGAGCCAGCGTTGCCAACTTCTGCCATCCGGAGGAGGAGGAGAAGAAAGGCTTCGGTTCCCAAGTCTCTTCCCGGCTCCATGTCTCTACTAGTTTTCACGACCAAAGAGGTCATTCCCAAGTCTCAGCCAGTGTTCATGAACAAAGAGGTCATGCCCAAGTCTGTGCCCATGTTTACAACCACGGAGGTCGTTCCCAAGTCTCTGCCAGTGTTCACGACCACGGAGGTCGTTCCCAAGTCTCTGCCAGTGTTCACGACCACAGAAGTTGTTCTAAAGTCTCTGCCCGAGACTCTCACGGCTCTGGCTTCGCCCCTCGAGCCTCCCATGGCTTCGCCTTCCATAGCTTCGCCCCTTGAGCCTACCACAGCTCCGCCTTCCATGGCTTCACCCCTCGAGCCTCCCATGGCTCCGCCTTCCATTGCTTCGCCCCTCGAGCTTCTCTGGCTCTGCTTGCCTTTGTCGAGACTCTCATGGCTCTGCCCACAGAGCATTTCATGACTCTTCCTCCAGCGGCACCACCCGCTCCTCCATAGGCTCCTCCTCCAGCAGTTCCGTCTGCCTTACCAGAGACTCCTCATCCAGCGGTTCTGCCCACTCCCCCAGAGACACCTCCTCCACTCACTCAGCATGCTCCCCAGAAACTCCTCCTACAGCAGCTCTACATGCTCCCCCAGACTCTTCCTCCAGCAGTTCCACCAGCTCCCACAAAGACTCCTCCTCCAGCGGCTCATCCTCTTCCCAGAGACTCCTCTTACAGCGGCTCTGCCTACCCCTCCTCCAGCGGCTTCACCTCCTTACCCAGTCCCTGCCCTGTGGCTGCCTTGGTATCCTGGCCATCCGTCTGATCTGCTCTGATCTCCTTGGTCTCCTGGCCATCCACTTGATCTGTTCTGGTCTCCTTGGTCTCCTGGCCATCCGCCTGATCTGCTCTGGTCTCCTTGGTCCCCTGGTCATCTGCCTGATCTGCTCTGGTCTCCTTGGTCTCTTGGCCATCAGCCTGATCTACTCTGGTCTCCTTTTTCTCCTGGTCATCTGCTCTGGTCTCCTTGGTCTCTTGGCCATTCACCTGATCTACTCTGGTCTCCTTTTTCTCCTGGCTGTCCACCTGATCTTCTCTGGCCTGTTTGGTCTCCAGCTCCACCTCAGCCCTCTGAGCCTCTGGCTCCAGCTTGGTCCTCCGAGCCTGCAGCATCACCCTCACTCTCCATCCTTCTGGCTCCGCCTTGGTCTCAAGCCTCCCTGACTTTGCCTTGTTCCTCTGTTCCCCTTGTGCCCCCTTGAACTGCATGTTTCCCCATTTCCCCTATACCCTATGAACAATTTTTTGGAGCGTCTGGAATCTGCTCCTTAAAGGGTGGCTCTGTCACGTATTCCCTGTTTTGTTCTTAGAATTTTTTGTTGAAATTCTTGTTTAGTTCCCTGTTCCCCCTTAGTTTTCCCCTGATTGTTTCCCCAGGTTTTCCTTGTTCCCTTGTTTGCCCTGGTTTCCCCTGGTTTCTTTGTCAGTCTTCGAATGTGTTGTTATGCTCTATATTTGGTTCCCTGTGTTTTGTTTCTTTATATTATGAGTACTTTGATTATCTTTTGTTTCATTAAAGCTGCGTTTAAATCCTCATTCCTCGCCTGCCTCATTACAAATGCACTGCTATAAAGTAGTTCAAGGTCTTGACCGCATGACAGTATCACTTCACCAAATTATTTAAGTTATTTCAAAGAGCCATACAGGCTATCACAACAAAATAACCAGTTAAAGACATTGGTTAAAGTAAATCAGATAAGATCATCAAACAATGTCTAAAATATCCTACATTTATTAAAAGTTTGGTTAAAAAGAGCCCCCACGCTCCCTTGTCTCCCCCGCACTTACACACACACATGCTCACACACACATTCGCACACACATGCTCACATAAGCACACACATGCTTACATGCGGAAACACATGCACACACACACACACTTTGTGAGACTCGAGTCGTGACCAACAAATAGAGCCACACCACCACGACTTGATCAATACAACAATTTCTATTATCCGAAATAACTTTTAATGTTTCAATATAGTTTGCCCCAATCAGCTTAACATAGCTATAGTGCAAAGTACAGTGCTATCACCCCCCCCCCCCAACTTCGCTTTCTCACACACACAAACACACACACACACAGAAAAGCAGCGCATCCTTTGTTGCTAGTTCTAAAATTATGTATTCAAATTGGCCACAAATGCTTGAGCTGTATCGAAGTAAGATACAACAATACAACAGTTTCTATATTATCTAAGATATCTGTGGGAAAACCCCTCATGCCCCCCCCACCCCCCCCACACACACACACTCCCACACTCATGGACACACGTTATATGCATAACGCACACACTTAAGCCTCAAACATAAAGAGAAAAGGACACAACTGCATCTCAGTAGGGATTACATTTTTTTTTATTAAGGTTGATAACGGGAATATGGCGACAAGCATCTTGCCTATTTTGAAGCAATGTTAATTCTGATGAGAGCTACAAAAAAAAGGTAATCCTAGAAGTGATCTCTCTTATTTTCTGAGTTTCTCTATTTCGATCCCTCAAAAACAAACTCACATGCACAAACTCACTACCTTATTACTCCAGTAATCCTTGTGTAAAGCATTGCAAGCCTCCGTTGCTAGTTCTAACATGATGTTTTCGAATTAGCAACGAAAGCTCAAACAGTATTAATGCAAGATGCTGAATCCGTGGTGGAAGAAAGTAGATCCATTCATAACATCATTTTAGGGACTAAAACCAGAAAATACCCTGAACGATGTCTTATGGTGTGGTAACCATGGTTTAAGTGGAATAATTGACTCTGGCCTGTTGAATTATTGAAAAATAATGCAAACCTGATGTGCAACGGTCACTCCGCTGTGCATCATGACCGCATTACCACCTCAGGTGTGCGTTATTTTTCAACAATTCCACGTAATCTGCCTTACGTAACTTGTTACTTTGCGAATAGATTGGACATGGTATAACAGAACATTATCACATATTCTTGTATTGTTATTCTTATGTTTTTTCTCTTATTGTTTCTATTAAGTTACAATTTGTACAAATGCACAGTTTAAACTGGAGCTGACTTGCGTGTATGTGTATGTGACAAATAAATGGACTTTGACTTTAAAATATGGATTATGTTGCTGTTACATAGGCATAATTTATAGGATTTACACAAATGCAACAACAATATACACAAAATCAGTAAATATTCTAAGTGAATACTATATTCTCTCTATATTTCTTTAACTAAATTCTCCTTCCTTCTTAAATCCCTATATACAGTAATTTCACAATTGCTCTATTTCTCTCTCTCTCCTTTTACAGTATCCTAAATCAGTATTAAGCAACTGGGCTGCCTATGGCTTGTAGTGGCAATATAACTCTCCTGGCTTTAAGCAGGGGTTAAAAGGAGCCGAGCAGAGGCTAAATCATGGGCCCGTAATGCCGTGTAGCATCCAACCCTGACAGGCCAGGAACGATGATGCTATTTCCTTAAATAACCGCCACCATCAAACAGGCAGGAGAGCAGGAGGCCCATAGCCAAGTCAGTGTCCATAGCCACAGCCCACAGGGGAGGGCAGCCTAGTGCCCTTTATTAATTATTAAAGACAACTCCTCACTGTTGTGTGATGGATAACACTCACACAGGAAAGATCCTGCTGAGAACTAATATCTTGCTCTCTGTCTTTCTCCGTTTTACCCCATCTTCAGCCCAGAGGCATAATCTATAACAGGGGTCGGCAACCTTTTGACATATTCCATGTACAAGTGCCATTTTTTATTTTCCTGGTCAATGGCTGTGCCAAACCCCCCCCCCACACACACACACGCACACAAACATAAACTTGTGAAATCCACTTGTAAAAATCTATTTGTGAAAACATTTTGTAGTTTGCATTTTTCTAATTTAATCATTTCTTTTTAATTACAGATGATATTATCAGCATAACAGTTAGCGTGAAACTGTTTTGCAAAACATGATGGTTATGATATAATCATGATTCTGCATGTGAAATCTTTTGAAAGTGCTTTAATGAAAGAAAAAAAATGAAAAAAGTATTTTTTACAAAATGAGTTAACACTATTAAAGGGTAACTAAACCCTAAACCAACTTTTTTTAGTTAATGATCTGTAAGCATGGGGCTTTATTAGTACTGGTCATTGATTCAAGTAATTGTTTTGACATTTGTGTATAAAGTGTTTTAATTCTACAATATATGGTGTAAAAACGTCTGAGTGCTGCCCTCTTCAGGTTGAACGGTGGCTACTGCAGTTGAATTTTCCTATTGGCTGTTGCGGTACTCGTGACGTAGCGGTGACAGCTGACGTAAGCAGGTTCCAGCTCACCACGCCAGATTCATGTACATGTCGTCTTGCGACCATGTGAGGAATAATAATAACATAGAGTCTGACAGCAGCTGTCAATTAATCCGTCACTACGAGTCTCAGGTTCTCCTTCTTCATGATCACAAAGTGTGTTTTCATCAGCTGAATGGGAGTCTAAAAAATATTAAAGTGTGACGAGACTCGCGCTGCGCGTGCAAGCCAGCCATTCGAGCATCACAAGCTGATCTATATAGTCCTTTTTGGTGAATCGCACCTGCAAAATCCTACAACTTTATTTCTAGGTTTAATTTATATTTTGAATAGACTCGATTTTCTAACCACACGAAGTGGGTTGATGTTTTCTCTTTTAATCGTTTAATGCAATTTTGAGTGTGACCATGGATTAAGGGGGGTGTACCTGTATGCTGGGTTGGAAAATCTCAAGGATTAATGTTGGTGTTTTCCTTACTACATCACGTGTTGTTCAGAAAGCCAAAAGAAACAAATGAAACATGGAATGTAGGCTGTCATCCACGCAGACTGACCGAAGCAAAGTGGGCACGTTTACTCGTGCGAAAAAACGAAAGTGAAGTGCTGCTGGCTTGTGCTGCTCGAATGGCTTGCACGTGCTGCACAAGTCTGTTGGGTATACTGCAGTCTCATCAACTTTTTGTTTAGCCTCCCATTCAGCTCATGAAAACACGCTGCGTGATCATGAGAAAGGTTTACATCAAGATGTAGATTGGAATGCAGGTGCAGAACTTCGTACAAATAAAATTGTCTACTTCTATCTTGCTGTTGCTGGCGTGCCAGTGATTACCCCACCACGTGCCACTACTGGCCCCTATACTGACCCCTGATCTATTTAATGGGAAAAGTGGACAAAGAGGTGCTTGAAGGGGAACATGTTCTGATTCCTCTCATCACAATACACGGAGAGGGCTCGGTCTATGACACATCTGTGACCTAAAGATACGCAGTTCAATGTTTCTTGTTATGACTAATGTTCCTCCAGGCTCACAGAGTGAGATTTCCTGCCTCAAAAGGTGGGTGGGTGAAGAGTGTCTGATGCTGTATGAAAAGAACACAGTTCTTTAACCTGCTCGTTTGGGTTGATGTACCAGCAGCGGGGTCCTCTACTCTATTGCTGCAGGTTGCCTTGCCCTGCCGGAAAGCCTCAGGCAGTGAATGAATGATGGGTGCTGTGCTGGATCTCTGTGATTCACTTGCCATGCTTAACCTGGGACCATGAAAGGCTATGTAGGCTGATGGATGGTAGGGAGGAAAAGCACCTGTCTCTACTCTCACTGGAGCACTAAACCTGTAGCAGGTGTCCATGCCACTGATTTCTCAGATCCAACTTTTAAGTGAGGGACAGCAGCCAATGTGCTTCATTTGTTAAAGGGAGGATTTGGGTAACCATGACAAGAACTGATGGAGCTGTCAGAGTATGGCAAGTATAGATGAGTGAATGTTGTACCTGATGTGCATGTGGGTGAGCCTTTCCATCTCCTGCTCCATGTGCTCTTGCAGTTCTCCTGGACGCAGCAACATCTGACAGATGGGGCAGATTGGTGCCTGACTGTCATAGAGTGAAACCTTCTTCTTACCTGCAAAACAGACAGAAAGAGATAAGTAGGGGAAGAGAGCAAGTTTAATTTATTAAGCAACAAATGAACCAAGATGTTTTTTTCTAATGCCAAGAAGCACAGAAGATGATTGAATTTCTGAATTTCCTTGAGACCTACCTAGAATTCTAGAAATTCTCCAGGGGGCATATAACAAAAACTTTCTTTCTTAAATCTAAAGTTAAGATCGGACAAATTCAAGTTTCTTAACTCAAATCGCCATGGTTACTAAAGAGATTAAATAGAATTCTAGAGATAGGATGTCTGTAATATGGCTGTCTGTAATAAGACTAGGCCACCTTTAACTACTTTAAAGAGAGTTTGGGAATTTTGGGAATCATTTTCATATTTAAGATTCCATTGTTGTTTGGAGTTGTGGTGTAGAGATAAGTGCATGTGCTCCTGACATGGTGAGGTACGGTGCTCAAGAAAATGCAGGTATGGCATAGATCTGGCATAGATAACAATAGCCATTTTTCCACTATCAGGCCAGTGCGAGCCAGGGCTATCAACTGGTCAGCCAGGGCCAATAGCCTTGGTCCTTGAGCCGCAAGACCAAAATGTATCTGCATTCCCACCATCGGGCCAAAAGCCTCACAGCATTGCCCTAAAATATTGTGTATCGGCCCTTAATATGCCGCCCTGGTACCAATGTCACACACCCGCCCCATCTCACAAGCAAGAGGGAATCTCAAGCTGATGTATTAAACTCTGGAAACTAGCTAGCCCTTTAAACAGGACACAGATTTATACTGTGTCCTAATTTTGAAACTTTTTCCCAAACCTGTACCGTTGTGTGTTGGATACACATCTTGGCAAGTTTGGCTACAAATTTCTTAATCACATCCTCATTTTGGCAAATGCTGCCAACCTGACATTGCAAATTTTAATCAGCCCAAATATTCAGAAGAGCCCAGAAGCTGGTAGCTAGATATGAAAGATTGGGAAATTAGTATCTTGGTGCTGAAACATGACCTGAATCAGCTAAACTCCGCCTTTGACACTGACACCGCCTCAATCCACAGTTGGCCTTCTTTGACCCAAGGGTATTTGGTGGGCCAGGGTGCTTGGCCTTTGGCCCCGAGGAAGCCCAAAGAAGGCACGATGAAGCACACCCTCATTTGGCTCGAATGGGGAAATGCAGCTATTGTGTCCAAATCCCATTTCCCCTCTGTCTCCCCACAAAATCTCTTGTGCCTTCTTCACCACCACTAATAAAAATTAGGCAAAAGTGGGACATTTTTCTATCTCTTGACTTTGTGGATTAAATGGCTCAGATTTCTGGTGGAGAATCCGTCACCCTCGGCCTCCTGTCTCCTGTTCCCTCATTGAACCAGATCCACAGCTCCACACAGACAGTAACACCATTGCACTTGTGGCACTTCAGTTGCATCTCAATCTTGTATACACTTATACACAACCCACATATACAAACATTGTTTTGTATTGTAGCTGAACGGTATATTTGCATATTGTATGTGTTCTATTCTATTCTATATACTGTACATACAGTATACACAAACCAAAATGATATTTATCATTCAGTGTATTAAGAAGTACAACACAGACCAACACTCAAAGATGTTTTTAGTGATGTTATCCGCAGTTATAATGAAACACAGGACATTTTGTGACTTCATTAGTTAAACAAATAAAACAAAAACATTGTAAACAGTCGGATGCTTTGGTGTCTTTGTGCAGCTGTTTATAGCATATCCAAATAAACAAAAACAGGCATTTTCTCATAAACAAATAGGCATGCGTACGTGAATTCGCATCTCTTTTAACATGCACATGTGGTCATGTTTATTTATGTCAAAGTCTGTCCATGTGCGAAAGAATCTTTTGGTGGGTGCATCGTGGCTGCTTGTAAGTAGACTTACAATTTCTTTTTTCACGCGAATGATATAAACGCTGCTGTATAAATGTATAAATGAGCAAAAACAATTAGGGACGAAACTTCCTGTTTAACTCTGCTATATCTCGATCTCTCAGATGTGGAACTAGCCAATCACAGCAACTATTTTTAGCTCATGGGACAATAGATCCTCCCCCAAACAGGATATCCTGGATGAACTGTTACCAACAAACTACAGCTGTAAGTCACATGGTGAGTCTGCTTATCCAACTCAAAGCGCAAACATTTTCACATAGTGTACGCAAACAGGAAGAATGGAAATCACACATCCCTATGTGCCCTTGGAAATTCTCTGAATTGTACATGCACCGTGACTAGTTGATATAATGTATATGATATGACACACACTTTACAGCTGTTGTTTTACACTATTTCACTTCTTTGATAATGTTTAATTCAGACTTAACGGACATAAAGATGCTAAAATAGTTTCCATTTCACAAATGGAAATAGCAGATACATTGTGTCCAATTATCAAAACAAGTAAGTACATAACAAATGTCTGATCTTTTGCAGTTTGGTTCTAATGTCTTTGAGGCAGCTATTGATCTGTTGCAGCAAGGGTTAGTGAGTATCTTTCCTCGAGATGATGAGGTAACTTGGGGGCAAGTTGCACACAGAAATACAAACACACACAGCGGGGCTGTAATCCTGGTTCTTCTATGTACATAAAGTCCCAGGCTCAGTATGAGCCCGTCCTTGACTTCAGAGGGCACTGTGGTGTTTGTCTTCACATGATGTGTGTACCGTTTGAGAGGGTGATGGATCAGTAACACTTCTGTCTATGCACACACACACACACACACACACACACACACACACACACACACACACACACACACACACACACACACACACACACACACACACTCACAGACAAACATGCGACAAACACTTGTAAACACACACAAGCACACATGCGCGCATATATGCGGCAAAATCCCTATGGGGCACATATCCTCTGCTCACATATGGGCCTGTCAGAACTATTTCCTGCAAGAGCAAAGAAGCATCAGTAAAGAGCTAGAAGGGTCAGTGTTAGCATCCCAAAACTCCCCCTCCCTCCTCCATACATCTTTCCACCTGCCTACCCCATTCCCCTCCATACCCCTATTCTCCCCTCCCTCTCTCTCCTGTCCCCAGTCAAGCGTGCCTACGCATACCCATCCCCTATATTCTCCAGCTGCACTACTTAACGGCCCCACACTCTGGACACTTTAAGTGACTTTGAAAAATAGGTAATCGATTACAATTCTGTGTGTCTCTGTTTCTCTCACCACCCTTTTCTTGCACCCCCCACCCCACCCCGTCTCTGTCCAGCGGCATCCTGCCCATCTATTTCTCATTTTCTGGCCATCTGCTTTATTTTTTTTCCATTCATGCCCCTCACTTTCTTTTTCTTTCTGTCTTTCTTTCTGTCTTTCTTTCTGTCTGTCTTTCTTTCTTTCTTTAGTAATATGTAAAGTGATAATGGAATGGTATAATTTAAAGTACTTTGGAGTACCATTTAGATATATTATATATTAATATAACAATCACTTAGTACTATGGAATACAGTATATCAAAGTACAATGACGTTACCATCTGATGTTTCTTTCATTTTCTCTTCCAGAGGCAAAAATGGCACCAAAAGTGACAAAAAAACCAGATATTTAAAATGTGGGGGAATGTCAATATAGTTTTTTTATTTTATAATTTTATCTGTTATCAAACCTTTGATTTATTACATATTATTCTATCCTAGGCCATTTTAGTTATTGGTTCAGCCTATGACCATTTCAATTAATTAATTTCAATTGAAATATAGAGAGAACACTTTAAAATAAGGTTGCATTCCTTAACATTAGTTAACATAACAATGCATAATTATTTTACAACACTTTTTAACCATATTAATGTTAATTTCAATATATTAATACATTCTTAAAATGAAAAGTTAACATGAACTTACAATGACCAACTGTGTTTTCATAAATTAACATTAACCAAGAATAATAAATGCTTTAAACATATTTTATTGTTTGTTTATGATACCTAATGCTTTTACTAAAGTTAACTTATGCAAACTTATTTTAAAGTGTTACCAAAATATATGACATAAATGGACATCATGCTGTGTTTAATGTTAAATCTGCCCTTATAAATGTAAAAAAATAAATACAATGGGACAAATAAATAAGAAATAATGAAGTAAATGTCTGACACAGTTTTCTGCTATATAATTATTTATAATTCCTTTTAATTTATATGCCCATTTTTACCACATCTCCCTTTCTCTCACTCTCTTTCTCCTTCTCTCCTCTCCTCTCCTCTCCTCTCCTCTCCTCAGCAGCGGTCAGCTTTATTGCCCTGACAAGATAATTTGAGTCGTGCCAAAGCAATCACCGTCTGCAAGAGTAAACAAAGCGAGGTCCAGACCCATTCTACAGCAGATAAATCTCTCCAATCCAATGCTTTTTCACACTGTTTCGCTCATGTGGCCATTTGCAACATGAAATCAGACAGCCTGACGTTTGCATTTGTGTAGGAATGACATATGTTGCTATATTGCCCACACAGTCATTATCCAAAACGTTACACAACTTAATTCAAAAGTGTTTTTTACTCAAATGTTAATATAATATATAAACATATGTTACAGTTTTTCTGAATTGTTAAAACACATTTTTTGAAACCTTCACCCATTTTCTCACAACTTTAAACACAAAACTAAATCTTCAAACTACATTCACAAATTCACAATCGCCTCAAAACCATTTAATCTGTGCTCAAAATCAAACAATGCTTTTGGTTCATACACAGCAAGTCAATATATAAACACTACAGACCATTCATTAGACACTACAGATGGAGAACACAGCGTCCAGGGCATGTAGTTACAGAAAATAATATATATATTTATCTATTGCTGTAGTGCAAGTAATACAGTATTGAATGTCTCTAAATTCAGCACTTGCAAACTGCAAAAATACAATAGTCCAACTGCAAAACACCAAAGAACACTCTAAATGTAAAACACATTACAGTAAGCTCACTCAAAAATGAGATGATTAATGAGAGATTAATTCTGCCTCAGCATCACATTTTCATATCATTAAAAACAAGTGTGAACAATTTTGAGTCATTGTGTGTAAACACTGACAACTATGTTGTAGTTGTGTTTAACTTTTGCTGCCCGTGTTTACCGTTTTGCAACACAAGTGCATCACAGTGTGAAAGTGTCTTAGTGAGTGAGAATGTGTTTAGAGTTTTGCAAAAAGAAATATTGATTCAAAAAATGGGATTAGACCACTGAGCATTTGGGTCAGAGAATGGGGTTTAATGTTTAAGCAATTCAGAAAACTGTCATATGTTATTCATTATTACTACTGTGTAGTTAATGTGCAATTACAATGTAACAAAAACAATAATGCAAATCCTGGCCATGCCATGTATTTTCATGTTTATTTATATATTTTTTGTTTCCCTTTTTTGTTTATTGACATGTCAGACAGTTTTTTTGACAGAGTGTAACTCTGACTCAGTTATGTGTGCATGATGGGATCTGTTAACATAGCATGTCATTGTGTGTGTATTTCCCTATTTCTGTGTGTGAGGAGAAAATGAGTGTGTGCCTCTTGAAACTGGCTCTTTAATTCATCCGTACACAATCAATGGGCTCAGTAATGAAGTCATGATGGTTTGGTCAAGCGCTTATCAGGACCTAAACCACCTTCCTGTCACTTGTCTCCCTGAAAACAGACACACACACTCGCACATACAGAGAGCTGGTCATTTGGCAGCTTTGATGTTAACACAAGACGGAGAGCATTCACACAATAGAAGACATACTAAATCATCTCTCTGTCATCGCAAAGACTGATGAAGGCCCATGGAGCAAAGGGTGTGTATTTGTGTGTGTGTCAAAATGGCTGTGGGTTTGCAAGCACCTGAGGGTGTGTCAAAGCTTCACATATATCCATGTGTGTGTGATTGTGTGTGTGTTAGAGTGGTGATCTAATGTTTTTCCTATAGACCGCCCAATTTTGTGTGCATGCAGTGTGGTGTTGGTGTCTACATCCTCCCCTGAGAGAATTGACTAATAGAGACAGCCAGTGATTAATCATTTCTCCCTAGTGAGGGCTGCAGGGACTCAGACCAACACACACACTCACGCACACAAACATACAAACCTTCAACCTTAGACACACCCAAATACAACTCGAATAAGACAAATGTCACAAAAGTGCCGGGTTATTACAGTTTTACATTTTTAATTTAGCTTTTTTCCATTTTATTTTCAGTTTGTCCTTTCGAATTTGTTTCATTTTCGTTAGTTTAAAAAATATTGTTCAATGTTTTCTAGTTACAGTTTAGTGAATAGTTTTTTTTTTTCAGTAGATGTATAGTTAACTGATATAATGTAAATATGTTCACTGTTCTGTTAAATTTATCAGGATTATATAGTGCTATCGCTACAGTATCTAGTGGCATTTTCATGTTTAATGCAGGAATTGTTTTATATTTTATTTTGTTATGGAGTCACAGAAATTATGGATTATGGAGTCATATAATTCATAAAATGTTTTTGCTTTATTTTAGTTAACAAAATGTTCTCATAGCTTTGGTTTCAATTTTGTGTGATCCCTAAAGTGTCTCTTTCCTACTTCTTAATCCCTCCATCTCCCTCTTTCTCTCTGTCTTAGGGAGGTGAGTGATGGCTACCAGAAGACAGAGAGATAAATCCTGAGGTATGGAGGGGGTTTGGCGCATGCTGCTTGTCAGCACGTTAAAGATGATTAATGTGGGATGCCCCTCTATGCCGGACCCCTACGCGGAAAAGGTGGGGACTCCATTTAATCTGAAGGGCCAGTGAGACCAGCGCGCAGAGGGGGGCAATAACAAGGAAATAGGACTGACAGAACTTTTTAGTGCTGAGATTTCTCACCTAAATGCCATGCTGTGAGGGTGAGACACAGGGAGAGGGAGAGAGAGAGAGAGAGCTAGAGAGAGAGAGGGGTGTCTTTGACAGCTCTGACTGAGTGCTGGCCTGATCTTCTCTAATTTTCTGAGATGGAACATTTCATCTCTTTCTCTCCCTTTCTCGTTCTCTTTCTTTCTCTCTAACTTCTTTCTCGCTCTCTCTCTTAACCATAGAGAGCACATCTTTATCAGAGTACATCCCTTCACCCAGACCTTCAGTGTGATAGCACAGCTAATGAGGGCCAGAGCTAGCGGCGTCTCTCTGCGTTAGATGCTCCCTAATTATTAAAAGCACTTTCATCACACATAACCCCTTCCTAACCCCACTGATAGCACAATTACACACTGGATGGCTGAGTTAGCACATGTTAATATCCCTGGTTGGTCTTCAGCAGAGAAAAAGCATCAGAATTGTTCCCTCACAGCTCTGAATGATATCCATGCTCTTCCAGGCTGGTTTATGCTGGTGTTTTATCCAAAACACAACATACACTGGTCTTTTGAACAGGCATGTTTCTCTTGCTACCTCCAAGAAGGCAGAATTGAGCTAGCTTGGCCGCTAACTATGTGGTGATGTAGCATTTGTGTCTAGCTGCCTCTGACACTCCTTGCATGTTGTTTTACAAGCTGCTGTGTAAAAAAGAGATAGAATAAGAGCTCCACAGAAGCCACCTCAAACGCGCTCGTCCCTGGTAGCTGGCAGACCGCCACCTGCAGCTCCGGCTGGGGCTGTAAGCTGTCTGTCTCTCCTCTCATTTAGCCTCACGCAGCATAACTCAAACAGCATGTGCCTGTTTATTTAACTGCTTCCAAATGCAAGACAAAACCTCCATGATTACATATCTGTGTCTATAAAACCTAGCACTGTGAAAAGTTTAAATAGAAAATTGATGTTTAATGTATCATACAAGGCATCAGTTAAAGATTTTATAGCAACACCCCACGTCCCTGTTTAGGCAAGTCCTACTGAACATGACTCTAATAATTGCGGCAAATTCACTAATTCAATGGCTTTAATGGTCTTCATCTGGTTTGCTTGGAGTAAGAAATACGTTCTGAGCATAGGTGTGTGCCACACATGTATGTGTGTGTTTGGTGAACAGAACAGAGAACTCTTAACATACTGGCGAGAGAACAAAGCTGCCACTAATGGGCACAGGGAGAGAGCATGTGCTTTTAGAAATCTCTCTTTGCTTACAGTGTGCCCATGTTGAGCTGAGATCAAGAGGGAGGCTGTTCAGAAGGGCTGCCCCACATATACACTAGTGTACATACACATCCTGTCAGGCTCACCTGGGAATGGGTAAATTCACAAGCCCAGCTGCCTCCTGTAAAGCTGATTACTGCACCCACAGGTACCTAAGTGTACCAAACAGATCCCATCTTACAAAAACACACTGTTCACACTGCATGGAGATGAAAGTAAACAGATTAAAATAAACATTTTCTCATCTTTGTGGTCTGACCCAATTTTCAAGTTTGGTGGAACAAATGTAAAAGTTGAAGAATATATCTTTGACATAAAGACATAAAAAATATTTATGTTAACATTATTCTAGTGTGATAAAATAGCTTACTAACATTTACTGTGTAAAGCTATAGCTAATTTGAAAACTTTGTTGCCATGACGATGTAAATCCTAAGATTTAAACAGCTTTACAGCTCAAATAATACATCAGTTTTGACAGAATAATGAATGAAAGTGCTTTTACAAATTATAAGCTTCACATTCCTGCCTTTAAAACCTCCAAAAATTGTCCCCATTAACTTCCATTATAAGTGCCTCACTGTAAACTTGATTTTTGCTTTTTTAAAGAAAAGGCCCTCCTTTTCTCCTTGTGGCCCTCATTATACCACAAATACTGTCGATTAAGCTTCACTTGTTTTGAATTTGGAATATTCCTTTAATATAACACCAAAAAGGGGTAGACGGAAGTTTTGACTTCTAATACTTAAAATATTATCGGATGCTCATGTTGACCAAAATGTAATTGTTAAGGTCTAAAGGTGTTTATTTACACCACAATATTTTAAAAGACAGTGATACCATCAGTCCTCCCCACCAAAAAATCTTTGCTCTCCACTCTAATGAATTCCCATTTCTTCTTTTAATACCAGATCACAGAGTTAAACGGGTTTCCTAGCATGCATCAAGTGTTTACGCCTGCCTCATTGTGTCCACCCTCCCTTTCTCCACCTGCCCTTAAACACGCCAACATTAGTAAACATTGAAATCACTCAGCCTCTTGCCGAATGTAACCACATTATGTTGTCTGATAACGTCGTCAAATAATGCCCGATAAGAGGAATTTGATTTGATTCAGAGATGGCTTTTTTTCCTTTCCCTTTCAGAGGCTTCTTTTTATTTCTCCTTGCCTTAAGGCCATACACACACACACACACACACACACACACACATACACACATGCACACACACACACACACACACACACACACACACACACACACACACACACACACACACACACACACCTCTTTGTACTCTACATCTTCTAAAATGACACAGCCTTGAATCAAATAAATCCAGCGAGCCATTTTTTGCCTACCCTCTTCCCTAAATCAGAGCAAGGTGAGCCGCTAGAAGTCATCTCCATAATGGGAAATATGTGCTTTATATGCAAAAGGAGGGGAATTAGACTGATAATGGGACTGGCCCCGGCTCTCTGTGTGTGTATGCATGAGCTTTTCCACTTTATTGTAAGTGAGCAAAGGAAAGCTTAAACAGCCTGGACAGTTGCTGGGCTGATTACTCAGTGTTAGGTGAAAAAAGAGAGAAGGGGAATAAGGCATCGCGCCTCAATCGAGAGGACGTCTGATGAAATGGAACGAGGTCATCCTCGGTTTGGGACCTGACGAGCACCAGCGTTGGTGTCGGTGCTAACCGCATGCACAGAGGCCGATCACCACTGACAGTGATGCATTGTGCTGTTAAACAGTGGCTACACACACCCCTGATCACGCGGCTCGCACATCACACACACATACGCAGGGTGTCATGTTTAAAAAGGCAAATTAAATCAGCACTTGAGAGGGGAGTGGTTCTCTGTCTGTATCGCTCTGTCATTCACTCTCAGTGGCTAGATGATATAGGTATGATGCGTATAATCAGCATATGTGTGGGCGTATGGATGATGCGCTGGCAGTCATGTGGAAATGGGAGCCAGTTATAAGGCCAAATTCATAACTATGTTTATCAGAGGGGAGGAAACATCATTATGTACATGCACAAACAACTTTAAGGAATTTTTAAAGGGCATAATGTAAAATGACAAGTTTAGATACATAGAGGGGATGAGAATAGTGAGATTATTGGTGTGCCTGGCTAATTAACAGAAGTGTATTGGTTACAAAATTCTACCTTGTTAATTACAGCCTTGTTAAGTGCAAAAGCACTCACCCACTTCTCCAGTCGTCTTGGTTCCAGAAGTGTCTTTCCTCTTATATTTTTTCCATAGGGCTTTGTAAAAGTCTTAATAAAAGCGTTATAAGCCATGAACCAAACCAACCAGCTGAGGTGTATCAAGACTGGATGCTTTGGTTTTGCAGCAAAAAGTAATTGAAAATATGAAAAATAAGGAGGAAGGTACAAGATGTGGGTACAATGTGTACTTACCGTCTTTAATTCAGGAATTAACTACAATCCCATGGAGCATTGCAAATGGTGTAATTGAATTAAATACAATGGAAATATATTAAACAATTGAATAAAAGTTGTTGATTACAAATATAGAAGCAATACATTTGTAAGTTTATTGCTAAATATTCATTTTCCCGGTGGGCTGATGCACTTTGGGGCCAATCAGGGGCAGACTGGCCATAGGGAGGACCGGTAGTTCAGCAGCGAAACGTACCGAATGGGCTACGATATGATAAAATGAGCCTCCGCATTATGCAGAACGGACCACAAAACGGCGCCGCAATATGCAACCACTCAACAAGTTTTGTCCGCTCAACAACTTTTAGGCCAGTTGCCATGTAAAATCCGGGCCGATTTCTCTTCCCAGTCCAGCCCTGTGAGGATATATAAGTAGATGTCACATGACATCATGAAAGTAGGCGGTCACTGCAAAGCTCGTTTGCCATGACTCTGTGACTGGTAGATATTTCTTTTCAGGATCATAAGTGTAGTTCTTCACCAGAAATTACGTTATTAATCACATTATTATTATTATTACTTTTATATAATGCGGACTGATTGCTTCAACATTTTGATAAAAAATCTATATAATTAATAATTAATAAAATAAGTATTAATTATTTTTAAGCAATCATAAGTATTAATTATTTTTTTTGAGAAAGGCGAGTGTGGCTTGTTTTAGTGTGTGTGGGTTTACTTTGAGGGCAGAATGGTGTTGAGAAGAGGGCTTGTTGTGGTGTGTGTGTTTGATTTGAGTGCATGGTGTTCAGGATAAGACTTGTGTTGGTGGGTGTGAGCGCTCACAGTAGTGACAGCTGTTTATTCAATCAATCACCTTGTGGATGGCACAGCAGAGTGAAACGGCTAGAGATTGAGTTTTGCCTCACAGGGGAAAATGGAGCAAATTAATAGACCATTACCCAGGCGCTGACCCAGGAAATGAGGGTGACACTGCCGGGTTAGATCTGCCAGCTTGCCTGCCTGCCTGCCTGTCTCTTTCTTTCTCCCACTCCCACTCTCTCTTTCTCTATCTCTCTCTTTCTCTCCCCAGTCCTTATACAAGCCACAGTCCCAGCACCCCCTGCTTCTCCCTAGGGGTAAGAGCCATTACGACTCTAGCTTTGTGACTGAAAGGAGGCAGGGAAGGGCACATCTCTACTTAAATATGGATGGATTTGCGCAGATATAAAAAATTATGTGTTTGTCTGAACAGGTGGGCCATGTTTGCTGAGTGGGCAGTCAGAGCAGGGTTGTGTCCCTGAGGAAGTCAGCCCTGCTGGGCTTTGGACATGTGGGCGAAAGCCTTTCGCTCAGGGCCATTCATCAACGGCCAAAATGCCAAGCGTCCAATAATACACACAGTGACAGAGCTGACACACATTCTGTGCTGCTTCTCTCATGTAGCTGAATAGGAGAGATCCAGGAAGCTGTGCAAAATGGCCAGACCAAGGGGTCAGAGATCATATCAGTCCCTAAAGAGTAGCTCTACAGTATAGGCCTTTTGTGCAAAAAAAATCCAGTCCTGAGTAAGCAGGTATGCTAATGCTTACATAGAGCTGACATTGCGCTATAAAACCCACACAAATGTCTGTAATGTAAATCCATGCCATTAGTGTGCCCTTGACAAATGTTCCAAGAACAAAATCACACAAAAATGCTTTCAAATATGGATTTGGCTTTGTGTTAGTCAAGTGTAAAACCATAAAGAATAAAGTTAGCCAATTGTATTTAAAAGAAAAAAAAAAAGAGACAAAGACCTGGCCAGATGGCAGATATTGTGTGCAGAGTGGTTGGGCTTCGTAACTGATGCCATGTGCTGCCTACTTTATGCCTGTACATTAGTGTGCATGAACACAAACACACACACACACACACACACACACACACACACACACACACACACACACACACACACACACACACACACACACACACACATGTTGTGTTTCCATGTTTTATGGGGACTTTCCATAGACATAATGGTTTTTATACTGTACAAACTTTATATTCTATCCCCTAAACCTAACCCTACCCCTAAACCTAACCCTCAAAGAAAACTTTCTGCATTTTTACATTTTCAAAAAACATAATTTAGTATGATTTATAAGCTGTTTTCCTCATGGGGACTGACAAAATGTCCCCACAAGGTCAAAAATTTCAGGTTTTACTATCCTTATGGGGACATTTGGTCCCCACAAAGTGATAAACACTCACACACACACGCACACACACACACACACACACACACACACACACACACACACACACACACACACACACAAGCACTGTTTCCTTAATAATGCGTAACCATAATTGATAGCACAAAGCCTCCAATAACCTCTACAGGTTTCTTTTTATCAGCACACTGCCGTTGGTCTGCCCCTCTCACATTCTCTCTCTCATTTCCTCCTTGCTCTCATATGTTAGTGAGGGGGAATTAATTACCAGAGCCAATTTACTGTTTATACTCTGATGTTTTAACTAATTACCACTAATGGTGACAGAACAGCAGCCAGTGGAGTTAATTGAATTTAGACGGCTGGGCTGCAGGTCCATCTGAATAGAGCCTCTCAGGAACTGTCATAACCGCCCGCCCTCTACTTCTGCCTGTGTTAACACCCCTGTCTGTCACAGCGTACACATACACACCTACACATACACAATCAGTCTCAAAAAGTTGCATAAAAACAGATGAATGACATTCACACAAAGCGTCAGCCCATTCCACGTCAATTCTTTCATTTTTCCACATTTTAACCTCTAATTATAGATGATAATAGATAATATCTCATTAGTGTCTCTGGATGACACGTGCCCTAACCAGGCATGACGCGAACACTATCAAGTAATTTTTCTGTCCACAATGAAAGTGAAATGGCTGTGCAAACTGACACAATTGCAGCCAATCAGAAGACATGTCATGTTTAATGTAAAGCTACAGTATATGGAGCAAAATTTTTGACCAATGAGATTTCGCAACAGAAATAGAAACTAAGTGACCGTTAACATTTCTTGTTACATGTCAGACTCAAAGATTGCAGCATTATGTTGCAGTTAATTTGCATAAAGTTTATTTCAGCTCAACTTTTTCGTAATGCCAACAGTCACTCATGTCATATAAAATCGTCAACTATCATCTTAAAGGTATATATTTCTATCATCATTTACCCACCCTTATGTTGTTCCAAATGCATATGACTTTCTTTCTTCCATGGAATGCAAATGTTATCTAGCAGAATTTTAGCCTCAGTCACCATTCACTTTCATTGAATGGAAAACAGATGCATTACAAGTGAATGGTGACTAATGGCAACTATGGTGGTTTCACATACGTATAGTATGTTTTAAATGAACCAAACCCAGTTCAGTTTAAGTGAACCAAAAAAGCAAACCAGTCGAAAATGACCACAGTGCTTTTGGTGTTCAAAATGTAAGTGGACTTAAAAGAGGACCCAGTTTCTTTTTTTGGTCCTCTTCACATTATTTTGTTCTCAGACCCCTTGTTCACACCACAGCTCCTTATGAATAATTATTACATAATTAGTGCCATACAAACTGTCATACTTCTTAAGGTGTACAAATGTTTATTACAGATAGGCCTACACCTTAAGTAATAATTTATTGATATTTAACTCAAGAGTAATGGAGCAAGCAAGCGTCTCCTCCTGCATGTCCTTAACATTGTGTGTATGAGCCAAGAACAAGTGAAACTATAAAAATCCATGCTTGTATTGTCGTGGGAGTTTGGTGCAAACCTCCATAGATGGTATGCCCATCAGAGCACTTTAAAACGGTTCATCTTAATGCGCTGCTCTGCTCTGAATGCGGCCTGTCTGTTCATTTTAGGTGCTCAAATAATACAACAAGAATGGAATATAAGAAACAATAAAACATCATGGCAATTATGGTATATTTTTATTTGCTTAAAATTCCCATAAGTCGACAATAAATTGTGACTGGAATATGAAGTATGTAATGCAGCTATGTATGGCAAGCCACGATGTACATATGTCATAAAATGCAAAGTGGACTGGTACCTCTTCGCTTTCACATCGCACAAATCAATCGAACCACAAAAGGACCCATAAAAGAACCTCATGGTCTGAGTATGGTTCACTTTTCGGTCCATTTAGGGGGTTTGAGAGCACTTGGGTTGTTCACATATACACAATATACCACCCTGAGCGTGCTTGGAGTGCTCAAATGATCTAGGTGTGAAAATGCCCTAAGATTCTGCCTAGGATCTCCTTTTGTGTTCCATAGCAGAAAGAAATTCACAAGAGTTTGGAACAAAATGAGAGTGAGTAAAAGATAAAAGAATGTTCATTTTCAGGTGAAGTATCTCTTTAACATGGCTGCTTAGGACACAGTGTGACAATAGCATTGCATTGTGTTCCTTCTGCTTCTTGTCCATGCACAGGATAGCCCCTGATTTACTGACAGAATAATTCTGAATAAATCTAGCATAAGCAATTTGCACCAGCTAAGACAAAAAAAAAAGGTTTCCAGGCAAAGTCGTAAAAGAGCCGCCTGATACACTAAAGGCTTAATGATTTGAAAGTTACAAGAGAAAGTGCTGCGAGCCGTCACCGTCAATCATATCTAGTACCGCCGCATACGGCAAACGGTCTGGTTGCTGAGCTCACTCTTTGCATGTGGCATGGATGCTCCCAGGGAGCTTCTGAGAGCGTGTGTAAGGGTTAAACTCTTTCCCCCTTTGACCTAGAGTGGCTGAGACGGATTCCTTTTTACACATGTTAACCTGCTGGCCTCCTCCGCAGTAGATCAGATCAATGGAGCCAAGCACTGAGTTGTAGTCCCAGTCCCAGTGTGGAAAATGACTCTGAAACTGAGGCAGTGATTTGAATATGTAACCATTATGTCCATGCTGAAATCTCACTTGCGACAGCGACAGTGTATTGAATGTCTCTCCTGTATTGAATGTCTCTAAATTGATTTTCTGTTCGAAAAGCCACTTTTCCGATGTACTCGGCCTTTGGAGTGCAGCCCTAAAGGAAGTTTCTGTACTTTACAGTGCTACAGCCGATTAGTCAGATCTAACCATTCTGCTGCAGTTGCTCTAGAGTCGACAGAGGTTGAGGGATGGCGAAAGTTAGACATGGATTGATTTGTCACTGGAGACTCTCCTGTGACTGACTGTCTGCAGCCTGTGCCCAAAAAAGAGAGCTGTGAACCTAACCCTTCAGTACGACAAGCCAGCCATCTCTATATCTCTCCCTCTACCACACATACACACGAACACACACATACCCCTCTGGGCCAGGGATTTCCTGTTCCTCGGCCCTGCTCATCTGTCAGCTACAGCAAGGAGCTGACATGAGCTAACACCTCTATTCCACAAACCATTTAGAGCCTAAGCCTCCCTCTGCCTCCTCCTCTTTCTCTCTCCTTCACCCCTCCCTATTTTTGAGGGGAGGCCTGGCAGTTAACACAACACCTGTCTGAGCTTCGGGGAAGAAATAAATCTATTCTGTTAGTTGACCAAAAAAGTAAAATTTATTCAAAAACATTATTTACGCACCAACATCATCTCATTCCAAACCTGAATGACTTTCTTCTGTGGAACACAAGAATTTTGTTGATGCTGCTCTTTTTTTTTCCATACAATGAAAGTGAATAGTGGCTGAGGCTGTTAGTTCCTAACAATCTACCAAACATCTCCTTTTTGTTCCGCAGAAGAAAGAAAGTTACACAGGTTTTTAACAATATGAGGGTAAGTAAATGAGAAAACATACAAAGACCCAGCATCCATTTCTGTGTGTTGGTATATGTGTGTCCTCATCTGTCACTGCAGCTCAGAAATATGTTCCTAGGGGGTCATGTCAGAGGAGCAGAAGGCTAATAGGAGCTCTGCTAGTTAGACGTCTCTCAGTACAAATAGGCTGTGATTTATCCTCAACACAGCAGCACAACCACACACTGCCTGACTTTGCCCAGCCTGGTCTCTATCACTCTATCCTGTCACTTATCAAAAGCTAGTGTCAGTCTTGCAATCAGTCTTTCTGTTGAGTTATTTCTCAACTTTTAAAACTGTGAGTTTTACAGCACTGTACTAATCAGGTCCAGTGCGAGAAGTTTCAAGTGACAAGGAATTTGTCCACACTGAATGTGAAACTGCTGCATGATATAATCTAATCACTGTCAATCAAAAGATATGAATTGTTTAATGTACAGTTATGAAGCGCAAGATTTGGATCAATGAGTAGAGTTGGGGTACTCGAGTTTGGACTCAAGCTTGAATCCGAGTCACAAATCCAATTTTTATGGACTTGGAATTGTCACAGACTTGGATGCATTTTTACTTGGACTTGACTCGGACTCGGAATTTGGGACTCGGGATTGTTTTCCAGCCGAGTCCATGACATTTGTGATGCAATGAAAAAAATAAAATAATAATAATCTGTAGTCTCTTGTGGTCAACGCAGTGTTGTCAGCTTGAACTGATCCACAATAGCTTGATGAATTAACTGTGTAAATTTTTCAATAGTCGGGGGAAAAAAAGTGTTATTGCTAAAGCAGACAGCCACTCTAAACAGATAAACAGCACCTATTTATTATTGATTGACTATTTTCAAAGCATTGACGAGCTGCTTAAAATACATTCTTTTACAGCATTTGTCCACCATTCGCAACATTCAACCATGCAAAATAAAATATTAGGATATTTTGGGTAGTGAAATGCTTTGTTTATAAGTTAATTATAGACTATAAAATTACTGCATTATTCGAAGACAGAGTTTGCGTATGAAGCTAAAATTTATCTTACAAGTTGAATTTAGTTGGTTATGGCGATTTAACTTTAAGCCTATATCTCTGACACTTCTGAAGGACAATTCTGTTAAATTTGTGACTCAAAATTATTATTATTCATGTTTTTTCAGTTAAAGAAGAGCTCAATTACATTTTCTTTGGTTGGTATTTAAAGATTTCAGACTGATTGCAGACCAACGTGGCTGATACTCAATATAAAAAAAAATTCTGTGGCAGCTGCTGCGAGATGCACAAGGACGCATCAGGGATTTAGGTACAGGAGCAGCATGCAGAACTGCCCTGGATTGTGCGGTTTCATGGAAAATCATGTCCGTGACGACATGGCCATAATATTAGCAGAGGGCTTTTCCAGTGTTTTTGGATGTAGCATTTGCAGTCAAATCGCGAGATGTAACTTCTGAGCGAGTGCTAATTACTACTGTGTTGACTCAATTGTACATACTGTATTTTCCCAAATCAGTCAGCAGACAGAGAATAAAGATTCAGAAAGAAATCTCTATTATTTCTTTAGATAGGGATCATTTGAAACAATTTTAAAATAAACTGCATTGTCAAATTGAAAATGAAGTTGAAATTAAAACGAAATTCAAATTCATAACATGACAACCTTGGTTGCAATGACTAATGCAGCTTTCGCTTTCTTTTGTCTATGTTTGAGTGGAGGGGAAAAGCAACAAATAATTGAAATGTCAACAGAACACATTAAGAAGTGTGTTGAAGGACAGTTTTGTCTTCATGCGCCTAAAGCATATGCTTTCATTCTGAAAGTTTTTTAACAGGATACTAATCATAAAATGTATACATGAAATGCAACAGAGGTGTTTTTGTTACATTTATATTGACATTTGTATTTTTATTAGTTTTTTCAGATTCATGAACAGATTAATTCGGACTTGACTCGTACTCGGTCTGTTATGAACTCGGCTTTGAGTCCGACTCGGCCCCGTTTGGACTCTGACTTGAACCCAACACTATCAATGAGATTGGACGAATATATTATACCATTTGACTAAATATCTTAATGCTCATTGTGTGCCGTGGTCAGTTAGGAAAAACACTCAGATTTACATAGAAGAACTCATATTCCCATTATTATAATCATCACTGTTATGATGATTCGTGAAAATGTTATTTTATAAAGCTTCTCTTTATAATAAGGTTGTTTATGTTAACATTATTAAACTATATTAGTTAACGTGAGCTAACAATGAACAAGATTCTTACAGCACTTATTAATCTCGGTTAATATTCATTTCAACATATACTACAACATTTTTAACATTAAAAGTTGTATATGTTAGAATTAGGTAATGCATGACCAACAATAAACAATAGTATTTTGATAAATAAATTGCAGGGATAGTTCACCCAAAAATTGTAATGTTCTCATCATTTACTCATCCTCATGCCATCCCAGATGTTTATGACTTAATCTTCTGCTGAACACAAACAAAGACTTTTAGAAGAATATCTCCTTTCAATGCAAGTGAATGGTGACCAGACCTTGAAAGCTCCAAAAAGCACATAAAGGCAGCATAAAAGTAATCCATACGACTCCAGTGGTTTAATATACAGTATGTCTTCAAAAGCAATACAGTAGCTTTGGGTGAGAAACAGATCAATATTTAAATTGTTTTGACTATAAATCTCCACATTCATCTCATGTACATTTACAGTAAAATTATTGGAAATATGAATCTGTTTCTCACCCACACCTATCATATCACTTCTAAAGACATAGATTTAACCCCTGGAGTCAATCAATTTTTATTTTATTGGTGAACTATCCCTTTACAGTTTTTCTCAGTCAATTTTATACATTTCTCCAAACTATAATCAATGCTCTCAAAGCAATTCACACAGCCATAGTAACAGACACAAAAATTTGCAGAACAATTACATTTCACTGCATAATGAAGCAATATATTCTTTTCTGATAATGCTTTTATTAAAACTAAATACTAATATCAAAACAATATCTGTGTTCTCTATTAAATGAATAACATGTTCTGCTATAGACACACAACTCTACTGTTGAATTAACCCAATTATCATAAAAATCCACCGTAAAGACCTTTATCCATGTGTTTTCATAAAATATCTCTACATTTATAGTTGTCCCTGCTCTTCCTCTTCCAATGCCATTCCTCCCTCTTCTTTTTTGTTGAGATTGAAGTCACTGTAGATCTGCTCACATTAGGCCAATGTGTCTTATAGAGACAATAATTCATACAGTAACATGATCAATTAGAGGGAGTCATGATAGTTGTGTGAAAGGTTTAGTAAATTGCATTTTCTTTGCTGTGTGCATTACTAACACGGCCGATATTAATATAAAGGGATTTGGCAACCTGAAATGTGCATTTGAGAATATGACTTTAATATAGTTGTCTGTGTTAACTGTTTTGAAAGCATGAGTTTTGGATCAGAGAAATTTGTATGTAGTGTTTCGAGAAAATGAGGAAAATCAAGAAACATGCACAATCTGTTTTCAGATGCACAAAGTTTTCAGATGGCTGTGTTAATTGTTTTGAGATATGCGTAAAACTGGTCAAGAAAAATTAATGATACCCAATGCATTAATTAATGTTAACAAATAGAATCCTTATTGTAAAATGTTACCAAAAGTTCTTAAGACTTTCTTAAAAAAAATAAAAAATTAAATAGTAGCCAAGAAGAATTTTATTCTTTAGAATGTTTTCAATCTGGCCGCTGGTGTCACTGAAATACAGGTGTTTTCTGCTCTTCGCAAGGTCAGTATGATGGATTGGCAGCTCACCTGCAAGTGAGGCTGGAGCCCATTACAGCTCTCAAGCTATTATCAGGTCTTGTCACCAATAGGAGACACTCACCTAATCCTACTATGCAGCCATATCTCTATCTTTAGCTGGCATCGCTTCCACCTTCACTAAGATTCTCTCTCTGTCTCTCCTCTTAGCAGGTTGATCTTGCAGAAGGGTTTAATGAAGACCATATAGAGGGAATGAGGGCTGATCTGGAAGATGGTTATCAGGAGGAGTGGGTTTTAGAGCAGGCAAAACTCAGGCCACCCAATATGAAAAGACCACAGGGTCCATGAGGGCCCTCCTGGGCCTCCTGAAAGGGGCTCAATCAGACATGGCCGATTGCATCACTAACATGAGCTGGTGGACACTGCAATGATCTTATCCATGTCTTTTTCCAGGGTCTACCACCACCAGCTTCTTCATCAGATTTCATAAGGAGTGTTACACCACCACAAACAACAACAAATTCTAAATAAGTATTGTCTTATTTTCAAGTAAAAATACCTAAACTTGAGAAATAAAGATATTAAAACTATCTTGAATTAAAGGGATAGTTCTGCCAAAAAATGTTATTCTGTTATTGTTTAGTCACATATACATTTAATTCACTTTCATTGTATGGAACAATATGCAATGCAAGTGAATGGTGAGGTTAATATTCTACGAAGCGTCTCTTTTTATGCTCCACAGAAGAAAGAAAGCAATATGCATTTGGAACAACATGAGGGTAAATGATGAAAGATAAAAAATAAAAAAATCTTTTACAAATTTCTTCTTATTCCTATAGTAAATAGTATTTTGTGTAATGAGCATAAATGTTTAAAAAAAGAGAGATTTATGCTTAGTATAAGAAAAAATATATAATTTTCATATTGGTAAAAAAAAAAATCTACTTTTTTATCTTACACAATTTTGCTTCTCAGTAAATTGTTCTTGTTTAAAGGGTGTTTAGATGTGTCTACTGGAAACAAGACAAAAATACTGATTGCATTTTTTTTTTTATACAGTGTAACAGCAGAGGGGGATGTTAGCCCTGGGCTGTGTTGTGTGTGTGTGTGTGTGTGTGTGTGTGTGTGTGTGTGTGTGTGTGTGTGTGTGTGTGTGTGGTTAGCTGGCTGTTTAACCTCTCACTTTATGGACATTACTCACTCAGCATCTGCTCATCCATGAGGAAGGCAGAGAGAAGTTCAACTTCTCCCTCGAGCAGGAGAGCCCAGAGCTCCATTCTCCACTCAGAGCAGGAGCACAACAATCAATAGAAAATTAAGAGACTCAAATGGTTCAGCTGCCGTTCACAAACTAACCTCTTCACTCCTCTATCATCTACTTTTTCTCCATCTCACATTCTTCCTCACTCACACTCAAAAACATACTTTCTCTCCCATTATTCTCTTTTTCTTCAGAACACTGGTGTCTTCCAATTGCATATGGTGACAAGCCATGCAAGCCTATTTCCACTGCCTGAATCCCAAGTCGGCATGGGAATGAGAGAAAGGGTGAATAAAAAAAAACCTTTGAGGGACTGACAGGAGATGGTGGTATTTAGGAGTTTAAGCATTAAAAAAGGGGTGAAATAAAGCAATGGAGCAGCATAATAGCGGAGAGCGTGGAAGGGAGGGAGATTTAGCAGTCTGCTGGCTGTCTGGGGACTCAAATCTCTGAGCAATTTTCGAGCCGGGTGATTGGCAGCTTGATATGTATTCTTCCCTGCAGGAGCGGGGCGATAACTCTGGCCCAGTCGCCCATCTCGGGCTTGTTGTGGGGCTATTACAATGACAATGCCGATAAGGGACATTTATCACTCCTGTGGCGCTCTGACAGAGAGGCCCCATCAACAGGTCTACTGGGGCCGGTGAGGCACGAGCAAGGAGAGGAGGTTCACTGAGCCTGAATTACGGGGCACTTTCAGCCACATAACAATACGTTTATCACACACATAAGCACCTACACAGAAACACACATGTTCACATTGCTTATACACACAATGTAACAACCCAGATATGAAACACAATACATGTTCGCATTATTCTGTAAATATGCGCCTCTTGTAATTCTCTGTCAAGCTGTTGAATTTCAGTGAGTACTGAAGCTTCTCTTACCAAGTAAAATTCCTTGGCCAATAAAACACTATAGCCAATATAATTCTACATCTGCTAACTCAGTATTAGTCCTTATTTGCCCCACTGCATCTGCATGCACAGATTATGGCCAGGCCTAGTTATTGGTTTTTACACAAGGATGTCTTAACAGTGAGAAATACTGTATATGATTGTGTTGCTCGCCTTCCCTTCTGTAATAAAACAGTCTACATTCCTTAATCATTTGACACTTGAGAATGACAAATAGTGGAGTAGGCCTTTGCCTTCAGTAGTGTGAAGTAACAATGGTATTGTGCTGCAATGTATGAAATGCAGAGCTCTTTGTGTCAGTCTGCCCTCTGCAATCAAAAGGCCTATTGTGTCATGGAAGATGGCACGGCTCGATCCACAGCTGTGGAGTGGTGGTGGCCGGTGGCTGGTCCAATACACACCATCCTACATTGTGACAGTGGAAAATGCCAAAGGCCTCTGGCTGCAGTTACAGCAACTCAACTTTAGGGAGCGCCAGCGGTGAGAGAACACTGAGTCTCCTTGAAAATTAAAGACATCTGGCCAAAGTGTAATTTAGATTGTGTGTCCACTTTCATGCCCGTGTCAACACTTAACAGATCTCTAGAGGTGAGAGATATTTTTCAAAGAAAACACTTTGACAGGGAGTGAATGAACACTTCTAGGAAACAAATTTTCAAAACGGGCTAAACAGTGATTGCTGGAGTTCACCAGGCAGCCTGTTGACAGCTGAATCTGAGGTAAAGCCCTGTTCACCCTGGGAATGAGGGCTCACATAAAGGCTCTGAACCCTTCTCAGCCTACCCAAGAAGCACAGAGCCGAAAGCCTCTTTCACTCTCTCTCTTCCCCAGTTTATGTCCCTGACCTTGAGCCATTTATTCTACAAACCTCCAGACGAGCAAGATGCTTTACAAAACTGAGTGAGATGGAGAAAGTTAAGAATAATAGAGACTATGGTGACTATGATGGCGGTAGAAAAATATTTAGATACTGTATGTTCCTATTGAAACTGCAAGGGAGAGGCAAGGGAGACATTTTATTTATCTTAAATGATACTATATATATATATATATATATATATATATATATATATATATATATATATATATATATATATATATATTTTTTTTTTTTTTTTCCACTTATCTAAGAAAACCAAGATATTTTTTGCCATGTGTGAACATTTTTTGGTCATTTTGTGTTATAATTGTTCCTAGATTTCTGCACATGATTTTGTTAGATGAAATGTATATTGAGTCTGACCCAATATCTATAAAGATTATAATAAAATATAATATAATATGATATAATATAATAGCATAAAATATAAAGTATAAAATATAATTATATTCTATATCTATAACAATATTTTTTATATATATTTTTAGATGTATGTTCTTATTTTGAACAATATATACTTTTATATATAACTTATATTTTTATATCTAATAATATGAAATTCATATTAATAATACCTGTAATAATACAAAATAATTATTTAAATATTAGAAAATAATATTGAATGAAATCCCATAATAACCTTTTAATAATTTATAAATATAAAACTATATATAATTCAAAACTATTCAACAATTTATTGTAATTTTGTGATATTTATAGCATGAAGAATCACATGAAAAGTACTGAACATCAGCCACCTAAACACAAAGACTGAGGAGTATGAAGACAAACACTTCCATGCACCAGAATAAACATGCAGAAGCCTTTTCCTGCTATCTCCATTTATCAGCGGAAATCCAGCCCTGCCCACAGTGTGCTATCACCAAGCCACAGAAACAAACTGCTCCTGATGGATGAGCACTTCTCGAGCAATAAATGTATTAACTTTTAACTATCAGCTACTGCTTGGCATGAGTAGCGCCCACGATGAATTAACCCCCAGGGTACTGCTCCATAACTCAGGAGCAAGTTTTCTCTCCCCTTCGTTTTGACCATCTATCTCTATTTCTTCAGAAGGGCATTAGTCAGGTATCTATTACCCATTAGCCTTTTTCTTCACACGCCACAGGAGACTAAATGCGGGGGAAAGGTTCAAAGCTGCCTCCATGTTCAACAACAATGATTTCCTGCTATCAAAGTACAGTACACACAGGCCTTTTTTACGCCTGTAAAATTCAAAGGGGGTGTTGCCCCAATTAAAATAGCATGTTTCAATCAGTTTCTTGCAAGCTTTTAGACATTTAAGGGGGTTTATGTTACAACTTAAAGGTATAGCTCACCGAAAAATTACAATTCCAAATTTTTTTCTGTAGAACACAAATGGAGATGTTAAGCAGAATGTTGGGGAGAGAAAGCCTCAGTCACCATTCACTTCCTTTGCATGAAAAAAAGCAGATAAATTCTCATTTGTGTTCCACTGAAGAAATTCATGTTTTGAACAACATGAGGGTGAGGAATTGGCAAATTTTTATTTTTGGGTGAACTATAACTTTAATATGTGTGAGGGGAAAATCATTAAAGCATAACAAAATTATTTGAAACCTTGAAACGGTGTGTGTTTCTATTGTGCCATGTAGTTGCCTTCCATGTTGGTTAAAAGTCACACACACACACACACACACACACACATACACACATGCACACGCACTCTTGACGCATTGCAGAATGACCCATGTCCTGTTTATTGACAGACTCCAGCCAGTCTGTAGTTCATAGAGAGTCTCCATAATCTCTCTAGAGATGATTAAAAATTAATTGATCACCGCAATATTATCTATACCCCCAACCAAACAGCAGAGATGACAAGGCAGCTAATAAATGTTAATTACTGATTTTTCCCCTTCTTGTTTTATGACCACTGCCAGTCTTAGACCTCCTGAAATCAGGTTGTAAATTCATTAGACGCTAACACACATAGCAGGGTCAGCTCATTTAGCAATGACAAACAAGATTAGGAGAGGAGCGAGGGTTGGTCTTGACTCTGACTCCCGCGAAACCATTCAGGACTGATAAGAGTGTACAGATCAAATACTCTTCTTTAGTTCTGCATCACACAGACAAGTGTCAGAGCTAGGTTGATCAATATATAATATTATTTTTAGCCTTTGTTGTATGCAAGTTTGAGTATATGCATGCTTTAGTGCACGTATGTGTAGTGTCTGTATGAGCATACTGTACATCTGCTTGTATGTGTATTAGGTGTGTGTGAGCTCAAGTTTGAAATAGTGCAAAGAATGAAAGGCCAAGTGAAAAGAACTTTCCCTCAAAATACAAAATCGTCTGATCTCCTGAGCTGTTTGCCTACATCATTATAGAATTGGCACCGCTGAATATAACAAATAAACACCTAGAGATCAAAGACACGCAGAACGAGAATAGCTAGTAGGAGGAAGTTTTGTGAGGGGATAATTTCATTAAAGCAAAATATGCTTTGCCATAATCCAAGCAATAGTTTTAAGACATACATATGCATCCGAACACACTGATCAACACAACAACTCTGAACTCCTTATCTTAGATTAAAAGGAGTAGCAGTGCTGGGGATGAGAGAATAAAATAAATCAATCAATCACACACTGCTTATCAGGAATGACAAATATGACAACTGTAGTCTACCAGCCAATTTTCCCTGGGAAAAAAACAGTCTGGTGTCAAGACTAATGGTATTTAATCCCTTTAAAGCAAGTGTTTTAAATTGACAATATGTAATATGTGCAACCTCTTTGAAATAATTGGTTGGATGGTAATTGGATTAGTTGGGTCTCGGTCATCCATTGGTTTATTTTGTGATAATGACCAGCTGACTGCACCTTATATATTATCAGCTGAAAGAAATAGGCAAAATCATTATAGATCTTCTGGTTCTTACCTAACTGTTAGACCTGAAACAGTGAGACAGAGGAATTTTTGTCTAGAAGTGTAAAATGTGGCACTCTGAGAGAGTCTGGGACCTGGTCCCTGTGAAAGAAATCTCAAAACACTCTTATTTACAGAGAGAGATGAATGTTCTCTCCTCCAGACTCAAGTGATCAGGTTGTTGACAGTGAGAGTCATTTTGGCCTAAACTCTCTTAAGCCCCCATTCGCTGCATAATATTAGCACCAGCGTCCCACACTGTGGGGTTTTTAATAGAAATTTTGGTGGCTAATAATATAGATTAGTTCAAAAAATTTAAAATGGACATGACAGACAGATAGTACGATAGTACGACAGATAGATAGTATGATAGTATGACGGATAGATAGTATGATAGTATGGTAGATAGATAGTATGATAGTATGGCAGATAGATAGTATGATAGTATGATGGCTGGATGGATATATATATATATATATATATATATATATATATATATATATATATATATATATAGATAGATAGATAGATAGATAGATAGATAGATAGTATGATAGTAGACGAAATGTTGTTTAAAGCTGTATTTATTAAGCATCTCATTTTGCATTTCCTCCCTGTGAGTTTATAAGGGAGCTGTACAGCATATCTCTAGCTCATCAGTCTATGGGACATTTACCTGATGACATTTTTCCACAATGCTCTGTGACATCTGCATCAACAACTGGTGCATAGCGCCACTGAAGGTCAGGGATAATGGGAGAAAAGGCCAAGGAAATATTAGACTGCTTGAAAACAGGCTCAGGCTCGCAAGCAACTGTCAGTCGTAAAGTAAGTGTATATGAAAGGCCAAGACTGAGGGGTACTTTCCATTGAGTTGACAGGCTCTTTAAAGGCCTGGGTGGGCTGATGTACAAGGTTCCTGCTGAAGCTGCTCATGAGGGCGAGAAAAGCGCTGTAGTCAGTAAAAACTGACATAGGTGAGTGAAGACGTGTTGACAGCTGATTGTATTTCCAATGGGTTTTATTGAAAGAAATTCTGAAAGTTGAGAGAAGGCAAAACGCAGTCTTGAGGAACTCCAGACTATATCCTAAAGAAAAACCAGCTTAACAGGCTGGTCTTGAGTATAGTACTTGGCGATGCTGTACATCATCAGTCCCAGAGGAGATGGATGTCTGTTAAGCAATAGAAGGAAGAGGCGTACCTGTGGTAGGCTCATGCCGTTAGCTCATTTAAACCACATTACCAAAGGGCCTCTTCCTCAGGTTAACGGCCAGCCAGGTGGTGCTCTAGTCTGGGCTCCCTGCCCTGCTCAGAAGGGTTAGAGGACAGGCGTGGGGTCTCCTTACAGGAAGCCGAGGTTATGATGCCGCAGACACGTTCTGAGAACATTCTCACACTGCTGCTTTGAAATCTGCATTCGCACTGAAACCAGGATTAAAAACAGCAAGAGACTGCATCGGAGAAACCAGTCCACACAATAGTGAGGGAGCGAGGAGCAGACACTAAACAGACATCTCGAGTCATTCAATCTCAACTGCTCCACCACAGAAAATGATTGCATTTCCCTCAGTGTGTTGTAGTCTGGCGCAGCAGGCTGGGTGGCTTCTGCTGCTGGAGTTTCCTCAGGTAAAGGATTTGCTATAAGCATCAGACATTAAAGCCATCCTGATTCATTAGTCTGCAGCTGCTCCTCATTAGCTCAAAAGTACTGACTGCAGTCTCTCTGTCACATATACTGTATACACACTGACTGTGTCCAAAAGCTGAAAAAGAAGGAAAAATGGTGCACATAGAGAGAAGAAAAACACACACTGTCCTTGCTATATGCCATCGTCACAGGCTCTTCCCATAAAGCAGGCCTTTTACTCGCTGCACACTCTCTATAATATGGCCATCACCATTAAAGCTGTCAGGGCATAAGCACTAAGTGTTATAGCCCATACATTACCCACTAACACACACATACACACACAGTCAGTGGCCTTCCCACCCTTCAGAACTGACAACACTATTCCAGCTACCCTCAGTCCTACCTTTCGCCCAGTTGAGCACTACCCTGTCCAGCTCACAGCTCCACCTTGCTTAGGGCTGGAATAGCAGTGGGAGAACAGTCCTACTACAATTTACGAGCATAAAGCTAGACCCATATGTGAATAAAAATGTATATTATATGTCCTTTGCAAGGCAATGCCCTACTCAAAAACATTACATAACAGACTGAGATTAGAGGTTACCCATTTTAAAACCATAGAATACAGTTGTCAGAAAAGGGTCATTTTGAACAGCAGTGGTACAGGCATATCATCACATCATGAGGAAACAGCACAGCAAATAAAAAGAGAAACAAAATTGAAAAAAGCAAGTAGAAATTATAAAACTGACAGGAAGGATAAAAACAACAAAAATGACAAAGAAATATCTACAATGAAGTCACTTTGATTCTTAAAATGTTGCAACTTTTTAGATTCTTATGAATAATAAGCCTTTTTCTTGGTTATGTATGATATTATTTAATTAACACTACAATAAGGTTAACATTTATTGTAGTGTTTTTAACATTAGTTAAAGCAATATTTAAAATAACAATGAACAATAGTTTTACAGCATTTCTTTAAACTTGGTTAATGTTAATTTTAACATATACTAATAAATTGTTTGGTAACACTACAATAAGGTTGCATTTGTTAACACTTGTAAATCCATTGTAAAATTATCATTAACTAATAGTGAATAATGTTTTTTAATGCATTTATAAATATTGGTTCATGTTCATTTGTAAAAATACAATTATTAATTGTTAATATGTGTTAGTTCATGGTGCATTATCTAATGTTAACATACACAAAGTTACATTTAAAAAAATTATTTGAACTTGTTTAAATTAACATTAACCAATATTACTAAGTGCTATAATATGTACAGCCTTATTGTAAATTGTAAAAAAAAAAATTACTAACATGAACAAACAGTGAACATAAGTATTTTGATAAATTAACATCAAGCAAGATTAATAAATGCAGTTAAAAAATGATTGTTTATTGTTAGTTCATGATACCTAATGCATTTACAATTGTTAATGAATAGAAAATTAAGTGTTACCATTATTTTATAAAGATTAAATTAGGCTATATATGATTATGTGTATAAAGACTTGAAGCTAAATAAAAGCATTAATTAAACTGTATTGCTATATACTTTTGGACAATTTTATAAATGTGCTGCATATCAGCCCTGCAGATGAATCGAGCTGATAGATTCTTAACAACCACTAAAAAAAAAAAAAAAAAAACAACGATGCAATTTCATTTAATTCAGGCAGATCAGTCCTTGTCAAATCCTCCCATTTCTGTCATCCCATTCCGCATACCTGACCTCCATCTTGTATTCCCCCCTTTCTCTTCTCTAGTCATTTCTGACATATTTACCACATTAGTATTAGTGCCTCTCCCTGTCATTCTGTACTCACAAGCTCGATTCAGACATGCTGTTTGTGGCCCCCCAGGAACCTAGAGGGGGAGGGATTTTGTACCTCTTCCCTTCACTGACAATTTTCTACAATGCCAGAAAACAAGGCACGGTGCTGAGGGTTTCCTGTGAGACAAATATTGCCAATGCCAGCTTCAATATGACAAGTGCCAGTGTTATGAAGACAGACGTGAGCAACGATGGGTGGGATGACCTTTTCCAAATGTCACATGTCATCAGAGTTTTATGTCACCCTCCAAACAATATGTCAGGGGCATAGAAAATCATTACACCCAATAATTATGTTATACAGGGCAAAAATAATAATTAAGCTTATATTATTCAAAGCTAAATGGAGATTTGGGAAATGTATGACTAATGGGACCATTTTTAGAAAAATATTCTCATGCATGCCTTTACAAGTTCTCCTAATGTCTTGATATTGGCATTAAAAAAGGCATCCCCTCTAGTCTCCAAGTTCATTTCAGCTTGCATTAGTCTTTGTCTGGCTGTATCCATCTACTGCTTTGAATATAATGTCACTCATAATATGCTAACAGTCTCTTCAATGTCAAAGGTAAGGTTTCTTATGCTTACAGAGGTTTAAGCAGGTCACTGTTCCTGTGTGTCCTTGACTCCACTGGCCTCTGCAAATTTCAGCATAAACCAAAAAACAGATCCATAGAGGAGATGCCAGATATTATTAATCACATTATTGATCAACTGATGGAGCTGTTGTCAGGAGATAACGAAACAGAGAGGGAGCTTGTATCATGAGGAGGATGATCTTTCCTTTTACCACTGTGAGAGACAGAGCCAGTCCTCACGCACTGCTAAATATTCGTCTGTGCTTCAGCTCAGGTGTAACAATTCCTTAGATCAGCAGTATGGATGAAGTCAATATGGATGGACCTGTCCAATCAGCACTATGCAGTGGCTGGGATCAAAGGTCAGGATGATGTCATACATTCTGACAACACAATAAAGATTGTGTCTGGCTTGTGATCCTCTCTGTGTCCCTTGCTCTCTTTCTCCATGAATCGTCCCTCTCTCTCTCTTTCAGATAGAGTAATGGGCTCTTGTCTTTGTTAGCCCCCTACAAAAGGCTGCCTTTTCCCAATCTGGCTCTGGTAATAAAGCACTCTGTGGAATCTTTATAGCTTTAATAAACAAGAAAGGGTGATTAATGTTGGTCTTCTCCTTTAGTGTTTCAAATAAATTATGACAGCTTTATATCCCGGTCAAAGCAGCAAAATCCCTATGAAACACGACAAGAGTGGATGGATGGCCTGATCTTACAAGTGCAAAAATTAGCCAAACAATGCCTGTGCTGTGTTCTGTAATCTGCTCAAAAAAACAATATAAGTCCTTTAATTTGTCACGGCATTTCAGGTTTATTTTAGTGGAGCCGTTTGTTTTTTCTTTCCCTCTGAGTGTTCCCACTTTTTGTATGTCTCTCTTTGCCAGCTGGGTGAACATGAGAGCCTTGTAAAGCTGCACTTAGAAATATTGTGTTTGACTCAAAATTATGTTGGACAAAATGGAAGAGAACTTTGGCCCTGTATGTGTCTAAGGAAAATGCTTGCACTGATGTTCAGGACACAGGGCTCTGAGTCACATGCATTAAAAGAGTGAGATGTGCGTCAGTCTGTAATGGTATGATGGTGATGAGAGCCTTTATTCTGACACTCCCTTATTGGTCATTATTGAATCAGATACTGAGAATTTCAGGTCCCACAATGCTGGTGGGGGTTTTCAAGTATTTCAGTTGAGCACTACATTATATTAAACACATTTAGAGCTTGTTCTTTCATAGCTTGGGAGATTCTTAGCTATGTTTACATTAAAGTATAAACTTTAACAAGGATTGTTCTACTTATAAGAAAGAGAAATAGAAACAAATGTGTTGAATGTTGTCATCCATTAAAAGTTATAAAGCTATAAAATTAAAATGGATAGCATAGCTCAGAAATTTGGTCTTTGAGAATTTGATCAGAAATGTTTGAGGTCATATTAAAATCTCTTACTTGCAGCCTTTACAATCTTGGCAAATATGAGCACAATGTGAGACATTTTTTATATCTGCAACTTACATGTGAGTCTACAAGGATTTTGTTTATGTTTTCAAGAGAAACATCTGAGAAGCAGGAGGCCTTAGCAAAGTCTCCATTTGCATTCTATTTATTGTCATTGCTGTCTATAGAAGAAACAAGTGAGATTTTAAAGAGATCTCATTAGAGATTTTTCTTGTTTCTTTCTAATTTGACTTATTTCATGATCTGGCCAATTAATCTGTATAGAGAATTTCTATGTGTGTGTATCATCACTGTTGACCTGACTGCTTCATTTATTCTCTGTGAGCCAAATGGTGGTGGTGAGACGGTCAAAGAGGTGACACGCCTATTTACCCACAACATTCTGTTTGAGTCTGTGTGTTATATGTGTTCCTCCATCATTTAGTCTCCAACAGGGAATTCTTGTAGTACTGTACCCATATGCTTCCCCAGACAAACCGTACTAAGTACACCACTACCCATCCATCTCTCTAAACCCCAACTGTACCCCACCCAGCTTTTAATAGAGAGCGTTAGCATGTTCCACTGTGCTTTCCAAAGGCAGGAATTCAGTAATTTCTCTAAAATCAAACCAGATATGTGGGCGTGGCGAAAGGGCACCCCGCGGTGTGTTTCATTCATTAAAGTCTGCTTTTATAAGCTCCTGCCTGGCAAGCCTGAACACTGGGATTGAAAAGGAGGGGTTCTCATAGGGAACTTATCAGAATTGGACATGGGTGCCCGTAAGTGGGAGAAAACATAGTGTCTATGTAAGATGTTTTTTGTTTAGTTTTTTGGTTGAGGTTGTAGTAATTGAAATTCAATGTAAGTTACATTTTAGGTGAGGTGGAAATTAAACATCCAACGTCTGAAGTGGAAATGTACAGCTGGCTGAAAGGTTGCCACGTGCTGAGGGGGTAACCCCACAAATGATTGTGTGGCATGAGGGAGTCATAGCGGGTGACTGTTGCCCTGAAGTGATAGCTGGGAACACAAGATGTCATATCTACACAGACACAAATCCCTGATGTTTTGTTAAAGTACCACTACTGCCACCCCCTGAGACAGAAGAGCGCTGAAGAGAATGTTTCAGCTACAAAGCTGTCAATCGGGAACCTTTTATGAGTGTCGAATACTTTTTAAATGAAGCAGCCATTAAACATTTCCTAGAAAAGGAAAATCAAGAGTAAACCGCCTATTATATTTGCAGCCTTGGGAAAAGGCACGTGGCGCCATACCTGATAGACTCAGCAGTGGTTAGAATGCTGAACGCTTTACAAGCTCTTTACAATCTTCGTCTCCTCAGTCTTTTTCTTAAATCCATTATTACTCCGTATAACAGAGGGATGGGCCTTCCAGCGCTTTACGCACAATGGCTTTGGACACCTGGCTCACAGGTAATGAAGTGGCTCCTTATAGACCTAATACCCAGGTGCAGGTACTGTCGGCCAGGAGGGTCTATGCGTTCGTAAGTGAGTGTCTAATGGAGCTCCAGGAGGCATGCCAAGTGTGCCAGTTCCACAGCCAACAAGGACTAGTGCATGACTGGTGCACTAAACAGAAACAGTCAGCTCAACAGAGCTTAATGATGCACATACAGAGAACCAATGGATGGAAATAATAGCTATTATTATGTGTCTTGACTTGAAGCTTTAAAAAATAAATTATATTTTAAGGTTTTCTTCACTATGATGTCATGGAACGAGACTACCTTTCATAATCATTAAAACGTTTTTAGTTTTTGTTCTTCTTAAAGAATGTTAACTTCACCAAACAAAAAATCAAAACCTTTTCATAATGCACTAATATATTCTTCCAAAACCTCAATTTCATCACCTTGACTTTTGACCCTATTTCACTGTAAAACTTCCAATTTTGTCTTCCTGTCTAAGCTCAGAGTTTCCTTTTTACAGCAATGGCTTAATTATCTCAGCCAATACAATACACTGAGGATAATAGATTAGAATATCACACCAATACAATTATTTCATGGAGAAGTCAAGGGAGTCATCCCTCTTATTAGCCTTACTGAAGAATGGAGGTTGGAAATGTTCAAACAGCAATGTTAATACCACTTTACATGTAATTGTCCCCTGCCATTCTCTCACACTGAAATATCTCTTTATTAATAGTAATTGAGGGTATAAATTATGGACGGAATGATTTTCTCCCAACACGCAAAAGTGAGGCATAATGAATCGTAATTCTTAATCATCTTTCTGCCCCAGCCTCCTTCATCTATCTCTCTCTCTCTCACTTCTTCCTGTGAGGAAACAGGGAGGTAGTATATCTACGGAGCGGAATAAGGGAGTTCAGCTTTACTCTTTTCATTCAGAAGCAATTGTGTTACTTAAATGCAGCTGCTAAACTGAAATACCATAATTTTGTTTTTCAGAACATAATATTATCAACTAAACAAACATTTATATTACACAAACATAACTCATAGACATCAAAATCAAAATTAAATTGACACTAAACAAAATTAATAACTAAATATTTTTACAGACAAAATTATAAGCTAGTGTTGGATTTGTATATATAATGAATTTTGGATATATAGTGAATTTTATTTTAAAAGTCCAAGTTAATAAACAGGCTCATTTGAAATAATAAACTTCATAAATACATTTTTATAAATTAATGGTTGTCTAATTGTTGCAGCCCTAGAGTTTAAATTGAGTGTGTGTCGTATGGGAATGTTCTATGCATGAGTTTGTCTGCTTTCCTCATCTGGTGTTAAAGTTTAGAGCTATGTAAAATGCTGTTGAGCTCCAACTGTGGTCCAGTACTGTAGTGAGTTTACCTCTAAGTAATTACATAATAAGAGTGCTGACGATGGCCTCGGGGTGGGGAGGCAGCTTGGGCTTTTTGGCAAGCTTTACAAAAAGCAGGGCTTTTTTTACTCAAGTCTTTTTAAGATTGACTTTCCACACCTACAATGAACCACTGCATTTGTTGAGTGCTGTACCCCCATCCCCTGGTCTGTTCTTTATTTAGAAGATCAAACGTTTCACTTCATTATGGCCCTTTTTTGTTGCATTTGAAGCATGTTTTCCAAAACAAAAAGACTTGGAGTGAAAACGAAATCACGCAGCCTGCACCGATTTTATTGGGGGAAATAATAGGCAATTGAGAGAAGGCATTTAATAGGAAAAATCCAGCATAGCATGGCATCTGCTATAGAAAGCCATTTGGTGTACTTTTTTTTTTTTTTTTTTAAGTGAAAGACCATTTTTTTTATTATTAAACCCCATTTTTCCTGTTAGTCTGCTGTAGATACCCAATGCAGTGTTGTCAGGATGAGTGATTTCATAAACGAGGAGGGGTGTGATTTTGACAGACTGGAGGGAATTTGAAGACTTGCAGCCTGCTCTGCATATAAATGAAAAGTGAATGGACAGAAGGCAAAACATTCATTCCAATCAATACTCCAATATCTGATGCAGGAAGACTCCAATAACTGCATTAGTGACCACCGATGGCTACATTGGGAAAATTATACACAATCCAAACGACCGACTAAGTGAATCAGTGCACAGCACAGCGAGGATGTTTTCCAACATCAAACCATTTTTCAAAAGGATAACAGAGCCATTGGTAGACCCAGATTTCAAAATACATCATAGTAAACCTGTCACTGCAATGCACTCATCTCAAGCTATGGGATAATTTAAAAAGTTATTAAGTGGAAACCATTAAGCAAGGAGTCAGATTTTCTAATAAGAGGGGAGGCAAAAGGATGAACCCTATACTAATTAGATCAACAATGACTGAAGTGGACACAGGGTGGTGACCTTTAGTGACCAATGGTCGGAATGGAACTGACCACAAAGGGTCAATAGCATATGACCACACACCCCCCAAATGGCACATTCACAGTCAAATCAATGTCGAATTATGGGTTATTTATTGAATAATCAAAAAGGTATTATCGCCCCGAATGTGAAAGAGGTTGTCAGGGGAGAACACTATTTATCAGGCTCTTCTCAAAATTAGGGTAATCAGTTATCATGTAAACAAGAGCCAGCAGCTGCCTGCCAGAGTATGACTATTACTCACAGCTACTTAGCACCACCTGGGAGTGGGTGTATATGTGTGTGTGTTCAAGGGTGAGAATATACATTTTCTGAACTGTAAAGCTTAGGCACCTTGAAAACCACCAATGTGACTGAGTCCAGTGCTGCAGGAATATTACACACAACCACAAACAGTCACAAACACATGTGATCTGAGTTCAGTGATATGATAGAGGTCAAAGCTCCTCATTACAGAGATGCTGCAGAGGACACAGGATGTGGCGATGAGCAGATTGAGTTTCTCTCTCCTGAGCTTGAGTCTGGACACAGCTCATGAGCTGGTCACACACATACACAAAATATGAAACCAAAATGAAAATTGTCATAGTTTACTCACCCTCAGTATTTTTTTATTTTTTTTAAATCTGTAGGAAGCTACAATGACAGTTCATAGTGACCACGGATGCCAAGCTCCAAAAAGTACAAACAAGGGCTTGCTTTGGTAGAGGTGAAGATTTTCAGTGAATGATGACTTAAATTTGAATGTGTTCATCACACAAACTATCATTTGGTCCATTTGGAATACTTTTATGGTGTTTTTGTGTACTTTTTGAAAATTGACAGACATTGCCACTATGAACTCTAAGTGTATGACAAGAGCTGTGTATGAATTCTTCAAAAATGTCTAGTTTTTGTGTTTCATAAAAACACAGCATTTTGGAATATCAAGAAGGTGAGTAAATAATGACGGAATTTTCACTTTTGGGGGACCTTTAAGTTTGAAAATACACTTGCGTATACATTCAAACTCTAAATACTAACACAAATGAAAGAGCATTACAACTTTCAGATAGGAAAAATTCTTGCTCTCCGATGGGTGCGGGAGATTTTTCGGACAGTTCTTCTGTCGGATGGTGAGTTTTAAGATCTCCTCTGCTGCTATTTACAAATGAAATAAATGGCTGTGCAGGTTGCTCTTAAACAGCACTATCAATCAAATGCACTTACAACTGCCATAAATTTCAAAGAAATCATTGGCCTCTCTAATGCATTGGCTGGAGCCACAGTTGTTGAATCTATAGTTGTGGCCAGTCCTTCAAACATTTCCCCCGTTTACATTATTATCTGTCACCAGATTTTGTTGTCCCTCAAAATCATTAGAAAAGCTGATGTTGTCTCTCTAACCATATTAAGACTGTTTTTTTCCTCGGCCACAAGGGAGGTAGAGTTACCGACAATAAGATCAAAATGAGCCAATTCCTTTTCTATTCTCATTCAAAACAAACAAAAGGGGCTAATAGCCCTAGCATCTGTGTCCAAAGCGGTGGCAGGTCGATATACACACTGATAGATATGAGCCACAAAATTGCCGGTTATTATGGCAGTGAAAAGGCCTTGCTCGCTTTAAGTGGTCAGCGGTGATCATATCTCATTCCCTGAGATTATCTACCATAAGGCAGAGCTGCGTTCACTTATCGGAATGAAGACTGTGCTTGAGAAATGTTCTGGTAAGATATATTGGGTTATAGCAGAGCTTCGTGAAAGCAAATTTCTAATATTGTATTCCAGTTATTACACTATTTTTGCTGTACTGCATTTATTTGTAGAAATTTTTGTAACCGTTGTATCAGCCTCCAAATGTCATGCCCTGATATACAGATATACCTCACTGGTTGTGCAGTAGTTTTTTTTTTAAATACACTGATTAAACCAGCAGATTTTAGGGCAGGTTAAAGCCCAGCAACCCACTCAGGTGAGTGCGATAAGGTTTTATAATGTGGATTGTGCACTTGCAGAGGACCAGGCAACGTTAGTCGAACTGACCTGGCTTGCCTTGCTTCAGATCCTCTGGGCTTTCTATGTACTTTGTGTCAGCCTTCCCTGAGGAGCTATCCCCTCTCTCCACGATTCAATTCCAGGGCGATTTCATTTTCTCATTGCAAGCCCCAGGCTGTGGCCACAGCAGCAGAAACCTTGTCTTAACCCCACACTCCCAGGTGTTAATTGCATTAGGGCCACAATGTCAGCCTTGTAAAGGGTCACCTCGCAGGCAAGGCTGTACACTGCTCATCTCACCCCATCCCAGCCCAATATAAAAGACTCTATTCCCTCTCATCCTCTCTCATTATGTAGCATTAGTCAACTCCACTGATCTGTCCTGGGTAGGTCCACGTAGGCATGACAGTCTTGTAACTCTGTTACCACACTTGTTAGGAAAGCGAACACTGTTGCCCTACTTCCTCCCCTTCTTCTTATATAGATCTTCACCTCTGGCTCACCTCTCCTAAACCTTTGCCTTTTTGACCTCAAATTACGTTTATTTACTTTGTAGAGTCATGTACCTCCGCACATACTCAGATAGCAAAAGGCCCAGCCAGATAACCATTCCCATCTACTTGAAGGCCTTTATTAGGTGGCACTCTGAGACTTTGCCCTGTTGTCCCACCCTGATCATAGAGGGACATATCAACAAGAAAGTCTTAAGAAGGAACACAATGTTAGCATTTAATATGACAGTGTTTTCCAATCCTAATACTGGAGTACCCCCAACACTGAATGTTTTAGATTTCTCCCCTTAGTTTACACACCCATTTTAGGACATTGAGCTTCAACTAATGGGCTGATAAGTTAAATTAGGTGTTTTAAATTGTGTTTTAGGACACTGTTTATGTAAATGGTCTGGTTCTCTAAATACTCAACACTGATATTGATAGCTTTTTTATTAGCAGCAGGGATATGCATAGTCTTGCACTGTGGTCATCCCCAAACTATTACACCTGGGCTCTTTTATAACGAAACAGTTGTGCTCATACAATGTCAAATTGGTGCAGTTCTAGATTGATGGCAACAATCAATAATCTGCTAGCTGACTTAGAACATGGAACTTGATTAAACATATTAATTGGAGCAGCCTGTAAATATGGCCACTGTAAATATGTCCAGAGCAAAACCTTGGACCCCTCATATGAGAGACACATAAAGCCCTGTTTCTCCAGGGGGCAAATACATATCATATCAGACTCTACCTCAAACGCCACCACAAACTCACTATAGTCTGAATGCCATTATACCAAGAGGTGCGTGGGTCTTTAATGCCATAAACCTCCGCTGCCCTCCTTCCTCTTCCCCCACGGACTGATATGAGGTTAAGCAGCAAGATGCGCATCGCAGGTCTGCACATTCAGCTTTGCTCCTGGTCCTTGGCTGGGCTTGGGGCGAATGATGATCGAAACCATGCCTGTATAAACGTCCTCATAAAAACGACAGCTAGACATATGTATGGATCCCCATTAAAATTTTACTACTAATCACCCGGCTGGCAGGCCTGCTGCCTGGGCTGCCTGGGCTTTAGGCTCACAGGCAGAGCTGCGCCAGAGGGACTACTTCTAAATGAAGACATCAGCTGCATCTCCCTGCCTTCACCTGCCATAAAAAATCATAAAAGACAACAACACCTCGCTGACAGGGCCCTGTAATGGGCTTTTTATTTCAGTTTGGTCATGGTGATGGGGGAAATTAAACCCCAATTTAGTGTTTGGGGGATATGAGTCTCAAGGTCATGAAGAGTGTGCTCAACCCACTGAAGAATAGACATGAAACAATGTTCTCAAGGGCCATTGGATGTTTGCCTTCATTTGGTTGATGGTTACTTGAAAATTTGGTTTTGAGGGTCTTGACTTTCTGTTGTATACTTTTGCTAGCTTTGTTCTTTTAAAACATGCAAAATAAAGGAAACAAAAACAACTTTATAACAAAGTTTATAAAGATTTTACAAAGTTTAAAACTGCACTGTGGCGCTATTTGATGTCACTGTTTGGGCAAAGTGGCAGATTTGGGGTCAAAGTTGGAATGCAGTTTCTGTTTGAGAAAACTGTCTAGAGAATTGAGGTATTTAGTCATTATAGATTGTAAGACTCTAAACATGCTGGATTAAGCTGTAAACAATAACAGGTGTCTGAGAGGGAAAAGTGCACCTGCATAAATGCACAGCCATCTGGGGTTTCTCAGACTCTGACTCAAAAACAATTAATTACTCTGAGAGATGACTCTCTAAAGCTTGTTATGACTGAAATTGACACTTCAATTGGTCTGTTTGGAAGTCCACCCTCTGATCAGAAGCAGCTTAAATCTCACTCTGTCACTAATCAAGTGAACATGAGTAAGGATGTATTACCTACAAAATGTCAAATTACAAGTATTTTGTTGCTTAAAATAAGGATTAATGGACTCGAGTAAGAGGTTGAGCTCACACAAACTATGTCCAACACAACTCTCCTATCACCTAGCAAAGATTTGTTAAATATTCCAACATGTTGAGTCCATCTATGTAGTCCATCACCACTAAAAAAAGAGACATTATGAGAATAGATGAGTTTAGTGGAGAAAGAGACTAGCGAGGCAGGTCAGATTGAGGAGATACCCTCTAAATGAACCCCTTTTATTAACCCCTCCCACTGCACCCCCCATATTCAGAACACCTCTTCTCCCTCTATTACCTCGCTGCCCATTTCATTATCCAGCCTGAACTCTGAATAACCCCCTGTGGTCATTTTTTATGTCACTTCGGGTACAGGGTCCATGATTTAAACACACAGTCGCCATAATTTGATTTCTTCATGGGGTGCGCCACAGTGAAGAGACAGGAGATTGTCGGGAGGTTGGGTCTTCGGGGTCGACTTGGTAAGCGATAGCAGAATGACTTGAAGAGTCTAATAAAGTAATCAAGCCCTTCGTTACATGGTAATAATATTGCCCCTAAAACACTGATAACTATTACTTGGCTCAATGATTACCGAACACTAATGGCTTTCTACTTTTTCTAACCCTCTGTCTCGCTTTCACCCGCTTGGCTGCCAATTAGCAGTTAGATGAGAGAAATAAAAGCCTGTCTCTGCATGGCTGACAGCGAAGTGACCACCGAGGTCTAGTTAGGGAGAGAACAGGTTTGCGGACCCAAATGGCCCATGTTGCACAACACTAACTCTATTATCTGCCCATATCACATCTGAACTGGACAACTTTTATTTGATATGTTGGTCACACAACCAATTATATTTTGCATATTTTAACCTATTTTATCAACAACATATACCTTAAATTCTACATTTCTACAAATTCTACATCCATATTTTAATTTACTGAAAGTATTTTTTGATTGTTTGTTAAACTGTTTGTATTGTCCAACAATGTTTGTATTCTAAGAGTTTTAAAGATCATCCTCAGTCATCATTTACTCAAAACTACCTCAAAAGAAGATGTTAAATAGAATGACAGCCTCAGTCACCATTCAGCTTTCATTGTATGGAACAAACATGTTATGGAAGTGAATGGTGACTGAGACTAACACACTACCTAATATTTCCTGTTGTGTTCCATCAAAGAAAGAAAGTCATAAAGGTTTGTAACAACACAAGGGAGAGTAAATGATGACAGAATTTTCAAAATATTGGTTAACATTTCCTTTAATATCTTCTGCTTTTCTCTGCATTTTGATTAATCTCTAAATATGAGGGATTGCATTGTAAAAATACCCAAGTGAAAATATCACTATTTATAAATTACCCTTTAAAGACTTGCTTTCCACCTTCAGATCCTCTTATGCTCTGATTTGCTGGTGCAGAGGCCTTTCTCACAGGAGAGAGCTATTGAGTAGCCCTGCTGCCAGAAAGGCCCGATCAGTCAAGTGCCATCAATATGACCCAGCTTGTTACACCTGGAGAGGACACGACTGAGTAGTGGAAATCAATGAGAATCACCTGAGTGGCACCTCAGTCACTGAGCAAAGGGGGCAGAAATGGGGCAAAAATGGGGGGAACTATTCTAAGAGAGGGAAATATGAGGGACTAGTCCAAGAGATTAAACAAACATTCAGTCTCTCTCTCTCTCTCTCTCTCTCTCTCTCTAAAGGTGAAGAGCAAAGAAGCATTTACTTGGTGATGGCTATCTGTGAACAGTTCTAGTTTCATCCTAAATGCACATAAAGTAATATAAGGATGTTGTCACATGCAGTATTCCCTTTCTGTTGGCACCTATGTTTGAGAGTGTATGACATGTAGACGTCTGGGCAAGACAGGTGCCTGTTTCTCACCATGAGGCGACTCCATCTGGAGAGCAGACTTTAGGAACTCCTGCCATTACATTATATGAGTGCATTAAGATAGAAGTCTGTTTTTGTGTGTGCTTGGATTGGGTGGGTAATGGGGTGTCTGCATTCCATCGCCTAAATTCCTTTGGTAACACTTAAAATTTTTACTTACTGAGGTGTAATCGGTGTCTTTGCTGCCACACCCATGGAGGTGTCACAAAATGTGTGCAGTTGGGTGCTTTCAATAAAGAAAGAAATCAGATATGTACAGTACATACTTGTTACCACTTTACATAACTACATTAGTTAACATGAACTAAAAATGAACAGTACTTTTTCAGTACTTGTTAATCTTGGTTAATGTTAATTTCAACATATACCAATGCATTTTAAAACTTAAAATTGTATACATTACATGCATTAATGTATAACAAACTAACAATGTTAATTAACATTAACAAATATTAATAAATGCTGTAAAAATATATTGTTGTTAGTTCATGATGCCTAATGCATTTACTCATATTAACAAATAAAACCTTATTGTAAAGTGTTACCACATACTTTAACTTTTTTAATACAATTACTACCATTTAAATATGATTTTTGAGTTTATTGTAGTAGTAACTCAGCAGAATATATGTTGTTAGATTTATGAATAGTAATATTAAAAAACTTACCTGATATGTGTGAATCATGATGGTGAAACATGCAAAAAAAAAAGAGAAAGAGAAAGAACATTAACAATCATCCACACAAATGTTTTTCTTTGAAGTTTTTATCATGCATTAATAAATTGTATATTTGCAAAATAAGTCAAATCATTTATAAAAATAGATTTGATATGGATAAATTACACAACAAATCCCTGTCTAAGCTTATTTTCTATTTTTTAAACACCTTTGAAATCTGTTGAGCAATACAAAGTTTTAAGGACAGATGCTGAAAGCTGGTGAATTTAGCTGTAAACAATGTTTTCATCATGGACACTCGAGGCTACTAGTAATAGTCCATGTCTCGTGCCTGTGTCCCCTCCCACGCCCTTGCGCTGTGGTGTAAACACACATTGTTAGGTTAGAGGTTAAAAGTGTTGTGCTTAGATTCTTTGACAGTAATCTAATTTCTCCTCTCTTGCGCATCTATATTTATTTGGTTTTGTCAACACTCAAGGCTCTTTTTTCTCCCTTTTGCCTTCAGTGTATTGATCTCTCTAATGGATTGGATCTGATTCCAGAGAGTCTAACATGCTTTTGCGTCCCTTTATTTTCACCCAAGAAAATCGATCTGGCAGGCCTGAAAATCAGCCAGGATCAGGTTTTAAGGGATCCACCGAGGTGGGAACACTTGGTGAGCGTAATCAAGACTGGAGAACTTTTAAACAGCCAGCAGGGCATTTTAGATGTTGTGTTTTAGTGGTTTTCAAGATTTAAAAACTTACAAATTCTAGAGAGGCTGTATGTAACCTGTGGAGCTTAGCCAATCAATAAAGAGCTCTTGACTGCTGATACAGCATCTTCTCTTCTCTGTTGAGCTGATTGCTGATTGATTAACACTGTGATATCTTTTTTGTGTATTGGCAGTGCCAAATTCTTTTTTAGGATTGTTGTCCCTGTGTTTACAGGTATTTGTGGGGGTAGGCTTGTGTGTTTTATTAATGATATGGAAAACATGTTGCACACTCATACAAAAGTCTTTGCCTCTCCCTTGAGGAGTAGAGTTGAATATGAGAAGGGAGTAGATCAATGACCAGGCTGTATTTGTTTTGTGGCAGGATCTCAGACTACATTCCTTGAGAAAGAGATTGAGAAGCAGTTAGGCCTGAGGGGAAAAAGGGCAGGGAAGGGCCTGCCACCTCAGAAATCTGAGTGTTAAGCGTGATAATTTATAAAGTATCAAAAATATCAATGACCCTTCACATGCTCACATGGTTGAGCAAATTGGTGGGCTTGTAAGGAGTCGCATCAGGGGTAGTCAGGAATATTGAAGAGGCAACCTGGCACTGAAGCTGAGCACAACACTGCAATATGGGCTGAAACAAACTGGTTGAGGTACAGCAGATGTTAGCAGGCACAGGTTCCCTCTGGGTCTGTAAATTCGCCACATGAGGAGTACCTGCTTCCTCATAGCTCTCCGGCCAAACCGTATAGACAGGGGTCTGCAGGAAGGGCACGCTTGTTAAATAAACCCTGATTCCTGTTCATGTGGGATCTCTGCGTTGAGAGTGTGCAACTGAGGTAATATCACAATTGCTTATTTATAGGCTGTGACTAAGTAATTAATGGTGCAATTTTTTATGTTAAAATACTTTCACCTATCCCAGATTGGTATGCAGACGCTTTAAGTATACCATTCATAGGTTGAATTTCCAAAATAGCAAGCACTGTGGTTTATGCCATTTAAAAAAAATTGCTTGTTTGACCAGTCTGACATGTGAACATTGGCTAAACCAAATGTGCGATTTTGGGGTGGGACTACCTGTTTGTCCAAACAATAACAATAGCCTGGGCAAAAGAGGTGGTATACGTTTTTAAGAAACCCATTTGGGAACAATCATTGTAGCAATTCTGCTGTTGCTAATGGCACAGAAATTACACAATTCAACTTTTAAATTACTCAAAAGTGGTATTACGTTAGAAATAAAAATATGTCATTATTTTGTAGAACACAAAAGACAGAATGTTAGACTCAGTCACCATTCACTTTTAATGCATGGAAAAAAATTTAAATGAAAGGGAATGGTGACTGAGGCTAACATTCTGCAACATCTCCTCTTCCACGGCAGTTCAACTAAAGAAGTAAATTCATAAGCCTACGGGGTATGAAACAATATGAGTTTGAGTAAATTATGACCCTTTTTTTTTCTTTTATACATTTAATGAATGATGTACTTGTGCAACCATATATATGTCATAATTCCAGATTAGGTTTTGTATCATGTTCAGAAACTATCTATTTTTACTTTCATCTATCTAAACCAGGTGACCGGGTCAGTATGAGAGGTGCTGCCCCATTTCCCTCAAGACAACTCTATTTGTGAAGCTGCCGAGGGTTAACAGCGCAGAGAGCAGGAGGAGTAATGAGAGGCCGGTGACATCTCATAAACTGGTCTCCCTCAGAAACACACAAACACACACACACACACACACACACACACACACACACACACACACACACACACACACACACACACACACACACACCTGTGAGATCCCCTCTGCCACAGGACAGAGTGACATCACTTTGATCTCTGACATCTGCTCCACAGTGGTTGCTGTTGTCTAATAGAGCTGCCCGTCAAACCGGTTACGACGGCTGCAGAGGAACAGTAGCTGACATGTACTACAACCTAAGGAGGGTTCCCTTGATGATCACACAAATGATAGAATCATGTTGTAATCAGAAAAAAACTGTGAAAATCTGTCTGTCTTTCATACACACACCGTTCCTTCAAATACCCTGATGTTACAGGTGATTGGTTTCGGAAAAGCTCATACTCACGGTACAGGTGTGAACCTGTCTGCTCTCCAGCCCCACATACCCAGTGGTGCTTGTCCTTTGAAGATGATAGGAGATAAGAAGAGATGAAACACTCTCTCTTCCTTTTCCCATGTGCCCTGAGCAGATACTATCAGCCTCTGTGACATTTGACAGTAGCCATCTCCAAAAATATGGTGGCATATTAAATGTCTAATACTATGTTTTGGTATCCCTACAATACACAATCTGGCTACATAAAAATGTGTGATTATCTGGGTAACATTTACCAGAGGAATGTTCAACAATGTCAGAGTGGAAACAAAAATATCACTCAGGCTTGACAATGTAATACTGAACACTCAGGATACACTTTTCCACTGACACTTGTACACGATCTAGATCTGAATTAATTTAATTTTTATGTGGGTGATGATTTTAGGATTTGCAACGTGACAATCTTTGTTTCGTGCAAGTCTATGAATTATTGAATATTTGATAGAGGGCAAGAATGCAGATGACTGCAGACTAAGAATGAACTCATACATGTTTTAATGCGGTGTGCATTTAGGATGATGGCTTTCCACAAACTGATCTTTTCCAGTGTGAAATCGAATCCCCAAATCTTGGAATTGCCTCACACAAACACACACACACACATATGCACCAGGAGCACTAACATTCAAACACACACTTGCAAAAAAGCCCCTTCTCGCAGATTTATCACCCAAGCCCTGCTCCCGTCGGCATCACAGTGGCTGATTTTCTCATTTCATAGGCCACCGGGGTAGAACAGACATGTGCTTGTTCAAATCCACCCAGCAAGACGCACCGGTCTAAGCACACAACTTTCTCTTTAGCAGCTTAACAGATGTCAGGCAGGGGGTAGCTCAGAAGGGGGTGTACACATGTGGAGGGGGGCACACATCCATAAAGTGTGAGCCCTCTTCACACACAAATATACACACAAGGTAGTGACAAAAGAGGAGAAATTAGGTTCCTGCGGCCATATGCTCTAGCAACCATGACAGTAAGTGGAGGCAAGACAGTGAGGGTTTTATTTATCATTCTGTGCCAGTGGTTAAAAATGACTTTTTCTGCCCCCTTTTTTCTGCGTTAGCCAAGCAGAGCACAGATTCTCTCCAAATATAGAGATCATGTTTGTATTGTTTGACAGTGAGGCCTGATGTAGTGGTTATTCTGTTCCTGCCGACATGGGTAACCCCCTTCCTGCGTGCACACAGCCCCAGAGTAAGCTCGGCTTGGAGTAAGAAAACACAGTATACAGACGAAGCAGGCTATCAGAGAGAGCTGGGACCCACATGAAAGGCAATAGTGGACCAAAGCACAGTCAATAAGAGGTGTCTATGTGTTCACGTAAGTGTGCCTGTGCAGAATTTCTGTTTATGTGGTCCAGACTGCTGAAATCTGTTTTTGTGTTTGAGTGTGTGTGTGTGTGTGTGTGTGTGTGTGTGTGTGTGTGTGTGTGTGTGTGTGTGTGTGTGTGTGTGTGTGTGTGTGTGTTTTATTTATTTTTTTAGGGAGATTAGTGCGGATACGATGCCGGCTTATTGATGTTATGGTTTACTCATGGTGCGGTTGAGGAGGTACAGTTTAACAATAGGGGCTTGTTAGGAGTCACTGAGTTCTGTGCACAGCATCCACATTACTTAGTGTGAGCACACAGGCTTGTAATGAGGAGCAGGACCAGTCAAATGAGACGCTCCGTATGGGTTTAAGCTCAGTTCAGGACAATGTAATATAAATGCCTGATGAGTCAGCTCTCAGATCCAGTTTGGCTACTTGGCAACCTGCTAAGATGAAATAGAGCGCCATTACTCGCAAAAACAGTGAGCTATGAGAGACACTATGTAACTGGGCAAATTAAATCACACGAGGTACAATTACAGCTGACAAAACTGGCCTTTTATAGTTCCAGACAGACAGATGTATACATGAGTGCAAAGTTCACACTTCGGATAGTTAGAAATTGGGTAACACACACACACACACACACACACACACACAAACACAGACACAGTTTGGAACAGTAATTGATGAAAGTTGAAGAACCAGAGGTAAACATGCCAGAGGAAAAGACTTGGCCTTTTTTCTTGCAACCTTGGTGGTTTTCGGTACAATAAAAGGAGGGGAGATTTATTTCCTTTGATGGAATGCCAGATGGAGTAGCTGTGGATAAACAGAAAGGAGCAAGGAAAATATACAAGGCCAGGGGTAAGGCCTGGGTCTCACCTGAGGAGCCAAGCCATAGGAAGAACACTCAGTTAGGCATGAGTTCACATGCCCTGACCCTGCAGTGCCACACCAAGCACTAGCGGGACCAGCCACATAGAGGCTATTATTGTAACATGGTGAACACATGCTAGAGCTCTGTTGCCATTTATTTAATTCCAGTTCACCAACTGAGTCTCATTTGGCAAAAAGATCCAAAAAGAAACAACAGGAGCTCCTCTTCCACACAAAATATCCAGACAAAGTTTTATCTTTTTTCAAAAAATGCTACGGACGGACGGGACGGACGGACAGACAGACAGATAGATAGATAGATAGTTTCCTGTTGTAATGACTGTTTGTGCTGCCACAGGCAGACACACACTGGGCACCTGGCATCCCTGCTGCTGCCCACTGCACATGCTGTCCTATTGTACTTGGCAACCTTGTTCCCACAAACAGATCACAATGCACTGTCTCCCTTTGGCCGGCCTCATGTTTGCACTGGGAGCAGCTGTTGGTGAAATGACCCTGTAAGCTCTTCCTAATTACCTAACATGCTCTGTGTCTAAGCAGCCCTCAGTGTAGTCCCTTTTTCAGGATTCCACACTGCCAGGCTTGTGCTGGGCAAACAAGCCTCACTTTCCAATGCAAGTGGGGGGTCAGAGAGAGTCAGAAGAGAGGGCAAAAAGGGGATGGGTAGTGGTGGTAACTGTGACTATGCAGCAAATTGTGTCCCACCTGCCCTATCCCACCTCTTTGGGTCAGCCTGATACTCTTCTAGATAATATATCAGGGCTGCAGTTCCCTTAGCAACCTATCCAGACCTCACACACAACACTTCAGGGTAACCACCCCCTTTTTTGCTCACCAGTATTGCCACCTGGCCCCCTTCGCCCAGTCTCTCAAAGAGAGAGCCTCATCGCTCAGCTAGCAGTCCATTGTTCAGCTCATGAAGTGACTGCCGGCCAATTAGCAAGTTAACAAGTTAAGAGGTGGACTCTGTCAAATGCAGAGCTTTTTCACCCCAGGGTCATCAGTGGGGGAGGGGTGCACTTTCCTTATTTTGGGAGGGGTGCTTCATAAAATGGCTGCTGATGAGTTCCTGAGCTCACTAAGACACTGAGACTTCAATGCATCTTTGTTTTTCTAAACATTTCAGAGCCAATTGGATTATCCTCTAATCTAACTGGTGCCTACAAAGGCTGAATTCAAGTGCTCTTTGACAGCCCCTCAGATTTCAGAAAATAATTACATTGGTGAGATGTTTAGCTATTCCAGGTTGGTTTACAGCGTTTGCTGAGATTCATTTGTAACCAGTTCCGCTTCCATAAAACCAGTCTGATCTAGACCTTTTTTCCTGTGGATCAGCATTCCAGCTTACCTGTTGTATAAAAAACTCTACAAGCTTGGTCAACCCTCAGAAAATTGCTCTTCACTCCTCTTTCAATTAAGTTGGGCGTTTCAATTTGAAACAAAACTCAACACATTTTCCCTTTAAACTGTGCAATTCACAATGTATTCTATAGCTCCCACATCCTTTCAATGTCAGAGACACCACCCCCCCCACCCTCTCACAACACTTTCTCCTCCATTCCCTCTACCTCCTCGAGACAAAGACAAAGCCCCCAATTTGTCACGTCATGTCCAGCGGTTGACTGGGAAGACCCCTTAGCCTGTGAAAGAAGCACAAGCTGGGGGACCCAAATGGCTTTTTCCTCTTTCTGTGGGAATGTTTGTCCAAGGGAACAATGCCACCTCAACAAGGCCGGGTAAGGGGGGGACTCCCGGGGGGTATGCTCCCAGCTCTTTTAGGGAAAGCTGTCCACCTTGAAAAGGCTCATCATTGAGCTGCTGCTGGGTGGCAGAATAGCATCATTAAGCTTCACTAACCTTACTGTGAGTGCCAGTACACTGATAGCTGTGATGCCTCACATAGATTTACTGCTGTGTAGTGGGTTTGTTCTCTCTTGCAAAAAGGAACTAGAAGAGAAGAGAGTCCCAAACTGGACAAAAACAATACAAGCAGGGCAACCCAGCTATGAAGGGAGTGCGAGGGCTAAGAAGCACTTAATAAAGAACTTATTATAAACTCCAGTGAGTTCACCCTCCCTGAGCCGTCTCCATGGGCTACCCTATGCTAGGTCTGTCACTGCTAATTGAGTAAAAAAATGGTGGTTGCTTGACCCCTTCTAAACTAATAGCACCTGCCACCAATTTTGGAGATGATTCATTGATATTCATGTGACATTCAGGTTGACCCCCTAATACCAGCCCTCAGCCCAAATATCTCCTTTCCTACTATGCAGTATGCCAAATAGCAGTATTTCATATGAACAGGACATCTAATCCTCTGTATTCATAAAACATTAGGTGAAAATACCCAGATGACCTAATGCATCCTCTAGGGATGTGCATGAAGCTGAATACCTTATTCAGAAAGGCACGAATAATGACCAAAACGAATATCGTATTCATCCGAATAATATAAAAATATTTTTTGTATGACTGATTATCCAAAATGCACAAGGATAAAGCAATGTAATTGTAAGTGTAAACCTTATGAATGAAAATGCACACATTGTGATTTCAGATTGGATGGGCATGGTCTCATCAAATACACATTCCACTTCTTGAAATGTCTATGTTAATATCTCACACGATTCACATGTAATGATTCCCATAAATTAATTTATAGCCTTAACCTGAGTGAAATGTTAAATCCCTGACCTGAAATGATTTCACGTCGGAGCTCGTGTTTCACTTCTCTTAAAGTTGATCACATTTATATCCAAATCAGTAATTAAGGTTATTGACTGGTTAAAACTTTATTCCAAAAAAAAGTTAAAATGCTCCATAAAGGTTTAAATACTCCTTATAGTACACATCTATTCAAAATACTCCTCCTTATGTAAAATGAAGAAACCGAAACATGCTCCATCTTTTTTCTTCTTCTTAAACTGTGCTAAATTTTAAAATGTTAAGTGTTCTTGAACTCTGGTAAGGCACTATATAAATGCAACATTATTTGTATTATTTAACTAAATAATGGCATCATATCATAAAAATTTAATTTGTATTTTTATTCACTGCAAAATGTGTGCTTGATATTTCACATTTTGCTTGACACCTCTTGCCTCCAAAACAATGTTGTTATACATGCACAGACAAATGACAATTTTATTTCATGCAGATATTAATATATGAAATACCAGGAGAAACCACAACATATTCCACATTAATGTAGCCTACAAATTAAACTTCATCTGGTAAGAAAAAAAGAATAAAATAACATAATATATATATAAAATAATAATAATAATTATTATTATTATTAGGCTATTATTATGAAAAGGTATATAAAAGGCATCTTTTAATAATATAAACTATAAATGTAAGAGTAACACCTAAAAATGGGTGTTTCATTTAGTTTTGATGCACTTCCGGTTTAAGCTCCGCCCACAACTGATTCTATCTGAATACAGATACAGATACAAATACAGATAATGGCTTCACTGCACACCTCTGGCATCCTCTGAGATTCTGTAGTGTGCACCAAATGGACACTACTATCCTAAACTATCCCACAGGAACTGAGGAGCCATCAGATTCAAAATTCAGATTTCAAAATGCTTCAAAACCATCAAAGATGTTACTTGTGGTTAAATTGTACTATGAACAAAACCAGGGTAAATTATTTTAATGGTTGTTATATATTCAGACCATGGGACAATGCCCATGTTCCCATTTGAAGTATGTCCAGGAATGTATTCATACTACTCACATGCATACCTAAAGAACGTACTTAATAATGGCTGAAAAGTTTGTGCTTCATCAAATGCAATACATACTGCAACAGTATGCAAATTCGGGAGCAGGTCTAGTCTCAGAAAAACCTCTTAACCCCCCCCCACCCCCCACCCCATATACACACACACACACACACACACACACACACACACACCAATCTTTAACCATACATTAATAACATGGCATACTTCAATGGTACAAACCAACAGCTATAATCGCAGAGAGCATCAGAAAGATTTCTTATTGGACACAACAAGCTTTATCAAATGTGTCAGCCCATCTAACGCTGAGACCTGTTGGTTTTTTCTCCTTCTCCCTTGACAAAATGTCCTTTCGGGAAAAAATAAGGTGGAGTAGGTGCCTCACTCTCCTTTTAATGTGCTCCACAATTACAGCTGTCACAGCACAACCCCTGGTGCAGTTTGTTTCATTACCACCCTCCCTTCCCCTTTCAGTGTGTGAAATATGGAGGAGGGGAACAAACCTTCTGTCATAAATACCCTCTCTATGAGTGCCATCAACGAGTCACTTCATCATGGGAGGGGTAGGGGGAAGTTGGCGGTGGAGGGAGCGAATGCTCCTCATAAATTATTTGGGTGTGGAATAATATTTGCATTGTGGAACAGGCCCCCAGTGGAGCATCTGTACTGCGAGAGCATCTACACTGTCAAGAGGAGACTGAGAAGAGAGGAATGGAGAGGAGAGTCAGAATGGTCTCTTTACATCAACACTGGCTGCTCGCAATACTTCTGAGGGCTCACGGACATTCCTCTGACAAAGATTTGCCTGGTTTGGTTGACCAAGCTTTGCCCTTCTGCACAACCAACCTTGCACCAATTGACTATCCACTAGCTTGCAGCAGAGAGCCAGTGCCTAATCTCCCCACAGTGACTGCGGCTAGGCAGAGCCCACTGTGCCTCTCGTGCCTCATCTCAAGCCATCAATATGCCAATAATCTCTCCAGCCAATATCTTGGACCGCCTGTGCAAATAAACAAAGAAAGAGAGCAGCCAAGGTGTTATAGATCCTGCATTTCTCTGTTCTTCTTAAGTCAGGTCACGTGGAAAATCAGGAACAACGTTTAGCCAGGAACCCGATTCAGACTGACAATTTTGGGCTGCAGGGTCAAAGGCCAGCATGTCCATTATAGACAACCAATTCTCCTCACCAACTGTCTGCTTTTATCTGGGTTTATTGGCAATTTATGAAGCATTCAGACTGCAAGGACTAATATTCACCACTCACAGGAAAAATGGTTGCATATGTTCAAGAAGCACCACACAACCACATTTTTAAATCAAAACGTATTTCCTGTGTGATATATTCATGCCATGAACAACCGTGCACATTCATGGCACTCACATGGTAGCTTAACTTGGATTACCACCACAGACACCTTCAGCTGTTTGCGAATGGATGCACACAAAAACGGCAAACTCATAAACAGGAGGTCGTAATGCCATGCATATTTTGTCATGCTCAACGTCATGGCATTCTAATTCGTAGGAAATGGCACAGATAGGGAAGACACAATGACGGATGGGCATAGCCACCATTGAGGGGGCTCTATAAACAGGCATCTCTCTGAATCCATTGGTGCAAGGGAAAGCGAAGAGATTCTTAGTACTCCACTGTCTTCCCTAAGGACCCTGAGGAGTCATAATCAGACCCTTGTAATACACTAGTACTTGTGTGGTCCCCTGGGCTCATTTGCATACTAATTACTGATTGCAAATGAGAGGGGGTGCCGATTGTGTTATGCCTGAGTCGCCGTGGCAGCAGAATATTCTGGTTATGCCACTAAGGAGCTTATCCAACATGGCAAGTCGAGCAGAGCAGTGCCCTCCCCTGATATACAACCCCTCATTAGTATTACAATTAAGGACACGAAAGAAACATAAAACATTATATACTGTCAAAGTGTTGTTTTCGTACCAATTAACACAGCTACTGATTTACTATCAGAGGGAACTGAAGATCTCTGAGGAACCCAGGAACATTTCTCATACAAGTACATGGGGGGGAACACAACCACACACATGCACACAAACACACACTGAGCTTACTTTGGTGGTAGAACTGAAAGGTAACACGGTACACTTTCTGAAGGGAGGGCCACATAACAGCTAGACTCAGATGGCAAATCATCGTGTTATTCTGCACTGTTAACTGGTGTAACAAGCCACACAAACACACACATACATAAACCCACGATCACTCTTGTTCACCTGACACTATCGCACTCTCTCTGCCATCCCTTTTTTCTTCCTTTTGTACGAAGCTCTTTGTTTTTTTCACAGCTTACACTTTCGTTGGTCTCAAATCAGGATGAGGCGATTGTGTGTGTCATAGCTCAGTCAGATGGATGGTGGGGTCAGCCAGTCAGTTGCGATGTGTGTGTTCAGCCATGTAATTTTTTTACATCCTTTTTTTCTTGTCTGCCACAGGGGGCCTGTTTTATAGATCTCTTTCACAGCTCTGCTGATTTGCCTCCAAACTGCAATAGGGGGGTCTTTACTCTTAACATTGTAATAAAAGTTGTGAAATCAGTGGAGCCAATGAAATAGAACAGAAGCACATCCACACACACACAAATGTCACGTTACACTTTTAAACAACATATTTCATCCTTTATATACAATGTGGGTACAAATCGGCAGTGACAGGTAACTCCATCGCTCTTACCAGCCACTTTGCGGGTGATGTTTTCAGGGTTTTTCTGCATTGAAAATTCTGTGAATATCAGGCAATTCAAGCCAAAGCAAATTTTATTGTATTCATCTCAGGTTCAGTGCGATTTAAGCAGTGAATATGCCTGATGTGTTATGACTGAATATTACTGTATGTTAACAAATACATTCTTGTGTGTACTGTGTACACTAGCACACGTTTAATGCTATAAATGTTAGTATATGTAGACATTTGCATTAACCAAGATTAATAAGTTCTGTGAAAGTGTCATCCATTGCTAGTTCATGTTAACTTAAGCAGTACAATTATGTGAACAAATACAACCTGTTGTAAAGTGTCAACAAATAATTGAAGAATAGAACAGAATAAATGAATGTGGCAGGGCAGAGGGCAGGGCCGGGTCGTGAGTCTACACACCGGTCCCTTATCAGGCTAATCAAGCCTCCGAGAGGGATAAAGGCCGACTGCGGAGGGTTGTGCGGGAGAGAGAGATAATTTACGGACATGTCCGTCATGTGTGTGTTCCCTTTACAAAAAGCTTCACTTTGATGCTGCGCTTTTGCTAAGCCCTACGGGGAACAACTCTAGCTGTGAACCGAGCTCAATAATGCGTGAAACACGTCAATGAACATTGACCGGAATTTATAGCCTCAGCTGATGTAATCATTAGATGCACCTGCGGCCAGGCTATAAATGGATACGTCACCAGGTGTTGTCAAACACTCTTTTTTCAGAGCGATTCTGTTTCTGTGTGTTTCACAAACCCTGTCAAAACTTTCTTTCCTCTGTTAGAAGTTAGAATCAGTTAGGCAGTGTGCAGTGAACGTTGTTCTCTTCTGTTTAGAAAAAAAGAGAATGACTGAAAGCCGCAAACGGTGCGTGTTCCCCTCTTCTCGCTCTATAGCTGAAGAGGACACACATCAGTTTTTGCTCTGTTTGTCTGGGGGTAAGAGCACGCTGCTCTCGCGTTGCAGCAGGGCGGGTGGGAGCACTGCGATTTGCTTTAACAGGCAGAGTGCGTCGTGCTCGCCTCGCTTGCTTCCGGGAGTCAGCACTCACGAAAAAAAATAAAAATAAAAAAAATCGTTCGTGGGACTCTTGCATGGATTTGGCTGAGGAGCAAGAGACAGGTTGATCCCTTTCTCTCACTCTCTCCCCAAACCCAGCTGGTCCTTCACATGATCTCGACGCTTCTTCGGATCATGAGGTGGATCGCGATTCTCTTCCCGCCTCCGAGCTATCCGTCCACGATAAAAAATCTACGGAGGAATTGCTCGATGTTGTTACTCGTGCGGTTGCCAGATTGGACTGGCCACGTGAAAAAGAGACCCCCAAACACTCCAAATTAGGGGATATATTTTATCTTTCAGTCTAAGAAAGGGAACGCCTCATGGGTCCCTTCCCTTCTTTGATAACCTCCATGAAGAGCTTTTTCGCTCATGGAGAACCCCTAAAAAAATAAATAAATAAATAAATAAAAATATTTATATATATATATATATATATATATATATATATATATATATATATATATATATTTTCTTCCCGTGTTCACATACCCTCGACGTCATTATATTCGACTATCGTGGGTGCTGAGGCACGGCGGTATTCAGTGATGCCGCCTGTCGAAGAGACGCTTGCGGGCTATCTCTCGCCGGGCTCGGCATCGTCACTTAAGAAGCCCTCTCTCCCCTCAAAGCCTTGTAGGACAACCTCCACTTTAGTGGGAAGGGCTTATCAAGCAGCAGGTCAGGCTGGTGCTGCTCTGCACACTATGCTGTTTTACAGGCGTACCAGGCTGACGCCCTGGACGACCTGAGTGTGGGTTCTGCGCTTGACGAGCAAGCCTCAGACCCGCCTCGGTCCTGACTGAAGGGAGGCTCAAAAGCAAAGCGTGGCGAGTCGTGCTCCTCCTCCCAGGGATTGGGGACAGTCTCGCCGCCCTCGCCAGCCCCCGAAGCAAGACCCAAGAGAAAACCCTGACGGTCTTGCACCTAGATTAGGGGGTAGCTCCCCTCGGGATGGAGCGCATGCTTCACTTCACCCCTCCCGGTACCCCCTTGAAGCCCCTCCATTCCCACCACCTCTTGGTGTTTCGGGTTGCAGAGGCTTCCATCAAAATTGGGTGTTTTCGCTGTTCCTGCATTTTATTCAGGACGCGAAACACCCGACAACCCCTCAACAGGAAGTGTTAAAATATAATACCCATCTCAGAGATCCTGGCAGCGTGGAAACTTCTGCCAGATATATTCTTTTCTGTGGGTCTTATAAGGGCGTCAGGATTTAATTCACTCGCCGCTTTTCCGTGTTTCAACGGCGTGTTCTCACTACCGTAAACCGGATTTCTTTTTTTGTAAAAACAAAAAACTCAATCTCCTGGTTAAAGGGGCCATGGTATGTGTTCCCCTTCCAGAGAGAGAGTTAGGTTATTACACTAAATACTTCCCGTTACCCATGGAGGGTGAGGGGTGGCATCTGGCTTAGATCTTAAAGCTTGAACTACCCGTGGGTGTTCAAGTCCAAGATGATGCCTGTCAAGACGGTCGTGTCTCAAGCCCTACAACTTGTTTGGCTGGTCACCATAGATCTTATGACGCACTTCTATACTTCATTTAGAAGTTCTGCCACAACATGGAAAGTTCCTGAGGTTCACTTCCGGGGGCGAAGCCTTCCAGGGTCAGGTTCTTTCACCCAGCCTAGCCCTTTTTACAAGCACATTCACAATGCATGATGTAGCGCTGCCTCCTTGCGACTCCGGGGCATCTGCATTCTGAATTATGTAGATGACTGGCTGATCCTAGCGCAGTTCCAGGAACTGGCAGTTCAGCACAGGGACATCGTCTTAGCTCATCTGTTTCTCTGGGGTTGAGGCTCAACACCAAGAAAAGCATCCTCTCTCCCACTCAGAACACTGTCAATCAGGGCATCGTATGGAGTTCAATCACAATGCGGGCACAACTGTCTCCCGCTAGTATTGAGTCCATTCAGATCACCCTGAGCAAAGTCAGGCTAGGTCAAGGTTGCACTGTTATCAGTATCTACGATTTCCAGGTCTCAGGGCGAATGCGTCCACGGTGATCCCTCTGGACCTTCTGCTCATGAGACTGTTTTTGTTGTGGCCAAAAGCCAGGGGATTTCTTCCAAGGGCCAAAACCCCTAGGCTAAATAGGGTTACGCGCCTCAGGCTTCGTTCCCTTTCTATGTGGTTCAGACCCCGGTTTTCTGCCTTGGGTCCCACCCTAGGTGCGTCTTGTTGTCGCAGGCTGCTAACGACAGACGCCTCCCTGATGGGCGGGGTAGCGGCCTTAAGTGGTCGTCCAGCTTAAGGGGATAGGAGGGTCATCAGCTCGGTTGTCACAGTCACTGTCTCGGGTTGATGGCTGTATTTCTGGCCCTGAAATACCTCCTCCTGAGGCTGCCATGTCTTGGTGCGGGTGGACAATACAGCGGTAGCCTCTTACATAAATCATCAAGGAGACCCACATTCTTGTCAGCTGTATTTCTGACACGTTGTGTTCTCCTTAGGGCCCAGGGCAAGCTCCTGTCACTCAGGTCAGTTATATCCCTGGATGCCCATATATGGGAGCAGATTTACGGTCCAGACAGAAAATACCAACGGGGGAGTTAAGAACTCCACCCTAAGGTAGTAGTTGCCCAGAGTTCGCTGGCCGAACAGGGCTTGGTTCTCAGAGTTAATCTCTTCCCTCAACGGCTCGCCTTGGGCGATTCCGAACAGGAAGGATCTTCTATCTCAGGCACAGGGCAATATTTCATCCCTGCCCCAAATTGTGGAATCTTTCATGTTTGGCCCCTAAGGGTACCAACTGAGGGACACAGGGCTCTCTCCTGAGGTTATCGAGACCTTTTTAAATGCCGGGCTTTTTCCACTTGGAACAAGTTTGGGTGAGATCTTAGGGCAGAAGAGGACCTCTTCGCCTCTATGAATAGTGCAATGTCTCCTCTACTTCTCCCTGAGTCACCCAGCCCCCTTGGGTCTGGACGTTAAGTCACATACATGACCCACAGCGCATCTGTATGCATTTCTTTCCCCGGTTTCTCTGCTCCCAGGAGTCTTGGCCAATGTTCACCAGCAAGGGTCTTGCCTCCTACTTATGGCGCTGCGCTGGCCGAACAGGATATGGTTCTCGGAGTTAATATCTCTCCTCTACGGTTCGCCTTGGTTGATTCCGAACAGGGAGGACCTTCTTTCTCAGGCTCAGGGGACATATTCATCCCCGGCCCGAATTGTGAAACCTTTCATGCTTGGCCCCTGTAGGGTACCAACTGAGGTTCGCAGGGCTTTCTCCTGAGGTTATCGAGACCATTTCAAGTGCTAGGGCTCCCTCCACTTGGAACTGATCTGGGTAGATTTTACAGGGCAGAAGAGGACCTCTTCGCCTATGTTGATAGCGCAATGTCTCCTCTACTTCTCCCTGAGTCAATACCCCCCCCCCAGATCAGGGGGGGCTGATCGTGGTGGCGCATACACGGCACTAATGTGCCTGCATGCGTTTCCTTCTAATAAGTTCATATTACAGAACCAGCTAACTGCCAGTTTGCTTCAGTTTTGGAGTCTCTGTAGAAAGAACTGTCAGCGGGCACTTGCCTCACCACTGCCAGGTTCTATGTGGCCTCCACTTCGGTTTGCCATGCCTCGGTGGGCGGGTAGGCATCCTTGCTAGGACCTCTTCATAGGGTAAGACCCCCCTTTTTTAAAACCTCTAGAGTCAGCGTTTGGTAGACTTCTGACTCTCAAGATGGTTTTTCATATGGCAATTACGTCTCTAAGTAGACTTGGGTACCTACAGGCTCTGTCTCTTTTGCCGGCCTGTTTTGAGTTGCCCCAGGTAGGACCAAAAGCATTCTTTGCACCCTCACCCTGACTACCTGCCCAAGGTGCCTTTCGCGACCCTTGGCCAGTCATTCTCTAAGCCTTCTGCTCCCTGCCGTTTGTAATGTCGGAGCAGCTAAAGACTACTCAGACTTTGTCCAGTCTGTGCCCTTCAGAATTATGACCACCGCATTTGCTAGTGGCGTAAAGTCAGGGCAGCAGTTCTTCACTTTGAAGCCGTGACCGGGTTGTCACTTTGGGTGAGGGACTGCCCGGGCCTACGAGGCGCGCGGTCAAGCTTCGCCAGTAGGTTTTAGGGCACACTCTACCAGAGGGCTCTCCTCCTCTAAAGCCTTGGCTAGAGGTCTCCCTCTGCAGCAAGTTTGTGGTGCGACAGGTTGGTCAGGTACGCCCTTGAGTCGACATCTCAGCTCATGCCTGAACAAGTTTGTGATGCGGCAGGCTGGTCCTTTCCGCGCACATTCATTAAAATTTTATAGTTTGGATGTTCTTGCCACTCTGGGCTCTTACGCCCTTGAGTTGACACCGAACAAGTTTGTGGTGCAGCAGGTTGGTCCTCTCCGCACACATTAATAAAATTTTACGGTTTAGATGTTTATGCTACTCTGGGCTCTTACGCCCTTGAGTCGACATCTCAAGCTCATGTCTGAGACCTCTCGTGTTCTTGTGAGCACACCACAACCGTAGGGGTCTGGACAGCCCCAGTGCGTCCCAGGACTGCTCTTCAAAAAGAAGTATCTGACGACACCTGGTGACGTATCCATTTATAGCCTGGCCGCAGGTGCATCTAATGATTACATCAGCCGAGGCTATAAATTCCGGTCAATGTTCATTGACGTGTTTGACACATTATTCAGCTCGGTTCACAGCTAGAGTTGTTCCCCGTAGCACTTAGCAAAAGCGCAGCATCTCGTCTTTTAAGTTTCTCAGTAAAATATTATTTATATCGTCAAGCCGGTTCTCGCCTCCTCCTTTCCATTGACTGCTTTACAATGAATTATAGCCCAAACCATCTACAAAAAAAAAAATTTAAAAGTTCACTCCATCTACATTAATACCAGCTAAGATGCACCATGCTAGCCTTAACTTTGCTAAGCCTGGCTAGAAGAGGTCTTCTCTCCTCCTTGCTCTAGAGTGACTTGAACAGGGACAAACACCTTGCTACTGTAGCTCTTTGTCTTCTTCCCCCTCACAGCAATGCTAATGGATCCTGTCACCAGGCCTTCTTTAACTGGGGAATCAAACATCTGAGCAGCCATTTCAACCATTCTCACTCTCACCCAGTCTTAACCATTCCAAACAGCTCATTAACCTGCTTTTAATCCCAACAATGTCTTCTGTGGCCAAACACATCTAAACACACACACAATGACCGGTTTCGACAGGGCAGCATGTTTTACAAATACAGGAACTGTTCTGATCAAGTGATATTTCACTGACGTAAATATTACAGAGTTATAAAAATAACGTTACTTTCACTATTTGTGGGAAACATCTTTAGTGAAGCACACTTTGGCTTGTTGCTTGACTCCAAATAAGCATTTAACACTCCTGTGTAATGAGCATGATTTTTAATAACACACAGTGTAACAACTGTATGTCACAACAAAATATTTATCACATCACACCTCACAGAAAGCTGTGGAAAGGCTAATAGACAGAAATGTTAGTGCAGGGACTTTTGGTTCAAGTCCTCAAACGTTCTCTGCGCATCGTTGGAGACACACATCTTTTGCTCTGCACGAGTCCTATGCATGAGTATTATATCAATCCTAATTTTCCCCTCCATTCAGTCGGCTGCTATGCAGGGTTAACACGGATCTTTATCAGCAATCTCTCTCTCCTTTGCCAACACCCTGTCTCTCTCAGAGAAAAATGCACAGTTTTGCCCCAATCTCTCAGGGGTGGTGTCATATCCCTGCTGAAAAAAGCTGCTTAAACCAACCTAAAATTGTTTACTGGTCTTAGCTGGCCTCCCAGCCTGGTCAGGCTGGTCTGTGGCCCAATTTTAGAGAGGCTTAGGGGTTTGGTCAACTGTTAAGGCTGGGACACATTTGGCAGAAAAGCTAAACCACCTGAAGACTAGTTTGGGCAGGAAGATCTAAAACCAGCTGAGACCAGCAAACCAGCTGTCTAAGCTGTCTACAGGGATACAATTTATTTTGCTCTTTTTTTACACACATACTATAAAAAGAGGGACATTCCCTTTCTGTTTCACATTTATCTTAAAGAAGGTGACTGTGTTTTACCATCTGTTTAATGCAAAGTCTCCTTGGCTTAGTGCACATCCCGACACTCACATACATTACTATCAGCCAATAACTTCCCAAATCTGTGCCCATTACTCCTTATCTGCAAAATGTCAAGGCAGGTAATATGATTAGCATGCTCAAATGAAATATTGAAGACCGCTGATGCAAGTAACAAATAGAGGTGTGGGACATGCATGTTTGTATGAACATATATTTGTATGTGTGTGTATTGTTGTGTGATGAGGAAATGAGATAGGGGAAGATGGCAGTGAGAAAACAAATCGATTCTGGTGTTAAAGAATGGTGAGAGACAAAGAAATACAGAGAGAAAGAGAAAGAAAGAACGGACAGATGCTAGTAAGTTAAATAAGTGTGTTATCTCATCTTACTGGAAAGGGTGAGGAAATTTGCACTTTACAAAGGAGTAAGCACAGCTGTGGCCTCGCTGCAGGGTAGTCTTGGTGATTGTCTTGGTATGAGTAAGTATTTTTTGTGGTTTAAACGTGAGCATGAGGGTCTTTACATTTACATTTACATTTATGCATTTGGCAGACGCTTTTATCCAAAGCGACTTACAGTGCACTTATTACAGGGACAATCCCCTGGAGCAACCTGGAGTTAAGAGCCTTGCTCAAGGGCACAATGGTGGTGGCTGTGGGGATCGAACCAGCGACCTTCTGATTAACAGTTTGCCAGTTATGTGGTTTAGACCACTACACCACCACCACTACACCACTCCACTCTTTAAAGGGATAGTTTGCCTAAAAAATAAAACTAATTCTATCAAAAGTCATTATACACTCACCATCCTGTTAATTCAAACTTATATGACTTTCTTTCTTGCATAGAACCCAAAGAAGATGTTAGGAAGAATATTAGCCTCCATTCAGTCACCATTCACTTTAATTGTTTGGAAACAAAGGATGTAATTAGTGAATGAGGACTGAGGCTAACATTCTGGCTAACATCTCCTTTTGTGTTTCATGGAAGAAAGTAAAAGGTTTGAAACCACATGATGAGACTGAATGCTGCCAGAATTGTAATTTTTGGGTGAAAAATCATTTTAAATCTAAAAGCCCTTAAAGAATTTCTGCACTCTAACACTGATAATAATGATGCAATAAATATACTAATTTTAATGTCAGAAAAACAACGCATTTCTCTCATTTCTCTTGATGAAGATGACATAGCTTTTAATCTCGCTGTCTACACCTCTTGTCTTGGGTGTGTGGAGTTGTGTGGATTTCCAGAAGTGCTCTAGGGATGGGAGGGCCCAACCCAGCACCCCCACTTCCCCTGTCCTCTCGCCTTTCCTCCGTAAAAGTGCCGGCTCTTCCGGGTGGAGGAGAATGGGCCGACTGATTCAAGCTGATAGAAGAGCAACTTTGCCTGAAATAACCACTCGTCACAACCGAGGTATGCAGCAAAGCATTTGTGAAGCCACAATACGCACAACCTTGAGGCGGATGGGCTACAACAGCAGAAGAGCCCACCGGGTACCACTCATCTCCACTACAAATAGGAAAAAGAGGCTACAATTTGCAAGAGCTCACCAAAATTGGACAGTTGAAGACTGGAAAAATGTTGCCTGGTCTGATGAGTCTCGATTTCTGTTGAGACATTCAGATGGTAGAGTCAGAATTTGGCATAAACAGAATGAGAACATGGATCCATCATGCCTTGTTACCACTGTGCAGGCTGGTGGTGGTGGTGTAATGGTGTGGGGAATGTTTTCTTTGCACACTTGAGGCCCCTTAGTGCCAATTGGGCATCATTTAAATGCCACGGCCTACCTGAGCATTGTTTCTGACCATGTCCATCCCTTTATGGCTACCATGTACCCATCCTCTGCTGGCTACTTCCAGCAGGATAATGTTCCATGTCACAAAGCTTGAATCATTTCAAATTGGTTTCTTGAACATGACAATGAGTTCACTGTACTAAAATGGCCCCCACAGTCACCAGATCTCAACCCAATAGAGCATCTTTGGGATGTGGTAGAACGGGAGCTTTGTGCCCTGGATGTGCATCCCACAAATCTCCATCAACTGCAAGAAGCTATCCTATCAATATGGGCCAACATTTCTAAAGAATGCTTTCAGCACCTTGTTGAATCAATGCCACGTAGAATTAAGGCAGTTCTGAAGGCGAAAGGGGGTCAAACACAGTATTAGTATGGTGTTCCTAATAATCCTTTAGGTGAGTGTATGTACACTAACTAAATAAAGAGGATTCCTAATAAAACATCAACTGAAATCTTAAAGAAAAAATAAAAACCTTTAAAAACTATTAAATAAGAAAATCTGGAAAAAACTAATAAATAACCAAAACAAAACAAAAAATAGGATAGTATTAAACAAAAAAATTCCCCAAAATGAAAAAAGACAATTGACAGTGTTAAAAATGTTGAAAGAGGTCTATTCCTAATAATTACATTTACAGAAGTGCCACACCTCCTTCTTGAGAGGGAAACCTATTGCTTGACCACATGCTAACCTTTCCTAGAGCGACAAGGACTCTAGGATAGATCTTGTACCACTGAGGTGTATTCAAGCATTCCCTGAGCTTACCCCCATCAGACCACTTGAGCACTGAAGCCAACCACCACCTAACAGCCCTATGCAGACCAATAAATCCCTCTTCATAAACAACGGCTACAAGAGAGAGAGTGTCTGGGCAGAGAATGATGAGTGAAGAGAGAAGAAAGACATAGAGAAAGACAGCCAGACTCAAAAGAGAAAAATTAATTATCTCTTGATCTTTGAGGTTCAGTCTGCTGCCTGACTCAGGCTGGATGGATCATTAGGGGCTGACAATTTACTACGGCATCACGACTCATTAGAATGGGCAGCAAAGAGGAAGGAAGGGCTACAAAGACTTCCCCAGATGGGACAGGTCAAACAGGAAGTGCTCTAGGGGTCAAAAAGTCCAACCCCAATATAAACAAGCTTACCCTGAAAGCTCTTTCCAACCTTAGACTGAGAGATTAGACAACAGGGAGATAAGTTATTCAGGTCATCTTGGGAAACTTCATGGGAAAATTCTAAAAGAAGTTTAAAAGGATTGGCATGTATCATCTGGAAATAAATTAAATGCAATTCCTGTAAAATGTCCTGGGTTGCATTCTGAGAGATGACCTAAGCCTTTGTCTTGGAGTGAGCCAGATGTGTTGGTGGAAAGTCGCACTACATCCCTCCTCTCAAAAATACACATCATAATGTTTGGAGAGGTGTTGTCATGTTGTGGTGATGGCATCACCACGAAACGACAATTACACTGTGGCCACATCAGAGAGAAATAATGGAAACATGGCTGCAGTTTGGCCCGGGCATTCTCCTCAGCGAGCCTGCTATACTGCAGGAGGAAATTGACACTGAGAGATTGCCGTAAAACATTCCTTTACTGTATCTTTAGCCAAACCAGGACATAAATTTCTTCAAATGCAGCTATTTTACGCTTTTGGCTAAACAGATCTTGAAGCATTCATAGATAGTTTGTCCAACTTAAAACAAAAAATGCAGCAAAATATTTATGTACAACACAGGAGAGTTCCTGTGCCTTCATTCCATTATCTTGATCGTGACTTTACATCAAGCTTTTTAACTTTTCAACACTGGCCTCTGAGATTCCTTTGGTTGAACTCAGAGAGTTTCTTGGGCTTGTGGGAGATAGCGTTCTTCAGTGAGGCCTGCCGGCTGAGCCTTTGAAAGCAGCTGGCTTCTTACTGGAGCACAGGAGCCACGTAAGATCTCCTCTACTATTAGTTTTACTGGAAAGGCAATCAGCGTTGGATGCTTTGTTCAGCTAACCTACAGAAAGTTTCCAATACTATAAAGTACAGAGACCAAGGACAGGCCACCAGCACCCTGGCTCACACACACATATGGACACTGAACGGGTACATATGAATTTACAAACCCAAACGTCAATGAAGAGAAGTAATGATATCAATGACTGTGATATCAGTCCAAGCACAATCACGTTGACAGATGTGTACACGAAACTATATCATCCACACAAAAAAGGCTGTCCATTACAGGACTTCCCCTGGTTACACATGTGCATAGATAGCAAAGGGCTAAGTGTTGTCTTGTGCTCAATCGCAGGACATCCCTCCCTTTAAGACCAGCTTTAGTGCTGCATGACCACTACTAAGTATTTGCTTGAATGATTTGTGGACTCCAGGGACCAGGGATGTGCCTTTTTGTAGTAAGCCAACAATCTGACCCCCCCCCCCCCCTTCCCTCCCTCTTCTGAATGCTTTCAGTTTCTTCCCTGCTGTCTTTGAACTGAGATCAGAGAGAAACATTTTGGCACACATGATGCTGGTCGATCAGGTGCAGGGATAACCTCCTTTTGAGTGGTCTGTTGTTTTAATAATGTAACCCCCCCCCAACCTTCTTCTTGCACTGCTCTCCTTGCACCCTTTCCATGTCTTTCTTCCCCCTTTCAAAATGATTACAGCCCCTTTGGATTTCTTTTACCCAACAACATGTAATTACTTCTTGTACAAAGGGAACAACATAAGGGCATTTTGGGAACATGGGTCCAAAGGATTCAGACAGGAGTGGAGGAAGAGAACTTAGGATCTCTGAGGGAGGGGTCAGAGTCCATGCTAACCCCAAACTTTGCCTGGGAACACATGAGTGGAACCTCTTTTAGGGGATTAAACTGTGGCCAGCTAAGATCTCTTTCCCCTCACTCACTGGCGCTTGAAGCAGTGAACCTCTTTTAAGGAAGTCATGATATAAAAGTCTATGACTTGAGAAGTGACCCGATAAAAATCGGGAACAGAACTGCAGTGCAGCAAATTCCACATATTTTCTGAAATAACAAGTGAACTGCTCCTTAAGGGTTCAGGGGGACAGATGGAATGAAGAAGAGGATGGTTTGTCTGGTGTGAAGGGAAAGGAGGTTACAGAAGTGGTCTAATTGAATAGTGCCTGGGTTGAGATTTTTTGTCTTCAATTAAGGTGCCAAACTGCCATTTTGAGAAAAAACAAAACTGTGATGCACAAATGAAACCGAACAGAAATAAAAATATGAAAAATAGGGGAAAAAAAGAAGTGAGAGTGGGGGGAGGAAATCCTGCTTAACTACCTCTTTTTTACACCTGTCAAGCCTTCCAAAGCCCGGCTCTGCTCTGTTTATCTGGGATAAAAAAAGACAGCTTTGATTGAGTAAATCAGAGAGTGAGATTTCAGCAGCCAAATGGAGGGCAGCGAAACAGCCGGTTTCAGCGCAGTGCTGCAATTTGGTGTAAATTTGACATTAAAAACACAGGGTGTTTATTGTGTGCTATCATATAGGCCCTGTCAAAGCACCGGCGATTATTGCCATTAGGCTTCCATCATGTCAGTGGCTGTGCCTCTCCAGCAGCCCACCCCCTTTCTCCAAGCCCTATAATCTGAAGACACTTTTGCTCTATCAGGGCGGCCTGAAGCAGGCAGATTGTTAAACCGGCACCTATCTTCCTCTCTCTCTCTCTCTCTCTTTTTAGCCGTCAGACAAGAGGCGAGAGCTGGGTGCTAAGTCACCGTCGGCCGCTCTTTTCTTTTTCATTTGCCACCATCCGTTCCTGGCCCTTCAGCGATTCTGACAGGCATTTGGGAACCTGACTGATGTTTGTATTGTGTGTACTGAATTGAAAAGGAAATGGCTATTAAAGTATGGAAGATGGTGGTATGTGAGGGTGGATGAGTGTCGAGGTGTGTGTGTGTTCTGTGGGGAAGGATTGCATGTTATTGTCTATGTGTGAATCAGTTTCCGTTCGAGTGTTCTTCAACTATGCTCAAGACTGCATTTTTACATGCTTCACTGGCACTGCTCAGTTCACTGATACTGGATGAATTGTCTTGTGTATTAAATATGTGAGTCCCCTGTGGTCACCCAGAGTGATAAAAGAGAGTAAGAACTCTCCTTCCGGATGATGTCATCCTCCACCCTTTTCACAAACGCCCCTCTACCCGAAAGACCTTGTTTCCCAACTGCCGCAAAGCTCTCCCTCCTCCTCCTCTCAGTTCGCATCACTACCCCAATACACACTCCAAATCTACCCAACCGCCCTCACACAAACGCACTGCTCCAGCTGGGTTTAATTCAGGGGGGCAAGAGGACCACCACCTGTTATACTTCACTGGATCTGGAACACATGGCCTCTTAAAATCCTGATTAAATCAGCAGAAACTCTGAGAGAATTGTTCAGTAATTCTCACCTATGTGATAACCATGAAAAATGAGTCCGTTTTAAAACAGATTATTCAAGTCAAGATATTCAAAAACTTTTCCCATGGTAGATATGACTCAAGGAAGCAGTGTCTTTCCAGAACCCTTACTTCAAGAGTCAAGGCTACAGCCAGCTGGCTAAGATGGGGGTCTCCTGTGAGCCTGAGGCTGTTTGGCCAAAGATCAGGAAAGGAGAGCTTTGTGTATGAGAACACATACACACTTACTAACACTGTGAGTATGGTGTTAGTGTGCACGGCTGCAGAGCAGTGAGGTGCGCAGTGTGGAGAGTCTCCTGTGTGGATCATTAGGGCTATCGGAGGCACTGGAGTGGGATTAAGTGACTTTGATAGGTAGCTGGCTCAAGCCACAGACTCTGCCAGGTGGCCACTTAAAAGCAAAGGTCTCTGGCACTGTGATATCTGCTCAGACAAGTAGGCTGATACAGTCTCATTGCTGCTGGGATTCTTTCTTTCTTTCTTTCTTTCTTTCTTTCTTTCTTTCTTTCTTTCTATATAAAGCACAGACCGAATAGTAATATATCCTGGTCACTGTCAACAGTTTCCACTTATGTATGGAGCAAAGTTATCTGAGTACTGCTGATCTTGCTTTGTTATACACAAACACATGTGCCTACATGGGCAAGAAATGCTCAAACACACACAATTGTGGGAGGCTATAGATAAAGAGAAAAAAAGAGTGAAAAGAAGAGGGGGAAGATTACATACTTTTATATAGGCTCTTCCTTATAGTATACATAGAGCATGATATTTCACTTTTATTTATGCTGTAGGCATAATGTAAATTTTGATTGTTTGTTTGCTAATTTTTGATGCCAGTGTCAAAGCATACAATTACTATTTGTGACAAATTATGAAAAACATATTTGTTTTAGTATTATTCATGTAAATTATTTTTATTTATATTAATAATAGGTAAACTATTATTTGTTTTGCTGTGGACTTTATATGATCTGCAACTTTTCGTTTGCAGATGAATAATAATTACCAATTTTCAGGTCAGCTAGAACAGGCATGAGTAAAACAGTATCAAGCCACTGTCTTTCGAGAAACAACACTTTTCTAACCAAATAAAAACAAAACTACCGATGTACAAAGCTGTTTGGCTCATCCAATGAATACAAACTGAGTAACAGATGGTTCATAATAATTGGACAAATACTTTCCTCTCTCTCCCTCTCCCTTCCTTGAACAGACTTAAGAAAGCACTGTAGCCAATGGTGTTGATAGGGCTGTGGAACACAAAGGGTCAGTTTCATCACAGCTCTTTTCAGGGCTGCAGGAGGATAATGTCCGTCCTCTGTTTTGTGTGTGCGTTTTCAGGGTCACAGAGGAGGGCACATTAAGCCAGCATAGCCAAACTGGTGATTTCACTGCTACTTCTGCTGGCAATTTCCACCTCCCTCAGTTACCGCTCCCCCTTCCTTTACCCTTTCTTTCCTTTCTAATACAGCACCAGGGTCTAATAGGCCTCAATTGCTGTGCAGCCATGGGGCCTTTATTGAGACACTAGAGTGTTTAAAAACAAGAAACAAAGGTGGTGGAGGGGGTTGTCGGTTAGCTATCTTTACCTCGCAAAACTCTCACTCTCTTTCTCTGCTTGGAGGAAAAGGGAAACAGTAGCTAGTGACTCTTTCCCTCGCCCCCTCCTCTCTGAACCCCCCCCCCCCCACAAGGATGAAAGCTGCCTCCACTTTAAAGTGGATTAGAGGAGCAAAACACTGAAACAATGGGAGGTGAAAAATCAAAATAGGCTCTTAAACATCAAAAAGAGGCCTTGAACAGTTAAGCTTCCTCTTCTCTAATCTGTTTACTTTCAGTCAACTATATATTCACACTCACAACCTGTTTCTCCACAAGCTTGACACTAGAATCCAAGTCTGCTCCTGTCACTTGGAACAGTCCAGGGACTATAATAGTGTTCATACAAAAACAGGGCGACAGGGCAGGGCACGTCTGTGTGGTTTAGTCAGAACTGCTTTAAAATGATCACTTTTGAGAGGAAACTCATGAGAGCTTTCTTTCTTTCTTTCTTTCTTTCTTTCTTTCTTTCTTTCTTTCTTTCTTTCTTTCTTTCTAACTCTGTTTTTTTTATCTTTGCCCCCCTCTCTCTAAATCTCTCTCTTTCTCACTATCTATAACCTCAACCAGCGGAGGTGATTTTCACTAAAGAACGCCCCAGCAGTGTTCCATGTTGCATTGTTCACGCTCTGCCTCCAATTTTCTTTCCACATTCTGCAGCCCTATCCGAGACGTTACGCCGGCTTAAGAGACAAATCGCACACACAGACACAAAAAGGGAAAAAAATGGAGAGAGGAGAAAGGGGCAGCCCTTCACAGCAATGCAATTACTGCAGCATTTGATGCCGGCGGCCGTCACTGCTGCTTTTGTAGTGTGGATTCTGCTCTTCTCTGCTGCCCTGTACTTCACCAGCACACCTAATAGCCATGGAAGCCGCGATTTTTACGGTACAAGACATTTACATGGCTACACTACCCAACAATGGCCACATTCAATAGGACTTAAAAAAGAGAGGTGGCTTCGCCTACTTAAGTAAGCCAGAACCTGCCACTGAGAAAGACAGTCTGTGAGTTTATTACACCTTCAGAGAGACAGCGAGAATCAGAGAGAGAGAGATATTAATGAGATAATAATGCTTTGGCAAAAATATATGTAAACACAATCATGCTAATAAAGTAGCTTAAACTGAATTAAATTGAGAGAGAGAGAGAGAGAGAGAGAGAGCCTTGAAGATGCCCAAAGTCTTACAATAAAGCTAAAGCATTTCCGCTTACTGATGACACATTAAGTGGCACAAATAGCTGCAAGAAACCAGAAAGTGACTTGACATCTTGACATTTGTTTCTCTCTCTCTAAACATATTTATTTAGGCTATTTTTCAGGCTAAAAAAAGTGGTATAAAAGAAAATTGTGATCATGATTCAGCAATTAAATTAAGCCTATACAAATCTTATTTGCAAGCAGCATTTTCTAAAAAATTCCAGGTTAAAGTTAAACTCAATTGACAGCATTTGTGGCATTATGTTTACCACAAAAATAATTTCATATTAAATATTTAAGTTATTTAAATTTATTTCAACTTGTCCCACCTTTTCCAAAAAAAAAAAGCAAAACTCCGGGTTACAGTGAGGAACTTACAATGCACATAAAACATTATTTTAGAGTGATAAAATCCCTTACTGACCTTTTCTGTGTAAAGTTATAAAAAATGTATATAATTTTATAAAAATCTTTGTTGTCATGACAACGTAATGCATAAACCCTAAAACCCTAGAAGAATTCATGAAAGTGCTTTTAAAAAATTATAAGTTTCACATTTCTACATAATCTCTCTAAAAATTGTCCTCATTCTCTTCCATTTTAAGTGCCTCAACATAACCTCCATTTATTCTTTTTGTCTTTTTTTTTGTTTTGTTTTTTAAATATAAACATATTGAAACAATTTTTTTTTATGGTAATGAACATTATGCCACAAATGCTGTCAACTGACCTTAACTTCTATTGCACCTGGAATATTCAATTAAGTTGCCTATACTGGGGAAATTAAACATAACATTCTGAGAAATAATTTAAAAGTAACCAAAAATAAATCGGTTCAAATGTAAATTAAATTCTCCACTCATTTCAAGACATTAAATGTAAATATTTTGCCAAAAAATACAACGCCGTATCTCTGAGCCTAAAATAACTTTAGTTTGTGCTTTCGGTTGCTGTGATACTGATCCATGTGCTGATATGCCGCTGTCCGCGGTTTCAGATGCAGCACACAGCAGAACAGAGAGAGAGAGAGAGGCGGAGGAAAGGCACGGAGGAGGCGGAGGTGAAAAGAGGGGCAGATGAGCAGGAGGGGGGCACTTTTACAAAGGCGATGGAAAGAGAAAGTTAGACACAAAGAAACAACAAGGAGCAAAATGCAGGACACGGAGAAAGGAGAGCCACCCGGCCATTCAAAAGACCATCTGTGATTTGAAATGGTTGAGTGTTTTGAGGGCCGTGTTTTTTCCTTATCCAGCGCTGAATGGATAGAAACCAATCAGTAACTTAAAAAGGCCATAAACAAATAAATGTGGAAAAAGAGACTTTCGTGGACCCCCTCACCACACAAATTACATGCTGGGTATAGCTGCCACAACACTTCTTTTAAACAACAAAAAACTGTGAAATTGGGAATTAACCTCCAAAGAATTATGAATAATGAACTTGTAAACAAATGGCAATCGTAAAACTAAATGCAACAGATGTTAGAAAATACATAGCAAAACAACATTAGGTATTATACACGCTGTTATACATAAGATAATAATAGACTAATAAATATTAATTGTATTTTTTTCTAACAATACTAAAAATAATCATGCAGTGCACTAATCCTAATTAAATTCATTTTACCAGACACCCTTAAAGAAAATGTAAATGACTTGTGATACAAAATTACAAATGCATAATTATCCCATGCTAATGGCTGTTTATGAAAAAAGATAACACATTGATCGATTGACAAAACATAAGTCAATTAAATAATGCACTCAATCTAAAGTGCCAATACTCACTTTCTTTGATTAATTGAATGAGATAAAGGTTTTACATTGCAAGAATATTGTCCATCCATAAAAATATGTCTGCTCATAATTGAGTATTAAAAAATAATAATTAAAATACATAATAATAGAGTAGTTATTATTTCAATAAGCAAACATTTATTATTGCTATAATTGTTATTATTATTATTATTGTTATTAATTAGTATTATTATTACTATTAATGTAGTTGCTTCTATTGAGGGAGCTTTAACCACCTGATTAAGTCAGACCTACAAAAGTCTTTTGGTCAGTTTTTAAGTTAAGCATATAACAGCTTTGTATGCATTACAGAACATAAAAGCAAAATAATAGACTACTCTAAAAGCATAACTCATTAAAAACCATCTGCATGGAGCTGAACTGAGACAATTAATTACTTTTCGGTCTATACGGTAAAATAATGTGAAATATCACATATTTTAATCAACTTCAAAAGTATTGCTATCCTCAAATTTTGGACGAGTGCCGACACATTCATGGCAGTTTAATTAAATTAACACACAGTTCATCTTTGATTTGTACCCATTAAAAATACTATTTTATGGCTCAATTCGAAAAGGCATCATAGAAGGTTAATGGCTAAAAGTGGGGCATAAGAATCTTAATTGCTGATGGAAAAAGTGGACAGTATTTTATTGTGTAAAGCTACATTCAAGACACCAATTTTGCAGCTAAGAGGCATTAAATCAAAGGGTTCCCTGAATCAACTGCTCTGGAGGACAAAAATCATCCTTTATGAAATGTGAATTAACTTTTTCTATATCTCAACTAAGGGTTTGATTTAGCTTTTGATTGGTGGACTTTTGCTTTTACAAATAATTATGCAGAATCAACTAAGCACATGGATAATAACAGCTGAATTAACAACAACAACAACAAAAACTTCTGAATGTATTATTTATTTTAAAAAAAAAAATTATTTAAAAAAGACAAAGGGTAAAAGAGAAAGTTAGACAAAAACAAAAAATAATTAATATTAGTCAGTGTGTGCTACCTGCAACAATAATGAAGACTTAAAATTTATAAATACATTAATAGCAATGTAATGAATCATTTAGTTGATTCCTGAATTGCAAAGCATCCAGACAAGTATGAACGCAAAATCTAATTTTTAAATGTATTTTATGCATCTTATAAAGCAAAGGTTCTTAATATGCTCATTTCAAAGCTTTAAGGATTACAGTGCTTGGCACAATGAGATTGTTGAGTTTAATCTAACCTATAGGTGAGACAGGCTAATAAACTAAAGAAGAATTTCCGGATGATGATTAACCCGTCTCCTTGGCTGGAACGAGCTGATGTCAGTAGTGGATACTGAAGGGATGAAATTAGCAGTAAATGTAATGATGCAGTGGTCTATCTCTTACTGCTAGGATGAGCTGCATTATGAAGTCAGTTAGGCAAGAGTAGAGAAGTCTTATTGACCAGGGGGAGTTTGCCTAGCACTAAATTCTCAGCAATAACAATGTAGTGAATGGGTGAGAAAGGAAGGAGAGCAGAGATCAGCCTGCAGTGTGACCCAAGATGGGGTGGCCTAGGTTTAGGGAGAATGGAAGGAGGAGGGGGGGCGTACAGGGCTGACGGCTAGTCTCTTGACCTCCCAGGGTTATCATTCCTACTGGCGCAAACCCCAAACCTCCCACCTTTTCTCCCATGTACTCTGTCTCTTACACACTTTCTCTAATTTTAGAAGTATTATCACACACACACTCTGTAAAAAATATTTTCTGAGGTAAATTCAAAAATTGCTTCATGTGGTCCAAATTAATTGGTATATTATTCAAGTCAAAAATATTATTTAATGACTGAATCAACTTGACTTCACTAGTTTACGCCAACAAAAGTCATTTTTAGGGGTTAGATCAGATAGAAACAACTGAATGTATCTACTCTATACAGTGATACACATAAGCAAACACCTCATGGACAATATCCTGCTTTGCACAGATGGTTTACAGGTCTTACAATGAAAAAACAAAACTTATTTTAACTTAGAAGATACTATGTATTGTTATCTCTGAAAGTACCATCCATAATAGCTCAAATTTCAAACATTATACATTTTCAAAATTGCTGGCCCTGACACATTAATACATTGTGATTCCATTGAAAGAGAAAGTGCAAGAGAGAAATAAACAACGAAGGAAAGAGAAAAAAAAAACATTCCCTAATGGATGTTTTTAAAAATGCTTTTAATTAATGTTGGTGTTTTTAAAAGTGGTCTACAGTAGCCTATAAGGGATTAAAGCACCTTTTTGGCCTGATCAGTAAAGCATGACTGCAAACTACTCCTAACTACTAGAAAACAGCTCTGAAACACTGCTGCCATATTCCTGACATAGTTTAAACCAGAAAGTCTGAGAATCTTTAGCAGTTAAGGGGAAAAGTGTAAAGATGGGATAATGACGGATTGGTTTTGACCTGGATGACTGCCCCTCCCTCAGTTGCCTCAATTGGGGTAGTTCATGTCTGATTGTTGGCAGGGCTCTCTGATTTCACAGCAGGCTGGGTGGTGTGGTGTGGTGTGGTGTGGTGCCCCCTCCCCACCCACCCCCATTGTTCACATTTTTAAATGTTAAATCTAAGAAGAACTAAGTTAGGCTAACCCTATAACTTCAGGAGTATAAGCACCATCTCATACTGTGTAATCTGTCACACATTACAGAGACATGACAAAATTCAGATGCTGTCTGAGGTAAGAGAACTGTGTGCAAAGGGTGACCCTGTGAGGTAACAACCTCTTTCTCGCCCCTTTCCCCTATTCTCTCTCCCTCTACTCTGAAAGCATGCCCGAGAAAAGCTGTTTTTTGTTTGCAAGTAAAGATTTCTCCTCCTCTTTGAGTGGGACTGGAGAAAGTCTCCCCTCTCTCCTTTAACAAACTCCCCTCTCTTCTCTGAGACTTCCAGCAGGCTAATTAACATGCAGAAGGGTGACTTTTCCCCTCTTGTGTTTCTCTCACTCTCTAAAGGGTACTTAATAAAATGTGAATCTGCGGAACGCAACAAAGGCGCAGCTTCATTTCCATTAGAGAGGCCTCCCGGCTCTCACACTAACGTCTGGACCTGCAGTTCATTTTCGCAAAGCGGCCCAACAACAGGTTGAAGATACACAGTGAAAGAGGAAGCTGGAATGAGTGACGCAGACATGCATGCAACACGTAGGCCAAAATGACAGAGCTGAAACTGCTTTAGAGACAGACAGATTTGTAAAAAAATATGCCCTTCAAGGGTTAGTTCACCCCAAAAAAATCAAATGTTGTCATCTTTTACTCATACTTGTGTAGTTATTAACCTTCCTTTTGAGGACTGTTGAAGCTGCTCTGTTTTCCATACAATGAAAGTGAATGTAGACTGAAGCTTTCAGTAACATTGTACCTTATTTCAGTAACACTGTACCTTCAGTTCCACAGAAGAAGAAAAAAAAGTAATACATGAGGGTGAGTAAATGATGAAAGGAATGTCATTTCTGGCTAAATTATCACTTTAAATTACCTATACCCTTAATTTCACCTCTGTGTGAAAAATAAATGAGATTTGACCACTTCTGTCCCTCTTCCGTAATGGTTATGCACTTTTGATTGTTAAGTTGCCTTTTAGTCAATTTGGGCCTGGCTGGGACTTAAAGACAAATAGTGTTTACTTAAGCTATCCCATCATCACTCGATTAAAAATTCCATTTGTTAAAATTGCGCAAATATGTGTTTCATTCCTCGTGACTAATGGCTTTTGTATTAAAGAAACACTTGCAGAGGTAAGAAATTAGTCAAATAAGAGATGATTGAAATAAGGTATTAAAAGTTATTGAAGTACAGTAATTGTTCAAAAATTATTTGACTAAGATGAATCCTGCTGATGCTTGAGAGTAAAGGCAAGTGATGAAGCCCAACTATAATTCAAATGCTTGAATCACAGCTCTGGATACACAGTTGCTAGTTATGAGATTATTGTGGTATAATTTCCAATGGGAGGAAAAATTATCCCACAAAAACAAGTGTGGTTTTCTACTCAACTTAAATTCCTATATTCGTTTTGCTCTCTCTCTCTCTCTCTCTCTCTCTCTCTCTCTCTCTCCCCCCCCACCCCCAAGTGTATGTTCCTGGTGCCTGGCTCTCCCTCACATCTAATCTAAATTATTCACAAGCAGTCCTGCAGTATGCTTGATTAAGTTTTAATTTCAGCAAATTACCAATCGGCAGGAGGCCACCCTAGTGAATCATATGGTTGGCGAGTTACTTATCAGAGCTGAGGAGGTGTGGTACTTCACTGCTCCTCACACTCTAATCTACTGGACACTGACCTATACTTCATTGTGCAAACAGTCAATAGGCCACAGGTAGTCATTTACTCTCTCAAGCGGGACTACACCTGTTAAAGTGCTTGAGGTGATCATATATAGCCAAGCGCAGGTAAAAGCTGTGGGACAAGGTAGCATTGGGGAAGGGGGTTAAAGGAAAATTCAGGGTTCAATACAAGTTAAGCTCAATAGGCAACATTTGCGGCATAATGTTGATTACCACAACAAAATATTTGGACTCGTCCCTACTTTTTTTTCTTACAATGGAAGTTAATGGGGCCAATTTTTGGAGGGTTTAAAGGCAAAAAATGTGAAGCTTATAATTTCATAAAAAACATAAATTATTCTATTAAAACTGTTATTTGAGCTGTAAAATTTTTAAAATGTCATTTTTACAATCATTTTAGGGTTTGTGGACTTTACATGGTCATGGCAATTAAGTTGTAAAATTGGCTTTAACGTTACACAGAAATGGTTAATAAATGATTTTATCACACTAAAATAATGATAACATGCATATTGTTTATGTCTTGTGGCTATTGAAATAGTGAGTATTTTAACGTTTACAGATTGGCCCCATTTTCTTCCATTGTAAGTGCCTCACTGGAACTTAGTTTTTTCCTTTTTTTTAAAGAGGGACAGGTGAGTCAAAACATATTTTGACAGTAAAAAATATTATGCCACAAATGCTGTCGATTGAGCTTAACTTATTGTGATTCTGTAATATTCCTTTAAGCAGATTTAGGAAAATGGTGATTAGAGGCCTAGAATTGCACTTTAGGATACATTTGTATACTTGTTCTAAACGTATCTCTGCATGTTTGCACACACTGTGTAAAAAGTGAAAATGTGCAGATGTCAATTTAAGGAACTATTTCTACCTGATCTGAGCTGCATTCTAGTCATAGAGCAGAAAAATAGCCCTCCCAATCTCCTAATATCATGTGTGGAGTACAGATTACCGCTCACACTGTAAATTATATTGTGGTCTCATTAAGGCCTAATAGCATCTTATTACTCTAATATACAGATATAGGCATTTGAAGGGCTAGGAGTGGCACTCCATACCGCCGCTAACTCAGTGCTTATGGATTAGTGCTCTCCTTCACGATAATCAAACACTAACTGTAGGTAGTAATTTAGCACTCAGGATAACTACTACTAATTATCACATTGGTGTCTGCATAAGGGAACGTGTGTGTGTTATTATGTGTATTCACACATGTTTGCGTTAGCACACGTCAAGTGTGCGTAACTGCTGTTGATTTGTATGTGTGCTTGAAAAACTGCATCCGTCATCAGGGGCTGTTCGGCAGTGGTGTGAAGCACAGTAGCTCATAGCTCTTCCTGGGTGGTAGTCCAACAGGGCTTTCCTGCTCTGACAATAGGGCCTGGATTAACAGGGCCTGTCAGTTTCCCCCACACTACAGATCTTTTGTCCTCGTTAAAAGCTCCTCTAATTAGCGAAGAAGGGCTTCACTGCTATCTGCTATCGTTCAGACACCACAGGGTTATATCGGAATAAATGGAAGGCATTTTTCCTCTTGGTTTCTATGGCCAACACACACATACACACACAAAAGCCCCCTTACGGCCTAAGAGATATCAGTGTTCCCCTTTCTGTGGCTTTTAGCACACCGGTCATAGATCTTATTCATGGGCTGTATTACCTTATCGCGGTCTTGGCTTTAATGAGACATAATAAGGGGGACATTTTGTAGCAACACGCAGCTCTTTTTTTATTTGCTGAACCGTATCTTTCTTTTTCTCTCGCTCTCTCTCTCTCTCCCTCCCACTCTCACCAGATCCCACTTGGAAGATGAATCATATCTCTCTCTCTCTCCATATGCTAAAGCCATGTAATTACAGGCCACCTTAAATACAACAAGTCTTAAAGCTGTCACCGGAATTACCCTGAAACAAGGCAGGTGGCTCTGTAACCAAGCTGTCACTGTTAAAATTAATTTATCATGAGACAGAGTTACAGGGAGGAGAGAAAGAGAGCTGTGAGATAATTTGGCAAAGGAAGGCAAGTGGCTGTAACAATGTGAATTGAAAGGGGACAGAATGACAAAATAATTTTGGAATCAAACAAAAAGCCTGGCCTCTGAAGGATGAGGTAGGATGTCTGGGCCACACGACACATCCCACACTAAAAGGCTCACCTGAATTTGTTTCTATTATGTTTCTAATCCACCATCACATTCCAGCGCAATATGTGCAGTGATTGCTGCCTCTGATTGGCTAAACTCTGTGTGATGTTGCAAGGGAGAGAACATGGCTATCAGACACAAAAATGTGTTTTGCAGGTATCTAAAATTGGGTATACAAGTTAAGCCCAGTTTTTGGGTTGTGTGTGTATCTATCCTTGGCTACTTTTGGGGAACAAATTTGTCCACGGAAGTTAGCTAAATGAGAAAAAATCTCCTTTTAGGGATATGTAGGGATGTCCTCATTTGAAAGAAATATAAATAAATAAATATTATTTAATATAAATATGACTGTTGTTTATTAAATAATAGTAATAATAATAGTAATAATACTAATATAATAATAATAAGTATTATTATTATTATTATAAAAATGCATAAAGATTACCTTTAGGTGATGGATTGGGGTTAGTCTATAATAATAATATTCTATATTATTTATAAAATATAAAGAGTCTATAGTATGTTCTCATTGTGTGTTTGTGTGGTTTGGCTCTGTTTCAGCTCCCCCCTCCTGGGTGCTAAAGGCTTTAATTCATCAGCAGGCTGCCTGATTGATCTGCTTCTCATGCCACTGCTGATGCTGCAGAGCGTGTGTGGACGGCTGGCAGAATAAAGAGTAACATTTGTGTGGCTGACTGTGAGAGTGGAGGGGACATTTTTTAAAACGTATTAATCGCCCTGCCTGATCAGGCCCTGAGTGCTGCAGACAGGCCCTGTCAAGAGACAGAGAGAGCGGGAGCAATTGATGGTCAATGCAATCGCATAAAGTCTCAAAGTCTCGTCAGGACCGCTACTCACGCCTACAATCACATCTATCGCTCTGTTCTCTGAAGAATCCACACACGTACAAACTCAAACACACTCGCAGTCAGCATGCATGAAAGAGCATACAGCTCTCTTATGATCATAATCGGGCAACAATATCAGCAATTCCCTGAACATTAAACAAACTCCATGAAGGAAAACCAATCTGTCATAGTTATGTTTTTCCTTCCCTCTCGATGTTATTTGTATTGTCCTCAAAGCTACATGATTAATACGTTATAATGGCAGAATTATTTCACTTTTCCCGGCTGCTTGTCTTTCTCCTTTTTTTATGAGACACACAATTCGGTCCTTAATTGCGGGGGGACCCAGGGAGGAATAGCAATGAGATAACCACAAGCCGAATTGCAATACACAATGTTTTCAGCCCATTTCCACAGAAATGGGCTGAAATACTGTATATACTATTGTGGTTATGCTACATCAGAGTTGGGCTGTATGGATAAGTGACGTTTATGTTTAAGACGTTTGTGGTTACCAATCAACTCCTTAGCCTGCCCTTGTGGAGTTAATACAGCAGTATGGACTGCCAGTATATAAATCATTTCAACAAAATTAAGAAAATCTAGAGATAAATTAGCAAAAACGTAGTATATACAGTATATCTAAAACACAAAAAGGAAAGCAAGTCAGACACATTAGCCCACACACATTCACAGGACTCCAATGCTAGGTAGTGTTGCATTGGTACAGAGTGCATGAATCTTAAAGGAAGAGGACAGTTTAAAAGGATAAGCTATTAATTACTGGGCTACAAATGCACCCCACAAATGGAACACACTAAGAAAGCCATTTCTGATTGAATGACCATTGACTGGGATGGGGGAAAAGGGAGGAGCCAGGGATGAGAAAGAGAGGGAGAGAGGGTGTGTGGTCTGGACTTTGCTGGCTCCTGGGGTGTTCTGCTACACTGAGGACAGCACAGGGGAAGTGAGAGGAGGGAGCCAAGGTGGCGAATGAGAAGGGAAGGTGACAAGACATCAGAGAGAGTGCAATGAATTATTTATAAGGCCAGTGATGGACAGGCTGAATAAGAAAGGGGGGGGGCAGTAGAGACTCTTTCACTCAGTGCCCTCACATATACACTCACCCAGACAGATACACACACAAGCCACCAGCTGTTATGAGCCCGACCGGAGAGGTAGGGTGATGGTACTCTTTGATTTTAACAAACCCCAAGCACAAGTACCGAGATTCAGAGATCATGAGGAGCATGCCTGAGCACATACATTTACCAGTAGGAATGGAATAGGCTCAAAAAGAAAATAAAATAAATAAGAGAACTGTCACCATTTTTCACAGTTCCTAGCCATAAGTAGACAGTATGTTTAACCTTAGTTCCCTTCCAGGGCATTGGGCCTTGTTCAGGGCACATGTGAGTGATGTAGTGCTGAGAGCTCGGAGCACACTTGACCGCTTTGTAGGTGTTGTGTGAGAACAGGGCCAAGGAGCCGAGAGGGCTAGAACTGGTTAAAGTTGGGATGATGAATATTTCACCCTTGTAGACGGGCAGTGGTTAATTTGTCATGTCCACTGGTTAAATGCCACCATTAGCATTGGGTCCTGTTATTGACGGGTGGAGGCTGGAGGCAGGGATGATGGATGCACAACAGCCCAAATCAGACAGTCGGCTCATCACGTTGCTGTATCGACAGAATATTATTAACACTGCATCAGAGCACAGCTACAACAGTTTTAAGAGCTAGAAAAGACCCTTGAGGTGGACATACATTGATACCCCAATGTGCACACACACAAAGCTGATCATTTACATACAAGTTATTACTACATGACAAGCTTAAATTAATGTTCCAGGTTCAATAGAAGTTAAGCCTAATCGACAGCATTTGTAACATATTGTTGATTACCAAAAAAAAATTACTTTGATTCGTCTTTGATTAAAAAAAACAAAGATTGCAGTTTCAGTAATATACTTAAAATAGAAGTGAATTGGGCCAGTCCATAAGCCTTAAAATACAAACCATTTTAAAAGTATAGTCTCAAGACATAAAAATTATATAGGTTAACTTGATTTTAGTGTAATAGAGGTGTAATAGCATTAAAGGTTAATTCTTTGGCATTTTGTAGCGTTTGGATGGTAGAAAAAGAGAAGGAAATGATGGCAAGAAGATTAAAACTCACGCCACCCATATGAGCACCATGAGCTCCACATGTTCGAGTGTATCTGCTAACTGCTAGGCCACAGCTCCAACCCAATTTAACTATTTATGAAGCAAAACCAAACCCTGTAAAAATACACTTATAGGATAATCAGTTTTACTATACATTACTTCAATGTCCTTTTCACTCATTCATGTATTTAACTTTTTGTGTAACCCTTTCCAACCCCTCTTGGCGGTACAGAGCTGTGAGTGTGGGTCATATCAGTGCTGTTCTAACAGCAGCAGGTAAACCCCTCCCCGTGCTTCACGCCTTGCCATTACCCTGCACAGCAAACCCTGAGCCCCAACCAAAACATTTCCCACCATGTAATCTGCCTGAGGAACGCAGCCATCCCAGCCCACAAGTCTGGCCCAACCCTGCCAATTGAATGTTGCCACGGATATATCACCAGGTTGCCATGTGAGGCCATTTCTCCTCAGACACTTGCCACTGGTGTGGGCTCATAACATCCCTCCAGTTGTTACTGTGACATTGCTGCAAAGACAGACTGTTTTAAAAGCTCCACTTTACAGGCTCTTCTGCTATTCACATGGTACATACCTTTGTCTACATCCGCTCATGATGCAAACAGTCTCTTGCTGTTGTTATGAGAATTCTGTTGGAGTCGTAATAGTTTTGAACAGATTGCTTGAAAATCCACCCAGGGGGGAAAAACAAATCTTGTATTTCTTTGTGCATCATTCCGTGAAATACAAACACATCTGAGAAAACGAAGTGAAACATTCCATCGTGTTCGCCCTAGCTTGGCAAGTCATTGGTGGCAGGTTTGTTGAAGCCTGACTGAACAAACAGTCTAGTCTCAAAAACAACCCTGTCTTCATTGGTGCTGTGAGAAGACCATATCTTTTTCTATCTTCTCTTGCTCTCATTCTTTCAATCCATCTGTATCCATGTCCCTCTATTTCTCTCTTTCCTCCTGTCTCTCTCTCTCCCTCTCTCTCTCTCTATCTCTCTCTCTCATGGCTTAGGCCAGTGTACTGAAAGATAGTCCCACACTGAGAGGTATTGGCCCTTCTCTCCTGATACTGCTTGTTTGTACAAGCTTGCTTTGTTTTCCTCCTTTCTGTGCCACAGATCTTTGCATCTTGTCAAGACTCCCTTTGTATCTGAAGGGACTAGTAAACAAAAGTTAAAGGAGTCATGCATGGATTAGCCCAGCTAAGCCCCAAAAAAGCTAAATGGACACACATGCAGGCCCAAAAAAGGAGCAAAGTAAAAGCAAAGGCCCCACACGAGGAGCAAACACGCTGTCATACATGTACAGAAAAATGGTCTCATGTGGTGAAAACTTTAAAGGGTTGAGCAGAGGAGGCTGGTGCCTTTTGATTATTTGCACTTGTTTGATGTCCCCGCAAGAAGGACAGTGAGAAGACGTGTTTAACTTCTAGAAGAGAGCGTCATGCTGTGTCCAAGCTATACAACCACTATCACTAAACCCCACTCAGCCTGCCGCTTGTTAGACAGAGCACTGGAAAATCAATATATCTTTGAATGGAGGTCAGAGGGGTGGCTGCTTCGGGAGAAGTGACAGATTTGCTCTCTTTTGCTCTCTAAGTCCACCCCCTCCTCCTCCAGACTCAATTCGTTGGCTTGACTGAGCCCCCCTTCACCCCCGTTCCCCCATAGGAGTGGATGCCATGCATTCTGCAGAGGGGATGTGGTATTAGACAGCCCGTATCCAAATGGCACCCGCAGAGCCGTGTGAGCACGGGAGCCAGGGGCCGACATGACTACAGGATTACACAGCAGCAGGTGTGAAACACAGCTTAACTCACAAAAGCACATATACGCACACACTCAACTCATGTCAGACAGGAAACGGAGGCCCAATAAAGAACAAGTTCAGATTAGCCCCTGCTCTCCACTTTTAGGTGCCATTTTCAATTGCGACAATTTTCAGCTCTGAAATTGTTGGGGCCCAGGTCTGCAGGTGCACAGCCACCATGCTGAAAATGGCCGACTGAAGGGGAGCAGTTAGGGCCTTTGATAGTGGGGAAGAGGAGGGGGTCTCTGGTTAAGAAGATTTTTGACCCCCGTGGAGGAGATGCGGTCAAAGAGCATTGGTGCTCTTTGATGTGTCACAAAAATAAACTTGCTCTCATGGGCTGTGAAGAACACAGCCAGGCTTGTAGAAATATACAGACAGGAAGACCGCTCAGTGCATCAGATCACACGTAATCACTATGTCTTCCCTGTCCAATACTGTATGACTCACACTGAGTGGACACAGAAAGGAACAAAGAATGGTAATGAAAACAGTGATCTAATAAATCAATAGTCAACCTGCCACCAAATAAGCAAAAATGGATGACCGCCTCAAACTTGTCAATTACAATTTTTTTACTCTAAGTAATAGTTATTTACTCACTGTCGTTCCAAACCTTTCAAAAGGAAAAATTCTGACAGTTTTTACTGGTCAATCATTACAATGCAATAACAATGAATGGGGGCTATGGTGTTCAAGCTTCAAAAAGGACACAAAAGCAAATGCAACAATTTTCCTTCTTCAAAATTTCGCCTTTTGTGTTCCATTAAAGAAAGAAATTCATAAGGGTTTTGAACAACACAAGTTCATATTAATTTCTGTGTGAACTATTCCTTTAAGAAACATCAACATTAATTACTATTACATTTTTTATAATAATTTTTCTTTTTCGAAACTGTAATATTTGGGGTGTTTTCTTTCCAGTATAGTTCAATTCAGATCTTGAAAGATGGAGATGCTAAAATACTGTAATAGGCAACGACTGTGGAACAATGATAGCCTGAAAAGCATATGGCTCAATTATAGCACCCTGCCAACTGACAGGATAATATGACCATGGATCCATGCTCAAAAAATGAAAGGAAGAGTAAAAAGGAAGAGGGAAGGAGAGACAGAGAAAGAGGGAGGGAGTGGAAAAGAAGAGGAAAAGCCCATTTGTAATGTATACTACAGGAGGTATTGATGATTGCAATTATCAAATAGCTGTTTTAAAAGGCCATTGATTGGTGTCATTAACTCAGTGAGTGTTTACTGATTGCTGCATTTGCATGATCACTCATGCTGGGAGCTTGTGCGTCTGTTCTGATTAGCCCTGAAGAGGAGTGGGCCATCAAAGGAAGGATAAAAGCACACACACCTCCAGCTGTCAGTGAGCATGTGGACACGCACACAGAATTACTCCAGATATGCATACACAGTATGCAAAGCACATGTTACAGGGATAGTTCAACCAAAAATTTTATTTTTGTTACCATTTATTTGTTCCAAACCAGTATGACATTATCGTACAATGACAGTAAACTTGTGGCTAAGTCAAACATTCTGGGTTTGGAACCATATCAAGGTAAATAAATGATGACAGAGTGCAATATTATTTTAATAAAATATATATACAATTGCAGCATGCACACACACACACACACACAGAATTCTCAAACTTACACTGGCTGGCACTTGAAACACTTATCTACTCAGGGCTACTGTATTCAATTATGTCAAAAGCCTTGTCAGGACACAACTGAGAACTACAGCATAACCCATCATGATAGCAGAAAGGGGGATAGCGATCTTAAGTGCCTACTTAAACAGTTTTCTCCCAGGCAGCCTGGCAGAAAGCCCACCCCCAAACGGTCCTCTTTATTGGTATGTAAAAGCCCAGCTTCAGGGGCCTGACCAGACAGACCAGCCTGACAACTGCAGGAGCGTTTTGGCTTCCTAACTACCCCACAGTCCGGCCCTTTCACTAACCTCATCCAGCCAAGGCAACCAGCTGCCACCGTGCTCATATCAGAGGGCCGCCTCCTGTCACCACAACAAACAAACCCCAATAGACACCACACAACTACCCACTCAGAAAGAGAGACAGAGGGAGATAGAGGGATGGAAATTAAAGTGCTAGAGAATTAAAGAACGGGTTACACTAAATACAAAACAAGTTAGAAGAAATAGGTATGAAACCAAGAGGGGGAGATAAAAAATGGAAAGTGTGACTTTCAAGCGAATCATTTAAAAAAAACAAAAAAGGTATTTGTTCAAAAACAATAGATATACTATTCAAAATTGCACTCTCTGGACAAATGGACACTTTCTGGTTGTCAAACGTTATAGAGCAAGTCCATAGTTAATGTGATGAACTAAACATGTGGTTACTCCAATATGGATGTATGAAGTCAGTTCCCCTCAAGATAACACGTGTCCTAGCAGAGTGACCACAGGTGTAGTTACATTGAGAAATTACCATGAGACTAGTTGGATAAAACGAAAAAAGGAAAAGTTGGTTCCAAGGAAAACTCAAGCATCATCTGTTTGCAGATGGCAATTGATTTTTTATTTTTTTATCTAATGCAATAAAATTCATACATTGTTTTGTGTGACTTAAAGGAATATTGAGGATTCATTCCAAGTTCATTCAACACCATTTGTGGCATAATATGGATTACCACAAAAATATATTTCAACCTTTTCTTTAAAAAAGCAAAAATCAAAGTTACAGTGAGGCACTTACAATGGAAGTGAATTTGGCCAATTTTTGTAGGGTTTAAAGACAGAAATGTGAAGCTTATAATTTTATACATTGTCTATACTTTTGACATAGTGAGTTACCAGATTGGCCCCATTAACTTCCATTGTAAATGCCTCACTGTAACCCATATTTTTGGTCAACATAATAATAATCAATATTATACTACAAATGCTGTCAATTGAGCTTAACTTGTATTAAACCCAGAATAGTCCTTTAAGTGTCGAGAAGCTTACCAATCCTTTTTGGGGGCCACTGTATATACGTTGTGGTTTCAGAATTTCTCCTGAACTCTCACTTCTCTCAATCATTTCATCTCGCTTTTGGTCTCAACCACACTTTTTTCAGAATAAATCCTTCCCATGTACACTTCAAAAACAATAGTGTGGTCACACCTGAGAGTAGGCGAAAGTATACTCTCACTTTCTCCAGCACAGCTGTAGCTTAACAACACGTCTCTGAAACGTAACCGCAGCGACAGACGCGATAGTCGCCCAAGTCACATGGTGCACAGACAGTCAGGAACAGTGACTGCCATTGAATCTAAATATGAGCTAGCTGTTGCGAGAGGATGCACAATTAGAATGCAGGATTGGATCAATAGGCATGCTGACAGATGGATTACTAAGGTAAATAGATGATACATGCTGCTAAATAATTAATCAGACCTCTACGAGTGCCTGGACAGAAAGTGACGGAAAGAGGGAACAAAATGGCAACACTTTCATATGTGTGAGGGCTATTGGCATTCTGAAGGAGCACGCAGTGTCTCCATGCAGATTCTCCCGGGCCGCCTTTCCGCCCCAGGTCTCGCCGACCAGTAATGAGCAATGATTACACATATGCGGCATCTCAGAAGTAATAAAGCAGAGCTTGAAGGTTCGTTAGCACCCAAAAGCAAACTCCAAACAACTACAGGTGTAAGGGCTAACATTTCTAATGTTCGGCGGGGAGCTCCACTTACATTAAAGACATTTCTCATGCAAGATGTCGTTGTTTTAATCCTTGAGTGCCGTGATAGCCATCTGCAACTCCCGGAGCTGCCAGAAGCCCTCAACACATCTCGGTCGGTAATCACTTCTGTTCAATAATTCACATTTAAGGGAAGCAATAAATATATATAATATGTGTGTCCTTTAGCCAAGCCGGCTTTTTGGAAACAAGTCTGTCACAGAAGACTGCACCCGCACAAGGAGAGAAGATTAGATTACGGAGGGAGTAAGAAAGAGAGAGGAGGGGTGAAGCAAGAGACAGGGAAGGATAAAGAGAGTGAATCTGGGGTGGGCCTGCTCTGCTCTGGGTGGTGAACCTGTTAGCGAGAGTGAAGTTTTATCCCCTTCCTCTTTAAGGGACTCTGGGGGAAGAGACTTTTCAGCATATCTGAATTATTCCAGGATGGGCAGAAGAAGGGGCTGGGGCTCATCTGAGGTTTGAGCCTGATATGAGGCTGTTCCTGGTTGCCAGTGGCACAGAACTAAACTCTGGCCTCTCTGATGATGACGGCCTGCTGTGCTCTTTCTGCGGTACCGTGACCATCTCCCTGACCCCGAGGCATCCATAGAACGGAACTAGTGCCAGCTGTGCGTTTCTACAAGACTCAGCGGACTGCTTTCGACTCGATTTTATAGTAAAGTGTGACATCACCACAAGGCCCACATCCAGGCCATGGGAAAGAGCCTGACCTAGAGCCTGAGAGACTGGTGCATATCTATGAAGGACAGAACCCCATATTCAGCTGTATGTACAGCTCTGCCAAAAGCTTACATCCATGAATGGATATCATTTAGGTCATAATGTATTGCTCAATTATTTTCAACCACAAATAAATCAGAACAAGCTATTCAATTTCATACCAAGCAAGAGCTGTGTTTGACAGGCTATAAAGAGCTACTGTATATTCATGAGTGTTGTGCAGTGAGGTACAAGATCATCACGGTTTACGTTCATTCACTCGTTCACTCTGATCCCAGCTGTTAATCTGTAGAGGATGCCTGCTCTCATCTCATTTTCCCCATTAATTTCTCTGATAGTGGCTCCACACACCAGCCTGTGTCCAATTCAAGTGGATCTGCCAACAAAGCTCAGACAGGAAGCGCTAATTCTTGATCTGCAACAATGGACCAGCCCAGAGCTCCCTTACACCACACAGTGCGCAAGGTCATGCCCTGCTACACTGACACCTGCTGTCTTTTGCCAAGAGTGGGAAGTAATTCTCATTACTGCTTCTAAGAGGCAGATAAATAACTACGGTGAAGGGTGTCATTTTTGGGCTACTAGTACCACCGAACAGAATTGCAAAAATAATGACTGTTTTCAAACAGATGGTCCCACCCCCTTGAGCCAGTGTTTCTTAGTCAAGCTGGACAGAATGCTCAAACAAACAGAACAATGTTTTTATAAAGCTACAGTGTTTACATTGTTTGAGGAAAGCATACATTACATATTAATAGTTGTCTCTGGAGATAGGAGGTATTTTAACATGATAACCAAAAATCACCTTTTTGATAGAGAAGATGATATGTTGATTGATAGCATATGATAAAGGCCTGAATTTGTTGCTTTACTATGCTATTGTGATTGAAGAAAAAGTGTAAGGTGAGTTAGACTAGAACATAGGAGATAAAGGGATGAAAGACATAAAATAAGAGTGCAAAAAGGGACCGAGGAAAACAAAGCTCAAAAGAGTTGAAACTTTAAGGTGGATGGGGTACTGTCAGTGAGGCCACATGAGAGGACAAGGCTTTTAACATCTGGGTAAGCACAGACGAGCCACCATTCTGCAGGCTAATTATTAGAACACTCTTACTTAACTTAACCTCACCACTAGACCATGACAGAGAGAGGGAGGGAACAGGAACCAGAGGAGGAGTGCAGAGGGAGGGGAGGGGGATATTTCTGCTGGGATGACAAAGTTGATCTCCTTAACTCTTTACCTGCCGGACATGAGTAACAATAGTGTCTTGACATCTTGAAGGCATTTTTTCAATAAAAAAAAAAGTGTTTTTCTTCCTTTGTGAATTAATTAATGATTTCTTTATTGACCAGTAAAAATGTTTTGTTTGGTAACTTAAAAAGTGTGCTTCATGTGTTAACATCTAAATTAAGTGATTACATTGAATCCAAAAATATTTGTAAATATGACTGAATCAACTTGACAACATCAGGTTGCATCAACAAAAAAGGGTTAAATCAAGTCAAAATAATCCCATAACCCTCCTTATGTCTTATGATAATGCATCCTCCTTTTGTCCTTTGGGTCATGTTTGACCCTAACTGATCACTATTAAAAATGCATAAATTGTTGATTAGTGTGTACAGTGGCATTAACAAAAATAATTATTGTTATAAAATGTATTGTGGTCCCAAAGTGTATAATGATAAGGAAAATGAACATTTATTGAAAATTAATGGAGCAACATAATGTTAAAGGAATGTTTAAAAGTTTAAGTTTTAAAGCTTGGCAAATATTTGTAAACATGTCTCAATTCATGTTTATTTCAATCACTTTTGGCATTTCATAATATCTCAAATAAATTACAAACATTTCTAATTTAATCTGCTTGAAGAATATCAACAGTGTGCATTTTAGAGTTACAATTTTAGTACATTCCTATTTCATAAATGAATCTCTATTGCCTTTTCAAGAAGTCAAAATGGGCTGCTTTTCCATATCCGTTGCAACAAATACATTCCTTCCTAATAGTGTCAAACAATTAGTTGCAGTGTCACAGGGGGTTAGGAAAGTTCTGTAATAGTTATTTCTGCCATCTAATGTTTTAGGAGACGATAACACCCAATAGGTATTTTACTTGGGGGACCTTTAGCCCCATTGTACCCTATCATATAAAATTATGTTAGTAAATTATTTACAAATATATTACCAGTTTAAAACTGTGTATGTGTGTGTGTGTGTGTTTGTGCAAAAACCTTGTTTGAGAGAAAAGTCTACATTTTGTGGAAGATGCAGTAGCTGACCCAGCTAAGCAGGCGGGCAAGCTAGAGAACAGTATGGGACTAGGGGCTAAATTTGATATAGATGTCAATAGGGGGGTTAAAGGGATCCCAAAATAAATCTTACATTAGGACTGAGCGATTAATCGAAATAAAAACAAAATTGCGACATGATGTAGTTCAATAATAACTATTTATTAAATAAACAAATGTAATTACATTTAATTTTTTATTAAATAAATAGTCTGCATGCGCTATTCTCTGTAGTGTTACACATCCTCAAAGCACACGTGAGATTAGAGTGTGTTATAGTTACATCGATATAGATTCAGTAATTGCACATTTGTGTAATTTCAAATATGCTTGGCCACTAAATGTTAATGTCCAAATCTAGGAACCTCAAAAAAATGATATTTTGTGGACAGAGGGGATGAGAGCATTTCTCTGCATTAAAAGGCAATTGTCAACTCTACTACTTCCGACAGTGTACCGCCAAAATAAAAACTTCCACCAAAATAAAGACCTGCATAGCTATGCCGCATGCAGGTTAACAAAATATTACATAAAAATTGTACTGTTTTACAAACATAAAAGCATTTGTTGTTGTTAATTTTATACAAATATTTATTTCCATAACAATTTATTAATTTCTTAACTTAATAATAACTTATTATTAGGTTCCATAAAATAATAATGAAAAGTGGGCTGAGATCCCACCCACATCAGTTGACAGAAACAGGTGCACAGGAAATAGATACAATGAGAAGTGTATGTGAATCAGTTTAGTTTTATTTTTCCTTTATGTTTCATTGTATTTTTTTAGTCTGGTTCTTTTTAAGAACAATATGAACTGTATTTCTATTGGCAGTAGACCATGTTTGCCAATGAATTCATTTTGGTCCTAAGCAAACACTTACTATTTTTATTAATTATTAATAATAATCATATTGCAGTCGTACACATTTTCAAAACAATCAGAGTTAGATTTTTGGTCGAAATAATTCAGCCCTTAATAATTTCATAAGTTACTCATCCTCTTTTTCCAACCTGTGAATGGAAAAAAAGAGATGTTAGACAGAATGTTAGCCTTAGTCACCATTTATTTTCATTGCAAAGACAGTGAATGGTGACTGAGATTGACCACTTTCTCTAACATCTCCTTTTTAATTTACACCTAAAGTAATTTAGGTTTTGAACAAAATGAGGATGGGTACATGGTTAAAAAAAAACTATTTTGGGGTGAACTATACCTTTAAGGTAAGAACTGCACATATACACTTTTTTTGTCACTGTGTTTGACAATAACATATTTCCCTTATTATGATGTATCCTGGTGTATTTGCGATTTACTACTTCCGCTGCAACTGTTTTCCAAAGTTTTCAATACATCCGAAAGAAAAACATACATAAACACGCCACTGACATCTGCTCTCTGACAAAAAAGAGGTAAAAAAAACCCAACAACTGTGTGTTTTAACAGCTGTCAGTGCACACTGCTCTTTAGAGCTTTTGAAAGGAAAAAGACAGCAGAATAACTATACACTCTGACAGATCTGTGCGGCCCAGTCGAAAAACATAAAAACAAAAATCAATCATGCAGACAGAGTGGGAGAAAGAGTGAGAGAGAGAGAGAGATCAGGAGAAGGAAAAAGAGACAGAGAAAGAGCACCGGCAAATAATTAAAGGCCCGAACACAGTGGCTGACTGGCATTTACAAAGCCAGATAGAGACAGGGATACGCAATGCAAAAAATAACTATGCTAACACAATACATCTCAGTGCTACTGCTCAGCAGCGTGTAAATTAGAGCACAAGTCCCCACCAGGTTTGCCGTAACAATATCTCCTTGTGATTGACGCATTCAGGGAGGACATGGGAGAATCTTTTAACATGTGTTGATGTGTGCTATAATCTGTGCTCTATATCGACCTGAGCAAAAATCATTTGAAGTTCAGGATGAGCGTACAGAGATAGCGGTAGCTCCACAGGGAAGGACGGGTGGCCGGTGGCACTGCTTTAAGGCCTGATTGCCCGAGCAGCTTACTGCTGGGGTGGTGGGGGTTAAGCACGGAGCTACCAGCCACCCAGTTCCCCTAAATCAGCAGGGATTTATGAAGACAGGCCCACACGGCTCACAAGCTGGTCACGTCAGGAAGGAAGCCTGTGTGGCTGTACTCTGTTGTCTTAAGGATTTTTTCCCTTTTATTTCAGCTGCTCAGGAAGGCAGCTGCAGTCTGCATTTCAGCTCACAGCGCTGCTGATTGCTCATCCCCTGCATTTTATTATTTTTTATCTTTCATCTCTCTCTCCCCCATTCCTTTCTGTCTCTCCATCTCTGACATGCTCTCATGTCTTATTTTTTCTCTTTCTCACAAAGGAATTGGAAATTCAAAAGACAGGTTACACTGTATCAGACTGCCTCTGTTTAGCACATACTCCTGACAAACCTAAATACACGTACATGCTTTCCTTCTGGATATAGTGCTGTAATAGCTGTCCTGCTCAACTCTGCCATGCTAATGTGTGCAAGGAGAAAAGGCAAACAAACAAGCACCAGCTGTCTCACACACACACACACACACACACACACACACACACACACACACACACACACACACACACACACACACACACACACACACACAAATAAACATGTCCACACATACACAGATACACACTGCAATCGGACGTATGTACAGTGGAGTCCAAAGGTCTGAGATCACTATTGAAAATTCTACTATTTAAATTTTTCGAAATTAATACTTTTTTTTTTCATTGCAAATTATATTATTAGCATGATAATTTGTGTAAAAAATGCACACAAATGTAATGAATTTTACTAAAGTTTGTGCAAAACCTGATGATCCATGTTATCCCAGCATAATTTGAGAATGTTCCAAAGAGCATCTTGTGTGCTTCAATAGAAGCAAGGTAATCTGACCTTTTGTACAAAAGAGTTAACATGATCACTAATTCATTATTTGATTAGGGACCTAGAGGTTGTGCAGAATGGTATATATTTCTTATTTATTTAACATCATAATGCTTCTTTTTGTATTATTTTTTTAAATCCTCTTTTTTATTTTCAGTTTTAAATTAGAGGTTGAATCCCAGAATTTTAATGTGGTCTCAAACGTTAAGACCTCCTGTGCATACGAACAAAAAACATGGATCCAAATCACATGCAGCATACTTACAGATACAGTAACAATGTAAAAAAGCATGTCAGTTAATCTAAAAAAATCTATTTCATGTGGTAACATTAAATTAACTGTTTGATTGAAGAGAAATTATTTTATATTAATAAATGAACCCCAATACATTAGGTTACATCAAAATTATGAAAGTAATTTGCAATGGTCAAATCATGTAGAAATAGCTCCATAAGGTAATAACTGAACTTTTTACAGTTCCTCATAACCATTGGAAACTGTATGCTATGATTCTCTAGATGTCACCTATTGTAAGTATTGTAACTGAATAATCTGAGATATAAATACCCACAGGGTGAGGCTGTCGTATTACATGTCTCTGCAGAAATTGTGTCATGATAGGACTTCATGCTGTGGTTTACTGCTCACCAGCATGGAGGCTGAGAATCACACTGGCTGCTGTATTGTGCAGATTTGGAGCTTAACACCCCCTGAGAGAGGACAAGGCTCCTGAAGTGACAGCCAGTAGCACGGTACCCAGTCAAGGGGAACCCAGTTTAAGTCTCTTCTAGAACACTGGTGGAAATTCAATTGCATTAGAGCCCTTGGTGGGCCTAAGGTTTAATCTAATTAGATTCAGCTTCAAAAGAGAGAGGAAGAGAAGGAGAGAGGCAGAGAGTGAAAAGCAAAACTGTCTCCCACTCTCCAAATCATTGTATTTTAAAACTCCCTCTCTTCATTCCACAGAGAGCGGACTGAGGTTTTCCTATCCCTTCCGCCACTGTAATCCCCTCTCATTTCAGCAATAGAAGCCGCTGCTCTTATCTGATAGTATGAATGTCAGATTACAGCCCATTGAGAGACTTGGATTATACTTGGATTGGCCACCGAGAGCCACTATCTGCTCTTAATCTGATCTGAAGGTGAAGGTGTTATAATCCCTCTACACGAATGGACCAGCACAGTATTGCTGCTTCCTGTACGGCTGGCAGTTCAAAAGCGCTAATGTGGAAGTCTTGAAGAGAGCTCTCAAATGAGACCCCCTCAGAGAGGAAATTCTAGATGAGATACTGGACACAGTCTCCTCTAGTCTGTCTCTCTTCCTCCCTCTCACTCCTGCCTTCCTCTCTCATTTCTTGTTGGGTGTCATTCATGGTCCTGCCTGCCTGCGTGCTGCTGTTTTTATCGGATCAGTCTCAGCTCGCCGCCCTTGTCTTTCATCTGTTCGATCAAGGGTGCTTCCATATCTCCCTCTCTCTCTCTACATCTCTGTTTCTCTCTCTTTGCTCAAAGAGAGTAAGCGGGTTAGAGAGTGAGCGATTGAAGTGAATTCTGTATTTAAAAAGAAATAAATAATAATATATATATATATATATATATATATATATATATATATATATATATATATATATATATTAAGATTTAAAAATGTGAAAGTTTAAACATATAACATTTTGAAAGTTTGAACATTTGTAATTTGAAGATTTGAGTGAGAGATCTTACATATAAAATGTGATGAAGAAGAAAAAATTTAAAAGTTGTGCTGCTGAGAAAGAATTAGGAAAAGCCAGGGCAGCAGAGAGTCACATAAAACAAGAAATATCAAATCAAGCTGTATAAAGAAAGCAGAGAACGCATAGGAAAAGAAAAAGAAATAGAGAAACCATTCAGCAAGACCTTCAACTCTGCATTCAAAATGACCAGACAAAATAATGAGGCCTCACATTATGAGCTTGTTTAAATGAACACCAGAAAGCTGTTTTTGCGAAAAATCTGCTTAAGATTCGAAATCAGTGCACTTGTTTACACATGTTATCGGCTTTCTCTTTACTCCCATATACATGCGGCTCACTCAGTAGGCATCTGAGAAAGACTTCACTATTTTATTCTCTGTTGCTTCACCTTAATTCCAGAAATTCAAGAATTGTTGCCGTGTTTGTTTTCTTAACTTTAAATTTCGACCTGCAGAGAAATTGCACTGCAAAAGTGGGGTTGTCCTTTTACGTAAAACTCTGGTATTCCCCCAATGTACTTAATGTACTTGAACACATATTTGCAGATGTGAGGGACAGTAGTTGATATTTTAAATTGGTGTGTAAAAATGGGTATAGTTTATAATGTATGTGCTTTTTTCCTCCACTGTACTCTCAGAAATATTGAATTCTTTCCACTGTGTTGACTTGGTAATATGATGTATGGCTCCATCCTATGACATTTGTTATCTGGTTTGTTCCTAGCACACGCACACTCTTCAAGTGAGGTCACAGTCTCTCCAAAACATACACTTGTGTGCATACTTAGCCACACTTTAGCTAAATCTGTCAAAACATCACATTTGGGACATTCAGAGGTGTATATAATTGATTAATAAATAAAGTGAAATATACAATTTCCTTTCATTCCAAAAAATTCTAAAACAATTATATTCTAAAGATTAATAAAAAAAATAAAATCTATTAGGGGTATGGTTTGTGTTGTATAATAATTATAATTAGCTTTAAATAATCAGAAGTTTATGAAAGGTGCACATTTAGATAGATAAGTAAACGTGTGTGTGTGTGTGTGTGTGTGTTTGTGCCTCATAAGCTTAGTAATTGCCTTCTCAAATTATAATTACTAACAAAACCAAAAAGCTCTTTTCATTGGTTAACACTTGTGACTCACATTTAGTGAATAAAATTATTTCATGGCAGAACAGGGTGTGAGTGTGTGTGTGTGTACGGGTTTGGGTGGTTTGCAAGGGCATTGTTTTATGTTACAAACTGGTAATTACAAGTGTATTATGTTATAAATGTGGTTTATGAGAACATTTCTAGTGTCCCCCATAATTCAAATTGCATAAAAAAAAATACTAAACAATGTTTTAATATTTACAAATGCAGAATGTTTTTGGTGAGGGTTAGGGGATAGAATTTATAGTTTATACAGTATAAAAAACATTATGTCTATGGAGGGTCCTGGTAAGGATAGATGCACCAACATCTGTGTGTGTGCATGCATGCGTGCGTGTATGTGTGCGTGGGTGTGTGTGTGTGTGCGTACCAATGTTTTCACTGGGACTGTATTTGAGTAAGAGTGGTCAGGTTGGATTACTACCGTAATACCACTGGGCTTCCGCTCTGCAGAGGTCTTATGAATCTGTGCACACATTTCACATTTCCTCACCTTCAAACGTGCATACACACTCATACACAAGCTCTCTCACCAAAGAAAAACCTCAATTTCATTTATGAGTTTTATCTGTGGAATTTATCTGCTCTGTAGGAGCAGCAGGGCACAGTCTCTAAACATTCCCCAACAGTTTGACTTGTGACATGGGACACACTTTCTTCATTATAGGGATAATATGTCACAGCAAGACATTTAAGGGGTAAGTTGTGCTAAAAAAAATGGCTAAAAACCTTGAAGCTTTGGTGACATTTATATTGACATTTGGGTTTTTGTTTCAAATAATTAACCTTATTAATTTAAAACTGTATGGGTAAAATTTTAATTTGTTATCAAATGTTTTTTTCTTTTATGGCTCAATTTAATTAATATTTTTGCTATGTTATGAGTTAGGAATTAGCTTATCATTTTAATAATTAAATCAGACTACAATTAAAAAAATATCAGCATAGTCTCAGTTATTGTAATATAATGTGAATATGAGATTCAGTAACTAGCTTACATAGAATAGCCAGCAAAATAAACAGTTTCTACAGCAAAACAAAAATGGGTATCAAAGAAATGTGTGTTATTGGATATGTGCACAAGGGGGAAAAAGTGTTTAAATAGTTTATGTTATTTAAGAGAGTATTGATGTTTTGTGTCGTGATAAAAGTGCACTTTGTTTAAAAAGTAAAAGAGTACTCACAGCGCTCAATGCGATCCTCTGGGCTGGATGAGGTCTCCCGGTCTGACAGCAGGCCGGACACTGCAAAGATCTTCTTCCCAGCATCTTCTACAGCTTTGAGAGCACTAGGTGAACTGGAGGGAATATGAGCCCCGCCAAAGTCATACTCTTTCCCTTCTGCGTCTGAGTAGCGCAGGTGCGGAGAGGCATCAGCCTCCAGGCAGCCCTTCAGTCGCTTGGCAGGGGTGAAGGCAGACTGGTATCCCCCTCCAGCTCCATCACGATCCTCAGGAGAGGCGAAGGGTCGGAAGGCCCCGACGCCACTGTGGTTGAGCATGCTTATTGGGGAACAGTCTAGATTGGGTGGGGCAAACTGGTGGTGGAGGTGGAGGAGAGATGGAGGGAATTCCCTGTTGGGGAAGCCTGGCGGTACAGCGCCCTGTCGGTGGTACATGGAGGCGAAGGTGTAGGAACCGTTGTTGAAGGGGAGGTGAACGTCCTTCTCCACGGACACTGGCACGCCAAATGGGCGAGGCTGCTGGCAGGGGATGGAGGCATCACGGCTGGCCTCCGCCGTCGATGCTAGCACCATTAGCGCTGGGGATGCTAATGGGTTGGGCAGATAGGAGGAGCTCTCCATTTTAAAAGCCGCCCGGTGCAAGTCCATTTTGGTGATTGGGCTGGGGTTGGGCTTAGGTGGGGTAAGGGGTGAGAGCAGGGGGGTGTGGGGAAGGGGTGGAGAGAAGAGAGACGGGGTAAAGGGTATGGGCAGAATGGTGCAATCTCTTCCGTTGTCAACTCTCTCTTGGAATCAGGTTCGCTGCAAGGAGTTTGGATCGCTATCACTAATGGCTCATCTTCAATGGTCCTCCACCTAAAGAAAGTTGAAAAGAGCAGGAGTTACATACCACTTCAAAAACCACTCTGAAACTCCTGCCTACTTTTCCCTCTCCAAAATAGAAAGTTTCTTTCCACAGATCTGAGGTTAAGATCACATATAAGCCTCTTACTCCATCTCCCTGTCTGTGGAGCAGAACGGCGTCTGAGGAAGATAAGAGCAGCGCGCTGATCAGATAAGAGCGCAGCCCTGCTCATGTGAACACCCTGGTCCTCTGCCTCCGATGGGATTCTCATACTGATATTGTATCAGCCTGCCATCTGCACAGGAAATTTGACTGAATGAATAAATTAGCCGCACTTTACTCCTTGACCCCTGCTGCAGCCAAACAGCCCGAGAAGCCCAGGAGGATAACGTTCACTGGTTGGCAAAAGTGAATTTAATGAGAAACGTTTTAGTGAATCTGTGTCTATTTGTGTGCTTTAGTGTGAGTCTGTCAATCTGTCATTCAAAAATCCCTTTAGGGTGACTCAAAAGTGACCGTCTTTTAGTTACATGGACACTTGAAGGTGCTGTAAGCGATTTTTTAATGGAAAGATATGCAAACATTTTTACCACTCCCTGAAAGATATTAATGAAATAAGTGTCCTGAAATATCTCACTGGTCTCTGTGACAGTTCTAGACTCTGTAAACAGCAAACAAAAAAGGTGTTCGCAGGACGCGGACAATGACGCTTTCTGCTTGTCAGTCATATTGCTCGTTTTCATGGTATTGTAGTTGCAGCGAAATATTGAGGCATAATGCCATTTTCATGCCTTGTTGCTCATAACAGTTGTCAGTTGAGGCCACTATTTTTATGCTGTTGTTTTTGAAATCCATCTCTGCTTGTGGTGGTGTCAATAAAGCTCATTTTGGGATCTTTGGAGTGCTGGTTTGGAAAGAGGAGGTGTGGCTATTCCAATGGCTCAGCTTGTTTAAAATTCTAGAATGGCTAAAATCGCTTACAGCAAATTACATGAAATTCACGAATGAGCATGTAGATTAATATTGATATATTTGGTTGTACACAGTTAATTAATAGTTTGCACAGTAAAAAAAACATTTTATCAAAACAGCATTTAAAAGGGTAAAATTTATGTAAACACTCTTTTATAGAGCATAAAGGGGAAATATGTATAGGAGCAGGTAGGGAAAACATAATTTAATCCATGCATCTGGAGAATGGCCTTTCTATACAGAGTAATTCAAACGAATGGGCCTTCAGACTTGTGTCATGGTGAGGCCATTTCAAATGCCACAGAATATTAGACACATAAAATAAACTCAAGGGGAATTTATCAGAGCTTTTTTTCAGATGTCAGCTGTCTAGAACACTCATTTAAATAAATGTTAAAACTCGATCTGCATGCACACTCACTGTGGCCCAGTAAAAAGAGCTTTACATTTTCACATACATGGCAGGGGAATGTGTGCCGCTTCCTGCCTGTACAAAACGAGTTACAAAACACCGCTTGATGCTGGCAAGAAGCCCAAGAATTGCATTACATTTCATCTTTTCACCCAGTCTAGTTGGGAAAATAGCACCTTGAAAATTATACCAGTATCAAAAGCCCCAGCTGTCGTTTTTTCTGTCTCTCACTCATCAGGGCTTCGCCTCTGTATCGAATCTCTCCCCTCAGATAACCTCTAAAAAATGAGTGCGGGTGGGTGTTGATAGCAAGGTAATACAGTGATAAGTACCTGGATATTTCAATTTTATTATCATTACCATCAGCGCAGTCAGGCAGTGTGAAACTGACAATCCAATAAAAGGACACAGGATACCCCCAATGGTGCACACGAGAGAGAGAATGTGGGGGCATAACTAGGCTGAGTGTTGTACAGATGTGCTAATCATTTCTGTGGCTGCGGCTGGTCTGCCTGGTGCCCCAGCTACACACGCACAAAAGCATGCACAAACTGAGAAGCCAGTGTCCCAGAGCAACCGGAGAGAGGGCAGTGAGTCAGCCTGACACACACTGACACGCCAGAAAGTGTGTGTGTGTGTGTGTGTGTGTGTGTGTGTGTGTGTGTGTGTGTGTGTGTGAGCACGAGAGAAAAAAAACAGAGTGGGAGAGGTCGTAAGGGGGTAGTACCACAACATCCAACACAACTCTAGTCTTTCTCTACTCCCTGATGGTTTTTTATTTCAACAAAATGAAACAATGTTTCTAAGCAAAATGCACAGCGGATCCAAGAAACCATTTTAAATGTCTCCAAATAAAATTATATTACAAAGAGTTCAGCATGAATAAATACATTCACTTAGCACTTTATTAGGAACACTACGGTCCTAATAAAGTGCCAGACATGGTCTTCTGCTGTTTTAGCCCATCCGCCTCAAGGATCGATATGTTGTGCATTCTGAGAAGCTATTCTGCTCACTTCAATTGTACAGAGTGGATATCTGAGTTACTGTGGCCTTTCTGTCAGCTTGAACCAGTCTGTCCATTCTCCGCTGACCTCTCTTATCAACAAGGCACTTCTGTTTAGGACTGCTGCTCACTAGATGTAGGGCCATAGCTAGTGGGGTAAAAGGTGTTGATGATTCTAGGGGCCCAAAGGTTCAGGGGGCCCCACAACAAATTCTAAACTGTATGTTTTAATAGGAAAGGGGCCCAGAGCAAAAAAAAAAGTCAGGGGGCCCAGATTACCTTGCTACGGACCTGACTGGATGTTTTTTGTTTTTGGCACATTCTGAGTAAACTCTAAACTGTTGTGTGTGAAAATCCCAGGAGATCAGCTGTTACAGAAACAATAAACCAGCCCGTCTGGCACCAACAATCATGCCACGGTTGAAATCACTGAGATCACATTTTTATTGCTCCTGACTCATATCAGCGTGATTTTATTCATTGCATTGCTGCCACACGATTGGCTGATTAGAAAATTGCATTAATAAGTAGGTGTACAGGTGTTCCTAATAAAGTGCTCAGTGAGTGTACTTTATCATCACTTTTTCATAAACATTATTAGAAAATAATTAATATTTTAGAATGATTAATATTATAATAATAAAATACCTCTGCAAGAAACATATTTGTGATAGAACCAAACAAAACATTTTGATTTGTTATCCAGTGGTGGAACATATACAAAAGAAAATGAAACTAAATAAATCTAACACTGAATAGTTACATGAATCTAGCATTGCATTTCCTTTCCAAATTACATTGTTATGATATTGCACTGTCAGTTACAGTTACGTGCAACGTCCTCTCTCTCAGAAAGTTAGTGATGTAAGGAATCAGAAAGGATATCCACGAGATACAACAAAGACAAATAAGAAGTTGTCAAGAATACATTTTCTTGTCGAAGCTCTGGGGAAGAGTGCAAATGAATCCAATTTCATAGAAAACAAACGACTGTCAGATTTGACTGCTGAGAGAAGAAGCAAAAAGTTTCGAAAGAGGGGTGTCATTCAAACTGCAACTCCTGCTCCTCTGCCTGTCTGTCAGTATATTTAGAGATTGTTGACAACCGTGAAAGTGCCACTCGTACATTTTATTACAGGACAGGGCAGACACTGTCATTCAATACCTTCAGGAAACACACACAGACCAAAACCCACACATCTCTAACTCTCTTAGCTAGACAACACACCATCTGAAAATACTAAAAATGGCAACAGTTACAAGAATGTGCATGACTAAAGGATTTCATGCTAATTGCTACACCAAATTAAGCCTTGCCAGCGATTTCACATGCTTTTTTTAACTTTAACTGAAATGCTTCCAATACTGTCGAAAAATATGATGTGGTATGAAGGCTGTTATGTATGCAGCTGCTAAAATGGAGAGCCCTCAAATTATGTTGCAGGAAATGACACAGTGTGGAGCACATTTTAACTACTTTACTCTTGAAAACTTCCCAAACACCATTGTCTGACGGGTCTTAGTGGCACTCCAACTCGTTATGTTTTTTAATCACACTGAAGGGTAAACTTTTGTTTATCTACAACCAGCTTCTTGAGCGTCCACTTGAAATGGCTGCCGTAAGGTAGACACAAACATGGTACTCAAGCCCCCCCTCCTCAGCTTGTCAATCAGGGTGCCGTGTTAAATATTTGTGGTGAGTCGTGTGAGGAGGGTAAAGGTGTCCTGTGTATCGCTTGGGCAGCACTTGCGTGGACAGCTCACTTAGTATTCCGAAGGAAGCGCTTTTGGACCGAAGGACGAAGGACTGTCGATATTATTGAAAATACAGTCATTCACTGTCAGCTGGCCTGCAAGTCCACACAGATAATATATCTTGCTGAATTAGAATCAAAGTCCTTGCAATATGAAATCTACCTTGAAACAATTCAATAATGTGCAGCAGCTGCATTATGAGACATAAAAAAATCTGAATTCGCATTCTGAAGACGCGAAAGTGAGATTTAATGACAGAGTGAGAATGCAGTGAAGGATAATGACACTTGGACATACAGCTAACTAAATCAATAACGATAGTACAAGCTGTGCCTCAACACTCCAGTTCACTATCAACAAATAAATTCCCCACAGTGTATATGACACACAATAAAACCCAGCAATAAATAGTGGTAATCAATCACTTCTTTATTGGATCTTATCATCTGCATTAGTATACTGAGGACCTGCCTCTAAACTTTTGCAACTTTTTTTTTCCGAGACAAAATTTGCACAATTTACTCTCGGAGTAAAAACATACACCATCCAGCACGAGCTGTCAACATAAGTGAGGATTTGCTTTTCAAATAAAGCTTTGCGGTAGACCCCGGGGAACATTGATTCATTGTGAACAAAATGATTTTCAAAGTTTCCTGTCTTGCCTGCCCTATTCATTTCAGGGGCTGATAGACTGTTTGTCTCATCCCACCCACCTTAGCCAACTAATTCCTCACTAAACCCAGATTATTTGCAAGGTGTCTGGATCCTCTGTGCTCGAGCCAGCACTGGACTGCAAAGAAGCCACACCACCCCCACTCTCCGCCCTTTACATTTGTCCACTGCTGCCTGCCACTGTGTACTGAGACAGAGAGAGAGACTTTACACTGTTTTGATTTCACCCGGTTTGAACACCTGTGAGCACACTGCTAGCCAACCAGAGGCTCGACAATAATACATAACAAAGCACAGTGAAAAACAGCCTGCCCAACACACTCCCAAGGTGAAATCGTCAGGATTTGTACGACTTTTCTAAATTTGGATAATTCGTATGATATCATGTGTCCTGACGGCAACTTGCTGGCCAGCCTGTAGTAAAAAACACAAGATAAATTTAACTAGCACTGTTAGACTTTTATTCCAGGATCAGTTCCTCAACATATATGATGGTGGTTTTATTACCTTTTTCTACAAAGTATGAAAATAAAATTAATTTAATGCGGATCCTTCTGTGTTTCTCTCAACATTCTTATATACAAATTTTGCATGAGTTTAGCAGTTGCTACATTCAGGAATAAACTATGAATAACTAAAGTATATAACATTTTCAAATATCTCCAGTGGTGAGATGAGCTGTGTCCCACTCATCGTCTAATGTTCCGTGGGAAGACAATAAGCAACATTCATAAAAGCAGATAGATATATGCCTCTTATTGATCCCGGGCAAATGCATTGGTAATGCCTTGTGGGAGAGGGTGTAAAATTAACTTATTCTACAGCACTAAAACTCACATTTAATGGACAGGTGGGTAAATAAAAAAGGGCAAATTACAAAAAGCTTTTGTTGACTGCAGTGCAGTATCTCTATCAGCTCAGTAGTTTCCAATGGAACAGTCACTGAAAGAAATCTCACTTTGAATTCAAATGAAATGCAGTGTTTTGTCTTTTTGCATGATATATAGACATTTGGTCTTTCGTTCATTTTCATTTCAGCCTTTTATTATATATGGAAAATATATAAAGTCATATAAGCTGTAAAACCGGCATTTTGAATAATAAAAAACATGCTTTCTGCACTTCAAAATAAAAAGAGTGCGCGCATGGCCAACGCCCCATTGAGTTTCATAGCCATGACTGAAGCCAAAGAAATAATACAAATTTCTTAAAGGTTATTATGAGTCAATTTAATATAGTAGTAATCAATTAATTAAATTTAAATAGACATGGAAACAGTAGTTTATGAGCGCGTTAACCTGTCCAAAAAAAATTGCATGCAGTTATATTATAATAGTTATAAAAGTATAACTCTAAATTATATGAATCTAAAATATATATTTAAATAGACACGCTAGTGCGTAAGGAAGAAATCGGTCATCAGTATTCAAAACCTCCATGTATCACAAGATTTTATACAAAGGCATTACTGCGGTTGGGGCTCTTTACCTAACAAACAAAGTATCTCACTCACCATAAAATTTCAAATGTTCCGCCTCGGGACTAAATAAAAAGGTACACGAATAGGCGTGTCTGCACGCTTCAAAACATAATGGAAGGGGACATGGTGAAGTTAGGCAATCCAAGCATTACACCTGATCATTTTCATCTTTATATAACCGTCCAAACATGTCACACACGCGCATCTGAACATTTCTGAAGCGACTTTTCGATGGTTTCCAAAGAATCCTTAGAAGGACACGGCCTTTCGCTATGCCCAAACAGTGTTATTAGTGTAGATTATTTTAATTGCATCCCGTCCCACCATCTGCATGACAAATGAGCTTTCAGTCAAGTGTTTATTAGCACGTGAAAACATAAACATGCGTGAGGGAGGGTGGATATGAGTTAACGGGGTTAATTCTGGTTTAATTCGTTTGAAACAGCACGCTTGTCGATAACACGGAATAGACAAAAGGGTAATCGAGCCGGTGCATTTGAGAAATGTGTGCTTAATTTACTTTCGGTGCGCAGTGTCGGGTGGATTTGTCTCTAGAACCCAGACCAGATTTTTATAGACGCATGGCTAATAATGTAAGTTGGAGCCGTTGCAGTTTAATGCGGCTGTTTAACGCTCGGTCTGTTTCCATCCTCGCTCTCTATATAGGAAGGATGCTCTCCTCTTCTCTTAACAGTTAACAAGAATAAAAATGTTGATTCCGCTTGCTCGCTCGCCGATTTTTTAATTCCACGCAGCGCACAAATCCAGATTAAAATAACTCTGGCCATTGATCCGGCCACTGGAATCGACATTAATTTTAGTTCACTTCTCACTTTGCAAGGAGATCGATGAGAAGCAATAACAACTGACATCGACGCTGAAAAGGATAGAAATGAAAAAACAGGGCTGAAAATCGAAACGCTGAAGAATAAAATCATCTGTGTTGTCTGTCTAAGCAGCTACTGCCATCGGGACAAGGTGTCTGATAATTCGAGGCATGACAAATAAATGTGTTCCTTCATGAGATCAAATATGAGTGAATTAAACTGATTGCACATTTGGAGTTGTGTGCAAGAGTGCAACAGGGTGCCATTCATTTATTTGTTTTTTTATTCATTCAGGTAAAAGTTATTATTTTAATCGATAGAAATAAGACGCACCCTAATTCAGAACAAATGTGTTTAAATTATTAACGGAATTGCAGTCTTTATATAGTGGTTTTGCATATGACCTTAAGTAAAATTAGAAGGAAAATGAATAACATATAAACATGAAATTGTATTAAGAAAATGCAGCATCTTCCACAAGGTTCCTCCGTATCCCACTGTCCATTTCCTAACATCGATCACTTTAGCTAATCATTCCAGTAGCAGCATCAATTAACACACTTATCTTTTTAAGGACCCTAATTGCATACTTCCCAAATTAAATACATAACGCATTTGATGTTTTTTAAAAATCTAAGTGACCATCCAACATGGTGCAATAAAATTATTAAATGTCATAATTAAGATTTATGACAGAAAAATCTATAATTAAATATCGAGGAAATTAAGCATGTAATCTTGAAAAATGATTCTGTTTGCATCATTGTCTGTATGAAAGAGCGCGAAAACAGTCAATTTGTCCTATAGAAAATGTACAAAAATAAACGAATAAAAACTATTGTACAGTGCACTACACTTTATTATTATATTTTGTGTGACTATAAATTTATATAATAATAATAATAATATAGCTAACTAAATTAAACACAAATCATCACAATAGTCTATATTCATAATTATAAATTGTTTAATAGTTTCCTCTTTAACAAGACTGTTGAATAAGGTAATATGAGCTATAAACTCTTACTTTCAAATGTAAAATCAAAATTCACGAATATAAAAATTAATTCATTAAATTAATGAAGCTATTTATTTAAGTGTAATCTGTGATCACAATTAATAATTAATTGATGTGACTGTGCATTTAAGAAGAAAAACATGTTTATGTGTAAAGGTCTACACGAACACTTGAAATTTTGAAATAGATTAGGCCCCTACATGAATCTATAAATGTAAATACAGTTACTGTTACACAAATGCTTCCCAAGTTTTGCGTAATAGTATGTTTGGATTGAAGACCACTGTTTTTTCCCCTTTGTTTGTTTGTATTTTTTTTATAAATATTTTGACTAAACATAACGCGTTTAAGAAGTTTTGTCATTATTTAAATAATAAGTAAAGGGACCCTTTTGTAAAAAAAATAAAATAAATGATGATGAGCCTACACTAAAGGACAAGTCTCCCTCTGAAAGCTCTGCTTAGAATTTTCCTTGGAAATTCTATTAAAAACTTGTGAGCACATGCGGAAACACTCCCGTTTGTGCTGTGTAAATTGTAGTGACCCATAGTAAACAGGTGTTTCCTTCCACCATGTTTCCTTCTGCAAGAATTTTATAAAATGTCATGATTTTATGTGCTGTCTAAACGAACTGTCTAAAACTGGTTATTAACAGATTAATTTAAAACAAAATATTTATTTTTAAATTAGCACACACGCACATGAAGAGATACATATAGACAGCGTTAAAAGGACCAACAGTCTATTGTAGTTTCAGTAAAAAATATAAATTATCCGCAACATTGGCCTCGTGCGCTTAAATTAACGGTCTGATTACAGACAATAAATTGGAATAGTAAAATCTCCACTCACATGAGTCGTTTTTACATCCACTACCAGTCACAAATTAGTTAAAAGTCCGTGTGGGAGCGTAACTGAACTTCCCAAACAGCTGGCTTTAAAGCACCAGTAGGCTAAGCTCGGTCTTTTCCTGTAACGGTTAGTTATTAAGGCTCAACTACTAAACATCGCACACAACCACGTTATTTTCGTGGGTGGCCCATCACGGACATCATTATTTCATATTTACATCTCAATCTTTCAGTTCTGTCAACAAAAACACTATTGTTTCAATGTCTTGCCCAATTTCCCACGACCCCGCAGAACTCACAACTCTTAAATAGCAGTTCAAGACGAGGACAAATAGCTGTCTTTGTTTACAAACATTTTATTTACCGGCGTTTTTGAAAGACTAAGCCATGTCATATTATTAAAACTGCTTATGGTCACACGGTTCATATGTGACAGTAGCCTAATGTATAAAACAGTTACACTCTCTGACGATGGCTGTACATATACATTCCAATCAGTCACCTTAGGTCAAATGGACAATTTGACACCAAGAACTGACGTAAAAGTCACACCAAAGTAAGCTGCTGAAAGGTTTTAGGAGTTCAGTAACTCATCCACACTAAACGCGACACTGCTCCATAAAGACAGTCACTAAAGTAATTGACGCAATCAAGCCATTACGCGCGAGACAAACATATCTGATACAAGACCTCTTGATATGAAACAAGGATTCAAAAAGTTGCGAATCATCACCATGCGCGTAATTCTATTTCAATGCAACAACAAAAAATGACAAACAACAACAGTAACAATGCAGTGCTGTCCTGGAGCATGGGACTGCAGTGCTAGGGTGCGTTAAATCAGGCTCGAGGTCACTCAATATTAAACAAGCATTCAGATAGAACTAGGTTAATTCACAGATACACGAAACATTAGACGCGGGCAATTTCCCGTTTGGCAACAAAAGCAATCTCTGTCAAGAGATTCGGAGCACTTACGTTGTTTAAAAAATCCTTTGGAAGGTTTGAGCTGTCCTTTTATCCCCCCCTAACCGAAACTTTTCTAAACAGCCGAAAGAAAGCACCGGAGATCACCGCGGAGCATGAGAAGGGAAGAAGAGTCGCACCTCGCGGAAAGAATGTGAGATGGTCGCCGCGCGTGAGACAGAGAGTTCCTGGGTCTTGTCGCGTGTTGAGAGTTGTATCAGTTGCATGTACCGATGAGAACGAGTGTGCGTTCAGTGGCAAAGTAGAGACGATAGGCAGAGATTTGCTCAGAGGTGGAAACAGTGTTGGAGGTGCAGTGCTGCCGCTCAGCGCCAGGTTCGCTCATTGACTGACATTCATTCTCTCCTCCTCGCGGAGACCCTGACCCCCCTCTCCACGTTCCCGTGGGGGATCTCATGGGCTGTTTTGTGAGCACGGAATGAATGATCCTCTCTCTTTACCATTTAGAAGACCTAGAAAATTAAGTCCACGGCAAAACAAAATACGTTTAAAAAATAATGCGAGGAAATATGTAAGTCGGTGTCCCGTTGTTATTTTTACACAGAATATAACACATTTTCGCTATTAAGGGTAAAGAAGTAACAATTGTTTTTATTTATTTATTAATTGCTTATTTGTTGCAAAAACTAAAGCATTTTGAGAACATTTGTCAGGCAGCAAAATGTTGGGTAATGGTTCTGATGCATTATCTTATAACACATGCCTAAATATCGTTATTTTAAAGCTACGATATCATTTTTTAACAGGTTAAACCAAGTTAAATGAGGTTGTTGGGAAACACGTTCAAACTGTATTAGGCTCCTATGACTCGAGTGTCCACCTGACACAACACGCAGAACATCCCGTCCACCTGCTGGACAGAGTTGGAATTACACACTGCTGGAGTCACGCTTCGAGAGCTAATATAAAGCCAAGTTTACAAATGTCAAAAGTTTCTTATTTGGTAAAGTATACGGGTTTTTTTATTCTTATACTTTAATATTTTTTAATAATGAGAGAACACCCTTACTCCAGCAAGTTTGTTTAATGTGTTCCTTTACTTGCAGTTAGGTCAGAGTCCAATGGGTCAGAGAGAGTGCAGGGTTGGGGTGATGGGAGAGGAGTAGCCATACATACTGTGTGTGCATTACTGCATTACATTAGCACTCTCTTGTATTGCTAATGACCTCCGTTAAAGCATCAGTGAAACAGAGGAGGAAAAAGCCCATCCATGTCCAAGGTCCCTTTCCATTCAAAATCAAATTTCAGGCCTCAGTCTCTTAACATGTCTCTAAATGGACTGGTGTGGATTGGTGAAGTGCTTTGATGACAGCTCTTTTTACCAGGCTTAAGCAGAAATCCTCTCCTCCATTTCCAGAGCCCCTTGATTCAATTGAAATTATTTTACATTCTCTCTGGACTGTATCAAATAACAAAACATATTACTATGACTTGATTGAATCAATTTCAAGTAAAGCTGGGACATTTATAAGTGTACTACACTAGAGTCGATATAAAAGTCGAGGTAGCCAGAGAGCTTCATCTAATTGTAAATTATCTGTTTTCTCTTGATGATAGACCCTTTAACACATTATTACAAGTTTATGGTGCCCTAACCACTTTAAGTAAAAATAAGCAAATAAATAACAATGTTTGAACTTTGATATCAGAGAAAAGTTTTGTCACTTAAACTCACTAACATTTTAGTAACATATTCATTTTCAAGATTATGTTTCAGATTGTGCTTGATGTTTTTGATAAATAGTGTTATTCTGGTCTGATTTATTGTTCTTGCCACACTTATGTGAGCGTAAGAGAATCAGGAGGAAAAATTATCAGCACTCAAAGTTAAATGTCACATGTTTAATGTGAGTGATTTTGACTTCTCGGATGTCCCTGTAATGCAGGGCGCAACAGTAATTGAGGGACCCGGTATTTGGAGCAGGATGACCGCTGTAATAACAGAGACATCATTACAACACATCAGTCAGGTCTTAATTATTACCTTTACAACTGTGGTTCCAGAGAAACGGCTACTGGAAGACTTCTAGTGAGATGTCCCACACAATGGAGCCTCAGCACAAATTCTTCATTAGCATATGTCAACCATGTGCTTCAGATGGCTATTCATTTCTGTCACTTATCTTTGGAAGTGCTCATGCTAAGAGCTAGTAAATTAAATGCTGTATTCCGGCACTGTAACCTAAGATTACGCCTTTGTCACTGAGCCTGTCTCCAGCATTTAAAAAAATAATAATTAATTTGAAAAAAGACCACACAAAAAGGTGGAAAAATAATGCAGGGGGACATAAAAAGGGAAGAGCAATTTGATGGACAAGCAAAACTCTGCTGCTGTGGAAATGACTGACAGTTATTAAAATATTGGAAACCAATCAGAGTAAGTGATTTACGCTTCGCTTCACCTGACAAAAACAAACACGTTACACCAAGTCTGACATACAATTTCAACACTTTTCAAGAAAAGAAAAACAGGAAAAGGATGGGTAAAGATATGGAACGATAATTGCATCTATTGACAAATGTTGTAGAGTGTGGAAAGAAAAACAGTGAATGATAGACAAAGATATCGAGGGCAAATGAGTAAATCACAGTCCTGCAAAATACACTCAATAAATCTCTCTTACACTGTTTCTTCCTCAACTGTTCCCTGTACTTTAGGTACCACGAAGAAGATTCAGCCCAGCACGGGATCTGAACTGGGCTGATTGCCTTGTTTAAACTGGATTAACTAAAGGCCTCTTTTCATTTCTAAATCTGAACCTGTGGACACCCATCACTCTCAATGGATCACCAAAGTCTATTGCAATGTCTTTATACACGCATACACACACATACACACAAAAGAACAGAGAGACTGAAAGACAGAGGGGGAGAGCGAGAGCGTCAGCATTCATACTGTAGACAGTGCTTCATGATGAAAGGCAACGGGGAGAGAAGGGGAAATAAGAGCTCTAAAAATGGCTCTGCAGCTGATTCCGTGAGTCCTGGCAGACACTATCTCCAAACACACACACACACACACACACACGCATTCTCTGCACTTTCATATTTAACTAAAGGCTGGGCCCGGCGTGTGTCATACTCCAACAGGGGGACATGCAGCTTTTGCTCGTTTCAGGAGCAGAGCTTTGTTTCCTCGTGGCAGTGTGGCACTGAGCACCTGGGGTGGGGGGGATTGTTTCTTTTCTCTATTCACAGGAAACAGCATCAGGAATGAAAGGAAGGCGAGACAACGCGACCAGGCAAACCTGATAGCTCTCAAGTTTCTCCAAGACTCAGCTCCAGAATATGGTGCTAAAACTCCCTTACATAAAATCAATGATTTGTTTAATTTAGACAGACCTCGTAAATGTGCTAATTTCAGAGACAGCCCGCAAATCTAGAGGGCCTTGTTATCCCATTTGCTGCTCCATTAGTTGGGAAATGATACAGCCAATCTTGTTAAGATACTGAACGTTAAGTTTCAGCATGCGAAAAAGGTAGCGATGTTGCCTTCATTGTCAGTAAACGAACAAAATGTGCACTATAGCTGATGTCATATTCACAATTTAATGACAGATGATCTACTTAATTTTTTTCTTTTTTTTTCAGAAAGGTAAAACGTTTTTTCAAACAAATTAATTTCAAGTTGATACAATACAAGCATAAAAGCAAAAGAAATTATGTTGTAATCCGATTAAGGTGGATGTTTTAATGTAAAACGTACCTCCCTAACCTAAAACTTTAGCCTAAACCTAACCAATAGTGTTCTAAAAGATAAATAATAGACAAAAAAACAGACATCCTTACCCTTAACCAATGACTAAATCTAACTGATAGTGTTTTAAAAGCAAATTCTAAATAAAAAACTCATTTTCTGAAGCAACCACATCATTTTAATTTGCTTCACTTTCACTCAGAGTGTGTTTGGCAGGGCTTGAGGCTCGGCCTCAATCAGGTGAGCAACCACAAATGTCAATCATATTAGAAAACATGGGTAAATGGAGGTGGGTCTGTGATGGAAGTGTTTAAATGTATAGCTTTTTTAATGATACGTTAGAGTAAAAGTGTTATGGAGTCATAACGTAGCAGGGTGTGAGAAAAAAAAAGAATGAAGGAATTAATGCAAAAATAAGTGTGTATGAAGTCATAAACAGCCATAGTACCCAGGATTTTTGTAAAAGTGAATAAAACACAGTTGCTCTAGCGCATCTATACTGCAGAATACTGCAGCAAAACGTAGAAAGTGGCACGTAAACTCAGTTTGCAAAAAATTCATTTTTATAATGTTTATTTTATGAAAGTAGGTTTGAAATATCAGTGAACAAATTTTGCCTCTCAGGGTTTGGGTAAAGGGTTTGACCTTATGACCGTTTCACATCACAAGCATGAGCAGCACGTGAGTAGAGCATTTTGTTTGTTGTTGTTGTTTTTTGGCGCCCATGTTAGCAGGTTAGAGCACTCACATCGAAGTATGAGGGTTGTGTGAGCTGCAGTGCAGCAGGGGTTCAACTCTGTAAAGGAGTTTGTTGGGTTGGAAAGGAGGAAACAGGAAATGTGGGACTTCAACTCAAAGATAGCTCTTGAATTAGACTAAAACTCAAAACAGTTTTTAAGCTGACACTTATAAACATTTGCTTTTTGGAGTCATTTTAACACAAACTCAGCTTTGTGTGTTTCTTGTTGTCTCTGGCATGGTTCCTCCTTATATCACTCTCCCCAGTGCTTACTGCAATCAGAATCAAGTGTTAGACATTATAGCACTCAGGTGTGTGAACCCTTACAACTTTCTCTCTCTCTGGACGAACGTTGTTTTTTCGATGTTTTTTTCGTGGGAAATTGGTGTTAAGGGGATCTATCAATAACCCTTTGTCAAATCCAGTGTCAAGTAAAAGCGATCTGTGCCCATCCGATTTAGCAAGTCATCAATATGAGGCATTGGGTATGCGTAAAATTTAGACAATGCATTGACTTTCTTATAATCCACACAGAAGCGTACCGACCCCTCAATCTTAGGAACTAGAACAACCGGGCTGGACCAATTGCTGTTTGATTCTTCTATTACTCCCATATCGAGCATTGTATCTAATTCTTCACTACCTATTTTTTTGTCTTGTCCTTAGGCAGTTGGTAGGGATGACTACCTACCACTACCCTGGGCGCAGTCTCGATGTGGTGCGAGACTCTGTCGACCTCTGTCTGTTCACCTTACCTCATTATCGAGATCTCCTACACGTCGTGTGAACTCAAAGGGCCCTGCAGTTGAGTGCCTCTGTCATACAGTCGGTTTGACGATCTTGAGATTGGAGCAAGTTCTCCAGTGTTAGTTGACATTAAGTATGGAGTTTTACTCTAATATCAAGAACGTACTGAATTTCATTTTTACTGTTTGAAGTTCCCTCATCCCAAGCACCCATACCAGAGCTCAAATAGGGAAAACCATGTGGAGGCTTTTAGAACCTCCCGAATGGCAAATAACAGGGGATCAAGCCACAATTTCTAGCATCCTCGTGTCTGAACTTACAAATTATATTTTTCAAGGTTTTATTAAAACATTCCACAACCCGTCTGTCTGTGGATAGTAAATACTAGTGCGAATCGATTTAATCCCCAAAATTTGTATAGTTCACGTAGTGTACACGACATGAAAGTAGTGCCCTGATCAGTGAGGATTTCTTTCAAAATCCCCACTTGGGAGATTATTCTAAAGAGTGCCTCCGCAATACTTTGTGCTGAGATGTTGCGCAGAGTCACTGTTTCCGGGATATCATGTTGCATAGTCCACCAGAACCAACATAAAGCGATGCCAATGTGCTGTCCACTCTAATGGCCAGACGAGGTTAATGCAAATTCTTTCGAAGGGGACCTCGATTAATGGAAGGGGCGCAACGGTGCTCTTCGAGTGGCCATGTAGATTCACCAGCTGACATTCACGGCATGACGCACACCACCTGCAAACATCCCCGCGAATGCCAGGCCAATAGATACGGGCCATTAGTCGGTTCAGTGTCTTTTCCTGCCCTAAGTGACCCGTCATCGGATTATAATGAGCAGTATGGAATAACATTTCCCAACGGCTCCGCTGTATTAAAGTTTAGGTTGTAACCTCTTTTATCTGAGCGTCCCGCATCACTCAATACAACCACTCTTTTATAATAGCTAAATACGGTTATGAAAGTGCAATGTTTGGCTGGCGCCATTGACCTTCAATAACGTTCACTTGAAAAAGGGTATGCCTAAAGGATCATCTCTCTTGACTGCTCCAGAGGGAAATACCCTTCGGGAAATACTCTAAGGACAGGAAGGGACAAAGCCTCCCCCTCCCTGACGAAGACTGGCCCGACACTGTCTCCCCCGCCAAGGCATCGCACATTTCACATCTAATAATTTTCTCCCAAGACCCATCCACACATATTTCCATTAATAGATTTTTAAATTCCAGCCAATTAGTTCCCATAATTAGTGAATGGGTGAGGCGGGAACTAACCTCCCTATTCTTTTGTCCCCAAAATGTAATAATGAATGTCACTACAGGGTAATTGTGGATGTGCCCATGCATACACCTCACCCTTTGAGATGTGCCCAAAGCCTCATCTTGAACCAAACATTGGTGTATAGTGGTTTGAATGAGGCCAGGATCCACCAAGGCTTGATGTGTATTCCCCTTGACACTCACTGGTATTCTTTACATTCCGGCTTGATCAGGGACAGCCCACAGAGTGTCGGGGACCCAGACCAATGTTCCCAGCACCATCACTGGGCATTGGTCTCGGAAATGCTTAGGTGTTGGTAGGTTACCCACCTGAAGGGGAGAGCGAAGAGACATCGGGGCCACCTGCGGCAGGGCAAATCCCCGCAAATGGGGAGCCGGCTTCGCGGGACATTTCCATACTTTCGAAGAACCGGGATGAGCTGTAGCAAAGGGACAGATTGAGAGGAGAGAGAGGGGGAAACACAGGGAGAGAGGAGAGGGAGTGGGAGGGCTCTTCCACCCTCTGATACAGCAACATATGGTCCTCTGCCAGTTGGACGTCCTCCTTCAGCGATGCCGGGCGGTGACACTGGACTCACTCCACCATTCCATTTGGTAGATGACGAATAAGATGTTCTAGTACCACAAGATCGATGACTCCCTTGGCATCGTGGTCCTCAGCCAGTAGCCACTTCCGGCAGGTGTCACGGAGCTGTTGAGTGAAGGCAAATGGGCGCCAAAGCACGTCCATATTTATCAATTCCTCAGATAGACCAGGATATTCACTGCCGGTAGTTGTTGGAGTCTGGCCACCTACTGAGCACGTGGTCAGCCCCAGATCTTGGCCATCTTCTTAAACAAGTCCAAGAATGCCTCTGGATCATCTTCTGCCCCCTTTTTCATGAGGGCGACCGGAGGCATAGGGCTGCTGGGTCCAGGGTCACGGCTGGGGCTTTCTCCTGGTGAGGTGATTCTCTCTTCGACCTAAAATGGTGAGTTAACATTTATTTTTTTAAGTGTGTCCTTATTCTTAAGAAGTATGCAACAGTTGGCTGATGTTTAAACAAAGATATATGCTATTCCATGGTTGTATATATGTATTTCTGATTATTAAGTGAGTGATCGATGCAAACCGAGTGATTGCATCATTGTGTCCTGTGTTATCCAAATATTCAAAGCCTCGTCCCTCTCCCCCTCATGTACAAAACTATAACATCTGAGGTTGTTACCCATCCTACCAACTACCAGAGTGAGCTCCCAAATACTGATCTTCACCCATTTCTTCACTGCTCATTTCCTGTTTACCACATGTATATATAGCCATGCAGTTCCATTGTTCTGTGAAAAGTATTACCAGTTTACCCTGCCTTACCGAGCGTTTTTCCATTGTCATTGTTTATTGATTCATGTTATGACCATCAGGCCCGCCGACAGGGGGGGACAAACGGGTCTGTTGTCCCGGGCCCAGGTTGGGGGGGGGGGCCCAGAACTGGGCCCTCATTAAATTATGGAATAATTGTTAAAAAATAAATAAAATAGGCATATTTGTGGAAAAAATATCTAATATTTGAGTTACATAAAAGCTTTTTATTTGTTTTCTTCCTAATTGTCCTTGAAATAGTGGTCAAGAACTCCCGCCCACCCCCAAAACAAAAATGGTTTGGCCACTGATCAAAATTTGATGTTGTCATTTGATTTGAAGTTCAGTAGGCTAACGTTACGATCAAAATGTCCGGTCAGCACAAGTCTGGTGCTCAGAAAAGAAAAGAGAAGAAGGGAAGAAAATAGAGGCCTTCGAGATGTCCTAAACAAATATTTTAAAAAAGGTGGTGACGGAGAAGCTGGAACTAACGTTAGTAAAGTCAACGTAGAGCAAGGTAAGAAACAGCGCAGCCAACGTTTATGAGTGTTGTCAAAGACCCGGTACTTCGGTACCAAGTCGGTACTAATTTTGTTTTAAACGTCACGCCACGGTACCAGGTTTCTCAAACCCGGTACTTGATGCGCGTGCATGCCCGAAGCGCGTGCAGTTGCGTCCTCTTCATAAAAGTGCTGAGACATTGCGACCGGCGGTGCTGCTGATGTGGTGGCTGTAAATCCACTTGTTGATAAGAAAGGAGGAAAGAGACACATATGGAAATATTTTGGATATTAGCTCATAATAGCGACGCGGCGCGCTCGTTTTTACAGGCGCGCAAGTTCATTGTTGCATAGCAACGACAGACGCCACGGGAGAGCACGCGCCTGTGGAAAGGAGAAAGCGGTGCGAACTGCGCTCTCCATGATGACGAGGAAGTATTAGCAAAGAATTCATTGATTTCTAGCCCTTGCATTAGCTTTACTACTAGATATATTTATGGAGATGAGAAATAAAAAGCCGGCTGAAATGCGTCACTGTTGGCATCGGTGAACAGATAATGGGCCAGATCCGAGTCTATTTTTGCTGCGCTGCTCATGCTTAATTAAAAGTGAAAGCACACTTTTGATGGACAAAAAATGAATATGATTTCACACAAAAAGTGCCCAAAATGCACAGAGCAGAGGAGAGGAACAGGAGAGGAAGAGCAGAGGAGGGGAACAGGAGAGGAAGAGCAGAGGAGAGGAACAGGAGAGGAAGAGCAGAGGAGGGGAACAGGAGAGGAAGAGCAGAGGAGAGGAACAGGAGAGGAAGAGCGGAGGAGGGGAACAGGAGAGGAAGAGCAAGGGAAAAGGAGAGATCTGGGCATGGGGGGGCCCATCTAAGATTATCTTGTCCCGGGCCCAGGCAAGACTGTCAGCTGGCCTGATGACCATTGCCTGTTTTTCTGAATTTATTGATTTTTGGAAAACCCTTTGTTTTGTTTGCCTGGTTGGACTGTCTATTTTGTTTATTGGATTTATCGCCCTGCTTTACGACTACGTCTCTCTGACTGCTGTTTTGGATTGTTTGCTTGTGTCTCTTTTAATAAACATCCTGCACATGGATCCTAACACCGTCTCCACGGCCAGTTCAGTACAGAACACTTTGCCTACCATGGATCCAACAGAAGTCTCAGAGCTCCAGGCAGCATTTGCACACCAGTGTGAGGTTTTAAAGGGTTATCAAGACGAGCTGAACAACCAACAAGCTGCCAACGAATGTTTGACTCACTACATTCACTGCCAGCTCCCCATGCTAAACCTGTAAGCCTTGCTCTTTCTGACATTTGTTTGATAGCTCTTTTGACAAGATTCATGTTTCTGCTGAGAATACTGGGGTTTTTTTATGACAATGTGAAGTTTATTTCTCCAATCAACCTGAATCATTTAATCAAGACACCAAGAAATGTTCCTATATGATGGCTCTGCTTTCCAGTAAAGCATTCAATTGGGCAGCTGCAGTTTGAGACAAAGATTCTCAAATCCATACCTCGTTTGACTACTTCATTCAACACATCCACAAAGTCTTCGAGTATCCAGCTGGTGGTCAAGATATCTCTATTCAGCTACTTCATTTACGCCAGGGCCATCTATCTGCAGCAGACTATGCAATTCTGTTCAGGACGCTAGCGGCTCAAAGTGGGTGGAACGATGTCGCTCTGAAAACTGTTTTCTGCAAGGGGCTTCACCAAGAACTCAAAGCTGAACTGACATGCAAGGGTGAGGGTTCTACTCTGTCTGAATTAATTACCACAGCTATCAAGATGGATAACCTGCTTTGTAATGCTCCACGGCCCCAGTTTCACTCCGCTTCTATGTCTTCAGTCTCCGTACAGGCACAGGCATCCACTGAATCACCCGAACTTATGCAAGTTGTTTACGCCCATGTTTCTATGGAGGAACGCCAACACCAATGTAACGAAAAACTTTGCTATTACTTTGGTGAACCAGGTCATCTCAATACTACATACCCACACAAGAAATCAAATTCCCCTGAATCAAGGCTGAAAGTGAGTACAACAAACTTTGTATCACCTATCCTTCACAGTTTTCTTTTGCCTGTAGAGATATCCATTGGTGATCATATAAAATATGTTACAGCTTTAGTGGATTCTGGGGCTGCTGTGAATGTCATAAATCAAGAGATCATACAAGAACTCAATATACCCACTATTCAATGCATTCCAACGATTAATATCAACACAGTTGTCAACGCTCCCATTGTTACTGGTATAACCCAACAGACTGTTCCCATAACCATCAAGATTGGACTATTTAATGTGGAGAAAATTTCACTGTATTTCATAAACTCACCCAATCATGCCCTTATCCTGGGCTGGCCATCTACAATCCTTCTATATTATTGAACCAGGGTGAGGTCATTTTTCTCCAGAAATGTAAATTCTGCTAAACGAAACTATGATGTGGGGAACAAGGAATTACTTTCCATGAAGGCAACACTCAAAGTGTGGCGTCACTGTTTAGAGGGGGCAGGCCACCCATTTCAAGTTATCACTGATCACAAGAACCTTGAATACATCAAGGCCACGTCAAGCCCGATGGTCATTGTTCTTCACCAGGTTAAATTTTACCATCACTTACTGCCCTGGCAGCAAGAATAGTGAAGCAGATTCACTTTTACGCAGGCATGATCCACCCCACATCCAACCATATCCTGGATCAATCCTACCTCCATCTGTCATCATTGCACCGATTAGATGGGATATCATGTAAGAAATTCAACGAGTACAACAGCATGAACCGTCACACCTGACTGCCCCTTAACCAAGTGCTTTGTACCACAAGTTCTACATCTGAGAACTACCCAATGGGTCCACACTTCATTGAGCACAGGACACCCTGGCATCCAAAGAACAATCACACTGGTACGTAATTCCTTTTGGTGGCCATCTGTGATTCATGATGTTACTAACTAAGTGAAGTCTTATCAAGTGTGTGCTCAATCTAAGACCCCAAGCGAACTGCCCAAGGGATTACACCAAACACTACCAATACCCAAAGACCATGTTCCCACCTGTCCTTCGATTTCATCACTGACATGCCAAACTCCAACAGATACACCACCATACTGGTAATTATCGACCAATTCTCAAAATCATGTAGACTAGTCCCTCTCAAGGGTTTACCCACGGCTGTGGAAACTGCTAACACTCTATTTCACCAAGTATTCAGAATCTATGGATTACCAGAAGACATTGTGTCTGATCGAGGTTCACAGTTTGGCAGGCATTCTGTAAGCAACTGGACATCAATGTGTGCCTCACCTCAGGCTATCACCCCAAGCCAACAGACAGGTGGAACGTTTAAACCAGGAGATTGCAGATATGTTCAGAGCTACTGTATTTGTGAACAGGAAAATTGGAGCAACTTCTTGCCCTGGGCCGAATACGCACAGTATTCCTCACTCATACCTCTGTATGTTATGTCCATATGTTCCTTTGGTCAGGAGAACCATCTACAGTGCCAGCGGTGGACTATTGGATTAGGCGGAGCAAGAGGGTGTGGGACAGCGCACATGTCTGGCTACAGCAAGCGGTCCGAGCGCTCAGAGGAGAGATTATGGGTGGACGCCAAGGACATACTAGACCCGTCCCTGACCAAAGAGTTCCACCATTCTCATCCAAATCATCCAGCACAACGACCAAATGGACATCCCAGTAGAAGAACACCAGTAGTTGTTTATAGAGGGGGGTCCTGCAACATCTGAGGTTGTCACCCATCCTACCAACCACCAGAGGGAGCCCTCTCCCGAATACTGATCTTCACCCATTTCTTCACTGCTCACTTACTGTTTACCACATGTATAGCCATATATATATACGCCATGCAGTTCCATTGTTCTGTGCAAAGTATTGCCTGTTAACCCTGCCTTACTGAGCATTTTTCCATTGCCATTGTTTATTGATACATGTTTTGACCATTGCCTGTTTTTTGGATTTACTGCTGTTTTGGATAACCCTTTGTTTTGTTTGCTTGGTTGGACTGTCTATTTGGTTTATTGGATTTATCACCCTGATTTACGACTACATTACTCTGCCTGCTGTTTTGGATTGTTTGCATGTGTCTCTTTTTATAAACTTCCTGCACATGGATCCTAACACTGTCTCCATGGCCAGTTAGTTACAAAAACTAGTTTCTCCACTGAATTATGTTTGTAAGGATCAGAGCGTATTGTGTTCACTGCCACTAAATGAAATCATTCTTCAAGACTATATTATGTTACATCAGCATCATGTAAATACGATTTTATCAAGTGTGTAATACTTAACAAACTCTCCCTTCTCATTATCATTTTCAGTGTTGTAACATAGAAATTACTTTCCTTTTCTGTATAGAGCCGCTGCTGTGACGCTGTAAAAATGCTTCCAGTGTGAAAGCCCTTGCGAGTCTGTAGCTGTAGTTATGATTTAAATGCAATGACACTCTGCACACGTTTTGCTCAAGCTTGCGATGTGAAACGGGCATTATGGGTAAGTTTAGCTTTGGGTTAGCTGTTAAACTTCTTACGATTTTTGTAATCTCTAACTAATAATTACAACTTGTCATGAGACATGTATCTTACAAATAAACAAAAACAGAAAGGAAAATGCTCAAGCTAAATGTGATTTTACTGGTGGTAGACAAACTGGTGGTAGACAAATCGGATAGATTTGAATGCTTTAGATGCGTTGTGCTCTAACAAGTCTACATACCAATCACATTACACTCATAGAAGTAAAGGTTCTAGAGAATCCCAATCAACCCAATTTTCTGCAGCAATGTTCACACTAATAAGTTTTAGTTCAAAACTCTGTATTCTATTTCCTAAAATCATCGTTTTCCCAAAATGTGTGGTACTAGAGAGCACTAGTGAGCATTTTTAAAGGTCTCCTTTTTATGGAGGAAAATTCTGTTCCAGTGTAGATAATAGTTGTAAACATAGCAAAATCAATGCATTTTCAACCAAAATCATTTTAGTGTAGATGTGTCCTTAGAGTGTTTGAGGAGGAATGGATCTAGAGAGCTCTATTCATAGCTTTAGTGATACTCTTTAGTGTTATCCTCACATACAAACTCAAATGTCAAAATGTCCCCACAACATCAAAAATTTAGTGTTTTACTATCCTTATGGGACATTTGGTCCCCACAAAGAGATAAACACACACACACACACACACACACACACACACACACACACACACGCTCTCTCTCTCTCTCTCTCTCTCTCTCTCTCTCTCTCTCCCTCTCTCTCCTATTCTCAGTGCCTGGCATCAACATTGATGTCTGACTAGGAGTCAGCAATTAGGGGCCACACAAACAAATGCCACTCATGACCTGAAGCACCAAACCACTGACAAACAAGCAGAGACAAATCAAGGCATGATTTAAAAGCATAGCGCTAAAGTCTTTATATTTTACCATTTAGTTTTAGCAGCGTGCCCAGACAGGGCCATAAATTCATCCTTCCATGAATAATTAATATGACAGTGTGATGTAAATCTGAGTTAACCCCGTTTGGTTAAGGAACATAGTGTGCTGTCATTATCATAATTTTGTGGTTGGCTTAGCCTAAAATCTTAAAGTAGCTTTTATTTAATGTGATAATGCAATTTTTAAATAAACAATAAATTATTTAAAAAGGCAATAGATTGTCCTAAGAACACATTTAAATATTTCAGTTAAAATCTACCGATATTATATAGTTGACCCTTGCTAATGCTAGAGTGGTTTAGATTTTATACGCTTGTTCACCCAAAAAACGAAATGGCTGTAATAAAAAAAAATAAAATTATGATCTTGAAAATGTACTTGGAGGGCGAAATTCGCAAAAAAATATAATATTTTCAGAGGGTTTTGAACTAGGTGTTTGAAACCTTCAAATAAAACCTCTGCTGGAGAAAACACACATTTGCACAATTGGACTTTTGACTCAAAATCTTAATGTTACTGAGATATACAGTAGCCCTTGTGAAAATTTCCCTGTGTTACATCTATCCCTGGTTTATTTTCTCTATACTTGCTCTAACTCCAAACGTCCTCATTGGCTAAGCAAAAAAACTGAAGTGAAAATTTTATTTGACAAGCCACTCCTTTGGTTGGCCATCATCTTGTATTTAGATTATCAACTGCCACTTTGGATGGTTGTCTATGGCGCCATCCCAGCAAATATGGCACACTGCACCTTCTGACAGTACTCTGGGATATACTCCCTGCACCCATAGAAAGACATTTAAATCAACTCTGGAATGGAAGATGCTGTCTGGATCTTAGCTCTTCTGCAGACTGTGCACAGTAAATCAAGTGAGACTAATATGAATCAAATCAAGACAATATTTTACACTAATTGCCTTATCAGATGGCTGTCCTAATGCTTTAAGGTCCCTTTACAAAGGGTGTTGAGGCTGCATTCAAATAGCGGAGGGGTGTCCTTGAATAACTCAAGCGAACCTCTATTTGAATAACAGTCTGCTAGAATAGGAAAAAAAGTGCCTGTGTGCATTGTTGAAAAGTTGGTGAATATCCAGTCCTCTCATATCTTGCTTAAAGGGATAGTTCCTTATAGTCCTAGAGATGCTGGAGGAAAATACTCAAAGTATGCAAAAAATTAAAATGCTGTCATTATTTACTCAACCTCGTGTTGTTCCATACCCATATGACTTTCTTCCAGAGAAAACTAAAGAAGATGTTAGGCAGCGTTGTCAATCTCAGTGATTATTAAATTTCATTTTGGGTAAAAAAAGATGCAACAAATGTAAATGGTGACTGAGGCTGTCTTTTTGCATAACATCTCCTTTTTCAGGGGCGTAGCAACCATTATAACTGGAGGAGACATGTTCCCCTCACTTTTGGAAATAACAAAATTTAGTAACTCAAAAGCAGTAATCCCACTGGCTAGCGCTCACATGTCACAGTCCCCATTTTGATTCAGCAAATCAGTTTGGATTAATACTAATGAGCTCAAAAGCCTGCCATGCATTTTCACGACAGACACTTGGCTATTGACAGTATGCAATACCATATATACAATATGCCTCTTTATTTTTAGTCTTTTCTTACTAAAACACTGAATGACCAATGATGTCTCATGTACATCCACCAGCCAAAAAACTGAAGGGGTGTGAAAACAATAATCTTATGTTATAGTACATAAGTACAGTATAGTATAGTATCTAAACAATGATGTTTGTTCTTTGACTTTTCCATGTTTCTTGATTGGCCATTAAATACAATTTCATGGTAATGATGTTTGTGGCATATCTATTTTAGAAAGAAAAAAGTAAAAAGAAAAAAGTTAATCGACCAAGTTAATAGTGTACACAGAGAGCTGACAAAAGCTTCTGAAATAGTTCAGGTAAGATCATAAATTACACTGACATTAAGGATTATTTATATGCAGTGATTTTTTTGGTCCTGACTGACTGGACCAATGTTTCAAATGTCTGACAGCATTGAATAAATTATTTGATCATTATTTTGTTTAATATGAAAAATGTCCTTTATACATGGTTGCTACATTTTAGTTCTCTTACGAGAGGTTCTCTCGTATTGCGTAAGCTAGCTTACGCTACGGGAAAGATTAATCTTTTCTGAGATATTGAAGCCAAAAAATTATCCTTAATTTTGTATCATTTGTCAACGCAGTGCAGCAACTGCAGACCTTGAGCGGGCTAGCTAGCGAGCTCATTGGTTGCTCTGCGGCAACTGCTGCAGCCTATAGACGAACTTGGGCGAACTTGTGTCCAATGAGAGGCGTCCGCGCGCTTACTGCATCAAAGCCCGCCAAAATGGGTGTGGCTAGAGTGCATATAAGCGTAGTTCGTAGGCTGGAACCCTGATTTTCATCTCTTCAGCGAAGCTCTTCGCATCTCTGAACTGGAAGCCGCGTCGCCGTTCGAGGGGCATCTAGCAAGCTTGGACAGCGCTCAAAGAAGCCGGCCATCTCCGCCACCTTCAGCCATCCTGCGAGCTACGCCATCCGGCGATGTATCCTTTTTTAGAGCAAGCTAGTTCTTAACGAACTTCACAAAAGAGTAACGAACGTCTTTTTTAAGATGCCTCGCACCACTTGCGCTTAATGCCGCGCCCCTCTCAGCGCCGGAGACCGCCACATCATCTGCGCTCTCTGCCTGGGACTGGGGCATGCAGAGCTCGCCCTCGCTGAAGGCGGATGCGACCTCTGCGAGGAGCTTCCGATGTCGACCCTGCGGGCTCGACTCGGCGCTCAGAACCGAAGCCACCGCGCCGCCTTCCGTTCACAGAGCGCAGGAAAAGCGCCGCTCCCAAAGGCTGCCAGAACCAGTGATAAAGCGACTGCCTCGCCGAGCCTCTCCTCGAAGCATCCCTCCCGCCCCCCAGGACGCACAGTTGCCGCCCAGCGGCCGCACTGCGGCCCTCTCGGAGGACGAGGCGGAGGATAAGGACTGTTCCATCATGGCTTCAGACAGCGAGGAGTGGTCAGGCTCCCACGCCTCCTCCTCGGCCCAGGAATCCAGCAGGACCTGCGCCGGAGTCGAAGGGGAACTAACACGCCTCCTCACACAGGCCGTCGACCGCCTCGGGCTTGAGTGGTCACCGCCCCCTGAGCAGGCTCCCAACAGACTCGACGGCTGCTTTCTTCAGAGCCGTCGCCGCGCAACACCCGCGGCCCGGGCCGCTCCCTTTCTGCCGGAACTCCACACTGAGCTTGCAAAGTCGTGGAACACGCCTTTCTCGGCCAGGATCCGTTCCCACGTCTCCACCCCTCTCGCTTCGGTGGACAGCACCACCGAGAAGGGCTACTCCTCCATCCCCCCGGTCGAGGATTCGGTAGCAGCACACCTTTGCCTGCCCTCCGCGAGATGGCGGTCTAAGCCAGTGCTCCCATCTAAGGCCTGCAGAGTGACTTCGCCTATGTTGGCGCGCCTATTCTGCCGCCCGGCCAAGCGCATCTGCTCTGCACTCCATGGCGTCTTACAGATCCTCCAAGCGGACCTTCTTCGGGAGTGGAATGAGAAAGGCAGGCACCCAGAGGCTGTTACAGATCTAAGAAGCGTGACGGACCTCGCCCTTCGCGCCACCAAAGCTGCAGCCCAAGCTCTAGGGAAGTGCATGGCCTCGCTGACTGTGACCGAGAGACACCTGTAGCTAACGCTAGCCGACATGGGAGAAGCAGAGCGCTCCACGTTCCTCAACGCACCACTCTCTCCGACCGGTCTCTTCGGCTCCGCGGTGAGTGGCACTGTTGACCGCTTTTCAGAAGTCCAGAAAGCCACCCAAGCCATGAACCTCTTCCTGCCGCGTCGCGCTAGCTCCTCTGCTCCTCCCTCGATCGCGCTCAGACAGCCGCCGCAGACCGCCGCCCCCCCCGTGGGCCTCGGTCTAAGGTTGCGCTGAAACCTGAGCAACCGAAGTCCTCCTAGCCTTGTTGAAAAAACGACGGCTCAGTCCTGCCGCGGCGGACCACCGTCAAAGCTTACGCCCCTGTCAGTCCCCTCTCTCTGGCTACTACAGTGGTGGATTCAGCAGCCAACAAGCCGGTGATACTGCCCGCTTGCCTGCACTCAAACGCCGTTTTCACGGCGACCCAAAGAAATCTTGTAAAGAGCAAACATGCCTTATGTGTAGAAAATGTGCCCACAATCCAGTGTTCACCTCTACACACAAGCATTACACTTCCCGTGTCCCGATCAGAGCCCACTCACATAAAGCGGACACAGCCCGCTCGAGTGTTAGAGTCAATAAACACGCTCACGAATACGTCGTGGCGCCCATTCTCTGCCCGCTCTGTCACACGGCCAGCAAACACTTCTCTGTATGTAAGTCCCGTGCCCGTGACTATGCTCGCGCATCACTTAACAGATGTGACTCTTTCCCCATTCACCTCAATCAGGAAGTCACTCACAGAACAGCCTGTCCCTGCTGTCTGCGAGCAGTCATGCATAAGCACAGTAAGCGCCTTTCAGGGGCAAAAAATTTCAGAGAGTGGTAGGTTACATGGCCTCAGCCGCAGCAGTACTTCAGCTGGGTTTACTGCGCATGCGCCCGCTTCAGCATTGGCTAAACACCCTCGCGTCTCGCCGGGCTTGGGCCACAGGCCGCCAGCCCATCAAGGTGACTCAGACCTGTATTTCAGCTCTGCAGCCCTGGACAGTGGCCGAATGGTATCAGCGGGGAGTGACGATGGGAGCTGTATCTCGCCGAAAAGTCATCTCGACAGACGGCGTCCAACACGGGTTGGAGCGCGTCTCGCGAGGGCTCTCCGGTTTTTGGCCTATGGTCAGTTCAGAAAAGCTCCTTCACATAAATTGTCTGGAAATGATAGCGGTCGAGTACGCGCTAGTGCGCTTTCTCCCGGTCATTCAGGGTCACCACGTCCTGGTCCATTCGGACAACAGATCTGTGGTATCCTACCTAAACCGTCAGGGCGGTGTCAGATCCAGGAACCTCTTCCATCTGACTAAACGCATACTGAGTTGGTCCCAGTGCCACCTGCGCCGCTGAGGGCGACGCGCGTGCCAGGCCACCTGAACGACGGCCCAGACAGACTGTCCAGAGACAATATTCCTCCAGGGGAATGGTCCCTGCACGCTCAAACAGTCCAGAAGTTATGGCGCATATTCGGCAGAGCAGAGATAGACCTCTTTGCGTCAGAAGAGAATTCTCACTGCCCAATATTTTTCTCGAAACGCGAGGACGCACTGGCCCAGGACTGGCCCAACCGCCCGCTTTACGCCTTCCCTCCCATCTCGCTATTGCCACAGGTAATGCAGAGGATCAGGGAAACACGTCACTCAGTGCTCCTCATAGCCCGCGTTGGGAGAATCAGACATGGTTCCCGGAGCTTACGCAGCTGTCACTGACAGCGCCGTGGCCCATCCCAGTGAGAGCAGATCTCCTCTTTCAAGCTCGCGGCACAATCTGGCATCCCCACCCAGAGCGCTGGGCGCTGCACGTGGGTGATCAACGACTACCCGTCGCTCTGCCAGAAGGGGTAATAAACACCATCATACACGCTAGAGCCCCTTCCACGAGAAGACTCAAAATGGTCTGTGTTTTCAAAATGGTGCACCAACAGAGACCTGGACCCACGGACATGTGGGGTGTCATCGCTGCTCGTGTTTTTACAAGAGCTGCTGGATAAGGGCAGATCCCCAGCCACACTCAAAGTGTATGTGGCGGCCGTTGCGGCGTTCGCTGAACCCCTGCACGGCCAGTCACTGGGAAAAAACGAGCTGGTCATCCGCTTCCTCAAGGGAGCTAGAAGGATGAACCCCCCGCGCCCCCCATCGGTTCCTATCTGGGATCTTTCTATAGTTCTCAAAACTATGAAAGCCCCCCCTTTCGAACCGCTTCAATCCGTGGATTTGAAATACCTTTCACTCAAAACCGTTTTTCTGACTGCCCTGTCATCAGTCAAACGGGTGGGAGACCTTCACGCGCTGTCTGTCAGCTGCGTGTCTTGAGTTCGGACCAAGTGACTCCAAGGTCATTTTAAAGCCTAGACACGGCTATGTTCCCAAGGTGATCGGTACTCCTTTCAGAGCACAGGTCATTTCCCTATCTGCGCTGCCAGCATCCGATAGCGAACGCGACGCCAATCTCCTTTGCCCAGTCAGAGCACTGAGATTGTATACTGCGCGCTCCGCCTCTTTCAGACGCTCTGAGCAGCATTTCGTTTCGTTCAGAGGGCGCACCAAAGGTCTCGCCGCCTCGAAACAGACACTGTCTAGATGGATAGTGGACGCTATTGCTGCCGCATACGCGTCAAAAGACCTGCCATGCCCGTTGGGCATTAGGGCTCACTCCACTAGAGGCATGGCCTCATCGTGGGCATGGTCCAGTGGGATTTCCATTCACGACATATGTGTGGCAGCGGGCTGGGCTTCCCCCTCCACCTTTGTCAGATTTTACAATCTGGAAGTGCCCGCCCTGCAGGCAAATCTACTAGCGGTTTAATACGCTACAGCTCCCCTGGTGAGCTGCACTGATGGGACTCATTCCACACAGACCGGCACCGCCGCTCTGTCGTTCCCTTCCCACTATGTGCTTATGTATTACACACACACTGGCCCACACTCTTGCCGGCCAAATATTATTTCCCCACTCACAAGGGCTCCCCGGGTCCCCCACCCCGGGGCTCATGCAGTGGATGCTTGAGCGCGACGGCGTTGACAATGGGTTCCCGTGAGCGTAAGCTAGCTTACGCAATACTGAGAGAACCTCTCGTAAGAGAACGAATCGGTTACCTAACGTAACCTCGGTTCTCTCTAGATGAGGAACGAGTATTGCGTAGCCGGCCGTGCTCAGCGCCACGAGCGACTTTCGCTTCATTCAATGAAAACCAGGGTTCCAGCCTCACGAACTACGCTTATATGCACTCTAGCCACGCCCATTTTGGCGGGCTTTGATGCAGTAAGCGCGGACGCCTCTCATTGGACGCGAGTTCGCCCAAGTTCGTCTATAGGCTGCAGCAGTTGCCGCAGAGCAACCAATGAGCTCGCTAGCTAGCCCGCTCAAGGTCTGCAGTTGCTGCACAGCGTTGACAAATGATACAAAATTAAGGATAATTTTTTGGCTTCAATATCTCAGAAAAGATTAAGCTTTCCCGTAGCGTAAGCTAGCTTACGCAATACTCGTTCCCTCATCTAGAGAGAACCGAGGTTACGTTAGGTAACCGATTCGTTATACTTGTTAAAGTTCTAAAATGCCAATGTTTCTTAAAATTTTATATGCCTTCTTTGAAATGATACCATATATTCTTAAAAGCATAAAACATAGAGGCCTGGGTACCTCAGTGAGTACCACCCCTGGAGTCACAAGGTGTGCTGAGTGACTCCAGCCAGGTCTCCTAAGCAACCAAATTGGCCAGGGAGGGTAGAGTCACATGGGGTAACCTCCTCGTGGTCACTATAATGTGTGTATAGAGAGTTTTCCTCCAGCCGCTCTAGGATTATAAGTGTGCCCTGAGCGAGGGAGATTGGTCAACAGCACACAGAGCTGCCACCTCTGACTGTGAGCATGATTCAATGTGACGTCCACTTTGTGTCCCTTTATTTGCCTCTGAAAGGAAAAGCTTGTCTTTTATGTCAGCTAAGCAGCCTTTTCCAACCCTTGCACAGCTAATCATACATCCTGTCAATACAGCAGTGTTTTACACTAAACCCTGTTGTTCTGTTTGGAAAGCTCGTATCTGTTAATGGTGCAGAAATGATGCAGCCTTATGGCAAAATCAGAAAAAAGTTACATGGTTATAAATATATTAATTTGAAAGACAGCAGAGGGGGAATAATTATACAAATAAAGCATTGTGTTCTTGGCAGAAAACACACGGGGACATAATTGATTTGGATTTTGAAGGTGATAACGAGACATTTTCTGTTTTGCTCTGTGGTGTGTGTGTGTGTGTGTGTGTGTGTGTGTGTGTGTGTGTGTGTGTGTGTGTGTGCGTGTGCGTGTGCGTGTGTGTGTGTGTGTGTGTGTGTATGGGTTTTAACTGTCTTGACATGTCCTTGTGGAGTGATCTCAACCGTGATGGTAATAACAATAATTATCTTCTAAGTGTGGAAAGTCAAAGACATGAATATTCTCATAAAGCGTTAAGCTCAACAGACAAGTGCTTTTACATGATTTCGTCAGGACAAATTAACAGTAATTGCACATTCAATTGTTCCAGAAATATCAGATGCTGTTGCTTTCTTAGTTTGATGTTCAAAGCAAGGCATTTTTATGATTTGGTTGCTCTATATAATTTGTTGATCACGGTTGTGAGCAAATTGTATCGCAAAAATGTGCTAAGAAATATTATCACTAAATCAAGAAAGGTGCTGGAAAACACAAAATACCACTCACTCAAGGCAACCAAGACTTTATACTTTAATTTGAAAACAGGCTGGAAGCTGGCAGAATCTGCCATCACTTTTGATTAAATATTTAGTTACTCTTTCACAGGCATTGGATATTTGAAAAATTGTTATTAATAAGGACATGATTTCTAGAGATTAACCCCTCGTTCCTTTATCCCTGATCCAGAGACCTTTGGAAAATTGATCCTGTTAGATTGATGGATGTCCTGTTTAAGGGTTTGTCCTTGTGCTAGTGTTTTTGCTGTTTTCCTGAGGGCTCGTTTGTTTAATGATGCAATTGTATCTGTGAAATGTCACATTGAACAAACTGCAAGATTTTTAAATATGGGTTTAATTTGACCTAAAGTAATTATTTTTACAGAATAAACATTTAAAATTAGGTGAATGGGGTGTATTTGTGTTTGAGACGTAAAAATCTAGGAGGAAAGCGATTTCAATTTGTGGCAATCATACCTTTGTATATTCATTGTAAGAACCAAATTGAAAAAAATCAAGTTAACAAACAGGAAATTAAAAAAAATCATTTCCAGTATATGATGTAAATACTAGAAAGCATCTAGAATTCTCCTCTAAATCCAGACAGTTGCGGTCAGGTTGAACAGTGTGTAAACAAAGCCCTAAACAAAGTCACACAGCCATTTACCAAGATGAGTGGTAAAAATGCACTTTATAATATAGACGTATTATGGGACCCTTTTATCAAGTCCTCTGCCATGGGTCCAACTGCTAGAGATAGAGCTCTGATAGAGACAATGCTGTGGACAGAGCCTTAATGTTGACACACAACATATTAGTCCCCCTGGCAAAATAGGGGCTTTACCCCGAATCTCCATTTCCTCTCCCACCTTTTGACTGGACTCCTCAAACAAGGGCAGATGGGGGGAAAGACATTATGGATGAGGAAGCGGCTGAGTTTTTATTTGAAAAAGCAAAGGAGAGAGAAAGAAAAATGTATGTTTATTGTCCATGTATTTTTAAAGAAGGCATCTGCAGTGCTGTGTGAACATAGTTTGACCTAGAAAACAGGAATTGTAGGGATCTCTGTGTAAGAAATTGCCATATAAGAATAGTCTGTGCTGGTCATTCAGCTTCATTACCACTGACACACACCTTTCCCCCTTGTTATTAATGTCCCTTATTACAGCATAAAATTGCATATTAACTATTGATCACCTATTACCATGCTTCAATAATCAATTCTAACTGATTTAACTGCATTCTAGTCCATCTTTATTTTAATCCACTTTAAGTGACTACTTTGTGCTAAGGTGTCTATTCAAGTTAAGACAGGTTGAGAGCAAATTCGGTATTTATCATTCCATTATGTTTAAATAAATGGGATGATCATCCCATTTCAAAGGCAAGCAATGCTAAAACAATTATTTAGCCTAACTGGTAACCTTTTGACCTCTATATATGGCAGTACAATGCAGGGAGGGTTCTTTCTGAATCAGTGCTGTTTTTTAAAGATTAAAGAGAGTCAATCTGTTGCACCTGTCAGCCCAGTGCGTTGATCCATGTTATTATACCTCACGGCGGCCATGACAGGCCCATCTCCTAACCACAGCTAACTGATGAAGCCCAACTCTTCACTTTGTAATAACAAAATCCACACTAGAGTATTGAACATGACAATACCTTCATGTCCAACTATTATTGGTTTGGAGTGCAAAATTTAAATATTGCAGGGCAAATGGAACCACTGGCATGTAGAGGTAAATAGAAGATCTTTGATAGCAATGGTTATTACAGCATTCCCTATTGCTCCAACAGAAAGAAAAAAAATCCACTGTTAAATTTCCATGACTTTTCAAAAGAGATAATATATAAATAAAATATAAAAATAGAAAGAGAGAGATGGAGAACGGCAATCATAAAAGGTGTCAAAATTAGTCACTTCATCAGCAGCTTAAAAATCCATCGCAGCAATGTTGACTATATTGCTGGATTTCTTCTGTGCCATAACACAAAGTACAGTGATATAAATATGGCAGATGCTATTTACACCTTAGTGCAAATAGTGGAAAATATTATTTGCACCCCAACCCTTGTACAAATAATGGTAGATGCTGTTTACACCCCTAAATAAATACTAACATTATAGGGCCTTCACTGCAGTGTTTATTGTGTTTATTTACAGTCTCACAGACACATTACACCAACCCCTACCCCTAACCTTCCTTTACAAAAATGAACCATGTTTTTACTATAGTAAGCATATTATCAACATGATATTTTGTAGTAAAATCATTGTTAATTGCATAAAATCTATGGTTTCCACTAAACAACATGCTTACTACAATATTTCTATAGTAAAGTGCCTTTATATTCATTTTTATGTATCATAAGTAGTATTAAAGAAAATATTAAGAGAGGAGACAGGAAACCGAATGGAAAAAAGAGTACGACAAATGCAGAATCGAACCCGTGTTGTAAAGGCACACTCTCACCAGTGTTTCGTCCCACACCACTGAAGTGACACTCACAATGTAGTTTGTCATACATTTCTATATTTCCAATTGACTATTAGTGTGCAAATAGTCACACTTTGTGGCAGGTGTTATTAGATTCTGTCTGCTAAATGAAAAGCAGTAATACGTCACTGAACTCTGTAAAAAGTGTCCATTGCAGTGGACCAACAATACGAATCTGAAATGAATCTCCATGCCAATTAGAGCAGAGTTTTGGGCTTCCCTGTTGAGTGGGGGTTGAAGAAGTCTGTGATCTGGGCAAAGCTCGGTGGAACAGCAGCGGTGGGCTTACAATAGCCCTCTACACCCCCTGACTTCACAGGACACGTATCACCTGCGCTCAGCGGCATGGTTCCATTATGGGCCTGCCGCAGCTTCAGTGCTATTCTGCGCATCTGCTCCCAGTGGTTCCACTGTCTGCAGTCAAAAGCCAATAATGAGCTCCTCTCACTCCAGCTGTCCCACTGATAGCCTTAAACCAGCTACATGCTGGGAGCGGCAGGGATGGGCTGTCAGCAGGCCGATGGGCTTGACCCTTGACCCCTACCTTAACCGAACTTCAGTGTCCTGACTGATGACACTAAGATTAGCGCTCCCTGGAGACACACTGCCACACGTCTGGCCAAGGCTTCGCTACTGAAACATTGATTCATAGGATTTCCTTGTTCCACAAATACGTAGGTTAGAGATAGGTTTTTTGTAACCTTTAAACTTAAGCAGTGACTCTGCTGGTCAATGTTTATACCTCGTCAGAGAAACAGTAAGTCTGTTATCTAAGTCCCTGATTGGTGCAGCCATCGCAATGAAGTGTGATTAGAACTCCAGCAAACAAATATGGTGGTCTTCATTGAATTCCTGTCAAGTCCATGCAAACCAGAGGTGACAGATCTAATTTGTTTGTCCCGTTGGTTTAATTTAAGCTGATACCTTTAAGCTAGAACCAGAGTGTGTGAAATGGCAAAAGGAAATGGGTATAGGGACAGTGGAGAGTTCATGGAAACTAAGAGAGAGGCTGAGATGAGGAGGAATCCAGTTGAAAAGACTAGCTTAGACCATCATGAAACACCATTCTGGTCTACATTGTTTATGCTGCTTAATGCTGGTTTAAAGTTAGTGGGCCAGCTTATTCATGCTGTTTTCCAGCAAAACTTAAAGGAATGTTAGAGGTTCAATTCAAGTTAAGCTTAATCGACAGCATTTGTGGCATAAAGTTGATTACCACAGAAAATAATTTTGACTAGTTTGACTATTTATAAAAAATGTATAAATAAATAAAATCATAGTGTTGCTTTGAACATTTATAATGAAAGTAATTGGAGCTTAAATGGAAAAATACACACTTTGTTTCAAATTTATAGCCACAAGACTTTAATATTTTACATATTAACATGATTTCAGTATGAGTCATTTTAGTGTCATAAAATCACTTACCAGGATTACAGGTTTAACCGAGATTACCTCACCATGATAACGAAGTTGTAATATTGGATATTACTTTACACACATAAAGTTTAGTAAGCTATTTAATCAAACTAAATATATATGTTTACATCTTGTGGCTATAATTTTTAAATAGGGAGTATTTTAATGCTAATGAACTGGCCCCATTCACCTTCATTGTAAGTGCCTTACAGTAATCGTGGTTTTGCTTCTTTCTTTCTTTTTTTTTCCTTTAAATGCATACCCGGGATCTCATTCCATCCCATTTCTTTTTAAAATGGCTTTAGTACCAAAAGAGTATAGGGTCATTAAAGACCCAAGATATATATAATAGTGTGCGTTTATTTTATTTATTTTTGCAATTCCATAAATTATGTTTTTTATGATTATTTCATATCAAAATAAGTGTACTATCAAAGGATATCTATTTTTTTGTTTGTTACAAGATAAATGAGTACTATTTCATATATGAGTACTATTTCACTATATTCATACAAATTCATAATGTATCTCATTGATATTCTGTGCAGCAATTGTGAATGATCAAGATCCCATATGTGTGTACACATACATATTATACATATTATTTGTGTTACTCAAGGTGGCGCTGATGTTTCGGTTATTGACTTGATTTACATTCGATATTGCAATTTGATGAAGAAACAATGGAAGTAAACTATAGCATGTACAACACATGAACAGAATGATATGACTATTGTCATTTGGGTGTACTACTGAAATTATGTAAATTGTGCATCTGTTTAGATCAATGAGTGCCTGAGAAAACGCTTGTGTAGCTTAATGTGTAGATTATGTGTTATGCGTAGCTCAATGTGTTTTTGACAGCCAGTTGCGTCTCATGAAATGTAAGTGTCCAAGTAATTAATCCTGTTCTAGATTTGTCCTTGTTGCATAATATCTTTTAAACATCAGAAAACATCAAAATATATAAACGTGTATTATGCTATTCTTTTCTAAAGTCTGGGAATTTTATAGATCCATTTGGGACAGATATACATGCCAGGTCTCTAAAAACCTGAATATGTAAGAGTGTTTGGTGAACTTTCCATGCATTTAAGGGGTAAAAAATGAAGGATGAGTCAAAATTATGTTTTGTGTTTATCAACTTTATGCCACATATGCTTTCAATTGAGTTTAACTTGTATTGAACCTGGAAGATTCCTTTAACAGGGAAATGCTGATCAAGGTTTTTGTGGGGATGCTGGTTGACCAAGGAAATCTTGCTGGTTTAGCTAGTCTAGTAGCCATGTTGGAAAACCACCAGTACCCCAGCATCCCATCCTGGGGCAAGCATCTAAAAATATAGGCTGGTGACCATATATGCTGGCTTTTTCAGCAGGTGAGTTATTCGCTCAGTTTCTGTCTACTTGTCTTCTCAGCTTCTAGTATATACAGTACACCGTATGAAAGGCCGTCTGCTTCAGCCAAAGTCTTTCCAAATTTACCTTCTGAAAACAATACATTAAAACTGTGCTGGGCTGCCAGCCCTGCCATTCCACAATGAGTGGAATAAGGAATGGAGAGACAGCATGAGAGAGGGACACAGTGTATTAACAAGGAGTGAAGGCATCATGTGAGCAACACAGTCGGCAAGGGAAAGAGATAGGAGGAATGATGGAGAGGATGTGGGAGTGAGGAGAGAGAGAGAGAGAAAGGGATTGGAAAGAGTGAGTAAGGACACTGGTGGACAGCTACAAGATGGAGTAGCAGCATGCGGGAGATAAGCTGTCGAGGCGGAGACAGTGTGTGACAGTCCTCGAAGCTGCAAGCCGGCGAGAGTGTGACAGGGAATACAGAGAGCTGCATTATTGTTTAAATCATTGATTGCTTCCGTCCTCCTCAGCCTCTGACGTCTCTGACACCAGAGAGAGGACTAAAAAAACAGGGTGCAAACCTCCTCCTCCTCCTCTCCCCCTTTGTTCTTCCTCATTTCCACTGGATGCACTGTATACCTGCCGTCTTTGTCCTAACCATCAGCAGGGGTTTGTCTTCTCTGGCATTTGTGTGTGTGTGTGTGTGTGTGTGTGTGTGTGTGTGTGTGTGTGTGTGTGTGTGTGTGTGTGTGTGTGTGTGTGTGTGCTGTGTGCGTGTGTGTGTATGTGTCTGTGTGCTTATTTTCTTTGCCACTTTAATGCCGTGGTTTGAATTGCATTAAATAAACAGTTACATCTGTTAGAACAGTTAGAACAGTTAGATGAGTTTCAGAGAAAAGGCCTCCATGTTGTTATTTCATAAGCAATACTGGGAATAGAGTAATCATCCCAAATAACATTTAAAAAAAACATTTTGGAAATTGTTTTGTTTTATATTGTTTTTGTATGCCTTCCTTAATGACAGAGACAGGAAATTAAATGTTTCAGCCACCCCCAGGGCCTTCATCAGACATTAAGAAGAACTCAAACAAACAACATTTAAAATACTTCCCCAATTACAAAGAGGTGTGTCCCTCAAATTGGAGGAGTAGCTTTAAAATCCATTTGAATCAAATAAAGTTATAGATCTATTTTTGGTTATAGAGTGAGATTTGCACCTCCTTCTTGTGAAAGTATGGCATTCTGATTTTTGGTTGCACCTCCTCTTTAGTTGGTTGAGCACCTTTTTTCAAAATGTTTGTACATTAAACAAGACAGAATTGAACTCAGGTCTCCCACATCAAAGCCATTGTGCTTTGTGTTTAGAGCACTAACTGCCAGGTCGAAGCTCAACCTCAGTTAATACATTTATGCTCTAAAACCATTTTCTCAACATTGCATTTTGGTTGTGGGAATGTTTTCAGATTGCGGAATTTAGTTTTCTTAATGCAAGTAGATCGCCATTTGAATACAACTTTCCTGAAAATATTTTCCCAACATTATTATCAATTTCACATTCTAGGAAAGCTAATTTGTAGTGTTCCGGTTGCAAGTAGTGCAGAACATCTATAAATATTGCTACCTCTAGGCTTTGCCAACTACTGTACATAATTTTTTGTATAATTATTTTGGGAACTAAATAAAAAACTTGTTCCCAAACAATGTTGCAAGAACATTTTCTTCTTAAATATAAAACTTTATCAAATGCTAATAACATCATTATGAAATTCCATTAATATTACTTAATAATATGTTTTGTTCCAAAATTTGTCACCCACACCTATTCTGAAAATATTGAGAATTACCAATTTAACCACTGGAGTCATATGGATTACTTTTATGTTGCCTTTATGTGCTTTTTGGACCTTCAAAGATCTGGCCACCATTCACTTGCATTGTAAGGACCTACAGAGCTGAGATATTCTTCTAAAAACATCTTATTTTGTGTTTAGCAGTAGTAAGAAAGTCATACACACCTGGGATGGCATGAGGTGAGTAAACGATTTTCATTTTTGGGTGAACTGTCTCTAACATCTACTTTTTTTGTTCCATGGTAGAAAGTCACTCATATACTGTAGGTTTGGAACAACATGAGGGTGGGTAAATGAATATAATTTTCATTTTTGGGTCAGGTCTCATTTGAGTGTTTTCTACCACATGGATGTGACAAAATAAATTAATACTATAAAACTCAAAGTGGTAAGTGAGGAGGTTTACGTTAAATTGCAATCAAAAAAAAAATATTTGTTGGTTGTTTCTAGGTGTTTTCCTGTGTTTGGTTAGTCGTTGTTCGTGTCTTATACTTGTCAAGTGTATTATACTGCACTGTTTTAATTGACCATGTACTTTTGTATCAAGAACACTTGTTTTTCAATGTCCTATATAAATAAAATGACCTGACTTTAAAAAAAAATGAACTGAAAGGCTTCTGTCATGTCTCTCATCATGTCTCATCTTGCAGGCAGTGAAAGACTGGAGGTGTTGGGCAGAAAGTGGCTAACAGTGAGGTCTTGTGACACTCCCCCCTCAACCCTCTCTTCCTCTCCACAGGCCGGCTGTCTCCCTCTGCTCGCCCAGAGCCTGACACTGACGTGACACTCGTGAAATAATTATGAACCAAAAACACTGCTGACAGCAAACAGCCCGCTCCCCTCAATGATGTGTCACCCATGATTAGCATGGGTCCTGGCATCCTCGCAGCCTGCAGGCGCAACGGGTTGGGGGGGGGGGGTTGCAATGGAAGATACGAGAAGATTGGTTTAGAATAGAACAGCAAGATGGACAAAGAAACAGTCAAACATACAATGGAAAAATTAAACAGAGGAGAACAAACAAAAAAAATCAACAGAGCTGGTAAAGGGAAGGAGTCATTTAAATGTGAGGTGTGGATTGGAGGGTGGAGTTAGATACTCCGCTTGTAGCTCTTGGCCGTGGGGAATAAACCCTGGACACTGACACCTGTATCTGTCGTCTGCTGTTAGAAGACATATGCCTTGCTTCAGGCCACCACAGCTCAGCACCAGCAGCACTTCACGTTAATATGCGGCCCCTGGCCTTTGCCTGTTAAATACCAAAGGTCACAGCATACACACATGTACTATATGTGTGTGGGACAGGTCTACAGTGCGGGGACCAAAGGAAGATGTCACAAGGGCTATATTTCATTAACAAGAATAATTTGAGTCAAAAGTCAACTTACACAAATGTGTTTTCTCTAGCAGTGGTTTTGTACGTTCGTTTAAAACATCTAGTTCAAAACTTAAATTAGAATATCTTTTGTTAATTCTGTCAGTTACACTTTATAAAAAGGATCCATTTGTTAACATTTGTTAACAACATTAGTTAACGTGAACTAACAATGAACAATACTTTTACATTATGTATTAATCTTAGTTAATATTAATTACAACAAAATATACTAATACATTTTTAAAAGTTGTTTTTCAACATTTGTTAATGCACTGTGAAGTAACATTAACAAAAAATTTACAATTGTATTTTTATTAACTAATTAATTATCAAAGACTAATAAATGCTGTGAACAACATATTGTTAAGTGTTCGTTCATGATACCTAATGCATTAACTAATATTAATGAGTGGAACCTTATTGTAAAGTGCTACCATTTTGTCAATTAATTAAATTTCAATATCATCATATTTTTGCAATAGCTGTTTGGTAAACAAGTTAACACAATAAAACTATTCAAGCAAGAGTCAACTATATAATGAAAGCAGATGTTAACTGAAAAGTTAAAGTGTGTTTTCAGCAGAGAGGTGCTTTGCATAAATATCAGATCGTGGCAAGCTGTCACATTTTTATTGGGGCAAGTTGTCATATGTGTTTTAAATGTAAAAAAACAAAATTAAATGTAAAAGAAAATTACAAGGACAGTTACAGACTGGTAATTACAAGGGTATTATACTATAAATGTGGTTTATGAGGTCATTTCTAGTGTCAAATCACTTAAAAATCCTACTACACTATGTTTGTGAAAGTTTTTGGAGAGAATTATGTGTATGGTTAGGGTTAGGGGATAGAATCTATAGTTTGTACAGTATAAAAATCATTATGTCTATGGAGAGTTCTCAGAAGGATAGCCGCACCAACATGTGCGTGCGTGTGTGTGTGTGTGTGTGTGTGTGTGTGTGTGTGTGTGTGTGTGTGTGTGTGTGTGTGTGTGTGTGTAAAGGTTCAACGTCCATTGTGGGGACCAAATGTCCTGAGATCACCTACACGGTGGGGACCAGCCAGCGGTCCACATGAGTGAAATGGCTTAGTAAACATCCATCCATCCATCCATCGTCAACCGCTTATCCTGTGTACAGGGTCGCGGGGGCTTAGTAAACATACTAAACAATATTTTTTTGAAAATTTAAAAATTCTATGGAAAGTCCCCACGATTATACAAACCAAATTGTGTGTGTGCGTGCGTGCATGCGACAGGAATATGTTCGTGTGAAAGCTGAACTGCGATATAAGCATGTTAAATTGCGGAAAAATGCGGCCAGTAAATGTTCCAGGAAGTAAAATCCATCAGGCATTTTGAAGCAGAAGGACCGACCATTTTAAAAAAGTAGCCCTCAGTGGCAGAGTGAATTTGTACGATGGCAATGAGATTGATAGGTGGATTGAGAAAGCCCTTCAGAACTCTGAGGAAAACAGCTTTGTTTCCATGACTGGAGGTATAAAAAGCTGAATGTACATAACTCTTCTTAATAGAGAGTAAATCCTGGTAAAAAAAAAAAAAAACATCTGAGAGGACAGTACATTTCAACTCTGTAAATTTGGAGATAAATACAGGATGATCAATCATGCTACACTAACCATCTAGACCTGGGAAAACACTTGATTTATAGAGCTGGGAATTTCAAAGAGCTACAAATTTTCTGAGACAGAAAACACGAATAACAATAATTTTTATAGTGAGTGAAATAAATGGGCATCCCAAAACGTTTTATTAGCCCTTTTTTTCTGGGCTTTTCTTCTCTGTGATTCTAAAGCCACACTAACAAAAAATTACAAAAAGGAGCTTGCCTTTTCATATGTAGGAGAAAGCTCTAGAAATTGTGGCATTTATCAAAGGGGAAACTAATAAAAAATTGCCAGAAATTATTCTAAATTATTTTATTTAACTAAAAAAAACTTTTTTATCCAAATAATATCACCAAAGAATATAACTATATGCCAAAGCCTTGTCTTCTCATGCACGGCTGAAGATAATAATTTTTTGCATTGAAAACTAAGCTGTGACGGATAGATGTACAGTCTGTTTAATTGGTTATAATGTTAAATATTGTGCCTATTCTTCAGCTGCTGAAACGTTTAAAATATACCATGCCAATTGAAATTCGGAATACACTGGTTGTGATAATTAGACTCAATCAAAAAGATTTAGACATCTGTACGTCTACGACATGATTACACAGGAACTCGACATGTTGCTACCAAATGTTGTGGTACCCTGTCATCGACTCCATTCAGCCAAATTACAGACAAGTGCCATCTCCCATCAGGCATCTTTACATCACTTTTAATGTTTACCTTTTCCTGTGGTGCATTATAGCTTGTTGCTGGAGCAGCCTCAGAATTATGGGTTCTGGTCCCAAAGAAACCAGGAAATCATGTCAAAATCACAAAATTAATGATGAGCACGATTCAGAGGTTGCATTTTCCCTTTAAGATACATTTGTTACTTCACTGACGTTTAGGTTTGTGGTTTGGTTTAGCATTTATGGTTAATACAATTTTGAATTTATTTTAACTGTATAAACAAGGAGCTCTTTTTAAATGGCCATCAATGGGGAAACATGCTTTTTGCATCATAGGGTGTAGTTCCACCATCTACCAGCAGATGATAACATGGGCCTGCTAACCAGCTAATTCCTGACCCCCTGGTTATACATCAAAAATGAAAACTAACCCATTTTACAACTTGCTTTTGGCACCACCCTGTGGATATTTCATGGAGCTCACATGTGCCCATACATTCAACAGCTCTTCCCGCATTGGCCACTGGGGGCAGTGATTCAAATTTCGGTAAGTACAGACCTATTTCAGTTTAACAACTTTCAAACTACTATCGCTGAATTAAAATTTTTATTCAAATTTAAACTTTGACTAAGATCACTACATGGAACCATGTTTTCTTAGGCATGCATTATGGTACGGCATTATTTGACATACCTTGGGGTACCATGTGAATACAATGGTATATGAATATGGTCATCATCCAGTACAATGGCATTACATCACTGTACTATGGTGCCACCAATTTACTTTTTGTAAGGGCAGTGTGGAGCTGTAAAATTAGAGTCTTTTGTTGTGCTGCCTTAGACTAGTCTAGATGAGCATGTGGGAAAAGCTTTCAAAATGAAGGCCAGGGTCTGTGTATGTTGGGCTATGGCGGGTGGGTGTGTGTGTGTATACTCCCGCTGCTGTCTGCAGCAGTGGGAGGGGTGGTGGCGTTGGGCATGGTGGCTGGTTGAAGGGTGGCATGGAGAGAGAGAGACATGGTGACACCACAGCTTTGAAAGGTTCATGCAATATTAATGTCCACGAGGGAGAATCACTAGCCCGGCCCCAGGGGTCACCCAATTAACTGGAACACACTCCCATTTCCAGTGTGTATGTTCTGTGCAGCCGGCACCATACCTCCTTTCTGACATCAATGTGTGTGAGAGAGTGTTTGTTCATACGTATGCATGCTGAGAGTAGTCATACCCATAGCTCATCTATTCTTTCGTTCTTATACAGAACTATATATTTATTTATTATAAAGTGGTCTCTATTTGCAGTGATGCATTGCGGTAAGAAGCTAATGTAGTGTTTTACTTTTTCAGCTTTTTAATTTGCTTGAAATTAATTGAGTGGCCTTGTTGGCTCCAGTGGTGAATCTTACAAATAGAGTTCCCCACAGATTTGGGCCAGGCTTCTCACCGACTTAACAGTATTGTCAGCAATTTTTGGCCTCTTCATTTGATAAACACACTGTAGAAGAAGGCAGAAACTAATGGATAGAAGAAAGTTGTGAAATGCCGCATGCCAAATTCAAACTCACAGCACACGCATGAGCGTCACGTCTCAACATGTCAGAGCACATGCACAGATCACTGCTAAGCTCTAATGATACTAAACAATTTTAAACAACATCTGTGAAAAAAAAAATTGTATACAAATTAATGCACAGAATTAATACAAAGAAGAGTGCATTTATTTGCATTGTTTCTTTGTAGAAGATCTGTTGCTGTAGCTTCCCTGTAGAGCATGGTGCTAGCAACGCTAAGGGCATGGGTTTGATTCTCGAGGAACACACACTGATAACATTGATGCTGGGATATGCGAAAGAGTTTTAACATTCAAAATTTCACATCAGTTTTAATCATTAATTCAGTTTCTGTACTACTTTATGATAAAACAAATTATGTCTTCTGCCTGTGGAGCTCAAAAACACTATTTATGGTAAACCGATACATGATTAAGGTCCCTATTCATGACTGACATTATCTCTTGTGCCACAGGTACTTTATCTGGATGTCAAAGAGGGTTAAATGTGGGCTAACGGTTAGGCTAAACACTATGAATCTGGGTGTCAATGCCCTGAATGTGTTCTTATCAGCTCTCACAAAAAAGCAGCACTATCTCAGTCTCCCCAACGCTTCATATTTCTCACTCATGCCTATAGACCGCACTGTCAAAGACCTCTCCCGAGCACCTGCAGATCACTGATATTAACTGGTGAGCTGCTGAGGACAGCACTGATGTTACATTCGTTCTGCAATTCAGACCTACATAGTGGCCTGGGTCATGATTTGGAATAACCGTGAAAGGTTATGCAAGTTACATTTAGCTGAAGTAGAACTGTGACATTTTCATACAAATGGCACAATTATAACTTTCTATCAATTCTCCATTCTGCTCTACTATTTTCTTTGCCTGTTAAACCAACTTTGATGTTGGCAGGATACATTTGAGTGCATTCATTTATTTGATTTTTGATTTTGAAGTGGCTAACACTATTTTAAGGAATAGTTCAACCAGAAATTAATATTGTAAAAATGTACTCGCTCGTGTCATTTGAAACCTCGTATGACATTATCGCTTGCCTTTCCATAGACATAATGGTTTTTATACTGTACAAACTATATATTCTATCCCCTAACCCTACCCCTAAACCTAACCCTCACAGAAAACTTTCTGCATTTTTACATTTTCAAAAAACATAATTTAGTATGATTTATAAGCTGTTTTCCTCATGGGGACTGACAAAATGTCCCCACAAGGTCAAAATGTTGGGTTTTACTATCCTTATGGGGACATTGAATAAGCACATTCCATTTTCACTTGGCCACTCCACCAAATTGATATAAATCAAAACTTGAATTCACACGCTTTATACAAATAAAACATAATTCCGCTAATGCCGGGCAGCGAATTTAAAAGATGTGATTTAATATATGATTCCAACTGACTTTGCCTTTTATACTGTATACCGGTATGTATTTTTCCCCTCTGGGCTTGTCATAGTTCAAATCAGCCATGCATGTTAGCTGCATCACTGCTTATATCACACATGGAAGTGGTGGCAGAAACCGTGCGCAAACAGTATTTTTATCATTTTCTGTTGTTGTTAAATAATTTTGAGGGCTCTCGTAGATGGCTGTGGTTTCAGGAAATCAACAAATCTGACTGAACCGAGGAGATAATTTCAAATTACGGTTTTGCAGCAAACATTTACTGTATAGCGAACATTATTGCAGGTATGTTAATAACTCATATCATTATAATAATTGCATAGCTAAGAATATTTATTTATTTATAATGGCTTTGTGTCATACTTTTGTTTCATCCTCTAATCTGTCATATCTAACACAACAGTTTGCCAGCTTACTGACAGCACTTACTGCACACACGCTGACATTTTTGTAAACAATGGGATAAGTCTTTTGTTATTTTCAGATTTGTCAGCGATCTGCATCAGATAAATTAACCTTTTCATGAGAAGAGTCTATATTCCCCTACAGTGCCCCAGGAGTGAGTTATTTTTGCACGTGACACTGCACATTCTTTAGAGGTGGGCAGAGTGTAGCGGAGGATTTATTTATTTTGATATTAATTATTGATTTGTCATAACAAATAAAACTAAATACTGTATATAATATAGTAAACATGTGAAAAAATGGGTTATGTCTGTTGTACTGTATTTGTTTTATTTATTTCATTTTGCCTATATGCACTGTTTGACTTCTCAGACATTGTGTGTGTGTGTGTGGGCAGGTTTAAGTAGTTTACGAGGACTTATTTTAGGTTTTAAACTGGTAATTACAAGGGTATTATGCTATAAATGTGGTGTAAGGACAGTTCTAGTGTCTCTATTATTAAAATTGCTTAAAAAACATATTAAACGATGTTTTATTGAAAATGTAATAATGCAGAAAGATTTTTCTGAGGGTTAGGTTTAGGGGTAGGGTTACGCCCGTTTCACACGTACTCCGTTTGCAGTGCGAATGCGGTGCGTATTTTTTTCCGTACCCATGTTAACGGGTTAGAGCTTTTATACTGCACACGGATGCAGTCCGTCGATCCGTTCCAGTTGCGGTGCGTATACAGCAGTGCAGCGATCGTTTCCGCGCCGAGTCTATTTTTGCTGTGCTGCACTGCAGCGCATTGTTCACATTAAAATAGACATAGATTGACAAGAAACTGTAATAATTTCATCATATACGCATAATTACAGTTAATGTGTTCTACAGTTACTAAATTACAGGGTCAAGAAAAACAAAAAAGTATGATTATAGTCCCAAAAGTTGCAAAATGCCATCATATATGATTTTTTTACCCTAAAAAAAGACAGTGAACCCAAATGTGTCTCATTCTTCTTCTTAGCAACAGATATATCGCGAAAGCTTTTCTTCTGTCAACAACTCGAACTACATGTAAAACAAAGAATCACAATGATTAAAATACATTTTCATACTGTTTCAATGTCTTAAACAATGTCAAAGTTAACGTTTGGATTTAAAATCAAAATTACTTACACATTTTTGATTTTGTGGCACACAGAAACTGCGGATCACTAGCGCACTGCAAATGCAGCATATGTGAAAGCACTATAGCGTGTGCTGCTCCTGTACCGCATACGCACCGCATACGGACTGCACACGAGTATGTGTGAAACGGGCATTAGGGGATAGAATTTATATTTTGTACAGTATAATCATGCTCGATCAGAATGTTTTCCCTGTGAGTTCACAAGTTTAAAACTGTTATCGTGGTGCTTTTGTGATAGTTTGGTTGTATGTTTCAGAAAATAAATGTATTATATACCTGAAAAGACTTTTCGAGTTGCTGTTTGTGTGAATGAAAACCGTATATGCACATTATAAGTAGACGTGGCTGCGTGCATGTGAAGATTGCGATTAGTTGTGATGGCTGTGCATATACAAGCTATGAACTGTTATCATGGCACTTTGGTGACAATAAGGCTGTTTGTTATATAAAATAAACATATTATGTGCTTGAAAAGACTCTTTGAGTAGCTGTTTGTTTGAGGAATGACAACCGCTATGAATGTTAACAAATGGCAGCATGCATCGGAGGAAGATCGCGTTTGATGCATTGACTGTGTATATAAGAGCTGTAAACTTTTAATTGTGGTACTCTGGTGACGAGTTGGATGTATGTATATAAAATAAATGTATTATGTGGTTTAAAAGACTGTATGAGTAACTGTTTGAGGGAATATAAATTACAGGAGTTTGACCAGCACAGCCTGTGTCGGCCTGAAAGACGCAACTTGTAACGTAACTGGCTGTTGCAGAAACACATATATGTGACGCTACTCTGCAGGGCCCAGTAATTAACCATATGTGTGACGGTACGTATGAAAGTGTTAAGAAAAAAGTACTGTCTCTCCTGCAATGCACATCCATTTCTAACTTTGTTATTCTTTATTTTGCAACACGAGCCCTATGCAAATACTCCGTAACAGCTGTTATCTTTCATACATATGCTGACATAGCACTGTTTGGGCAGAGTCAAGTTAACATACGTGGCTTGAACAGCCAGATGCATTTACACTTGACCGAATTTCATCTGGAACGCGTAATCTGATTTACATCCGTCTCTAATTCTTCTTGGAGGGCATTTTCACTTGATCTTTTCATGATTGGATAGCAATCCGACCAGCAAAATCACATGAAGTGACCAATTGCATATACCCCCAAAGATAATTGGACACGTTTTGCGCTGTCTGGAGACAAGCTCTTCATGTGCAATGGCATGTTAACAGCCTGTCTAAAGTCTGGCCATCGTGAAAACGCCTCTGCCAGACTTTGCACCTGTCCAGAGCATTGTTCTGTCCGAACGTGCATAAACTCAAGATATTAGCACAGAAAATAAAAAGATATCTAAGAGTGAATATACAAAGAAAAGTATGCAAAGAAAAAAACACATTATAAAAAATGCAAAAGCAAAGTGTTGCATACGCATATGCTCAGGGATGGACAAGCCAAATAGGGAGCACAGTCAGAGTTCATGTTAATAAAGTTATTAAAATCATAAAAGAATTGCAATCGGATGCACCCTGCTATTTGTATTTTGAAAAGAGAAATGTAATCATCTGGGATTTGGGCCTGGGTCTCATTCAAAATCAGAATCATCCAATACTACAATTATACTTTTGATTACCTAAACATTTCATATTAATTATGTAATGTTTACACTGTACAACTAAGTTTTTAAGAAATATGTACTGTGAAAATTAATACATTTCTAATAGATAATACAGCAGGCGATAGTTTGTATTTGGCATAGGCCAGAGGGTGTTTTTAGCCACATTCCAACACTGCATACACTTCTGCCGGAACATCATTGTTCTCAGGATGGAAGTACAGTCAGCAGTGGAGAGTATGTCGACAGTGAAGTGAGTTTGAGAGTAGGTCTCTCACTAAATGACCCTGTTTGCCTCCTCCACAGCTTCCAGGGGAAATTGAGCCCAGTGACATATTAGCATTCTGCTGATCAACACAGAGGGTGGACAATCCACTTAACGAGTGAAAAGACTGCCGCACAGCTCCTCAATATACGATAACATCACACACATACAGGAAGGTCACTGCTTGGGGTGACACTCCACAGCCAACAAACACACATACTCCACAGAACACACTAGTACAGGAAACTCACACCAATAGTCTCAGAAACACTGTTTAAATCTTAAATGAACAAACTTTTTATTTTTATTTTACTTAAATTAATAGCATGTTAGATGCACTGATTTAATCATTTCAAACAAGCTTATAAAATTTAACACAATCAAACACAACCTTGTTATAAGACAATATAAAGGAAGGGCTGTGCCAGTGCATTTAAATATGTCAATTACACATGTTCTCCTCCAAGTTTGCGTATTGTATTTTCCATAAACACTTCAGTCCAGGCTTTTACAACCATATTTCATATTCCTTCCCATATTAAACTGTCCAAAACATTCCTCTAGTAACTACATGTCGAATTATACATCGTCCCACAAGCCCATTAGTCACTGACATTCCTCTTTTCACACATAAAAGAAAGACCTCCAAAAAAATCATTATTTGTAGCAACCCCATCAGAGCAGGCTGACAGTAAACTCGCCATAGTTTTATGAGCTTGTAAATACATTATCTGGGCTCTTGACTGTCAGAGCCGTGCATGTGCTGAGCACTGCTATTACCGTGTGCCTGTGTGTGTGTGTGTGTGTGTGTGTGTGGGGGGGGGGGGGTCCTCAGTGTGTGTGTTTTTGTGTTGATTGAAGTAATTAGGCACTCACAGGATGGACTTTAACTCAGACTCGCCAGCTAATAGCCAACAAATATATAAAAGCAATAAACTAATGGTGTGAGTAATTAAGCAAAGCTGTATTTACATGCGTGAGGGAACAGCCGCCGCAGCTGGTTACCGCTGGAGATCAGCAGAGGGTGGAGTGTTTTCTGCTTTGTCTAATAATCAAAGACTGAGAACACTCACAGAAATCACTTTCTGGAAGACCATGTAATTTACCTGGCTTTTGCTTGTTAAAGGGTTATACCAGACTAACAATATGACAAGTTATATTGAGTACATAGGAAGAAATATAAATTGATTACATTAAATTAATTTAAAACAAAATTCCCATGAAAAAATGAAATTCACTTAATTAAAGGAATAGATCACCCAAAAATAAAAATTCCATTGTCATTTACTCACCCTCATGCCATCCCAGATGTGTATGAATTTCTTACTTCTGCTGAACACAAGTGAAGATTTTTAGAAGAATATCTCAGCTCTATTGGTCCATACAATGCGACTTTGAAGGTCCAAAAGCACATAAAGGCAGCATAAATATAATCCACAAGACTTCAGAGGTTAAATCTATGTCTTTAAAAGAGATATGATAAGTCTGGGTGAGAAACAGATCAATACTTAAGTCCTTTTTACCATCAATCCCCACTTTTACATTCTTCTTTTGTTTTTGCCAATTTGCATTCTTCGTGCATTTCGCCACCTACTTTTCTTTCAAAGGACTAAAACATTTCTCTGTTTCTCACCAACACCTATAACTTCTGAAGACATGAATTTAACCACTGGAGTCTTATGGATTAATTACATGATGCCTTTATGAGCTTCAACATTTTGTTACTCATTCACTTGCATTGTGAGGACAGATAGAGCTGAAACATTCTTCTAAAAATGTATTTGTGTTAAGGAGAAGAAAGTAAGTCATACACATCCGGGATGGCATGAGGGTGAGTAAAAATTAGATAATTTTGATTTTGGGGTGAACTATCCCTTTAACTTTTTAATGTTGGTTAGAAAATCTAACTAATATGATTTTTAAACATTTACATTGAATATTTAATCCAATATATTAAGACATGAAAATATACTACATAGTATGAATGACACAAAGAGCATCTGAAATAGGCTAATGCATGTTTCTCATATTTGTCATCAACTGCATTTTGCATTTTTTTGTTTTTCTTTTCACATTTTGATTGGGGTTGGGAACACTTGTGATTGTTAATTAATTTTTTTTATTGCCTTAGTGCTACAGGATAATAGAAATCAGACAGGAAAGTGGAAGGGAGGGGGGTACAAGATAGAGACATAACACAAACTTGAACATTTACCTTCAAGGATAGCTCACACTGTATATGTCATGATCACATACACCACTCACATTGCCACACAGCTCAGACTACAGTCTTGGTTTCAATGTATTCTGAAATATAAAGGGTTTTGTTTGTTACATTATATTTTTTACTTTTCATTCATCCCCTTCATCCTGTGTTTCTTTGCACTGCTCCTGTCAGGCCTAAGGCCTTTCTACCTACACAAACATAATCTACATAAATATCAGTGACTTTTGAAGGATTTGAAATGCAGCTGACAGCTCAGGAATTACATATCAAGAGGGCTAAAAAGCGACGTATTTATTGCATGCCGCAGTGTCCGTATTGCATTTTAAAGGTCGCAAAAGCAACTGTTTCACACCAAAGTTCCTTGGGTCTTGCAAATCTGAATACAGATGAGGTCTTTTGATAGATTGATGCATAACAGCTTTCAGCATGCACACAGTCCCAACAATCTGCAACGTCGATTTCCTTTAAAGCCCGGGTGTATCTTAATTTGAATGTAAGCAAGTGATGCTAAGTTTTCCTGATTAAGTTCAAACATCAGTTTGTACTGCACTTTGCCATGCTTGTCTGTCAAGCTGTTCTGTGAAAGATCACTTTTTCCTGTTTGCTGAACACAGAAAAACTGGTCAACTTTAAAACAAGATCGACACAGTTTCATTTTCTTGATTACAATTTTACAGTTAGTAATGTATACTAAATGTTTTTTTTTTTTTTTTACATTATTTTATTCTTACATATAAAAAAAAATATTTAAGATTTCCGGATAACACATTAATTAGTATCCCAAAAACAATCATCCTTCACTCACACTCATGCTGTTCCAAGCAATGTATGACTTTATTTCTTACATGAAACACAAGAGATGTTAGCCTCATTCACAGTTCACATTCAGTACATCTTATGTCCATACAATGAACGTGAAAAGAATGAAACATTCTGCCCAACATCTTCATTTGTGTGATTCAGGTTTGGAACACATGGGGATGAGAAAATAATGACAGAATATTTCATTTTGGGTGAACTATCCCTTTAATGTATTGGATGTGAAAACTGAGTGTTCTGCAAACATTTAGCTAATGTAAGTCATCTGGGGGGTTATTATTATTATTATTATTATTATTATTATTATTATTATTATTAAAGTTGCTGAATTTTTTCATCTGTCCATCATTGAGGATATTCTCACCACTAATGTCAACATTTTCCCTATGAAACATCATCTCACTGTGTTCATTTTACCCAAGATCTTCAATATCTGCACTCCCACCATCTCTTCTCTCTGTGTTATTGAATTGTGTGTAGCCTTTGGGGTAATAAGGGCAAACAAAGGGAAAAATATGATGTCCTTTCACAATTATCAGCATTGCAAATATTAAAGTGTCTGGCTACATAGCTAAGGTTACTTTGATTGGTATCTTAACCTTTGAGTACACTATAAAGCAGTCAACTCCCGGTGCCCATATTGGAAGGGCTGGAATTTAATTCTGAAATGATTTGGGATAATAAGGAAGATGGATAATGTATGCAAGAGAGATATTACGTTTGGGCTAAATGCAGTTGGGGGCCAGCGCTATTGGAGTTGAATAATCACAGCAAGTTATAATCCGGGTGATAGAAATACCGCACTGTCACAGTCAAGAGAGCAACTCTTAAATCACTCAGAAGAAGAGAGGCAGGAAGAGGAGCGAGAGAAGACACAGTCAGGCCAAAGGCACCCACTGTTGCACTTTCACTGAAACTTTCATTAACGATCTTGCATGCCTTTGTTTCAAAAACCACTCCCTTTTGTCATCATTCCAATGGCCGTAAGATCTTCTATCATTAATTTCTCAAAAAGGCTAAATTACACAGGCAACTTAATGACATAAAGCCAGAGTCAAATGCTCAATGTCGCACTTCCACAAGGAGAAATGTATTCTTCCCAAAGATAAATAGGCAACAGTTTCCTGATAATTAAACTCAGTATTAAATGCTCAGATAATTTCAGTAACATATCACTAAGAAATATTTTAAGCATTTATAATGATTTTTTTATTTTGCTCTTGCTTTATTGTAAGAATACACTATTTTATATACTGGGGAAACATTACAGATATTGGGAGTTTAAGATAATACAAAACACAAAGTCAATGTTCAAGGAAAACAAATGAGAGCTCAAAAGTATGGAAAAATGAAATGGTACAGGCTACACAAATTAAACCAAAGAGTATAAAAGAAAGATATAGGCCTACCTAATAAATCATGCAAGCTGACAGTTTTTAATTACACAAATATCAAACTGGTATATGATTCTATGAATTAACATAATGATTTCACAATATCTTATTGTTAAGTTCCTGCTGTATCTTTGCCATGCTAATAAATCACATGATATTGTCTGGTCATATCTTATTAATTTAATTTAAAGAAAAGCTGTAGAGATGAAAAGCTGCTGAACTCTTTTCTGTAGTCCTTAAAATGCTGCAATTAAGCAATATTTATCATTGCACTCTGAGGATGTAAAATTCCCACCCTCGCAATGGGCAGATAAGGAAACAAACAATTATTTCCAATATATATTCCTTTTGAAGGGGAGCACAGTCCAGCGTTCATGTTCTTAATGTTTTAGGAGCTCGGAAAGCTGTGTGGTGGTGCATTGTAATCTTGCATGAGGATTAACTCAGCATTGTCACTTCAAACCACTACCAATCTGGACAACAGTGGTGTATCTGCCTTTAATATTATTCTCTCTAAAAATTTCACCTCTCCTCTTTTTTTCATCTCCGTCTCACTCTGTCTCTCTTTTTTCTCTCACACTCGTTTTGCTCCTTTTGTTCTCGTTGTGCCTATTTATCACTGTGTGAAGGTTGAAAGAGATATTATTAATCCTGGGGAATGAAGGCAGGGTTAGTGGCATGGATCGCATTGTGAGAGGGGTAATGATAGGGAGACGTGCTTGGCCAGTGGTCTGCGTGGGCTTGATGAATGGGGAGCAGGGGCAGAGTGAATGGAGCTGGGTGGCGGGCCGCTGGGCCGTGCAGTACACCCCCAACACTATGACATCCACCCACCTGCCACTCTTTACAGATCTGCATTGGGATAAGGGAAATAAAGGAAGAGAACATTTACATCTACATATGTTATAGCCAAGGACATAGATTTGGCTTGAATATTGGGGGGGTTGCAGCGTGAAGCATCTACATGTTTCCATTGATCATGGTATAAATATTTAGGGGGGTGGGGGGTTACCTCTTCCCAATCCCCCCCCCGGAAACTATGCCCCTGGTAGTAGCGCTTATAGACAAACATTCGCACACCTACACACTTCCTCTATGTGTAACTAGTTCATGTGGAAACATCTGGGCCCATATTCACAAAAACTTTTAAAGCTAAAAGTAGCTCATAACACAGAAATTTAGCTGCAACTCTTAAAAATTAGGGACGTATCACTCCTCGTAAAAGTTTCATTTAAGAGTAATTCATAAAGCATTTTAACACTAAAAGTAACTCCTAAACCCAAAACAGCTTAGAAGTCCACCTGAGGACTTTTAACTCAAAAGTGACTCACAAATGATCCGAAGAGTGACTGCTGTTGTCAATCAACAAAACAATATATTAGAATATTATTACAACATTCGACCATTTTAAAAGGCATTGCCTAAATCACAATTTAGTCAATGTATTTAAAATTTTTTTTTTTACAATATTATAAACTCCATAATGTTGACATTGAGCTTTAAAAATAGTATCGCCTGAATCACTCCGGTGTCATCATTATTGTAACCTTAGAGATGCAAATACCTCTCCCAAAAATGGAAACAACCAAATTACACCAGAGATAAAGGTTTTAAAAACCTGTTGGCTTGTTGGCCACATCAAAATTAATAAATCTATCTATCTATCTATCTATCTATCTACATTGTTGTAAAAAACTATTTGCCCTATCCTGTTTTTATATATATCACATACTAAATTGTTTCATAAATTCTAACTAAATCTAACATAAATCAAAGGCAATCCGAGTAAAAACGTGGTGTCGGTGTTTGCACCGCAGGGGGACGCCCTGGGCGACGAGCAGACGGAGTACAGGGTCTGTGGCTCCGACTGGGCAGGATATTCTGTATGGCCTCTGTCTGCTTTCTCACCGTTGAGAACTGCCGAACTCTCCAATGGTGTCGCCAAATAGCCCAACCTAGGAGATGGGGGCGTCAAGGAAACGCACCTTGTCAGTCTTTCGTGACTCGACCAGGTTGATCCAGAGGTGGCGTTCCTGGACTACCAGGGTGGACATCGCCTGCCCGAGAGCCCACGCCATGACCTTCGTTGCCCAGAAGGCGAAGTCGGTAGCCGAGCGCAGCTCCTGCATTAGACCCGGGTCAGTTTTTCATAGTTGTTGGCAGATAGGATGTCCAAGCTTCTTGGAGAATTGGCCACAGTTCTTCTAACTATTTAGGCTGTCTTAATTGCTTAGTCTCTTTCTGTAATCTCAGACTGACTCGATGTTCAGAGGAGGGCTTGGTGGACATGCCATCTGCTGCAGAGCAACCTGTTCTTCTATTCTAATATTTTCTATTTGCAAAAGTAATGTTTGGGAGTCTATCTGTATTTTTCCTATTGACACACTAAAGCTGAAGATATAAATAACCATCTTAAGATGAAAGTTTTTGTGAAACATCTTAAGTGCCTAAAACTTTTGCACAATACTATATATATATATATATATATATCTCGATGTCTGTCTTCGCTGAAAAATAGCGATTCCCTGTCTACCAATCACTGAGGGCGATTTAAAAGAGTGGGCTAAAAAAAGTGACGTCATCTATAGCAACAAGGTCAACTCCGCCTTATTCTTATCTTAAAATTTCCTAGTAGTTTTGTGAATAGGTTTTAAGCAAAGACTCCTAACTAGGAATACTGTCCCTGAACTATAGCACAGTGGTTCTCAACTGGTTTTGCTTTGGGACTCAGATTTTATATTGGACATCAAGTAGTGACACAACACAGTAAAAAACCATGACCGTGAGATAAATATTAATAAATTTGCCTCGACTGCCTGAAATTTCACTTGAACAACTCTGGCACTGTTCTTTCCTGCTGTCCTTAACCCAGTCCGAACAGACCAGCTATCCATTTTTGGGTCATGACCCACCAGTTGAGAAGCATTGCTATAATATACGCGCATTTAGTCCTACCTCTCATTACAAATCATTTTTCTCTTTCTTTTTTAATTTAGAGGTAGGATGGTAGAGAAAGACTAGAAAGTGGATAGTGAGAAAGAGACATGACACATGCCAAACTCGAACTTGTGTCCCAATGAATATAACAGCACTGGTCCCACTAAAACTGATAATTGGTCCTTCATACAAAACCTACACACCTCTTTTTTATTAAAACATTTTCTATTTACTAAAACAAAATCGTGGATGAACAGTTAATAGTAGAAATAAAATTTTAACATGTTCTGTTGGCTTCCGCGCTGTTTATATTAAGCCATAAGCATGGTCAAAACATGAGCAATTATGCAATATCAACATCAACAAAATCAACTAAATTAAAAGCAAAACAGACCATGAAACCACAAATTATGTAAATATGTTCTTATGTGATGGACAGCAAATAAAACAGGATTTAAAGGCAATTGCAGAGTGTGCTAATATCTTGGGGGAGATCTCTCAACAGACTGTTGTGTTGTGTGACAAAGTGTTTTGCATTGTAATCTTATTTTCAAAGCTGAGTAGCATTTGATATGAAGCCACTTGATGTATTTTCAGCAGGAGGGAACATGATGGTTTTGCACACTGCCCTTTTAAACACACTGTCATGACAGCTCTGACAATGCAACAAGCCAATCAAGCTGGCTCTATTACTCTAAGTGTCATGTCTGTAGAGAGCTCATACTCCATCCCCATCTTCAGAGCCACAATGACGCTTTACCCCAACCTTATCTCTAGCTGTAGATAGCCACATTTACACCCTTGAAGGCATAAATGGATGTTTAAATCACAATTTTTTTGTCTACAAAATCCTCTGAATTTTTAAATAAATAAAATACAGTGGGGTTAAAAATTATTCACATTGAATATCTGGTATCACATTGAAAATCAGGGATTAAATCTCTGATTTAAATGGCTAAATCTAATTTTAAATTAAACAGAAAGTTATGTCAAAATATATACTGTACTAAGTCACTAATCAAGTCCACAAATTTGTGAAACTGACCATGTTAACTCATTTGTATGAAAGCTGCAAGGTCAGAGATGCTTTTGCATCATTTTGCACAACATTTGCAACATTTTGCACAAATTTTGGAGTTTGAGTGCAGCCTGTCATTAAAGCAAAATATGGACATACCAAATCATAAAACATTTCTTAAATTCATGTTAATTTTTTAATTCTACTTTTAACTCAAATTGTTATGCTAATAAGATATACATTTTTAAAGGAATATTTCAGGTTCAATACAAGTCAAGCTCAATCATCAGCATAATGTTGATAACCACAAAAAATTATTTTGACTCGTCCCTCGTTTTAATACAAAACTAAATAAAGAATCTGGGTTACAATGAGACAATTAAAATGGAAGTGAATGGGGCATTTTATTTTAGGTTTTAAAGGCAGAAATGTGAAGTTTATAATTTTATAAAAACACTTACATTAATTCTTCTGTTAAAACTGTTGTGTTATTTGAGCTGTAAAGTTGTTGAAATTGTCATTTAACAGTCATTTTAGGGTTTGTTGACGTTACATAAAAAAAGGCTATAACTTTACACAGAAAAGGTTAGAAAGCGATTTTATCACACTAAAATTGCATTAACACACATATTGTTTATGTTTTGTGGCCATACAGTGAGAAACAGTGAGTATTTTAATGTTTACAAATTGGCTCCATTCAATGTAACCCAGTTTCTTTTTTTTAGAGAGAGAGAGAGAGAGAGAGAGAGAGAGAGAGAGAGAGAGAAAATTTAAATTTAAATTTTTAATTAATGTCAAAATTAATTTGTGTGGTAATCAATATAATGTCACAAATGCTGTCGATTGAGCTTAACTTGTATTGAACCCAGATATAAAAAATAAATAAAAAAAAAACATTATTAAATAAGATAAATGCATAATAAAAGCATTTCCAACTGGACTTTTGAACCCCACTGTATATTTTTATATATTTCATGTTGCCTTTTTATGCAAAGGAAGATCCTGGAAAAAGCATTAGTTAGCAGTGCTTCATCTGTGTGTTTTTAAAAATGTATTGGGCAATTTGTTCATCATGTATTTTCTTTATGATTGCAATGTCTACTGACCAGAACAGGTCTCCACCACCAGTAATTAACTACTGCTCTAAGATTAAAAAAAACAAAAAAACAATACACTACGAATCATTACCTCCCTCTACTGTGGAAACAATAATAGATTAGCATGGATTTAATATCACACTATATATCATAGTATTATTGTCTCATGACAGATGTAATTGAAAAACACTCATTAGGGCCGTGGGGGGTGTTTTATTCAACACCAAAGCCTCGAGCAGAGAAACAGTCACGTCATACATCACAAAATTGCATGACACTAAAGGATAAATGTAGGTGAACCTTACAAAACTTTTTTCATTGTTCATTTTTTGTTCTCCAAAGTTTAAATATCACCCAAGTCACAGAAAATTCACACAAGGGGCCTTGTTTCTGGAACACGAGCAGAACGAATTTCTGAGTAATTCATTTGTACATAAATTGGCACACTGAATGTGAACATTAATGAAAGAAGTTTTACATATACAATTGTTTTGTTCACTTTTATTGAATAAGGTTTAATGCTTTTCCAGTTTTACTGGCACCTTCACTGAGAGTGATTATATGCATGTCGATCTTGCACCGATTATGTTTAATAAGCTGACAACGTGTAAGGCCATGTAAGCACATATACCTTTATTGGGGTAAGGTCATAAACCGTTTAAGCAAAAGCCAATCGACACATATAGATTTGTGTGGCTGTGGCTCAGGTGGTAGAGCGGGTTGGCCACTAATCGCAGGGTTGGCAGTTCGATTCCTGGCCCACATGACTCCACATGCCGAAGTGTCCTTAGGCAAGACAATGAACCCCAAGTTGCTCCCAATGGCAGACTAGTGACTTGGATGGCAGCTCTGCCGTCATTGGTGTGTGAGTGTGTGTGTGTGTAAATGGGTGAATGAGTCACAGTGTAAAACACTTTGAAAATCACTAAGGTTAAAAAAGCACTATATAAATGCAGATCATTTACTATTTCATGACTATTTCATGTACAGTTTAAGAAAACGTCTAGGTTACTATCGTAACCCCCTTTCCCTGATGGAAGGAACGGGACGTTGTGTCGAATGAAGCAACAATAGGGGTCTTTCTTGAATGCCTCATTTACCTCTGAACTTGAGAAAAGACCAATGAGAAATTGGCAGACAGAATTTGCATGTCCCTCCCCCCAACATACGGGTATAAAAGGAGGGATTGTGCATCTGTCCATTCAGGTTTTGCACTGAAGAGCCAAGAATGAGGTTCGGCCATTACAGTGGCTCGGTACAGCGTCGTGGCCGGGGAGACACATTCGACGTTGTGTCAAATGAATCGACACTAGGTGTCCCTATTCAATCATGCCATGCGCTGAACCGTGTACATGAACTGCTGCCGCAGGTGCGAGCAGGCATTTACGTGCCAAAGCAGCAGGCTGCGTCAGACTGCACGTACCCTTCCCCACGGCCCATAAAAAACTTTTTCGGTTCCCGGCATCCCCGAAGAGGGGGGAACAAGTGACGTGCCAAACATGGGAGCAGGCCGCGCCAGTCGTGCCTTTTCTCTCTCTATGTTTCTCGCATAGAGTTAAAGCGGCTGGGGTCATTTAACGCTATAACACGCATCGGGGAAGGCGTTCTTTTCCAACTCCTATTCTTTCAGGGGGAAAAGGCCCCGCGGAGACCACATCCTGCCCAGGCTGGGGGAGGTTAAATGTGGTGAATTAGTCACATGGGTTTTCAGGTCACATGTGGAAGTGGCCAGATGGTAGATCCTACCTATCGAGGGAGGAGTTGCTACAAACACAGCGACCAGGGGGAAGAGGGGACTGCTCAAGGGAGACACGGGTCTGCAGGCAGTGGGACCATACCGAGGAAAATACACACAGGGGATTAATCCGTAATGGCCAAACCCTGTGGAACACCTATTCCAGTACAGAGTAGCTAGCGCATCTGTCCCAAGGGAAGCCTCCGTTAGGGAGTACCAGAGCGGGCAGTGGGAGGTCTCGGGAAGCAAACAGGTTTACCTGTGCTTTGCAGAACCATTCCCAAATCAGATTTACCACCTGAGGGATGAGCTACCACTCTCCGCTGAGCCTGCCCTGTCGCGACAGCACGTCCACTGCCATGTTGACGCTGCCCGGGATATGAGTGGAGTGCAGCAACCTGAGACTCCAAAGGAGTAGATGGCGGGCAAGTTGTGACATGGGACGAGAGCGTACACCGCTTTGGCGATTTATGTACGCCACCGTCGTGGTGCTGTCTGAATGGATCAAGATGTGCTTGCCCTGTATCAGCTGGAGAGACCTCCGCATGGCAAGAAGTACAGCCAACAACTCTAGGCAGTTGATGTGCCAACGTAGGCGGGGCCCTGTCCAGGAGCCAGTGGCTGCATGCCTGTTGCACACGGCACCCCAACCTAGTTTGGAGGCATCTGTGGTGACCACGACGCATCTGGACACCTGCTATAGAGGGACTCCTGTCCGCAGAAAACAGAGGTCTTTCTAAGGGTTGAATGTCTGGCGGCAGAAAGAGAGATGAGCTGAAGAGATGAACACAGGTATGTGCAGCGGTGCCATGCCCATCTCGGGACTTGAGTCTGAAGCCAGTGCTGAAGCGGTCTCATACGCATCAACCTGAGCGGCGCAGCCGCCGCTGAGGATGTCATATGCCCCAGGAGCCTCAGAGACCACCGCAGTGGAACTAGAGCCCGAAGCCATTTGTTTTGAGAATAATGGCTGGCTGATGAAGTTATTGGCTGGCTAGCCGGCTCAGCCAAAACCTAAATGGCTGCTGCAGCCGCCAAACTTTTCATAGCTGCAAATGGCTGAAGCTGCCACTTCATGTCTACAGATGTCTATGTTCAGTGGTGGACAGTAACGAAGTAAATGTAATTCGTTACTGTACTTAAGTAGCTTTTTTGTGTATCTGTACTTTACTGAAGTATTTAAATTTGGGGAGACTTTTACTTTAACTCCACTACATTTCAAAGTCAAATATCTTTTTACTCTACTACATTTTCAAAATCAGTCGTTCCTTTTTATTTATGAGTGGATAAAAATGTAACTGGTCAAACGAGCCACCAATCACAGTACAGCTGCGCTTTGTCTTGAACTTGCCTTGGCGGCATCTGCTAAGCTTGAACCAGGGGTGCGTTTCCCAAAAGCATCGTTAGCCAACTATGGTAGCAAGTTCCGTCGTTATCATCATAGTTCAACGAGTCGGTGTTTCCCGAAACCATCGTTCCAACGAACATTCGCAAACAGCATCGCAGAGTTGTGTGGTTGGAACGACAGCTCTCGACCTGTGGTTAGAAGCAGAGTTTCTTGTTATTATAACATGTGGGCTTAATAAATTATTATCTTGAGCCAAATAAGCAAGATGACATTCAGTACAATCAGTATCTTTTATTTAGAAGACATACAAATGTCCTTTATGTCTTTTAGTTTGTCAATAGATTTAAAGCACCGTTTTTGAAGAGTGCTTATGTGTGAACGTGCTCTAGTGCATAAGAACGAGCCTATGATTGAATCTGGAAATAAAGCAAATAACTGAGAAAAATATGAGATAGTCCTCAGATGACATGTCCGTAATTTATAGCAAAACATCTAGCATTAATTCGAACAGATTCATTAAAAGTAGTTTTTACTCCACCACATGTGTGACATCATTAACCAACGTGGTTGAACAACCAATTTGTGACAATACGGTTTTGGGAAACAGTCGTGACTAGCAAGTTGATTTCTTCAACAGTGCATCGTACTACGGTAGTGGAGCAGCAAGTTACGTTGTTGTACGGGAAACGCACCCCAGAGCCATTAAATATGAGAGTTGCTAACATAGGCGGTTGCGACAGTGATCTGCGCCGCGCGTGTCACGTGATTCGTGTAGCTCTCAATAGTTCCAAACAAATTGCGTTGCCAATGATTTTAAGCGGGGCAGAGAGCAGCAGCTATTATTGCAGCAATTATCGGTAAATATTGACGCATAATGTACATTGCTTATTATGTTGACACTAAAATGACTTGCATATAATAGCATTGTTTTTCTGGAGAGTAGCAGAAACACTGCATTAATACCTTTTGTGTTTAATTTTGGAGGAAATTGGCTGCTCCCATAACATAGAATATATATATATATATATATTCTATGTATGTGTGTGTGTATATATATATATATATATATATATATATATATATATATATATATATATATATATATATATATATATATATATTTATTTATTTATTTATATTTAATGGCATTGTGCAGGTTTATGTGAATGTATCATAACATTAGGATGTTAATAATTATGACCATAGGCGCTCGAGAAAAATATATACAGTAAATACTGTAAATGTATTATACCTTATGGGAACAGTCCCTTCCTCCAAAATTAAACACACAAAAAATTTATTCAATTCAAATATATATATATATATATATACATATATATATATATATATATATATATATATATATATATATATATATATATATATATATATATATATAGTATATATATATATATATATATACACACATCTGACTAATTAATGTCATATTATTAATAGATTGGTGTGCCAAGAGTGACATTAGTCTTCATGTAGACTGAGTTAAGCAAGAGTCTTGTGACAAATTATAATAGGACATTATGGCCATAAAAAATCATAGTACTTGGATACTTAAGTACATTTGAAGGCAAATACTTTTGTACTTTTACTCAAGTGAATTTTTAAAGGCAGCACTTCTACTTTTACTTAAGTAATATTTTACCTTGAGTATCTTTACTTTAACTCAAGTACATGGTATGTGTACTTAGATCCACCACTGTCTATGTTATACTGATTTACTAGATCTCAATATTTCCAAGCAATGCATGGCTTACACTATATTTCTACAAAATGCAATACAATGTAATAAAGAAAACACCAGATTTTACTTTCACAATGTTTGTACATATTTATTTTGTAGTCTGTATGCTACTAAACATTTTCACATAGCCTACAATGTGTTGTGTTTAGGCTAAATGCATGTAGGCTAAGTTGTATACAATAACTTGGCATTATCATGGATGAAGCTTATCATATTACACCTTGATTAAGAATGCAAACTTTTGTTGAATTTTATGAGAAATCTACAGGCGTAAACAGGCGAAGTGTAGTAAAATAAAGACCTAAATTTGTATTTCGGACTTTTTTTCACCACAAGTCTGAAAGAAGACATGTTATTGAAGACAAATATCCAAAAATCTCAAAATTGACCAGTAAAAAAAAACGATGTTTTTGCCTGCCGTGTCTCGCCTTAATATAAACACACACTGTTATCAGTAGCCTATTATTTTGGACAAAGTTTTGCACATTTCACTTCAATGTACACTGAAGCATGCGTCGTGAATTAGCAATGTGGAAACGGTGGTTTGTTACTGCAGTAATATCACGTTCAGTGCTATAAATCTCTCCGTTCCAGAATATTTGGTTCATAACATCAATCTTTGATTCAGGTGTTTGTGCAACCGTGCCCTGAAGATTTAACAAAAGTCTGGGTAGGCCTAAGTTAAGAAAAAAGTAAGTAGGAATTAGGAAAGTATGTGAGACGTGAGATCAAAATTACCTTGCTTGCTTCTTTCCGCCATTTCACCTCAGTCGCGAGAAAAACATGCATCGCTTCTTCTGTACGGAAAAGCGAGCAATTTTAATTGGTCAGTCAATTCACTGTGAGTCTGTGTATCGTAGCAACGGGCACAAGACTGCGCTGTTATGAATCCAGTGGGAAAATAGATCTCGTGTATTGTTTATATATTTCGTGTGTGTATGTCTCTATGTGATAGAATTATTATTTGATGCAAATAATTCTAGCCGGCTCAGCCAAACTTTATCAGATGGCGGCTCAATTTGGCTTACGAAATTATTGGCTGGCGGCGGCTGAAATTCTAAATGGCGCAAATGGCGGCGCCTGGCGGCGGCTTCGGGGTCTAAGTGGAACCGTTGTGCCTTGTCTGAGCGAACTTAGGCAGTTCAGCACCGGCTGCATGCGCTCGCTTGTGAGGTGCACTGTCATCCCTAGACGGCTAAGGTGCCTGAGCACCTGGTCCCTGTGGGTGCACAGAGACTCTCGAGTGTGAGCTAGAATCAGCCAGTCGTCGAGGAAATCGAGTATGCGGATGCCCACTTCCCTTAGCGGGGAAAGAGCGGACTCTGCAATCTTTGTGAAGACGCGAGGGGACAGGGACGATCTGAAGGGGAGGACCTGGTACTGGTACGTCGTGCCGTTGGACGCGAGCCGTAGGTAGGGTCTGTTCGAGGCAAAAGTGACACGTGAAAGTACGTATCCTTCAGGTCTACCACTGCAACCTAATTTAGATGCTAGACACACGTTAGAATAGGTTTTTGCATAAGCAAATTTGAACGGGAGTCTGTGTGAGGCCCAGTTCAGGACTCGTATGTCCAAGATTGGCCGCCACGCACCGACTGTCTTGGGTACGATGAAGTGAGGGCCGTAGAACCCTGGCTTCATCTCGGCTGGAGGGACAGCTCTATCGCGTCCCTGTGGGGCAAGTTCCTGGCAAACTAAATCGCGTCAGAGGGTGTCATCGGCAAGAAAACGTAGCACAGCTCAAGCTGGAATGGCGGCGGGGCATCATGTCCATCTGCTTCCTCACTGCCGAAGGCTGCTGGCAAAGTCTTCAACGGTGTCGCCAACTAAGCCGAATTGGGAGATGGGGGCGTTGAGAAAGCGACTTTGTCGGGGTCCCGCATCTCAACCAGGTTCAGCCACAGATGTCGTTCCTGGACCACGAGTGTAGGTGTCGCCTGTGGCCCGGGGGTGTGGTCGGTCATCGAGCACAGTTTCTGCAGCACATCAGGATCAGGACTACCCAAGTGCAGATCATTAAGTGCCTTGGCCTGGTGGACTTGCAGGAGGGCCATGGCCTGCAGGGCGGAGACAGAGTGAGGGGCCGCTCTGCCGTCAGTGGTAGTGAGAGCGGAGGAGCGAGGAAGCCGGTGTCGGGCAGTAAAAGGTGCCCTCTACGGCTTCGTCAACTTGTCATGCACCTCCGGGAAGAAAGGAACTGGGAGTGAGGGGGGGGGACGGAGGGCTCCAGTCCAGCCCCACGCTCACGGCAGCCCAGGCAAGCATAGCAGACATTTGTGCATCAGGCTCAGACTGGATTAGCAGACCCGAAGGTGGCAGCCGAGTTGAGTCATCAGCATCAGACACCGCTGTGACGCTCTCCGATGCAGCAGCAAAATCATCATCCAGCTTACGGGGTCCGAGAGAGACATCAGACTAGATGTGGGGTGAGCCAGTCTTGCATCGGATCCGGATGGAAGCGAACGAGCGTGCTGGGGGGGCTGCTTTACTCGGCGAAACAGAGCCTGCTGAACTCCCCAAATCGCCTTCAATGACAGCCACGCCGGCGCAATCCTGTAGGAAGGAGGCGCAGCGTGGGGGTCGGCTGAATTGGCTTTCTCTCGGAGGAAAAAAAGCCACGACCGCAATGTTGCCATGGTTGTGTTCTCGCAATTAGATCATTAACCATTAATAAAACGCTGCCTGCGTGTTAGAGAGATATCTGCCACATCCAAGAACCACACAAAGGCAGAAAGACATCTTTAAAAAGACGTGTCTTTAAAAAAATGTTCAACGCCAATGTGCATCCTCTTTTAGAGGAAATATACTCTTTTACAGGTCTATTTGCTCTTTAAGGAAACGCTGTCGAAGCACTCAGGGATGTGGACTGCACTGGAGTGCAGAGAATGGAGAAAGCCACTAATAATGCACCGTAGGATCCAACAGCAATGCTCTTAGAGGCGAGTGGAACAGTAGTGGAACACCAGCTTGCTGAACACACAACCGCTCCAAAGAAAAAATCTGAATGGACAGATGCACGATTCCCTCCTTTTATACCCGTATGTCCGGGGGAGGGACATGCAAATTCTGTCTGCCAATATCTCATTGGCCTTTTCTCAAGTTCAGAGGTAACCGAGGCCTTCAAGAAAGACCCCTCGTGTCGCTTCATTCGACACAACGTCGACTGAGTTACAGACGGGGAACTTTTCTTACCTGTGTCCTCTTCCTGCTAATCTCTGCCACGTTCTGCAGAGCTGTATTGTTCATATTTTACCTTTTAGATCCCTATGTTTGTGCTTCTGGCCAGCCTGATGTACATTTACCCGATTATCCTCTTACTTAAGATGCAATATTTCTTTCTATTCCAGTGTTGAAATGAAAGGCCACCAATGTGCTGATGCTTTTTAAGTAACTGGGGCATAATAAATATTTTGAAAAATTGGGCTGCTCAGGACTTAAGATGTCATGGTATTTTATCCATGACCTGTCCTCCATCATGGTGAAAGCACTATCTCTGGAAATGACTGCCCATTTCATTAAGTAGGTAATATTTCAAAGGCAAAAAAGTTATTTTATACACTGCATATCCATCACATTGTCCATTAACAGTCTCTGCAACTGATTTTTTGTGAGTGTGTAGCATCCCGGAGCACTTGTCTGAGAAATGCTGACAACCTCTAGATCGACCGCTGTGATCTTATCTAACAAGCATTCTCTGTGTCAAATTAAAGACAGCGCTCACCATAAGAAAAAAAAGAAGAAGAGAGGAATCCTGTTCGTGGTCTCTGATCACAGCAAACAAGGTGTTATTTGATCCTGTTTCAAAGGTATCTGCTTAAACTAACACTGATCAAATGTACCTTATGTTCTGCTCCCAAATGTTTGAGTATTGATTTACTTCCTGATTTGTTTTCCTTTTTCAGATAACCTGTTTAAAAATATATATATAATAATTAAAGGAATAGTTCACCACTCAATATCATGTTGTTCCAAATGTTACAGTAGGCAAGTAGGTGTCATTTACAGGTTGGATGGGAGGTACATGTCCCTACCACTTTTTGCTTTTGCCAATTTTATCCCTACTATATAATTGAAATAGCTTTCATCAGGTAATTTTCTAATGCAGAAGAAACATCTTCAGTTCTTGAGCAGGAGTTTCTATTTCTTTCACATTTGTTATAATAAGTGGTTATCCAGCAATTAACTTTGTTATTTTTAATGTTAGGATGAATGCTCATTGCAGCTGCTTTCAATGGCTTTGAGTGACAGTGGACGGCAATGTTCTCTCGTGCATCTAGATGCGCATTCTATGTGTGCCACAGCTTGACCTCCTTTCCATTTCAATCGCAAAGCAAAATGCAAACAGATGTGTCCATTCTTATGATATACATCCACTGATGTGCAAATGCACTCTTCTTTTATTAAAACAAAAAAGTTTTATTAGGGTGGATTAGATCCCGGAACTCCTTTCTGGAGGTGAAAACTTTACCATGAGACTAATCACGAGGCTAACATTCACTAATATATGTAGTAATCAAACAAAATCCAAGTACTGACAGTGCAAGATATACGAACCAAGTTATCAAATTAATCATGTGAAATATTTATTGGAGCACTTGAATTGGTCATGAAGACCGACTGCTTTTCAAAACAGTAAAAGGTTATTTGACATTATCTGCACACAACATAATTAATATTCATGAGATTTGCAAGTACATGACCCAGGAGTAGGCAGATTGTTAGCCTCAGTCACCATTCTCTTCATTGTATGTAAGTACAAAAGATGCAATGAAAGTGAAAGATTACTGAGGCTAATATTCAGCTAAACATCTCCTTCTGTGATAAACGGAAGAAAGTCATACATGTTTGGAACAACTTGAGGTTGAGAAAATTTCCAAATTTAATTTCGGGATGTAATTTCTATATGTAGCTTTTAAACAGAGAGAGACACTAGGGGAAGACAAAGATAGGTGATGCTTATGACAAATAGACACTCATGGCTCAGTCTTTCACAGTCCAGTCAAATGGCCAATCCATCACACACTGACCCTTCCCAATCAGCGAGCAATAAAAGTGAGTACGGAGCACGGCGTGTCTGGTGGCATGCAGCAGGCCCATCAAAGACATGCCGAGACCAGCATCCTGGAGCCGAATCAGGCAGTAGTGACAGTGCATGGACCGGACTGATTATTCCATCATTTCCCTCCCTGGCCGTCTGCAGTGTGTGATTTGGTGGGACAACGATCAGTGTATAAATGTTTTGGGTGGCTTGTAAGAAACATTAGAGGTGCTAATGGAAAAGCTCCCCTACACACACACATACAGTATATACTGCCAGCCCTGCAATGTTCATATGAGAGCAGCATTACTGCAGCCTGTCACACTTGGATGGACACTAAACTAATGGTGCAGCAACAAAGAGATAGAGAGAAACAGAGATAGAGAGATAGAGAGTAGCAAGAAAATTGTTTTGTGAGAAAGGAGGAAGAAAGACACTGATTGAGACAGAGAAGAACAGACTAACAGTGGAGAAGAGTGGCAAAGATAAAAATAGCATACAAATTAGGAAAGCCAAAGAGTGTCAAGGAGAGATAGGCATGACGAGAGGGTGAGAGAGAGAGAAAGACTCATTATTAGTGAGTGACATGGCGGGATCATGATGAGCATTATGCCCTGTTGGCAGAGACGCCCAGTCAGAATGCAGGCCTGCCCCCTCTTCCACAAATCTGGGAGAAAACAAGGCATACCCCTGTGGGAAATGACACACAGCTTTCACCATGTGGCAGCTCTTGACACCACTGCAATGGCACAGGAAACCAGAGGAGCCGGGCAGGCGACGGGTACAGCCAGGCATTATCATCCCTACTCTCATCCCTGCATGTAAATTTGTGTTTTGTTTTGCAATATGTGCCAAAGAGGATGCTGTATGTCCAAATCTGGACACATGTAAATAACGAAAGTTTGTCCAACTTGTTCCAGCTGAATGCGACCAAGATATCAGCCAAGCCCTGTCAAATCACCATGTGCTTGCAGTGTCTGGGAAAACCGCATTCGTGAAGTTCCTTTGAAATACAATGTATGCAGAGGCATTCCTCCAGAATGCCATATAGGATGTGGTCGGATCGTCAAAGACCTGTCCTGATGACTACATCCTGTCCTAATCATGAAACAAAACAAAAAATTTACAGAATAATTACAGTGGCTACATGGTATATATATAGACCAAAAGTAAAAAAATACAGAATGCGTGATAAAAATTGGAGTACTGTTTTTATCCTGTAATATATGCATACAAAGTATTTTTCCACGGTCAATACAAGTTACGCTCAATCGACAGCATTTGTGGCTTGTAATTAATTTAGACTCATTCCTCCTTTAACAGTAGTTCAAAAAGCAAAACTTTTGCAAAAGTAATGTACTTAAATGTAATTACTTTAAATGAAAGTCAGTAACTGTAAGATGGTTACAAGAATTTAAAATGTAATGCATTACACTGCTTTTCTGTCTAAAAAGTAATTAGAATTCAGTAATGTATTACTTTGTTATCGAGCACACTCAACACTGGTCCTGAACATGTAAATGTGTGCACTTTACAAATTTTCTGATCAGATGGTTATTTCCCTAAATATGCACGTAACTGGCAAAAAATAAAACTCTTGTTTTAGTGCAGTGGTTCATTGACAGATGAGTGGGTAGGGCGGATTAGTGACTACACCTCATACGCGTTGTAGTCATATGCGTTTTTAACAACCTCCATATGTATTTTTTGTGATCCGATAACAAAACATTTGTGACCCTGTTTACACTTGTATTAGGGGCTGACCACTTGTGATTGGAAAACTCAAAACACATCTTTATACCATGTGTATACAACGTCATAGATTAATTTTGCCTTTCCATTGAGTAATCTGATAAATTCACATTCCACACAGTTAAAAAAATAACTGTCGCAGTTACCACAAGGATGTTCTCTGCTTTTTTGATTCCTGTAAGATGGTAGCCATGGTGACAACTAACCCTCTTTATCAACCACAGCCATCTTTTCCCCAGCCAGTACAAGCTGGCCACACAGACGGCTGTGGCCATTACACACACAGCCCTGTCTCCACCTGAGAAATCCTGCCAGGCATAAAAATTCTGAAACTGTGCTGCAAGCCGAACTTCAGAAATTCATCAAAAGTAACAAAACAGGGCATTCTATCCTCAATGGACTCCCACATCTAAACACACACAGAAGTGTCACAGTAAGCCCACCACATCCACTCTTCCTTCACCTCTGGTCGATTTCTCTCATCCTCCCTCTTCTCCTCTGCAAGCAAACAGAATATCGGTGTAAAAAAAAAAAAAAAGCCCCTCTCACAGGCACTCTCGGGCACAATTGCTTTATTGCATCTTATCGAGGAATATGAAACTGTGTTGCATGACATCTTGCGGTAAGCTGAATAGATATGCCAATTCATTTTTTTCTTGCAGCCAGCGATTTGACAAGCTAGACTGCCCCTCTTGAAAGGCATCAGTCAAGCGCGGCGCTGTCGCCCTGGCTTTTCTCTCTCTCTGTCGCCCTCCCTTCTCCCACCAGCTCTCTCCATCTCTTTTTCTCTGGCAATCTGTAAGCCTCGCCTCCAAAATTGAAAGGCCCACTTGCTGACAAAAAGAATTAAAAGAAAGAAGAAGGTAGGGGAAAAAAGGCATAGCCCCCAAAAAAATGAAAGAGGAGGAGGGTAGAGAAAAACGATTTAAGTATTGAAAATATAAAATGATAAGAAGGATATGTGGAGGCTGGCGGAGATAACATTGTGGATATCATAAGGGGAATGGGAAGGAGAGAGAGTGAGAGCGAGAGCGAGAAAAGGTGCTAAAGAGATTTGTGCCATAAGCTGTAGGTTGAGGAGATGACACCAGCACTAATACGAGTGTTTAAATATTTGATGCTTTAGGATAAAGGAGGATCGCCTTTGAACAGTATTGAGTGTCTGGGGGAGAATCTATTAGTGAAAATCTGCTGTGATTTGACAGCAGCACAGAGGCCTTGGTATGTTATTCCTCAGTAGTTCCAGCAATCTCCTTCTGCTCTCTTCACTTTAATGTCTCTCTGCCTTGCTTCAGTAAGTGCTGATTATCACCTTCTTGGGTGAAGCAAGATTGTAAGAGCGGATGGCGAAAGAACAAACAAGAGATTGTGAGAGAACAGTAGAAAGAAGAAAAACATTCACAACAAAAGATCATTCTTCTGGACAATATGCTATTGTAAACTTATTTAAAATGTTTTAGATATTTCAGAAAGAAGATAGTGAATGCACTGAAATCTAACACATCTCTTCCTGGATCTCAATGTGTTATGGCATTTTTTTTTTATATATTCTTCTCCACTTTTCCTGTAGTGTTGTACTATTATAGTACTCAATAAAAAAATGTAATCTCTTAAATGAATAAATGTAAATATTAAAATACTTCTTGTTGGAGCTTAAAGCTTATTTGTGTAATTTCTTCTTTGTTAAAATTCCTTCTTGTCTCCCAGCTTAATATGCAGAGTTAACTACTGTATAAATATGCCATTTGTAGGTTGATTTCATGTTAATGTGCAACATTGTGATGATCAAAACATTCTTCTGTTTGAATGGCATGTCCATCCCCACACTGCAACACTGGCTTAACCAATGATGTGAGTTTGAGGTGGGACTACCTGTTTGGACAACCGATGGAAGACAAGAGAGGTTTCTGGAATATGTTTCAACACAGTGATTATCTTTGCAATGTTGTTTTGTGACACTAACCACACAGAAATTACACACTTACTGTAATGTTTATGTACAGAGATAACTATAAGTAATTAGTATCCATTTGTTGGTTGTTTTTCAGGTAAGTTTATTAAAGATATAATGCTGACACATAAAATTAATCTAAAAACTTTCATTTACCGTATAAAACATGCATCATGCAGTTTGGAAGTCATGCTTACTGCTCAATGGTGAGCAATCATTTTGGCTTGTCCTGTAGTGCAGTTCCTTACAACCTCTGACAGCAAACGAAACATTGCATTTCCCTTTTCACCTGGACCTGACTGAGAACAGACCCTGATCTGGCATGAGACTGATGTAGTGTAAGCTTATGGCCAACCTTTACCCTGACGAAATGAGAGCAGTGTTCTACAGATTGCAGGTGTTACTTCACACCAAATAGCCATGCCCCTACAAGGTCCAAAGCTGAATAATGGCACTGCCTTCAATTTCTCCTTGCATCTACACATGAACCTCTCTAGATCAAATGCTCTAGCTTGTTAATTATTTTAAGAATCTGACAGAAGTAATTCAAATGGAAATTTCTCATATTTTGCTCTGTAATCATTTTAGATTACAGGAGAATGTGTAGAAAGGCTGAACTTGTTTGGAAATCAACTAAACTTCTTGTTTAAACTTCATTAGTTTCTGAACTAATAACTACTAACTGGCATAATACTGTTTTTATCTTTTTTTTTTTTAAATTTTATATCTCTAACACAAGGGCATCAATTTTCCATCCATTACCAAGTGTGAAAAATCTTATTTTAGGGAGATTTTGTTGGATTATTTCTCACCTAGTTCAGAGTAGGATCTATATAAAATATCAGTACATCAGTTTAAATCATCTAGTTTCCATACAGATGCTGTTCCTTCAAGACTTTTCAAGGAAGTTATTGGGACTTTAGGCCCTAAATTATTGTCTATAGTAAATAGCTTGCTCGTGTGAAGATGTGTCCCAGAGGAGTTAAAGACTGCAATAGTTTGACCGCTTCTGATGAAGCCACAATTAGATCCTTCAGTTGCAAATAACTATAGACCAATCTCAAAATGACCTTTTATCTCTAAAATAATAGAAACAACTTTAGCTAAGCTACTGTGGATGTCCGGACACCTTACCGTTGTGTAGTTGTGCTAACAAGAGCACGAGAGGTCTCAGACATGAGCTTGTGATGTTGACTCAAGGACATAAGAGCACGGAGTGGCATGAACATCCAAACTATAAAATCTTATGAAGGTGTGCGGAGAGGACCAGCCTGCCGCATCACAAACATGCTGCAGAGGGACAACTCTAGCCAAGGCTTTAGAGTAGGCGACCCCTCTGGTAGAGAGAGCCCTGATACCTACTTGCGAAGCTTGACCGCACGCCTCGTAGGCCAGGTCAATAGCATCCCTCACCCAATGCGACATAATCTGCTTGGTGGCGGCTGCCCCCCTGTTGTGGCCTCCATGGAAAACAAATAGTTGCCCTGACTTACGCCACTGGCTAGTGTGGTGGACATAAGTCTGAAGGGCATGGACTGGACAAAGTCCGTGAAGTCTTTCCTGCTCTGGTGTTGTAAACTGCGGGGAGCAGAAGGCTTCTAGATTGATTGACCGGATGTACAGTTGAGAAAGGAACCTTAGGCGGGTAGTCAGGATGAGGGTGCAAAATTGCTTTACCAATCCTGGGGCAAAATCTAAACAGGCTGGCAAGACAGACAGAGCCTGTAGATCCCCAATTCTTTTAAGAGAAGTAATTACCATGAGAGTCAGAGGTTTATCAGACGCTGACTCTAGAGGTTCGAAGGGGGTCTCAACCAGACCCTCAAGGACTATTGCTAAGTCCCATGAAGGGATACTGGTCCTAGCATGGCTCCATGAATGAAATGAGCGAGCAGAGGATGTCTCCCCAACGGCACCCTGTCAATCAAGGCGTGGCAAGCCGATAAAGTGGCCACATAAACCCTGAGAGTGGCGGGGCATGTGCCTGCTGACAATTTTTCCAGCAGAAAGTCCTGAACCGAAGCAATCTGGCAGTTAACTGGATCTGCATTATGTGCACTGCACCATCTTTCAAAGACACCCCATTTATTGGCATAACATCTTATAGTAGAGGGAGCCCTAGCACTTAGAATGGTCTCGATATCGTCAGGTGAAAGCCCAGTGTCCCTCAGTTGGTACCCTTCAGGGGCCAAACATGAAGGTTCAACAGCTCGGGCCAGGGATGAAATATTGTCCCCTGCGCCTGAGACAGAAGGTCCCTCCTGTCCGGAATCGCCCAAGGTGAGCCGTCGAAGAGAAAAATTATCTCCGAGAACCATACCCTGTTCGGCCAGCGCAGTGCTATCAGTAAGAGGCAGGACCCTTGCTGGGGAACTCTGGCCAAGGCTCCCGGGAGCAGAGAAACCAGGAGAAAAGCATACAGGAGCATTCTGGGCCATGTATGCGCCATCGCGTCCAGACCCAGGGGGGCTGGGTGAATCAGAGAGAAGTATAGGGGACATTGCACTGTCTGTTGAGAGGAGAAGAGGTCCACTTCTGCCCTGTAATATCTCTCCCAGATTTGTTCCACTACCTCGGGGTGGAGTTTCCACTCCCCCGTCTGTATTTTCTGTCTAGACAATAAATTTGCTCCCACATTCAGGCATCCAGGGATATAAACTGCCCTGACTGACAGGAGCTTGCCCTGGGCCCAAAGGAGAATCTGACGTGCCAGAGTGTTCAGCTGGCGTAAACGTAGACCTCCTTGATGATTTATGTAAGAGACTGCTGCTGTGTTGTCCACCTGCACCAGGACATGGCAGCCTCTCAAATTCTGGAGGAAGTATTTCAGGGCCAGAAATACAGCCATCAACTCGAGACAGTTGATGTGCCAATCGAGCTGATGACCCTCCCATTCCCCTTGAGCTGGACAACCACTTATGACCACTCCCCAGCACGTCAGGGAGGCGTCTGTCATTAGATAATTGCGACAGCAAGACGCACCTATAGTGGGACCCAAAGTAAGGAACCGGGGTCTGAACCACATAGAAAGGGTACGAAGCGCGGTGCGTAAACCTTATTAGCCTTAGGGGACTGGCCCTTGGATGAAATCCCCTGGCTTTGAGCTACAACTGAAATGGTCTCATGTGCAGCAGGCCCAAAGGGATCACTGAGGACATAGATGCCATGAGACCTAGTATTCATTGATACTGATGATCAGTACAACCTTGGCCTAGCCTGATTTTGCTCAGGGTATTCTGAATGGACACGATTAGAGTGGGAGACAATTGTGCCCGCATTGTTAGCGAGGAACAAATTGCCCGAAGGCTTCCTCGTGACTTTTCGCCTCTTGGAACCTGATAACTACATTCATAGCATCACCAAATAATCCAGAAGGCGAAACCGGGGCATCGAGAAGGAAACCTTTTTCCTTGTCTCTGATGCCTGACAGGTTGAGCCATAAGTTTCTCTCCATGCTTGGCTTCGTCAAGCCACAGACCCGCACTCAGGTCCTTCAACAGATCAGCCTGGTACGCCTTTAACACAGAACACTGTGTTTAACACTGCCATAGTGTGCAGGGCAGCACCAGCCTGATCTGCTCCCTCATAAGCCTTCCCCACAAGCGTGGAGGTGGTCCTGCACGGCTTTGTGGGGAGAGTGGGTCTTTTTAACGATGATGCCGAACCAGGCGAGAGATAACCCGCAAGTGTCTCTTCAACCAGTGGCATCATCGAATACCCCCGTGCCTCAGCACCCACGATAGTCAAATATATCGAAGTCGAGGGCACAAAGACAAGGGAAGTATAAGGTTTCCTCCATGAACGAGAGAGCTCGTCATGGAGGTCATCAAATAAAGGAAGAGACTGATGAGGCGTTCCCTTCCCTTGGCCAACAGACAGAAATCTGTCCTCCAACTTGGAGCATTTGGGGGTCTCTTGTTCGCGTGGCCAGTCTAATTGAAGCCTGGCCACCGCACGAGTAATCACCACGGGTAATTCCTCAGATGATTTATTATCTCGGAGGTGGGTAACTCGAAGGCCGCAGACTCAAGAGATTCACGGTCCCCCTAATGAACCGAAGAGGCGCCGGAGCGTGCTTCAGGATAACGGGAAGGACCAGCTGGATCTGGTGAGAGACCGAGCGATAGGGACGGACCCGTCTCTCGCTCCTCAGAGAGCCCCACGATGGAAGTGTGGGTGCTGACTCTTGGAAGTAAGCAAGACGAGTGCGAAGCATTTTGACTGAGAACAGTTTGCAATGCTCGCACCCGCCCCAACACAGGAGCAGCATGCTCTTCTCCCAAACATACAAAACAATGCTTGCTCTATCTTTCAGTCATTTTAATTTTTAATTTTTTAAAAAGAGAGAAAGGTTTCTGCGCACTGCCTAACAAAATCTAACTCCTAACAAAGGAAAGTAGAAAGTTTCTGACAGGCTCATGAAGCACAACACACATAGAGTGATCTGAAGACAAAACATCTGACAATGCACCTGTGACGCATCTATTTGTAGCCCTGCTACCGATGCATCAAATGATGTCACCAGCAGAGGCTATATATTCTGGTTAATTTCATTGACGTGTTGCACACATATTCACAGCTGGTCACACCTAAATTTGTTCCCAAAGCACTAAATCAGCGCAGCATCAAAGTGTAGCTTTTTGAAAGGGAACACGGGCCCTTCACCGATCTAGGAGTTCAAAAGTTTAGAGGAGCTGTATCATAGCCCTAGTGAGGTCAGGTGCATTGTGCCTACTGAGGAAGGGAGTGAGATAATACACTGCCACACAAACCACATAATGAACCAGACACACTCCATAATGCACCTATCCTGCTTCTCTCCTCCATCACCCTCATGACACCAGATTAGGGTGTCGAGCACATTTATACACATGCACACACTCAGCCCTATGCGCAAACATGGCTGTTCTGTTTCATGTCATCACAGTGTCTTGTCACATTTCTCTCTTGTCTGGCACACAGATGGGCGATGGTACCTCACGCACGCCTGACATGTAAGTGGCCTCGTCTCCAAGCGATCGATGGCTGCTGGCACTTCCTTCCCCGGCCAGGAAAAAACAATTAAAACCTATCGATCCTGTGCCGGTCCGAGCCATGAATATGCAGAAGCTTCTCCTTGACCTTCAAAGCTTGGGAAAAGCCAGGTGATTCATTCTCCATGCGACTGGCACTGTGCTCACCGCCAGTCCCAATCCTATTCTATGGATATACTTTTTTCTGGCCATATGTGGACTTCTCGCTGCACTGGCATTAAATCTCTACAGATGTAACATAATGCTCGATCAGCTTTTATTGTGTTTATTTGTCATGTTGTCACATTCCAAGAGCATCTCTCTTGAATACCACTGCAGATGTCTGTTTTGCTTACAGATGACATGCTAATTATTGGCGGGCAGGAAGCAAACCCTGAAGATGTGTGTAAATTATTAAGCACCTGTCTTTGCTCTGTGTCTGTGCATGTGAGGTCAGACTCAAAATGAAACTATTTGATTAACAACTGATTAATTATACAAAAATAAAGCGTGTAACATGTATTCTTTAGCCAATGGTTGTATCAGGAATGTGCACACAAAAGAGAATGTTTAATCTGAATGCTCAAAAGGCTTGTTTGTGTCAAACACTTTGATATTGTGTCATTAAAGCTATGCTGTCAACCTAAATAAGTGTGTTTGGAGTAAGAGTGACATGTGTCATAGTAAAGCAAGATACCTTTGAGGAAGAAAAAGAAAATCATTGGTTTAGACTACCCCCATTATAGGTGAAGTGTGTATTTTCTGTGCCATTAGCATCACCAAGCAGGACTGCAAAGAAAATTGACTGTTTTCTGCCATTGGTCAGACAAAAAGATAGTACCAAACTAATGCCACTGATTAAGGTAATAAATTAGGTTACACCAACAAAACTAATTTAAGGGTTAGATCAAGTAGAAATAGATACAAAAGGTAACAATTGCAGGTACACACGTTACAGTGTATGCATAGTTTTTTTATTTGAATTAAGCATGATACACATCATTTGTGATAAAGTCATTATGATGTATCTCATTGTTTCAGACAACTGGTCTGCAAAATCCAAAATAATAAAAATGTCCTTGATATATTGCTAGCTTTGATGAGACCGATTATGTAAAGCTGAATTCAATAAATCACCTTTTATTGAGCTGCTGCTTTGGTGAGGATCAGACAGACATCAGACTATGTGATGTGGTTTGATGTGTGTACGTGTGTGTAGAGTGTTCGTGTGTCCTGTGCACATTCTTGCATGTTTGGGTATAAATGGCAGGTGTCAGCATGGAGCTGAGAAGCACAGGTCTCTCTCTTTCTCTCTCTCTCTCTCTCTCTCTCTCTCTCTCTCTCTCTCTCTCTCTCTCTCTCTCTCTGCTCTCTCTCACTCACTCACTCACTCACCACTAAGCAAAAGCGACAGGGTGTCCGTTCAGGCTGGCGTGTTCTCCTGCTGTGAACCGAAGTGCTGCATGGGTGCAGCTGGAGAGGTTCAAGCCACTATTTATCAGCTTTCCTTAGCATCTCTTCAGCCTGGCTGCCCCCAACACATCCATTGTGTCTGTCGGCCCAAACTCAGATGACAGTGAGAAAGAGCTAAGAGGGAAAGTGAGAGAGATAGTGAGAAAGACACAGAAAGAGAGAAGGATGTTGATAGAGAATGACTACAGTCACACTCCACCCCCATCCGCCAAACCAACACTAATAGGCCTTTATCAAACTTAAGCGTTCTCAGAGCAGAAGCTTCGCTTAGTAGCATAAAACAACTTCCGCTGTAGTCTGTTTCAATAACAGTGCCCACAGCATGGAATTATTATGGACTATTTTATGCACAATTTATCTCAAATACTGAATCTAAATAGACTTACCTCACCTTACAATAATTACTCAGGGATGATGAAGTAAAGAAAAATGGTGTCATGTTGTTTTATGATTTTAAACAGGATGAATGTTAATGGGGAGCACTTCACAGAGTATAAGTCAATTTTTATCAGAGGAATGCAAGAATATAGTGCAAACAAGAAAGCATTTACAGATTAAATAGCATTAGAACAAGACAGGGGTATACAGCATGTCAAAAAAAAAGTAAAGACTATACAGAGAATTTGCGATGATAACGATCACATTGCTTACATGTAGATTATAAAAAGTAAGCACATGCATGATATAAGATCCATTTAAAAATTTCCAAATAAAGAAACTTTTCCATCCCAGAGTCAGATTACAGAAAATAACTGGTTTAATCTTTGTATACATGGAGCTATATCCTTGTGGTTTGAGTATGATGATTGAAGTGTCCACTCGTGAGTCGTGACAAAACGCAATGTAAACAAAACATAGAAACTGTCCCATTGTCTACAACTGTATTACATTTACAAACGAGATGAGCATGCTGTAAAATTGAAAACAATGACATTAAAACACTTAAATGCGGTCTCTTCGGACTTGAGTTTAGCACTTCCATCCTCTGGGAGTTCCTCATGAACTGGGGAAACTTTGCACTGATATTCGCCTCATTCAGATACTACAACACATTAAAGTGGTAGGTAAGACACATTGAGGAGTGTTGTGTTAATCCAAAGAAATTATTAAATGGCTGATGTTTGCTGCCAAGTGCATCCAAGTTGGCTAAATTTATTTAGAAAAACTGCGATCATCCATAGACAGATTGATGATTGGACTTTTGGTTACGCTACTACTCGGTGCAGGATGTTATGACCTGCGGACTGTGATAAAGGCCTATAAGGGCTTACTGGATCCTAACCATGGCCTCTTGAAAAATAGCATAAAGTGCACTACTTCCATCATGCTTGATTGACACTATTTTTAAATGTATTAAATTATTTTGTCACAGCTGTCTGTTTTTTATTCTTATCTTTTTTCCCTTTTTTTCTTTTCAGAGATCAAAGAGGTGTTTATAGTCTCACGTTTCAGCCACTTTGGCTGTCCCCCCCACGGCTCCTCCTACCAATGGGTACGAGAATGCTTTGGCTGACGCTGAAGGCGATTTGGAGGCTTCAGTTAGTGCGGTTCCGCCGGGTAAATTCCCACAGACTGCCCACTCCTACGCTTATTCGCTTCCGTCCAGCACTGGGATGACGCAGGCTTGCCTCACTGCCAGCCTTGCTCTTCTGGAGCTGGTGAGCTGGATGAGATGTTGATCGTTCCATCGGAGAGTGCCTTGGTGATGTCAGATGCCAAGGACTCGACCGGTTTGCTGCCTTCAGGTGTAGCAGCGCAGTCCGAGGCTGCCGCAAGTGTTGGGCTTGAGTGGAACATTCCACCCACCCCTCAATAGTCGGGGCTTGACAACTGGTTCCTGGGTTCGGCATGCTGCTCGCGGCCACACGAGTGCGTACCCGTCTGGTTGCTGAGGGCATCCCCCTGCGGCGACCCAAACCCAGCAAGGGGCCCCTCCCTGGCACGAGCTCAGCTCTCAGCCCTGGCGTAGAGCCCCCAGCAGGAGAAGGATGCTACCCACTTCTTGGCCGGCTGTGAAGACCCCTAAGAGGGCTCCTAAGTGCCCCTGAGACGAGTGACATGAGGACTGAGATGACTGCAGAAACACCGGAGCTGGTATACAGACCACTCCTTCCCCTGGTGGAGGGCGGGTAGGAAAATCCTTTGTTTCCATCTTTTTTGTTCGCCGCACCCTGTATGGGCTGCAGTACCCACTTTTTCCAAAAAAAGAGCAGTTTCCTCCATCCTTGGATCAAAGCGCCGGCGCTCACGGTCGTCACCCCTGCGGCCACCGGACGCAGTCCGAATGCATCTGTTCCTACGGTCATAGTAGCTTGCCTACACCTGCATCGGCAGTTCACCAGTTCAGACTATGTGGCATTTCATATTGGGACCCCTATTGTCACTACATCGACACAACGTCAAGTGAATGACAGAGTGAGTGTCCGGGACCTTGTCTCAGCACCTCAGTGCAAAACCTGAATTAATCTGCATACCGGTCTTCCTTTTATACCCGTATGTCGGGGGAGTGGCATGCAAATTCAACTCGCTAATTTCTCATTGGCCTTTTCTCAAAGATCTGAAGATGAATCAGGCTCCCAAGAGCGACCCCTATTGTCCCCTAGTGTCACAACGTCTTGTTACCTCCATCAGGGAACGGAGGTTACAATAGTAACCGAGACGTTTGAAAACACATCAATTTAACTACATTTACGCCTCTCACAAACAGTAGAATGGCATTTTCCTCCATGAACAGAACACAAAAACTTAAAAAAATGCTCTCCATAAACTTGGGCATCTGCAAACTGCCAAGACTTCCCAATGAGAAAAGCAGATAAATTAATCAGTATTACTCATAACCACTCCACTCCTTTCCTCGTGTGAGGGACAAAGAGCTAATCTATTTATTTTTCTTGAAAGCAGAATAATATGAATAGGCAACATATATCTCCTACTGACTTGAGATCAATAAAAATGAGGTGAAACCATGAAAAAGTATAGGAAATATTTACATAGCTAATTATTTCATAAAATGCTGAATTGGAACTCCTTTCAAATACTGATTCCACCTATTGAAAGTTCCATGTGGATCCAAGAAATATCACCGAAGTTAACTTTTTCTTTTCTTTTTTTGCCAAAAATGTTTTGTTTATGTTGAGCTGACCAATATGGTTGATACAAACCACATTGTATGCACTGCATGTAATAATTGGAAAATAATTCAAAAATGCATTTATAGTAGTTCTAGATGAATTACAGCATAGAGACACATCACAGTCACAGCTGTGACATGTTAACTGCCCAATTTCTTATGAGGTCATTATAATGAGGGCAGCTATCAGTGGCCAGCCCAGTCTACAGCCAGGCAGAGCACTTCCACTTGTTTAAAGCCAGAGTGGCCAGTGTGGCAGTAAACACGAAGGGTATAATCAATGTAGGCCAGCACTCATTGTGAGGCAATTTCATCTGAAGTGCCATAGGTCAGGCCATTCTTATTCCACACCATACCAGGCCAGGCCAGACAGCTGCACCATTCAATATCTCTGGAAATGTACACATTTTGAACACATAACAGGATCAGTTTTCCAAACCAACATAGATGACCGTTTGCGGATGCAGTTCTAAGCCTCCCTCCCCAGAAAACGCTGTCTGGAGAGGCCATACATGCTCAAGTCTCCGTCACAGGATTTTAGAGATGTGATTTTCCATTGTTTGAAAAAGTGGGAATGTATCTCATCAGAAAAGTGTTCTAGAAGTGACTGATTTCAACACAGTCAATTTGTGCAACAGACTTTTTTCATGCATTCTGTTTCTTCCAGAACATTTTAAGGTGCAAAGAGATCTAAAGTTACTGAAACCCTGAGAATGATGTTTAATTGCTGAGTTCAAGGTAAGAAATAGAGAATCTTAACCTGAAAGGTGAGAGGTGAGTTGGAACAACAAGCAACAAGCCAACACAACACAGCCTCTGCAATAATCAAGGTTGGGGAGTAACAGAATACATGTTACAGGATTACTTATTTAAATTCAATGTATATAATGGTAAGTTTCTTGCTGGCATGGTGTATAGTACAATACTAAGAACCATGGTATGGTAACTTGATGTTAAATATATTTTTAAATGAATAGGTGCCATTTAAGTTCCTTTCATTTGGCTGGTGGTGCCTTATTTCGTGATATCAAATAATTTCCATTTATATTTCTATGTAGGAAAACAATTTCACTATACACAGAAAAGCACATGATAAAACCAATAACCATTAATTAATATGTAGGCTATATATGGTAAAACAAGATAATATGTTAACGAAGTTGGGGAGAAATGGAATACACGTAATGAGATTATGTATCCATCCATCCATCCATCCATCGTCAACCGCTTATCCTGTGTACAGGGTCGCGGGGGGCTGGAGCCTATCCCAGCTAACATTGGGCGAAAGGCGGGGGACACCCTGGACAGGTCGCCAGTCCATCGCAGGGCCACACATACACTCACACTCACCTCCACATCCAGGGCAATTTTTTTGGAGACACCAATTAACCTAGCCTGCATGTCTTTTGGATGGTGGGAGGAAGCCAGAGTACCCGGAGAGAACCCACGCAGACACGGGGAGAACATGCAAACTCCACACAGAAAGGCCGGGGCAACCAGGGTTCGAACCCACGACCTTCTTGCTGTGAGGCGACAGTGCTAACCGCTGCACCACCGTGCCGCCCTGAGATTATGTATATATAATAAAAAATATAAATAACTATATTCCATTTCAGTTACAATTGAAAGAGTTAGTAAGAGGAATACAGTTACATTCAAAAGTATTTTGATTACTGAAGAGATTACTTGCTGAATTTTAATGTCATTTGATTAATAATATATTTTATCTATTCCGTTGAAAACATTTGCAATCTGAGGAGTGTTTTTAACAGAGGTAAAACAATTTCTTAAGATGTGTTACATTCATATGATCAGAGAGAGAAGCAAGTTTGAAGAAAGTTTGGAGCAGCAGAAATACACTGTGTGCCCAATCATTAGGCAAATAGTAGTCCTCAGGATTAATTATATTGTTGAACAAACACAATGCTCTCAGTCAATCCAAAATATTATTGAACCTCAAACCTGAATGTTTAACAAGAAAAAGTGAGTTCCCCTTCTGTAACTCACTCGACATTGTGTCGATTGTAGTGACACAAGGGGTCTCTTCTGAGAACTTTGCGTACCTCTGAACTTGAGAAAAGTCCAATGTCAAGTTGGCAGATAGAATTTGCTTCAGTGGAAGTGTTATCCCAAGTTTGAACTGAGACATACAGAGTAGAATGGCCTGAACGTGCACGCTCGTGAAGTGCTGAAGTCCAGCAGTGGGGAGATGGGGAACAGTGTTCTGTATCTTTAATCACGCCTTCTTCAGAGCACCAGTTCCACTTCAAAGCATTGGGCCCATCAGGAGGGGAGTTCCTCCCGTCAGCTTGATGCAGGTGCTGTTACTGCTGCATACAAAACTTTACAAAACAATAAAACATTTAACACTATTTTGAGAAGCAAACCAAAGGTTTCTCAAACAAGGATTTAGCTTCAGAGCAGTAGGCAACATGTGACTGTTACAGCAGTGTGCTGTGGAATGGTCAGAGCGAGTGCTGCACGGCAGCAAGCTCACGTTAAATTGTCTGCGTGGTTTGAAAAAAAGGTGTAATTAGAATATCGGTTGACTGGAAGGAGTTCATGTTGCATGATTGCCCCTGTGTTCCGGATGGAACAAATCGTGCTCCGAGGGGCAGTTTGAAGGGAAAACAATTGTGATATTCATGTTAGAAGTTGACAAACAGAATTGCTAAATGGATCACGCCCTAAACAAAACTTTACAAGATAAGAACATGTTAACAGTCATAGAGAGCTTTTTCACATGTACTGTGTCGAAGCAGCCAGTTGCCGAAACAGCTTCACGCAATGATCTGTGAAACGAATGAGCTGCTGTAGCAGCTTCTGTTGAGATGAGATGATTTAGACAGAAGAGCTTTTCTGATGAAGGCAAATAATTTGCAGCGGAGTTGAAATCCGATGATCCGAGTCACTTGCACGGGTCTGTTCAAGGGCAAGTGGTGAGGCCGAATGCCGGAAACCTGCGTAGAGGAAAGCAGCTGTATACTCTCACTCTGGTTAGTGATTGGTCTGATTAAATGAACATGATTCTCCCGTACTCTGTTGATAATACATTATGTAGAGGGAAAAAATTGGGCAGAAGCGCCAAATATTGTTTTTACTGTTATTGTTTATCATGCGTGTACTGGCCATTGGGAAGTTCGGGAATGTTCCTGGTGGGCCGGCAGCGAAACGGGGCCACATGGGGCACGATAAGCTGAAATAGGCCACCCCGCTCAACAACTTTTGGGCCGGTTTCTATGTCAAATCTTATGCAGCCTATTACAATAATTATGTCTTGGAAAAGAAAAGTGGGAAAAAAGCCAGGTCGGGTTCGGATTCCATTTTAATGGCAGTGCAGACCTCTAATTGTAACCGTTATGTAGTGGAAAATGCAGCAGAACACTGTGATCTGACACATTCTGGCAGAACTGAACAGCATCACTCACTGCTGTGATCCAGACACTTGAATCATCTCTTTAACATGCCGAAAGTGCACTCCACAACACCACGCATTTGGATGTATGCCAGGTTATAACACTCTTCTCAATCATTTGATCACTATCTGATGAATTACTGCTGATTTATTTGATAGAAAATGTACAAAAACATATCTTTTTAATTATCTGGCGGTAATAGCGCAATGTAAATTGCACCGGGCAATTTTTGTGAATGAAGCACAATCTACTGTATATATAATAAGCCTAATTTACATAGAAAGGTGGTGTGTTTGGTGAAAAGGAATGACAATGACTTAAATACTCAAGACACAGTGAAATTTCAGCACTGATTGAGCCTACTTAAACTACACTGAGGGTAAGACGCAGCTCTTTGAGCTGAAATATCAAGTGTATATAGTGAATTTGCCTCTCAGTGTCAACAAGATAATGGTGCACGTCTGGATGAGTCATTAGAGGTAAACTTTTGATATTCTTTAAGATCTTATTTGTTCTGCTTTAGCTATTGTAGACTTAAAAAGTATACAGAAAAAGAAAGAATTTAGTTTTTTTTATTTCAGAAATGCTTTAGGGCCAGACATGCGCAGTAGCATTGTAATTCCTTTGTTATTGTTTGCGTCATTAAAAAGGTCAATAATACAGTAAAATTATAGCACCCAGAAATTAAGCCATTTCCTTCCTGAGTGCCAATAAAATTGTAATGTCTTTAACACCACAATATGCTTTATCAAACAATCAACAAATCTCCTTTCCTCTCCCCTTCACCTTCATTAGCCATTCTGCCTGCTAACCGAGTTAAAACTCAGCCATCTGGATGACTTCAACTCATCTGAAAATAATTAATCCACAATTAAACAATTTAACAATTTCTTTTAAACCAAATATCAAATTATTCAGTCAATTGCTCACACCAGAGTTAATTATTGGCATGTACTCATAACTGAAGATGTCTATGGCTCAACAGAAACTGAAAGAAAAACATGCTACAGTAACTCAGAGATAGCTGCCATTGCACACTATGTATAATTTAAAATTCAAATTCTAAAATGTTACTTTGAATACATGAACCAAATTATTGGGCCAGTGAAGAAAAATAGTGACAGGTGTTGATTCCAAGAGAGGCGTCATCTCAACCATTAGGGCATCAGTGTTAGTGGGTAAGCCTTGTGAAGGGGTTTGTTGGTTGTGTGTATGTATGTGTGAGATAGATGGTGAGACAGACGCAGAGAGAGATCTGTGCCCATAAAGCCACAGATAGCCATGTCTGCATGAGGGTAGTCAATTTTAAAGCTCAACTCCAACCACAGACCTGACAAATCAATAAAAGTAAAGGAGATAAATTATTTAAAGCCAACTCTAATTAGTTAGCTATTCCCGTGCTATAGATTCCTATACAATATTGATGATGGAGTCCAGTTTACAGAATGGTTGGGACTAGCTCTCACGCCCGCTTAGAACTCAATTTCTCCAGCCCATCACAGAGGATCACATGTGGATAAGTGATTATTAAGTCTTAATATAATTCTTTAAATGCAAAAATCATCTGGTTCTCCAAAGGTCTAAGCATAATAAAACTTATGAATAGTGAGTAATATTGAACATGAAGTGGATTTTTGTTGTATTGGGGGTTGTTGGTGAGTTAGTATTGATCCATGTAGCTAAATATAAACATGACTGCATTAATATACATGTGTTTTGTGTGACTGTGTTATTTGCTTATATATTAGAATTAATATCTAAAGAAAGGTGAGCTCAGTTTTAATATTATAACTAGTTTATCCCCCATCTGTGTAACATTACATTAACACCGTTTTAGCATAAAATAAAGCATTGGTGACTGTCACATGGGTTTGTTACAAGATGAGGGTGGGTTAATAATGACAGAATTTCTATTTTTGGGTGAACTATCACTTTAAATCATTTGGAGTGTAAACACACACCTTGAATCTAGAAATGTTGTTCATTGCAGAAACACTGTAAAAAAGAAAAGAAAATAACAACCGAACAGCTCATCTTCAAATGTAGAGTATTTTAAAGCCATATTCTGGGTTCATTACAAGTTAAGCTCAATCGACAGCATTTGTGGCATATTATTGATTGCCACAAAAATTTATTTTGAATTGCCCCTCCTTTACTTTAAAAAAGCAAACATCTGTGTTCCAGTGAGTATCTTACAAAGTGAATGGGGCCAATCTGTACATTTAAAATTCTCACTGTCTCAAAAGTACAGCCACAAGACTTAAACAACGCTTGTTTACATTACGTTAGTGTGATAAAATCGCTAACTAACCTTTTCTGTGTAAAGTTAGAGCCAATTTTACTTCTTTTGCAAGGTTTCCTGTAAAAACTTTACAGCTAAAATAATACATGAGTTTTAACAGAATAATTAATGTAAGTGCTTGTATATAAGCTTAACATTTCTGACTTTAAACCCTCCAAAAATCACAACTTAGATTTTTGCCTCTTTTTTAAAAAAAAGAAAGGACGGATGAGTCCAAATTATTTTTGCGGTAATCAACATTAAACCACAAATGCTGCCGGTTGTATTGAGCCCAGAATATTCCTTTAATTATGAACAGTTCAACCTTACACCCTTTTAAATGTATCTTGACAAAAGGCCTAAACACTGGTAATTAAAATACTCTGCATTTGAAGATGAGTTGTGTGGTTATTTTCTTTTAAGTAATTATCATTTTCGTGCAGCCAGATCCACTCATCACATTATAAAAATGCAGGCGTTATGTAGCCCTAAACCAAAAATCAGTCTCGCAAGTCATTCATCGCTTTTCCATTTACATCTCCTTCTGTTTCTTTGCCTCTTCCTTGTCTCTCCTCACATTTTCTTCCATCCTTTGTTTGGGAGGGAGTTGTTATCAGACACGAGGGGTGGTGGGAGGGCAGACTATTGATCACCTCTTTTAATTACCCCCAGTGTACCAAGAAGCCTAAATTAACTCCCATCTCCCCTGAAATAGCCATGAATATTTCAGAGGGACGAGCCCCCACTGTTTGTCACTCAGGTCCACTCCTGTTCTTCTCTTATCTCACAGATCCTCGGTCAACACACCGCTTTCAGTGGCAAACATGCCTACATCTGGACTATCTATAATCTGACAGACTCAAAAGCCAGAGATTGTGGCATGTTAATGTACATTAACATTAATACAGATAAATACAACTGGAAAAGGCTGGTCCTCACCAAAAAAACAAAACATAAAGAACATCCTCTTAATTGCACTGTTAAGGATGCTTGCTGGAAACTATGGATACATTCAGTACGTTTAGGTTTGACTAAGTCAATTATTTGTCTTTTAAAATGTCATATAAAGGCTCAAGTCCAAACCAATATTAATGCCCCTTTTAAAAAAGTGAAACCACATGCTTCATGTAAAATCAGCCATCACAACATTACAATATACAACATAACAATTTAGTAATTTTAAATCCTGAAACAGACAAAGTATAAGCTAATGTTGGATTTGGAAAAAATAAGGTCTGATATTATCTGCTTTCAATGTCAGACTGATACTGAATTGAACAATACACTAATTATGGTTGATAGATGCCAATACATTGTGCAACCCTACTGGAAACATATTGAGTGTTCTTTCTTTCTCTCTCTCTCTTTCTCTCTGAATGGGAGAAGACGGTGACATTCTTGGTATCCCCCAGACTCTGTAAGCTCCTCCATCCTAATTACAGGTTTTGGTAGGGACATCTGCATGGCAGCCAGCCACTGACACTCCGTAATCCACTGCCATGTCGCAAGCTGTCAGCCATGCCAAGTCCTGACACAGACCACCACTGGGCCAATCAGCCGGCATTAAGGTGAGCTCTATAACCGGCAGCTCTAAAAAATGACCAATGACTACAGCAGCAGCAAGACACATGGAGACAACACAGATCACACATACACCCTGTTTTGACTATTCACATGGCTCGGTTGAACCAGTTAATTATTACGGCAGACGTTTCATTGCTATACATTTTATACAGTGTGCAGAACACGTTCTGTGTGCTATAACATAAATAAACACATAATAGGAGATAAACTCTTCATGATAAAATTAAGTAATGTACTACACATTCTGAAGGACTTCTCATTAATGTTGGTGTCTAATTAAATTTAGCAAATTAGTTTGTTCAAATTAAACTTGATTAATTAAATTATCTCTTAAAAGTGTTTTGCTAAAGTCTCCATGCATTTTTTTTTTTTTTTTTTGTTAAATGCTTGTTTATCACTATGTTTCAACACTGTAAATACGAATAGTTATCTCAAATAAAACAAATTGTTGACTTAACTCAAGGTTTGTTTATTACTAATCTTACTAGTTTTAATAAAGTTACCATTACGCTCTAAACCCTAAAGTTGTCATTTTTAAAATATATCAAGTCCTCCTAATTAAACAGTACTTGAAATGTCATATTTTGGAATCATAACTCAAATATTTACGTTGTTTAAACTTAAGCTTCAAGTACAACTAACTCAAAATTATCAAGTACAGAATTGCATCTGTGTGGGATACCCATTAATTGGTAAAGACATGGGAACTTCGAGAAATATAATAATTGTTATTAAAACATTGTATATAATTGTAATTATTTTGACTGTTGTTGTTTTGTTGTAGCTTGTTGAAAGTTGTGATTTGTGTGAAGTCAACATGGTGATTAGTGTTAACTCTGGTGAACTTGGAGCCTGTTAAATTTAAGTCCTTTTTCTCTACTCATTTGTACAAAAGTGCAGATTTCTGTGCATTAAGAAGTAATTAGGAGAATTCAATGTGCCATATGACTAACCTAGAGTCAAGTCACAATTTCCCTTATACCGTATAAGATTGTCTTTAACTCAATTTAAGAAATTAAATAAAAACAATACTTTAATCACAGATAAGTTAAGTTTACTTGTAATTAGTAAACTGTACTTAAGCAACAAAATAAATTTTACTTGAGCCAAATAAACATGTTTACTTAGAAAAAGCATGCAAACTGATTGCCATAAAAAATCTAAGTAAACTAATTCGATTTTATAGTGCACATCTTTTGAACAATGAATTTCCATTGCAATTCCATGACCTTTCCAGTCACTTGTAATTACTATAGTAGATAAGGATTTAAAAAAAATATTTTCAGAATTCACAAAGAGCTTATTAATTGATGCTAGAAATCATTTTATAGCACAACTAGAAATTTGTATATTAAAAGGGTCATGAATTGGAAAATCAAACTTGCCATGATATCGTCCTGGTTACTTCCATAACCTCCATTCCCTGATGGAGGGAACAAGACGTTGTGTCGATGTAGTGACACTAGGGGTCACTCTTGAGAGCCCAAGACACCTCTGATCTTTGAAAAAAGGCCAATGGGAATTGGCGAGTGGTATTTGTATGCCCCACCCCCGGGCATACAGGTATAAAAGGAGGGGACATGCATACCGCTGATTAGGTTTTGTGCTAAGGAGCCGAGAATAAGGTCCCGGCCATTTCCCGGTCGATGTAGAGACACTAGGGGTCCCCTACAAAAACGTCACAGCCAACTGAACTGGGTTACGTGGATCCAGTGCGAGACGGGCAGACTGCTGTGTGCCGCATAGCCAGCGCACCAGGCCGGCCCGTAACCTCCCCTGATGTTAGTGTGAGTGCCGATCAGCCCTTTTGGGGATGAGTCGACTAACCAAAGGATAGGGACAGGCTTGTCCTAGTCGTGCCTCTTTTCCCACTCCTAGTGGAATGGGCTCGTAGCCCTGCAGGGGGCTCGAAGGGCTCGAAGGGGGCCCCTCGCAGGCCTTGCAGGACTACGGAGAGGTCCCATGGGCAAACGAGGTGAGGTCTGGAGGGATTCAACCTCCTAGCACCTCTCAGGAACTTGATAATCAGGTCATGCTTCCCTAAGGACTTGCCGTCCATGTGTCATGGTGTGCAGCTATGGCAGCAATGTACACCTTCAAGGTGGAGGGGGATAGCCATCCCTCCAGCCTCTCCTGCAAAAAGGAAAGTACTGAGCCGACTGAGCATCTCTGGGGGTCTTGGTGTCGGGAAGAATACCACTTAGTGAACAGACGCCACTTAAAGGCATACAGGCGCCTAGTAGGGGGCCCTAGTATGAGTGATGGTATCTACCATCAATTTGCCAGGGAGGGGCTGACGCGAGGTCAAAGAACCAAGTCTGGGTGGGCCAGTAGGGAGCCACTAGGGTGAGCTGCTCCTCGTCCTCCCTGACCTTGCACAGGGTCTGTGTATGCAGGCTCACTGGGGGAAACATATCCTTGCATAGTCCAGGCGGCCAGCTGTGTGCAAATGCGTTTATGCCGAGGGGAGCCTCGGTCAGGGCGTACCAGAGTGGGCAATGGGAGGATTCTGGGGAGGCAAACAGGTCTACCTGTGCCTGCCCGTATCAACTCCAAATTAGATGAACCACCTGATGGTTGAGACTCCACTCTCCTTTGCGGGTGACCTGTTGTGACAGCGCATCCGCCGTGGCGTTGAGGTTGCCTGGGATGTGAGTGGCTAGTAGCGACTTGAGGCCATGCCCATCTCGACACTCGAGTCTGGAGCCAGTGCTGAAGCGGTCTCATATGCATCAACCAGAGCGGTGTGTTCACCGCCGAGGATTCCAAATGCCCCGGGAGCCTCTAAAATTGTTTCAGTGGTACCGCGGTCTTCTGTCTGAATGCCTGGAGCACTTGTTTGTTAGGCGTGTTGTCATCCAGACGGAGTCCAACTCCAGACCGAGAAAAGAGATGCTCTGAACCGGGAGGAGCTTGCTCTTTTAAGGGTGCCGATTTCCGCACACAAGTGGATGCTGGCAAACCTGGGCAGGCGGCTAGTGAACTGAATCACGTAGCCGAGTTGGACGGTCCAGGTCAGCCATCACGACGGGTTAGAAAGCGTGAGCTATGCGTCCAAACTCCAGGTGAGGGGGACCAGGGGAACAATTTCGTTGGACGTACCAACTTGTGTTGAGTGTTTGGGTTCCGCAACTAATGGAGCATGAAGCGAAACAAAGGATAAGGGAACAAAAGATTCTCCTCCCATCCCTCCACGGTCTTATTACCAGCTCCAAGGCAGTGGATCCTTGCATTCCTGGGTCGCCCATTTCAGGGGCGCTTCGAAGCCTTCTTCCTAGCTGGCTGCTGTGACAGGTGGTATCTGCTTCCTGCGGGGGGGCTCCACGTTGTGCAGTGCCAGGTTGTGGGAAACTAGATCTCTTGCATTTGCTTTGAAAGTATCCCAACATTAAGAAAGAGTGGCTGACGTTCATTTTTAATGTCGGTAAAAACGCTTTTGTTTACTCTATTCATTTTACCTATGATTCTTTCACAAACAAGACACAGTTCGAAGCAACCTTTGCAGAGAGACTTGAATTAGGGATGTCGCAACAAACAAGTGTGAGTATCCATGTTAATTGTTTTGCTTCATATGTTTCAGACTATTAGATGTGTACTGAGTATTTGATTTGATCCTATTGATTTTAGACACTTGTGTCTAAAGTTTTAAAACTTAGTTTTAAAGTTTTTAATTAGTTTCTCTAAGCAGCATATATTTTCTTGTTGATTGGCATGATGGCACAATTGCCACAGATGCACCTAAAGAGTATTATTGATATCAGTATATTTAGACAATCTCTTTCCTTTTTAATGAAAACATCATTCATCATTCAGTATGACTCATTGTAATGAACAGCGTATGCTTTTGTCACAACACTGAATAAATTATGAAAGATGAAATAAGAAGAACGACAATGCGACAAACACCAGTGAATGTATCTGTAAAGGGATTAATGGAAAGGAGGAGGTGAGAACCAGCTTGACAATATAAATAATAGTTTAATATAAAACTGAACCAAAAAGATAAACACACACACAGGTGTTGGAAAGCTGTCCGTATATCTCTCTCTCTCTCAGACACACACACTGCCATCCTCGGTCGGCCTTTATCCCTCTTGGAGGCTTGATTAGCCTGATTAGGGGCCGGGTGTGCAGCATCACGACCCGGCCCCACCCTCTGCCCTGCCACATTCCTCCCTCGTTCTCTCCTGCCGGGGAGCCCACCGCATGACGTACACCCCCCCCCCCTTTCCCTGGGGGGGTGGGGGGGTGTCCCTTCCACCCAGTCTGCCGGCAGGTCATCCCCTCCTTCTTGAATCTTGGAAAGGACAGTGGGAGGGAAACAACAATAATTAAAAACACATGGGGTACTCCCTGTAATAGTGCAGTACCCCCTAAAAACCTCCTGGCAGAGGTAACCGCTCCAGGTGGTTGGTTGGGAGCCCCTCCTCCCCTCGCGGTTCCTCTGCCTCCAGGCGGCCGGGCTCCTCCGTCCTCCGGTAGATGGCCGCGGCTGCTCTTTTCAGGTGGATGGTAGCGGTGAGAACTCCACTACGGCACATCCCTCCTCCTTCCCGGGTTTCGGCACCAGTGTAAAGGGATTACTGGAAAGGAGGAGGCGAGAACCGGCTTAAGAATATATATAATATTTTAATAAGAATCTTAAACAAAAAGACAAACACACAAAGGTGTCGGACAGCTGTCCATAAATCTCTCTCTCTCTCTCGCACTGCTGTCCTCGGTAGGCCTTTGTCCCACTCGGAGGCTTGATTAGCCTGATTTTGGGGCAGCATCACGACCTGGCCCGCCTTCCACCCTGCCACAGTATTCTGTATACGTTTACATGTTGCACGGTAAGTGTATCTTACCGTGCAACCATGTATTTACACTTTATTTGGTACTGTCATGCGTTACTCAGCATTTGTAAAATACGGAAAAGTTTCACTGTTGGAAAATGCCCCAACTATGAAACAAGAGACACACGTTGTGTCGTATCTTGGTTTAAACAAGAATAAAAGTAATACCTATTACACAAATAGACAAGAAAATTACAACGATCACTTACCACACTGTCGCAGACTGCTGTATTCATGGTGTTTGTGGAGGGGGTTAATTTTCTTCAAATTCGGGATCAAACATGTATAGATCAATTCCTGCAGTTGTCATTTTTTTAACCATCCGAAGTTTTCAAAACAAACCCACACATGTGTAATGGTGGGGGCATTTACACTTATCCACATACAAAGATGTTACCCAATCACAGCAGTGGCCTTTTACACTGAGGTCTTCAAGATCACAAGCCCCAAAAATGCATTTGAATCATTATTAAAAATAAAATCAAAAGAACTGTTGGCGAATAGTACATCAATACTTTGTAAATTGTACAATGTAGCCTACGGAAGTAACTCTAGCAGGTGGATTTTGTACAAACATCTCATCAATAAAATGTTTTTTGCTTTTTCTACTTGTTTTCACTCAATTCTTTTTTCTTTTTCTGTTGATGCAGATAATACAACAAAAACATGAAGACGATAACATCTCGCTTCCCCGCTGTAAGCTAATAAGCTGTATCTAGGCTCAGCCTTCGTGCAGAAGTCTGTATGTAATACGCCTGTCAGACAAACCCTCATTTGTGTATCAGTGGATCAACAACTCCCTGCTCTGAGCAGAAGAGAGACAGAGACACAGCAAGGCAGAACAGCAGAGCAATGCAAAGAGACGAGAGGAGACACGGGACCGGGGCAGGAACGAGGAGGACAGGACACACTGTTCTGAGGATGAGTGAAGGTTGAGCAGGGGGAGACATGAGCCCTGCGCACCCCTCATCCCGACTCTCTTTCTTAATTGAAAAGGAAGAGACTGTGGGCCGTTGTCAGGGCAAACAGTAGTCAGTCAGTCAGTCAGTCAGTGCATTATTCCACAGTGCTTGGCTGGGCTCCCCTTCACTGGCTGTAATTTAAATGACTGTCAGGTCAGTGGCGAGAGCAGCACCTCTCCTACTAAAAGGGAGGCTGCCATTGCCTTCGCCAGCCTGCCACATGGCTGATTGTCTCTCTCTCTCTCCTCTCCAAAACCAAATGGCAGGGAGGCACAGCTGTCACCCAGTAGTCACAATGCATTTACTTAGTGACAGAATTCTAATTAGTCGGGAAGGTGGTGTCACTAGACTGAGAAGAGGCTAGATGGAGAGCAGGAGAGTGAGATAGAGGGAGAGGGAGGGGGAAGTCAGTCTGAGTGGATAAAGGGCGAATTGAATGAAGTAACAGAGTGTGGGTTGCAAACAAACTGTAACATTTACATATTTTTACAGAATGTGTTCTTAAGACTAAATTGGACCCAATAATTCTAGAGCCACTAAGGTTTTAGATAGCATTCATCAAGAACCTTTAGATGGAAGAAAATGTGATCAATGTAATTGTTGTGGCCTAGCAGTTAGCATAAGTGTTCCAGACCCACTGAGCAGTGGTGCTCACATGGGAGATGTAGGTTTGAATCTGGCCTACGTTGTGTCCCTATCCGTTTTCCTCATTATTTCCTGTCATCTCTCCAGTCTTTCCAAGAATTATAAGTAATTTAAACATCATTTAAAAGAAAACTGTAATCAGTGAGTGACTAGGAAATGTCTACAAATGTGGAAATAATTAGTCTTGCTTTACAATAGCAAACACATTTGTAATGCAGGGTGCATTTCAATCAGCTTCCTAGTTCAGTGGTCAGGGCATTGGCCTAGGAGTCTGCCATTTTTAGGGCTGTTCCATTTTCAAAATCATTATAGTGCACTGAAATTCCAAGAATGCACCATAGAAATCAGTGAATCATGTTCCCATACCGGAAATGTCATAATGTCTTTTGAAGTCTCTCAAGTCACTAGAGAGTGTAAATTTATGAAGTTTACATTAAGCCTTATTTACTGTCTTTAGAAGAAATGTTTTTGCAATTATCTTTCATCCATAAAGTACATGAATGGTAACCAATCCTACAAACTTTAGAGAAGAAGATTACAAATACACTCCATTGTATTTTTATTTGATCATTTAATTTTTCATTATAGCATTGTAAGTTAAACATCTACAATGCTGTATAAAAGACAACATCATGAATTTTCAATGTTCAATGGTGATTAATACCAGCTGCTTTTTAATGCGCAAAACTCATAATCGTGTTGTGGATAATTCAGTCATCAGTAGCTTGTTTTCCATCCAAGTATTGTTATGCACATTTTGGGATATTGCATAAATCTGTTGGATAGAAACACCAAGATACAAATACTTTTTTCAAAATGTGCATAAAAAACACACTTGGTTGAGGTGGAAACAGTTTTTATTCGATAACAAGAAACGTGCATAAACTATGATTGCAACACAAATGCTGAATACATTTTTACTGAATATATTAGGAATGCAAGATGTGCTTCAAAAAATGTATGTGACTGAATATCTCATTCATATCCGACTAATCAGGGGATCAATCATCTCCTCTGAAATATTGCTCTGGTCATCCTCAAATAACTGTCTAGAAAACCCAAAGCCTGCATAGAGTTTGCAAAGCAAATAAGTCGAATACAAACTTGAACTGTTCAAAAGAGCAGGTTTATAGACACTTTTGAAAAATATACAGTAAGGAAGGAGGAATGCACAGACATAGTGCTCCCATAACCTTATAATATTGTGCTGTCGCTGCAAGACATGAGAATAAGTTATTTACAGTGTTTTGTCTGTGTGCTCTAAACCACAATAATTGTATTAATAAAAGCCTCACAGTGGCTACTATTTCTCAGGAAGTGACGATTTTGTTCTTTTGAACACATGGGTTGGAAACACTGCTTTATACCCAGATTGTTTTGTGATATAATGTTTTTCTGCATAAATTAAAGTCGCAACTTGAATGGAAACATAATTGTTGACCCAATGTATCAACACCTTTGCAAGTGCCGGATTTTGTGTTAACGATATGAGTCACAGCCTAGGGAGCTAAGGAGTGAGATGAGAAGAACCCAGAAACATTACAGCAATATGTATCCAACAGTTTCCCAACAGCACTCAAAACAACTTTGCAGACCTGAGAGAAGGTGAAAATAACTTGATTCAGTGATGAGTGAAACTCTGGGGAATGCCCCTGCATCACTCCATCCCTCCACTCCAGTCCAGGGCAGACTGCAGCAGCATGAGTGTGCCTTGTCTCCTGCTCTCTTCACAGTGAAAAGCCTCCTGAACAAGAGGCTTTTAAGGCTCTTGAATAGTTATTCCAGGCCCCATTACCATAGCTCAGAAGTGGGATGCCGATACCTGGCTGGCCGAAGAGCCAGAAGTAGAGCTTGAAGGCCCTCCACGAAGAGAGCTAAGAAAGGTCCTTTCTCTTGCTTTCTTTCTGAATTCCCCCCACCCAACATACTTTTTCCTTTGTCATACTTGACTTTCACATCCAACACCACAAAAGCATGACCCATGGAGTCTGGAAGGATTGTCAGGGGTCTTCGGCAATGGGGCTAAAAGGGTCAAGGGTGGCATTGGAGATTGCGTGTGAGGCACCCTGGTCATTGCACATTTACTCAGTGACACAATTCTAATTAACCAGCTACTGCTGTGTCACTGCACCATGCAGAGAGGGCACACACCCACCCATACATACACATAAGCATGCACCACCCAACTCACACTGACTGTGATTGGATACAAATGCTTTCATTTTCGTACAGTGCAGCGGGTAAGACAAATGTTTTATTAACTAAATTACAAACTCTTCAGCAGACATCTACTAAGGTTGATCGATTGGACAAATTTTACCATTATGTCTAGTTTGCTTTTGTCACCAGTGTAGCTTTTTACAAGCTGCACTGTAAAAGTCGAGTAATTCTTTGCTTCTTGATGATCTCTGAGTATTGTAAGTAGAACAAAATTTATGGAGAGATTATGGAGAAATATTTTCCTTAAAAGACACCGCTATATGGCATGCCATTTCTCTGCAGTGCTTTTGTCATATATTACACTTCTTTGAGACAGGTTATTGAAATTATTGCATTTGATGATTCAAAATGAGTCTAAATGCTCTTCATCTGTGTGTGCAAAGAGACCCAGTTAAGAACTAGTGCTCACTCTTCAGATTCCTGTACTCTCCCTCCCAATTTTGCAAACCAAAATTGCGTGCTTCATTACACGTTTGACTGCAGTTTCCCAGTGAAATGTCCAAAGTGGGTTTTTAATAGTGTCTTAAAATATAAATGAGAGATGACCAAAATCCTTATCATAAACCATATCCTAAACCTAACCAATAGTATTTTAAAAGCAAATTTGACATGCAAAGCACATTTTCTGAAGCAACCATGTCATATAGTGTCACTTCTATGGCACTTTTGCTTCACTTTCACTTTAAATTTGAGCATTCTTGGTTGGGCTCAAGCCTCGGCCTCCAAATTCCAACACTCTATCAGGTTAGCTACAGCACAAGCTAATCACACTTGAAGAAGTGTGTAAATGTAGGTGAGTTTGTAATACTAGCATTAATACATGTTCTTTTTCAAATGATGCATTATAGTAAAATGTTTTGATATATTAACATAGCAGGGTGTTAGTAATAGAGCCTAATAAGTCCTTAACAGCCATAGTGCCCATGATTTGTGTGAACGTGTATAAAACACACAGTTGTTGTAGTGCCTCTAGTGCTAATTTCACAAGGAAACTGTGGCGAAATGTTGAAAGGGGCTTGTTAAAGTCAGTTTGTAAAAATGTAGCTATGGTAACAATTATTCTAGACTAGGTTGAATTTTGAAGTAATCCTACACAAAGATTTAAATATGTAGATTCAGCATTAGCAACTGTTCCTATGGACTGCAATACATTTTTGTGTCCAGCATATTGGAAAGGTCAATATCTGTCTGTAAACTTATGAAATTCAATGGACAGATGCTTTTAAACAAACTTGCAGGTCACCTTGATTGGTCCAATATGGTGGCACTGTTGATGTGTCCAGACCAGCCAAATGTGGTCTCTACATATTGATATCATGGTCATTCAAAAACCTTGATTTGATGGTGTGTTTGGTTACGGATAGAGCTCAACTTAGCCAGACATAGCAATCCATGAATGGAACTGAATAGCCCTAGTCTAAACTGTCACAGACCAGACTCACTACATCATCTGCCCATAATCACAAGCTCAGCATACATAATGGCTGACAAAATAAGAAGAGAAAATCACAGTACGGGTCATATGAACACTGGCAGCAATGGTGGCCAATGGCCTGACATTGTCTGCTCCACACACACACTGCTCTGGCCACATTATGCAAATAAATGTCTGCCAGTTACACCAGCACAAGGAATAATTGTCTGTATGGGTTTCTGTATGTGTATGTGTGTGTGTGTATTTGGCTTCACCTGTTTATTCGTGTGTATGTATGTGTGTGTGCATGCAAGACAGTCGATGAGGGGGTATTTGAAAGGCATGTCTGATAAGGTGATGTTTCCCAGATTCATTTGCACTTGGGCATAAGGATTAAGAGGACGGAGGCTGAAGATAGAAGACAATTGAACCCTGTTTAAAGCTCTTTCTCTCTCTCTCTCTCTCTCTCTCTCTCTCTCTCTCTCTCTCTCTCTCTCTCTCTCTCACTCTCTCTCTCCCTCTCTTTTAATTTGTACATGTGTCATGTCCTCCTTTCCACCCCTCTTTCCCTATTCAACAAGCGCAAGTCATTAGCGGCTCAGGTGGTCGGCTCAAGGTTAAAGGGAAAGTCAGTGAGGAAAGATAAAGGCTGTGGCTATAAGACAATAATGGAAAAGGCAAATTAAAACCACTGCTAAGTTGGTTCTGGGGCAAAAAAATAGAGATGATGGCTTCATTAATGAGTGGAATATGGCTGATAATTTCCACAAATCTTTCTGTGATCTGCCCTTTTGAAATTCATGCATCACTCTGGCGGAAAAGCTGTACATGAAGGCCTAACAAGAGAGGAAATGTGGTGGGATGAAGGAGAAGTTCAGGTTTCGAATGATAGGAAAACTGATGTGTGTGGATTTGCACTTAACCAGTCTCAGGTAAAGCTGACATGGCAATGGCTGCCTCTCTGCTGGTTTGACAGTGCAAGCAGTAATCATTCGACACTGCCCTTCTCCTTCTCATTATCATCATTTAGGAGAACTTTTATTCGCCTTACATTTGCCAATTTGTTCCAATCAAAAGGACAATTGGATTGCTCAAAGAGACTTAAAAGGTTATCATTTACTCACCCTTATGTCATTCCAAACCAATATGACTTTTTTTCCATGGATCACAAAAAGAGTATATTAGTCTCAGTCGCAATTCACTTTCATTGCATATTTTTTCCATACAATGAATGTAAATGTGAGACAACATGAAGGTGAGTAAATGTTTATTTTTGGGTGAACTGTCCCTTTAATAGTGTTCTCAGTTATGCTTCCTTTAAGTATCAACTTTGTCTGAGATGTTTCTCCTAAAGTTCCTTACGAAAAATAAAATAAGAAACAAATGTGGCAATTATTGACTTGCAGTAAGAGTATAGTGCTAAAATACTCATGTGGATAGCACAGCTAAGACAATTTCGTCTTGAAAAAATGTGATGAGAAATGTTTGAATTCTTTATGAAAAGTCTGGCATTTGATTGCATACACTGGTATCTTGGCAAATCTGAGCGAGTTTGCGACATTGTTGAGATCTCAGAAACTTTAAAGCAGAGGTTCTCAACCAAGGGGCTGGTCTCACAAGGGGGCCTCAAGATGACTTGACATTATTTAAAATAAGTTAATAAGCTTTATTATAATAATCTAACTTGACAAAATAAATCTAAAATCAAGATGTACAACATCTAAAATTACATTACGGGCCCTTTTTTAAGAGCGCTAATCGCAGCGCTATACCGTAAGTCATTTATACAATGTCAGTGGGCATGATCATGAAGTTTTGGTATTTTTGTGCAAGCACACGCTAAATCTAGGCACAAGTGGGTTTTGAAAAACTGCACGAGCAAAGCGCAAATGAGCTGGGTAAAGTGCAATTTAATTCTGAGGTTCTTCACTGTATGCATCCTATTACATAGCCCATTCCCTGTCAAGCACCAGCGATATAAACAAAGACAGCACATTCATAAGTAGTTGGTAATTTGATGTTCCACTTTATTTTCAGTGTATGGACATGGACTTTATTGTTGGTGGAATCTCTGAACTTCAAATGTAGGATCTGAATTTAAACATTGCGCTGAAAACAGATGTGCTTTTGAAACATCTTAGCGCAGTGACCTATTTCTCAGGAAAATAGTAAATTGCACTTTGCAACTTAGCATACAATACACCCCCAGTTTGCACGCATACACCCACAGATAGCACAAATACTCCTACCAACTTCTACTTGTGCCATGTGCTGGCAAAACAATTGCAGTTCGAATCATCATTCTCACGAAAATTGGAAAAGACATTGCACACAGTCATAATGCATAGCTTTTGCGCACTCATGAAAATACAGCCCAATAATTCTTATTTTAATGCAACTCCTTTAACAACTGTTTTTATTGAAGAACATACAGTTCTTGAAACTTCTGGAATCATAAATTGAATTGTGATTAATTATTTTTAACCTACTGACTCTCCTAGTTTCTGTTAACAAAGTTTAAAAACAAGTAGCTTTGTCATCATTAAAGAAGAAGTACCAGTATCATAGTGTAACCGGCCCTGATTGCCCCTCTCCGAAAGGGACTCAAAACTGCATGGGAGGCGGGTGCGCTTACAAGGAGGCTAAAGGCTACAGCCTCTAGCATCAGTCGCTAGTGCACCTCTTGATGTTAGGAGTGTGAGGTTTACTCACTGCACAGCTATCTACCCGCTGGTTCCCGTTACACTCTCCCCCTAAACCTCACTCACATCCGGGTCAGGACACCATTGTAACTGGCCCTGGTCACCCCGCTCCAAACGGGACTCAAACCGGCGTTATCATTGTACAGTCTTGGATTTACTTGAGATATTTCTCCAATGACACTGGTGATGTGCTCAACTGAACCAGAGAAGGACATCCTGGACAAGGACAACCTGTCGGCATGAACTGAATTTTATTTATCAATATTTCACAATGTGAATGCACTCTTGCTAATTTACATGCAAGTTTAAAGCCTTCCTTATATGGTGTTTTCATGGGCATGGATTTTGGTAATTATGAATGAACGTGCATGCACACTCTGTTAACGAATGTTTAGAATTCACCAATGGGGCTTTTCCACTGCATGGTACAACTCAACTCGACTCTGCATTTGGGGGGTATTCCACTGTGGATAGTACCTGGTACCTGGTACTTTTTTTAGTACCACCTCGGTCGAGGTTCAAAGCGAGCCGAGCCAATACTAAATTCCCAAGTCACTGATTGGTCAGAGAGAATCATCACTACCAGCGACACGGGACATCAACCCGCTAGTTTTAAAGTTAGCTACAGCGATAGCAGAATAATTTGTTCATGTGACATTCGAATTGTAAAATGAAATGGCTGTGTGCAAAACCATGCCCTGGTCACTAAACCAGGTGCAGATGTTCTTCTTTTTAGCGACGAATGAAATGACGTGAAACAAAAAAGTATTTCAGGAAGTGTCTCAGCTGTTGGCCGCACACGGCTACCACCAGACCTACCAACAGTGTAGGGAAAAGTTACAAAAAATGTAAAAGTGACTACAGAATCATCAAGGAAAAGTGGAAGTGGTTTGACCAAATGGACGCTATCTAGACCGGCAAGCACTGGGATGGAGAGTACCCTGGACTCAGCCAAGCCTGGAGTCCACGACTGAGGATGGTACGTTAACGCTATACTCTGCTTGAAAGCTTCATTTGATTTAGTTGACCAGCTACTTGAAAGCTTGCTTCTAAAACAACTAGACCAATTTAACTGTAACACTTGTGTAAAATCACCATGCAACAACTGCTTTATGCAGCACAATGACTAGTAGCTAACAGCTAGCTGTTGTGTCATTGTTTATTGTTTTTTGTCACGTTTAAGATAATGTCACGGCAGAAGAGGCAGCGCAACTATGACAATCAGACTATAATTCCACCCACTTTGAGGCGGCACTAAACAGCAGTGGAAAAGCTCAGAATTGTAAAGCGTGAGTCGAGTCGAGTCAAACCGTAACGTGCAGTGGAAAAGTGCCATTACATACACAAGTTATACTAACAAATCTGGGGAATATGAAGCTTTTGTGAAACTTACTGAAAGATTTCAGGAAGCTCCATTTTACTTGGAGATTACTCCTAATTCTTTTATAAATTTACAACATTTTCATGAGGAAGTTGTCCTAATAAAGTGCCCTACCATTTGCCTCAACGTTTGATATGTATTCTGCTATGCTATTCTGTTTACTTTCTCTATAGTTCCATAATTTGGATCCTTGATCACTGAGGCCATTGCTGAAACTCTGGTGCCCCACCCTGATGGCCTCATTGGTGATGAGGCAACCCAGAGTAGGTCATTTGGTACAGAGGTGTGACTTGTGGGAGGTTAATACATGCCCCTACTTCATAATGAGTGGATGAGCCTATTTAGGGTAATTTTGTAAGAGTGTGATAGCCAGCTAAGTCTGTGATGACGTAGAGAGCTACATCAGTCTTAAGAAGTGTCCGGTGAAAGTAGGGGCCGCTCTATTCATTAGCATGCCTGCCACAGTGAAGCACCTGCCACAGTCGTTTGATGGAGCTCTTTTGCATGGCCCCCTCGGCATCCCCAGCCGCCATGGCTCGATTACACTTTGGATAACTTCACTGGCCCTGGAATAATTCATTTCGGCTAATTCCGCCTCTTTCTTGTCCCACAATGCTGGGCATGAGCACCCCATGCTGTCACTGGCCCCCATTGTGCTGCTTTCCATGCAAAATTTAAAGAAAACGCCTAGACAGGAAAATTAAATGTCACCATAAATAATCCTTTCTTCTGTACAGGCCCTGTGGGATCAAGCTCTGGCTCTATTCCATGTTCCAGGGCAGTGGATGACAGCACTAAATGATCTTTGGCTCTGTGTGGCACCCCTCTGAGATTTTCACTCTGCGCTTTATTCCAAATTATCCAATCAGAAGCAGGATCTTCAACAAAAACCACCCAAAGCATTTTATTACTCCCTTACATGCTTGTTGTACTATGATGTAATAATCATGCTCTGTGTAAATGACAGCAATATGAATGTTCACACTGCCAGCACATAATGATGATCGTATGTGCCGTATAGCTTCCCCTGAGACAAACCTACATTTACTACCTTACGTTTTTATGGTAGTCATTCTCATAAAATGAAGAGCCATTTCTATGCATGATGAGGAAATAAATTAAGCTTGTTCATTTCACAGTGAAAATAAAGCCTCTAGCTATGCTTGGTTGTATAGTTTTATCTATTTATGCTTCACTCAGGAGCATGCACCAAGCATCGTAGAAACAAAAAAATATATATATATATATTTTCCACAGTTGGCATCGATGCAAATAAAGGAGTCTCAATACGTGCTTGCTGTGTCCTGGAATTTAATGATACGGTGGGTTGTTCTCCATCTGTACCACTCCAGATCCCGGCCTCTAAGTGGACGAGAATCCACCACTTGGGGATAGGACGATACAATGATAATCAGTCTCTCATTGCAGTTTGCTTCTGAACATCCACATAGTAGTCACACATATTCCCATTTGTGTGCAGCATGCAGCATAAGAATTCATTAATTGGAGCAAAACTAATACCGTATTTGTGTTTAAAAAAAAGAAATAAAAATGTGCACATTATAGTTATTGATTCATATTTCGTTCCCATTTGATTGTGGAAAATGATAGAAGCAGATGATGAGCCCATGACATGGTAGAATGTGTGTGTCTATCTATTGCAGTCTCTGGGTATTTGTGTTTAATGAGTGGTTTAGTGCGAGAGCTAGTTAGCACGGGGGAGTGTTTGGGCAAAACCGAACAGGCTGATTTAAGGTACTGAGGTGAAAGGCCAGCCCAATTATGTTTTTGGTTAGGGCGCCTCCTGGCTCTTTGATTCTGCACTTCTAAGGGGGCAAAGGAGGGGCAGGGGTCTGTGGCAGCCGTGTTATGGGGGTGTTAATTGGAGCATGTTGTTTTAGACAGCCAAGCCATCAGGGCAGGCCACAACACAACCACTGGTCTAATTGCAGAGGCAAAGGCCTTTATGTTTTCTCATGACTGTATGCTTTTACATGTGCTCATCCACCAAATATACAAACTCCAGTCCATCAATGCAAAACAGCAAAGCTAACTTGTGCATACAGCATTATACTGCAACTCTGACAGTCTTGTTTAGCCTGTAAACTAGCATGGAGCTTTACAAAGTTCACATGTTTTATTTTGAAAAATAACTGCTTTGAGTGCAGGCATGTTGTGTAAAATCTAAATCTTTATGACAGAGAAAGGATAGGATTCCATTCAAGCTCCTAATTGGCAAGCTTGTCTCTAGAGCCATAGTGCTTTGTAATGTTTAATTACAGACTAAACAGAGACAAGCTTACAATCTGTCAACTCTGCTCAAATAAAGACACCTTATAAAGTGTATTGTGGTGGCCTGCAGAAAAAGATCGTTCAGACACATCCAGTGATGATTTTAAAAGACGATTAGCCTCCTAGAACTGCTATTATCATTTTGCATTATCTTTATAGTCTTTTTCTGGCTTATATAAATTCAACAGGCCTCAATACATACAAAACATTGAACTGACACCATAACAGTCAGAAATGTCAGTGACTGTATTTCCTGGCAATATAAATTTTAAACAAGAGATGCACTGATGTATCGATAAAAGCAATTATATGTACTTTCGGACATCAGTCGGTTGTTTAAAAACAGTCGACTATCAGGGTAGCCTCTTCAAAATGCATTAGACAATCAGCCTTCAACTAGTGCTATGTGTGAAAGAAAATGTTAGTTTTTTTAAAGCTAGAGCAGAGGCTGCTTCAGCTAAAAAGAGACAAACTTAGAGTGATTTCTCATATTCCAGTTAATGAGTTAAGAATATTCAAATAATGAATCTCACCAACAGGAGGCTATTCAGAATTCAGTTAACTTGAGTTATAGAATGTTAATTTGAGTCAATAGGCCTACTGTGTTTTTAGTTTCAGTATTATGTTTAGTAACTGTTTTACTCTGTAAATTACTCCATTTACTCTGAAACATGGAAGACATTTAGAAACACACACAAAAAAAGTATGTTATAGTTGTGCAATTAATTATCAGAGATTTGAAACAAGGTAGCATTAAAAGCAGACCCACCAAACTACCGATATCGGCAGATGTTCTAAATAATCGGATCAGCACACAAATTTTGCATCTGTGCATCCGTACTTTAAATAAATGTTTTAATTTATATTTGTTTGCATATGCTTAACTCTTTTAAAGTATACAATTAGTTCAAATAATATCAAGGCAAATACAGTTGCCAATTACAAAACTGCACGCCCCTTCTTTCCAAAACTCAGCACTCCAAAGATACCAAATGAGCTTATAGACCAGCACTGTCCACTGTTCTATAATCCAGTGCTATGAGTTACCTCCTGGGTCTTCATACAGTTCCAATGCATAAAAAAGTCCTCTAAACAATGCTTGTCAGGAGAGTCAGTGTGTATTAAAAAGTACAAGGTCTAGAGGGACTGCTGAGATTTTCAGACATGCTCAAGTGCTTGTTGAATATTAGCTACAATCCCAGGCTAGATCTCAGCTCTTGACCGAACTATCAGTCTTCAGCTGCTCTTTCGGTCAGAAAAGTGTTGAGTATTGATTGTGATCTGCAGATAACTCCTGATTCAGCACTGATTTTTATGTGTGAGTGTATTGACAGGACAGGCATAGGGCCTAACTAGCAAATAAGTTGGTTTGTAGACAAAGTGCCTCATTGGAATTACAGATGCATTCCTGAACAGGGTATTGGAGAAATTACTGATTATATTTTTTGATTAATAAATATTTAAAGACCACACTTCTTATTAAAGGTGCTGTTAGCGATTTCATACATTCTATTCCACGAAACTGAGCCGTTGAATTAGCCACGCCCCTTCTTTCCAAAACCCAACACTCCAAAGATACCAAATGAGCTTTATTGAGATAATATTGTGCAGAAATAGTTGATAGCCACAGCTGCCCCGTTATGAACAACATGGCTTAAAAATGCCAGGAAGCATCAATAATTCGCTGTGACTACAATACTATGAGAACGAGCAAAATAATTGACAGGTGAAAAGTGTCAATGTCCGTGGTTTGCGGACGCATATTTGTTTGCTGTTTACAAAGTCTACAGTTGTCACAGAGACTGGCAAGATATCTCAGGACACTAATTTCCTTAATATCTTTAAGGGAGTAGGACAATTTTTTGCATTCCTTTCCATTAAAATAATTGCTTACAGCACCTTTAAATTAAATACAATTCACATTTAATCTAAATTTATTCACCTTGTTCAGCCCCACCCCTTTTCCATGCTCCGCTCTTCCGAATTGTCATCAAACTTCCTCAGAATAGATCACAATGGATTATGTGTGGGGTCACAGAAAGTATTTTTCTTTGATGTTTCCAGGAGTTAATTGTCACGAATGTGGAAAGGAGAAGGCAGACAGGGAATTCGGATCCAAAAGCGGTTTAATAGATAAACAATAGGATGAACACAAAACACTAGAACAAATAAAAGGGTCCACAATGGGAAAAGTAAACTCAACACAAACTCACACACGGGTGAACACGAGTTGACAAACATCCATGAATAGCAGGGTAATCCTCGAACGAACACGAAAAGAGATAGCACACACTGACAAAGGCATGAACATGAAACGGTAACGATCGACCACGGAGAGAGGAAACGACGGGGTTTAAGTAGACAGACACAGTGATAACAAAATAAGCGACAGGTGCGGACAATAACGCTGTGACAGCAGTGATGAGGAGTGAGGAAGAAGGGAAGTGTAGTTTTAACAGAGACAGTGAAACACAGGCGGACAACAAGGAAGAAATGACAGGGAGCGTGTTAGGTGAAACAGAAAACAATGGACGGACCACATGGGAACGTGACATGAACGTGACTAGAGAAACAGAGAACACAGTGAGGACAACAGGGGATCGTGACAGAATCCCCCCTCAAAAGGACCGGATTCCAGACGGTCTTAAGAAACAGAAAAGGAAAAATAGCAGGGATAAACAAATGTTCAAGGAGAGAGGGGCTAGAAAAGGGGAAAAAGGCTCTGGAGGTGGAGCCGTAGGAGGCTCGGGGAGAAGGGCCGTGGAAGACTCGAGAGGCTTGAGAGTCGGAGCCCTGGAAGGCTCGAGAGGCGGAGCCCTAGAAGACTGGAGTGACTTGAGGGGCAGAGCTCTGGGAGGCTCGGGAGACTTGAGAGGCGGAGTCCTGGAAGACTCGGGAGGCGGAGCTCTGGGAAGCTCGAGAGGAGCCCTGGAAGACTCGGTAAGCGGGGCTCTGGAAAGCTCGGGAGGCTCGGAAGGCGGAGCTCTGGAAAGCTCGGGAGGCGGAACTCTGGAAAACTCGGAAGGTGGAGCTCTGGAAAGCTCGGGAGGCTCGGGAGGCGGAGCTCTGGAAAGCTCGGGAGGCGTTGGTGCTTGGATGGTCATGGCTACAGACGCTGGCTCAGGGACGGTCGAGGCTACAGACGCTGGCTCAGGGACGGTCGAGGCTACAGGCGCTGGCTCAGGGACGGTCGAGGCCACAGGCGCTGGCTCAGGGACGGTCGAGGCCACAGGCGCTGGCTCAGGGACGGTCGAGGCTACAGGCACTGGCTCAGGGACGGTCGAGGCTACAGGCGCTGGCTCAGGGATGGCCGAGTTTACAGGCGCTGGCTCACGGACATCTGAGGCTACAGGCACTGGCTCACTGATGTCTGAGGCTATCGGCACTGGCTCATGACATCTGAGGCTACAGGCATGGGCTGGTTGACCGTGGTATGCGCGAGCTTGGGTTCGCTGGACGCTGGGGGCCGAGCCACAGGGGGTTCTGGGGACGGAGCTGCGGTAGACGGAGGCTGGAGAGCAGAGACCCTTCCTTTTCTCCTCTTCCTCCGGGCGGATGAGGCTGACAACGCTGGAACGCTGTTCGTGGTTGGCGTGGCCTCAGGCTCGCTGGCCGTGGCTGGAGTGGGCACAGGCTTGCTGACCGTGGCTGGAGTGGGCACAGGCTCGCTGACCGTGGCTGGCGTGGGCTCAGGCTCGCTCACCGTGACAGGCGTGGGCACTGGCTCGCAGGCCGGGGCAGCCGTAGAGAGCCCAGAGGCGGGAGCCGGGATCGAGAGAGGAGGTTCCCCAGCAGCGAATTCCTCCACGACGAGACTCACGTATTCCTGCCAGGTGTAGTCTCCAATCTCCGGCAAAACACAACACCGGTGTGTAGGTACCCCAATCCTGTAGACGGTCTTCAGGAGGTTGTCATCCCAACCGGTGTAGCCAGCCATGCAGGAGAAAAAATGGGAGAACTCACGGATGTTTAGCTCTATATGCGTCAGTCCCACGAAGAAAGCCGCTGGATCCATTGTGTTCGATCGTTCTGTCACGAATGTGGAAAGGAGAAGGCAGACAGGGAATTCGGATCCAAATGCGGTTTAATAGATAAACAATAAGATGAACACAAAACACTGGAACAAATAAAAGGGTCCACAATGGGAAAAGTAAACTCAACACAAACTCACACACGGGTGAACACGAGTTGACAAACATCCATGAACAGCAGGGTAACCCTCGAACGAACACGAAAAGAGATAGCACACACTGACAAAGGCATGAACATGAAACGGTAACGATCGACCACGGAGAGAGGAAACGACGGGGTTTAAGTAGACAGACACAGTGATAACAAAATAAGCGACAGGTGCGGACAATAACGCTGTGACAGCGGTGATGAGGAGTGAGGAAGAAGGGAAGTGTAGTTTTAACAGAGACAGTGAAACACAGGCGGACAACAAGGAAGAAATGACAGGGAACGTGTTAGGTGAAATAGAAAACACGGGACGGACCACATGGGAACGTGACATGAACGTGACTAGAGAAACAGAGAACACAGTGAGGACGACAGGGGATCGTGACAGTTAATGGTGCAAGTTTACTCCACCCCTTTACTATGTGAAAATGCTATTCAGGTGTTTTTTCTGTCACTCTGAATGTTTTTTCCATCACCCACAGAGGTCAATTGGACCTGGCAGATTACATTTGGACATCTTTGAAACATTGCACTTTTTCATAATACATTACATTATGAAAATTATTATTATACATGTAATTTATTTTTTTATTTGTAGGTTTCAACTTGTTAATATTTTTTGTTAAAATTTGTAGTTGATATGAAATTTCAACAGTGAGAGCTAGTATTATTACACTTGCAAGTTCAACATTAAAGAAAATCACATTTGTACTTTTTTTAATACATTTGTCACCCTACATTTTTTTAGAGGCTTAAATGTGATTAAAATTGTTGTAAGCGGAATATAAAATAAATAATAAATATTCACGTGTGTTTTGGAGTAAATTCTAGAGACTGCTGTGTGAAAATCCCAGGAGATCAGAAGTTACAGAAATACTCAAACCAGCCCATCTGACACCAACAATCATGCCATGCTCCAAATCACTTTTCCCCATTCTAATGGTTGATGTGAACATTAACTGAGGCGAGACCCGTATCTGCATGATTGTATGCACTGCACTGCTGCCACACAATTGGCTGATTAGATAATCGCATGGTTGATTGTTGGTGCCAGATGAGCTGGTTTTAGTATTTCTGTAACTGATTTTCACTCACATCAGTCTCTAGAATTTACTCAGAATGGTGCCAAAAACAAAAAACATCCAGTGAGTGGCAGTTCTGTGGACGGAAAAGCCTTGTTGATGAGAGAGGTCAACAGAGAATGGCCAGACTGGTTCGAACTGGTTTGAAAAAGTCTACGGTATCTCAGATTAATCTGTGTACAACTGTGGTGAGAAGAAAAGTATCTCAGAAAGCTATTCTGAGATGCGGGTTGGTGCTGTTTTGGAGTCACGAGGGGGACCTACACAATATTAGGCAGGTGGTTTTAATTTTGTGGCTGATCGGTTTAGGTATTTTATTTATTTATTTTTGGAGTGTTGTTGATCCTGGAACAACATTTCTATCAACCAATCAGATTTTAGAGCTATGTTTAGGATGAATTTTATGGTTAGGGCTTGTACACCATTCTTATCAACCTATAATTTCCCTCCAATTTCATGGGGTAGGTTATAATTAGGGAAAATTTTAGGACTGTTAACAGGAATGTTGTTTGAGAACCCACAAAAAAAATAAACATTTTGTCTATCTTGGCAAAATATTTGTCAGCTCGTACTGAATGGTAAGTCCTAATATATACAGTCACCCATATCCACCAATCTGCCTCTATTCCCTCTTCAGAATAAGAGTGGTATTTGTGTTGTGCTGATTATTGCTCTCTTCTGCTCGTCAACACAGAGTAATTTGTGCGAGATGAGGTATTGAGCGGTTAAACTGTGCCAGCGGCACATTTAGCCTGTCATAAAGCATGTCTCCTTTATTGGGGTGGCTCTTCAGACCAGCACTGTCCACTGCTCTATAATCCAGTGCTAAGAGCTCCCTCCTGGGTCTTCATACAGTTCCAATGTAAAAAAAAAAAAATCCTCTAATCAATGCTTGTCAGGAGAGTCATGTGAATTAAAATGTACAAGGTCTAGAGGGACTGCTGAGATTTTCAGACATGCTCAAGTGCTTGTTGAATATTAGCTACAATCCCAGGCCAGATCTCAGCTCTTGAACGAACTATCTACTGTATCAGTCTTCAACTGCTCTTTCGGTCAGAAAAGTGTTGGGTATTGATTGTGATCTGCAGATAACTCCTGATTCAGCACTGATTTTCATGTGTGAGTGTATTGACAGGACAGGCATAAGGGGTGCCCTAACTAGCAAATAAGGTGGTTTGGAGACAAAGTGCCTCATTGGAATTACAGATGCATTCCTGAACTGTGGTATTGGAGGAAACATATACATATATGTCTAAATTAATTGATAACATTATAAAAAATTTCCTCTGAGAGTAACCAGTCAGAGCTACTGATTGCGATTGGCCTTGTGTGTTTATTCATAGTGACATGTTACTAAGCCTTTGCAGCGAGTGCCTGAAGCTGGAAAGATGGATTAGAGTTCTGCTTCCACAGGCACTGTATGAGGTATTGTGGACAGTATATTGCAAATCTCTCTTTCTCTCACTCTCATCACACTTAATCTTTTCCAGCTCTTGGAGCATTCTCTGAAGTGATGCCTACAATTATGTTGACTTTTCAACAAAGATATATAAAATATATTTTATATACATGGATGTTCTTCACAAATTCCTTTTTACACAAGTGATGGTTGGTTGGTTGGTTGGTTAACTTTATTATCCATGTTGTGGAAAATTGTCTCTGGCTTCACCATACAATAAAACAATATATACAAATACATTAAAAAAGGCATACAAAACAAGACAGAAATCATCGATCCCTTGCATTTAAAATTTAACAGCATTGGGCACAAAAGATAACTGATAAACGTTCTTCATTGCACGTGGTTGCCTATAAAGTCTCCCTGATGGCAACAGGTGAAACTCACCATTAAGAGGGTGAGACACATCCCCTACTATCACTAAAGCCTTGACTTTACATGTATATAGATCATTCAGATGTATCTGTGTCTTGCCAATTATCTTACTGGCTTAATTTACAATCTTGGTCATCTTGACCCTGTTTTTAACACTCAAATTACCATACCACAAGGTCATGTTAAAAGTTAAAATATTTTCAACTACATTTTTATAGACCATTTCAATTATGTTCTTACTCACACCAAAGTGATTTTAACTTCCTGATCAAATACAACCTTTGTTGATCTACAAAAAAACAAAAACAAAAAAAAAACACTATGAGAATAAAGTTAATAGTATAATTAATGGTATAAAATTAAGTAAAATCTATTTAAACTCATGACGCAATATTGATTAAAGTGAGAAAATTTAACTTAAAGGTGCACTCAGTTGTTTTTTCCTCATTAAAAAAGTTTATCTCCTAAAGACATGAAATGTCATTTTGCAATATATGTTGAAAATCATGACCACTCACATTAAAATGAATACTTCAGTCAAATCAGTAACCTTATAAAAGCTGTTTTATTCTACATGCACGGCTGGACTGGTAATCTGGCATACCGGACATTTTCCCGATGCACTTTGGGGCCGATCAGGAGCAGACTGGCCATCGGGAGAACCGAGCGGGCCGGTGGGTCGGCCACGAAATGTGCCAAATGGGGCACGATAAGCTAAAATGTGCTGACACGTTATGCATAACGGACAACAAAACCGCGCCCCGCAATATGCAGAAAAGGACAGCGAAGGACAGTGTAAATCCAAGATGACACAAAGACAAAATTTACTGAGTTAACTTTTAATTACAAGTAAACACAATAACTTTTACTTACAAATGTAATATACATGGTACTTCAACAACCGTGGTAAATTTTAAGTAAACATATTAGAACACAATTAAACTTATCTTACTGTTGGGGATTGCCTCACTGAATACCGAAAGTCAAGGATGTAATCCTCAAGATGCTTGGGGGTCTGACATCGGCCTGATGGTCTTACTTGAGTATCAGCATGGGGAAGGGATGCTGGTTTGCCATCTGATGACATTCTGAAGCAATCAAGATCCGGCTTGAAGGACACTTTGTTGGGGATTGCCCCACTGAATGCCGATTTTTTTTAAGGTGTTAACCACTTCAGTACACTGATCAGGGAGTAGGAGTCATCAGATATCTTTCCCACCTTTTATTTGAGCAAGAGGTAGTTTCTGTAATAAACAATCAAACAGAAATAAATAACTCTTCTACATACATACTGTTATGATCCAACAGTTAATTACAAATAAACAATATCAATATATATGTCTCTCAAATATATGCTTCGATAAAGAAAGCAAGGGATATAACTTATGGAAAGGGCATAATAACATGGATCACATTATGCAGCGTTATCATATTAACAGATAACAAACTGCAGAATATAGTATTGTGCACATATGGAGATAAATGAACATATAGAATCATATTGCAGATATTAGCAATATAAGCAGCCGTGCTAGTGCGAGTGTTTTTATGTGACAAACTAATAATTATACAGATAGCAAACAGCGGCAATACTGGCTTAATGCCAGAGATAGTTGCAACACATACAGAAACATTCCGCATCAAACATAGAATCACGATATGAACTTACGTCATCAATAACTTTATCTTACACTTAAGGATGCTGCACGTGAATGGAAACATTACAAACTCCGGTTGTGCCACTTGCGTAATAAAAATACGTCATTTACATTAGAATCATATCTGCGTCAAACTGTATAATGCGTGTTTTCCGGATTCTTTTCTTTTTTGCTTTGTTTACTTCACCACAAATAAAGAATTTCAGTGTATCAAAGGGATTGTTCAATCAAAAATAAAAATTCATGACTGCCAGGAAATGATGACAGAATTTTATTTTGGGGTGAACTATCTCTTTAAGGCTAAACAACATAATAAAAAAGGTTTGAGACAGGCCTGTGTCATGCTGTCTACAGTCCTATATAAAGGTGATGTATTTGAAGTGAGTTAAAATAGTCTTGATGACGTTTGAAGGTTGAGGTATGGAGAAGTTAGACAACTACTCAACTACAGCTACCAAGTGGGTTGTATATTTTTGATAACTGTTTTCAGGTAGCATACTATCAGGTCTCTGGCTGCATTTAAGAAAACAGTGCCTTGAATGTATACCCACACGTATACCTACATGTTGTCAGTGAACAAAACTGACCAAAAGTGAGGCATGTGAGAATTTCTCAAAGTTATATACATGCAATAAGTAGAATCTAAACAGTATAAGGGACAATGAAGGGCTTAATTTTAACTGTGGTCCACAAAGTAGAGATGTTACAAAAGTGGTAGAAGAAGCCATGCAAGTGGATGATAGAACTGACAGATCAGTTATAAAGCAGAATAAGATAAAGTACAGAACACTGTGGGACACTGGTAATAAAGGGTGCAGGGTGTACAGAGTGACCATTTTTTCAAATGGTTTGGTATAATAAGTTACCAAGGAGGGCACAAATACTACATTTCAAACAATTGTTTAATTAATACAGGCTAATCAATGTTTCATACAAACTTATACACATATGTGATACAATCATCAAAAAGTTATTGAGCTATTTGTATTTACTTGGATTTCTGCACAAGTTGGTCATAATATTGGAATTGATCTTCAGTTAAGTTGCAACAATAGACAAACACTATCTGCTTAAATACCACACAAACAAAGATATGTTTTAATGTCTAGATTGAACACAGTGTAAATATTAGGTGTAAGCTCAGGGTGAAATAATGTAGGTGAAGCTCTAGGCTAATGACCAATAAACCATGAAGTAATTTCTTAAGGGTGGGGTAATTTCTCATCAAACATGGAACCTTTCTCTCTAATCACTTTCCTTTACAATTGAATTAAGCAAAAAATCTCAGTCTAATGTTTCATCCCTGCAATAGACAAACGAGTAATCCAAAATTACTTTTAAAGCAAACAGTGGACTGGAATTATGCTTATATCTCAGTTCTTGGCTCCCCACTAAACCAAGTGTGAGGAGCCAGTGTTTGGACTCACGGTACAAAAAGTCCAGTACAAATCAGTCCATCTCTGTGTTAAACAAAACACAACAACCCTAACGATACCACACCCCAGTGACAGGGCCTCTCCACCCCCATGTTATGTGATGCATGTAGCCTGATGGATGGTCCCCTTTCCAGGATAGACACCATGATGAACACTATGCCTGAAGACAAACCATGCCTGTAGAGCCCCACTCTATAGGCCTCTGCTCCTAAGAGCCCAAAGCTCCCTGCACACTTCCATTCATTCTGCTGAATTTATTTATTCACACGCTCACGGCCTGCTTGTTTTTTTAAGCAAAACAAATTGAAAGGAATAAAAGCCAAGATGTGAATTGTGGCTTTTATATTCCTCTTTCTGTCAAGAAGTAAGGTTCAGGGTTGTGCATCATGCCACATATGTTATGCATAAGACGTTTGGTACAAAGTATGATTAAAAGTGAAACAGGATCCGCGCAGGGGTGAGCAGATGCATTTTTCCTACTAAAAACATTTCCAACACAGAAATAATTTTTATGATGAAAACACATATGAACTTAATCATGGCACAACTTATAGTCATTGTGTCATCTCTCTGGCCCATAGTGTCGATGTAGTACTATGTACATTAGTTCCAATGCTACACATATTTCCTTCAGCACCATGGAGAGCAACTGTTTTTCATATTCACCTGCTCATGTTGGCTGGTCAGCCACATTAAATAGTTCAAACTAAATTAGTTTTACATCCATCTGTACAGCTTTTGTATTATTTTTCTAAGTAAACGTGCACTAAATGGAAGTTTTTGGCCAATTGCACTGCGTCTCGCTGTTTTCAAATATTTTAGATGCCGTGTCAATTTAAAAGGAACTGGTCTGAACTGCTCCTGAAACACCAACAAGAAACAACCTAGAAACAAAACTAGGATTAGTTCAATTACATCAGTTGGCTAATCACAAACTAGGCGACATAAGGTGAAATGGCTTTGAAGGTATATCTAATGATCAAAGCAACAGTCATTAAATTCAGGATAAAGGAAGATGCAGTAAAAAGGTCCCTTTTCTCTTCATTAAGAAACACTAAAAAAAAAAACACAAGTCCAATCAAATGAAGTTTGTCGACTTGGCTGTTAAGGGCAACTGCTTCAGTCAGCAGGACAGGAGCACATGAGTATACAAACGGGAGAGGAAGCGAGACAAATCCCCTGAGTGTAACTCAATAAAGGCAAAACTGTCAAATTGAGAAATGAAGATGGCGAGATATTATTTATAGCCGAGAGTATGTTAAACAGCTTGGGTTTGCTCTGTGTACTTTTACTTAGTTTGGAAAAAAATGACTGGGCTAAATCTTCTTCTGGGCGGGCAGTGATAAATAAGGACAGAGGGAGTAACCGCTGGTCTGCCGGGCAGGCGGCAGGGATGTTGTTGATGCTCTTTCATGTTTACACTCAACCTCGGGCTGCTCTATCATTCCTCTTCCCACCCTCCCTCTTCCTTATCTCCTCTTTGGCCCTGCGGAGGGAGGAATTATAGAAAACAGCCAGCAAGAAACCTGACAGAGAGCACTGACTATAATTTTGTCCTGAGGGAGATCAACTCTCTTTCCGCACCTATCCCTCTCTTTCTATCCCTTTCTCTTGCCCCCGGAACATACAAATATTTGTTCTCATTAGTAATTAAACAGGGGGGAAGAGAAGCACAAAGGTAAATTGACGACAAACCGTCCTCGAGCCCAGCACACAAACGGGCATGCATAAACACACACCAACACAAGCACTGAGCAGAGCGTGTGGAAAAACGACTTGGTGGTTGTGATTTACGAGGCCTGTTGCACACAGGCTTGGGCCTGCACCAGTAAGCTATTCATAAACAAAAGCAGGTAAATAATGAATGTCTCTCTGGCTGTGAGGCCTGCCCATGTGGCGGTTAAATGAATAGGAATTAGTGGGGAGGAATGGAGTTGGGCCCTGTATGATGTTGTTTATGTGTAAGAGGATATTCATTTATCTCTCCCAGTGTTCGCTGCCATAGAGCACTGAGACTATAAAGTGTGTGTGTGTGATTGTGTGAACATGTCTGCATGTGCTTTCTGTCAGTTTTTGTCCTCCCTAACAGGCCACTTGTGGAGGTGATTGTGAAACCTCCTTGTGAAAAGAGGTAATTTATTTCTGATTCCAGCAATATTGCAAACCAAGTAGCTTTGAAAATTGTATTCTTTGTAAAAATGTTGGCAACCCTGCAAACCATGTAGCTATGAAATTTGTTTTCTTTGTAAAAAAAAAAAAAAAAAAAAAAAAACAGCAACATTGCAAACATTGCAGCTTTGAAGTTTGTTTTCTTTGTAAAAAAATTTTTTTTAAATCCAGCAGCATTGTAAAACATGCAGCTTTGAAGTTTGTTTTCTTTGTAAAAAAAAATAAAAAATAATCCAGCAACACTGCAAAACATGCAGCATTGAAGTTTGTTTTCTTTGTAAAACTTCCAGCAATACAACAAACAAAGTAGCTTTGAAGTTTGTTTTCTTTGTAAAACTTCCAGCAATACAACAAACAAGCAGCTTTGAAGTTTGTTTTCTTTGTAAAACTTCCAGCAATACAACAAACCAAGCAGCTTTGAAGTTTGTTTTCTTTGTAAAACTTCCAGCAATACAACAAACCAAGCAACTTTGAAGTTTGTTTTCTTTGTAAAAATTCTAGCAACACTGCAAAACATGCAGCTTTGAATTTTGTATTCCTTGTATTGAGCCAATAGGTCAACCTGTGACATTTAGGTCTGTTATTGGTCTATAAAATGTGCAGTTCAGAGTTTACCAAACCTGTATTTGTATGCATTTAAAAAGACAAATCATCGTCATATGTGGTTGTATTTATGCTCTCCAACCTTCATATGCATATGAATAGAAATGAATGAAGTGTAAAACCTAGTGTGATCACACTCTCAAAGATACTATGATTTAGCACAACATCTCTTATTGGGACACTAGTAAATTTCCTGCAGCTCATATTCAGTTTCTCCAAGCCTTCAGGACTGCGATTAAACTGTTTCTCATGTCCATGATTCAGCTGGATATTTGGAATACAAAATGCTGACCTTTCCTTTGTCCAGCGGCCCAACCCTCAGTCAGCACTCGTTTAATGGCACCTGCCATACTCCGTTGCCCATCCGTACTTTTGCAGGGGGCATATCTGTCAGCAGTGCTGAATTAGTGATCCGTGTGATCTAATAGCAGAAGGGGCCCACACCGCAGCCCACGACCCACTGTAGCTCCTGATACCAGCCAGAGAATTGTCACCTGAGGCTGAATGACAGCCAAACAGCAGGGGATGGACAGGCAACCCATGTCATTCATATTCATTCAAACATGAAAACATTCACATGGACATGCTGGTGCAGACACTCGAGCGGGGTCTTGGTCTCACACTGCAGATGGGCAAAGAAGCTGTTTGATACACATTTTGGCTGGCACTTTAATGCAAAGTGCATTCAAGGTATACATTTTATCAGTATGTTTTCCACAGGAACTAAACCCATGACTTGTTGTTACTAGCACCATGTTGTTACATGCTTTTCATCTGCAAGAAAAGGGTTTCTTAAATGGGTACAAGCTTTACACAACTTCTATAATAAATAATTAATCGCAAATCATAACTCTCAACACCTGAAATTAAAGTCTTTACATTGAGTTGTTAGACTGTGGTGATCCCTGAGCTAATGCCCTACTGTCATCAGTTGGTTTGAGAGAGGTTCCCTCATTAGAACCCTTACGCTAACCCTAGAGCATCATATTGACTCTGAAGTGGAGAGGGAAACAGTCAGTAGAGAGAGGACAAGCCCTGAGCTATCCTTTAACCTCCACTGACATTTAACTAAAACCCAATCTCCATCTCTAGGAGTGCTAGCTCTGACCCGAAGGGTAAGAGAAAGACAGACAAGAAAGAATAAGAAAATGAATCAAATGCCCTTCTATAATCACAAACAGAATTACTTTGGGTTTGATATAAAGAGCTTCATTTTAAGTAATATAGTAGGGAAGACTGGAGTCATTGTGTGTGTGTGTGTGTGTGTGTGTGTGTGTGTGTGTGTGTGTGTGTGTGTGTGTGTGTGTGTGTGTGTGTGTGTGTGTGTGTGTGTGTGTGTGTGTGTGCGTGTTTTTGTGATTTACGAGGACAATTTTGTAAGTTACAAATTAGTAATTACAAGGGTATTATGCTATAAATGTGATTTATGAGGACATTTCTAGTGTCCCCATAATTCAAATCGCTTAAAAATCATACTGAACAATGTTTTATTGAAAATGTAAAAATGCAGAAGGTTTTCTGTGAGGGTTAGGTTTAGGAGTTGTGTTAGGTTTAGAGGATAGAATCTATAGTTTGTACAGTATAAAAGTCATTATGTCTATGGAAAGTCCTCATAATGATAGGTAGACCAACATGTGTGTGTGTGTGTGTGTGTGTGTGTGTGTGTGTGTGTGTGTGTGTGTGTGTGTGTGTGTGTAAAACAACAGTGGCATTATGTAAACACACTAGCATTTAAAGGGTTAAAATCCTGAAAATGAATGAATATTTGGTAGTTATGATCAGTCAATGAAGGTGGAAAATAATATTAATATACAATATTTTTATGAAAGTTTACTGAAGCAGATATTTTTGTCCTCTAAGGACCTCTGAGTAACTTTTTTTATTGAAGCACAAGGTTTAAATTAAAGTAGAAAAAATAATATGCATGATGAGTACAATTTAGGCTATATTTTGTTTTATTCACAAATGTTTCCAAAAACAGTTTTCTTTTAGTAAAAATCTTTTCTGAAAAATATAAGAGCTGTGAATCCGTCTCCTCAGCGCTCACAGGAAAACCAAATAAATAGTCTACATAGGTGAGTTGAGAGCTCAAAGACCGATGGCAAAAGGCAAGTAGATTGTAACATTACAGCTAGTCGAATTTGCCAACCAGGTGTCATGTCCCAGAGCTACAGTAAATCAAACATGTTGTTTTATTTACGCTGACATCACTACGCAAATCTGGATTTTCAAAGCAGAAACAGAAGCAGCAAGAAGCAAATTCTTGCAATTAACAGCCAGCCTCTCCTAGCTGACACTGAGCATGATTACATGCACAACAAGACGCTTTTAACTATCAAACACCAGCCTATTCTGAAAACCGACAACTTAAGAAACCCACAATTACATGAGACTTATTATTCTCTGCTTCTGACACTAAAATGTAAACAGGTATAAGTGTAAGGGGAGCCAGCTGGTAGGTAGCTGTGCAGTGTGTAAACCTCACTTCCTTGGCCTCAAGAGGCGCACTAACGACTGATACTAGTAGATATAGCCTTTAGCCTCCTTGTTAGCATGCCGGAGACCCCAGTTCGAATCCTGCTTGAGGTTAGGTTTCTCTAAAGTTTTTCTTTCTCCACTAACTAACATTGAAAGTTATCACTTATAGCGTGTTCATTTGGCAGTGGCGGCCCATGCATTTTAAGTCTAGGTCTTCAGTGCTATTCAGGCTATTACGAAAACACAGTTTCGCAATGAATAAGACACCCTATACCTATGGACATCATACATTACATTGCAGACATTTAATAATACCAATTGACATTTTAAAAACACATCCATGCATGAAAGCCAAAACTTGAAATGACACATAATGCTCAAGCTAGACTCATTTTAACTGCAACGTGATTACTTTGTGAAATGAACGTCTACCAAACTGACATTCAAAAATCATAATTTTGCATATGAATCTACCAAGGAGGTCTATAATAGCTGGAAAAAGCTATCTAATAATATTTGTGATTGAAATGTTTTTTCAAGCGAAGGCAGAGAAGGCTTTGCTGGCCCTGAGAATTCGCCACAGTTGCTGGGGGCTTTTAAGACTTTAAGGCATGCTTTTGTATAAAGCTGCTTTAAAATGATGTGTATTGTAAAAAGTGCTATACAAAACAACAATTTTAATGTAGACAAACACATTTTTCTAAAACAAAATGTTTGTTCCTGTGAGTTTCACTCATAATAATCAAACTAAATGCAGTGCTGTTGTTTAAGTTACTTTATTATAGAGCGCTCTTTTTTTTTGCCAATGTCAGACACTATTGTGTCATTTAGGATTTAAAATGCACTTATGTCAAATCGTTGAATAAGTTAAAGTGAAAACATTTTGTTTTTAATGTATTTTTTATTATTAAATAGATGTATCGTATCGTGAGGCTTCTGCTTTGTATCATATCGTGAAATTTGGGTATCGTTACATGCCTATTTCTCGTATCTTTTCATAAAAGCAGATCCTTTTCCTTTGGTTTGCATGACTCAACAAGAACCGAAAACAAATTTATTTTAAATATTACAAGTATTGCCAGACTTGGCTTTACAATTTAGCACGCACACCATCATATCTTCTTCTCTCATTGAACACCTCGACGACACACATCCAATCTGTAATTGTAACATTTGGTGTGAGATTCCGAGGGAACGTACAGTATTTAGCGCTGCTCACAGCGGGCAAATGTGGAAAGGAAAATCAATTTGTGATATTTCAGTGTTTTGATAGTGTTTTTAATAGTAGAGTAGTTGGTGCAGAACGAGTACTGGATTACTCATGCACATCCCTAGTTTAAAACCCTCTTAACTTAAAATAATTTTGGTCAATTCTATCCTCTAAAATTATATTATCATACTTTTGCAATAGCTGTTGAGTAACAAAGTGAACACAGTTAAACAACACTAGCAAAGATTCAGGCAAGAATCTTAATCCAAATGTTTGACTGTGTTCTTGTGACAAGGTTTTTTTTTTTCAGATTGGGGCAAGTTGTCATATGTTTTAAATGTTATAAAGTTGTAGAATGTATTATTTGTTGGGCTAGTTTTTGGTCTTATTAATGGTTTTATACGTTATTCTGTACATTTTGTCTGTTTCATGAACTATTTTGCATTTCATAATTGTTTGACTGTTTTAAATGTTCCCTGTGTAGTGTGACAACATGCCCCACTATCAATGATTTTTCCTGACAATAATGGTAGAAATATATTTTGTAACCAAGACTAGGTAAATGCCTATTGACTGACTGACTTTCAAAAATAAAACTACACTGAGAAATATCCACTGGAGATTCCTACTTTTATATACACTTAGACGCACATTCACACACACACATTTACAGTAAATGTGTCTGCAGACAGAGTAGACACAGTGAGCTCCATTGCCAGGAGAGAGGTCAAGGTCCGACATACTGGGACATCATCATCTCCATCTTATCAGCATTGTAATAATTTGACGAAAAAATAAAATAAATAATAAAAAAGCACCATAATCTTAGCCAGCTGGAATTGGAAACTTATACAAGGGTTAGCGACTGGAGGTGAATGATGCCCTTGGGCCTCTGTTGTGCTCTGGCAGCAAGGGAGAGAAAGACTGAAAATGTCCTTCTGTTTGACATATTGCACATCATGTCGCCCCTCTTTTACGGTTCTGCAATCTTTAGCATTTCACAGAAGGGTTTCCGAGTGCAGGTTAACTAGTAGCCAGGGGCTAAAGAATTCTGTGTGACAAATGGAACAGTCAATTGGAATGGGGGAGTGGAGCAGGTAGGGTGGGGTTTGAAGGGTTACACAAGACTCTGGTGGGCTGATCTCTGGTTGTGCTGGTGGTTATGAGGGTTTATGGGGGGGCTCTGTTTAGATAAATCTTTTCCTGCAAAGCTTGTGATGTCTTGATCGAGATTTGGCACTTGCGACTGTGGTCAGGGTCAGAGGTCAAAAGCTAAAGATTGTAAGGGGCCATGAGGGGAATCAGTAGAGGTGGATTTTTTTTACTATGTTCGGTGCCCGCTGTCGACATTGTTTACAGACTGCACAGCTATAGTGCTGCACACTGAGGGAATATGAAGAGAATGTAGTCAAAACTCAGTTTAACGCCTGAATGTTAAACACTCTTCTTAAATGTTAATCATTTGTTTAAGGCACTGGTATGAAACTATATTTCTTAGTCCATTTAAAATGTACTTATATGACAACAAGACACTTTTGTAGAATCCCCAGAGTTTTACCCTTTTACAACATTGAGCACACTTAACAACCCTGTTAAAAACTCTCTGTGGAAATACATCAGCTGAAGGATTCTTCTTTTCTGCAGTCACCTTTCACTTTCTATTTTCCTTTCAGGAGCCAAGTTTTCCAACATCCCCATCTCATTTTTCATCAGTCATACAAACACACACACAAGCGCAAACCCTACCTCCATCATCCCTTCGTTTCTTGGCTCTACAAATGCATTTGTTCAATACCTCCTGCAAACAGATTAGAGCCTTCTTATCGGAGACAGAGAGTACGTGATAATGGCTTTCACCAGATCCCTCCACTGTCACAGATTAAAATGGCTCTGGCTGAAACGTATTAGCAATCACTTTTTTCTTTTACATTTTTTTTTTTTCTGCTTGCCATTGGATTTCCTGTCCAATCTATTGTAGCAGGACCCTAAAGATACAAGGAGAAGTCAGTTTCAATCTGATAGGTGATTGTTTTTTTTGTTTTTTTTTCTCCCAGTTGCTGATTCCCTGGTCTGCCATCGATCGATGCTTTGCCTGGCTGCTCGTCACCTTGGTGTCTGTGTGTGGTGGTGTTGGTATGCAAGTGTGTGTAGGTGTGTGCACAAGTGTCTTAATGCTCACCTCCAACATTTCCTTTAAACTTGATACAAATTGATTGATCTTTGGGTCCAGTGAACAAAGGCAGGCAAGTAGGCCTGCCAGAAAGGCACAATGTGCTTTGTCGTGCTGCTACAGAGGATCAATTACAGGGGTTACCTGTGCCCCTTATTGGATCATAACTGGGCTGTGCTCCACTCTGCAACAGACTAACACACTCCACTTTGCTTAATATACTTTAACTGGGATCAGACTGAAGGATCGCACCTTATGTAGGAGACCAGTGATGCTTTAACCTGCCAGCTTACTGCACAAAACTCTACTTTACTGGCTTCACAGCAAAACCTGTCTCACCAGTGTATCGCACAGTTGTACACTCCAGCTAACATGAGATCACAAACAGGGAAGCATCAAACTACTTTAAACTGCCCTGAGAACATCTGTGTAGTTCATTATTAGTAGAAATGTACTGATCAACCAAACCAATCTGTATTATTGGATATTAGCCATTGTTTGGAAACAGAATGATAAGAGCCATTATAAAAGGGATAGTTCAAACAAAAATGAAAATTCATAATTTACTGACCCTACCGCCATCCCAGATGTGTATGCCTTTTTTTCTACTGCTGAAAACTCTCTGTAGGTCTTCACAATGCAAGTAAATGGTACCAAAATGTTGAAGACTCAAAAGGACATAAAGTAATCCATATGAATCCAGTGGTTAAATCCATATCTTCAGAACAGACATGAGAAGAGTGGGTGAAAAACAGATCAATATTTAAGTCCTTTCTTACTATACTTCTCCACTTTCACTTTCTTTCTGATTTGCTTTCCTTCAATTTATGGTAAAAACTGACTTAAATATTGATCTGTTTCTCACCCAAACTTACCATATCACTTCTAAAGGTATAGATTTAACCACTGGAGTCTTATGGATTACTTTTATGCTGCCATTATGTGCATTTTGGAGCTTCAATATTTTGGTACCCATTCACTTGCATTGTGAGGACCTACAGAGCTGAAATATTCTTCTAAAAATCTTTGTTTGTATTCAGCAGAAGAAAGATAGTCATACACATCTTGGATGGCATGAGGGTAAAAGTAAATAATGAGAGTATTTTCATTTGTGAACTATCCCTTTCATTTCCTGTCAAAAGTGAGTAAAAAAACACATCTGACAATTAGCCTAAAAATCATGCTAGTTGTGAATGTCTTTTTTTTGTGGAATCACATTGAATTGGGTGACAATGACAGCAGAGTTGCAATCTGTAAGCTTGTAACTGATTGAATTTCATGAGGTGAAACTACCTTTAAAATTCTTTAACACAACTGATTTTATTACTAACCTTAAAGCTCGACACGGCAAGAAAAATTATGAGTTTGTTAAAGCTTAAACCAGAGGTTGCATCATCTTAAAAGGGGCAAGCTTCATCGTCCAGACTTCAGTTAATGTGAGTTAAGAACATTCAAAGTATTGGAAAGTAAATCTTACCAATTTAATGTGAGGCTAACAAGAGGCTATTCAGAATTCAGTTAATGTGAGTTCATAATTTGTTTTGTTGTTTTATTTGTTTATAACCGAGAACAGTTACTCTTAAGCATGGAAGATATGTAGAGACATATTAATAAAGCTATTTGCTTTTAAGGTTGTGTAATTAAGTATCAGTGAATTGAAACTATAGCATAAAAAAGTAGAACCTCCAAACTTCATCAGTATCGGTATCAGGAGATGTTCTAAATAATTTTGAATTGGTGTTGGCACAGGTGCAGCTCAAGTTATTGGGGCAGATGTGTATTCTTTCTAATATAAGACAGTAAAATGTGTTATATGGACTGCCTGTTCAGGAAAAAACAGAGCTGAAAATAACAAAAAAAGGAAATGGCACACCTCCACACTAAATTGATCTAGCTGACCTAACGACCTTTACTTTGACACTTCCTACTCCCCCGGGCGAGCTCTGAACATTTGAGCCACATGCACAATTCTCTCATGATGCAAGCAGGCTGATTCCACCCAGTAGTTTAGTGTCCTATAAACTTTTGTAGGTTCCCCTAATCCCAACTGTTTCATTACTTCATGTAATATCTTATTTGAAAGTTATCGGCGGCGTGTTGCCTGTGCTGAGCTTCCAGGTCGCGTGGGTCCATTAGCAAGCTGGTGCAGCCCTCACACACATTCCTCAGCCATGTCACTGACAGGAATTTACTGCATGCAAATTAAGCCGACATGTGCACGGAGGGCCTGGAGATGAGATATACATATTTAATGAGATAAAATGAAAGGTGGAAGAAGGAGGTGGTGTAGAAAGGGTTAGGGTTCCAGATCCTCTCGTTTTCTTGTTTTTATAGACTGGCCCTTACAAGCAACCAAATGTCACAGCTGCTGTTAATCCTGGTACATCTGGACTAATGAGGCAGCAATACACATAGTCGTGAGAGTGCGTAGGAGTGTCAGGAAATGGGAGAGAGTAATGCTAGAGCACTTGTGTATGTTTGCACAGGACTGTTTTTGTATGTGTATTAGTGTTGCTCAGTGAGGCTGAAGCAGTGCTGCCGCTCGAATGTCCCTCATTTCCCCTGGGGGAGACGCTCACTGCCTTGTTTTTATCTGCAGTGAAAGTGATTATAGAGATGGTCTCTTAATGAAACCTTTCCACAAAAGTGTGTTAGAGCAGTCAGAATGGACCTGACATGGAGATTCTCACAAATCACACTAACTAGATTTATCTTAACTCAACTCTCTCTCTGTCCAGGTACCCAGAATGCCAGTTATACTTATTGATTTATTTAGTTTGCTCGTTAGTGTGCATATGTGCAGAAAACAGTGTATTGTAGTGGAATTGACAGAATGTATGGTACAGACGAGAATTCAATAAAAAGCTTCTTCATGCTTAACTCAAGCTTACATCCAAAATCCGAAAGCCTAAAATTATTTGTGTAATATAATTGTGTCAGTGCCTTTGAGTTTAGTTTACATCATTAGCTCTGTGCTGTAATTGTATGACAGCCTTTGTTGTGCTGGTTTAGAGTTGCCAGGATCTTCTGAGAAGAAGGGAGCCTAGACCTGCTATGGGTTTAAATCACTAGAAAACTGGATCTAGACAGCTTGATTGTGTTGGTAAATGAAAGCGTATGTGTCCCTGTGTGTGTAAGTTAGACTGAAAGTATCTCTTTCTATCCATGGCTTTCTGATTAATAAAAATAATGCTACAAACAAAAAACAATTGAAATAAATTATATAAAATAATTTGCAAGGGATTGTCTCTATTCTTTCATTTCATTGAGTTTTAGAAGAATATCTCAGCTCTGTAGGTCCATAAAATGCAAGTGATTGGTGGCCAGAGCTTTGAAGCTCCAAAAAGCACATAAAGGCAGCATAAAAGTAATCCATGACTCCAGTGGTTAAATCCATGTCTTAAGAAGCGTTATGATATGTGTGGGTGAGAACGATCAATATTTAAGTCCTTTTTTACCATTCTCCTCCCTACCCAGTAGATGGCGATACACACAAAGAATGTGAATCGCCAAAAACAAAAGAAGAATGTGGAAGTGAAATTGAAAGTGGAGAATATTTTTTAACTTAAGCATTAATCTGTTTCTCACCCACACCTATGATATCGCAGTTGTTGTTGTTTGTTTGTTATGTTGTCCTTTTAGTGGTCATTGAGCAACTGTCCTTGTTCGCTTGCTTACTGACAAATTAGCCCTGAAGAGTTTTTAAAAATTCAAATGTTTTGTTCCACAGAAGAAAGTCATACAGGTTTGAAGCAACATTAGGGTGTGTAAATAAATAATTACAGAATAAAACATTTTGGGTGAACAATTCTTTCAAATGAATATTCCGGATTCCAAGTTAAGTTCAATCAGTAGCATTTGTGGCATAATGTTTTTACCACAAAAATAAATTTCAACTTGTACCATAGAAGATAATGGGGTTAATCTGTAAACTTTAAAATACTCACTTTCACAAGTATAGCCACATGATTTTACTGTGATAAAATGACTTGTAAAGTTATATCCAGTTTTTCATCTGTTGCTATGACACATAACAGTGTGAACCCTAAAGCCCAAAAATCACGGTAAAAACTGTGATTTAAACAACTTTTTAGCTCAAATAATACATGAGTTTTAACATAATAATTTACATTTCTGCCTTTAAACCCTCCAAAAATTAGCCCTATTTACTTCCATTGTTATTGTCTCACTGTAACCTAGATTTTTGCCTCTTTCTTTTTCTTTTTTTTTTAAGAAAAGGAGGAACCATTCGAAACCATTTTCCACAAATGCTTTTGATTGAGCTTAACTTGTATTGATCACAGAACGTTCAGTTCCCCTTCTGTCGCTCTCTCCACGTTGTGTCAGAGAAGCGACACTAGGGGTCTCTCTTGAGCGCCGATATTCACCTCTGGACTATGAAAAAAGGCCAATGAGAGTTGGCAACCAGTATTTGCATGTCCCGCCCCCGGACATACGGGTATTTAAGCGGCGCAAATACAGGAGTTCATTCAGAAAATTTCTTCGGAGCCGATGGTCGTGTCTGCAACTGCTGCGTGTACACACCGAGTTCCTGTTATCCCTCTGCTGCATGCTGTTGGATTCTACGGCGCACAACAGCGGCTTTCTCCTGTTTGCACGGCTGTGCATTCCTGCCCCTGGGCGCATCGACAGTGCAGATTTAAAAACTCTCACAAGTTTTTTCCCTAAAAGAGTGATTTTATTTAAAAGAGTAATTTCCTCTAAAAGAGCAAAACACAGCGGCGTTGAACGTCCTTTTAAGGACGAATCTTTATAAAGATACCCTTCCGCCCCTGTGTTGTTTCTGGATGCGGTAGAGTGCTCTCCGCTTCCGACGGCCACAGGCGCTGTCTCATGTGTCTGGGTAGCGATCACACCGAGGCTGCGTTTGTGGATGGTTCATGTTCTCTCTGCGAGAACATGACCATGATAACGTTACGGTCGCGGCTTGCTTACAACCGTGAGCAAGCCACTCCAGCCGCCCCCCGTGTCGCTCCTTCTTCCCACGGGATTGAGGACGATGCGGCTGGCGATGGAGGCGATTTGGGGATGGCTGCGGGTGCAGCTCCGCCGGGTACGCCCCCTCGGATCACCCGCACCCTGACACGCTCGTTGATTCCCGTCCGTGCTTGAGGCAGTGGTGACTCGCCTCACAGCCAGTCTGCCGACCCTCTTGCGATGGAAGCAGATGAGCTCGCCGCGGCATCGGAGGGCGGGTTATCTGATGCTGAGGACTCCCCTGGGCTGCCGCTTTCGGGCCTGCACGCCCAGGCTGAGGCTGATGCACAGATGACTGACATGCTTTCCCGGGCAGCCGACAGCGTGGGCTTGGATTGGAACCCTCCATCCTCCCCACAACATCACGGCTGGACGACTGGTTCCTGGGGTCTGGGCGCCGCTCACAGCCTCGCCCCCCCCCCCCCCCCCCGGTCCCGTTTTTCCCGGAAGTGCATGACGAGCTGACGTCTTCGTGGAGAGCACCCCTCTCCACTCGTCACATTGCCACAGGCTCGTCCGCCCTCGCCACCCTTGACGGCGGAGCGCGCCATGGGTACGAGGCGGTTCCCCAGGTGGATAGGGCGGTTGCGATCTATCTATGCCCCGGTACCCCTACCACCTGGCGAGGTCATCCCGTACTCCCTTCCCAGACCTGTAGACCAACCTCCTCGCTGACAGCGAAGGCCTACAGCGCCACCGGATGCGCCGCTTCCGCCCTGCATGCCATGGCTCTCCTGCAGGTCCACCAAGCCAAGGCACTACGCGACATGCACATGGCCCACAAATGTCGTTCTCACGGCACTCTGCTTTCAGGCCTCAACAGTCCCGGCTCCATGGACGCGGTGTCCCCGCCTTCAGCGCCACGACTGTTCCCCGGCCGGTTCAGACGAGTCCAGAGGACGCCAACATCAGACCTCCTCCTCAGTCACGAACCCGCCCCCCGCCGGGTGCGCGGAGAAAGGTAAGTGCTTTGAGTTTATTCTCAGCACCAGAGCCTCGGGATGCCACGTTGCCTCCCGACGCCACGTTACCTGTTCCACACCGCTGCGAAGCCCCGCCGGGTACGTCAAAAAAAACGGTTCCCTTGGTGCCCATAGCACGGAGTTTAGAGGCGTGGCTTTCACTGCCCAACCCGTCACGCTGGCTGCACCGGACCATTCGACTCGGTTATGCATTTCAGTTTGCCAGGTCTCCGCCCCCCTTCGTGGGCGTACATTTTTCCGCAGTAGACGGCCAACATGCCCTCTCCCTGCGCGAAGAAATCGCCTCCCTTCTATTAAAGGACGCAATAGAGCCTGTCCCTCGAACCGAAACGAAGAAGGGTTTCTACAGCCCTTACTTCGTTGTACCGAAGAAAGGCGGCGGCTTACGACCGATCTTGGACCTGCGAGTTTTCAATCGGACCTTGTCCAAATTCCCGTTCAAAATGCTCACCCAGAAACAAATTCTATCTGGAGTCCGGCATCTAGATTGGTTCGCAGCGGTAGACATGAAGGACGCGTACTTCCAAGTCTCAATTCGCCCTCGACACCGCCCCTTCCTAAGGTTCGCGTTCGACGGCCAGGCGTATCAGTACAAAGTCCTCCCCTTCGGCCTGTCTCTGTCCCCTCGCGTCTTCACGAAAGTCGCAGAGGCAGCTCTTGACCCGCTCCGAGAAGCCGGCATACGCATACTCAATTACCTCGACGACTGGCTCATACTGGCCCAGTAGAGTTACTATGCGCACACAGAGACCAGGTGCTCAGCCACCTCAGCCGTTTGGGGTTTCAGGTCAACTGGGAAAAGAGCAAGCTCTCCCCGGTCCAGAGCATCTCTTTTCTCGGTCTGGAGTTAGACTCAGTTCCAATGACAGCATGTCTCTCCAACGAGCGTGCTCAGTCAGTGCTGAAATGCCTCGCTTCCTTCAAGCCAGGCACCGTGGTCCCGCTAAAACGTTTCCAACAGCTCCTGGGGCATATGGCATCCTCCGCGGCGGCCGCGCCACTGGGGTTGATGCATATGAGACCACTTCAGCACTGGCTCCGGACTCGAGTCCCGAGACGAGCATGGCGCCGCGGCACGCACAACATAAAAGTTACCTCTGCCTGCCGCCAAACCTTCAAACCCTGGACAGACCTCTGCTTTCTAAGGGCAGGAGTACCCTTGCAGCAGGTGGCCCGACACCTTCTGGTCACAACCGACGCCTCCAATTTGGGTTGGGGCGCCGTACGCAACGGGCGCGCAGCCGCAGGCCGGTGGAACCGAGGCCCGCTGGGCTGGAACATCAACTGCCTAGAGCTGCTGGCTGTTTTTCTGGCCCTGCAGAAGTTTCTCCCGTTAATTCAGAACAAACACGTCCTAGTCAGGACAGACAGCACCACGGTCGTAGCCTACATAAACTGCCAAGGTGGAGTACGCTCCCTCCACATGTCACAGCTCGCCCGTCGTCTCCTCCTTTTGGAGTCAGCAGCGACTCAAGTCACTGCGCGCCACTCACATCCCCGGCAACCTCAATGTGATAGCAGACGCACTGTCAAGACAAAGCTTGCCTGGCGGAGAGTAGAGGCTCCACCCCCAGTCGGTCCCGCTGATTTGGGACCGGTTCGGCAAGGCTCAGGTAGACCTGTTTGCCTCCCAAGAAACCTCCCACTGCCCGCTCTGGTATGCCCGGACAGAGGCTCCCCTCGGGGCAGACGCGTTGGCACACAGCTGGTCTGCAGGGCTGCGCAAGTACGCATTCCCCCCAGTGAGCCTTCTTGCACAGGTGCTATGCAAGGTCAGGGAGGACGAGGAGCAAGTCATTCTGGTAGCCCCTTACTGGCCTACCTGGACTTGATTTTCGGACCTCACGCTCCTCACGACAGCCCCTCCCTGGCGAATTCCCCTGATGAAGGACCTTCTTTCTCAGGGACGGAGCACGCTCTGGCACCCGCACCCAGACCTCTGGAACCTCCACGTCTGGCCCTTGGACGGGATGCGGAAGATCTAGCCGGCCTACCACCGACCGTCATAGATACAATCAATCAAGCCAGAGCCCCCTCTACCAGGCATCTCTACGCTCTAAAGTGGCGTCTGTTCGCAGACTGGTGTTCTTCCCGAGCCGAAGACCCACAGAAGTGCGCAGTTAGGTCAGTGCTCATGTTTCTTCAGGAGAGGCTGGAGAGGAGGCTGTCCCCCTCCACCCTCAAGGTGTATGTCGCCGCTATCACGGCCCATCACGACACGGTAGACGGCAAGTCTCTTGGTAAGCATGACTTAATCGTCAGGTTCCTAAAAGGTGCCCGGAGGATAACTCCCTCCCGGCCTAACCTGTTCCCCTCCTGGGATCTCTCGGTCGTCCTTACGGGCCTCTAGAGACCCCCCTTCGAGCCACTTGACTCAGCTGGACTCAGGGCCCTCTCTCTCAAGACTGCCCTGCTGATCGCGCTCGCTTCCATCATGAGGGTCGGGGACCTGCATGCGTTCTCTGTTAGCGACGCTTGCCTGGATTTCGGTCCGGCAGATACTTTCGTGATCCTAAGACCGCGACCGGGCTATATGCCCAAGGTTCCTACCACGCCCTTCAGAGATCAGGTGGTGAACCTGCAAGCGCTGCCCCGGGAGGAGGCAGACCCAGCCCTTTCACTGCTGTGTCCAGTACGTGCTTTACTTATTTATCTGGACCGCACACAGAGCACCAGACGCTCTGAGCAGCTCTTCGTCTGCTTTGGGGACAGCAGAAAGGGAACGCTGTCTCCAAGCAGAGACTCGCCCACTGGGTTGTCGACACCATTTCCCTGGCTTATCACACCCAGGCCGTCCCCCCCCCCCTTTGCGGGTCCGGGCTCACTCCACCAGGAGTGTTGCGTCCTCATGGGCACTGGCTAGGGGCACTGCCCTAGCAGACATTTGTAGAGCAACGGGCTGGGCAACACCTAACACTTTTGCGAGATTCTACAATCTCCGAGTTGAGTCAGTATCGTCCGGTGTTTTCTCAGGTACTGAGCCCGTAGAACTCGGTGGCACGCCCACGATCTGAACAGGTGAATCGCTTGCACCTAGTGCCCTTCCCCCTAACCAGGGGAAACGGTGTGCCTTCATTCCCAGGAGATCTCAGGTTTGGGACACTGGTTGATTCCTCCCTAGCCCTCGTGGGTCACAGTTCAGCGGAGGAACTCGCTGACCCAAGCCACTGCGGGTACCGCAAGCTACCCTGTACTGGTATAGGTGCTTCACAGGTAAGGCCTCCTTCGGACTCCCCTTGTGTGTAACACCACTGTTCTGTCCCCTCTGGCGAGCTGACTCCCATGTTTCCCTTAGGCAGTCATGGCTGCCTCGGTTGCCGTGCTGTATGTTCCCCCCTCTATGAGGCTGGATACACCACCGCACCGACTTTTCCACATAGGCCCTAAGCAGGCCTCTGATGGTTTTGCCACTTAAACTTGCCTCCCCTCTCGGGTAGGCGTGGCCTCCGCAGGGTCTTCTCCGCCCTGAATAAGGGCTAAGACCCCCTTCCCTCAATGTGTGTAAGGGCCCCGGCCTTAGTTGCTCTATGCGAGAAACATAGAGAGAAAAGAGGCCCGGCCAGGCTTGGCCCGTTCCCAGGTTGGCGGCCAACACCTTGTTCCCCTCCAGGGTAACGATAAGGAATCCTGATGGCTTAAATGGGGCATTGGGGAAGGGTACGTGCAGCCTGATACAGTTGGTCGTCCTGCACGTAAGAATACCTGCTCGCTCCTGTATCAGCAGTTCACGTACACAGCTCAGCGCATGGCACTTTTATAAGTGGACCCCTAGTGTCGCTTCTCTGACACAACGTGGAGAGAGCGACAGAAGGGGAACGTCTAGGTTACGTATGTAACCTCCGTTCCCTGATGGAGGGAACGAGACGTTGTGTCTCCCCTGCCACGTCACTGAGCCGAGCCACTGTTGTGGCCGGACCATTTCCAGCTCCTCAGAAAAATCCTCAGAAAAATCCAGAGGTGAATATCGGCGCTCAAGAGAGACCCCTAGTGTCGCTTCTCTGACACAACGTCTCGTTCCCTCCATCAGGGAACGGAGGTTACATACGTAACCTAGACGTTAAGGAATACTTTAAAGGGGCATATTTCTAAGTCATCCCTATTCACTGATTTAATTCAAACATTAAAACATCATTCTAAAAAGTGGAAGTAAAAAGCATTTCCATTTACAAAATTATACATTCAAATATGTTGTGTTGATCATATTCAGCACAACATTTGCTGATCACAAAAATCTCATGTGAACCTCAAGGCTGTGAATGCACATCGATAAACTACAAATTTTAGTACAGTAGGATGCATATAACTGGCAGAATCACATGGTGGGAGTTTTCTTTTTTTCTGTAAATTATTAAGCAGCCTAAACATGCCACACAGCTGAAAAATGATAAATCATCCTTGAATCAAATAGGAACATCTCCATATGAACCTAATGAAAAACATAGGGAGGTAACATTTCCATAGTACTGGGGATGGGGTTCTAGTGCCCTGGGCTAGCGGCATCTTCCCCATTACTCTATTGTGCTGTCCTGGCCTGGCCTGTCTCTGTCAGCATACCATTATTATGAATAGTGAGCATAATGCGTTGCCATGAATAGGATTGTCTGCATGATTGTGATGTATAGTTTTTCATTACTGCTCCCCAGCCTCTGCTATTAGGCATGTGGAAAACTCTATTTATCCCCTAATTTGTAAAAATCCCCTCCCTGTCTGATAGCAATCAGAGGACTGTAATTGTCTGTGGAGCAGTGACGGCAATGGCTTGATGAAGAGCTATGTGCAGAGAAGAGCAGGCCGCCACCACTGGCCAGCCACTGCGCCCCTGTACAGCCGCCACGAGCCCCCGCGTACAACCCTCCACCTCATCCCAGCACGCAATTAATAACCATTTGCAAATGTCAGACATGTAACAACCCTCCCGTCTCCATGTTCCAGCTTCTTGGGTGAAAAGGTATTGTGCCACTGAACGAACAGGCAGGAGGAGTGAAGATGTGGCAGGGCGTTGTGTTAATTAATGCAAATGTAGCATGGAGCGATAACTTCATCCACTGTCTGAGCTCTGCTGTCTCACTGTTGTTGCTGCAGCTCTTGCCACCTAAATTTTACTGGCTCAATTAAGGCTCCGAGGCTCAGTCTCTGCTAGCGAGTCTGTAAAGTAAATTCTGCTGTTGATTCCCACTGAAGTGAACACACACGGACAGCTGAACGATAGTCATTGTTGCAATTTTTGAATACCACCTCCTCCATCCTGCACCACCTTAACTCTTCTAAATTGCCACAGAGGTCTTAATATATGCGTATGCATTATTTTAGGCAGATTTGAGAGTTTTGCATGTTAATCGGGTTATTCTAATTTATGATACACCATTATGCAGATAATACCAAATTACTTCTTGATTGAGGACCACTCGCAAACCCCTACCCCCACAAAATAAAATACAAATCTGTACACTCCACAAAGCACTTTGGTGGCTCCACTTCTTGTAGTTAACCGTCTTTGTATTTTAGTGGATCTTTTAAAGTAGACGTCTTGATAAACACTTTATGCATATCAGCTTCCACTTGTGGCCTAGCAGTGAGAATAATGGCTGTCTAATTGACTCATTTATGGGGCTTTTGCCTACAGGAGGACTTTGCATTTAATGTTTGATCTGCCTAATTTCCAAACACATCATTAGGGCCTTCTCTGGCCTCTTAATAACAACGTTATGAGGCTGCTTTAAAAGTCTTGCCTTATTTTTGGCTGCTCTCTTGTTTCGCCAAGTCGCTGGTCATAATTAAGTCAAATATTTCAAAATATGGTAATGCAGAACCTGTTTGAATAAGTGTCTTCCATTTCCATAATTGTATTATGGCATACAACACAATTGGTTGAGAGTGTGGGTATAGCTTGGTGCAAATGTAGCAGTAATTAGAATTAGAGTGGTCGACCAGCATGCATGTAAACAGACCACAACACTTCTCTTAAGCAGTGCACAAAATGTAAACTGCAAAATGGATATGATATACTACTGTGTGTATTTGTTGGTGTATGCTATTCCATGTACTCATTACCGGCAAAACACATAGAGTGAACCATATGCTACAGGAAAAAGATAATACATGTGAAAAATTCTAAACTAATGCAATACATTTATGAACATAAGGTAATTGAAATAAAAATATTATAAAAAAAAAAATTACATATTTTCTCTGGGTGTGTGTGTGTGTGCCTGTTTGCATGCTTCCACGCCTGTGTTGATTACTGTATTTCCAGCAGATTATTCTGTTGTTGACATCCTGCCTGCCTTCCATCCAGACTGTCAGTTCGTGATGAGAAACTCATGATACATATTGCATAACTTTGTAAAGGATTTAAAAATTAGATGACAGTTTGCAAAATTTTAATCAAATAATGACCTAAAAATGTTGAATACTGTTAATTGTGACAGACTTATAAAGTAAATAGATTACAAAATATTTAAAATGTAAAATATTACAGTAAAATATTGCAGGACAATAAATGCTCTGCTAAATTTTATTGTGAAATTGAAATGCTTGCTGAGTTTAGCAAAGTAGTTCTTCCCTATCTGTCACTCACTCGACTTTGTGTCGATGTAGTGACACAGGGGTCGCTCTTGAGAGCCCGAGACACCTCTGATCTTTGATAAAAGGCCAATGGGAATTGACGAGTGGATTTTGCATGCCACTCCCCCAGACATACGGGTATAAAGGAGGGCACGTGCATACAGCTCATTTTCTCTTCGGAGAGTGGATGATGGTTCAGCGAGCTAAATATCCCACGGCTTCTATTCTCACCTCTGCTGGATCCATACGGCGCATTACAGCGGCTTTCTCCTCTCTCTGCATGGGTGCACTGCAGAGATCGCCCCTGGGTGCTTCAGCAGAGAATTTATAGTGTATTCTAAAATAGTATTTTCCTTCTAAAATAGTGTATTCTAAAAGAGTGGCACACACCGAAACGTCTTTTTAAAGACACGTCTTTTTAAAGATGCCCTACCGATTGCGAGTTATTCCTGGATGCGGTCGATATCTCTCGCCTTCAGATGGCCACGATTGCTGTCTTTCATGCCTGGGCACTACCCACGGCGAGACCTCTTTCGTGGATGCGTCATGTCCACATTGCGAGGACCTGACGGCAACCTGACGGCAACGTTGCGGTTGTGGCTCGCGGCTCGCTTTCGTCAGAAAGCACACCAACCCAGCGGCTCCCTGCCTCGGTCCTCCTACCTACGGGTATGAGGCCTGCGTTATGAGCACTGGGGGCGATTCGAGGACCACAATGAGACCACCTCTGCCGGGTAAATTCCTACGGACCTCCCATTCCCCGACTCGCTCGTTTGCTCCGATTAGGCACTCGGATGAGTGCGCCGGCTCGTCCCAGGCCGAGTTCGACCTCTTGTTCGGTGCCCGTGAAGGCGATGAGCTCTCGAGCACAACGTCAGAGAGTGGGCTCGTCCAGTCTGATGCGGAAACCTCCGCTGGACTTCCCCCCTCGGGCATGGTCTCCCAGTCACAGGCGGACGCCGAAATGATGGACATGCTTTCCCAGGCTGCCGCAAGCCATGCCCCAGTGCCTTTCTACCCGGAGATGCATGAGGAGCTGGCGAGATCATGGGAGGCACCTTTCACTGCCGGGTCCCGATCTTTCGGCTCCCCCAATCTCACTACCCTCAATGGCGGAGCAGCCAAGATCTGGAAGGACGTGTACTTCCACTTCTCGATTCTACCTCGACACAGACCCTTCTTGCGGTTTGCATTCGTTGGACGGCCGTACCAGTACAAAGTCCTCCCTTTCGGCCTGTCCTTGTCTCCTCGCATCATCACGAAGGTCGCAGAGGCCGCCCTTTCCCCGTTAAGGGAAGTGGGCATTCATATTCTTAACTACCTCGATGACTGGCTAATCATAGCTCACTCTCGAGATGCATTGTGTGCGCACAAGGACCTGGTGCTCTCGCACCTCAGCCAGCTAGGGCTTTGGGTCAACTGGGAAAAGAGCAAGCTCCTCCCCGTACAGAGCATCTCTTTTCTCAGTCTGGAGTCGGACTCAGTCTCAATGACGGCGCATCTCATGAACAAGCGCGCCCAGTCGGTGCTGACCTGTTTGAAGGAGTTCAGACAGAAGGCCGCGATTCCACTGAAACTATTTCAGAGGCTCCTGGGGCATTTGGCATCCTCGGCAGTGGCCACACCGCTCGGGCTGATGCATATGAGACTGCTTCAGCACTTCAGCACTGGCTCCGGACTCCGGACCTAGCATTTCTACAAGCAGGTGTTCACCTAGTACAGGTCTTCAGGCGCATCGTGGTTATGACAGATGCCTCCAACACTGGCTGGGGTGCTGTATGCAACGGGCATGCAGCTGCCGGCTTCTGGACGGGCCCACGGCTGCGTTGGCACATAAACTGCCTCGAGTTGTTGGCAATACTGCTCGCTCTGTGGAGGTTCTGGCCGTTGAACAGACAATACAGCCTCGGTAGCATATATCAACCGCCAAGGCGGTTTATGCTCCCCTCGCATGTCACAACTCGCTTGCCATCTCCTCTGGAGTCAGCAGCACCTCAAGTTGCTGCGAGCCACTCATGCTGAACTACCCTCTGAAATGGCCGGAAAATTATTCTCAGCTCCTTAGCACAAAACCTGAATGAGCGATATGCACGTCCGAGGAGTGGCATGCAAATACCACTTGCCAATTCCAATTGGCCTTTTATCAAAGATCAGAGGTGTCTCGGGCTCTCAAGAGCAACCCCTAGTGTCACTACATCGACACAACATCTCGTTCCCTCCATCAGTGAGTAGAGGTTACTGAACCAGGATGATTTATACATTTAAATCCTAAATCATTAAACAGTACAGTATGCAAAAACATTCTAGCCTATCATTCTGTTTTTTTGGGGGGTTTTTTATCTCCAACACAATAATGTAATACTTTATTTTAATGTTATTTTTATTTTATAAATGTTTTATTATTATTTAAATAAATTTTAAATTACACGATAGGGTCCTACATTTTATTTTATTGGAGGAGGTTGAGGAGTTTTATTAAGATCAAAAAAATCTGTCCAGTCCTCCTAGAAAATTTTGTCTATGTTCATTATGTTTGAGCTGAGAGGGCTTGTTTGTCATCTCTCCTCAGCAAAGATTGCATTACAAAGGAATATACATCTTCCATTTAATCCTTACTAAGAAGGAGAGAGGAGCAGCTCAGTCACACTGCATAAAAATTAAGCATAATTTTTAATCTTCAGCATTCCCAACTCAAGACTGTTTACTCTCTGCCCCCTGTAACAGAGAAACGGTGTCAAAATATTTTAAGTGAGACAGCAATGGAACAGTGAAAAAACATTGTGCACACTTGTGTCTCCAGCATCTGTAATTAACCTTGATGCTTACTCCTGTTGTTTCCATTGATTTTTTTGTTTCACATGTGGGTGAAAATTGCACTTTAAGTTACCCTGAGTGTTTAAATTAATAATGAAACCACAAGAGTGCCCTCCTCTGACTTTCAATTAAAACGATCAAGCTTATCGGATCAATTGTTGGAGGAGAGGAGAGGAGAGGAGAAGAGAGGAGAGGAGAGGAAGTGAGTGTAATTGTACTGCTAAGCTGGACGTGGTCGGCACGAGACAGCAGGAAGTCAGAAACACAAACAAGCATGTTCCAGAGGAAACAGGTGCTGTAGGATTGTATCTGTTGGTGTTTAGAGCTGTGGATCCCCCAATCAGCTGCTCATCAGGCAGATGCATCCGGGTCTCATGGTCAACACACCAACAGACAGCAGCACCGCCCACATGCTGGCAGCGTAAACAACCAGTATATCAGGCACACTAGCTAACTAACCGTCAGGTCACACAGGTCAGACGCCAGCGCAATGGTCACTTTTCTGTACATTTTCTATCTGCTTCTGCTTATTACAGAGCTTATTAGGCAGCATTGTAATGAAAATTCAACATTCTGATTAGGGATCATTTTATAACCAGTAAGCTTAAATTTTTACTTCTACAATTATTTCAGCCTAAACTGATTAACAGACTCTATTCAAACTTTGTTTTTGTTTTTTGTTTTGTTTTTTAGATCATATTCAGCCTATTTTTGGTTTTCAAAAACTTTATACTTTAAAGAAATATTCCGGGTTCAAAACAAGTTAACAACATTTGTGGCATAATGTTGATTATCAAAACAATAATTGACCTATCCACTGTTTATTTATAAATTTAAAAAAAATTATAGTAATAAAAGCAATAACCGCAGTAACAGTAAGGCACCTACAATGTAAGTGAATGCAGCCAATTCAGAAACATTAAAATACACACTGTTTCAAAAGTATAGTCACAAAAAAATGTACTATTTATATGTTTAACATGATTTTAGTCTTTTTAATTGCTTACTAACCTTATCTGTTTCAAGTAATACCCAATATTACAACTTCATTGTCAAGATATTTATTTACATTTATGCATTTGGCAAATGCTTTAACTGCATCAAAAGTGTCTTGCAGTGCATTCATACTATAGGCTTATATTTGATCAGTTTGTGTTCACTGGGAATTCAACCCATGATCTTTGTGTTGTTGGCGCCATGCTTTACTAGTTGAGCTTAGGGTTGCGTGGTATACCGGTACTAAAGAAATATTGCGATACCAACAATTTTTAATTGGTACAATATCATCTTGTTGCAAATTTCAGTACCATGCTAGAGTGTGGTTCTATGAACAAAATTGATTTCTTTTTACAAGCTTCAAAATGAACGAGAGGTGAATCTCTGCTCTCTGTCATACTTCACACACACACGTACCCCAACAGATTGCACATGGTGCGCATCATGCCCGTTTAGTGTATGAGCGGCTGTGAACACTCATATTAACTCCTCCATGCTGATCTGAGATTTCAGCTGGTGAGTATTTGATTTAGTATGAGGACCTTATTAAAAACTATCAAACAGGAGGAACTCAAAGGTCCATCAAAATAAAGGTTCCACCAAAATAAAAGCTCTGTTTAACTGGATGTGTGAAATTGAAGACATTACAGCAAAAAAATATTACTACATAAAAAAATATATATTCAAGGTAATAGCAATAATACTGCTAATAACAATAATTTAATAAGAAATTTTTTTTTTATTTTCCTTATTATTAATAATAATAATTATTATTAAAGTTATTTTTACATGTAAGCAATATCACAAAAACAATTGTACTGAATATCAGTACACTGTGATTTAGCCGTAGCAGCCTTGAGCCACAGGTAACCAGATTTTTTCATTCATACTGTGAAGCTATGTTGTTAAACATTGTTTTGATTTACACATTTAATTAAAACATAAAACACGGAACCCAGAAAAATGTAAATGGAAAATACAGAATTTGCAACTGCAAGACTTGCAGTTCTTTTAATGAAGTCTTTTTCTGTGTAAATTCATCAGTAATCTGAGGCTATTTATTTTTTCCCAACATATCAATTTAGTATCAATACCAAGGTACCAGGGCTGGTATTGTATCAAAGCCTACATTTTGGTATAGGAGCAACCCTGGCAGAGCAACAGGAACCTATGCTGCAGGTAAACCAGGTAAAGGCATATTTTATCACGCTGATTTTATCACACTAAAATAATGTTAACATGTGTAGTATTTATGTCTTATTGCTTTACTTTTAAAACAGTGTATATTTAAATGTTTATGGACATTAAAATATACCATTCACTTCCATTGTATGTGCCTTATTCTAACCACTTTTTTTCTTTTTTTGTATTTTTTTTTTTAGATTTACAAGGAATGAGTAAAAATACTTTTTGTGGCAATCATGCCAATAATACTGTCGACTGAGCTCAACTTGAATTCAACCAAGAATATTCCTTTAAGAAATCTTGAATTAAACTTTGAAAGTCTCCCACTGACTTTGATGTAATGTTCAAATTCTATAAAATCTAACTGTCAGTGATGCCGTCATTAATATATTGGCATACTGAATTATTTTTCTTTCTTAAATATATTTACATCCTGAATTGCGATGGATTCTGTCTTCCTTGGGTATACTTAACTATTTATAGCCTCCATTAAACTGTTGATTCTAGCATGCAGCCGACTGAATATGAGACGCAAGCTGAATGGCATGCTTAACCAAAACATTAACACTAATATTTTGCTTCCCTTCTAGCACTGGTATTTCTTTCAGGGAATTCAAATCTAGAGTTCAAGTCTAATATTGAGTTGGACTAGAGCAAAACTATAAGTGATGGTAGCTAATGTTTCCACCTAGGGCAAATGATCTCATTGGCAGGCAGGTGAAAGCGAGGGGAGAGTCCAATCAATTTTCAGGCCAATGTCAGAGGGTGAAAGTGCAGTGAGGTGACTCAGTGAGGTCTTCCTCTTCCTGCTGGCCCGGTGCGTCCTGCTTGATGGACCCACCCACGTTTTGGGCCATGTGGAAGCATGCCTACAATAACAGCCTCTAACACGCAGAGAAGGGCAGCAGGTGGGGATGGGGTTTCACAGAACTCTGCGTCAGTGGCTGTATTGTCTGACTCTCTGACAACGAAGTAGGAGGATGTTTGTGAGTGAGGAGACTGTTTCTATCTCCTAACCGTCTCATTAAAAATTGCCCTCGTGGGAAATTCCTTTACAGTTAAGTCACAACATTTCCCTTCAGTGAAAATGTATAATGAGAATGGCTGGGACAGAGCATTACTTTGATTCAAAATGGTGCAAATCATACTTATCAAGTCATTTTGATTCAAAACAACAAAGTAAGAAACATGGCCAGAGGCAACGGATGCAGAACAGCATGTTCAAACAAAATTAAGTTGATGCAACAGTGAATATCAACAATAATATTTATCTTTTAATGGTTAAGCATTAAAATGTCCCATTCCTTTAGTCAACTGATCCTCCCCTGCCAGCAATTGCTCCATTTTGGACTCAAATCACTGGCCCGTGCTTGATTGCTTAGAACATTTAGTTGTGAATGAGTGACACCTGTTGGTGGTTATTTTCAGCAATGCATCAAGACACATCTTCATCCATGGTGTAAAAAGCTACCACAAGGCCAAGAAGAAAAATTCAGCCAGTGTGTGCTGGCACAATATCACTCAATGGGCTTGTCACAAAGAGGATCTGCATTTTGTATCTGTATCTGGAACAGCAGAGAAGGAATAACTAAGACCATCATTTTCAAATGCAAGTGGAACAACAGAGCATAAAATGTGCCCTTAAACCAAGAGTCAACAAAAGACAATAGAATACATCCCCACAAAACTGCATAACAAAGAGAGTGTAATGGCACTACCTTTTCTAATTAGTTATAATTCCTAAAATAAGCAGTGCTGCCCTGGGAGACAGGCAGTGGAGTCTGGCTCCACATGAACTTTCAATGAGTGGATTACACATGCAGCTCTCCTAAGCCCAGGTAACCCAAGAAGCAAGGATTGATAAATATGAGCCACTATATGAGATCTTTCATTTTCATTGGAAAGACAGAGAGAGGGGGAAATATGGGTGCGTAAGAGGACGAAGAACGTGAACAAATGCACCAGAGTGGAGAGAGAGAGAGCAAGAGCAAAAGATCAGCAAGGAAAAGGGTGGATTGCTTTCCTGGTCACTCTGCCTTCTGACATACCCACTGAACAAAAATATCATTCATTAACAGTAATCTGCCATTTTAACACTGATGTATGGTCCCTAAACACAGAGCCACTGGTTCACAAGCATGGCTATAAAACACAGGGACAGTTTAAATATGGACCTGCTGGTCCAGGGATGACTGGCTATCTGTCTCTCCCTCCCTCCCACTCTCCCTCCCTTCATCCTCTCATCCTACCCTCCAGCAGCACCCAGCAGAGCTCAGGTGCCGCACCATCGCTTCGCAAATGAACACATTTCCAGTGACCAGCACCTCTGAACAGCACAAGTCAACAGCTGGAGAGAGAGAAAAAGAGCTACAGAGAGAGACACGACACTTGACTTAAAATCATCCTAGAGTCTTACAGCTTACTTGACGAAAGGAAGGCCATGGGACATAAACCAGTGTAATGCATTTACTTAGGAATAATTACAAAAAAGACAATGCTGTAATATTTAATAAACAAATCCACATTCTACGCATTTACTACATTTTAAGGATTTTGCTGACAGTTTAAACAAAATCCACACAATTCTCAGATAAAAGCAGCAGCGATAGTTACTTGGTTTAGAATAGAATAGAATCTTTAGTGACAATTGCATTCTACAACCAAATTCATTCCCAAATAATTTAGGTGACAACTTAATTAATTTACAATAAATCTGTGCAAAACTGAACCAAATAACTTCAAATGCATAAGTACATGCAGTGATGCCACTCTCGCTTATAAACTCTTCTAGTGCACGAAAATCACACAGGCGGAGGTACATGTCTTTTTTCACTCACAAATTGTCATACTATCTCCCTCCACCATAAATGCTCCCACCAGCCCTGCAGTATAGAGGTATCCCATGATAAAAGCCCCGATATACTTCCAGAGAAGTAACTCTTCACTCTTCGTTCACGGGTAAAAACGAATTCAAAACAGCTGAGCAAGTGTACACTGTTTGCGAACATTCAGACACCTGCAACACTGCTGTGGGGGGCGTTCAGAAGTACATTTAAATATGAGGACGCTTAGTAAAACCTTAACTAATGTGACATTAAAATGTTTTATCAATAACTTTATCCCTCATTCTGTATAGAAAAATTATTGTAGAATTCACACTAGATTGGTAAAAGATGCTTTTATAACCACTCGATGATGGTTTAAAGTAATGGATATGCAGTAGAAAATGCGCAATGGGTCTTGTTTACACTTGAATGCATGACGCTAATGCTTAACACGCTATACTTGGCCATAATATGCGCCGATTACACTATAATTGTAATTTATGATATAATACAATTAGTATTATTATGATTTATGTGTATAAAAGAGTGCTAATGGGCAAAATACAGACAAAAGACTGATGATATACTGATGATAAAATACTGATGGCATATCTTACTTTGGGTAGATGTGTGAATGCTTCCGCTGCACATGTAATATGAGTGAATGGGCACTTTAGAGTATTTGAAAAGATTTGATTCCATTTGTTGGTTATTTAAACAAAACAAAAAATCATTGCGTGACATAGTCTTGGAAAGTCTTGGTGAAGGATCGTACAAATGTAGGTAAATGTGCACCAGCAAGAAAATAACAGCACACCGGTATGTTCATGTTGACAAATCTTAACTGACTGAACGGAAAGTGTTAACTGTCAGCCTCAAAGTAGGTGGAGCTCCAGGTCACACCTACTGATGACGTGGATCAATGGCAGTTAGATGTTTAGAATCTGGTTAGAAATTTTCTAAAAGTTGCGTGATAATTTAGGGAATTCACTGCTGCATTTAAATGCAGTTGTTACTCCCTAAATGTTGCAGTATGTACGTTATATTTACACCCAGGTCCAAAAAGCACTCTCAGCTATTCACAAAACAATCCTCTGGGGTTAAGTTTAGATTTATTGCATAACTAATAGTTTGGATAATTCTTCTTTTTAATAATTAGTCATTTGCACTGGAGTTCAAATATCATACATTATGGTCTTTGTGTGATGCAAATAGTATACACTCGATTGCAAAACCTATTTGCAAATAATACCTGCCGTCTTTAATTTTCACAACATGAGTGCTGTAAGAGGAATTTGTTTCAGCAACTTTCATGTGGTTTTCTCCTTTTTGCAAAATGCTTTATTCTTGAACACAAATTCAAGGACAAATCAAGAGAAATGAAGCTATTGGTACATTTTATACATTTGAACCTGCATAATGAAGAATTTAGGTTTCCTCTGAGAGGCTCCTGGTGTTAAGGGAGACAGCATGGGCTGTGATTCACCGTAAAACTCAGCACCAAACCCAGTCTGTCTAATGTGGACATAAAGCCTGCCCCTTACAAATGAATGACTGCATATGTTAAGTTAGCATCCACTTAAATCTGCTGGCAAATAAATATTTCTACAATGCCATACATCGGGCTCTTTCCCATCAGGGCTACACTATTAAAGTGATTACATTAGAGCCCTGATAGTGTGAGAGATGGGCACATGGCAACTTTTATGTGCCGCTGGGCCACAACACAATTACAATACCAAAAAGTCATTTGGAGAGACCAGGGTAATATGAGAATGGACACGGTGAGCTGACCTCCCTGTCCTCTCATTTCAATGCAGCCATTTTGTTTCATGCAGTGAGGATCCATGGTGGCTCAGGGGGTAATTTGTCCTCATTACAGTGGCTCTGAATGGGAGCACAGCTCAGGCGCATGTCCGACACAATCTGATAACACAGCTGAGGAGCGGGGAAAATCAATCTCCAGTCAGTGTGACAAGGGGAACTGTGAGGAGAGATGGCATCCATGGCACAAGAGGATGATAGGAGAGGGGTGGGAAATGAGAGGTTTAAGTGAGGGAAAAAAATTAGTCATGTTGTTGGCACTCGGGCTAAAGCAATGATGATTTTGAGCTAAGAATGTGCTGACACTTTAAAGATTAACATATACAGCATAGACACACATACACACACTGCTGCCATTGCTTAGTCACTGTGATATTTCATCTAAATGCAGAGTGAATAAAGAGGGTGGAAAAATTGGAATTGGAAGTTCCACAGTTAAGTTTATCATTAAAAGTTATCATGACCTCATTTTTTAGAAGATCTCATTAGTAGTTACATATAGTGAATTTTGCAGTGTTTTATTTCATCTTGTTGAAGTGATCTCCACTACTCTCTTTTTTCTCTCTCTTTCTTTATGGATCAGAAGTGTTCAGATATTTAGCCTGGACCAATTCCATTGTCTACAATTTATTATTATTATGTAATTAAAACATTTGCATTTTATTCAAGTAAACTTCATATAAGTCACATTAACTATATACACACACATATTTAATGATAGCATGTGGATAATTCCTGTTATGCAGAATCTTTGAAAAAGTTAATATGTTTTTGTTAAAATTTAAGGAACACCTGGAATATTTCTTAATACATTTTCCGTTTTCATGTTGGAGGTTAGAGAATAGCACCAAGGGAAATAGCAAGCATGGTGCCATCTGCTCAAACCAAACTAGTGACATCATTTAAAATTCACTCGTAACTAATAATTTGATTTAATTTAATAAATAATTTGAGTTTCATTGATATTATCCCTTATATAAAAACATGTATAAATAAATATAAAATATATAACGGGGACATGAAAATAGTGATTTCTTACAATGAATATGTATAGTAGGAATAACCCATGGAAGAATAGGCTGTGTTAATTCTTACAAAGCTTGACTTCCCCCTCTTGTTCAGGTTTTTTCCCCTTCAGAAAACGTGCATTGAAATTTATGAAAATTGTGTTTCTAATATTCCTTGAGCCTGGCACATAACGGCCTTATTAAATCAATTGGGTATGATTATGCTGGATTTAAAAAAAAATCAATGGCAGCCTGTAATTGCATATTACAACGTTATTTTTCCGCATTGATATTGATAATATGTATGTTTACATTTCACATGATTAAAATCAATGTTGTAAAGTGAGTTATGACAGCTCCTGTTGATGAGTCACATTTATGGAGCATGGTTAATAGGGTAGTTGATGCTTCACATAGAGTGCCATCATTTATCTCTATATAGAAGGCTTCCTGGGCCAGAGCGAAGCACTTTCTCTCTAGCTATATATCTACTTTTTAGTTTTTCCTTTTGGCTTATCCTTTTCTACTGTATATTTTATATATGTGTGTGTGTGTGTGTGTGTGTGTGTGTGTGTGTGTGTGTGTGTGTGTGTGTGTGTGTGTGTGTGTGTGTGTGTGTGTGTGTAATTTAACAAATTAATTCACTAAACTTACAATAGTGAAATGGTATTTAATGGATAAATGATACTGGAATGTTGTTACACTTTCTTAAGTCTTTAGCTAGATTTACAAATCAATAATAGGATTATGTAACAAGATGCCTGTTTACTTGCATCTTATTGGAATACAAGGCATATGCAAAAAACTGAAAAGTTATTTAGAATGCTATATCCAAAGTGCATTATCATTTGACAAGCAGTGCACAATTTTAGAACTAGCCCAATTTAATACTTAAAACTTCCCCACTTTTGTATATTTGCCTCTGATTCAATCTTCTAATACAAGCCTAGAATTTGCACTTCCATTCCTGCTCAAGTGATCACTCAAATGAGATTTGACTCCTCTGAAGGATGGATGCCCCTCTCCAAACAGTTTTTCCCCCCTAAATATCTGTGGCACTTTACGCTGCCACTCGAAGACTGTTTTGTTGGTGCTCGGCACCTATGACGGCCTCACTCCTAATTGTGTTAGGGGGCTCTTTGGATGATGCGTTTTACTTTGGGATGCAATGTTTGCTACATGTTTCCCATATCAGGTGCCTCTGCTGCAGTTTGTGTGTGTAACCAGATCCACATCAGGGATGCCTCTGCAGTAAAACAGAACACAAATATGTGTGGGGACACATACAGGCAGGAAAAAGCACACACACTCCACTGTTTGCAAGCATAACTGGATTTCGACAACTTCCCGACTGTCAGAACAGGTTTTTTTCCTTGAAAATGTATTTAAGATTTTAATTTAACAAGGGTACTTTCTTTGTTTTTATTTACATTATGAGAATACTTAAAAACTAGGACTGTCAATTGCATAAAAATGTTAATCGAATAACTTTCATGATTAATTGTTGATAAATTAATCACAATTAATCACATACATCAATATTCGAAGTGAAAGGCCCCCAAATAAAAATAATTCAGCATAAAATTATTAAACAAGAAATATATTTAAATTATAAATATAATATATAACAAATATAATATTACATAAAATATATTGTATTCGTCAATCTGAGGTAATGACTAGAATAGAAAATCATGAAATATATCAAATGCTAGATAAAAAAAAGGAATTCACTGCCACCACAGTTTAAATACCTGAGGCATTTCTGTCACTTTTGGTGGCAGTTTTGCCCCAAGCCCTGGTAAATTTCACAACTTAAAGGGGTCATGACATGGTTTTTTTTATTGTATTATTATGTTCCCTTAGGTGCAATTATAGTATTAATATATATTTTTTTTAAGAAAAACTTTTAAAATCTAGTGATTTATGACCTTTTCCCACCCTGTTTCTCATCCTCTGATTCAAACAGTCTGTTTTGGGGGCGTTTTCCATTTAAGACTTCAGTGTTAACGCCCACTGTTATGATTGGCTAACGTCAGTGCCTATGTATCAATTATTGACGCCCCAGCCAGAACAATATGCAAGTAAACTAAGTAAAAACACTGTGATTATTCATAATGAATGAAATTGCGCTTTAAAAAGTAGTTTAAAGTTTAAAATAGATTACTTACAGTTTATGTCGTCGTTGTTCCCAGAATAGTCGGCACGGACTTATCTTTGAGCAACAGTTTTCTGGCAAAGCCAGCATCATATTGAGATTTGTTCTCAAAACAGTCATCCTTAAAATGTACAGAACAAACGCTTAAGTTAACACTGCCGTGACTGGGACGTCCGCAAAAAATAAACTGCATCCATTTTTCCCTGACGTCTGGATCTTTCGGCAGCTTATTCAGAGGTTTTGTTTGACCACAGCCAGGAACAGCACATCTGTGTGGCATCGTAATTTTCCTGTGCACAAGTAGTCTCTGTCAGAGCTCGCTGTCCATCGACTGAACACTTGTGAGGCGCACGGCGATACTGAAATGAGCGTAGTTGTCTTGCGCTAAAGCGTAGTTATCTTGTGCTGGAGGCGGTCATATGCAAACGCTGTTACGTCACTTCTAACCGACACGTCACTTCTAACCATGAATCCAGAACGAGCTGTATTTTGAGCTTGATTAAATAAATGATTCGTTTAGAATGGGGAGGACGTCTTAAAATATTAAACTTGCAGGACGTTTTAATGATACAAAGACCTCTTATATACCAAAAGATCAAGGCAAATTTGGTTTCTCATGTCATGACCCCTTTAATCTAACAGGAACTAGCCTATACTTAAAACGAAACTTAAAAAGCAAAACTGGATTCTGGAGGAGTCATTTTGGAAGAACATATTTTTTCTAAATTCAGAAAGATAACATTTCTAAGAACAAAGCATTATTACCCATTATGTAAGCTTCCTGCATGATGCTCAGTCTGGTCTTGGGCCGGTGTGGGGAGGGGTGCTGAAATCTCCACCACCCTATCTACCTCCCCAGGTCTCAGTCTGCTCCACCGGTGAAGCTTTAACTTTAATTAAAAGTTTCTTCCCTGTAGGTGACCTACATCCCTCTCCAAGGTGATTATAAAAAAGGAAAGTGGGAATAAATGGCAGAAGTGTAGAAGACGAAAAAAGAAAGATGGAAAGTTGTGCCACAGGGGAAAGAGAAAGCACCCAGAGAAGCTTAAACACAGCTAACGATTAACAATTCATGTGACGAAGTCATATAGGAATATTTTAATAGAGATAAATTAATACATTGGGAACACTGACATTATAAAATTTAGGCCATTTAGTATTTAAAAATGTATATGAAGATAAATATAATTAGGAACCAATACATTATAAATTTCCCTGAATATAGAAATGTTTAAAGCCATGTTTATAAACCCCCCAAAAAATTTATGAAACCTTATACTGCAAAATCAAAAGTAATCAAAGAAATTATATAATGCGGAAGATTGTCATTATGACATTCTCATTAGTGCATGAAAAAAAATGCTATATTATTTCAATTTTATTATTATAATTGTACTCCCTTGAATGCCGTTCATTTTTGTCTTATTTTAATTAAAAAATTATTGTACAACAGCTTCTTTTTACTCTAATACAGTAAAAAAAATGACTGTTATGTAAAAAGAATCATCATTGAAAACAATGGAAATAGTAAAAGTAAAATGCCAGAACATGATATGGTAATGAGAAATGTCCATGTGCTTAAATATCCTGAAAATAATATCAACGCAACAAAAATCAGAAAGACCCTAAAATGATGGCTTCAATTTCTTTTATATAAAATATAATTTCATAGATTGATTTGAGTTTAAATAAGGCCGTGATCATTTTCCTGAGAATCACACCTGTCATGATAGACAAAGTTATGTCTCTAAAGAACAAGGATCATGTCGAGCTGTTATATAGGACAGCTTTCTGCTATTCTTTCATCAGTAAGTGCTCAAACACTATGTCAGTGCTGATCATAAATCACTGTTCTGAGTCATGATTATTATCGGACAGCCAGAACCTGTCTAGAAACACTTCCACTCGCAAATCATAATTGAGAATCACTCACTGGACATGGCACCATGCTAGATCTCCCTGGACTCACCTACAGTATGGAGGAGCCACATCTACTGGGCTCCCCTCTCTTTCAGTATGAGCAGCATGGTCCAAAGAGAGAGAGATGAGAGGGACGGAAGTGTGAGGGGCAAGAGAAAGTGTGATGGGGGGGTGTATGTGAGGAAGCTCTCTGTTTCACTTAGTGTCTGTCTCCCGGGCTGGCTCCCAGCTGAGCCCTCCTGTGACTGAGACTTTTTTTGCATTCAATCACAGTGGAGCTCCAGCAGGCCGGATTGTTGGACACCCCGGGCTCCCGGACAGTGAAATATGGCCACAATTAGCCCCGGACACAGTTCAATGATGATAAAGCGCATTCGCACCTTTTACGCCATGATTAAAAGGCCTGTTCACTCAGCCACTGATAGAAAGAACTAATTTCACATTATTATTATTATTAGCATTACCATTTCTTGATTGTAATGCAATCACCCATTTTCTACTCTCTTTCTGGATGTCTTTCTTTCATAGCATCTAAGCCTCAGATAGATGCTGGGGACTCTTTATCATTTACACATCAGTGGCTGTGCATTGCTCCCCGTCTGCCCCATTTATTTTGCCCCTCTTTTCTATTTATACCTATACCACTCTATCTTTGTTCACATCTATCAGCGTGTATGCAGGGCAGCACATCTGCCCGGAGCCACTTCTCCGGTGCCAAACAAACAAGACACCTGCAGAGAATATTACACAGCTCTCTCAGCAGAGAGCCTCCAATATCATCCGCACAGATATGAACCCCCAGAGAAAGGGATACACACAGACAATCACAGACCTCTACCAAAAAACTGGCATTGGGAAATCACTCCTCACCCGAAAAGAGTTGATAAATGGAGGGGCCATAATGAAATGGAGACATCAAGGAGCATGAAAAGGAGGAGAAAAGAGGTGGAAGGGAGGGTGGATGAGAGAAAAAGAGAGAGGGGGAGAGAGATTGGTGGGGGCCGTATCCCTGCACAACCAGAAGTGTCTACAGAGAAAGGAAAAAGAACAGGGGAGAGAGAGAGAAAGAGGCAGAGGAATAAGAAGGATCACCTTTTGTCTGTGTTCCATCAAGGGAGAAATTACACATTTACTAAGGTTTTTTTTTAGAACGACGGCCCCCATAGATCAAACCACTGGATGTACGAGCCAATTTTCAACATGAAATATAGACACCAAGAATCAATTTCACCTGTGTTTTCTCCCCCCTCTTTTTACACCAATGGCCCCTGCTCTCGCGGTCCCATGGATCAGACCATGGTTTATGTCTTTACGTTACCCATACACTGTCCAATACACCTCTATTACAAATGTCGAGTGCAGGCAAGATATAAGTATATTAAATAGACTAATTTAAATAAATCACACTACCTGACTCCATAACTGAGTCTGGAATTCTTCCTCACGTTAAAACCATTATTTTATCCTTTTACCAGGTCATCCTGGACTTCTACTGCAGGATGCTGATTTCCAGTATTATGGGAACAACCAGCAAGCAAATATATAAAAAGTAAATGAAGCAAAAACTAAAATCAATAAAAATATCTACGATTGATTATCTCGAAAATATAGGTACAATTTGCATAAACACAATCATCCTCTGTACAAGTATAGGTTCACTGTGTTTATAAATAATGAAACCGCATCACATGAGCCTGAAATTCCCATTCCCAGTGGGAAAGTTAATTAAGACACTCCCAGCACATATACAGACATTATCGGGGGAGCGCAAGCTCATGATTACAAGATTATTCTCGTTGTGTGTTGTGTATACGAGGGTAGTTTACAACATGTGGTAATGTTTTTAATGATTGCACACAGCTACACAAGCGCGAGAGATGCTTACACAGCTGTGTGTTGTCCACCTGGGCATCAGGTTGTGACTCCACAGCCCACTTCTGCTTGCAAAAAAATACAAGCAGTGGATGTTCAGTGTGCACTGGATTGTGTTCTGACTTGACAGTGAATTTAGAACCACTGACTGATATAGAAGAGAGTGACTAGATTTTGGCACCCACCTAGTTTTGCATAGTTCATGAGTGAGAAATAAGGATGTCATAAAATATTTGTATATTTTATTTGATATATTTTAGCAGTATATTTTTGAGGCATCAAAATTAAAATAGATGCCTAATTTGCATGCTATGCAAATCACTCAATAGGCCTTCTGTTTAACAGAGTGGTGTATTAGCACTGGGAGACCACAAGAGGGTGATATAACGTTTGCTGAAACTGGTCACGGTAACAAAAGAATCACACACACACACACACACAAGACAAGCTGAAGTGGCAAAGCTGACGGAAGTCAAATGTTACCAAGGTTTTTGTACTTCAAGAATGAACAAAGAGTCATTGATGAGTGTATGAAACTTGTGTAACTGCGCAAACTGAATGATTATAAATGGCAATATTTATTATGCAATTTCTCAGTATGTAGCCTTGAACAGGTCTTTCATTCAAGCGGTCAAACCATAAAATGTCATACTTGTAACTGGAAATACATTGTGTAGGCTATATGAAAGATACATTTACACAATATATCACCCAGCAATGGCCAGAGTAAATAATCTTTGGCCTTTGATTATGATTTCGGTCAAAATGAATGGAATACTATGTGTGTTGCACTCCATGATACTGCAGAGTTTTGAAGCTGAGCATTGGCGATGTGTGCATACATTTGTAGAAAGTTTTGAATTTTAGAACATGCCATGTTCTCCATCAGATGCATCCGGTGTGCAACTCCCTTTAATTTACTTTGCCACTCACACTTTACCAAAGTTGTGTTGATAAAAATGTTGTAAAGAAAAATATTATTTTGCAAAGAGCAGCCCAATTCTAAAAAAAATCCTAATAAAGTACATTGATAATCATCAGGAAAATCTTATGATTATTGATGCATAAAAAATGCATTGACACCAACTCTTGTGAGAAAAGAAATCACAAAATGTAATTCTCTAAATGTAATTATTGTGAATCCAAGGTGAAGGCATGAATTATTGACCCTTTTCAGAATAGTGCCATATTTCATTTTTGACTGGAATGAAAATGAGGCTGTGAGGGATAGATGTACAGTCTGTTCAGTGGGTTGCACTGCTGTTTATTTCGTCAGCTGAACATCATCAATTTAAACATGTTGATTAGAAAAATGATTTAAAACACAGAAAAGAAAAAATAAACTTTTTGCTCAGATGTGAAAAGAGTAAAAGATCAACTTGCTATTTTGTCACGTTTCTTATGTCCAATGTGTACATATATATTTCCCCCTAGGTTTTACGCAAACATCCCATGACTTTCTGTGCACATGACAAGTCTTCTGTCTCCAATGAAGTTCACCTACAGTCATTGTCTCTGTCAGAACACAATTACTCCACATCCAGGAAAGGGGCCCTGGCGATAAGCAGTAGGAGTGTCTTCATGTAAAATTCACTTAGGTGCCATATTTTTCCTCCTGGACAAGATTAATTGTATTATAACTCGTTTCAGGGAAGAATAATGGCATTGCTGCCGTTCTCCTCAAACACTCTGCTCACGGGTATTTCTTAATCCATCCTACAGAATTGAGGTTAAGAGGGGATCTCCTGGAGGTTATCTGACTCCCCAACAAGAGCCAGCAAAGATTGATGGGCTAAAGAGACTGAGATGCGATGGTCATATTCATATGGTAATGCTCCATTGTCACAGGCAGCACATGGTTTTCTTAATCTTGGTTGTACTAAAATTGAGCTGAGCGCTTTACCACACGCCGCAATGATGCGGCAGGATAGGCCACAAAGCAGCGTGTGTTCAGAATTAAATGCATTTTTGTAGAACACATTATTTTGGGGTGGAACTCAAATGATAAAATGGTAAAATGATAACTCAATACGGTACTTAGTCTTTTGGGGTTCTTTTTATCCACAGTATGACTTTAAGTGAGATGAAGGCTCATTCTATGGATGAACACACAAATTGTTGGTCTGATAAAAAAAGATTTTACAGGTCTGTCATGGATTACGGTCTATGTATGATTCTTATATCATGCATCAACAGCATATATTTAACAGAGCATTTATTGTGCAAATGTCAGACTATTCATTGTATGATCAAGACTAATAACATTGCATTTCAATAACTGGCTAAATCCATTCATCCATGATCTGTCCAATGCTAATTATCTGAATTTTTTTGTACTGGCATGCAGTATAATTCCATTTTAATCCTATCACTTTTTGTCTTCTACACTGAACACCACAATACACACTTCAAGCAAAGCCAAATTGTGTCAACGTTACTGCCAAAAAGCATTTTAAATTTAAAAGTGGTATTGTAAGAAAAAGCTGCTTTAAAGCTTAAATATGTAATTTTTGCACCACTAGCTCCACAAAACAGAATTGCAAAAATTAGCATGGTTTTCAACAACCAAGTCTCATAGAATAAATGTTAGTATAGCTACATTTTTGCAAACTGAGTTTTATGTGCTGCTTTCTACATTTTGCTGCAGTTTCATGGTGAAATTAACACTAGAGACGCTACATCTGTGTTTTTTATTCACTTTCCCACAAATCACAGTGTGATGCTCCGGGCAATATTCTGCTGGGAAACCCTGGGTACGGCCATTGTGATGTGGATGTCAATTTGGCATGTGCCACCTACGCAAATATAGTTTCAGCCCAGGTACACCCCTTAATGGCAATGTATTCCCTAATGGCAGTGGCCTCTATCAGCAGGACAATGCGCCCTGCCACTCTGCACACATGGTTCAGGAATGGTCTGGGGAACATTATGAAGAGTTCAAGATGTTGCACTGGCCTCCAAATTCCCCAGATCTCAATCCGATTGAGCATCTGTGAGATGTGCTGGACCAACAAGTCCAATCCACGGCAGCTTCACCTCACAACTGACAAGACTTGAAGGATCACTCCTAATGTCTTTGTGCCAGGTGCCAGATACCACAGAACAACTTCAGGCCTCGGCAGGTCGGTGCTGTTTTGGCGGCACGCGGAGGACCAACAGCACATTAGGTAGGTGGTCATAATTTGGCTCATCAGTGAAAATCAAAACACTATGCTAATGCATTGTTTGGAAAACGACACATTTTTATGCTTGTATTACATGCCGACCGGCATTTACACTTATTTCAATGTGATTAACTTCTGCAGTAGCTCAACTGAAACAGTGTTGGACTTTGGACTCGAAAACCAACCATCAATTCCAGCCAAGGACGCAAAAAACGAAGTGAAAGTGAAGCGAAAGTGTCATAGAAGCAACAATAAATGACATGGTTTCTTCTGTAAATGTGCTTTTCTTGTTGAATATGCTTTTTAAACACTATTTGGTAGTTTAAGGTTGGTTTAGTGTAAGGATGTCTGTTTTGTTCACACCTCATTTATCTTTTAGGACACTACTGGTTAGGTTTAGGGTACATTTTAAGGTTAGGTAGGAGCTTTTTACTCATTAAAACATACATTTAATATTCACCTTAAAAACCTCATCTGATTACAACATAATTTCACTCGATTTGGCCCCCTACCCCCCTGGATATTTCACTGGGAAACTGCAGCCAAATGTGTAATACATCATGTAATTTTGGTTTGCAATAATGTTGCCATTGTCTCATAAATGTCATGATATTAGGCTGGTTTTTAAACAGCTTTATAAAATAATCAACTTGTCAACCTTTAAATAAAAAAAACAGATAGTCACACCCCAAACTCACACATTGGTCAACCAAACTGAATTGAAATTAGAATCGAAAGCTTGTGAATTTTTTCAAATCAGACAATCTGTAACAATACACAGCTCTAATGCTGGGATAGGAGAAAATACTTTCCAAAAATGTACACACTTCAGCCATGAACTTCACAGTTCAGAGGTGTGGTCTATCGGCAGGGTTACTTTTAAAATGTATTCCACTACAGACTATACTGGGCTAGAGCCTTTGGGTGTGCCAGCCCGGTCTGAGGCCAACGCCGAGCTGTCTGCTATGCTTTCCCGGGCCGCTGCAAATGTGGGGCTGGATTGGAACCCTCTGTCCTCCTCTAAGCCCTCACGGCTAGACGATTGGTTCCTGGGTTTGGGGTGCTGCTCACAGGAGAGAGACGTCTGCCACGGAGTTGGTGTTCAGACCACTCCATCCCCCAGTGGAGGGCTGGGTGGAGAACCTTTTTTCCTTTTCTTTGTTTGCTGCACCCCCAACGGGCTGCGGAACCCACATTGTCACAAAAAAAGCAGCTTCCTCACTCCCTGGGTCACAGAGCCCACAACTGCTGTTCTCATGGCGATCAGACACAGAGCACTGGCAGTCGGGCCCCCATGAACGCGTAAGTCCTGCATTCACATGCCCAACTGCACTATACTCGTACCTCAGGCCAGCAGGTGGTGATGAGTCTAGAGGTCGTCTCTACCTCCTTCTCAGTCGCCTACCTGCCCCAAGCCAGGTACTCGGAGCAAGGTAAGTGCTTCGAGCTTCTCTTCAGCACAACCACCTCGCTCCCCAACATGACGTTGCCTGCTCCAATGTATATAATTGTGTGCCACTCATGTCCCGGGCAACCTCAACGCCACAACAGATGTGCTGTCACGGCAGGTAATGCTCAGCGGAGAGTGCGACTTTACCCTCAGGTGGTCCAGCTGATTTGGGGTTGATTCGGCAGAGCACAGTTAGATCTGTTTGCCTCCCGAGAATCCACCCACTGCACCCTCTGGTACTCTCTGACAGAAGCCCCCCTCGGCACAGATGCGCTGGCACACAGCTGGCCCCGGGGACTGCGCAAGTATGCTTTTCCCCTAGTGAGCCTACTTGCACAAGTCCTGTGCAAGGTCAGGGTGGACGAGGAACAAGTCACTCTCGTGGCCCCTTACTGGTCCACTCAGAATTGGTTCTCGGATCTCACGCTCCTCACAACAGCACCTCCCTGGCGGATTCCCCTGAGGAAGGACCTTCTTTCTCAGGGACGGGGCACCCTCTGACCTCTGGAACCTCCACGTCTGGCCCTTGGACGGGATACAGAAGATCTAAGCAGTCTACCACCAGCTGTCGTAGACATGATCACTCAAGCCAGAGCTCCCTCTACCAGGTAGCTTTATGCCCTAAAGTGGTGCTTATTCACAAATTGGTGTTCTTCCCGATCTGAAGACACACAGAGGTGTGCATTCAGGTCAGTGCTCTTATTCCTGCAGGAGAGACTGAACTAAAGGCCCTCTCCTTGAAGACCGCACTCCTGATTGCGCTCACTTACATCAAGAGGGTTGGGGACCTGCAAGCGTTCTCTGTCAGCGACACCTGCCTGGAGTTTGGTCTGGCAGATTCTCACGTCATCCTGAGACCCAACCGGGCTACGTGCCCAAGGTTCCTATGACCCCTTTAAGGGATCAGGTAGTGAACCTACAAGTGCTGCCCCGGGAGGAGGCAGACCCAGCCTTAGCGTTGCTCTGTCCGGTGTGTGCTTTGCGCACCTATTTGGATTGCATGCAGAACTTTAGACGCTCTGAGCAGCTCTTTTTCTGCTTTGGTGGACAGCGGAAAGGGAACGCTGTCTCCAAACAGAAGCTTGCCCACTGGATCATGGATGCCATTGCGCCTACCAGACCCAGGCCGTGCCCGCCCCCTTGCGGGTTCGAGCACACATCCTCATGGTGACTGACCAATGGAACCTCTCTAGCAGACATCTGCAGAATGGCGGGCTGGCCAACACCCAATACCTTTGCGAGATTTTGCAATCTCTGGGTTGAGCCAGTCTCATCCCGTGTTTTGTCAGGTCTGAACACGTAGATTTCGGTAATACAGAACAGCTGGCTGAGTGTATTGCTTGTGCATAGCGCCTGTCCCCTCTCCTAAGGTGAATACGTGCGCTCTACTCCCCCAGTCAAGTCCACAAGTCACGGACCCTTGATGTCCCTCCTCCCTAGCCCTCTGGCTCTGAATTCAGCAGAGGAGTTCGCAGCCAGACCCCCTGCAGGCACCGACTTGCCTGTACTGTAACAGGTGCGCCACAGGTACTGATTACTCCGATAATCTCCTGTGATGTATTCTCCCTTGGGCAGAGTTCCCTCTCCCCCCGGTCGCTGTGTTTGTAGAGCTCTTCCCCGTCGAGGCAGGACCGACCACCACGCCATCTCCATATATGGCTGGTAAGCCCATGTGACATATTTTGCCACATGTTAACCTCCCCTGCTGGGCAGGATGTGGTCTCCACGGGGTCTTTTCCCCCTGAAAGAATAGGATAGGAAAAGAACACCTTCCCTGATACGTGTTATATTTTTAGATGTCCCCAGCCACATCTAACACTCTATGGAGAGAAAACATAGAGAGAGAAAAGGCCGAGGCTGGCATGGCTTGCTCCCATAGTTGGCATAGATGGCATAGTTACTTTCTTCAAGATAAGAGGTAACCGAGGCTCTCAAGAGAGACCCCTAGTGTCACTACATCGACACAACGTCTCGTTCCCTCCATCAGGGAACGGAGGTTACGACAGTAACCAGGACGATATTTTTACAGGAAAACAATAAAAAAATTATTATCAAGAATACGATTTGTGCCCTAATATCAAAGGTCTTACTAGAAAAAATGTATTATGATCCAACTTGAATTTTCTTGATAAACAAATATGATCGTGTCTGGAAACATGTGCATGTAAAATGGCTAGAAATAGCATTTTAGCTTAGCGTAAAGCTGACAATTTACACAAGGTTTATTCTATTTCTTCTGCTCCAAACTTACTTCACAATTACTTCTCTGTCTGCTCGTATGAATCTAACATCATAAGAAAGTGTTTCACTGCTGTTCAAATGCACTTTGGATCGCATCATTTATATGTATAATTTTTTCCATCTGAAAGGACTAAATATTAAATTAAACAAATGACAATAAAATGCAAAGTAATCTCTTGAGTAATCAAAATACTTTTTGAATGCAGCTGTATTCTAAATACCAATTATTTAAATTGTAATTGTAGTGGAATACAGTTACTTCTTTTTTGTATTTTAAATACGTATTCCCATTACTTATACATTACGTATTTCGTTATTCCTCAACCCTGTTTATCGGTTAGCACACATGGTTTGACTTAACACATTGAGCTCATGCAGACAATACAAGTTCAAATCTGGCTGGTGACAATTCTTGATCATGTTCCCCTCATTATTTCTCACTGTCCCAATAAATAAGTGACAAAATGCTAAAAAATTATATTATTAAAAAAGTTACAGCCTGATTAAGCAGAGAGTCAGTGTGATGACTGCCGCAAACTGCCTGACCAGTAGCTGTTCCTGAAATGGCATCTGGACAGATGACTGTAGGAGCGCTTGATTAAGTTGGATGCAGTGTTTTTGACTGTTGGTCACTCTTTCATTGCCCAATGGATTTCTGTATCCGAGTGCTTGTGCATGCATTTTTCTCCATATCAGCTGCACGCTGCCCAGGTTGCTAATCAATAGGCATATTAATCATTTGGGAGAAAAAAAAATGTGACAAACCAATTATTAATCTGCCCTGTCAAGTCCAATACAGTAATGAATTTACTAAAAATGGTCTTCACTTCATCCATTCATTAACTGCTGATGGGTGGCAGACTTCACAATGTCACTGGATTTTCTCTAGTATTGATGCCGGCCTGGCAGCTAATTTACAACCTTGCCTCTTGTGCCGAGCCCCAGTCTGCACTAATAAAATGGATCTTGATCATCGTTAAGGGGCCAGTCGGGCAGCAGGCACGGCTCTGTTTGCCTGCACCAAGCCTGCCTAGCATAACACTGTCTCTAAAACTAATACACAGGCCCTAACAGGTATGTACACAAAATGTGCAAGTGCCTATTACCAGCTTATTTGTGTACTTGTGTGCGCACTTCAGTGTAAAAGTGTGTGTGTGTGTGTGTGTGTGTGTGTGTGTGTGTGTGTGTGTGTGTGTGTGTGTGTGTGTGTGTGTGTGTGCTGGTTTGCTATCTGTTCAACTGCAGTAGTTGACAGAAAGGTAAGTTGCACTCTGGGAAGAGAAAGCCCCACAGTATCATTTCCATAGCGAGCAGCCATATCTACACACAGCGGCAGCCTATTAAATCCACAGTTGACGATACAAAACTCCACAGACCCACAACTGTCTCAACGGGAGGTACTGACTTCCCCTAAACATTTACTTACAGTATGCCTTCATCAGCCTTTATTGATGGGTGTGTTACACCCCACTAAACTTATTGACTGTATAGAGATCAAAGACAGATGGGTGCAACTCTCCCCTGTAAGTTCAATTAATGATCATTGACTGATCTGGGGAACTTTTGATTCTTTTTTTCTGCAAATGGAGTTATCAGACATTTAGCAAACAAGCCTGTTTCAGCTCGGCTTGAATTTCGACCATCCATTTTCCATGTCGGACAAACTGACATAACGTAAATCCCTTTTGCATCCACACAAAACCGCTCCGTTAGCCCAAAGTAAGATCATGTACTATTTATACACTTACTGTTGTTGAGTGGTGAACTCTTTCTCTGCCCCACAACCCTGAATTTGCATACAAATGAAGTTCTAAATGGGCTCAATGACATAATTGACTTGCAATTAGAAATATTCCAAGGCTGGTCACTTTGCAGTGGACAGAGCATGAGCAAAATGAGGGGGAAAAAGGCCTGTTTAGCATATTAATGAAGCTCATTAGCTGTCACTTCACTGAGCTGACAAGAGGACTTATATATGCAATGGCCCCACAGCTTAATTTGAAATGTGAGTTCTCAACACTAATTGTTTTTGAGCATGTTTCCTTATATCATTGCTGAAATTGTGTCATTTTGTCATCTGCGGAAGAACACTGCAGGCAATACAAACTGCACATATCAAATTTAATATCAGCATGTTTCTTTGATTCGATTGGCATTCAAACGCAGAGGACAAGACAAAAAACAGATAAAGAAATATAAGCAAAGAAGAGCATTTATGCACTGTAGAGGAGTTTTAGTTAATAGACACAAATAAATGTATATACACATGTATATTACGTGTCCATGGATTTTTGTTTGTAAAATCAAGTATTTAGGTTGAAATCCTTTGTGAACATATGAGGTAATGTTTATATCTTAGGGCTTGTAACCGGTCAACATTTAATTCAAGTTTTTCTTCATTTTAACCACATATTTGCTTTCATTGTTCATTTTAAATGGTCCTACAGTGTGACAATTATATATTAAAAAAAAATACTCTATACAGTCTCTCAATTAATATTAGGTTGTAAAAGCACTATACATGTTAGGGATACACAAAATGTTGTTTGCCGAAACTTTTCAGACATAAATGGCATAAAAAGCTATTTTCAGAATTTCAGCTGAAAGAGAAAAAAAGGCAGAAAATCTTAGCCGAAAATTAGAATAGAAACATAAAGGACACACATGGAGAAAAAGCATTGTTTATGTTGCATGTTACAGTCCACATCCGCAGAAGTGAAGTGAAGTGAAGTGATCGCTCTCTTGATAATTAGCACATTAATGAAGAGTGTTTTCCAGTGCTGCGCTATTGTGTTATTGGGCGTCATAATCTTTAGTGTCAAGCTCCAATATGACATTAAAGAAGCATAAAAGCACCATTAAAGTAGTCAATATAGCTTGTGCATTATATTAGAAGTCTCTTGAAATCATACAATAGTTTTGTGAATCTTCTGCATGCACAGTGTGCTTCAGTTAATGAGCGTTGCTCTATTGTTGACACACACACATTGCACGTGCAGGGTTCTTCCTTTAGTTTTCTGCAAAAAGAAAGCCAGAGGGTTTTAGGGTGCTTTCACACTTGGTTTGATTGCTTGGACCAAACCCAAACAAACGGCAGCTGTTTACCTGCTTAACTAAGTAACAACTCAAGAAGATGTCGGCTTCACTCTGTTAAGTGAAGTATTAAAGTTTTGTTTACATGACACTTGCATTTTTCTCCCGCGGATGCATTGAATGTGCAGTGATGTGATGAATGTTAGTGTTTCTCTGCCGCAAGCATTGCAAGAGATTTGAGATGTGAGCTGCTCTCTGAAGGCGATTTATTTGGAGACAAGCAGGTATGAGAAATGCATTACACCGCAATAATTGCGATTGGGAGCCTTCAAAGATGCAAATTATACGTCATCACAAGCGGTTCACTGCCCCCCCAAACGAACCAAACATTGATGTCATTCGAACCCGGGTGCGCAACAAAAGTGCAAGTGTGAAAGTACCATTAAAGTTAAGAAATTACAACAGAAATTGTATAATTGTTGTTATTATTATTATTATTATTATTTACTGTAATGTATTACAAATGATACTAATATTTAAATTGACTGAGTAATGTGATGTCCTATCACAACTAAAGTGAACACAAAAGGGATCCACTTCCACATTCCAGGTCCTCATACAATGTAGAAACAAAATTTGTCAATAGAACTGGCTTCTTGTTCACTGAAGAATTTCACTGGAATTACAGTTAATTTTAAAACAATAAAGGATTACATACTAGGCTACACTATTTTAATGTAATGATATTCTCTCTGCTCTCTTTTATAATGGAATGTGTAGGTATAGAAAAGGTTTTGGTGCATCCATCATAATATATTTAGCACTTGTTCAATTAATTAAAAAATAATAATAAAAAATATTTATTGAACAAAATTGTTTTTTGGTTTTCGGTCCAATGTGTCCAGACTTTTCGGTTTTGAACAAGAATTTTCATTTCAGATCATCACTTAGAATTATTATTTAAAAATGAGCAAAATGCAGTTTAAAATAGTTTTAGATGGAAAATAGCATGTCACACCACAGAACATGTCAACATTCCATAGAATTTCATGTTATATACTCAAATGTAAAAAATGTCCATGATACCTAGAATATTCATATACTATGGTACAGAATTTATAAGGTACTTCAGAGAATAGTAAAAAAATATATATCATGGTTAACTTTTGAAATAATATATGGTGCATTGAGGTTTCCTTGCCACAGTTTATATACAAATAAATCAAAGCTGAACTGAATAGAGCAGTCAAGATGAAAAGTATGTGGCTGAACTGCAAGCATTCTGAAGCCGGTAAAATTGGCGAAGATACAGAGCTTTCTTCACTCGGTAAGTGACGGGCCACAGCAGCTATCCACTGTCTGGAAGGGTAAGGATTGAATGCCTGGCTCTTTTGTTTGTAGGCTGCCTAATTATCTGCTGGTGTAGTTTGTGCCAGCCTGTGTGTGTGTGTGTGTGTGTGTGTGTGTGTGTGTGTGTGTGTGTGTGTGTGTGTGTGTGTGTGTGTGTGTGTGTGTGTTTATATGTGTGCAGAGGAGGTTGGTGGTTATCGTGTAGACAGCTTTAGCACCCCCCCACTGTAAACACAGGCCCCAGTCGCTTCCCCAGCTTGTTAACATCATCTGCGTCACTCAGCACACCGTTACTGTCAGGTCCTCGCTGCGCCTGCCGCAATCAGCATTAACCATGTCAGTCCCTTAATGGGCCCGCCATAAAACCAGCTGACAGGTCAGCCAGCGTCGATCTGCGCCTAAGACAAACTGCCTTCCCGTCCTGCACACACACACATGCCCATACACACACATTTACACATACTGTACAGTAAAAACAGGCACACACAGGGAGCGTCCACACTCTAGTTAGCTCAGATACACACATGCACACACACAAATAGTGTCTTATCATTCGCCATCTTCCCAGTCTGCTAGACTCACTAGTGCGATGGAGGTTGTGCTATAAGATTATAATAACAATAACAGGGCCACCCAGATCCATTCTGCTGTCAACAAGTGGAGAAAAGCCACTTGATAACACTGCTCTTTCTAAGCTGCCATTTTTCTACCATTCACTGACCCACCACTGGGTCTGTTACTGCACTCTGAAAAATATTACTCTATCATATCTATAAAACTGTGCCTGTTTTTTCAAGTACACAAACTGTCTTTTTTCCTTTTTCCATTTTTATACCATAAATGCTAGCTCTCTTGCACAATCGTTCTCCAGCTGAACAGCAGTGGATTTCATTATTCCATTGAAACTGAGATTCTAAGAGCTTTGACTTTGTATTTGTTGTTGGTTTTACTCTTCATGTAAATTATATGCACTTGTGTATGCACACAGGGGCATTTAGGAAAATCAAATGGCCCAGTGCTTTAGATGACTATAGTCATACAGTGTGGGGTTATTTCACAAATTGGTGTCCTGCACCTTGGAGGGGTGACTTGCATTTCACATATTGGTTCTATCTATATATTGGATGCATGCTAGATCAAATAAGACAAAGTGCCTCTTGTGAGATTAAGCATTATCACAGATGAGATCTAAACTGGGAAACTAAAAGTTGCTTTCATAGTTTTTCAGAAATAACGATGGTTAATACCAATATACCTTGAGAATTTCTATTTGCTGATTAATGTCTCAGTTCAACTTTATACAGGACCAATGAAAGGCACTTAAAAACTGCAATGAAGGGTGTCTGGATAAAGGAGCTGAGTTAACGTTAATTCATTTAGCAGATGTTTATATCTGAAGTGACAAAAATATTAGGGTGATTCTCACGAAACCTGTCAAGACATGTTCTTGTCCTAATAATATTATTTATTAATCATTATTTATTACTATGATTCATAACATTTCAGGTATCAAGTTCTCATTTTGAATCATGCTTTTATTTTGACGTGGGTTTTTATTCTGATGTGTGGTTTTGACCGAAGCTTTACTTCTTTTACATGGCCCAATGTGATAATTAAAGTGCAAATGCTGTGATTTATCTATATAAATATGGTCTACATGTGCTGCACACTTCACAGTGGATTAGTGCTCTACTTTGTCATCTCATTCAACACAAATAATTCTCAATGTTTGTGGAGTTTGCAGTGTATGAGCTGTCTGCTTCACAGATTAATTTAAAGCATGCAGCTCATGCAAACTAAGATTGCAGACTTCCACTGTTTAATAATTACAATAGGACAAATTTAATTGGATTAATTGTGCATTTCAGTTGAAAAGGAGTAACAGTGCACACGCTTAAATAAGCGCATAAGCATTTGAAAGCAGTTGTGTGTCAGTCAGACAGTGTGTGGTATCGGAATGAGTTTGTTCTTGGTACTATCGGCACTGCAGAAACACTGGTATCATGACTATATTTAATAGTCTAAATATTTTTATATATAATATAATTTTATTTATTTATTTTAGTACTGATTTGGTATCAAAGTACTGGTACCACTACTTTAATTCTGGCTGATTTTGTCGAAAATTATAATAATAATAATACTTATACAACAGCATCTTTTTTACTTTAATGTAGTGAAAAAATACTGTGTTGTAATTAGAAACATAATTGAAAAGAATCATAAAAGAAACACATTCAGATGTGTTATGCGATAATGAGAACTGGGATGTAAAATGTGCTTAAATGTCCTGAATATAATGCTACAACGCAAGAAATCTTAATGGTCCTAAATTTAGCCTTCGTTTTCTTTATGCAATATAATTTCATATTTTTGTATTGATTTGGGATTTAATGTGACCAGGACAATTTCCTGACAGATTAGTGAAAATCAATTAATGATTCATCCTAAGGAGAAAGTAAAATGAGAAGTGCTGCACTACAAAGTTCCAAAACTGCTCAGGTAAGTACAAGCTAGGACAGAGATGGTGACACAGTGTTTTAAGGGTTAGTGCATTAACAGCTGTGAGTCAAGTTTTCATGGAAGAGTTATATGATTCTTGAAGGTAGCAAGGGGCTCAGCTGTTCAAATAGAAATGGGAAGCTTTATTACTTTATCTACGAACACACTGTGCAAAGCTTAAATAAAGAAATTAGCAAAAACAATATAGAGAGACTTTAGAGAAAGGGGATATTGTAACAACACTCATCTGCTGCTCAGTGGAGCATCTCAGGATACAGACCTATATGACACATGAAACCAGTGGTCCCAACATAGGGATATAAGGATAACTGTATTTGTGCTGATTAGTGTATAGATATTTGTGTTAGCCTTATTAGGTTTTTAACCAGGCTAATAGCATCAGCTGTCAATGCTATCTGCTATGAAGCTCAAACAGAGAGAATTTCAGGATCCAGAATCACTCTACTGGAATCAGACAGTTGACATTCAGCTTTTCACATGACTTCACTACAACAGAATTCAACATGCCGTAGCACAGGTCCCTCAGCAGATCATTCAGGTTGAAGATGCTCTCACGTACAGCGCTGTCCATCGGGACATAAAAGCAAGGGAATGCATGATCATGTCAGATGCTGGCCTTTGCGTAAATGGCTCTTGGGGCACAAAGGCTAACTACCTCCTCGCCCCCAGCCGATGGCTGCTTTTTCGGATGGTGCACCGAGACGATGCCTCTCCAGGTAGACTGAAATGGCCACCACTGCGAATGCGCTTGACCTTTCCCTCCCTGCTCTAATCTGATTGTGCCTCTTTTATGTAATCAGCCGCTAAAGGTCACTGAGCTTTTTAACATGGGAACCCTTTAGCTATGGAATTTGCCTTGCAGTAAATTACCTTTATTATGTTTCACTCACATGTCACCCATACAAAAAGCTACTTAACTCCTTGGGTGTCAAGAGTCTTACAAGCGATAATGTTAATGGTTAATCGTTACTGTAACACTGTCACATTTGAGGGTAAATCATTTTATATATATTGGAAAATGGAATGAAGTGACAAGGATGTTACATGATGGGTACCCTGACTCACAAGTAAGAGAGATTGACCGGTGGAGCAATTGAATGGCTCCAGTTAAGCCATCTCTGAGCATAATTTTGTGTGTTTTAGTGATAATATTTAGGGAGCTAGACACAGTAAATCCCTCCATTAAATAAAGGCTTTCTTGTGGCAAAATACAACCCCCAAATATCTACTGGAATTACATCTTGACCAAATATGTCTAGTAATCCACACTGATCATAGAGTGATGCTGAATTATCCTACGAGTATTTCAGTCACGTTCAAGTGTTTTGATGTCAGAGAGATAAAAAAGTAGTACGTAAGTTTCATTCTTGTATATTTCTTGCGGAACTCTTATTTTGACCCCAAGACAGAAAATGTTCTCTACTCTGCCATATTGAAAGTTTACGTCTTTTCCCAATTCAGAAACTTGTATTAGGTAGGCGTTTGATTACACTGTCTGTCGTGACTCTTACCTGTGATCAGAAGAAATGCTGAAGCTGTTAGTTTAACGTTATTTCTCAGCTATATATGTTAATTTGAGCGATCATGGAGTAAAGACAATTACTTGTCACTTTAAAAAACTCACACACTGACTAACACAGTTTGTCAATGTCAGCTCAACTCGCTCTTAGTAGAGGTAGACCAATATATCGTTTTTTACCGATTAATCGATGCCGATAATTGCTTTTTGGAACTATCGGTTATCGTCAAAATCTATGCCGATAGCTGCTGATTGTTTGTGTTAGAGTTTTTTCTCTGTGTTTCTCTACAGTTAGAACGACTTGATTCTACAGTGTAACAGCAGCCTCATTGATGTCTCATGGGGATTTGTTGTTTAAAGGGTAACTAAACCCTAAACCAACTTTTTTTAGTTAATGATCTGTAAGCATGGGGCTTTATTAGTACTGGTCATTGATTCAAGTAATTTTTTTGACATTTGTGTATAAAGTGTTTTAATTCTACAATATATGGTGTAAAAACGTCTGAGTGATGCCCTCTTCAGGTTGAACGGTGGCTACTACAGTTGAATTTTCCTATTGGCTGTTGCGGTACTTCGTGACGTAAGCGGTGACAGCTGACGTAAACAGGTTCCAGCTCACCACGCCAGATTCATGTACATGCCGTCTTGCGACCGTGTGAGGAATAATAATAACATAGAGTCTGACAGCAGCTGTCAATTAATCCGTCACTACGAGTCTCAGGTGCCCCCGCTCAGCCCCGTACTCGGTTCGTTCCCTCTATCCCCGCCGGGGTCTGCCCACTTTTCCTGCATTTTCAAATATTTCTAGTGGGTGGAGTCAGACTCTGAGCAGGTGTTTAGTTACCCTTTAAATGTTTTATCACTGACAATATTCATCCATATTTTTATATTCACTTCAGTGCATTTTTTTAAATTAGATAATCATGTGTTCTAAATTGATATATACACATATATATATATATATATATATATATGTGTGTGTGTGTGTGTATATAAGGTTGCACCTGTCCCATAAAATATGAGATCATCCCGTATTTAAAGATAAAATTATTCATCCCTTATCGAATCAATACAGGACGTGATTTGTCCTGTATTTAAGCTGGTCTGATGGTGTCACAGTGAAAGCATTACAGATCGCTAATTTAACATTGATATAAGTTGGAAAATGTGCCTATTGTGGGTAAAGGATTGTCTGAAAAGTCCACAAATGGTGTTAAAACTGTGGATTTTTTTCTATATAAATGTTCAATACGATCAAACAATGTATAAATACAATCACTGAATCAAAGGTGAAAGAAGAAAAAAATATGTATAAACCAACCAAAATATATACATAAATAAGATAAAGGAGACAAATAATCGAAAAGATAAAAATAAATGTATTTTAAAATACAAAAAAAATTTATTTTATTACAAGTCAGGGGTCAAGAAAGTTCTAATTTCAGCATAAAAGAAAGGTTATACAATTTTATTAATGACACATATTAACTCTTAATGCATTTATTGCTAAAACTGTGGAGGACGTGGTTAGGGGCTGTGGTCTCCCCCTCATTTAAGTGTCCCTTATTTTAAAACTTCAAAGTGGCAACCCTATACTTACACACACAGATCAGCCACAAGCCATGTTGATGAGAGTGGTCAACAGAGAATGGCCATACTGGTTCAAACTGACAAAGTCTATGGTAAGAAGAATATAATCTCTAAATGTCATTTTGAGATTCAGGTTGGTGCTGTTTTGGAGGCACAAGGGGGACCTACACAATATTAGGCAGGTGGATTTAATGTTGTGGCTGATCGTGTACATACAGTATATACATACACAAACACAAAATTTCTCTCTCCGTCCGGGAGAGAAAAGCGGTAAGGGCGCTTACACCTGAGCTAAATTAAGCCTAACACCTGTGTCTAATTGCAGTAGCGTGAGGAGAGCGTATAAAAAGCAGCAGCCACAGAGCATCGAGAGGGAGAGCCCGACACCAAGGCCAAGAATCAATTGTAATGTCATTTGATGAAGCTGTTAAAATATACATTAAAAGAAACCTTACCCTTGAAGCTGACGCTGTTTCCGACCCTTCCTTAGTGGAAAACCTTTACACTGGTGCCGAAACCCGGGAAAAGAAGCAACATTTTTTTTCCAAGCTATGGAAAAGAATCGCCCCATAGAGTCCTCCCAGCTGGCGGAAGTCCTCCAGTCCCTCGCTACACTCCATCAGAGCCACCAACAATCCCTGCTTGAGCTCCGGCAGGACCAGGATCGTCGGTTCTTCGAGATCATGCGGGCTCAAGCAGAGGACCGGCTCACCATCCGGAGCCGCCTCAGCCAGGAGGCCGCTCCAGCCACAGCCGCGACCCCGGACACCCGCGCCACACTGCCCCCGCCCGCGTTACAGAAGATGGGGGCCGCCAGATGATCCAGAGGTGTTCCTTGACTTATTTGAAAGTACGGCGGAAATTTGGGGTTGGCCACAAGACCAGTGGGCAGCCCGCCTAGTCCCTCTCTTGTCCGGGGAAGCACAACTCGTGGCGCAACAACTGCTGGCAACAAACCTCCTGGCCTATACAGACTTGAGGAAAGCCATCCTGCAACAAGTTGGTTGGAGCCCGGAAGAAAACCGACCGGCCGTTTGCGTTTGCCCAGCGGCTCCGTGATGCCTGTCGGAGGTGGCTGCTTGCGGGGGACCGCGACGTCGAGGGACTTGTTGATCAGGTGGTACTGGAGCAGTTTGTTCAGCGCTTGCCCAGGAGAACGGCGGAGTGGGTCCAGTGCCACCGCCCGGCGTCGCTGGAGGAAGCCGTTTGTCTTGCGGAGGACCACATGGCGGCTATACCGAGAGCGGATGAGCTCTCTCTCTCTCTCTCCCCTTCCCCTGTGTCTTCCCCTGTTTTTTCACCTGTGCCCTCCCGCTCTGCTCTCTCCCCAGGGCCCGTTCCTGCCCCGCGCAGGCGTGGAGGATACCCGAGACCAACTTCCCGGCCTTGGGAGAACCCGCCTACCCCTTCCCTGTCCTTCAGCCGCTCTCCTCCTCAGGTGGGGGCGCCTGTCAGCACAGGTGCGGCCGTGGCTCCTGGGCCGGCCTGCTGGAGGTGCGGAGACCCGGACCACTTCCGGGATCAGTGTCCGCTGATGGAGGTGGGGACGGTGGTGCGGGTCTCCGATGTCCCGCAGGCTGCCCCCGATCGGGCTGGAGCGTACCGGATTCCGGTAAGGATCCAGGGGGGTACTTACCAAGCATTGTTGGATACAAGCTGTAACCAGACCACCATCCACCAATGCTTGGTTCAACCCGGGGCTTTGGGCTCAGCTAAACGGGTGAGGGTGAGGTGTGTGCATGGGGATGTTCACAATTATCCCATGGTGACTTTGGCGATCAAATACCGGGGAGGAAAACATAGTGTGGAGGCAGCGGTTAGTTCCCGCCTCACCCGTCCGCTAATCTTGGGTACTGATTGGCTGAATTTTAGAAATGTATTAGAGGGAATTTGTGTGGATGGGTCCTGCATGAAAGTGAAGTGATGTGTGATGTGCGATGCTTTGGCAGGGGAGGCGGAGCCGGGGCCATCCTCAGCTGCTCCGAATGACGAGGGAAGGGGCGAGGTTCTCTCAGGGAATTCCCGGAGGGGGACTTCCCCTTGGAGCAGTCGCGGGATGAAACCCTTAAGCACGCTTTTGACCAAGTGAGAGTAATCGATGGTCAACAACTCCGGCCGGGCGTCGCCATTTCATATCCGTATTTTACGGTTATTAAAGGTTATACAGAGTGACGCAGGACGCTCAAACAAAGGAGGAGGTGACACAATTTTTGATTCCACGGAGCCGCCAGGAAATGATTTTCCAGGTGGCTCACTATAATCCTATGGCCAGTCACCTAGGGGAAAGGAAGACACTTCTCCGTCTAATAGCCCGTTTCTATTGGCCGGGCATTGGTGGCAACGTCCGCAGGTGGTGTTTGCCATCCCAAAAGCGCCTTTGCGCCCCCTTCCATTGATTGAGGTCCCCTTCGAGAGAATTGGAATGGACCTCGTCGGGCCATTAGAACGGACGGCACGCAGACCTCGCTTCGTGTTAGTCCTGGTGGATTACGCAACGCGATATCTGGAACCAGTGCCTCTGAGCAACATCTCAGCACGTAGTGTTGCCGGGGCACTCTTCAAGATAATCTCTCGGGTGGGGGTTCTGAAAGAAATCCTCACCGACCAAGGCACTACTTTTATGTCACGAACACTTTGCGAACTTTACGAACTATTGGGCATTAAGTCGATTCGCACTAGCGTGTACCATCCTCAGACAGATGGACTGGTGGAACGATTTAATAAAACGCTCAAAAATATGATTCGTAAATTTGTGCACGAAGATGCTAGGAATTGGGATAAGTGGCTTGACCCCCTGTTATTCGCAGTACGAGAGGTTCCGCAAGCCTCCACGGGGTTTTCCCCATTTGAGCTGCTGTACGGGCGACGCCCACGCGGGGTGCTCGACGTCATCCGTGAAGCTTGGGAGGAGGGACCTTCTAATAGTAAAAAATGAAATTCAATATGTTCTTGATCTTCGAGCAAAACTCCACACACTGGGGCAATTAACACAGGAGAATTTGCTCCAGGCTCAAGAACGCCAACGCCAGCTGTATGACAGGGGCGCTCAGCTAAGGGAATTTGCACCGGGAGATAAGGTGCTTGTATTACTCCCAACATCGAGCTCGAAATTGCTCGCCAAGTGGCAAGGACCCTTTGAGGTCACACGACGAGTAGGGGATCTCGATTATGAGGTTAAACGTACCGATAGAGGGGGCGCGCGTCAAATATATCACCTCAACCTCCTGAAATTATGGAGAGAAGAGGCGGCCTCTGTGACGTTGGCAATGGTAGTTCCGGAGAGGGCGGAGCTCGGACCGGAGGTAAACAAATCCTGCAATCCTAACACCCCGTTTCCTTGTGGAGACCACCTCTCACCGCGCCAACTCGCAGAGGTTTCCGAACTACAAAAGGAATTTGCAGACGTGTTTTCTCCTCTACCGGGCCGCACAAACATCATACAACACCACATCGAGACCGAGCCGGGCGTGGTGGTACGTTGCCGCCCCTATCGCTTGCCAGAACATAAAAAGTAAATGGTTCGGGAAGAATTGGATGCGATGCTTGAGATGGGAGTAATAGAAGAATCCCACAGCGATTGGTCCAGCCCGGTCATCCTTGTTCCCAAGAGCGACGGGTCTGTACATTTCTGTGTGGATTATAGAAAAGTCAACGCGGTGTCTAAATTTGACGCGTACCCAATGCCCCATGTTGATGAACTGCTCGATCGGTTAGGTACTGCTCGGTTTTATTCGACCTTAGATCTAACGAAGGGTTATTGGCAGATCCCCTTGACACCAATATCCCGTGAAAAAACGGCCTTCACCACGCCGTTTGGATTACACCAATTCGTGACGCTTCCTTTCGGTTTGTTCGGGGCACCAGCCACGTTTCAGCGTCTCATGGATAGGATCCTCAGACCGCACACTGCTTACGCCGCTGCCTATCTAGACGATATCATCATTTATAGCAACGATTGGCAGCGGCACATGCAACATCTGAGGGCCGTCCTGAGATCGCTGCGGCGGGCGGGGCTCACGGCAAACCCGAAAAAGTGCGTGGTTGGGCGTGTGGAGGTACGGTATCTGGGGTTCCACTTGGGTCATGGCCAGGTGCGTCCGCAAATTGACAAGACCGCGGCGATTGCGACTTCCCCTAGACCCAAGACCAAAAGCGTATAAAAAGCAGCAGCCACAGAGCATCGAGAAGGAGAGCCCGACACCAAGGCCAAGAATCAATTGTAATGTCATTTGATGAAGCTGTTAAAATATACATTAAAAGAAACCTTACCCTTGAAGCTGACGCTGTTTCCGACCCTTCCTTAGTGGAAAACTTTTACAGACTGTCAAATTTTTTTTTATGAAAATAATAACATGATGTTTACGATTAATTAATCATGATTAATCGCATTTAATCGCATATACAAATGTTTGCTGAGAAAGCCCCTCATATAACAATAATTCAATATATAATGATGAAATAAATATATATCATAGTTATCTTTAAATATAAAAAATTATATCAGTTCGAGATTCATTATGAGGACTTGTTTAAGGACCTGTCAATTTCGACAAGCGTCAGACATGCTTGTGTAGCATCTCGGGTGCGTTGCTTCATAAACATAATATTTTTAGGTCACTGTGTCAAGTTAAATATAGTTTAATACTTAGAACACATCTTGATATCCCTTAGTTCGAATTTGTGCTCCATCAAATGTTTTGAATGCAAGAACATAACGAATGTCTGTTTTGTGCTGTCTGGTTGTTTTCTTCACTGTATAAATTGCCACACAGCTGAAATTTCAATTACTGCCCTCTGGAGTAAACAGGTGGCATTGCATTTCTCAGGAATCTTCCTTATTACAATCCGGGAGCATTGCACTTAATTGTGTTAATTTTTTAACACGTTATTTTCAATAAAATTAATCGCACTGAATTAACGCATTAAATTGACAGCTCTAATATATATTTAAGCAATATCACACGAGCAAGAGTGCGATATGGCCCTACATCAGCACTGCTGTGATTCCGCCGCAGGCCGAGTGCCATAGGTACTTACAGCAGTGCTGATGTAGGGCCATATAGCATGATTGCGAGTGTGATATTGCTTATATACAACAGTTCAATGAACAAGTAAATAAAAAAAAAATAGGAAAAAATGAGTACGGTCTTAAAAATGCATTTGTGCATGGAACTACTTTCTTGCGTGACGAATCATAATCTGCGTCGCTGGTTCAAAACAAATTATGCATCCAAACTTCCTTTAGTAATTCTTAAAGTTCACTTCAGAAATAGTATCATGGCTTGTGCTGTTTGTAACAAGTCATTGGATAAACAAGGATAGACAGCTGGATGTGTGTGTGTGTGTGTGTGTGTGTGTGTGTGTGTGTGTGTGTGTGTGTGTGTGTGTGTGTGTGTGTGTGTGTGTGTGTGTGTTTGTGTGTGTGTGTGTGTGTGTAAGAGAGAGTGAGAGATGCAACAGATCAGATGCAGGTGTTACTGGGGGAGGACTATCATGCATCAGTTGCAGCTAAATACATTTTTGAGATGCACACCATCAGAAACCAATCACTGCCTTAATGTACTTCAGTCACAGTACTTTTATTTTCTTATGTTCATAATGTCCTTAATGTCCTTTAACATTCATAATGTTAAATGCTTATTTTATTTTATATTGTATAGTGTATATTGCTATTATAGTTTATTTTATTCATTACCTGGCACCTTATTTTAATTCTATCTTTATGGTTATTTGTTACTATTTTATTATTATTATTTGTCTTGTCATTATCTGTTTTGTGCTTTAGCAATATGTATGTAAACACAATCATGCCAATAAATACTTAAATTGAAATTGAATTTGAGAGAGAGAGAGAGAGAGAGAGAGAGAGAGAGAGAGATGGAGCTTGTGCAATCACCTGTTGCCACACCCAATCAGAGATGCTGTCAGCGTTCTCAATGGAAAATAGATGTCCAAGCCAGGTTATTCTTCTCTATTTCGCGGTAGCCGGTGCGCAAGAGTCATTCACTATAGAAACAGCGACGTCCTCCGCCATTTTAAACAGTATGTATCCAATGTGGAACCGCTGATAAAAGGTAAGCACTTGAGTTCTGTAATAAATCAGTCTGTTGTGTCTCTCAGCATGAGCCTTAATCCTGAAGTTGTCCTTTTAAAGCCATTTAAAGCTATTTCCTAGCTTTTGTAATGTATTAATAATACAAGTGATCACGGAGCACAGTTCTAGGTAAACAATGACTAACGATTGCCCTTACGTCACCAACTGGCTCATATTACACACAAAAATTATCTTTTGCCACCACCTGCTGGCTAACATATGTCATTTAAAAAATAAAGCCATTAACTCCTATAAGATACACTTTAGTTTAGAACAGCATGAACATAGAGTGATACACACACAAAGAAACGTCCCAGTGCTAATATACATACATATATACATTACTGGTCAAAACACTTGAATGAAATGTTTCTCATGATCTTAAAAATCTTTTGATCGGAAGGCGTAAATGTTTTAAATTTGTTTATTAGTCAAAAATATAATTGTGCCACCATATTAATTTATTTCATTATAAAACTACAATTTATTTTACTTTTTTGTTTTTTTAAATTGATGACTTGGACCAAATGATAAAGAAAAGAAGCCAATAAATGCCCAACATAGATGGGAACTCCTTCAATACTGTTTAAAATACATCTCAGGGTGATACCTCAAGAAGTTGGTTGAGAAAATGTCAAGAGTCTGCTAATGTCAGCAAATTCTATGGAAAGGGTGACTACTTTGAAGATGCTAAAATATAACACAGTTTTGATTTATTTTTGATTTTGTTTAGTCACAACATAATTCCCATAGTTCCATTTGTTATTCCATAGGTTTGATGACTTTACTATTATTCTAAAATGTGATTTTTTTTTTTTATAAAGAACAAGTGTTCCAAAACTTTTGACCGGTAGTATATATATAGTATATATATTATATAAGATATAAAAAGTTTCATTTGGTAAATGCTTAAATAATAAAATATAGAGCATTGTAGCGGAGGCAAGTCTCTATTTCAAAATACGAGACCCCGGTGAATTTTGGGATTGTTTATAGTTAAAAGTCTCTGGTTATGCACCACATCTTAATTTTTTCATAGTAAGGAAAGACGATAAAAAAGGGAAATTTTTTCTAACATTCTATAAATCAACTGTAAAAACCATCAGCCAATTAATCGGTTATCGGTCTTTCCACCACCTTAGTTATCAGTATCGGCAAAATCTACCATCAATCAACCTCTAGCTCATAACACACAAGATGTTTTTTGTCACCTCCTGCTGGGTCAGATCTTTAATGTCAAAGGGATGAAGGACAATTCACACATCTAGCTGCTCTTACACGCTTGGAACGCCACGAATAGGCCTACAAGCGGAGTGAAATAAACAGTAAAGTGACCCAGTGCTGATGGTGTGAGCTATCTGCACTCTTTGAACACCTCTCATCCAATCAGATTCGAGGGCCAGAACTAACTGTTGCATAAATATAACTTTTGATTCAAGTGATTTGGTGATTATAAGAATAGAAACAATATATTTTAAGTTTACTGCAAAATATTCCTATATATACAAATATATATGTAGTTTGAGATTGTAGAAATACATTTGCATCATTAACAGTGTGTCATGGAATTGGGTGGTTGCTGCTGGACTTGGTTGATGAAATTTGTTGGCTGTGGTTCTCTGATTGGTGGATCTTTCTCTACTGGACCATGGTTAGGGTAGTTGTTCACCAGGAGTTCCAAAATACAATGCAATTTTAAAAAAATGATGTTGAAATAACACATACTGATGGTTCCAACTAAAGCATATACCTTCGATGAACAACCTCAGAGCTCACGTTAGGTCTGTCTTTAAAGGTTTATAAGTTATCCAGATTGTTGCAGTCTATGTTGTTCACTAAAAATCTGTTGAAATGCTGTCCTTCTTTTCTGTGATACCTTGTCTTGTTTTTAGATTTGTATAATAACTTGTAGCAGTTTCTAAAACAATAAATAAATTAATAGATCGCTTTTTTTCACTGTACTGTTACCTTGAGCAGTGTGTCTGCACTCTGCAGCTATTTTAGCAGAAAAATCCATTCGTGCACATCACACACCAACGCTTAACTTCTCAAACAACACAAAAAACATTTTAAACACATATTTGTAGTGCTAATGGTTATTTTTCCCCACACATTTCCATGTCAGGTAAGCTTAATCAAAATGCTGCATCTTATCACAGAAATGTTACACTCTTTTTCAGAGTTCTGTTTATGTGGATGATAATTAATGCATAAAACAAAGTAAAAGTTACAGTATATGATAATATAATGTCAGGAGTTTTGTACAAGTGGATTTTGTTAAAAGCTCTGACTGCATTAACATTAAGTTCCCCTTCTGTCGCTCTCTCCACGTTGTGTCAGAGAAGCGACACTAGGGGTCTCTCTTGAGCGCCGATATTCACCTCTGAACTATGAAAAAAGGCCAATGAGAGTTGGCAACCAGTATTTGCATGTCCCGCCCCCGGACATATGGGTATTTAAGCGGCGCAAATACGGGAGTTCATTCAGAAAATTTCTTCGGAGCCGATGGTCGTGTCTGCAACTGCTGCATACTACACACCGAGTTCCTGTCATCCCTCTGCTGCATAACTGTTGGATTCCATGGCGCACAACAGCGGCTTTCTCCTGTTTGCACGGCTGTGTATTCCTGCCCCTGGGCGCATCGACAGTGCAGATTTAAAAACTCTCACGAGTTTTTTCCCTAAAAGAGTGATTTTATTTAAAAGAGTAATTTCCTCTAAAAGAGCAAAACACAGCGGCGTTGAATGTCCTTTTAAGGACGCGTGTTTATAAAGATGCCCTTCCGCCCCTGTGTTGTTTCTGGATGCGGTAGAGTGCTCTCCGCTTCCAACGGCCACAGGCGCTGTCTCGTGTGTCTGGGTAGCGATCACACCGAGGCTGCGTTTGTGGATGGTTCATGACATGACCATGACAACGTTGTGGTCGCGGCTTGCTTACAACCGTGAGCAAGCCACTCCAGCCGCCCCCCGTATTGCTCCTTCTTCCCACGGGATTGAGGACGATGCGGCTGGCGATGGAGGCGATTTGGGGATGGCTGCGGGTGCAGCTCCGCCGGGTACGCCTCCTCGGACCACCCGCGCCCCAGCACGCTCGTTGATTCCCGTCCGTGCTCGAGGCGGCGGCGACTCGCCTCACAGCCAGTCAGCCGATCCTCTTGCGATGGAAGCCGATGAGCTCGCCGCGACATCGAAGGGTGCGGCATCTGATGCAGAGGACTCCGCTGGGCTGCCGCCTTCGGGCTTGCACGCCCAGGCTGAGGCTGACGCACAGATGTCCAACATGCTTTCCCGGGCAGCCAACAGCGTGGGCTTGGATTGGAACCCTCCATCCTCCCCACAGCCATCACAGCTGGATGACTGGTTCCTGGAGTCTGCGCGCTGCTCACAGCCTCGCCCCCCCGTTTCCGTTTTTCCCGGAAGTGCATGAGGAGCTGACGTCTTCGTGGAGAGCACCCCTCTCCACTTGTCACACCGCCACAGGCTCGTCCGCCCTCGCCACCCTCGACGCGGCGATTCCCCAGGTGGATAGGGCGGTTGCGATCCATCTATGCCCCGGTACCCCTACCACCTGGCGAGGTCGCCCCGTACTCCCTTCCCGGACCTGTAGAGCAACCTCCTCGCTGACAGCGAAGGCCTACAGCGCCACCGGACACGCCGCTTCCGCCCTGCATGCCATGGCTCTCCTGCAGGTCCACCAAGCCAAGGCACTTCGCAACATGCACGGGGGTGGCCCTGATCCCGACACGCTGTAGGAACTGCGCTCAGCGACCGACCTCGCCCTGAGAGCGACGAAGGTCACAACGCAAGCGCTCGGGCAGGCGATGGCCACGCTAGTGGTCCAGGAACGTCAACTGTGGCTGAACATGGTCGAGATGCGTGAAGCCGACAAGACTCGCTTCCTCAACGCCCCTGTCTCCCAGTTCGGCATCTTCGGCGACACCGTCGAGGAATTTGCCCAGCAGTTCTCCACGGTAAAGAAGCAGACAGAGGCCATCTCTCACATCATGCCTCGCCGCAAGCCTGCCGCCACGGCCCATGCCCCGTCTGCTCGTCGAGGGCGTCCTCCCGCGGCCAGAAGACAAGCTCCTGCTCCGCCTCAACCCGGGCCCAGCTCTCAGCCCCAGCGTCGAATAAACCGCGGGAAGCGCACGCCCCCTGTCTCACGGATCCCCTCGAGGACCCAGAAGGCTCCCAGGCGCTTCTGAGACAACGCACCCAGAGTCCAAGAAGTTAGCTCCGGAGGTGGTAAGACCGCTCCGTCCCCCGGTGGAGGGCCGGGAGGAGAATCCTTTGTTTTTTCATTTGCCGCACCCCTTAACGGGGGCTGCGGTACCCAAATTCTCAATAAAAGAGCTATTTCCTTTGTCTCTGGGGCATATGGCCCGCAAATGCCGTTCTCACGGCACTCTGCTTTCAGGCCTCAACAGCCCCGGCTCCATGGACGCGGTGTCCCCGCCTTCAGCCCCACGACTGTTCCCCGGCCGGCCGGTTCAGACGAGTCCAGAGGACGCCAGCATCAGACCTCCTCCTCAGTCATGAACCCGCCCCCTGCCGGGTGCGCGGAGCAAGGTAAGTGCTTTGAGTTTATTCTCAGCACCAGAGCTTCGGGACACCACGTTGCCTCCCGACGCCACGTTACCTGTTCCACACCGCTGCGAAGCCCCGCCGGGTACGTCCAAAAAACCCGTCCCTTTGGTGCCCTTAGCACGGAGTTTAGAGGCGTGGCTTTCACTGCCCAACCCGTCACGCTGGCTGCACCGGACCATTCGACTCGGTTACGCAATTCAGTTTGCCAGGTCTCCGCCCCCCTTCGTGGGCGTACATTTTTCCGCAGTACAAGGCCAACATGCCCATTCCCTGCGCGAAGAAATCGCCTCCCTTCTATTAAAGGACGCGATAGAGCCTGTCCCTCCAACCGAAACGAAGAAGGGTTTCTACAGCCCTTACTTTGTTGTACCCAAGGAAGGCGGCGGCTTACGACCGATCTTGGACCTGCGAGTTTTCAATCGGACCTTGTCCAAACTCCCGTTCAAAATGCTCACCTAGAAACAAATTCTATCTGGCGTCCGGCATCTAGATTGGTTTGCAGCGGTAGACCTGAAGGACGCGTACTTCCACGTCTCAATTTGCCCTAGACATCGACCCTTCCTACGGTTCGCGTTCGACGGTCAGGCATATCAGTACAAAGTCCTCCCCTTCGGCCTGTCTCTGTCCCCTCGCGTCTTCACGAAAGTCGCAGAGGCAGCTCTTGCCCTGCTCCGAGTAGCCGGTATATGCATACTCAATTACCTCGACGACTGGCTCATACTGGCTCACTCTCGAGAGTTACTATGCGCACACAGAGACCAGGTGCTCAGGCACCTCAGCCGTTTGGGGCTTCAGGTCAACTGGGAAAAGAGCAAGCGCTCCCCGGTCCAGAGCATCTCTTTTCTCGGTCTGGAGTTAGACTCAGTCTCAATGACAGCACGTCTCTCCAACGAGCGTGCTCAGTCAGTGCTGAAATGCCTCGCTTCCTTCAAGCCAGGCGCCGTGGTCCCGCTAAAACGTTTCCAACAGCTCCTGGGGCATATGGAATCCTCCGCGGCGGCCGCGCCGCTGGGATTGATGCATATGAGACCACTTCAGCACTGGCTCCGGACTCGAGTCCCGAGACGAGCATGGCACCGCGGCACGCACAACGTAAAAGTTACCTCTGCCTGTCGCCAGACCTTCAAACCCTGGACAGACCTTTGCTTTCTAAGGGCTGGAGTACCCTTGCAGCAGGTGTCCCGACGCGTTCTGGTCACGACCGACGCCTCCAAATTGGGTTGGGGCACCGTGTGCAATGGGCGAGCAGCCGCAGGCCGGTGGAACCGAGGCCCGCTGCGCTGGCACATCAACTGCATAGAGCTGCTGGCTGTTTTTCTGGCCCTGCAGAAGTTTCTTCCATTAATTCGGCACAAACACGTCTTAGTCAGGACAGACAGCACCACGGTCGTAGCCTATATAACCTGCCAAGGCGGAGTACGCTCCCTCCACATGTCACTGCTCGCCCGTCGTCTCCTCCTATGGAGTCAGCAGCGACTGGAGTCACTGCGCGCCACTCACATCCCCGGCAACCTCAATGTGATGGCGGACGCGCTGTCAAGACAAAGCTTGCCTGGCGGAGAGTGGAGACTCCACCCCCAGTCGGTCCAGCTGATTTGGGACCAGTTCGGCAAGGCCCAGGCAGACCTGTTTGCCTCCCAAGAAACCTCCCACTGCCCGCTCTGGTATGCCCGGACAGAGGCTTCCCTTGGGGCAGATGCGCTGGCACACAGCTGGCCCACGGGGCTGCGCAAGTCCCCCAGTGAGCCTTCTTGCACAGGTGCTATGCAAGGTCAGGGAGGACGAGGAGCAAGTCACTCTGGTAGCCCCCTACTGGCCTACCCGGACTTGGTTTTCGGACCTCACACTCCTCACGACAGCCCCTCCCTGGCGAATTCCCCTGAGGAAGGACCTTCTTTCTCAGGGACGGGGCATGCTCTGGCACCCGCACCCAGACCTCTGGAACCTCCACGTCTGGCCCCTGGACGGGATGCAGAAGATCTAGCCGGTCTACCATCTGCTGTCATAGATATAATCAATCAAGCCAGACCCCCCTCTACCAGGCATCTTTACGCCCTAAAGTGGCGTCTGTTCGCGGACTGGTGTTCTTCCCGAGCCGAAGACCCGCAGAAGTGTGCAGTTAGGTCAGTGCTCGTGTTTCTTCAGGAGAGGCTGGAGAGGAGGCTGTCCCCCTCCACCCTCAAGGTGGATGTCGCCGCTATCGCGGCCCACCACAACACGGTAGACAGAAAGTCTCTTGGTAAGCACGACTTAATCGTCAGGTTCCTAAAAGGTGCCTGGAGGATAGCTCCCTCCCGGCCTAACCTGTTCCCCTCCTGGGATCTCTCGGTCGTCCTTACGGGATTCCAGAGACCCCCCTTCGAGCCGCTTGACTCAGTTGGACTCAGGGCCCTCTCTCTCAAGACCGCCCTGCTGATCGCGCTCGCTTCCATCAAGAGGGTCGGGGACCTGCATGCGTTCTCTGTTAGCGACACTTGCCTGGAGGTCCGGCAGACACGTTCGTGATCCTAAGACCGCGACCGGGCTATGTTCCCAAGGTTCCTACCACACCCTTCAGGGATCAGGTAGTGAACCTGCAAGCGCTGCCCCGGGAGGAGGCAGATCCAGCCCTTTCACTGCTGTGTCCAGTACCTGCCTTACATATCTACCTGGACCGCACACAGAGCACTAGACGCTCTGAGCAGCTCTTCGTCTGCTTTGGGGGACAGCAGAAAGGGAATGCTGTCTCCAGGCAGAGACTCACCCACTGGGTTGTCGACGCCATTTCCCTGGCTTATCACACCCAGGCCGTGCCCCCCCTTTGCGGGTCCGAGCCCACTCCACCAGGAGTGTTGCGTCCTCATGGGCACTGGCTAGGGGCACTGTCCTAGCAGACATTTGTAGAGCAGCGGGCTGAGCAACACCGAACACTTTCGCGAGATTCTACAATCTCCGAGTTGAGTCAGTATCGTCCCGTGTTCTCTCAGGTACCGAGCCCGTAGAAGTCAGTGGCACGCCCACGATCTGACCGGGTGAATCGCTTGCATCTAGCGCCCTTCCCCCTAACCAGGGGAAACAGTGCGCCTTCATTCCCAGGAGATCTCAGGTTTGGGACACTGGTTGATTCCTCCCTAGCCCTCGTGGGTCGCAGTTCAGTGGAGGAACTCGCCGACCCAAGCCACTGCGGGTACCGCAAGCTACCCTGCACTGGTATAGGTGCTCCACAGGTAAGGCCTCCTTTGGACTCCCCCTGTGTGTAATGCCACGGATCTGTCCCCTCTGGCGAGTGGACTCCCGTACTTCCCTTAGGCAGTCACGGCTGCCTCGGTTGCCGTGCTGTATGTTCCCCCCTCTATAGGCTGGATCCACCACCGCACCGACTTTTCCACATAGGCCCTAAGTCAGGCCTCTGATGGTTTTGCCACTTAAACTTGCCTCCCCTCTCGGGTAGGCGTGGCCTCCGCAGGGTCTTCTCCGACCTGAATAAGGGCTAAGACCCCCTTCCCTCAATGCATGTAAGGGCCCCGGCCTAAGTTGCTCTATGCGAGAAACATAGAGAGAAAAGAGGCCCGGCCAGGCTTGGCCCGTTCCCAGGTTGGCGGCCAGCAACTTGTTCCCCCCTCCAGGGTAACGATAAGGAATCCTGATGGCTTAAATGGGGCATTGGGGAAGGGTACGTGCAGCCCGATACAGTTGGTCGTCCTGCACATAAGAATACCTGCTCGCTCCTGTATCAGCAGTTCACGTACACGGGTCAGCGCGTGGCGCTTTTATAAGTGGATCCCTAGTGTCGCTTCTCTGACACAACGTGGAGAGAGCGACAGAAGGGGAACGTCTAGGTTACGTATGTAACCTCCGTTCCCTGATGGAGGGAACGAGACGTTGTGTCTCCCCTGCCACGTCGCTGAGCCGAGCCACTGTTGTGGCCGGACCATTTCCGGCTCCTCAGAAAAATCCTGAATGAACTCCCGTATTTGTGCCGCTTAAATACCCGTATGTCCGGGGGTGGGACATGCTAATACTGGTTGCCAACTCTAATTGGCCTTTTTCATAGTTCAGAGGTGAATATCGGCGCTCAAGAGAGACCCCTAGTGTCGCTTCTCTGACACAAGGTCTCGTTCCCTCCATCAGGGAACGGAGGTTACATACGTAACCTAGACGATAATTTACCTGTAAACACAGCTGTTTCGTGCTGAATGCACAGCAGAGTAATGGCATCTCTGGGCACTTTTCATTACATACCAACCAGATGATGGCATTTATCAATAAATCCGATGTTTAAAAACCGATGACTGTCTATACAAGTGTAAATATCGGAAAAACAAATGTAAATTGTAACATTGTATGTGCCTCACTATAACCTTGATTTTGAAACCTTGGGATGAGTCAAAATAATTTTGGTGGTAATCAGCATTATGCCACAAATGCTGTCAGTTGAGCTTAACTTGTATTGAAAACAGAATATTCCTTTAAACTTTTCTGACATTGATTTCCTTCCTTCAAAGCCCTTGCACTTGTAACAGTAATAAAGAAGGGTTTTACAAACAAGTTACTTTAACCATGTACATAACACTTTGTGCACATTCACAGAGGTCACAAATAATAAATAAAATAGTTTAGTTCTGTCCTTCAGGTTTCCTTTCCATTTCTACTGCAGGGGAGCAATCTATTCTATATCCACCACATACTGCCCTCAAATGGAAGCATGAAATGGTGAGGCTCTTAAACCCCCACACTATAAGCTATAGTAGCACAGTCCTGAAAATGATCCAAATGAGATAATTCATGTCTGTTTGCTCTAAATGGGAAAGCATCGTTTTCTAATAGAATCATATTTCACCCAGACTAAAAGCTTCCTCAGGAACAATTAAAGATAACGAATGAACATTGCCTTATTCAAACTGATCCCTCCACATATGCACCCATAACTCTAGACCAATTGTAAAATTGCCTTTTCGTGAATGTGCTGCTACATTTAATATGATGGTACTGTCTCTTTCATTAATCAATCGCTAATGAGATTGAAGCCTTACTGTTGACCACGGCTAAGTCCTGCTTACTCAGGTTGTGGTAGTCATTTTTGCAGAGAAAGGATTTTCTTTTCAATGGCTAAAGCATCAAGTAAAAGTCCGAAGTATAAAAGTATGAATACAAACTCACGTTGGCAACAAAACGTTTCACAATACAATGTGAGGTCATGTTTAATCCTAAACATATTGCTTAATTTTTTTAATAATAATTCCACTAAACTTTTGAGCTACTACTCTTTCTAGTAGTTTCTTATATTGCTAATATAGTGTCAATATAGGTAAAACTGGTCAAATGTGTAGTTCACCCAAAAAATAAAAATGTATTCTGTCATAATTTACTTACACTCATGTTATTCCAAACCCATATGATTTTCTATTTCTTATGGAACACAAAAGGAGATTTTCAGCAATATTTTAGTCTTAGTCTTAACATCAATGGCCAATAATTAGGGATGTCACAAAATATAAATCGATTATTGATCGGCACATTATTTTATCAATATAATGTAGTTTTTGAGGCATAGATAAATACAAATTTGCCAACATTTAAATTAGTATAATAATTTGCATGCTTTCCAATTCACTCAATTGGCCTTCTGTTTAATAGTTTGGCATAACAGGAGACCATAAGAGGGTGATATAACATTTACTGAAGCAGCAGGAACGATGTATCAGAACCCATTACTCTCGAGATGATAGGTAAAGAAACACATTTTCAAATACACATAGAATTTCAAATGTTTTCCTTCATGCAAAATAAGGGCTTGTAGGTTTTATCAGAGAGCCTTAACATAACACGAGAGAGTTAAGAATTAAGGACAGAAATACAGTATACATTATTACTATTGAATAATGTAATAGAATTGGTGGTGTTGTCTGGGTTTTATAAATTATTTAACATATAAAATATTACTTTTCATGTAATTCTATCCCTGTGCAATCATTTTGAATGAAAAATTCAATATTTTTAAAAGCCTTGAAAGTAATCATACAGCCCCATTTTATTAAGTTAAATAGCAATAATTTACTGTTTAAGGTGTAGGCCTATTTGTCATAAGCATAGGTACACCTTAAGAAGTATGACGATTTGTATGACAATCCCAGCGGAACGCTGATTATGCCAATTATTAGCGTGCTAGCAGCACCTGTTCTCCACTGATTCACTCCCTACTTAAGCCCTTTGTGTTCTCAGAATATTTGTTAGATTGTTGTTTGATGTGAAGTACTTATCCCACTCTCTCTGCCTAGTTTGCCGTGTCTTGTGTATCTGTTTGGTTGGCCATGCATGTCAGGAGTGTGGTTGCCTTTCAGTTTTCTGTACGCTTGTTCTCTGTGCTCACGAGTCTTCAACGGAGGATTCCTACTAATTTGCTCCTGACTTCCACAATGCACACACTCACCTATGAACACACTATTCATGGATTCACCCATTGTGCGGCCACAGCGTGCACGCATCCACAAATTTCTCCAAGATACTGCAGCCAGTGCCGTGATCTTCAGTCTTCACCAGCACAGTTGAAGTGAATATTTATTGTTAATAAATCTTTGAACTGTTCCTCTGGTCTTGGGTCTCTTTGAATTGCTCTCGCTCTCTGTTGGCAGTGTGCGCATACCTTTGTAGAAAACAAATGTTACAAATTTTATAATGAACCATGTCATCTAACTGTCGCATCCGGTGTGTGACCCCCTATAATTTAATCTCTAATTTAAGAGGTGGGGGACTCGAGTTACATGACTCGAGTCTGACTCGAGTCGCAAATTTAAGGACTTGTGACTTGCTTGACTAAATGAAGAAATAAACTTGACTTGACTTTGACTTGAGAACCAGCGACTCGAGACTAGACTTGACTTGAACTGCATGACTCGACAATGACTTGAATGTTTTGTATTATTATTATTTTTAATAACTTATAATAAACAGTAATGAAATGTGTTTAAAAAAAATTGCAACATCAATTAATTAATATGCAATAATGTAAGCCCACCAGTACCAATGATCTGCATATGCGCAGTTAACGCTGCACTCACAAAGCACCAAAATGACAGATGATTGTCGAGTTCCCAAAATAATCTTCTTTGGATATAAAGATTTCGAATTGGACCATGTGAATAAAGAAAGTATGAAAATATGCAACACAAAATTATCTGATACAAACACCACAACCTCGACTTTCATCAGACATTTCAAAAACCACAAGGAAAGGTAAGTAAATCATTTCATTATCCAGACAGATTAATATGTAAAATTACTGATCAAATGTTTGATGTTGTCAGTAAATTAAAATGATTCCCGATTAATCTCATGTTTTTTAGCGCGACAAGTTTGAAATGACATGACATTGCCTCTAAATGTGTGTGTGTGCCTTTTCTAAACCTTCTCAACAGTCAACAATATACCATAACCAATTGTTGGCAATATAAAAACATAACAGGCAGATTTGCAGTCAAAACACTTCATTTAAAACGTGACAGGTAAAATATACAAAATGACACGTGATGAAATCCAAGTGCTCTCAAAGTGATTATGACTTCTGAAGACTTTAACTAAAGCCCTTGAATGCAACACCTTTAGACTATTTTATATAAATGTATCTCTGAAGGGAAAAAAGCTATATAAAAAACTACCCAAAACCAAACATTTACCATCTCCAATGACCCCATTTGCTATCACGCAAATATCAGTATGCAACAATAGGTGCAAATTAAGAACTAAAGACAATTATAAATATAAAGATAATTATTATAATCATCATAATAAATAAGCCTAATAAATTCCCTTGTGTTCCCAAAATAATGCTGACAAATGTGTGTTATTATTGAATGTGTTTTGTATTGCGTTTGGTAATACAGTTAATGCTGCCTAAAGAAAAGAAAATAGAACTAAATTTATGTTCAATTTGAACGTTTCTTGTATTACTTTATGATAGGAGTGGTGGTGGTGTAGTGGGCTAAAGCACATAACTGTTAATCAGAAGGTCGCTGGTTTGATCCCCACAGCCACCACCATTGTGTCCTTGAGCAAGACACTTAACTCCAGGTTGCTCTGGGGGGATTGTCCCTGTTATAAGTGCACTGTAAGTCGATTTGGATAAAAGCGTCTGCCAAATGCATAACTGTAAATGATATACTTTATATATTACTGTACCCACAGAGTTGTGTTCACAGTGTGTAAGAGTGAACTGCACAGTGGAAATAAAGCAAAACTTACGAGATGATCGTAAATCATGTGCAGCATTCTCATAGAATACATTATTCTTCCAAACAGTTTTCAGTTGAATGAAACTCTTTTCTGAAAAAATAGCGAATCAGACATGAGCATTGACAGCTTTTCTTTTGTCTGTTCTTAAAAATATAATAAAGTGTGTGTCTTGGTAGATGAGCAAAATTACTCATTCATGAAATACGTTTGGACGAGGAGCTTGCAAACCGGATTAAGCCTCGTCACATTTTGCGGGTGGCGGGTGCTAGTTTCACACTAGTTTTAGTTTTGTACATAAAAAATAACAAACGTTCATAAAATCGCTTGTAGATGTAAACGAGGCCCAGAACTATGAACGTGTGTTTCTTGGAAAAGCACTTACGTTGATCTCGTGAACAGTGGAGCTCACGGCGCACACATATGAAATCAGATGCATCTTTCATCAGTTCTTCAACATATAATCATGGTTCATCAAATGCATATCTTTGTGTCTAATTTCTTGTAATATATTACTCCGAGAAGTCTTACTGGTCTTACTTACTTCCACAGTGGCTGATACACCAGCAAAATACAGTTGAAAAATCTGCATTTGGTGGGTGTTCATTTCAAACCTTGTTCACTAGGAGTAGCTATATGACAAATTCAGAAGAAAGGAAATCAAAACTGTCATTGACTTTAAGCTTTGCAATCGCACCCACACTTTCTGTTGGAAAATGATCTCTAGAAATATTTAAACATTCATGTGGTAAGCCACTTGATTTTTAACAAAGAGCCACAGGTTCCCTACCCCCGGTATAATGCCTAATAAAGTATTGTTTATAAGCGCAGGTATGTCTGTGAACAGGCGTTACCAGGGTAACAGCTATATTTCTGCTGCATAAGCGCCACCTACTGTCAGAGAGCGAATTAGCATTTTCATTCAGCCCACCTACTGTTTTTTTTTTTTTAGATCAATGTGAAAATCTGACCGCATTTTTTCACAGCATACACGTAGTGTTAAACATTTTAACCTAATAAATCTAAAAATCTAAACAATTCTGATAATAGGATATCTTCATTATTCACAGTAGTTTTAAGTGCCCATGATAAAAATACTCTGCATGTTCATTAACGCAATTTACTAATATATATATATGTATTAGTATAACACATTACTGTTATACAATTCATGTAAAAGAAATACATGTATTTTTATGTATACAAGTTAATCTTTTCAGAGCAAAAATATATATTTATATCAAATATACCTCTATTTATTTTAGTACTGTGGCCAGATTCGACTTGACTTGAAACTCATCAGGACTCGACTTGACTTGCTTGGGGTGAGTCACTGACTTGACTTAACTTTTCTTTTGCTAGATTTGTCTGCACAGCACTTGAGTCTTGACTCGAGACTTGGTTGTGACTTGAACATGTGTGACTTGCTCCCACCTCTGGAAATATGTTTGAAAAGACAAAGACATTTGTACAATGAGCAGCCCTATTTATATCTGAAAAAAAATCATTATAAATCAATAATCATTTGGAAAATCATCTAATTATTGATGCGTGAAAAGGCATTGATCCCAAGACTACAAATTATCATACATTGTATTCAAGAAAAAATAATAATAAAAGAAATTAATGCATCAAAACTATCACCTATGGGAACAGCCAGCAAGATAACAGCCTCGAACACAGTGTATACAGTGTAAGGAGAGAATTTATACCTGTATGATTTATTATAGCAAAGCTTTATTTTATTTAGACTATCAGCTAAAATAGTAAACTAACATAATACAAAACAAACCAAGAAAAAAAACTGCTGCATCTGAGGAAAAGCAGTAAGAAACCTCCACGTCTTTTTAGTAAACTTAATTAAACACTTGATAAAAGTAGTCCAGGGAGATAATTCACAGTAAGACAAGTGCACAAATTAGCATTAAAAAGATAATGCTCCCCATTTATGTACTTTATCTTTACACAATATTAGAGTACTCTTTTTCCTCTAGTGTGTAATATGTGTAATATTCTTAAAACGTATTTATGCTTATACGGTACCAATTGCACGCCTTTATCTGATTAAAAGTGATGTTACAGTGCTGAAAAGTCCTATCCTTTTGCTGTAGTTATGACTATCCTTTAGAGTATCGTAATTTATAAGAAAGACACCTAGTGCTGCAGGGCTGACCAGTCTCATTCTAATACTGAGTTGATGATATAGTCTTAATCTATTTTCTGACAGTTTGGAATTTAGTGCAATAAAACCTTTACTTTTTCCCTAGGGAAAAATCACTTCGGCAAAAGTTTAGAAAAATTTTACTTTTCAAAAGCCCCAAAGGATTTGTAGATAGGTCCAAGATTTGAAATGACTACTTGGATGAGTTTTAATGGGGTGATCACTTCTTCCTAGCTAGGGGTCATGTAAATACTGTTCAGGCCACATAATGTGGCAGTAATATTTTGTAGATCATGTTTCTATTATTTAAATGACATTGTGCAAGGGAGGAAATCACACTGGCACACAGAAAAGTTGAGCAGCAGAGGGAAATGATTTAATGTAATGGGAGGAATAAAACAACATTAGCGCAAATTAACTATTGTCAGCCAAGGTGATCTTGTTGGGTGCTAATGCCATTGGCAGCCTCGAAAGGTGGCAATTTATGCACAGTGGGTGGGATGAAGTGCACATTGGCATGCATTTAGCACACAATGGCAGCCACGGTCACAGCCATTCCATTGGGTTTTGTCTCTTAGAGTTGAAGTAGAGCCAATATGAGGAATGCCCATGTTTAATTCACGCCGTTTATGTTTAACTCCAGGCCAGGAATGGGCCGCAGTCCATTAATTAGTACCAAACGGCCATTCAAAACAAGATCTGCCTTGTACAGGTCGCCCATTTTCCAAGGATTGAGAGGTTGCGGTTTTAACTCTGTCACATGCCAAGCATCCTTGACGCTATAGATTTAACATGGGAAGATCTTTTATAACTGTACAAAACTCTGCATAGCATGGATATTACCAAAAGACATATACATATCTTGCAATAAAATTGACATTTTAGGTGAGTGCCTGTGGGTTTGTTACTTAAGTTGCCACATGACTTCTGAATCTCTATTTACATTTATTTTCAGTGGTTAAATCTATGTATTTAGAAGAGATCTGATTGGTGGGGGTGAGAAACAGATCTGTACATCTCCACTTCCACTTTCACATTCTGAAAGTGAAAGTGGAGATTTATAGTAAAAAAGGATTTAAAAAATGTTACTGTTACTCGACCAAAGCGATTGGATTGTGTCAGAAAACATATACTGTATTAAACCTCCAGTCATATAGATTACTTTTATTCTGCATTAATGTAATTTTTGGAGCTTCAAAGGTCTGGCCACAATTCACATGCATTGAAAGGACCCACTGAGCTGAAATAGGCCTATTCTTCTAAAAATGTACATTTTTGAGAGAGTCGCGTGGCGTCATGCAAGGTTCAGATGTGTGAACAGCGAGCTCTGCGCACTTTGCTAGTTTTAACACTATTATTGTAACATAAACCGGTGAGATTTGATACACTCAGTTCCTTTACTGTTCTAGGAGGACAATATGTCTGTTGGGGCTCTGGAGACATTAAAAGACACTTACGTGCTCAAGCTGAGGCCCCTGACAAGACGGTGGACCAGGGAGCTGATTTGGAATTAGAGAAGGGTCTCTATAGTTCCACGTCTTCATCTGCTGATGAAGATATTTGAAACTTTGTGGAACCATAAGAACTCCCTATACTGATGACTGAGCAAAACAATTCTCTTGATTCTGAGAAAACCTTGGAGGAGGAAATTAAGGTAATTAAGACCTTGCCTGTAGGCAAGGCTCCGGGGCCAGAAGGCTTTGCTGCTGAATTTTTTAGATCTTATGCTACAGAACTGGCTCCACTTTTGTTAGGAGTATATACTGAATCATTAAAGAATGGAAAGCTTCCGCCAACCATGACACAAGCCCAGATCAGTCTGATTCTTAAAAAAGACAAAGATCCAAGCGAGTGTAAGAATTACTGTCCAATTTCCCTGGTCCAGATAGACATAAAATACTGTCAAAAATGTTGGCTAACCAATTAAATAAAGTTATGACATCTCTTATACATATAGATCAGGTGTGGTTTATTCAGGGCCTCAGCTCTTCTGATAACATTAGGCGTTTCATCAATATCAGGTGGTCAGTTGTGAATTTAGACTCCAAGTGTTCTCTATTATAAGCGGGCAGTGAAATGTGCCCTCCACGACATCGTCAGCTCATCATGCACCTCCGGGAAGAAATGAACCGGGGGGGGTTGTGGCTGTGAGCGTTGCCGGGACCCAAGGAACCAATCATCTAGCCATCAAGGCTGTGGAGAGAACAGAGGGTTCCAGTCCAGCCCCATGCTGACGGCAGCCCAGGCAAACATGTCAGCCATCTGGGCAACAGCCTCAGACTGGGTGTGTTCAGACGCCATAACGCTCTCCGATGCAGCGGCGAACTCATCATCCAGCTCAAGGGGGCTCGAGGGAGTAAGCAGACTGGCCATTAGGCGAGCCCCTCTCACCTCGAGTTTAGATGGAAATCTAGTGTGCCATGGGGGCGGGTGGTTCGTGGGGATCTACCCGGCGAAACTGAGCCCGCTGCCATCCCCAAATCGCCTCCATCGCCAGCTGGGTCATCCTCAATCCCGTGGGAAGAATTCAAGATTATACATAGATTCTGTGGACCTCCTCTTGATTGTATAGGCTTGGTCTTAAAGACACACCCACCTGCTGGTGATCTGAATCAGAAGGTGTAGACACAACCCATGTCTTTTGGTGGTGTGTTAAGATCCAAGAATTTTGGTTGAAGGTTCAGAGTTTTATGTGTGATGTATTGGGCACTCAAATTTAATTTTGCCCCAGACTTTGTATTTTAGGCGATGGGGTGGTCTACAGTATAGAGAATAAGCACACAAAAAATTGGGTCCTATCCAGCATCATGATCGCCTGACAAATAGGTTTAAGGGGATGGAAGTCTACTGGTGCGCTCCCAGAGTGTTGCTCGGAGATGGGGAGGGTGGTGGCTTTTGAAGAAGGGTCATGTAGAAGATTTGTTTGTGACAAATATCTGCCGTTTTTGGAGGGATTTGGGGGAGGGGCAGTGGAGAAAGAGGTGTAGTAGTTAATGTTAATAGTTCTGCAATATAAATAGACTGGTCACAAGATACTTTAAACTGATTCTGACGTTAAACTTAGGGACAAATATTCCTATACCTACATTTCCAGAGATAGGCATTTTGGAGCCATCTGTGAACACCTGTATATATGAAAAATCTTACATTCAAAAAAGCATTCACCTCACTTCCAACACTAATGTCTTCTTTAAACTTTTCCGGGCCCTCTAATAAACTCAAATTGATAATAGGTAACAGAGTCTTCCAAGGTGGAATACCAGATATAGGCACCATGGGACAGACCTCCAAGTTTTCCAACCCAAACTCTTTAACCCAAAAACCAAATTTCCACCCAAAACTATTTCCCTCATTTAACTTGTATTCCCAGCAGTCCTCCAAGACTTTATGGGTACAGTGCTTATTTACTGCTCCTTGAAGACCCACCCAATAAGTTGCTGCCAATTTCTTCCTTGTCAACTCCAAAGGCATCTCCCCCATTTCTATACCTTCTGCATCTACAGGTGATGACCTAATCACTCCACAGCATAATCTCAGAGTTCTGGACCTTCAGCACACTCTTACCTTAAACTTGATAATCAGCTATAGAAGACAAAGACAGAGCACTCAGAGCAAGAGATACAGTGAAGTTGTTCCCACTTACATTGCTGTATAGGAGTTATTTTTAGATATGGGCAAAAATTAACTTCAGGTAAGTCAGAGACATCGACAAGTCTTCGGTATTATGGGCCCAAAGACGTGGTAGTATGTTTGTGTATGATTAGGTCTACTCCACCTGATGCTGGGTTCACACATCCTCCTTGAGTAGGGTGGTCACGTTGGATGTTCAAATTTTCCGCATCTGTGAGAAACAGCAGTGCCTCTGCACAGAGAATAAAGTTATCTATGGGGTCCTATGCCAATTTCTTTTCATTAATAAGGTCATAATAAGCTGAGGTTATAACTGCGGGCAGTCATGTGCACTTCATGTTTATCAGCACACTTGGTTGTGATTGGTTAATGTTGTGTCTGTACACCCATAGACTCAGCGTGAGCTCGGCGTGAGCTCAGCGCAAGCTCTGCGTGAGCTCAGCGTGAGCCGCGTGGCAAAAATAGACTCAATGCCAAAACTATCTGCTTACCTCACAACTCACACTTGCAGTGAAAATGGTGTCATCTGTTAATATGGGCACAAAACAAAAACACACCTCTCACAGCCTACTCACGGGGGATGTGTGAACCCAGCATGAGGTAATGATGAGGGTGCAGAAAGATCGGTCCATATATGGTATTTCCATTCTCTTCCGCATATTCTATGATTAATTTCTCGAGAAGTGTCCATTAACTCTCCAGTTAAACAAGAAAAAAGAATGACAACCGCCCCAAAATTAATATCACCTTAGAGACCTGTAGGATATTTGGTACTGATGAATTTAGATGGGAACTGTTAAAGTGCCCTCATTCTCACACCATTATATGTAAGGAAATGTAGGGTCACTAAATATGTGAGCTGTGAACTAAATTAAACTGTCCTTATAATACATTATTAGGTAATGCAATGTATAATGGAATTAGTCGCGTTCTACAACCATTATAAATTATATAAATGACAAATAACTAGATTATTTGTCTGAATAAAACGTCTCGTTGTACCCGCTCACAATTTCTACTGTAAGGAATTAGCTTTAATATGTGAATTATGATTAATTCACTTATTGGAATAATATTATTCTCATGGCTTCTTGAAAATAATATCACACGTATTTAGGTACAGCTTTGAAGCTACATCTTTTAGAAATAGGGATGAGATTATTTATCAAAATATACCACAGTCAAATCATCTTTGGATGCTATTGCTATTCTAAACGTAAATCTAACACATACATGAGACAGGTTGGTGAGAAGAGTGACTGAATGTGAAATAAATGATCAATACAGTGAAAATGTACTTTATGGAGTCTGTTGACAATCCCTTATGAACCATTTAACCTTATTTGAGACTATGTCGATTTGCTATCAGATTACCCAAATTATTTTACTAATCCACCAGCACTTTGAGCACAATATTGGATATCTACTTGCGTGTAGTGGTGTTTCCTTGCATTCTTTGTGTAGCTTGTTTCTTGGCTCTTGTTTCGAAAGTTTGTTCCATGGATGTTTGGGACCTCTGTAAGATGGGATAGTTATTGTCTGTATGAATGATGAGGTTGGCTTTGAAGCGAGGCCTTCCCATGGCTGTGTGAACCATAAAGATTGACAAGCTTCCTCGGGACTTCGAGTCCCGAGCTTCCTTGTGCCTCACATGGCATGGATCTAGTTCCGACGAGATCCAGAAAAGACCACGAGGGAGGAGTCAGAGCGAAGTCTGAGCAGTCAGAAGAGCAGAAGACGAGAGAGAGAAGAGAAGGGAAGAGAGAATGTTCTTCCTGTTTGAAAACATTTTAACTGAAATTGGCCATATCCCCAAAGGTGTCCTGTGCCAATCAGAAGTGACTTTTCAGAGTAACATGGTCGACTGGGCTGTCCATTCCGACAGTTAATTTTATGGTCCTTTGTTTCAAAGCCTTACAAATCTCCCACTTAAAAATAGTGCATATTTTATCATGAACTTTTATATGTTGAGAATGGTACAAGAGACACAATATTCGTTGTCATCAGCTTCCTCCATGTAACCAAGCGAGCGTTTGCATATCAAATTTTATATTCTTTCACAAATATTATACGTGTAGGTAAAAAAACATGAAAATCCCTGGTTACAAATCGTACTGGTTAATTCCTTGGTTATACAACATGGATAAAACATTTTGCACATTTTAAAGAGGTACATCAGGCTATAATCATTAATTTGTCAGTTATACAAATTACTACAGTTCAAAACATTTTTCAGAATTACCTAGCAAGACTAGGAATTTTATAAATCATGGATTTAAATGCATTCTGTACATTTTAGAAGGTTAAATCTGTAAATTACTGTGACATTGTATAAAATGTTCCTGGATTAAGAGGAAATGTGTTAGTATTAGTGTAGTGCAAATCTGATGGTCTTTTGGAAACCATTCAAGGAAAAGTCTGCTTTAACACTGTGTGGAAGTTCAGAAGGTCATGCTGAGGGGCCTTTCTGACCAATGACCCTTTTTCCTTTGAATTATGGTGTTTAGAATGTCTTGACCATTTTATTGTCCAAAGGCAGGCCTTCAGAAGGATTGTTGATGCTTGGTCAGTTCATTTATGATGCTGAAGAATTCCAGGATTAACCAGTTTGTGTTTTTCCTAGATTCAAATCATGTTGTTTAAATTCTTCTGCATGTATAATACTACAGACTACAGATATATCCATCTGCAGAGCCGCAGAGCCATTTGTCACAACAGTTTCAGGTAGGGATGTTCGGATCGATCCTAAAGTATCGATACTTCTGATACTGATGTTGTATCAAAAATGTCTATCCTCACACAAAAATATCCATTCTATTTTTTTTTAAAACCAGGAATTTTATTATTTGGTTACCATGAACATTAACAATAATCATAAGCTTCAAAGTAAAATAAAATAAAATAAAAAGGATTCGGCTATATTAGCAAATACTTGTGCAGGATGGTAACTATTTCTTCTTCTGCTCATCTTAACATGCATGCTGAATGACAAAAGCAGACAAGCGTTTGCACCATCACAATGCTCATTCAAACAAGAGGGATCAGTGTCTTGTAGAGGTAATGATAGAAAATCAGAGAAACAGCTTCTGGAGTAAAAAAAAAAAAAAAAAAGAAATTATAGAAGTATCAGAATTGGTATCGGAATCAACGATATTGGACTTAAAATGATTGGTATCAGATCGAAAAGAAAATAAGTAGTATTGCTTAGTTTCAGGACAGCAGCGCCGAGCCAGCAGTCTCAGGCCGGAGGTTAGGGCAGGGGCGAAAATTTCATCAAAATGTTGGGGGGGGACAATAAACATAACAATTCTCAAGAGCAATTTTTGAAGGGGACACCAAGGTTTTTTTGGTTGTTGCCCCATTTGCATTTGTATTATTTTATTTCTTAAACAATAATTTTAAGAATATATCATTATATTATTTACAATACACATATTTTAATGATATTTTAGGGGGGGACAACCCACAGATAGCGATTTCCGCCTATGGTTTAGGGTGGAGCTAATGGAGCCACGGCAGTTTCCGGACCGATGCTTGCGCCACATACAATTTTGAAGCATAATTTCATATTTCTGTTTGCTTTATCAAATTTAAAAATGTGCTGTTTTCACATTGATTTCAATTTAATGACTTTCTTAAACATTTAATGGTAACACTTTTTTAATGAGGTTCTATTTGTTAACATTAGTTAATGCTGTTGGTAGGGCTGGGTATCGAGTTCGATACATTTTATGTATCGACCGAACTGCCTCTAAACCATTGAGTATCGGAAAATGTTCTGAACCAAATTTTGACACCTAAGGGGTTAATCTCGTCAATGTCAGTGATAAGCATGTAGCATGCTAGATGTGCCCAAATGTGTCAGCATCCTGCCACAGAGCTTCCTTCAAAACTAATGATGAATGCAGCGGCGCTATGACTGGCCACCGACAGGTAAGGTTTAGCAAACAAACCAACAAACAAAATCGGCTAACTTGTAGTGGTACATGCTTGTGTACATGTTAAATTAACGTTTCCGAGCACGGTGACATAGTCCTATAAACTGTGACCTACGTAACGTTAGATATTGTTTGAATGTATGGCTATAGATAGCTAGCTAAATCGATGCTAAAAATGCTTTAATATTAGTAACTTATCAAGTTTAACATACATTAAACTTACCAAGATTAACAAATGCTGAAAATGTATTGCTTGTTGTTATTCATGTAAACAAATGGACCCTTATTTTAAAGTGTTACCCATTTGACTATTTTATATGTAATAATATGATTTCCTTGATGTTCATGATGTTACAAATAGTACTTAAATGAACAAAGCATGGGCATTTAATGTCATACATATTTAATCATATCAAATTAAAAATAAACATTAAATTACAAAGCCTAGAATAAATATACACTGAACAATTAGAAAACTAATAAGAAATGTTAATATTGATAAAAATTTTACTAAAATAATCATTTAAACAACTTGTAAAAAACCTGTAACATTTTAACAGAAACATTCAAACTTTATACAACTTATACAACATAAACAGACAACTTAAAACTCATCAAAAGAACAATTGACTATTTCTTATGCCCATCTAATCATGTAATTCCAGGAAACAAATCTCCATGTCATTCCTGAAAAGAAAATAAAATATGAAGGTCTCTCTAGAAATATTAAAAAAGATTGTGGATGGCCTTCTCTTCCAAATAGAAGACTCTACAACTGTGCTCGTTAACAGCTGTTTATTCCCATGCAGCCATTTCACAACTGTTTTGAGGTCTTTAATTATTGATTGCTCCTTCATAAAAGAAGAGTAAAGAATAATGTAATTAGTGGCTTTAATATTTGCAACAACACCTATATACTATATATACTGTGTGTGTGTGTGTGTGTGTGTGTGTGTGTGTGTGTGTGTGTGTGTGTGTGTGTGAGCGTGTATTTATCACTTTGTGGGGACCAAATGTCCCCATAAGGATAGTAAAACCCGAAATTTTTGACCTTGTGGGGACATTTTGTCGGTCCCCATGAGGAAAACAGCTTATAAATCATACTAAATTATGTTTTTTGAAAATGTAAAAATGCAGAAAGTTTTCTGTGAGGGTTAGGTTTAGGGGTAGGGTTAGGTTTAGGGGATAGAATACAAAGTTTGTACAGTATAAAAACCATTATGTCTATGGAAAGTCCCCATAAAACATGGAAACACAACATGTGTGTGTGTGTGTGTGTGTGTGTGTGTGTGTGTGTGTGTGTGTGTGTGTGTGTGTGTGTGTGTGTGTGTGTGTTATATGCTGTATATACGTACACACATACATGCATATCTATATGTCTTTATTTGACAAAGGCTTCTGTCCTATAACATTTTTGGTTGATTTAGAATTGTTGTTTAGGGGGTGGTTAGTGTGGTCTGGAGGGAGATAGAGAGATACCTTTCAGAACTAATTCTGGACAGTCCTCCATTTCCTTATAATGGGAAGGTCACATTTGAAGATAGAAAAAAAAGAAGATTTTTAAATATCAGCTGCAACAACAGCAATCCAAAGGGTAATAGAAATGTCCCCAGAAAAATATTTGATTTTATAAAGAATAATAAAAAACACATAGATTCAGTAGTAAGCAGATGAAAACTAAGAATTAATATATAGATTAATTGTTCACCAAATAAAGATAGATTTATTAAAATACTACAAAGACAACAATTCACCATGTTCTCTGCCATGATTGTTGTTTTGCCATTAGCTCTGCCCTAACCTCCGGCCTGAGACTGTTGATCTGACACTGTGGCGGATGACTCTGTGGCTCTACAGTTGGATACTCTTGAGGGCCTCTCTGTCTCCTCTCACCCTTTCTTCTTCATTTCTCCTCCATCTCAAAAGTGGAAACTTGGAAGGGGGTTCAGCGGCAGGGGAGTAAGAACTTGGTTGCAAAAATTCTGCTTTCTCTCAGGACGAGTGCCAAATTGATCTATTAATAGTATTAATAGTAAATGTGTGATTCTGCGTCTTTTAATTAGTCTGGATTTCATGCCAAGAAAATCACTCATTACCTCACTCTATCCTCAACTCTCACCAGATTAATGAATCAGAACATTCCTCCTCCCTGTCTAGATTAGATGTTTCCTCTGTAATCAGTAGGCTACCCATAAATTATGGTTGTGAAGCATCAGTAAACTGTTGTTCTTGTTGTAGATTTTACTGTTTTGTTTTATTTTATTATTTTCAGATTTTGGAGTACCTCAATGATATGTTGTATTTTTAGTGTAATTTGTATTTGTGTTGCTACGTGACATTTAAATAACTATTTTTATATTATGATTTTATATAGGCCCTATTGCAGTAATTGTACTACATTCTATATTAAAATATAAATTATTAGATATATATTGTTTTCTGGCCCTGCGATGGACTGGCGACCTGTCCAGGGTGTCCCCCGCCTTTCGCCCAATGTTAGCTGGGATAGGCTCCAGCCCCCCGCGACCCTGTACACAGGATAAGCAGTTGACGATGGATGGATGGATGGATGGATGGATGGATATATTGTTTTCAGGGAAGTGTGAGGATGCATAATATACTCTGTAAACACCACAAGAGTTTATTGTTATTAATTACATTTATTTGATTGAGAAAAAGAGCAGCAATGTGAGCAGACTGAAGTCACATGTGGTGAGAGGAATAAACCCCTGCATGTTGTTAACCCTTGGGCGACCTTCGAGACATTTTTGTCTTTTTCATTTTTTTATCATTTTGGCTGTGTTCATGCCAACGGCATACATTTTGCTCCTATAATACATAAATAATACACTGTGCACACAAAATAGTTACACTCAGGACCTTCAAGACAAAAATGTCCCCATTGCTATATTGATCCCAGTGCCATTAAAGAATAAAATCATGAATTCTGTGATATTATGCTTTCATTTCAGAACCCTGGCTTCAAAAATGTTATTTGTAATATTTCCACCAGATGGCGCCATTTTTATAATTTTTAGCCTATGGAGCAAATACATGCTTTTTCCTATTTTCTGTTTGCTGTATTATAGAGCACTGCAGGCCAATTGAATAAATGTGTGTGTGTATGTGTGTGTGTGTGTGTGTGTGTGTGTGTGTGTGTGTGTGTGTGTGTGTGTGTGTGTGTGTGTGTGTGTGTGTGTGTGTGTGTGTGTGTGTATTTATCACTTTGTGGGGACCAAATGTCCCCATAATAATAGTAAAACCCAAAATGTTTGACCTTGTGGGGACATTTTGTCAGTCCCCATGAGGAAAACAGCTTATAATTCATACTAAATTATGTTTTTTGAAAATGGAGAAATGCAGAAAGTTTTCTGTAAGGGTTAGGTTTAGGGGATAGAATATATAGTTAGAACAGTTTAAAAACCATTGTCTATGGAAAGTCCCCATAAAACATGGAAACACTGTGTGTGTCTGTGTGTGTGTGTCTGTGTGTGTGTGAGAGAGAGAGAGAGAGAGAAACAACAGTGGCATAAACCAACTGGCATTTGAAGGGTTAAAATCCTGAAAATGAATGAATATTTGGTAGTTCTGATCAGGACTGATGTTGGTTAAAAAAATCCAACTCAGTGAAAGTGGAAAATAATATTAATATATCATATTTTTATGGCAGTTTTTTGATGCTGACATTGTTGTCCTTTAAGGTCTTGAGTGTTTTTTTTTTTTCATCTGTCACTGCACAAAAAAATAATAATACATCAAAAATCAATAACGTTGCTATTCATTGACATATCACAGACTGTGATAATCCCCCAAAAAAGTCCCCTTTACATTTAGTATATGGAAACAAATTTTTTTTTTAACTACGTGAAAGTGTAAAATAATATATTACTATGGCAGTATTTTGACGTGGACATTTTTGTCCTCGAAGGTCCTCTGAGTAACTTTTTTTTATTTACGCACAAGGGTTAATTTACCCATGATAAATAGGCTTTTCTCACACAAACATGGCTGTTGTCATGAGTCTCCTGAGTGTTTCTGGCACACATAGAATCCCACTCAGTGTGTGGAGGGGGAAGAGCAGATTAATTCTGTGACGATAACAGATACGCTGATAAGTGATGTGTGTCCAAGGGAAATGCCGGTTGTAGAGGTTTCTTTTAAAAATCAGGCTGGTGTGATGTTCTGAAGAGCTGGGGCCCATCATTGTGGTGACATATCTAAATCTGCTTAGTTGGCGAGGCCTAACAGATAATCAGCCAGATTTGAGTAATAGACTCCTCGTTTAGCCTTAATGCGTTTTGCATAGAGAGCAACCTCCTCTCATCATTCTTTAAGATGAATCGTTGTCCCAGGCAAAATTTTAAAGATATTAGTCTACCGGCAACTGCATAAATCATAAGGTTTTTACTAATGGGGCCAAAGCCAAACAGAGTCCCACCCTCTTAAGCACACAAAGAAGATTATTATGATGGTGTCATGGTTGTTGCTCCCCAGGAAGCATTGTTATTTATATAAGGTGTTTTTGTGGGAATATAAACATTTTATTGTAATAAAAAAATGATCGTTTTAATATGGAAGACACAAATCATTATTTATAATTCTTTATAACTATTTTATGTACTCTATTTTCATGTAGCCTATATTTTGTCAAGGTTGATATTCAGAATAAAACACACTGGATGCACGGTCCACAATGAGTTGCAAATACATGCTTAAAGGTATAGTTCACCCAAAAATGTAAATAAGCTTATAGAAAAATGTATTAGGTTGCTTCAGAAGACAAGCGTTAAAACACTTGAGCTTTTTGGATTACATTTATGCTGCCTTTATGTGGTTTTTGGAGCTTAAAATTTTCATCCACAATTCACTTGCATTGTATGGACCTACAGAGCTGAAATATTCTTCTAAAAAATACGTGTTTGTGTTGTGCAGAAGAAAGTCATACAAATCTGGGATGGCATGAGGATGAGTAAATTATTAGAGAAATGTTATTTTGGGGTGAACTATCCTTTTAGTATACTAATTAAAAAGAAGAAAATAATTTGGCAAAAAAAAAAGACAGACCAACCACTGGTTCAGCTGAGTCATTGAGCAAAATGTCAAGGTTTTTTTATTAGACACCTGGCATTGCAGATCCAGGCTCAGTCCAGGTTTGTAAGAATGGGATAATGTCAGAATTCCCACTCTGAATAATGCTAAAGGAGCTCAGATCATCATAGATAAGAGAGCAGGGCCAAGTATATATATTAACTATACTTACTAAAAATCTGAATAAAACAGATTAAACAAAATACATAGAATAAATGGAGATTAGATTTAAGATACAGTACATGTTTCTGTGGTCTTATGAGATTTATACTTTAAAAATCTTTATCCTATAATACAGAATGTGAAACAAAGGGCCTTTTCCACACAAGAACAAGAGAAGCTGAAGTGTCAGTTTTACAGCAAAATCAAAAGCCTGCTGCTTTGTCTCTGTGCCTCTAAAGAGCTTTTGTGAACCCTCGCTTCTGGAGGGCTGTCACACAAGAGTACATCTCTCCCCTTCATTAGACATACTCCCTTCTGCTGCGCCCTATATTTGCCTTACCCCCTCAGTCAAATTAAGCCCCACGCATGCCACCAGTTTCAATCTTTCAAACTATACACCATTGAGACACACATAAGCTCTCGACCAAGTGCACCACTAATGTAGCATCGTAATGTTACATGTTTGTTTTGTACATCTAATTCAACAGTGCTTTTAACAGGAGCCCGCTGCTTGTCACATGCGATGGATGTGAAGAGCCGGAGATGTTCTCTTGAAGTGGCCCTGTGAAGCGGAGTCACTTTGAACAATCTTGCTCAATCCGTGCTCTGAGAGGTGCCGTTCACACTCTGAGGGCCTCTCTCTCTCTCTTCTCACCCTTTCTTCCTCATTTCTCCTCCATCTCAAAAGTGGAAACTTGGAAGGGGGCTTGGAAGCAGGGGAGGAAGAACTTGGTTGAAAACCTAGTCCAACTGAAACCCCTTCTCTTGTTTCTAAGTGTCCAATTCCTCAACTTACACACCAGGGAAGCTTTTCAAGTTTGTCAAAGCGGAGATGACTTTGGTCATGTCTCTCACAGGCTTTTATCCTGAGTGGGAGGGGGCCTGATGCTCGATGTTCATTTCAGTAGGACGATTTGCTCATTAGTGGAAGAGGGAGCGACTTAAAGCTCTAACACAACATGTCTCGTCTGAAACAGGTGTGGAGGAAAAGGCCAGAGGGCCAGAATGGCTCCTTCAGGCTTACTTTATAAGCGCTGTGGGTTTGTGTGCCAAAAAAAGTGGGGGAGTGAAGGAGACAGAAGGACAAACATGGGCTGATCTGATGTGTCTGTTTCCTGACACCAGACATTCAAAGCTGGAAAACAAAAGATGGCACAAACACAGTTGATTTAAGAGGAAGGAACGAACTGAGACTTTGGCTTATGTTTAACCTCTAAACCTGAGACACCACATAAAATACAACACTGTTGACACAACCAGTTTTAGGAAGGATAGGTCATAACCCAGACATGGGCAACAATGCTTTGTAATTGACTGAGCTGTAAGTATCTACAGTTCAAAAACACATCTGCAGATAAGTGTTATGCTTCAATGCAAGAATTATACACTGCATATTTATAATATATATAATATACAGTAAATTAATATCTCTGTTATTTATATATTATAATTAGAAGATTAGTGTTATGGTTCAATAAGACTTACAGTATATACACTATATATTTATATATAATATAAAAAAATATATATACTGTATTATAATTATTTTAATATTACACATATATATATATTAATAGTCCAGGTTAAGAGTGACTTATACTATAAATCTTACCTAAATGTGAAGGTAAGTATGTTCATTGAAATTCTTATAAATTCACTATTTGGTAGGTAGTTTTATATTTACATCCTATGAAATATTGGATCTACTTCGGATTTCTGGAATATCTGATAACTTAGCAGTCATGACAGATTTGCCCGTTTCCCCATGGATAAGGGCAACAATATCATATCAGATATTACTCTTCAGAAATGGACCATGAATATAACTGAGTGCATGGCAATTGTATATGGCAGTATATCTTCACAAGCGATCTATCTCATTTATCCAAAAGGCAGTACATGTAGAAACAGATGTACGATTTGACATTAAACTCAAAGTAAAAGAGGGTGACAGTCACAAATTTCCAAACAGATTTAGAAAATTCACAGACATCCCCCTCTGCGTTTGATGGCTATTGACAGTAAATGCCACTGCTGCAGGTTACCTTTTTAAATTCATACTTCAAATAAAAAAAGTATATATATATATATATATATATATATATATATATATATATATATATATATATATATATATATATAGCTTATAACAGAATAAAATAAATAAAAAAATTAAAAATCTGTTTTATGTTCTCAAAAGCAATACCAGATTAGCAAATTAATAATATGCAACTGATAAAAATTGTAGCATACTGTCATTGTAAAACAATAAAATCTATGTGTATTTAATGATTTAATGTAAATCAGTAACTTATTATTTATATTATAAAGAGATTTAACTGTTTGTTTTTTTTAGAGCAGAACACCTGTCTCTGACCTGACCAATTCTGTAACTGCACTGAATAAATAAGGGAAGTAAAAGTCAAACCACAGGACTCTCACTTTTGTGTGTTAAGGAAAGTGCATTCTAAGGGGTTTTGTTAGACACAAAATTAGATCTTTCTTTGTGATTTACTGTGCTGTTTTGCTAATCGAGATAATTTTTCTGGCTCTAGTTCAACAGCTACTTTGGCTGACACTGCCATCTGTTGTTCAATACAAGGAAATAACACAGAGAACTACAGCACTGAAACAAGTGTAGTTAATGCGGGAAATTCTGTCTTGATGATTGTCTTGTTCTAAACCCATATGACTTTCTTCTGGGAAAGAATATCCAACGTTCTCTGTCCCAGGTCACCATTCACTTTAATTGTAGGGATTACAATAAAATTGAAAGCAGCTTGGATATTCTGCTAAATATCTCATTTTGTGTTTTATTGTAGAAATTACTGGGGTTTGGAAGGACATGCGGGTGAGTGAGGTTTAGGTTCAAAGATATAACACAGTATAAAATAAAGTTTAAAATAAAGATCACATTTATTTACTCATAGTGTATGATATGTTAAATACTGTGAAAAGCCTGAAGATGTAATGACAGAAATATCGTAACTGAAGGAAAATCTCATGTCAATTTTAAAAGCACAATTACAATATATATATATTTTTAAGAGAAAACTCTTTGCCACAGTTTTGGTCTAAAACAGTGAACAGTAAAAATGTGTCTTGTCTGCCAAATGCCACTATTTTAAATCATTAAACTCTGGGCAAGCTTGCTGTGTGGGCATTTAAATTTCCATAATATTTAGCGGATGACAGCAGCCATTTCCATGGACGAGAGGGCTGAAGAGGCCTGTTGACCCCTTTCCCACCACAATCTTCCCTCATCACACTGTGCGACTTCATTAACTCTCAGGGCAATTTCAGGACTTTTTTCCAGGCATTGCCATTATACAGTGTGCTGACAATTACACATGCCTGCTTTTAAAAAGAAATCAAATGACAAAAGTTATTTGAAAGCCAAAAGGCTAGACTTTCCTTTTAACCCCAAATGTATTTATTAATTTTATTCCTTTCACCCCTCCAGACCAGAAAAGCACATCAGACATGAGGAATAATTTTGCTTTAAATCTTAACCTTAAGTATTTGGCATACAAATTCCTCACATAGAAGAAAGTATATAGTTTGAGCCTTGAAAACAATGAATTTTTACATTTGGTAAAAAATAAAAAAGGACATTTAGCATTCTCGAACAGAACTCTCAGCGAAATGGATCGACATAGGTTTGGGGGGAAATGGTAAGTATATCATGGAGAAATGCTGCCCTCCACTGAAACTAATGTGATATAGCTGAAGACATGCCTTCAGCAAACAGTGGTTCACAGCATATTAAACTCTGCTGGAAAAAGGAAACCTAGGCTGGTTTGCTGGCATTCCAGCTTGATCAGACTGGTCTGGTTTGCTGTTCAGGATGGGAGACCAGATGAAGACCAACATTGTCTGGTTGGGAGATGAGTTTAAACCAGCAGTAAACTATCTTAGGCTGGTTTAAAAAAAATCTGCAGGAAAGACATTAAGACAAATAAGGGGAAATGCATTTTCCACAGTAATTCATTAATTGTACCTTTCTTTAGTGATGCAGGCTAACCTAAATGAATTAAAACCAATAGGACATAAGACATATGCTGCCTTTATGTGAAGTTTGGAGCTTCAAAAGTCTGGTCACCAATCACTTGCATTGAATTGTATACAATTTTCATTTTTGTGTGAACTAACCCATTCAAATTCTAGATTGAGAATGAATAATTTCCCAGAGTGCACTAGTCATATAGTCATGGAGTGTGTGCCATCAGCTGCTTATACTTTCTTGGGATATGATTAGCAACTTACATTTGAAACTTCATTTTAAATAGAACTTCACCATAGAGAGCTAAATTAGGTTACTATAAGCTTAAAAGTCCACTCAGTCATTTTTTCCTCATTAAAAAAAGTTTAAAGACATGAATTGTAATTTTGCAAAATGTGTAGGAAATCATGACCACTCACATTAAAATGAAGACTCCAGTCATATCAGTAACCTTATAAAAGCTGTTTTATTCTACATGGAGAGGGTCCAAACATGGGGGCTACCATGTTAGAATCGCTTGACCAGCCAAACATACTCGCTTAATCTCAGTAACCATCCTGTTATTTGACACTTTAACTCACTGGCATTGGCAAGTAATCATGGCTGACTGTGAATACTAAATTTCTACAAATGCATCTGAAACTGAAAACTACCGATTTTAAATTATGCTTCATCCAAGCCGCCAGGTGTCAGTGTAAGTCCATGATGACACAAAGACAAGAGTACCGTACAACTTTAAGATGTTAGTTTTTCTCAATGAATATCTTGCATCTTTGGAAATAAACGTTTAATAACAGCTGCAATTAAACATGAATCTGTCTTTTATACTCTCTGTGTTTACAGTAAATATTAGTATCATGTAGTCATTTCCTTTAAAGTTTAAGTTGCTCTTTGAACACCTATATCAAGAAAACACTTCTTTTTTCACAGACAACATGTTACAGAACATAAACATACATACAGGTGGATACAAAAAAAAATACAGTTTATCTAAAAACTTTTCAAGAGTAAGCGATGTTTTTAAAGCTTTCTTGTTGGAGGACATTTATAGTAAGTCCATTGCAAAAAATGTGGATTGGGTTTGAATTTGAGGGGTCTTCCTTTATGGATATAGTATTTATTCATCATACAAATAAAATAAAGTGTAACACATTATCCAACTCATTGTTATTTTCATAATCATGAAAAATAATAATCGTGAAACAAAAAAATCTGGTAAAATGTAAGATATAAAGAGGATGAGCAGTGAGACCAACATTTTTTGGAGTTAGGGCAAAAGTAAAGTAAATGGGGAAGTTTTTCTTCCTTTTCCAAACAAAAAGAGTATATAGTGGAAATGTCACCATCAAATTTACTGTAATAAAAAGTATTTATTATAGGGGTAATATTGATGAATCATTTTAAAACAAACCTCCCTAATTTTGCTATGAAATAAAAAAAAATGGATACTGACCAAATCTTGCACCCTACATTATGAAATTGAGTTAACCATTTGCTGTACAGTAGGCTTTCGGAATATTAGTATAATTAGCAGTTATAACGTTTCCTATTAAATGGTTAGTACATTTAAGACTCAAAATACTAATCCCTCGAATAGATGGGAATATTCCAATTCATTTCACAGTACAACTTGTAATATTTTACTAAAAGAATCAAATTGAGAGGAATACTCACTGTAACTTTAACAAAGTCCTGTCTATCAACCTTTACTCCACAATTTCTTACAAAACTTTCATATGAAAATATTTCCCCATTTTCATTTAACAAATCTGAAATAAAAACGGTCTTCTGATTAAACCAATCCGGGAAGAAAATATATTTTAGATGTGATAAAATATATAGAATATTCCAGATAATATGAGGTGAAAAATTGTGCTTAAAGATCAGCTTCCATGACTCAAGGGCTTGCTTGTCGAAATTAGATAACTTCAAAGGGAGCCTTGTACATTTAAAATCACATGACAGTAACAGATGCAGAGCACCACCTTTGTTAAAGATCTATATTAGGAATCCAAACCCAAATAGAGTTTCCACTTAAATCTGATTTAGAGTATGAAAGTTTAAGGCATTTAGACCTCTTTCTAAATATGGCTTAGTAAGAGACTTCCTATTAGATAATTCAACCTTGTTTTTCCAAATGAATTTTAAGAGAAGTGAATCAATTGCTTTATATTGGGTCGGCATAAAGAGATATAGCAGGATAAACAAAATGGGAAATTCCTTCAGCCTTAGAGAGCAAAACTCTCCCATAACCTGTAAGATCTCTCTACCTACATATTAGGTATCTTTTGGCAACCTTTATTTTAGGATTAAAATTCAAAGTAATTCTTCCATGAACCGATTTACTAATACAGATACGAAGATATTTAACCGTACCTTTTACCTGAATTCCATTTATAGGAGGCACATTTTAATCATGTATGAACATTATTTCACTTTGTTTGTATTACGAGCCTAGACGTTTTAGAAAAGTTATTTCAACTCAGAATTGTTGAGCACAACTGAAATTGATCCCTTAAAAAAATGCAAGTGTCATCAGCTAATGAAGTTGAATTCCCTCAATACCCGAGCAATGAACAACATATAAATGTAATATTTCTGCAGCCAATAAAAATAAAAAGGGAGATATGGGGCATCCTTGTCTACCATTGACAAGAGAAACTTAGCTATTTATGTCATTGTATAAGGTTTTAATCACACCAATTAAATTACCCCAAATCGAAATTTTTCTAATGCCCTAAAAATAAAATTATGTTCAACTGTGTCAAATGATTTAAAGAAATAAAAAAAAAAGAATAAGAGCATCCCTATTTATCCAGCCTGAACTCACATAAAATTCGGCAAGTGTGTGCAGAGTTTTTTCTAACGGTATCAGTTGACCAAATTTGAAAACACCACCTCCAGAGACAAAAGCTGTAAGCGTTTCAGAGCATATAAACAAGTGTGACATCCAATTATATCCAGGAGAGGTCACCAGAAGCCAGTAGTAAAAATAATTGTTTTCAGCTGAACAAGGTGTAAAACAGTGAAGAGAAATGCTTATTTTATTTAATCTAACCCCCAACCAAAACTCAAATCTAACCCTAACATTAATAGAAACAAAATGCAATGTTAGGGATAAAAATGCAACCTCCTTATCAGGCTTGTGATTGTTTATACAAACATGATTACTACCTTGTTTGACTGGGTATTGAACTGTGGTCTCCAATGCAACTGATAACAGTCATGCCACGAGGGAAAGTAATTGTAGTTGAGCCATTCCAAATATGTCCGATGTCGGCATGTTGTTGCCAATCCTAGGATACCGGAACTTTCATACCAACTTCCCGTGTGATCATGTTGATTTATCATCTCAGAATAATCGAACAAGTCTAAAATAAGACGAATATTATTTGATATATGACATTTTTTCTTAAAACCTGATTGTGATTCTGAAATAATTTCTTCTAAACACATTTTAAGACGGTTTGAAGATATAATTGCCAAAAGTTTGTAATCTATGTTTAGGAGGGATATAGTTCTCCAATTATCTAAGTAATTGCTATTTTTATTAGGTTTTGGAACAAACACAATAAAGCTGCGTTCACACTGCCAGTTACTTTATCGCTGCATGTCGCCAGTGGCTGGCGTTTAGGTCGCTTGTGTATTGAGAGTCTAAACAGCACTGTTTCTTTACAATTAATATTATTATTAAAATATTAGGATCACGTGAGCTCTACCATCTTCTCTCGTATTGGCTGTCGCTCCCGAAAGTTGCTCTTCATTTGCATAAAATTAAACATTTCTTCAAGTTGCTGGACATGCCCACATCCAGTTGCCAGCTCTCGTTGAAAATGAATGAGATCGTTTTGTAGCTGGGTGTGGCTGGAAGTGTGAACGCATCTTAAGACCTTGTTTCATAGTATGGGCCATTTCATCCTGTTCAATGCATTCCTTCAAAGCGTCATAAAGTGAATCCTTTATGTTTTCCCAAAAGACTGTAAAACTCAAAAGGTAGGCCATCAGGTCCAGGCAAGTTGTTCCTAGGAGATTTGGCAATGATACAGTCCAACTCTTCCAATGTTAGAAGTTTGTCACAAATTTCTTTACTATTAGCACAAATTTGGGAAATGAATGGAGAGACCTTATTAAAAAACATGTTGGCTTCTAAATTATCAAAAGCTGAGGAGTACAATTTTGAGTAAAAATTGGGGACAAATTGAGAGATCTGTTCAATATAGGAAGAACATTATCAATAAAAAGCTGTTGAATTTAATATTTTTATTATACTTTTTATTATACTATAGTCTTATTTTTTCCCCCCAAAATCCAAGCCGTTTAGCCATGGAACTTACATATGCTCCCTTTGCTTTCTCAAGATAAAATATAATTTAACTCTTCTTGTAAAGAATATAGTCATATGGTCTTCCTCAGTGATTTTAACTTTTATTAAAAGATCTGATATTTTTTTTAGTAAAGCTGCAATTTTTTTGCTTTAGAATATTTCCTACATTCAAATTTCAGAAGCTCCCATTTTGAAATATAGGATACATCCGATCTTGCTTTGATCTTATTAATTATATTCTTTATGCCTGTACAATATGACTCATTAAGAAGCAGGGTACAGTTTAGCTTCCAATAACCAGGATTATAAGAACTACATTTTTGGGCTTTCAAGGTCATATCAATGCAACAATGATTAGTTAGTGGCGAAGGAGTTCACGAGACAGAAATCAAAAGAGGAATTATAGAAACCGCAACTAGCCATAAATCGATGCAAGATTTTTGGGTTAGATCTGTTTTAAACCAAGTAAATGTGGTTGAATCTGGGTATCAAACTCTATATGCATCAATTAAGTCCAGAGTATGACAAAAATCACAAATAATAGGATTAACAGCGTTTTGACTCATTCTCGGAGGATGTGTGTCTACAAGATAATTAGGGGCTTCATTAAAATCTCTGCCAATAATTATTAAGGCAGAGGGAAATTTTAGAAGTTTTCTGCCATAAGAGTAGCGTTCACAGTGTATGGTATTAAAACTATACACATTAACTTAAACTGAATAGGAACCTATAGATAACTATCTTCCTTCAAGAGAAGCAGCAAACTCAACAAATGTGACACAACATTTTTTCCTAAAGAGAATAGCAACACCTCCTGCGCGGTGAGTTTCATGACTAAATAATACATTGGCTCCCAGTTGATTTTGCTAGAATGTCTCATCCTCCATGAATGAGTCTCTTGATTAAAATACACATCCCTTTAATTGTAAGATTTACAAAACAAAAATAACAGACTTTCTTTTAGTTAAATCTTGTATCCCCAAACATTCAGTGAAAAACAAGGAAAATAACAATCAATGAACTAGAACTAGGTTAAACAGTAATAAAGTTCAACTCGCACCCAAAAGGAAGAGGACAAAAAAACATTGAGCTGACTCAGCTTCTAATATTTGTATCACATTTAGTAAGAAACCATTTATTTCTCTGCAGCACGGGGCGATGAATAATTATCCTGAGAACTTTTTTACCATTTACATAAGCAAATGCACTTCTGAAACCAGTATTTTTGCCTTGTTCTATTGCTTGCTTCACCAGGGGCCATAGTCTGTTACATTCTTCCTTCCTGTTCAATGACAAGTCCTTCAAAATCTTAATGTTGCTCTGCCAAAGGAAGTCGGATGATTTGGGATTCCTCTTGTCACAGATGCTTTGTGAATTGAACTGGACAATTATGTGACAGGAGCAGACAGTTTTTGCTTGAACTCAGCTTGCTTGATGTTCTCGTTGTCTGTTTCAGGGACACCTGCAACAAGCAAATTCCATCTGCGTTTAAATTCATCCAAATCCAAGCATGTCTGCCGAGGAGCTTCATTTTCTTTCGTAACAGTAGCTGCCACACTCTCAAGAGAAGTGACCCTCTTTGTGATGCTCTCAATTTATTTGCCAACGAACTCCATTGATGCGGTAAGCGAGCAAATTGAGGTTGTTCTCTTGAACAGAATTTTCCACAGACTGTAGTGGCACATAATCCTGTGATGCCAAATTAGATTTATTGGTGACTGGAAGCTTATCAGGGGTTTCAGGTAAAGGTATAACATCAGCTAAATCTGAAACGACACTTTTAGCATAGTCATGGTGCTTTATGGCTCTTGCCTGAGAGAGATGCTCGATGGTTGTCCACCGTTTGTTCTTACTTTAAGTCAGAGGATTCCTGTTGTTAGAATTTTTAGCCCAACATTTGCTCATGCTATGTATAGTAACTCAAAAATAGCAATGTAAGTTAGCCATGACAATACAAATAGAAAACTTCATTTTATGATGGTGTAAATCTGAGTTTTGCTCAAAAAGCAAAGGAGCCATACACCGAAGATGTTAACACACCTAAGCAATTTAAGCATCCTGACCAATCAGACAAAAACAAAGTAATCAGTTCACGATGCAGTCCAATAAGCAATGTTCATCTGTCTAAGCAGATACCTAAACTCCTCCCTTTCTCTTTCTTGTCAGTGGCTCTGTATATATATGAAGTGTCACAGAGGGCTTTCCAGAGACACAAATGCCTCGCTTTGAAATGCCAGATATGACAGTCAGAGACATGCCATGAGAATCTCTGCAAGACCAATTTGAAGCCTTCCTGATAACAAACTGGCTGACTGTCAGATGACAAAGGCCAATATTACCTGCCTGGATGTGAAATATCTCTCCATGTCAAATATGAATGTAGATAGGGCACTGTATTTCTGTAAAGAAATCTTCTTGCATATGCAAAAGAGAGAATTATGTTAAATGCACTAGTTAGTCTCTGTAAAGATTAAAATAATATTGGGTTATAATTTTTTAATAAGTTAAAAAAAAAATGTTTTTAAAAAAAGACTCAATGCCAACTCAGCCCCAGTTTTTGTGTTTGTGGATTGTGTCAGTACAAAGAAGCATTGTTACTCAATGGAGGTGTTTGTCACCGTACAATAACAGTGGCCTGTCGGTCATAGCAGTTCCAGCTGAACCATTGCAATGATTTGCTCTTTCGAAGGCCCTTTAAAACTGCATTAAGGGTTTAAGATAAGTTTAATTTATTAAACAGCAGTGCTTTATTTTATTTCACAAATAAGATGTGCACATGTATATTTACAATGTGTACACTGTATTTCCGACTTGTATTTTTAAGGGTAGGTCAAGAGCTGTATAATTATTTGTGCACATGGAGCCGTCTTTTTGCAAAGGTCTCCTCTGAAGTAGTCATGCAGTGGATCTGAAATGTCCTGCACCTGTTGGAATAGTCCTCTGGGCAGTCTCTGTATAGACTCACATGGGCAGGGGTTATAAAATCAAAGCTTTCAATGGTTAGCCCTTTCTCAAAAACTTCAATGGAGCCGTGCAATGCAAAGTCACACATCCCTGAAAGGAATTGAGAAGTTATTGGTGTGTCTTATACGTACATTGGAGTCCAAAAGCCTAAACCAATAGAGAAATATTTATATTTTGCATTTTTCTAATTGTAATTTAAAAAAAGAATTGCATATGATATTATTAGCATATCAATTTAAGTGAAAAGTTGAATCGTTGTACAATTATCCTTAATATAAATAATGTACGTATTGTACGCACTTTTAGCATAGTCATGGTGCTTTATGGCTCTTGCTATGGAATTGAATTAAACTTTAAAACATCATGTTCAGAAGGAAAAAAAAAATGGGAAAACATAGGTTTCATAGGGTCCTATATAAAAAAGTGTCACTTTTGAACTTTTTAAGCAATGTTTACTTAATTGAGAATCACTCAAAGGAAAAATTATATTATTTTAATTTATTATTTACATTAAAATTTACATTTGAATAGGCTAATGGATTGTATGAAATAGCATATTACCTATTTTTTCTGTGGTATCGAAATTGGTGAGAATCATTACATTTTACTGTTATCCATAACGGTACTGTAATTCACCAAACTGGCATTCAACTGATCACAAAGTATAGTCAGGAGGACATTACTGATGTAAAAAAATAGCACCATCACTACTTGAAAAATGTCATATTTGATCAAATCTAGACAGGCCCCATTTCAAGCAGCCATCACTCCAACATCTTATCCTTGAATAATCATGCTAAATTGCTAATTTGGTACCATTATATCAAACAGAGCTGAAAGCTATTTGGTTCATTAAGTGAAGCTTAACATTGTCTTTGTGTTTGTTTTTGAGTTGCCAAAGTATGCAATAGAAGTATGCTTAAGGTCAATATTAGGTCAAAAATGGCAAAAAATATACAACTTTCCCTAGAAACTCGTCAGTCAGTCATTGTTTTGAGGAATTTTTTTTGAATTTTAATATAATATATGAATCATTTCATACAAAGGTGTACACTACAGTCTTCAAAGACAAAGGACAACTGGCTCCAACAAGGACAGAAGGAGATGTGGAAGGCCCGGATCCAACTAAACAAGAGGATAAGTACATCAGCGTCTCTAGTTTGAGAAATAGATGCCTCGCATGTCCTCAGCTGACAGCTTTATTGAATTCTACCTGCTCAACACCAGTTTCATGTACAACAGAAAAGAGAAGACTCAGGGGTGCAGGCCTTATGGGAAGAATTGCAAAGAAAAGGCCACTTTTAACAGAAAAAGAAAGGGTTAGAATGGGTAAAGAAACACAGACATTGGACAACAGATAATTGGAATAGAGTGTTATGGATCTTAACCCCATTGAGCTTTTGTGGGATCAGCTAGACTGTAAGGTGCGTGAAAAGCGCCCGACAAGACAGCCACATCTATGGCAAGTGCTACAGGAGGCATGGGGTGAACGGTCACTGGAGTATCTGGACAATCTGATAGCTACAATGTCAAGGATTTTTTTATGAGAACTCTTTGAAGTAGTTTAAGAAGATCTGACAAATTGTAATAGTAATTTTTCACGTTATCCATGTCCTGACTATACATTGTGATCAGTTGAATGCCACTTTGGTGAATAAAAATACCAATTTCCTTCCATGGCAGCAAAATCTGTACATTATTCCAAACTTTTGGCCACCAGTGTATACATAATTTTAATTGTTTTAAAATATTGCCTTAGTCTTTCTTTACTGTTACAGGATGGACCAGACACAAAGACTACAAGAGTGCAAATTGAATGAAATCCCAGATGCAGTTTATTGTGCTACTTCAATCCCAATCAATAATTACCCGAAGAAAACGAAAGTGATACACAATACAGGACTTTTAAATATAAAGAAGCCCGAAATACAGGACATATTGCTGTTCACTGAAACATGGCAAATTTATAAAGACTATTTATACATGAACCTGCTCACTTCTTACTCCAAAGTCATTAGTCCACCGTTGTCGATTGTGGTTCTTGTGTATTGGCCACCTAACCCTCTGTTAAATTTCTTTACTGATCTAACTGAACTGCTAACTCTTACATGTGCCATGTGTCCATCTGTTATATTACATGGTGATTTCAATATTCATGTTGACACTGATTGTACTGCAGCCCATAAACTCAAGTCTGTGTTGAAATGTTTCAAATTTGTACAACATGTCATCTTCCCTACTCATTCACATGGCCATGCTTTAGATCTGGTTTGCACTAATGGCCTAAATAATGTCACCGTTTCTGGGTCTAAGACTGGACTGTCCGATCATCTATTTATAGAACTGAGCTGTGACACTCCATTTCCCAGGTCTGCTCAAAAATCCTTGGTTACCTTTCGCAACTTTACTCTTAAAAGTAGACATGTACCCTTCACTCACTTGTTTCCATGGAACACACATGGATTACATGCTCTTAAAGCTACAGGATGACGCCTTGAGTGTCTTTACAAGAAAACTGGTCTATCTGTTCACCTAACGACCTATAATGACCATATACAGGCATACAAATCAGCATTAAATGATGCACACTCTCTTACTTTTCGTCCATTATCAGTAATGCATCTTCTAGACCCAAAACACTTTTTTCCACCATCAATAAACTGTTCCCCTCATTTCGGCCTGTTCTTAAATCTGTCAGTTATTTCTTCACTCTTTTCAGAATAAAATCAACACTATTTACACTATTTTCCCTTCTACTGTTCCTCCTGATCCGCTTCAGGATTTTCTCACAAACCACCAGATTGGCTGATTTTGCCACCACCACCCCATCTACAGTTTTTGAGTTAATTAGCTAATCGAATTCTACTTCCTGCCAGCTTGATCCTGCACCCACTGCTTTGCTTAAACAATGTCTGCCTTTTATCTCAGTTCCGATTTCCCACCTTATCAACAGAATATTTAGTACTGGCTAAAGTTATGGAGAAAATGGTTGCATCTCAGCTTCTCTCCAATTTGGCCACACAAAATCTCTCTACACAGCACTGAGACTGCACTCATCAGAGTTGTTAACTATATACTGATGGCCACGGACTCTGGAGCCATCACTTTCCTGGTCCTTTTAGACATCAGTTCTGCTTTTGACACTATCTCTCATTGCATCCTCATCACTAGGTTTGTCACTAGGTTTGCACTCCCAATTGTGAGCTCACTGAAGGCTGATTTGCTGAGAAAGTGAATCTGATTCAGACTGCTAACCTGAGTTCCTGAGTTCAAACCATCAGTTCTTTTCAGGTGATTTATGAAAAAGTCTCAAATGAGTTCAAATGAGTCATTTGTTCATGACTCTCACATGCTGGGATTGTTGTTGCAAGCGGTGCAGCGAGCTCGACAGAACAGGTGAAAAGCAGAGTGAGACACACTGGTGGTGCACACTCTAAAAATGTATTCGATAACTCACAAGATAATATCTGACAAAACCGCTTAAGAACACACACAACCCAAATTACGCCAATGGTGACTAGATTTTAAGATGTCAATTGTCAAAAAAAAAATGTTTGGTCACATTTGCGACCATTTCAGTAACCCTGATGTGTGTGTGTTTATGTGTGTATGTGTGTGTGTGTGTGTGATATATATATATACACACATACACACACACACACCGATCAGCCACAACATTAAAACGCCTTGCCTAATATTATGTAGGTCCCCCTCGTGCCGCCAAAACAGCGCCAACCCACATCTCAGAACAGCTGAAATTTCAATTACTGCCCCCTGGAGTAAACAGGTGGTACTACAAGCTTGCATTTCTCAGGAATCTTTCTTATTACGGTCCGGGGGTGCATTGCGATAAAAAAAATGTAATGCATTATTTTTAATAAAATTAATCGCACTGAATTAACCATTAAATCGACAGCCCTAATAAATATATAAACACAATCAACCAAAATCGGTGATTTATATATCTAATGTTTTTTTTTTTATTTATTTATTTTTTTTTTTTATTTCCAGGTTTAAATTAGATTTTGAGTCCAACATTTTCAAAACGAGAATATGAATCCCATGGAATATATTTATGTTGTAAGGACTTTTATTACAATTTGGGATCTCACCTGTTGATTATAAATGTAGCTATATTTTGCCAGATGTTTGTCTCTGCAGCCAGCCCAGCCTAAAATAATAACCAGTGGTTCCTTTGAGCCGCGCCAGTGTTTTTCTGACAAAAGAAGAACAATGTGTCCAAGCAAAAAGAATGCAAAGACAGATGCACACTTACAGTATAACTGAATCTAAGCCTCAAAAATGGCAACGTTCATATTAAAGCTCACCAATTTAGTTAACGTCTCTACATATCACAAGGTTATAAACGCATGCCATGCATTTCCACGTACATAAAATATATTAGAGATTAGGGTTTGTTCTGCTGCAGTCAGCCTCGCCTGAGATCAGTGCCTCTGGAATTACAATGGTGTAGTCTATATAGACTCTATACCATCATCCCCCATATTGAGATTTATTTTGTCAATCGTCTGACTGCCATTAATAATTCACTTCAAACGAGCCTCTTGCGTCTCACTGCACTTGTTGTGATGAGACAGTCAAACAAGAGACAGGGGCGTTCACACCAGAGACAGTACAACAGAGATTGGTGGAGTGTTGCAGTGATGGGGGTTCTTCTGCAAGTTTCTCCCATCTCTGCACATGATCTCTGCAGCTCAACCACAGTGACCATCAGGTTCTTGTTCACCTCTCTTACCAATGCCCTTCACCCCTGATTGCTCAGTTTGGCCAGGCGGCCAGCTATATGAACTTCTTCCATCTAAGAATTATGGAGGCCAATGTGCTCTTGGGAACCATCAATGCAACCTAATTGTTTTGTCCCCAGATCTGTGCCTCGACACAATCCTGTCTCTGAGCTCTGCAGGCAGAGCAAAGGGTCTGAATACTTATGTCAATGTGATATTTCATTTTTTTTCTTTTTATTAAATTTGCAAAATTTTCTTAGTCATTATGGGGTATGGACAGTAGATTGGTGTGAAGAAGAAAAAATTATTAAAAGGCAGCAGCCTGAAGCATAACAAAATAAAAAAAAATTAAGATGTCTGAATACTTGCGTTATTTGTGTGTGTGTGGTGGGGGGGTGTATTATGAAAATCATGAAACATGAAAAAAGCTATATATTTTCAAGTGCTATGATTCTCTAATTTGTATATACATTCAATAATAGTACACATATATTATTTAAATAAAATGTATGCCAAACATCATTTACATACATTATTAGACCATTACATTTTAAATAAATAAAAAATAAACATCATAAATAAGCTTTTTAAATAATGAAACAAAGTGCTAAATGACTATGTTAACTGAACAGAATGGTTACAATCAGTAAATGCTCCCTATACATTTACAATTTGTCAATTGTAAAAACAAGTTGTTTTTTTTTTTTTTTTTTGTGGAATAAAGAAGGGAACAATGATTATTTAATCATACTAAAAGTAAGAGGTCATATTCAAAGCAACCACTAAAGTAACTAATTCTAAAGTTGTGACCCCTCTTAAGGACTGCATTATTCCTTTAGTTACCCCAAGAAGGAAAGCCTTCCCATCAGACAGAGGCTCCACCTCGAATGCATCTGTTTCAATAGAAATAGATTGCACATGCATGCCTGCTTTGTCCAACTTCCCTAACTTCTGCCCACTTGTGGTGATGCTGCCACTATACTGTAGAGGAATGGCTGTATCTGTAGAGATCTCTGTGGATACATGGCAACTAGATATCAGAGAATTAACACTGGAACCGTCAGCCTCACTCTCTGTCCAGCAGGAATCAGTGTCTGAAGCCGAAGACAAGCGGGTCTTCCCCCAGAGGCCATTAGCTTGTGCAGCATTGCCCATGTTACCACCCAAGGAGCATTGACTAGTAAGTGTCGGACGATGGGAAGAGAGGGCACTGCTTGATTTGAAAGATGAAAGGAGGTCCTTCTCTTTTACACGCAGGATAGTGCGAAGAACTGGAATATAACGCGCAATAGCTGACCGATATTTTGGATGTGTAATTGCGTAGATGATGGGATTATGGATGGCTGAGGCCTTGGCAATAACCGCAGGCACTGAATTCATGTAGGGGGTCAAGAGATGGGTATAGCCTGCTGTAGCAGTGAGAGCCACCACAGAGTAGGGTGACCAGGAGACTACAAAAAGAAAAATCACCAGGAGGGCAACCTTAGCCATCTTCCATTCATTCTGCATACGCTCACACAACTTATGTGTTTCCCCACAATCCAGCTCTCTTATCTCCCTCCCGGCTGCTCGGATAGTTTGGAAAATTCCAAAGTAGCAGCCACCGATAATGCCCAGTGGGATGAAGAAAGCAAAAATGAAGAGGAGGATGGTGTATGCACGCACTGATGGAGTGAAGGTCATGTAGTCCCATGAACAGGAAGTCTGAAGCCCCTCTGGGGCATAAGCACTCCAGCCAAAGAATGGTGGAAGGCTCCAGCCCAAAGAATAGAGCCACACAACAGCCAGCACTGCGCAAGCTTTGCTCTGGCTAAATTTGCCAACGAGGGAAAGAGGCTGAGTTATGGCTAGGCCGCGATCGGCCGCAATAGCAGTCAAGGTCATCATTGAACAGATTCCGAAGAGAGCTCCACAGAAAGCATAGAGCTCACAAGCACACTCACCAAACACCCAACGCCTATGTAGGCTGGCGGCAAAGAACACTGGTGACTGGGTGAGAGACATAAAGAAATCAGCCACAGCCAGGTTCACCACAAACAGGTTCCCAGCAGTGTGAAGATTATGGCTTCGGCAGAACATGTATATCACCAGAGCATTTCCAATCACTCCAGTAATGCCAACTATTAATATGACAGAGCCGATGATGTAGTGGGCATGGTCAGGAATATCCACAGTGGAGAATGCATGTGGAGGCCCATGGTGGTGGCTGTAGTTCTGCCCATGGAAAGGCACATGGAGTAACTTGTAGCTCTTGCTGCCTAAGGACTCCTTAAAGCTTGTAGTGCAGTTGGTGTCTCCAGGGGCACAATGATGTCCTCTCCACGAAGAGTGATGGCTCATTTGTGCTGCTTGATATTGCACAGTCAGTATTAATTTAATTGTATGCAAAACTGAAACTAACTCATAAGTACAAATCTTCTTAATTTAGTCTAAAAATAAACAGTGGATCTGTTCTCCTCTCTGTCAGTCTCTGAATGCTTGCTCCCTGAATTAGCTTTTTATATACCGATCAGTGTACCAACAAGTTTTTATTGACCTGTAGTTCTCAGCTTGGCCTTTGGTACTGGTCAAAAACTGTGAACACTAAATTGTGACCTTGTTAAAATCATATTGAACCTGTTTCTACTTCTGGGCTATTTTTATAATAATATATGCCATTCAACAACTGATGACAAAATGTGTTTTTATTATCTTTGAAGGTATCTTATACATGCAATTCACTGTGCATGTAACATTAATTTATTATTTATTAAAGTATAAACATTGTTTTGATTGAATTTGATCTATCATAAGCTAACATTGCCTTAAATAAATATTCCAGGTTAAATACAAGTTAAGCTCATTCGACAGCATATGTGGCATAATGTTGAATACCACAAAAATTAATTTCGACATAAAACATTTCTTTAAAAAAAGCAAAAATATGTGTTACTGTGAGGCACTTATAATGGAAGTGAATGAGGCCAATCTGTAAATATTAAAATACTTGATTTTTCACAAATAAAGACACAAGACAGCCATTATGTTTGTTAACATGATTTTAGTGTGAAAAAAAAAACATACTAACCTTTTCTGTACTATTTTACTATGTTGCCATGACGACTGAATGCCCTAAACCCTGTATTTCCAGTAAACAATTATTTAAATTACTTTACAGCTCAAATAATACATGAGTTTTAAAAGAAGAATTCATGTTTTTTTAATCAAAATTACAAGATTCAAATTTCTACCAAAAATTTGCCCCATTGACTTCCATTTTAAGTGTCACACTGTTACTTAAAGTTTTGCTTTTTTGAAAGAAAAGGAGGAAGAAGTCAAATTTATTTTTTGTGGTAAAACAACATTATGCCACAAAAGCTGTCTATTGATTTTTATCTTGTGTTAAACCCGGAATATTATTTAATAAGGTATTTCTTTATTAACATGCTTATGAGTGATATTGAGATGTGAAGTATTACAGATTATCAAGTATAATTTTCTTTAAATATAATTAACCTGAGAGTGAAGATTGTATGCAGACATTTTCATGTGCTTTATTTTATTTGATCAAAACAAGGTGCTTTTGTAAACTTTGACTGTGGTATGCTTTTGAGTTATTTCTCACTGAAGTTATGATGTAATGTTATGCTGTTAAAAATTTGACACTCACACAGAGAGATGTCCCCTTCCACATGAATAACCCCATTTTCATAATTTCACTTGCAGTTCAAATGTTTAATTTGAAATGTTGGCAGGCACCCCAGATAGCCATGTGAGAGAAAGAGGTCATCAGGATGAAACGTAGACCATGAAAAGTTGTTTCGATTTTTAGAACTAGTTAACTAAGTAAATGGTTCCTATGTTTGTTGTTTAGAAAAGCAAATTAGCCATAGAAAGGACAGATGTTGATCGAAAAAAAAAACTGGATTCAGAGTTCAGTTCTGTGGATGGAAATGCCTTGTTGATGAGAGAGGTCAACAGAGAATGGCTAGACTGGTTCGAACTCACAAAGTCTACGGTAACTCAGATAACCACTGAGTTGGTTGTAATGTTGTGGCTGATCGGTGTGTGTGTGTGTGTATGTGTATATATATACACACACACATACAGTTGAAGTCAGAAATGTACATACACCTTAGCCAAATACATTTAAACTTATGTTTTTCACAATTCCTGACATTTATTCATAGAAAACATTCCCTGACTCAGTTAGGATCACTACTTTATTTTAAGAATGTGAAATATCAGAATAATAGTAGAGAGAATTATTTATTTCAGCTTTTATTTTTCATCATATTCCCAGTGGGTCAGAAGTTTACATACACTTTGTTTGTATTTGGCATCAATGCCTTTAAATTGTTTAACTTGGGTCAAACGTGTTGTGTAGCCTTCCACAAACTTCTCACAATAAGTTGCTGTAATTTTGGCCCATTCCTCCAGACAGAACTGAAGTAACTGAGTCAGGTTTGTTGGCCTCCTTGCTCGCACACACTTTTTCAGTTCTGCCCACAAATTTTCACCCTCAAGCATCAGATTGAGGTCAGGGCTTTGTGATGGCCAGTCCAATAACTTGACTTTGTTGTCCTTAAGCCATTTTGCCACAACTTTGGAGTTATGCTTAGGGTCATTGTCCATTTGGAAGACCCATTTACGACCAAGCTTTAACTTCCTGACTGATGTCTTAAGATGTTGCTTCAGTAAATCCACATAATTTACCTTCCTCATGATGCCATCTATTTTGTGAAGAGCATCCGTCCCTTCTGCAGCAAAGCAGACCCACATGATGCTGCCACCCCCATGCTTCACGGTTGGGATGGTGTTCTTCGGCTTGCAAGCCTCTCCTTTTTTCCTCGAAACATAACGATAGTCATTATGGCGAAACAGTGCCCTTTTTGTTTCATTAGACTAGAGGACATTTCTCCAAAAAGTAAGATATTTAACCCATGTGCACTTGCAAACTGTAGACTGGCTTTTTTTATGGTAGGAATGGGCGATACCAATTATTTTCTTTTTGATCCAATACCAAAAATTTCAAGTCCAATATTTTTGTTACTAATATTGTAGTAGTAACCAATATTTTGGTTACTACTACAATATTACTGTATTTAACTATTTTATTTCATTATTTATTAGCTACAATTACCCCCAAACTCATGATAAGAAATGTCACCTTTAGATATGTTGTAAATTTAGTGTGAATTTACTCCATAAGTGGTTAAAAAATAAGTTATAATGACTTCTACCAAAGTATGTATATATATATATATATATATATATATATATATATATATATATATATATATATATATATATATATATATATATATACAAACACACACATATACAAACACACAGTTGAAGTCAGAAGTTTACATACACTTTGGTAGAAGTCATTAAAACTTATTTTTATACAGTATGTATATATATATATATATATATATATATATATATATATATATATTACAAACTATTGCATCAGTCATTATTAAAACTCAACTTAATATAGTGGTGAGTTTAATGAGTGAACAAAAAATATTGTAAATATTATAAAAATAAAACAGCCATAGGAAATTTTCCACAATTGTTTGACTTCATACACAATAAATGAGCTGTTTAAGATATCACTCATCAGATAAAACATTTTAGATGGTTTGTACATGTCAACATATGAAAATGAAAAACAAAAATTAGTAACAAGTTAAAAAAAGAGAGCTAATTTGAGCTAATTTTGTGTGTATTTTTGTTTATATCTTTAGCAGTCATCTTATTTTTCTTAGTTTTTAAATAAATCTTTATATATATTTTAGACTTTTCCAATTTTTTTCTATAAAAAAAAAAAATATCTTATTCTTAAACATTATTCCATTCCATAACAGGAAGGTTATGCCTGAACATGTTGGCAGGCTTTCAGAATAGAAATCTGAAAGAATGCCTGTATATCAGGGTCTTAAACAATTACTGTAATTCTATGATCCATCTTCCCATGTCATTCGAGGATGTCTGTCTCACAGGCTTGTAGGTGAAGGTAAGTCAGGTTTCTGGTGGTGTTTTGTGATTTGTTAGGGTGACAGTCAGCTTCTTTACTTCCATCTGCACCAGAAGTCAGAACTGGTGTCATGGAGCATGTTCGAGGTTTGTGCACAGTTTCCTTGTCAAGTCTGATCCCATTTTGAAATGTTTTTTCTGTCCATGTCTGGGCCTCAATCTCAGAGCTGGATGTGATGACATAAGATACGCACATAGCTCATTCCACACATTCACATATGGCACACGTCTCTTGCTATATACACTCACTGAGCACTTTCTTAGGAACACCTGTACACCTACTTATTCATGAGATTATGTAATCAGCCAATCGTGTGGCAGCAGTGCAATGCAAAAAATCATGCAGACATGGGTCAGGAGCTTCAGTTAATGTTCACATCACCATCAGAATGAGGGAAAAAATGTGATCTCAGTGATTTCGACCATGGCATAATTGTTGGTGCCACACAGGCTGGTTTGATTATTTCTGTAACTGCTGATTTCCTGGGATTTTCATGCACAACAGTCTCTAGAGTTTACACAGAATGGTGCCAAAAACATAAAGTGAGTAGCAGTTCTGCAGATAGATGAGGTCATAAGAGAGGTCAACAGACAATAGCCAGACTGGTTCAAGCTGGCAGATATGCAACGGTAACTCAGATAACCACTTTTTACAATTATAGTGAGCAGTATAGCATCTTAGAATGCACAACACGTCGAACCTTTAGGCGGATGAGCTACAACAGCAGAATACCACGTAAGGCACTTTATTAGGACCAGTGTTCCTAATAAAGTGCTCAGTGAGTTAAAGTATAGTTCCCCGAAAAGTATTCAGAGACTTAAGCCACACTTAAAAGTTTATAAATTGCATTGCACAGATAACAAAATATCAAAACAAGTGGCATCTGCAAACAATTCTATAGCTTTCCCCAGAACTAACTTTAGAATTTTTGTAATTACTTGCAATTAACAACTAGTCTGAATGTCATTTTTAGCATATGTATATATAGGAAGAGTGACTATTGTGACGTTCGCACATCAGATATTTACCTGTATTTTGAAGAGTGGACAGAAGATGATTCTACTAATTCCTCTAGTAAATGTGCATCAAAAATGACAGTCTCTGTATTGGCCAAACAAAACCCATTGGCCCTCCTGACATCTGTAGATATTATGAATCATATATTACTATAAAAACTACAGAGTTTAATCTCATGTCAGTACTACTCTGTATAAAACTTTTACAAAACATAAGAATTTAAGAAGGCAAACTTGATACAGTGACATTGCTCTGGTAGAGATGTTGGATTGATTCATGCATGGTTTTCAAAGTGTAGTCAAGAGGAGAAGTCTTAAAAAATATAAGAACTGCCTCAGACTGGGAGTACTGGAACAAAAGTTATTTGCACATAAGTAGGGCACCACTACTTTTCAGTGACTAAGGGAATAATAATAATCCTGCGGTACACAGATTATTGCATCAATCTCAAAGCACCGCTTACCAAGAACAACCACCACCAACAACAAACAATTTTGTGAGGGATTCAAATCAACCTCAAAACCCTCACCGCTCAGGAACAACTAACAATTTGCGGTAAGTCATGGCATCGGCTCATGTTATTTGTTCATGCATTGCATGTCACATGTTTAAAATAGCCTCCTCCGTCAGCATTGAGGGATTCACTTGTGATAAATGTAAGGAATTAGTCAGGCTGACGGAGAAGGTTAATGAGTTAGAGACTCGCATCCGAACGCTAGTAGAGGTCAGTGAGACGTCTTGGCGGCATACTCGTTCAGCAAAGAGACACCACTCTCCCGTTCCTGTTAGGGTTTCCAATAAATTCTCCCCACTCAGTGATACACCCACTGAGAATCATATTGAAAGAGCCCTTGTTATCGGTGATTCTATTGTAAGGAATGTGGAAATAGAGACTCCAGCCACAATTGTTAATTGCATTTCGGGGGCCAGAGCGTCTGACATCAAATCAAATTTACAAGTGCTGGCTAATGCTAAACGTAGATTTTCTAAAATTGTTATCCATGTCGGCACTAACGATGTCCGGCTTCGCCAGTCGGAGATCACTAAAGATAATGTTAAAGAGGTGTGCAAATTTGCAAAAACGATGTCAGACACTGTAATATGCTCTGGTCCCCTCCCTGCTCGTCGTGGTGACGAGGTTTATAGTAGATTAGTGTCACTGAATGGCTGGATGTCTGAGTGGTGTCTGCAGAATAAAATAGGATTTATAGACAATTGGAAAAGTTTTTGGGGTAGACCTGACCTGCTAAAGAGAGACGGACTCCATCCCTCCAGGGAAGGTGCCGCTCTCCTCTCTAGTAATTTGGCTCATAGACTTAACAGGTCACATAAACTACAACACATAGAGACTGTATCACCTAGATATCTCATAGAGACTGTGTCTGTTCCCCGAACTACCAAACACAATACCCTCACTAAATCATTTAGAAAAAATTTGATTAAGGTCAAACTTGAACAAAACAAACAAATTAAAAATAAACATCATATAAAAATAGGGCTACTAAACATTAGATCTCTTGCTACCAAAGCACTAATTGTCAATGAAATGATTACAGATCATAGATTGGATGCGCTCTGTTTGACTGAAACCTGGCTTAAACCGGATGAATATATTAGTTTAAATGAATCTACTCCCCCAGGTTATTGTTATAAACATGAACCTCGTCTGAAGGGTCGAGGAGGAGGTGTTGCTACAATTTACAGTGAAGATTTTGGTGTTACTCAGAGGACAGGATATAAATGTAAGTCTTTTGAACTAATAATGCTTAATGTGACACCGTCAAATACAAATATAAATAAAAAATCTCTGTCGTCCTTTACCCTTGCTACAGTGTATAGATCACCCGGGCCTTATTCAGATTTCCTTAGTGAATTAGCAAATTTTTTATCAGATCTTGTAGTTACTGTAGATAGAGCTTTAATTGTTGGTGACTTCAACATTCACATAGATAATGAAAATGATACATTGGGATTAGCATTTATCGATATTCTCAACTCTCTTGGAGTCAGACAAAATGTAACAGGACCAACTCATCGCCATAATCATACGCTAGATTTAATTCTTTCATATGGAGTTGATGTTGCTATTATAGAAATTCTGCAGCAGAGCGATGACATCTCGGATCATTACCTCGTATCTTGCATGCTGCAATCAGCTAATGTTACTCAATCTACACCACGCTATCGTTCAGGTAGAACTATTCTTTCGACCACTAAAGATGACTTCACTAATACTCTTCCAGATCTATCTCATATACTCAATAAACCCCAAAGCCCAGAAGAACTTGATGAAATAACAAAAAATTTAAATGCAGTCTTCTCTAGCACCCTTGATGTTGTCGCCCCACTTCGATTAAAGAAAATTAAAGAAATAAGCCCTGCACCATGGTACAATGATCACACTCATGCTCTCAAGAGAGCAGCTCGGAAAATGGAGCGCATGTGGAAAAATACAAAATTAGAAGTATTTCAGGGTGCATGGAAGGATAGTGTCTGTAGCTACAAACACGCACTCAAAGCTGCCAGGTCAGCATATTTTAGTAAACTCATAGAAAATAACCACAACAATCCTAGATGTTTATTCAGTACTGTGGCTAAATTGGTTAGGAATAAAGCCTCAACCGAACCAGATATTACGTCACAGCTCAAGAGTAATGACTTCATGAATTTCTTTACAGATAAAATTGAAATAATCAGAAATAAAATTGGAATTATGCAATCATCTGTCATAGCACCTCAGAAAACAGTGTTGAATAATTTCCCTCATGTGCAACTTCAATCCTTCGCTATCATAGGTCATGAAGAGCTAACAAAACTTATCGAAACATCAAAAGCCACAACTTGTTTGTTAGATCCTATACCAACTAAGCTCTTAAAAGAGGTATCTCCTGTAATATCAGAACCTCTTCTTAATATCATTAACTCCTCGCTATGCTTAGGACATGTCCCAAGAAACTTTAAAATGGCAATTATCAAACCGCTAATTAAGAAGCCACAACTTGATCCTGGAGAACTTGCTAATTATAGACCAATTTCAAATCTCCCGTTTATGTCAAAAAAACTAGAAAAGGTAGTATCCTCCCAAATATGTGCATTTCTACAGAGAAATAGTATATATGAAGAATTTCAATCAGGATTTAGGCCTCATCACAGTACAGAGACTGCACTTATCAGAGTTACAAATGACTTGCTCTTATCATCTGATCGCGGCTGCATTTCTCTTCTAGTGCTTTTAGATCTTAGTGCTGCATTCGACACGATAGATCACAACATTCTCTTGAATAGGCTGGAGAATTATGTTGGAATTTGTGGAGTGGCATTAGCATGGTTTAGGTCATATTTAGCAGACCGCTACCACTTTGTCTATTTAAATGAGGAATTGTCAAACCAAACAAAAAGTAAAGTATGGAGTGCCACAGGGATCAGTTTTAGGGCCTTTGCTTTTCTCCATGTATATGCTTCCCTGGGAGATATTATCAGGAATCGTGGAATAAGTTTCCACTGCTATGCTGACGATACACAACTTTATATTTCTTCAAAACCTGATGAGATTTCACAATTCTCAAAATTAGCAGAGTGTATCAATGAAATAAAAGATTGGATGGCCAGAAATTTCCTTCTACTCAATTCTGACAAAACAGAGGTTCTAATTATTGGACCAAAAACTCTAAAAATAAGCCACTAAAATATAATTTGACTCTAGATGGATGTACTGTTACATCATCTTCAACAGCAAAGAACTTAGGTGTTATATTTGATACCAATCTGTCCTTTGAAAATCAAATTACAAATGTTTGTAGAACAGCATTCTTCCACCTAAGAAATATTGCTAAATTAAGGCATATGCTCTCGGTTGCTGATGCCAAAAAACTAATTCATGCGTTCATGACCTCAAGACTAGATTATTGTAATGCATTACTGGGAGGATGTCCAGCAAGATCAATAAATAAACTTCAATTGGTTCAAAATGCAGCAGCCAGAGTGCTGATGAGAACCAAGAAATATGATCATATTAGCCCCATTTTATCATCGTTACATTGGCTACCTGTTAAATTCCGTATTGATTTTAAAATTCTGTTAACTACGTACAAAGCTTTGAATGGTCTAGCTCCGCAGTACTTAAGTGATCTTCTAACACGCTATATTCCAACACGTTCATTAAGATCACAAAATTCTGGCCTATTAATAGTTCCTAGAATATCAAAATCCACTAAAGGAGGAAGATCCTTTTCATATTTGGCTCCTAAACTATGGAATAGTCTCCCAAACACTGTTCGAGATGCAGACACACTCTCTCAGTTTAAGTCTAGACTAAAGACTCATCTATTTAGCCAGGCATACACCTAATTTATCCCACAATTAGGCTGCTTTAGTTGGGTCTGCCGGAACCAGAAACCAGAAACATTGAGCATGATCTCTAACTCTGCAATAAATTCAATGGCATCTACGCTTACATCTTTTTATTTGTTTCCCTGTCTCAACCTCGGGACTCCTATCCTGAGGTCACCAGAACCGGCTGGATCCAGCACCATTCCTGCTTCATGCTGGACTCCACTGCTACATGTCGCAGAATGATGATGACTAAATGCAGCCGGTGCCAGCCAAACATCACTTCAATCTATTATGACGGACTTCAGAGGATGAAATTATGCCAACTCCAACCTGCATCACCTCGGTCTATTTATGGATTACGATCCTGAAATGAAATGCTTAGACTAACAATTGCCAACAAAAGCCTTCATCAGCCAATTAACAAGGACAATTGCATCTGTGAACTTCTGCAATTAATCAAGATGGACTTCAAAGACTTTGGTCATTAATCTTACAGTTCAAACACAATCTATGTTTAATCAATGATCCTTATCACTTAGTTTAATAATTTTAAACCATGATTTTACCTATACATAATTAATATTTACATTACATTCATAATGTTAGCCAGAGGGGAACTGGCCCCCACAGTGAGTCTGGTTTCTCCCAAGGTTATTTTTCTCCATTAATCTACATCTTATGGAGTTTTGTGTTCCTTGCCACAGTCGCCTACAGCTTGCTCACTGGGGTTATTAATACAATTATCATTTAATTATTTATAAACACTATTAAAATTCGTATTTTATCTAAATTACACAGTGATGATTAATCAACTTTATAGACATTACAGTTCTTATCGTCTGTTAATGCTAATATTCTGTAAAGCTGCTTTGAAACGATGTGTGTTGTGAAAGGCGCTATACAAATAAAATTGACTTGACTTGACTAATGTGCTAGGGTTTATTAATAAGCACCTTTTGTGGCAGTTTGATTATACTCCTTAAGAATTTTTCCACCTCTTCCAACCTGGCTTTAATGTCATTGTTTTCCTCTGCTTCTTTTATCCTCTTTAGTGCTGATATTAAAATTAAAAAACACATACAAATTACAAAATCTACAATCAGAGAAATCACTGTCAATCAAATAAATGGCCTCGATGGGGACATTCTAAAACGCTTAACGTGAAAAACGCTTAACGTGGCTTACTGCAATAAGACAGTGATATTAAAAGACCAAACTCAGTATACATCATATTAATAAACCATACTATGTATAAAAAAGTAAGATGAGTCCAAAATATGAACGCAACACGTTTAATTACACGTTAAGCATTTTCTTCCCATAGAAAACCGTTATAAGAAAACGCTTAACGTGGCTTACTGTACTAAGACAGTGATATTAAAAGACCATCAGTATTATATTAATAAATATGATTATATGTTTATATTATATATATATATATATATATATATATATATATATATATATATATATATATATATATATATATATATATGTGGAATAATATAATATATATTTTATAGTATATTAGTACAGTAAGCCACGTTAAGCGTTTTTCACGTTAAGCGTTTTCTTATAACGGTTTTCTATGGGAGGAAAATGCTTAACGTGTAATTAAACGCGTTGCGTTCATATTTTGGACTCATCTTATTTTTTTATACATAGTATGGTTTATTAATATGATGTGTACTGAGTTTGGTCTTTCAATATCACTGTATTAGTGCAGTAAGCCACGTTAAGCGTTTTAGAATGTCCCTCGATGGCACAAATGACACAAATGTCGTACCCTCAAGCATCAAGGATTCAAAGAAACTCCCTCTGTCTCCTGGAAACGATTTCCACAAATTATTAGCAAGTTTCACTAGGTCGTGACATCGCCTTCGCAGATACGTTATGCTTTTTTCAGACCATTCAGTCCTTATTTCAAAAAACTCTTCCTCTTCTCCACCAGTACCAACAGCGAAGAGCTCGAGTCCAACCACCCAACAGTCATTTACACGCCGATCAGGAAAACGTTCCATATCAACACCTGCCATAACGGGCGGTCAATTCTCAAAAATTCGAAGTTTTCCTCTGCAAAAGTGAAAAATACAAATAAATCGGTAAATCATTAACCGCACTTAGGCCGTTCACGCCGAGCACGAACCGAGCGCAACGAATGGAACAGAGCGCAAGTGTCGAGGCAAACGCTGCTGTCTCGAGGCACGCTGGATCGCGAATCGCGCCTCAACAGTCAAAGACGTCCGTCTAGCAAGTGTTTACAAAGAAAAACCGTTAGGTAAAAACGCGTTCAGAGTGAACGGCCACTTATTAGAATGCAAATGTTCCTGTGTTTAAATAACAGAAGTTCGCAAATCTTAGTAGGCCTATGTGATGCGAGTTCCTCCCACAGAAGTAAACTTGTCCGCCTTTGTCTTCTCTTTATAAGCTCTAAAAGCCCCATATATGTGCACTCTGTAAACTCTCTCACAGGACCAAGAATCAGTCAACTGTATCTAACGGACGAGCTTCAGCGTTGCCAATGTTTCCTTCTCACCAATCTCAAACTAAAGATGTTCAGGTATTCAGAACTAAAGAATAGTTGTAAAAATCATAGATATATATATATATAAAAAAATTAAAAAAAAGTCATATGATACAATACCTTCTCTGTTTATTGGTAATTTGGTTATTTTTTGTTAGTTGAGCAGCAGGTGTTATAATCCAGTTTCTATTGGACTAGTAGTGAGATTTGATTGTCATTTTAAGCGCAGGCTTGCTGCATCTTGGGTCAATCCTTTAATCGGTTACTATTTTAAAGCTATAATTAACAGCCTTCAAAAAGAGTAAATTACATTCACCTACATTTATCCTAACTTATTAAACCATGACCTCAGATATTACGAAAATGAGGTGATCTCTTCTCATATACAGCCATGTCATGATATATCAATGCCAATGATTAATAAAACAATCACTGCATCAAAGGGCCACAGTATTTTGATTTGATCAAAACAAATGCATTTGGGAAATTAGGAAAGCACTAAATACTTGGTTGTCAATATAAAATAGGATATAGAAAATAAAACAAAGGACAAAGGATTGAAAATAATTGTAATAAATAGTTTTATTAGAATCTTAAATATTATTTGGATGTCCTTGCTCTTTGAGAAGGTGCAGTTTGGGAGTTCGAACACGAGTTGTTCCTATGGCCCAGTGTGCTGGGCTGCTCCGCACTGTGATGTTTCCTTATGTGTCGCACCAGCAGCTGGCGGTCCGGTGTTGAATACTGGCACAGGTGGCAGGGGAAGGACTCTCCTGTGTGATGACGCCGTGAATGGAGGTCTAAGCTCTTCTTTTGGATGCTGAAGAAAAATAAAGGGCATTATTCTTAGTTACAAAAGGATTCTGATACAAGTTTAGACAGCTGACCTTATGACAAATGTATGCGTGTACCTGCTGTAAGGACAGTACTGGCAGCAGTAAGGCTTTTCTTGTGTGTGCGTTCTTGAGTGTCTGCGCAAAGAGCTACTGTCAATAGATGCATAGGAGCACTGAGAACACTTGAATGGCTTTTCACCTAAAGCAAGTCGGAAAAAAAACACAAATTCTCACACTAAGGCAGTGTACTGTCATGGCAACCTTTTCATGAGAACCATTCTTCTGAAACAACTTCCATGGTACTCTATATCTCTGCAAGTCACCATGGACTGTCGTTCTCCACATATTTGCTACTTTTCTAATTAAAGTACCAAGACATTTCATGCCCCAACTAAGATTATATATACAGTGAGGAAAATAAGTATTTGAACACCCTGCTATTTTGCAAGTTCTCCCACTTAGAAATCATGGAGGGGTCTGAAATTGTCATCGTAGGTGCATGTCCACTGTGAGAGACATAATCTAAAAAAAAAATCCAGAAATCACAATGTATGATTTTTTAACTATTTATTTGTATGATACAGCTGCAAATAAGTATTTGAACACCTGAGAAAATCAATGTTAATATTTGGTACAGTAGCCTTTGTTTGCAATTACAGAGGTCAAACGTTTCCTGTAGTTTTTCACCAGGTTTGCACACACTGCAGGAGGGATTTTGGCCCACTCCTCCACACTGATCTTCTCTAGATCAGTCAGGTTTCTGGGCTGTCGCTGAGAAACACGGAGTTTGAGCTCCCTCCAAAGATTCTCTATTGGGTATAGGTTTGGAGACTGGCTAGGCCACGCCAGAACCTTGATATGCTTCTTACAGAGCCACTCCTTGGTTATCCTGGCTGTGTGCTTCGGGTCATTGTCATGTTGGAAGACCCAGCCTCGACCCATCTTCAATGCTCTAACTGAGGGAAGGAGGTTGTTCCCCAAAATCTCGCAATACATGGCCCCGGTCATCCTCTCCTTAATACAGTGCAGTCGCCCTGTCCCATGTGCAGAAAAACACCCCCAAAGCATGATGCTACCACTCCCATGCTTCACAGTAGGGATGGTGTTCTTGGGATGGTACTCATCATTCTTCTTCCTCCAAACACGGTTAGTGGAATTATGACCAAAAAGTTCTATTTTGGTCTCATCTGACCACATGACTTTCTCCCATGACTCCTCTGGATCATCCAAATGGTCATTGGCAAACTTAAGACGGGCCTTGACATGTGCTGGTTTAAGCAGGGGAACCTTCCGTGCCATGCATGATTTCAAACCATGACGTCTTAGTGTATTACCAACAGTAACCTTGGAAACGGTGGTCCCAGCTCTTTTCAGGTCATTGACCAGCTCCTCCCCTGTAGTTCTGGGCTGATTTCTCACCTTTCTTAGGATCATTGAGACCACACGAGGTGAGATCTTGCATGGAGCCCCAGTCCGAGGGAGATTGACAGTCATGTTTAGCTTCTTCCATTTTCTAATGATTGCTCCAACAGTGGACCTTTTTTCACCAAGCTGCTTGGCAATTTCCCGTAGCCCTTTCCAGCCTTGTGGAGGTGTACAATTTTGTCTCTAGTGTCTTTGGACAGCTCTTTGGTCTTGGTCATGTTAGTAGTTGGATTCTTACTGATTGTATGGGGTGGACAGGTGTCTTTATGCACCTAATGACCTCAAATAGGTGCATCTAATTTAGGATAATAAATGGAGTGGAGGTGGACATTTTAAAGGCAGACTAACAGGTCTTTGAGGGTCAGAATTCTAGCTGATAGACAGGTGTTCAAATACTTATTTGCAGCTGTATCATACAAATAAATAGTTAAAAAATCATACATTGTGATTTCTGGATTTTTTTTTTGATTATGTCTCTCACAGTGGACATGCACCTACGATGACAATTTTAGACCCCTCCATGTTTTCTAAGTGGGAGAACTTGCAAAATAGCAGGGTGTTCAAATACTTATTTTCCTCACTGTATATATATATATATATATATATATATATATATATATGCTTCACTAGAATGAAAACCAAAACTTTCAATCCAAAACAATGACCTACTGCTACTGTTCCACTTTGTTCATTTAAATGTGTTTAATACCAACACCAAAAGAAGATATCGGACACGAAACATCACACTGTGCTGTAACTGCACCTGTATGGACACGGAGGTGCTGTATGAGTGAAGCTTTGAGACGAGTGCAGTAGTGGCAGTGTGGACACTTAAATGGCTTATCACCCTGATGAATCCCCATATGGCGACGCATTGTCAACTTGGTTGAAAACTTCCTGTAAAAAAGTAAATCATAAAATAAACTTTTTCTGAAAATTGACATTCAACAGTAATCTGACAGTTAAGGACAATTAAATGTAGATACATTCATCAGTACAAGTTATACACGGTACATTTAAAGGAGGTTTTCTTCTACTTCTAACAGATGCTACATAAATTAACTTGGTACATTTCAAAACTCCTACTTAAACATATACTATTATTCAAAGCATTGGAATCACAAAGACATTTTTGTCCTGGAAAGAAACTGATGATTCTGTTCACCCAATGCATTAAATTGACCAAAAAAAAAATACTGCCAAAAACATTAGCAATGTTAATTTTCAACATTGCTGATACAATTTCTTATTAAAATTATTATCAGCAGAAACAGAAATGATTCCCTTACTTGTCACAGAGGTTGCAGCAGAACTCTTTCCTTCGGGAAACAGCGAGTCCAGCAGGTGTCTCACCCTTCAAGTGTCTGAGTCTGTCCTTCCCTTGTCCTTCATTGCCATTCTCTGTTCCTACAACCCTGTTTTTCACTTTTTTCTTCCTAACCTGGCACCATGACTCTGGCTTCATCTTTCTGAGGCATTCTGGATACTTAGTGGATGTCTGTGTGTTAAGTTGGTGGTGTTCTCTGAGAACAGACAAGGAAGAACAAGGAAAACAGAAAAAAAAAATTTATTTAAAAAGTACTATTCCCTAAACAAATTAACAGTACTTTGAAAATCATGTAGACTCACATGAGAAGACTCCAGTCATATCAGTATTCTAATAAAAGAGATTTATTTTTAAATGGACCTACCTACAAAAATTCTCTCATCGTTTACTCACCCTCATGCCATCCCAGATGTGTATGACTTTCATTCTTCTGCTGAACACAAACAGATTTTTAGAAGAATGTCTCAACTCTGTAGGTCCATGCAATGCAAGTGAATGGTGATCAACATACAGACCTACAGAGCGGAGATATTTTCCAAAAGACTTTGTATTCTGCAGAAGAAAGAAAGTCATACACATCTTAGATGGCATGAGGATGAGTAAATTATGAGAAAATAAAAAACTAAGTGAACTAACCCTTTAAATGTCAGTGCAAAATAAAAAATTTACTGAATCACCTTGAAATATGTATGTTAGATACTTACATACTATGAACAACCGGTTTCTCTTGATTTGTATTACCATGTTTGTGTTGAGTGTGAATATGTTTTAGGGTCTTCTTCCATGACTTCTCTAGAAAACAGACAAAATAAACTGCATAACTATGAGTAATACAGAGTAAGTAAAGAGAATAAAATGGCTATGAAACGGCTAAGGTTTAAAATCATTAACCACTACGTTTAGTTTACGATTTCCCCCAGTGATCAAAAGTAATACAAATTTACATTCTTAATTGAAAGGGTAAGATCCTAATTAAACTGTATCTGATGGGTCTGGACAAACCCATCTGAAAAAGTTTTTATCTTTACATTCTTATACAGTATTAGCACAATATGTGGATCTAAACTCCATTTCCAAACTTAAAAATTTTCTTCAGGGAAAATGCAGCATTCAAGCCTTTCAGGACCTCTTAAGTGTACACCCAAAAATTAAATGCATAGGAAATCACTGTGTAGTAGGCAAAAGCAATTAGTACCTGTAAAATCACAGTGTAAACATTTAAACCCTCCTTGAAAATGACATTGTTGGTGTATCTCCCACTCCTTCCCCAAACGACACCATTCCAGGCAAAAAGAGCACTGTTCTAGTGGGGCTGATTCAGATCGACAGTGACGGCGTTGATTGTGCCTTTCTTCATGAGCATCACGGGAATCAGCTCTCCTAAATGTCTTTGGACAAACACTACATTTATGAGTCTTAGAGCCTTTTCTCTTTCCATGTCCTCTCCAATGCTGCTCCATATCAACCCACTCTTCTGACTCCCAGCCACAGCGAGGGCATCTGAATCCTTGGTCTCCATTGTGGCATTTCAGGTGCACTTCTAGCATACTACGACTGGATGCAACAGTTTGGCAGAGGATGCAGGACCCATCACCATCCTCCTCTGAAGGCTTCTGCATTTCATCAACCGACAGCAAAGGGTTTCTATCCATGCTGTTATCTGCAGCATCATGCTCACCTGATGGATGGGACAGTTTTTTTGCTGAACTTGCAGACAGGGGAGGACACTTTGTGCTGGAGATTCTGCACAGTCCAAGAGTCATTAGATGAGCTGACTGGGCCATCTCCTCTTCTTGGACATGTGTGTCCATTCCACTGTTCAAAGAGACAGCCAGATCCGTGCTAGCATCCTTTAGCTGAAACACAGGCTCCTCCTCACTGTCTTCATCTTGCCTCTCCTCCTCAAATAATGTGCTAACCTTAACAAATCAGAAACTTCAAAGATTAGTTAAATGCAAAATAAAAATATGGTCATAATTTACTCACCATCAAGTTCCAAACCCACATGTCTTTCTTTCATCCATTGAAACATGAATGAAAAGGATAGACAGAATGTTAGAGAAAGACTCATTTAATTTCATTGTATGGAGAAAAAAAAAAAAGATAAAAGTGAATGGTCACTGAACATATCATTGCTGTCGATGAAAAACATGCATCTCCACTTTTGGCAATTTTGAATTTTTACCATAGATGGAATGCCCCGTATTACCTCTTTCTACTTTTTGAATTGACCAATGAAAGTCTGATTAAACATATTATCTGTCTAACAAGTATCTCCACTGGCCTTGAGAAGTGTCCATCAAAACAGTGTATGTCCCACCCTTATGTTTTAACTATAGCGTCTGCTCATCTATAACATAATCACCAAGGTAAAGTACAGTATCTCTTCTTGTTCTTTCAAAACGGTTTTAAAATATGTACAACTATTAAAGGAGACAAAAAGTATAGATGTGTAGATAACACTATTGTTTATTATTTTGAAGTGTAGTGAAGAGATTGCCTACATCGCACTGGCTCTGTGATTTCACAGAAAACCGCAACGATTCATACACGCTCACTGTCCGGTTGCTTTAAAAAGTAGACTACACCAGCCATATACATTTGCCAGATTTCCATCTTCACGAAACCAGCGAGTGAAAGCTAATTCAATTTATTAATTGGACCTGAAAACGTGTCTCAAAACCTAACTGTCCACTCAACAACCAGACTAGAAACCCCAGCCAAGAAACTGATTTAGATCTAAAATAGTATTTGAAAGATCAGATTGTATCCAAAACTAAATTCTCTAGCAATAGATAACCTACCAACTGAGTTTGGGGAACACGAACAGTTAGACTTGAGTCTGTAACTGAACATGCGCCAATGGAACCCATAATAATAAAACCGTGTATGTCCACGTTCATGACCAAAAATCGATGTCCAATTAAAATAACAAAGAGTTCACTAACAGATGTGTAACAACAGATTTCTATTTTTTGTGCCAAAGGTGACTGTTATTTTTTATTGACTTGCAAAATAATGACCCCTTAAACTCTATGGACCCACTGGCGGATCCAAAGGGGGGGCGCTATATTACAAAAAATGTTATGCATAAAACTTTAAAGTCCCATATATATATATATATATATATATATATATATATATATATATATACACACACACACACAAGTCAGGCATATGAGCAGGGATGAATTACCAACCGGGAAAATGGGGCCAGTGCCCAGGGGCCCTTTACTGCCCAGGGGGGCCCGGGCTTTAAGGTTGTGCGATCCAGTTAGGCGATCCCCCTGCTCGAAAACCCAATGACAATGAAAACAAAAACGAGGGGGCCATTTGAGATAATTGGTTATGGGGCCTTTGCAAGTCATAATCTGTCCCTGCATATAAGGTATCATTTAAAAGATTAGAATCTGAAATTTTCAGCGATAACTATTGCTTCTACATTTATGATACATAAAATAACAAAGGCCTCAAAACATTCGCTTTGCAGATTAGCACCACCAAGCGGTAATGGGGTAGAAATGTTTAAGATAAAAGTCTTTCACATAGCACCTAAATGGACAAGTCATATATCAAATGAAAGCTCTCATTCTCATGAATGTATGGTTTATTTTGTTGCCCTTATACCACAGTTTGAAAGATTTTTGAAAGAATCACAAAGTGAAATATGATTTCCGTGAGTCATCAAATACAAACGTCTCTTTAAGTGCCAATCATTGCTGCTGTAAGGCCCAAGTAGCCAAAAATTTTATATCTGCTCTTACCTTAGGCAGTTTTCTACAAAATAAGCAATTTTTTACTTGTCTGTGAGCTTGCTTGTTATAGATGTCTAGAACAAATTGTGTCATCCAGCAGGAAAACCATGCCAAACAAATCATCAGAAAAATATGTATTCGACTATTGATGATAAAAATGTTTTCTAATGTCACTTAAATTAAGCTTCCGGTCCAATCAGAGGCCAAGATATTCAATGAAACAACAAGGGTAGTGCATGAACTGAAAATCAGCCTAAATGTCTATGGACGAGCACATCTGTGAAGGCTAAAATTCATGAGAGTGCCATCTAAATTTCAGATATATTGTGAAGGCATGTGATAGAGAAAAGTGAGGTAGAGTGAAAAGAACCAGAATTGCATGTTTACAAAGTTAGGACAACAAAAACTAAAACATTCATCACAAGATTATAAACAAATACTTTTTTTATTTGGGGGGTTTTCTGCAAAATTAGACACATTTTTTGCAATTAGTTTGTGTATGTGTGAAAAGTGAGCTTTTAAATTTGAGAGTAAAAAATTTAAAAATGCATCTTGAGTTTAGGACACTGTGGACTCACCTCACAAGTCTGTGCCACATGCAGGTTGCCATCAGAGTTGGAGCCCAGGCTGATGTCACATGACTGTGGGCTGATGTTCTGAAACATGCCATACATCGGAAGAAGAAAAGACATGCGCTCCATATCCATCTGATCCTCATTACTTTTTGAGCCAGAATGAAGGTCCCTTTCCAGGTCGTAGGGAGAGTTATTTTGGTCATCCTCTGCTTCATCATCAACCCTCATTCCCACATCCAAACTCTCTTCATCCTCTTTCTCCAGGCAGGGTAGATGGGGGCATGGAGATGCTGGATCGTGTCTTTCCATGACATGATGGCTAATTCTGGATTTTTGGCTGCTGGTAAATTGACAGACTCTACATCTGTATACTTCAACCAAGAAAGCTTCCACCAAAGTGGATGCATGAACTTCAATGCCCTCTGCTGAGCTGCAGTAGAGGCTGGAAATGACATTCTCCTCTGCAAGTCTAAGAGTTACAGGCTGGACATCTTGGTATGCATCTTTAAACCCACCCATTACTGGGGAATAGTGCGGAAGGGAACAAAAGAGGAGAAGAGGTCAGTTAGTCAATTAACAGTCTTGTAAGTTTTGAATATGATACATTGAGTTGTTCTGTGGCACCCATTGTACTCCAACACTAAGCGGTTAGAAAAAGCAATAAGTCCATATACTTATATATTACAGTTTTATTAGACAGCCCTCATCACAGCACGCGGTCGTAAACCAATAAGTATCAGTTTAGTTCACGTTAACTCAAGTGTACATTTTCACAGTCTGAGGTGGTGGCTAACATTTGCTGTATTGAAGCGAAATCGTCCAGGATGTAAACTAGATTTGTTTTAGTTATTCAACGAAACGATACAAAACTGAATGTGTACAATACATAAATGGGTTTACCTGCATCATACAGAGTTCGTGGCTAAACCTATTTTATAGCTCCATGGGCTAAACGGACGCCAACGTGCGATTAAGGGACTGAGGGATAATTATAACCCATCCAAACAACCTAAAATGCTATATTTTCCTCAGCATCGACAAAGTTTAAAAATGTTCTCGTTTTACATAACGTTTTTATAATATTCTTAAACTGAATATGTGGAGAAAATACTTAGCAGTCAAATGTTATGATAAATGTTCGTAAATCAGTCGTTCTGGAACATTTGTGATAGTCCCATGTTCTGCTGTTTTCGTTTTGGCGTTTATTCACAGCGCATGCGTGGTTTGGTAAAGCTCCCGGATTTGGCCGTTCCAACGAACCGGTTATGAGTCGATTCAGTTAGTGATTCAGTCTATTCACTTCGATATCTGCAAATGTGCCTTTACAATTGACTATAATGCATATAAAGAGGACAAGGCTGAGAAACTTTTAAAAAAAATATACGAGGGAAAGTTTGTTTCGTTATTTTGAAGTCAGACTGATTTCAACGGCCAGTTTGAATTAGTAGTCGACTATTTTCGCCTGCCGACTTAGCAGGAAAAATAAAGATGGCGAACATGGACGCGTTTGCCAAAACATTAGCAAAGGATTATGCGTAAGTGACATATTTACAGATTTAATGTTTATATATATGTATTTAAAGCTCTAAATATCTGGTTACATTTTTGTTAAATTACAAGATTTCAGCAAAACTGGTGTGATGTGCTTTCTTTAATACATGTTAGCCTTTCTCTAGTCAACCTGACCCGGCGTATTGTTTTTGTAGATACTTCAAAGGAATATTCCGGGTTCAGTACAAGTTAAACTCAGCATTTGTAGCATCATGTTGATTACCACATAAAATAATATTTAGATCACCCATCCTTTTCATAAAATATCAAAAATCCAGGTTAAAGAGCCACTTACAATAGTAGTGAATAGGGCCCATTTTTTCTCACTTTGTTACACGTTTGGTGTTCACAGTCAAAAATGACGGCCTATTAAAATTTGCTTGTAAACCTCTCATTGTGCTATATTATTACCAAAAATTGTATTAGATCAATTAGCACAGGTTTTGTATTTCTCTTTGTAGCTTACTGATCGTAGGCCTTATTGACCTGAGTTCATGCACCTCCATTTTTAAGTGGGAAAAAAAAGCATTATTTGTAGATACATTTGGCAATAATAAATAAAATATGAAAACATTCTGTACTATTTATCGCACTAGTGTGCTTTAATGTTTAAACAGGAAGTTTGTTTTGAAATGCTTTTATTTAGTAAATAATTGCACAAAGTCACACTTGTGCTGTTCCTGAACAAAAATAGCTGGCCTATAAAAAAATTGCTTATAAATCTCATATTATGCTATAATATTAACAAATATTGGACTAGATCTTTTTGTCAACTTGTTTTCGTTCAATTAGGATAGGGTTTGTATTTCTATTTGGAACTTACTGATCATAGGCATTATTGACCTGAGTTTATGCACCTATGTTTTTTAGTGAAAAAAGCATTATTTGTGGATAATTTTGGCAATATTAAATAAAATATGAAAACATTTTGTACTATTTATTCAAAAATTAGGTGCATAAACTCAGGTCAATGAGGCCTAAGCTCAATAAGTTCCAAACAGAAAATAAAACCTATTCTAAAAGAAAACGAGTTGACAAAAAGATCTAATAAAAATTTTGGTAATAATATAGCATAATGAGAAATGTATAAGCATTTTTGACCAGGATGACCACAAGTGTGACTTTGTCCACTTATTTACTAAATAAAAGCATTTCAAAATAAACTGCTTGGTTAAACATTAAGGCACACTAGTGTGATAAATAGTACAGAATGTTTTCATATTTTATTTTATATTGCCAAAATTATCCACAAATAATGCTTCTTTTTTTTTCACCAAGAAATTGAGGTGCATAAGCTCAGTTCAGTGAGGCCTACGATCAGGAAGTTCCAAATAGAAATACAAAACCTGTGCTAATTGAAGGAAAACAAGTTGGCAAAAAGATCTAATCCAATTGTTTTGATAATATAGCATAATGAGAGAAGCAATTTTAATAGGCTAGTCATTTTTGACCAGGAAGACCAAATTAGGAAAAAGATTATGACTGCACAAGGGTTAAATCATTGTCTTAGGACTTTTACTGTGTTACATCTTCATAGTTAGTATGAAGTATAGAGGTGTAAAATTTTACAACTTTACACTGTGGTATTTTTATCACCATTTTCTATTTCTGCTTGATTTAACCTATAAAAATTGCTTTCTTTGGTGTAACCTAATTATGTAGTCAGATTACATGAAATGTTGGACTGGATAAGAGTACATGATTTAGATGTTACCACATGATTTTTTAGGTTGCCCAACACATTAAAACCAAGTTAACACTCATATTGTTTGCATCTTGGGGCTATACTTTTAAAACAGTGAATAATTTAATGTTTACTGTCTGGCACCATTCACTTCCATTGTAAGTGCTTCAACTATAACCCAGATTTTTGCTTTTATTTTAAAGAAAAAGAGGGACAAGTCAAAATCCATCTTTGTAAGAATCAACATTATGCCCTAAATCAAATGCTTTCGATTGAACTTGTATTGAACATGGAATATTTCTTTAAATGAGCAAAATTTAAACTGATGGCTTCAATAACTTGTTACTTTGTCATGTATATTCAGACAGTCTAGCAAACAAGAATATATTTGTTGTGATAGTTGGAAACGGTTGGAAAGTGTATGTATTAATTTACTGCTTCGCACTCTCTGTCAGGCATGATGAGGTGAGCTCTGACAGTGTGGATGAGAATGAAGTTGTACCTGGTGAAGAAAGAGCTGTTAAAGTGGAATACATAGATATTGCCAGTGAAGAAAGACACAAGAGAAGAAAACACCAACATCGAAGCAAACACAGAAAATATAAATATCCATCATCTGATGAGAGGGATCACAAACACAAGCACAAACACAAACATAAGCGCAAACGCAGAGACTTATCCAAGGATGATGGAGACTATTCGACAAGCTATGATGGTAAAGTCATCTCTCCAAAGAGATCCAGGCTTGATGACCTTGCTGCTTTAGAGGATCTAGAGAAACAGAGGGCCATGATTCAAGCAGAGCTTGATAATGAGCTAATGGAAGGAGCTGTGCAATCAGGTATGGGACTGATATTACAGGGTTATAACACAGACTCAGAGGAGGATGGTGTGATCAAGGAGGATGTATTTTCTAAGGACCATGGGGACCATCAGCCAACAAGGGACATTGGAAGATCTCGACAGGATCAGAAAGATGAGGAAAAGATTGTTTCTTGGCAGGAAGGCAGAAGCACATCTGATGACATGCCAGTCCAGCAGCATAAGTCAGAAAAAAGAAGTAATACTATGCTAGATATTAGCGGTCCCGGCCAGGCAAGGGAAAGGAGACGATCCTGGAGCATAGAGAGATCCAAAGATGTGAGGTCCAGATCTCCTGTGATATCCAAAGGACCGTTATCAGGTGAAGCAAAGATTGAGCGAAAAACGACCAATGCTGAAAGACCCACACAGTCTGATCAGCAAAGTGTTAAACACAGAAATGCCAGATCTTCAGAGAGAAGGAGCAAGTCTAGATCTAAAGAAAGAAATGTCAACTTGCCAGAAGTTGAAAGAGACTGTGAGAGAGAGACAAAATCAATCAAGACACCATCAAAAGAAGCCTGGTCTGGAAAAGAGAACAGATCTCCTAGCAGAAAACAAGGTTCAGATCCAGAACAACAGACCTCCACTGTACGGGCAAGGGCCCACTGCTCCCCTGAACAATTCCCAGTTAACCAGAGCACAGACAGGGGATCCAGACAGGACAGATCTTCATGCCACAACAGATCCCCTCCCAGGAGAGGCAGATCTCGATCTGCTGAAAGGAGATGGAGAGAAGAAGACCATCAGAGGCTTTCTAATGACAGGTTAGACCCTCTTTGTCTTTTATGATAATTCTCTCATTTACTCGCCCTCTTGCCATCTAAGATGTATATGACTTTCTTCTGCAGAACACAAAAGAAGATTTTTAGAAGAGCATCTCCACTATGTAGGTCCATACAATGCAGGTGAATGGTGGCCTTTGAAGCTACAGTCAGAGATACAGTCAGCGTAAACATAATCCATCAGACTCCAGTGGTCAATGTCTTCTGATGCAATCCAGTTGGTTTTGGGAGAGAACAGACCAAAATGTAACTCCTTTTCCACTGTACATCTTGACAGCAGTCTCCTTGGCAATCATGATCATGCATAGTGACTGCAATGGCAAGATGTAATGTTAAAAAGGTAGTTATATTTTGGTTTGTTCTCACCCAAAACAATTTGGACCACTTCAGAAGGCATTGATTAAACCACTGGAGTCTTATGGATTACCTTAATGATGACTTTATCTCCTTTTTGGAGCTTCAAAAGCCTGATTACCATTCACTTGCATTGTATGCACCTACAGAGCTGAGATATTCTTCTAAAAAGCTTTGTTTATGTTCAGCAGAAGAAAGCAAGTCCTACACATTTGGGATGGCATGAGGGTGAGTAAACGATGGGAGAATTTTCATTTTTGGCTGAACTATACCTTTTAAACTCTGTTCATAGACCTTATTCACAGCAGCACCATCTTTATGTTTGATGGGAATGACAACGAGGCTGGGGTATCAAACTCCGTTCCTGGAGAATTCCTCAAACCAGAATTAAACACACCTGAAGCAGCTAATCAAGGTCTTCTTCAGAAGATTACAAGGAGGCATTTTGGAGCAGGGCTGGAACTATATTCTGCAGGGCTCTAGGAACTGAGTTTGACACCCTTGCTGTAAGGGATAGATGTACAGACTCTTCAATAGGTTGTTCAGTTTATAAAGTGTTTTTGGATTGTTTTTCTGATGACACATTGAAAAAAATATCTTTCCAAGAAATTTCAGTAGACAAAAAACTCAAGATAATGTAAGTTGTGAAAAATTAGATATGATCTAGGAGCTTTTCGATATCTTTATCCTGCGCATGTCATTGAAGAGATGGTAAGTCTTTTCCTCACAGCCTCGTTTTCATTTACGTCATAAATCAAAGATGGTGCTTCTGTGAATAAGGTCTTTTGCAGTGTTTAATAGAAATGTGTGGTTCCTTTTACTTTGCATGTTGTAAATAGTTGAATCAGAGTTAATTTGCAATGACTTCCATATTCTCCTATAATTTAGTAATAATAGTACAGTAATAAATTATTACTAATATTGTTTTGTTCCAACCTCTGTTTATTGACAGGATGCGATCTCGTGATGTGGCAGGGGGCCGTAGAGAGTTGAGCCCATCTCTGAGGTTCAGACAGAGGTTAAACCGCTCCCCTCCCAGACGGACCTCCCGTTCTCCTTGGAGACGCAGTAGCCGGTCTCCTTTTAGAAACAGGTGTTTGTGGTGTTCTTTTTCATCTTCTAAAAGGAATATTTCGCCCAAAAATGAAAACTGTCATCATTCACTCAACCTCACGTTGATCCAGACCCATATGACTTTCTTTGCTCCATGGTACACAAAAAGACATTTTAGGCAGAATGATAGCCTTAGTCACCATTCACTTTCATTGTATGGATTCAATGAAAGTGAATGGTGACTGAGGCTAACATATCTAACATCTCCTTTTGTGATCCATGGAAGAAAGTAAAATGGTTTGAAACAATGTGTGAGTGACTAAATGCCAATGGCCTTTGGCCCACGTATTACCCTTGGGCCAAACTAGGCCGACCGGGGATGAGGCGTGTTCAATGTCAAAGGTGGAGTTTCGCCAAACTTCCCAGGTTATGTATCAGCACACAACGGTACAGGTTCGGGGGGGCGCCAGCACAGAACAAATCCGTTAAAATTGACAAATCGGTGCTCAAAGAAATTACTTTCCATGGTTCGGTGAACTTTCATAGGCGGTGTGCTGAGAAATCGCCACGCTGTTAGTGGAGAGACCACTTGGGACACCATGGCAGTTACAGTTGGTGAGTTGTCACCATGCTAACTTATCTTGCTTTTTGACATTCAATATAAACCTCAGCTTGAACTTCCCTCTTGTGAATTGGGCAAGGTGCGTGATGTTGGCACTGCAGTGGCATATTAAGGGCGGGTTTTTTGGCAATGCTGTGGAGTTATTGACCCGAAGGTGATAACAGAGTTTCAAGGTTTAAGGCTATTGACCACGGATGGCCAGTTGATAGCCCTGGCTTGCACTGGCCTGATAGTGGAAAAGCAGCTAATAAGAGGATATGAATTATCCAAGAGGCACCAAAATTTCAAGTAAATACACAATTAATAATGTATAAATAATAATGCATATACTAGGAATATATACATATATACAAATGTATATGAATATATACATTTAAAGTAATTTTGCAGTCGAATACTCAGTCGAAAACAAGTAATCAATTCCTTGAAATGTAGAATTTAAGTAACATTTGAACCTGTTTTTCCTATAAAACAAAAATATTTTTCCTAAAAACCAGCACTATGCATAAACAACAAGATAAAAAAAATATATAATAAAAAAAAAACATTTGTTCTCACACAGAAACATACATTCCAAGTCTTCTAAAACGATACAATCACTTTAAATTATGTCAGAATTTTATTTTTGGGAGAACTAATTTAGGTGAAAGAAGAATTTCAATGTTGCAATGTTCGAGTAGTGTTTTTACCAGTCGAATATTTAAAGTTGAACGAGTACTCAATTAATCGATTACTCATCCACATCCATAATTTAAAGCAGAACGAGTACTCAAATAATCGATTACTCGTGCACATCCCTAATAAAACCCAGTAAAGGTACCATACATTTATCTAGAGCTCTCTCCAAATCGTTGCCTTTATGAAATGTTAAACATTAAAACTTCATAAATATTATGTGGATCTAGAGAGCGGGACAGGACGGATCGCAGACAGCAGTTGCATTCTGAATCACAGAAGAGGTGGAAGAGAAGAAGCAGGGAAAGAGAGGACTTGTTTAAGGGCAGTCTGTCTGAAGGCATGAAGGCTGATCAAGACGACACAGATGATGAAGTGTGAGTGTTCAATAAATGTATTTTTTTATATTGTTAAGCTCACTTGGACTTAATTATGAATAAAAGCATGCTTTGATCTTTGTTTAGGCTTGAGGACTTTGACATTGATGAAGAGGATGAGGAAGCTTTGATAGAGCAGAGGAGACTTCACCGCTTGGCCATAATGCAGGTCAGAATATTTCTCATCACTGCTATAGATTCTGCTTCTGCAGATATAAATGGAACATCTCTATACTATTTTGTCCTGTGCAGAAATATAAGTCGGGGACAGAGGACAGTAACATGTCAGGACTCTCAGAGCATGGTAGTCCTCAAAGCAGCAGTCACAGCCGATCGCCGTCCCCTGATGATATCCTTGAGCGCGTGGCCGCTGATGTCAAAGCCTACGAACAAGAGAACCTGGACACGTTTGAGGACAGTGTGAAGGCGAAGCATAATCTTGTCTCTCAAGAAAAAGATGGTACGTTATCTGCTTTGAACTCAACCCACAAGTCTGATAATGTTATATTCCAAATCTGAGGATGATAACTTAAAAACCCAATATATTTAGTAAGCATTATATAAGACAATGCCATGTGTTTTTTTAGATTTACAAAAGGTTTACTACAGGAATGAAATCTTCTCAAATACAAGTCCATTCACGTTTTTTATTGTTTTTATATGCTGCCCCATTTATGTGTTTTTCTGCAGTCTGTAAGTAATTTATACTTGAGACACATTGATGTGCCTCTAATTATTATTCTTTGTCTATATTCTGGCCATTGACTTCCCTCTTATCCGACTGCCATAATGACGCCTATATTGACACCCAGCAGTCATCTTTGTTGTTGCATCAAATGTCCTTCTTTAAAAACAAGTACAATAAACCTTTTTCATGATCTCACATGGATTCTTTCAACAAATTTCATTAAAAAATACAGTAGGTAACAGGTGCACACTATGGCGAAGTTAAGCATGCTAGCTAGCAATAGCTCCATGACAGCAGCATGTAAACATTATAAATTAAACATTATCTACTCCAAATATCTTTCAATGATCATCGAGTGGTTATAACAGCATTATTATGTGGTTATAATATAACAGCAAAATCACAAAGGTTATTTTCCCAGTTAAAAAAGTTTTACACATAAAGTGTTGAAGACTTCAGTCATATCAGTTGTCTAGAAAAAGCCATTTTATTGTACAAAAGGGTGCTCCTCCCTTTTGGTGTCCACCATGTTGAGGTCGCATGACCAGCTGAATACTACTTAGTAGCTCATACCACCCTTATTACTAGATATTTTTGACATTGGCAAAAAGGATAGGATATTTCTGCAATGGCATTGTTAACCGAAAACATATACTTGATGATACATCTACATTGATGGGTGTCAGTATGAAGTCCAAGACCACTGTCTTATTGGTTGTTTAGCAAGACGCAGAAGAGTAAACGAAACATGAGGCATGAAATATTTACTAGTTAATGCAAGGTGGTCCTATATGCTATCATTGAGCCTTAGTTCCTTTCATTGCATCATTGTTCTTTTTCTTTAGGTGCTAATCTGAAAAAGCCACCAGCCCCAGATATGTTCACAGAGTCGGATGACATGTTTGCTGCTTACTTTGACGTGAGTAGCCAAGTTCAGGCTTTCCATTGCATGCATGCTTTGCAAGCACCAGAATTTGATTGAATTTGTCCATGTAAGGGGATCTCTTCAGGTAGAGTTGCATAGTCCTGTGCAAACTGTTGTTTCTCTATTGGAAACTTTGTTCAAGTCTTTTTCCCTTGTGGGTAATCTGACTCCATGGCGCTCACTCAAGGCCCTTCAGACTTTGAAATAGTCTCTAACGCTGTCTTTTATCGGTGAACTTTTTAATCAACTCTCTGAATTTAATTGTGATAATGACAATTCAAATGTAATCTCTCCACAGAGTGCCAGGTTACGGGCAGCTGGTATTGGGAAGGACTTCAAGGAGAACCCAAGTCTTCGAGATAACTGGACAGATGCACAGGGCTATTACCGTAAGTTTTTTTTTATCCAGCCTGTTTTGCAGAAAATTCTGCATGTAAATCTTTGGATTAAAAAGGCCATTTTAACTTAAATGATTGTAATTATGAAATAAAGCTGAAAATAATATCCCTTCACATGTTCAGGTGTTAACATTGGCGAGGTGTTGGACAAACGGTATGGAGTGTATGGCTACACAGGTCAGGGGGTCTTCAGTAACGTGATCCGAGCCAGAGACTTGGCCCGAGCCAATCAGGAGGTGGCAGTGAAAATAATACGCAACAATGAGATGATGTAAGACATTTCGTAATCCTAAAATACTCATTGCAATCACCTCTGTCTGGCACAGTTTGCTTCTTGTGTGGTTTTCATATCAAACTAAAATGTATGGTGTTGGTTATGTCTACAATGTTTTTTCCCAAATAGTTTGTGTTGGAGGTTTATATTTTAAATAGTTCTGATCTTGTAGCTGTATAAGGTTTCAGAGCAGACATGTTTTGTCCCACAGGCAGAAGACAGGCCTCAAAGAGCTGGAGTTTCTTAAGAAACTAAATGATGCTGATGCAGATGATAAGTTCCATTGTTTGCGGCTCTTTAGACACTTTTACCACAAGCAGCATCTGTGTCTGGTATTTGAACCACTCAGGTACATGACAATCAACATATTCTAATAAATAGCTTCACTCAAGGCAGCTTCAGTAATACCAGCTCAGGACAAAATGATTGGTTCTATTGTTACAGAATAGGTCATCAGTGAATGTATGCTTGTTTTCTGGCTTTAGCATGAACCTACGAGAGGTGTTGAGAAAGTATGGCAAGGATGTTGGGCTACACATCAAGGCTGTGCGATCATATAGCCAGCAGCTTTTCTTGGCCCTCAAACTCCTCAGGCGGTGCAATATCCTGCATGCTGATATCAAACCTGACAACATCCTGGTGAGACGCATCTATCCTGTGACTAGTCTCAAATCTCGATCAGTCTGTCTTGAGTTAAACATCAGTCTCTCTGTTGATCTGTATATCTAATAATATAAATGTGTTTGTCTCTCCCTGAAGGTGAATGAATCTAAGACCATTCTGAAATTGTGCGACTTTGGATCAGCGTCACATGTGACTGAAAATGAAATAACACCATATCTGGCCAGCCGCTTCTACAGAGCACCTGAGATCAGTACGTCTGCTACCAACTGAATTGAGATGAATTGAGTCCCTTTAAAGGAGACATCTTTTGATATTTTTTTCAAAAGTAGGAGTCTTAGTGTGTATAAATACAAAGTGTTTTATAGGTCGTAGACATTTTTACTTGTGCAATACACAAGATTGGATAAATGTGTTTTTTGCTTCAACTAGAATTAATTTTCTTAGCTGATTCTATTTTTATTTATTTTTTTGCAGTCATTGGAAATTCATATGATTACGGAATCGATATGTGGTCTGTAGGCTGCACTCTCTATGAGCTGTACACAGGAAAAATCCTTTTCCCTGGAAAGACCAATAACCACATGCTAAAACTTGCCATGGACCTAAAAGGAAAACTGCCTAATAAAGTAAGAATTAAGTTACCATCCATTAGATTTTAGAGCTTAAAGCTGCTGAATGCGATTTTTATTTTAATTTTTATGGAAATGTATGCAGAAAATGTTCCTTATCCCTGAAAGATATCACTGAAATAAGAGTTCTGAGTCATCTCAGTAGACTATGTAAACATCAGACAAAAATGTGACGTGGGCTGCAGACACATTCTTTGATCAGCTAATCAGAACACTTTGATGTGCTTTCTGCCTGTCGGTCATTTTGCGTATTCTTATATGTAGTAGATGAAGCATAACATTCAGGTTTAATGTCATATTGTTACTGTCAAGGCTACTGTTGTGTTTGGTGAGAAGGATATAGCAGCAGGCAGAGCTCCAAAATGGGGCGTGAGCTCCAAACCGCCAGCAAAGATATAGGGAGACACTAACCTAACTCTTTCCCTAACCCTTACCGTGAGTGAAAGTGACACCCTTTTAGCGTAACCCAGCCCCCTTCTTGAGTAACCTGCCCTCTTTTGGAGATTCCACCTCATTTGGAGATCTCCGGCCTGTAGCTATACCTACTTAGGTGTGACAACTGTGAAAAGACGCAATTCTCTACTGTTCAGTGTTGATCTCAACACTATCTTTGGAGGGAGGTGTTTTGGAAAGCGTGGGTATGTCTAATTTAATCCTTAATTGCATGTGAATTTCACACAAAAAAGCACATCATATTTATGTACATATTGTACATATTATTTTTCATATATCAAAGAAATAATGCAACAAATCTAGAACAGGATTCATAATCTACACATAAGCTGCACAAGTATTTTCTTAGGCATTTATTGAGTCTAAATAGATGCACATCATTTCAGTAGTACACCCAATTGACAATAGTCATATCATTCTGTTCATGTGTTGTAATTGCTATAGATTAATTTGAGCATGTATATTATGTACTGTATGTGTACGCGCATGAAGTACAGGGTCACTAAAGACCCGATGTATGAGTTTAAGGGTTAATGTCTCAGTCTTGTGGAAGTTCCAGAATAGCTAAAATCGCTTACAGCTCCTTTCAATGAAATATTTGAAATAAGCTAGTACCTTGAACTAGCCTACATTTTTTTTTGATATTCACAGATGATCAGGAAAGGTCTGTTCAAGGACCAGCACTTTGACCAAAACTTAAACTTTTTGTACACCGAGGTTGATAAGGTCACCGAGAGGGTAAGCATTTGAGTGTTCTGTTAATGTTCAATTCTAACTATGAAATGTCCCATGTAAATTACTTCAATTTTAAGACACTTATTTTATCTAAATATTACTCTAAAGCGATCTGCCTTTTCCACTCTGTCTCACTCTCTTCCTCTCCCCATCTATTTTTCTACAGGAAAAGGTCACAGTTATGAGCACTATTAACCCAACTAAGGACCTGCTGATGGACATGGTAGGTCGCCAGGCACTACCAGAGGACCAGCGAAAGAAGGTGGTTCAGATCAAAGACCTGTTGGACCAGATCCTGATGCTGGACCCCACCAAACGGATCAGTATCAACCAGGCATTACAGCATCCTTTCATCCAAGATAGAATATGACCATATCAGCATACCTCAGAGACTCTGCCAGCTAAAGATGGTTTTGTATCTGCAGAAATGACTCAGATGGCAAAAGACGCTTTAAATATTACATTGGCATTTTGGAAAATGATGCTATTTGTTCAGATTTGTAGTACTTTTCAAAGTAGGGGACAGTCAATTTTACACTGTAAAATTTTAAGCTGTAAAGAGAAAATTCTATCAAGATATTCTATATTGTTCAGATTGCATGTTTTATCTACCCAGCTACTTGTTGGTCAATAGCAGCTAAAATTATATTGATATCAAATATATTTCACATTATGCTCAAGGTTCAGAATGTAAGGATGTCTGTCTGTGTGCTAAGATTGCACACATTTGTTATATTTTACTTATTGTTAACCAAATATTACTCGACCACTCAAGGACTATTTAGAGTGGCATCAATCAGGTCAGCATAAATGCTGTCTATATCCACCCTCCCTTAGGTGTGAGAGTGAGAACGCAACCTGGTGTTCAGGCCCTCGGCATGCCCTTGTCCTAGGTGTGTTTCTGCTGAATCTGAGGTCTTGGGTCCTGCTTGACCTCATCTGCAGGGAAAGCCTCCTCTGTAAAGGCAGGTTGTGCATCTCTATCAGTACACTGAAGGTAAGCTTACCCATCCAAAAGAAATGGGGTTGTCCTTATGCATCCTTGTACATATGTCCTATTGGCTTCTGCATGTTTACAAAGTGCAAATTAGAGAAATGGCTATTCATTGAGACCCTTTGTCACTATGTGCTGGTGTTTCTCACAGAGCCATATCTGTCCATCTGATTTAAATGGACTGGATGATAGTTTCTCAAAAATGGATGGAATCTCTTGAGCAAAACGGTTGCATTAAAAATTAAGGGTAAGAGTGAAGGGGAACCCAAATATTTGTAATGAACCAAGCACCTTCAGTGTACTGTCTCTGATAGACATAATATACCTTTTTTCAGAGTTGTGTTTCCACTCAGTTTCTTTGTAGAAAACTAGAAGTGTGTGCTCTTTGAAACTGCATGTGAATATGTCAAATGTATTGCTTTAAATGCACTACTGTATAGTGTGTTTCGCTATGAATAGGCAATTTTGATATCCGTGACTTTTCGTGTTTGTGATCATGTTGTCTTTTGATACAGGGGTATTCCTGCTCTGATCTATGAATCTGCTTGTTACAAGCGGTAATTGCTTCTTTACTTCATATCTCAATTCTTTTATGTTCCAAGAAGTTAAACGAGTCGCACAAAACATAGCTCATGTGTGAAGATTTCTCTCTGTTATCGTTTACAAAGAAGTCCGTCCTGCATGGTAATGGAATAATTTGAATTTACTGTAAGTTCACATTATTTGTTATCATAAAGTAATATACAATAAAGATGTTTTGTGGTTGAAAAATCCAGAAAACATGATTTTAGACCTCCTATGGCTCCTACAACTTACCTGTCTTTCAGAAATTCCATGTCAGTTAATCATTGCTTTAACCATGTAAGAACATAATTCAGTTCTTATGACAGGAAAAGTATGGCCTGTTTTGTTTCACCAACACTAACTGCTGTTTGTGCTGTTTCTCCCACTGTTCTTTGTGTTCGAGTATATTCTCTGGCCAATGGAGACTCTTGGCTGCCTGCCTCTGCTTTCAAAGGGACAAGACCTCTTCAAGGCCCTTTACCCAGGTCACTCCTTAAGGCATGTTTAGATCCAACACAAAGCAATGCTCTGAATAAGACATTAACAGCCATTTGAGGGTACTGATGCTTAAGAGCGTTGTCCTGTGTGAACGGCCCCTTATATTTGTACATTACATTAACTTAGATGGAACTTGTACATTATATCTAAATTTAGATGGAAGATATGGTCTTTTAATTTTCTAAGGTTATGATTAAAAAAATTCTGTAGTTTTTTTATTTTAGTTTTAATAGTTCTACCCGCTAGGGTCAACCCAAGTTGTCTTCAATATGGTGACAGAATAACTTGCCAACATGCACCTTCACGTGGACTCAGCGTTTGCTTTAACTATCGGGATTAACCATAGAGGTTTATTATTAGACAGCTGTCACACATTAAATAATCACCATGTACATTAGCTGATCATTGTGCATTTCCACAGGATGTTTCAAGAACGTGTGCTTTCTATAATTTACCAAGATACTGGTATATTTATTCTTTGTATTTTAGGTGCTGTCGATTTAGAGAAGACTCTTAAAGGGAATCGCATCTGGAAAAAGGTTTCTGTTTTAGAGAGTGCTCTTAAAGATAATTACGCTTTTGATTTTAAGATGACAGCAAGTAGTTTTTAAAGTAGTTTCTCCTTTTAGCCTATTTACAGTCTGACAAAGTTAGAGACTCTGCTATTATTTTTGTCCACATAAATGTTTTCTAAAATATGACTGACTTTTGAGCAAATAATTCAAGCTATTTATGCAGTATAACCCTATACCTACACCTAAATTTACCTAAATTTGCTATTACAAGCAATGAATGTTTAGAATTAAAATTACTCTTAATAATGGTGCAACAGTCATACAAACTTTAGCAACCAAAAGGTAATAATTTTACTTTTGTTTTTGAGAAATATGTTTGCATGTCATCCTCAAAAGTTTGTATCCCAAACTAACCATTTCAATTCTATTTCAGGGTAAGTCTAAAAATTCTTCCCTACTCTCATGACCACATATGACACCAAGTATGAGAGATATCTTGACTGCCAGCTGCTGTCCTACTCTATTATTGAAGTGCCTTTCAAGAGCTCATCTACTCATCCACTCATGGGAGAAATTGCCTACAACAACTGCACGGCATAACAATGTGTTTATTTTGTGTGAAATTTAAATTCCAATAATGTTCATTTTGCAGAATTAAACCAGACTATTAATAAATGGTGAATTTTAAATGACATATTGTTTAATGTCTTTTCATTTTTTCTTTGTAATGTCAATTTAGCTGATTAAACATTTAGCTGATTTAGTTCACCTAGTAAAACAATGTATCATGTAACTGACTCACTTTCATGCCATCCATGATGTGTATGACTTCTGCTGACCACAAACAAATATTTTTAATGGAATATCTCAGCTCAGTAGGTCCATACAATGCAATTGAATGGTGGCTAGAACTTGGAAGCTCCAAAAATCACAAAAAGGCAGCATAAAAGTAACCCATATGTCTTCTGACAAGATGCAATCACTGGGTGAGAAACAAGTAATTGAAACAAGATTTCAATCCTTTTATTACTATAAATCTCCTCTTTCATCTTCACATTGTGAAAGGAGATTTATAATACAAAAGGACTTGTTTACCACCCACATCTATTTTATTGCTTTAGAAGACATATATTTAACCACTGAAGTCATATGGATTTCTTTTATGCTGCCATTTGTGATTTTATTTATTTAAATTTTTTTAGCTTTGAAGGTCTGGTCACCATTGATTGGTATTGTATGGATCTACAGAATTCAGATGTGTTTCTAAAAATCTTTGTGTTCAGCAGAAGAAAGTCAAACACATCTGAGATGGCATGAGGGTGAGTAAATGTGGAATCATTTTCATTTTTGGATGAACTATCCCTGTAAAGTCAACTGACATAACACACGTCCTCAATGCAAAAAGCTCAGTTTCAAAGAAAAAAAATACTCATGCCATTACATCACAAAAATAACAAATAGGATCAATTAAAAAAAGCGTAAAGCTTAAGGTGCATTCAAAATAATTAAATCATGTTGTCCTGTATTGAACTTTCACAGGAACACTAGTCTTGGTGAGCCCAATGTACAGAGGTCTTTTGCATAGCTTTCTTTGTGGGTTTGTGCCTCTTGGAACTATTGTATTTTGACACACTCAAATGAACATCAAAATCATAAGCATGGCCTTTAATCTCCCTTAATTTGACAGCTCTTGACAAAGGTTTCTTGAGAAAAGTAGGTGGTTGTTGGACTCCATTACATACCCTCCCATTTGATAAGGGGCAAGTATTATGCCTAGACGGTGAATGGAAGGTTGAAAAATGGGTGAGTTTTGTTAAATCATCTAAAATTGAGTTACTGCCTCTAGTGCTTGAGTGTTCTTTATTAGAACAAGGGATTTCCACTGGTCTCAGGCGATTGGCAATTCGTACTAAACCAGTTGCTAGACGAGAACGAACAACTTTTGCTTGCTCTTTTTGTATAGTCTCAGCCTCAAGTCTCTCCAGCTTTATCACACGTGCAACCATAGCTGTGAAACAAGGGTCACTTAAATTCATTTTTTCTTGACTCTCCAACTCTACTGTTGAGAGCTGGGACTGATTGAAGTCCAGATATTTTAGTGGAACTGGGAAAACCTCAGGGTAAATTTGCTCTGCTTCTGCAGCCTCTGAATAATCTAGATCTCTGTCGAATGAGTCTGGCCTTAGGTCCAAGTCTACTGGAGTTGCCCACTTTGAGATAGAAAAACTGTCTTTCTCTAGGTCTGAGAGGTCACTGTCTTCAGACTGAACTGACACTTTGATGCACTGTTCAGGTACATTGGGCTGAAGAGGTCCATCGTCAAGGCTTTCCGAACTTATACTATGTGAATCTCTGATTATCTTTATCTCATCAGATCTTATGTCACTTAGAGACAAAAACCGAGTGTCCTCTATGGGGCTGATTTCCAATTCTGGTGTGGTTTCAACCTCAAGTTTATGATGTTCAGATATGTGTTCTTCCAAGCCCCTGGGGATTGGAGGTTGAAGACCAAGCCTCTGACATCTGTGTGACAGCATCCTTAACGGGGTTTTTTGATGCTGCATCAAGCTAAAAAAATAATAACAGTAGTTTAAAAAAAAGCAATGATAACATAAACTGTTCTCTAGATGCCATTTAACCTCTTGAATAGATTTCAAAGTATTGTGCCATGGAGTATCAGTTCCAGGTTAGCAAAGTGTGAGAAGTCTAGTGTTGCAGGGCTATACAAAGCTACAGGCTACATTCAGTTCAACAGAAGGTTAAGATTCCTGGCAAACACAGCAAGCCCCAGTGTCAAGTTCTGTCTAACATGCACCTAAAACAAATAGGTAGGTAATATAACACCTGACACACATAACATTGCCACTGCAAACGTAACTAGGAAAAATATTTCTAAATGCTCTAGACATAGACCATCTGGTGATTGCTGTCACCTGGCTGACAATGTGTGATGGGTCCGATAAGAAATCAGTATATTCTTACACTTGGGATGACTTGCTTTGGCTGCAACAGGTAGTTGGTTCATGTCCCAAATAAGTGCTAGAAATGCTGCCTACTAAAGGTACCTACAAAATAAAATGCATAAATAATCTTTGTGATACTCATTGAAATATACAGTGACTTCATTCTTTGGACACTTCACCAACCCTTTTGACATTAGATAACATTTAAAACCATGTTGTATCTGCATACAAATGATGCTTGATCTTTTCTCAGAAATGATTTTACTTTTCCTAGCCATTTTACACAGCATAACAATTTTGTGTGAAATTTAAATTCCAATAATGTTCATTTTGCAGAATTAAACCAATTAAATGTTGAATCACTTTCATTTTTGGATGAACTATCCCTTTAAAGTCAACTGACATAACACACGTCCTCAATGCAAAAAGCTCAATTTCAAAGAAAAAAAATACTCATGCCATTACATCACAAAAATAACAAATAAGATCAATTAAAAAAAAATGTAAAGCTTAAGGCGCATTCAAAATAATTAAATCATGTTTTCCTGTATTGAACTTTCGCAGGAACACTAGTCTTGTCAGAGGTCTTTTGCATAGCTTTCTTTGTGGGTTTGTGCCTCTTGGAACTATTGTATTTTGACACACTCAAATGAACATCAAAATCATAAGCATGGCCTTTAATCTCCCTTAATTTGACAGCTCTTGACAGAGGTTTCTTGAGTAAAGTAGGTGGTTGTTGGACTCCATTACATACCCTCCCATTTGATAAGGGGCAAGTATTATGCCTAGACGGTGATTGGAAGCTTGAAAAATGGGTGAGTTTTGTTAAATCATCTAAAATTGAGTTACTGCCTCTAGTGCTTGAGTGTTCTTTATTAGAACAAGGGATTTCCACTGGTCTCAGGCGATTGGCAATTCATACCAAACCAGTTGCTAGACGAGAACGAACAACTTTTGCTTGCTCTTTTTGTATAGTCGCAGCCTCAAGTCTCTCCAGCTTTATCACACGTGCAACCATAGCTGTGAAACAAGGGTCAATTAAATTCATTTTTTCTTGACTCTCCAACTCTACTGTTGAGAACTGGGACTGATTGAAGTCCAGATATTTTAGTGGAACTGGGAAAACCTAAATTTGCTCTGCTTCTGCAGCCTCTGAATAATCTAGATCTCTGTCGAATGAGTCTGGCCTTAGGTCCAAGTCTACTGGAGTTGCCCACTTTGAGATAGAAAAACTGTCTTTCTCTTGGTCTGAGAAGTCACTGTCTTCAGACTGAACTGACACTTTGATGCACTGTTCAGGTACATTGGGCTCAAGAGGTCCATCGTCAAGGCTGTCCGAACTTATACTATATGAATCTCTGATTATCTTTATCTCATCAGATCTTATGTCACTTAGAGACAAAAACCGAGTGTCCTCTATGGGGCTGATTTCCAATTCTGGTGTGGTTTCAACCTCAAGTTTATGATGTTCAGATATGTGTTCTTCCAAGCCCCTGGGGATTGGAGGTTGAAGACCAAGCCTCTGCCATCTGTGTGACAGCATCCTTAACTGGGTTTTTTGATGCTGCATCAAGCTAAAGAAAATAATAACAGTAGTTATATAGTAGTAGTGTTGCAGGGCTATACAAAGCTACAGGCTACATTCAGTTCAACAGAAGGTTAAGATTCCTGGCAAACACAGCAAGCCCCAGTGCCAAGTTCTGTCTAACATGCACCTAAAACAAATAGGTAGGTAATATAACACCTGGCACACATAACATTGCCACTGCAAACGTAACTAGGAAAATTATTTCTAAATGCTCTAGACATAGACCATCTGGTGATTGCTGTCACCTGGCTGACAATGTGTGATGGGTCCGATAAGAAATCAGTATATTCTTACACTTGGGATGACTTGCTTTGGCTGCAACAGGTGGTTGGTTCCTGTCCCAAATAAGTGCTAGAAATGCTGGCTACTAAAGGTACCTACAAAAATAAAATGCATAAATAATCTTTGTGATACTCATTGAAATATACAGTGACTTCATTCTTTGGACACTTCACCAACCCTTTTGACATTAGAAAACATTTAAAACCATGTTGTATCTGCATACAAATGATGCTTGATCTTTTCTCAGAAATGATTTTACTTTTCCTAGCCATTTTTGGAATTCCTTTCCAATGTATTATTTTGTAGTTTTTTATTAGATTTAGATAATTTTTGCGAAAGTTTTAAAGGGATAGTTCACCCAAAAATTCAAATCCTCTCATAATTTACTCACCCTCATGTTATCCCAGATGTGTATGACTTTCTTTCTTCCGCTGAACACAAAATATATATATTTTTAGAAGAATATCTCAGCTCTGTAGGTCCATACACAAAGCGAATGGTGACCAGAACTACAAAAGCTCAAAAAATGAATTAAAGTAAGAATAAAAGTAATCCTTAAGACTCCTGTGGTGTAGTCATTTTCTTCTAAAGCGATCCAGTTGGTTTTGGGTGAGAACAGACCAATATGTAACTCTTTTTCACTTTACATCTTGCCATAGCAGTGTCTAGACACGATCATGATTTCAAGCTTGATTACACTTCCTAAAGCTTGATGCATGCGCATGGCGCTTTATGAAGTATAATCGAGGTTGAAATCATGATCTGCAAGGAGACTGCTCTCAAAATGTACAGTGAAAAAGGAGTTACATTTTGGTCTGTTTCCACCCAAAAACAACTGGATCACTCCAGAAGACATTGATTAAACCACAGAAGTCGTATGGATTACTTTTATACTGATTTTATCTCCATTTGTGGAGCCTTTGGAGTTCTGGTCACCATTTACTTGCATCGTATGGACCTACAAAGCTGAGATATTCTTCTAAAAATATTTGTGTTCAGCAGAAGAAAGAAAGTCATACACATCTGGGACTGCATGAGGGAGAGTAAACGATGGGAGAATTTTCATTTTTGGGTGAACTAGCCCTTTAAACAAGTCTGAACCTTTGAACAGTATAATTTAAAACCTTAAGAACTGAGACTGAAATGTTTGCTTATATAGCATGCTTGTGTTCTTTGCCTTAAAATATGAACCACTTGATATTTTATGTCATGCAGTGACACTCAGACATTTGTCATGTAAGTGTCCAAATTCATTCAAGTGTCCAAATACATTTTGGGGCCTCTGTGCATGCATTATCTACAGACATTACAGAATATAATTGATATAATATGTAAATAATTATAATTATGCGATACGCCAATACACCGGTAGTTGCAGAATCATGATACCTGCTGTGTGTTCACTACTGTAGACATGGACAGACTTTCCAGTCGATGTATTAACTGAGTAATATAGATGTCCTGTGAGCACAAAATATTCACACAAGGGGATCAATAGATAATTGTTATGTTATGTGATCTAAAGTTACTGTGCAGATATTCTGTATCAATCAATAAACAATTGTTATGTTATGTAATGTAAAGTTACCTATGCAGACATATTGTCTAGTCTACTACAAGTCTACTAGACCTATAATGGCAATAAGAAAAGTTAAACCCCTTACCTTCTCACTCTCATCAAACGAAGAGGCAACTGTGTTGAAACAAGTCATAAAGATAAATCGTCCTTACAAGTCAGCAAGAAAACCATCACTAGTCGGGTGTAGAAGAGCACTCACCTCCAGATGGTGGTATAAGATCTGTCGTCGTTCTCCTGCTCTGGAGGCGCCAGTTACACTGTAATGATACATCAGCTACATTTACACGACATGTACAGTAAGCGGCGTTTGGTGTCCGTTCGCACTGTTTTTCAATTGTTTATGTCTATGTAAACAGGAGCTAGACCGAAGTCTTTGACCGTTGTCCGCGTCTGATTTTGCAGCTTTTCGTTCAGGAGCGTCGCGTTTTTCAGACGCCATGTCAAGTTGTGAATTCTGAATTCGTATTGACATGGCATGTCACTGTAATATTTGCATTCTGAATTGGTATTTTTTATACCTCTACTTGCATGCTAAACCGTGATATACATTTTCCTTACATTTATTTTAGTGTATCTATTTTGCATATTGACGTTGGCCCAAATGTGCAAAGCACAACAATATTCACTTACAGCAGACGCCACACTCTTGTAGGTAGGTACACTGAGAGCCATCCAGCTGTTTTCATCCCTCGGGTTCTCCATACAATATTCGTACATAATTTAGACTAACTTTTTTACAGTTTTGATGGGTCAACTTCAGTATCTGTTTCCAACAAGTCGAAAACGACTTGTTTAGTTGACTTCCTCCAACACAGATAGGAATTCTGAAACCATGGTAACCCTACAGTCCACTCTCATGACCTTTGTCAAACTAGCCCAGTATGCATAGTGGAGAGGGGGGTATAAGATGAGCCGATTTTATATATATATATATATATATATATATATGTTGTCTCTTTAGACAGGGGCTAAATTAATAGAGCTACCTTTATTTCAATGTGTGTGCTATCATTGATATTATAAAAATGTGTATGTGACAGTTAAAGCCACAAACATAGCCTTTAAAAAATGTTTTTTGATCCAGTGGGTCAACATGCCCCAGGTTAGGGGTAAGTTGCTCCTGGTTAGAGGGTAATATGACCAATTCAATTTTTCCAGCGAAACACTGAATAAAATCCCACAAATAATTTGTTATCTATATCAATTTGCTTTATTTTGTTTTAGAAGCAACACTACATAAGGGATTTTGGCTTGTTTCAGAGAATGTTTTGTGGGGTTTTTTTCTACGTGTATTTTGTCTTCCTATTCTGGCAGATGTTTTACAGTCAAAACCAGTGCTGGATAAGAAATCCAAAGTATTTCGATTGTGTTACTGACCTTGAGTAATCTAACGGAATACGCAACAAATTACATTTTACAGCATGTAAACTGTAGTGGAATACATTTTAACAGTAGGCTAATCCTCCCAACCCTGATTAATTATAATCTCTTACTTTCCTCTTGTTTCCTTTAACACTGAGGAGTGTTATTGCATGTAAATAATGGAACAATTTGGATTAATCACCTAGCATTGCCTACAATCAGTGTTGATAAATTACTTAAAAATAGTAATCCACTACAAATGACTAATTATTTTTTTTAAATTGTAATCTTTATTGATTTAGAAATCACATGACTAATTACTTTAATTTTAAGTTACTTTCTAAAACACTTTTCCACTCAACAAATTCAAAATAATGACTATATTTCTTTCTTGTTCATTGTTACACAAGTCATACACTCCTTCACAATGACTCGTTACAGGGAAATAGTTCATGTATGCTACATAAATAATATATTAGAAATAAGCTTAACCCTATAATATACTTAAATTAAATCAATTAATTGAAAGTCAGTAACTGTAATCTGATTTTTAAGAACTGAAAATATAGAGGGGCCCTGGGTAGCTCAGACACTGCTAAGGCTTCTTAAGCAACCAATCTGCCCGGTCGTTAGGGTGGGTAGAGTCACGTTGGGTTAGCCTACTCATGGTCGCTATAATGTGTGGTTCTCGCTCTCGGTGTGGCACGTGGTGAGTTGTGCATGGATGCTGCCAGGGCTGGACTGGCAATCTGGCTCCCCGGGCATTTTCCCGGTGGGCTGACGCACTTTGGGGGCGATCAGGGGCGGATTTGTTAGAGGGAGATCTGAGGGGTCCAGTGTGTCCACCGCGAAACGTGCCGAATGGGCCACGATAAGCAAAAATAAAGCGCCGCGTTAAGCAGAAAAGAACAGCGATCCTCTTTCATCACTAGGAGGAGCCAGAGAGACAAAAACAAGTTATTAACATGTAGTACATGCTTCAAAGATTTATTCATATTCAAGTGCTTTCACATCAAAAGGAAGTACTTGAAATTAACTAAATATATATATTTTATAGTAAAAACTAAGAGTATCAGTAAGTATCAGTTCAACAGTTTAAAAACCTGTCACAAATAACTGCAACACGTGCACATTGGAAAGAACACATGTTGGTTTGTCTGCCACTTCCTGTCGTGAGAGCTGGCAGACAGATTTAAGGTGTGTTTGTTGTGCTTTGTGGTTATTTGACCCTGTCTGCACCTCAAAACATTTTTCTCACGTTTAACAATGTGAGAAACGAAACATTTTGATCTTCATCATGTAAGAACGTTTTTAATAAGTAGAGGTGCATAAAATCCACAATTGATACAACCATCCATCCATCCATCTTCAACTGCTTATCCGAAGTGCTCCATATATATAATATGATACAACCATATTTTATAAAAATATTTTACAATAGGTATGGTAGGGATATTATGTTACACTATTATAATTTGTATGCACCATAAAAGATGAGAAGGGAACACCTTTTGCAAAATGAAACAACATTCATAAACGGAGGATAAATGGAAGTATATTTTAATTTCTTTGCTCAGCCATCATGTAGGTCTATTGAATTCAAGGTACTTTTTGATATGCATGTTTGGTGTGTGTTTGAGTATGCACACGTGCCTATTTTGTACTGTGTATCTGTGTCTCCCCACAGGACCCACAGAGAGTAAACCAGACCAATGTACGTCATTTTCACAACGGTTCTTGCCACAATACACATTCTAAGTCTGCTAGTTTCTTATGACAAGTATTGCAAGTAAACAATCTCTTAGTTACCACCTCCAAATTAACAGACACAATCCATGGATACCTATCATCTCAGTAATATCAGAATGAAAGACTGAGAAAACAAGATTATGTCAACTTTGTCTTTTTAGTGTGTGTTTGTGCATACAGCATGCGTTTATGAGAGAAATATTGGATACAGTAGTTCCAGTCCTGTGTGCTGACTGTTCAATAGCTGCTTTATTCACAATAAGGAACAACTATGACCTCTTAACTGAGCTACTATCTGTAACACTTCGCAGCACCCTAGCTGTTATTTTAGTTTTTTAGCAATATTCTGTGTGTCTATTTCTGTCCTTCATTTGTTTTATTATGTGGTATAAGTATTCATTATAATTATATTATTATTATTTAAATAAAAGCAGTAAGGCACTTGGAGTTGTGCCATATTGTGAATATAGTCACTCCACTTTGCGTCATGGCTAACAAAGCCCTTCAGCCATGATTATGTTTAAGATATAGCATTGCTTCTTGTACCTTATTGCTTAATTATATGCAAAAAAATAAAATAAAAAAATGTCACAAAAATAAATGCAGGTTTTTCATCAGGTTTCAGTGATGTTTTGTATTTAATATTTAGTTAGAAGTTTTACAAAATGAGCAGCAAATACTTATTCACACTGTGTTTGGTTTTCACATTACACCAAAAAGCACAGACACAAAGACAACCATGTATGTACAAATTTGGCTTTAAGTCATTATTCAAAACCTAAAACAGATATATACACAGTTATAAATGTGCAGTTATGAAAAGACACCAACATATCAATATCATCATATTATAACTTTTATAAACATTCCTAACATTTTTTGCAGAAAAAAAAACATTCATGCAATGATGTAGAAAATGTAGAAAAAATTTTACGATGAACAACAGATGGAAAGTACTGTTACAGTAAGTAAGAAATCAGGAAACACGCACTCTCCCTGGGGAACCACTGTTCATTAATTCACAATTACTTGATCTGGATTCAACATTCATATTAACAGTTAGTCAAACAAAAATAACTCTGTCATTCTATATTTAAGGTGGCAGCCATCACATCGTGGTGTGCAGGTTATTTCACCCTCTACCAGACTATATGTTTTCAAGCATGTGAAGTACTACTGTGGAACAATGGCCAAAATCAAACTTCTGTTTTGAAATTCAGATGCCAAGCACCTGCAGTGAAACAGAAGTTCATGCTAAGAAAGTCTCACTAACAAGTGTTCTGAGATAGTTTTACAATGAGAGAGCATTGGTTGTGTCTGTGTCTGTCAAAACCGAGGAGCGGTGTAGGCTTCCCTGCAGCTTGGACTTCTTGAGGGATTGAATACAGCCATAGTTACTGAAAATACGAATCATGTCCCTTCGGAAACGCACGCCAATGAAGGCATAAAGGAATGGGTTTAGACAGCTGTGCATGTAGGCAAGACTCTTCAAGACTTGGTTGGCAATATCAAAACGTTGGGCCTCTGTGCAGTCTGTGACGGTTATATTGGCTGCCTGAGTGGCTTCAAAGACTAACATGCTGTTGTACGGGAGCTGCGAGAGGACAAACACTGCCACAACAGCCAGAATGACGCGCAGGGCCTTGTGCTTCTGAAAGTTTTTGGTCTTAAGCAAGGTGCGGATGATGATGGTGTAGCAGAAAATCATAACAATGAGAGGAATGCAGAAGCCCATGCAGATCTGAAGCGCCAGGACCAGAATTTTTGTACGGTTGTTTTCATTGTTCCAGTAGACCATGGAGCATAAGAGATTTCCCTCAATGTCCTCTTTGGAGCGGGCAAAGATAAACTCTGGAATTGCCAATAAAACAGCCAGGAGCCAAACTAAAACACATATGAGCTTGCTGTATAGAAGACGGATCCTCTTGGAGTTCTGTGCCTTGGTAGTCTGGACGATTACAATGTAGCGGTCAACACTGATGCAGGTAAGCAGAAACATGCTACTGAAGAAGTTGATCTTGTAGATGGCTGAAACAATTTTACAGAGGGCCGAGCCAAAGGTCCAGCCATAGAAGGAGTCAGCAGCCCAGAAGGGCAGAGTGCACAGGAAGAATAGGTCTGCCAGAGCCAGGTTCAGAAGATACACATCCGTCATAGCCTTTAGACGGTTCTGAAAGTGTGTGTATATCCAAACCACCAATGAGTTGCCAATGGCTCCCAGAATCACAATGATCAGATATAAAGCAGGCTCATAGAACATTCTGAACTGTCTTACTGCTGCTTTGTCACACAATGTTGCACCATTGTCATCATAATAGTCACCCGTAGAGGTAGAATATTCATCACAACAGTCCTGTGAAATAAAGCAAAATATGTCTATTAACTGCCATACATTTAAACTACATTTTATTATAGTTGTGCATTTTGATTCAGAGATGCATACAAACACCCATTACCAGCAGTTATACAGTGACCCTAGAAAGCTTTTGGACATTTAGGCCACAATCAAAAATGTAGAAATTACTTTTCTTTTTTAATTATTTAACAAAATGTCAAACCAGTGGTTTTATTTGACATAAAGATCAAGATACATTTTTATAAATTATTCTAGACAAACAAAAGTAATTGGACACTTTCTGGTTGTCAAACTTTGTGGATTGTGTCCATAACTAATGTGCCGAACTACAGTATACATGTGCTTATTCTGTTAGGATATGTGTGTGAGCTGACATATTACATCCACTTATAACAACCGTAAGAAAAAGTGGTTGAATTAATTGAAAATGGCTAAGAAATGTGAAGTTAGTTCTGAAAACAAGGTCTAGCATCATTTGTTTGCAGATTCCACTAGGTTTGATATTTTATATCTAATGCAATGACATTCAGACATTTATAAGTTTGACTAAAGGGTTCAAAAGTGTCAGAACCCTTTTTTGAGGCACTTGTACATAGTTTGCAGTGCTTCATACAAATATTTGAATCTTACTTACATTTTTTGGAGTTGGCACAATGGATGCTGTCACAAGTTCTGTTATGTTCATCATTGATCTTTGTTCTAAAATCAACAAAAAATAGTCAGGTTTATCACATTGAAATGCACACAAAAAAAATACTATGTTCACAGATGTCCTCGACAAAAAGTGTTGTGCATATCAATAAAAAATCATGAACACTTTTGAATCTGCTCTACTAAATTAAGCAATTATCCACCTGTTCCTTTACATATGTTGTAGTATTTTCTTTTGACAAGCCAGTACTTACTCTAGGGTCTGAAAGACAAGCAAGGAATAGTAATACAGATGAGCTGATGTCTGCTATCTTCCCGATCACTTAGATCACTTTCACGTTGTGTTTGACACTCTCTGGAAAATGTCTGTTTTGCAGAAGCTTTTAAGGTCTGAGGTTTAACCACAGTGACGCACGCACAAGCTAAAATAAAATGCCCCTCCCTTTATTAGTAGTGTCACCTCCAAACACAACAGCCAGATCAGAAATGTTTATGGATGCATCCTTTTTAATAACACCAAAGAAGAATTTATCATTTTTGGGTAAGTTCCAAGTAGATTAAGAAGTATTTTTGACAAAAGTATAGTTTAGCTTGGCAGCACATTGCACTTTGTTCCCTTGGTCTCGATAATGACCTAAACTCTTATGCAGCTTTATCTGTTGCTCTACTCAACAGTCCCTAAAATGTTCTTGTTTCAAAGCCATATGCCTTTCTTTCTTATGAAGAATACAAAAGTAGATGTTTTAATGAATATAACAGTCCATCTTTTCAACACAATTTTGTGTAATAAAGTAATATCACACGAGCAAGAGTGCTATATGTCCCTACATCAGCACTGCTGTGATTCGGCCACAGATAATTACAGCAGTGTTGATGTAGGGACATATAGCACGATTGCGAGTGTGATATTGCTTATATACAACAGTTCAATGAACAAGTAAATTAAAAAAAAGGAAAAACACAGTACGGTCATAAAAACGCATTTGTGCATGGAACTACTTTCTTATGCGATGGTTGAAAACAAATGATGCGTTCAAGCCTTCATTAGTAAGTCATTCACTATAGAAACAGCGATGTCCTCTGCCATTTTAAACAGTGTGTGTCCAGTGTGGAAACTCTGTAAGCGCCTCAAGTTCTGTAATCAAACAGTCTGTTGTGTCTCTCAGCTGCAATAAGCCTTAATCCTGAAATTGTTCATTTAAAGCCATTTAAAACAATGTCCTATCTTAAGTAATGTAGTGGTAATACGAGCGATCACAGAGCGCTTTTCTATGTAAACAATGACTAACGGATTCACTTTACATCATCAACTGGCTCATATTACACAAAAATTATCTTTTGCCACCACCTGCTGGCTAACATATGTAATTTCAAAAATAAAGACAGTAACTCCTAACAGATATGCACTACTCATACACATTAGTTTAGAATGGCAGGAACACAAGCGGAGTGATACACACACTGTGAAGCATCCGAGTGCTGATGCTGTCACACAATCAGTGCTAATGGAACGTCTCTCGTCCAATCAGATTTGAGGACCGGAACTAACTGTTGTCTATATATATCAATAATTGAACTCTTGCTTTCAGCCCACTGGTGTAACACTTTGGTACTGCTATGATAAAATACAGGAAGAAAAGAAGGAAGCACCTGTAACAGTATCATTACTGTTTTCTAAGGTTTGTTTGTCATTGTGGTCAGTCACATTGCATGTGACATGACAGGATCAAAACTCCTATCACATACAAAGCAACTTCTTGGTCAACATATTTTATAACACAGTCAAAATAAACTCACAACATCTGAATCAGGTATGCAGCATTAATATTCAAATTGTTTGTCATCTCTAACTTTTAAAGTTGTATTTATTGTGTTCAGGATTTCCGAGGCCCCAAGCAACCATCCAAGCAGAGGCCCCCTTTTGGTGTACAACCCAGGAAAATGACATAAACGTGAGTTTACATACATTTTTTAGTTTTTTTTATGATTAACATTTTTATTCAAACACAGAAAATCAAAACATAAATACACAGAATCAACTTTTAACACACACTACCACCCCTCCCCTCCCCCTCTCCATCCCCACCCGACCCTCAACAAAGACCCCTGTGGTCATACATGAGCACATAAAAAGAAAACAAAAACAACTCATTTATTTTATAAAAATATAAAAATCACACATTAATAACTACTCCTCTCTCTCCACTGATCTACCCCGAGAACTGTCCATGAACGGCAAGTATCTACCCCACTTCCATCCACTCAAAATAACCTGTCTGGTTAGCACCCAAGAATACTGGTTAGGACCCAATCCTCCACATATTTATTCCCCACGTTGATGACTGCCCCATCTCCCAAAATACAGAGTCTGGGGCAGAACAAAACCCAAGTGCCCAAGACATCACATACAAAACTCTGAACCCTCAACCAAAATCCTTGGATTGCATAAGGCGAACCCTTACAGACTTGACATGCGCCCTCCTCCAATACCAAGTTTAAATCTTTCTCCCATAATCTCTTGATAGAAGTTAGCGCTCCGTCCCCCAGACTCTGAATTAACAAGGAGTAATACACTGATGCCTAATGAACTTTTCTAAAAGCAGTAATCACCTCTCCCATAGTCTCTGTGGCTTTAGGAGGGTATATGCTACTCCCAAAAACAATACAGAGCTGGTGGCGCAGCTGTACATACCTATAGACCTGAAATCTGGGAATCCCAAAATATTGAACCAAATTTTCAAAGGAACTCAACACTCCACTCTCATATAGCTCACTGAGTGTAGTAACTTCCCTCACAATCCACTCTGACCAGCAGAAAGGGGACTTATCAATACATAATTTTGGGTTCAGCCATATGCTTGAGGCAATAAATGTCTAAATTAAACACTGGACACTTTAGTCCATACCGAGTGCAAATGTGAGATAAAGGGGTGTAACTTAATTTCTATGATTAGTTAGATAGAAAGGCTTTTCAATGGTGAAATAGAGCGAGGGGCTCTCTCAGGTGGAAGCAACCATTAAGCCAAATGTCAAAGACCGAATGCATAATAATAAAACAAAATCTTGGGTAGGCCTAGCCCACCTTTGTCAATCGGCCTATGTAACTTATTAAAATGTTATTTTCATAACAATATTTTAATGTCCAGGTGGATCAGGGAGTGCAGAGGACAGACTATTACACTCACTTGGATCTTTGTCTTTTTTAAGAATCAGACTGATCCGGGCTGGTGTCATGGTTGGCGGAAGCTTTTCATTCTTTAATGATTCTGTATACATTTCTAACAAAAGTGGAGCCAGTTCTGTAGCATTAGATCTAAAAAAAAAAACTCAGCGGCAAAGCCATCTGGCCCCAGAGCCTCACCAACCTCCTCCAAGGTTTTCTCAGAATCAAGAGAAGTTTTTACTCAGTTGTCAGTTTAGGTTGTTCTAATGGTTCCACAAAATTTCAAATATCCTCATCAGCAGACGAAGACGTTGAACTACAGAGATCAATATAGAATTCTTTAAAAGCATTATTACTATCAATGGCCGAGGAAAAAATTTAATCACCAGCAGATTTCACTGAAGAAATGGTAGAAAAAGACTCTCTCTGTCTTGCCCTGAATAACCAAAACTCCACCTTCCGTGACAAAATAGTATTATATCTATTATAGTATTATATGCTGTGGGCATGTAAATATTTAGCATCTATTCTCAATTTGGCCGGGAACAAATAGCTAAGTATATTGTTTAATGAAAATCAAATCAAATGTTTTCGTCAAAATAAACAAGGAAGGAAGGAAGAATGTATTTCATATAGAATATAATAAATATAATCTATTTGCTCCAATACAGTAATAAAAAAGCAATATTTACCTTCATATATTTTTACCAAACTATAAATTGTACATAAATTGGGTGTGCAAAAACTATAAATTCACTCAATTATATATGATACCCAGATGAATATTATTTATTATTGTCCAGTCAAGCTTATTATTATTTTAAGGATTTGTTTTATACAATTATAATATTTTTCTGTTGTATTTACTTCACCATCACCTGAAACTTTTATTTTGATGGAACAATATACAGTATTGTACTGCAGTGTCCATGGCCCCACACAATTGCATGGTTTGTGTGGTGGTTAACACTACTACTAAATGTGTTGTCTAATATGACTAACAGCTTGCGACGTGGATGCAGCATCATGCAAAAGCAATAGCTTTTGTTTATCAATGTCATTGTATAAATGCGATATTCACAGTCAGCCATACTTAATTTAATTTGTGAGTGAAAGGCTCTGCCAAAAGGGGAGCTACCGCATCGACTGCATACCTTAACCCTCGACTGCATACCTGAGCATGGCTCCAACTCCATAATATAGTTTGCAGATGACACCACGGTGGTAGGCCTGATCAGCGGCGATGATGATAAGGCCTACAGGGAAGAGGTACAGCACCTGGTAGTGTGGTGTGCCAACAAAAGTCTCACACTCAACACCCAGAACACCAAGGAACTGATTGTGGACTACCGGCGGACTAGGAAAGGACACACACACACTCCTACATTGATGGGGACTAAGTGGAGTGTGTGACAAGCTTCAAGTTCCTGGGTGTCCATATCTCTGAGGATCTTTCCTGGACCTACAACACCTCCACCCTGATTAAAAAGGTGCTGATTAAAAGGTGCTTCGGAAGCTAAGGAAAGCTCACCTGTCCCCCCACATCCTGCTGAACTTTTACTGCTGCACTATTGAAAGTGTCTTAACAAACTGCATCACAGTGTGGTATGGCAACTGCACTGTCTAAGACCAGAAGGCACTCCAGCGGGTGGTGAAAACTGCCGATACATCACTGGTGTCCAGCTACCCTCCATCAAAGACATTCACAATAACCGCTGGAGGGTGAGAAGCTTTATCAAAGTCTCCTCTCACCCCAGCCAAGGTCTGTTTACTCCTCTCTCATCTGGGAGACGCTATAGGAGTCTTCGTTGTCGCACCAGCAGACTCAGGAACAGTTTCTTTCCCTCAGTTGTCAGCCTACTGAACTCTAAACTCTGGCACTGTACACTATATCCCACCCAAACTACATATTTGTATTCTTTTTATTTATTTATTTTTTTTTTCTGCACATTCCCTTGCACATTTCTTGCACGTAACTTCTACCTCCTGATGCCGCTTGCACTGTTATGGTCACCGGTCATATAAATATATTTTCACATTTACATATTTATACCTCATTCTGTACAATGCACCTTCAGTTTTATGCTTCTTCATTTGCACCTTGTACTGTATCCATAGACATTTGCATTGAGCTTGTCTCTATATATACATATTGCTATTTGCACTTCTAGTTAGATGCTAACTGCATTTCATTGGCTCTGTACTTGTATTTTGCACAATGACAATAAAGTTGAATCTAATCTAAAATCTAAATTTGGCTGGTCATGTGATCACAACATGGCAGCCCCTATGAGGTGACCTTCTCTATTAAATTTTTTTATAATAATCTGCTTTTATTAGGTAAGTGATATGACAGAAGTCTTATCTCATTTGAGAGTACATTATTTAAATGATAGGCCTTTTTTTTACAAGTACTATTCTATTTCTGTGGGTTAAGTTTTTAGTGAGGAAAATTAATACACATTTGGCTTTAATTTATGTTTCCACAGACATAAAAAACAACACTTTATAAAATCATATCTTAAAAGCTGAAATGTCTACACATCATCATTGTGTATACGGTTCATTTCTCAAGTGTTAATCTTCTTGCCTCAGACATCCTGTTTACCTTTAATATTGTCTCACCAGACCTTTTTTTTCTCTCTTATATCTATAAGCACAATTACATCATATCCTGAGTTGATAGACATTTCCCCTTTATGTCAAACATACCACAGCAGTGGTCCTCAACTGGTTTTGTTTCAGGGCCCAGCAGAGTACTAAAATTGTAAAAAGGAATGTTGTATGAAAGGTAAACAAAATGCCCTTAAAATCAAACACCTAAATGTTTTTTTAGATAGTAATATCATCAAAAGGTGCATGTATTTTGGGTGAAACTAGAAAAACTGTCATGAAGGAACTTGTTTCACGTTAGACTGCCTCCAAAAAAAGAGCCACCATTTTTTTAGTAGCAGCTTATTATGGTCCAAAAAGAACTGAGAACTGACTGATGGTGAACATCACTAATGCGTTATGAAGGATTCCTGAAGTGTTGTAATATTGCAAATACAAAACAGCAGATGCAATGCAGTTGTAACGTATGACCTTGTCCTGTTTTACTGTTTCCCTTTTGTCTTCCATTTTGATACTTTCGTCACTCCATAGTTTTCACTTTTGAACCTTCTGTACCTCCATAGTCTTGTTAGCCATTGTGTTCATTGTTCATTGTTCTCACCTGTCCTCGTTAGTTTCCCATTGGTTTCTGTTCATCACCTCATCATGTCATTTTGAGTTCTGGTTGTTCATTGGTCCTGTCTTGTATTTATACCCTGCCTGTTTGTTCAGTCCCTGTCGATCGTTGAATGTTAGTAATGTTTGTTGGTATGTTTGTTAAGCCTGCTCGTTAAGCCTGCTCGTTAAGCCTGCTCTGTGTTTCCTTCCCGAGTTCCCTGCTTATGTTTATTTCCCCATCGTGGGTTTTCCTTTGTGTTTGTTTAGTTAAATAAATATACTGCGTTTGGATCCTCAACCTTGTCTCCCTCGTTGTCCCTGCTAATTCGTTACAGCAGTCTTGCTTTAAATCAGTGCAGACTGAAATGAAACTCAACTTTATTTAGGTGGTGTCCCTCTTAAGTCAGTTTGTGTGACTTACTTGCATCACTTAGCAACAGTGATGAGGCCTTGAGATGAGCACAAACATTTTACATTTTGCACTTATTCAACTGAGAACATCCTGCCATGAACATTTGCACGCTTGCTATGACCACAAGGCAGAGGAACAAAGTAGATAATGACACCTCTCATATGTACCCCCTCATAACTGTCACTCAGCATGTTTAACAACTATTAAAGATATATATTGTTTGGCAAGCAATAAAATATTTTATATTAATATATATTAAATATATCAAATAGATTTCAGGCCGCAAACCCAGTATTAAGGGCTGAATGCTGGCTTTTTAAGTTTTACTCTAGTTTGACTTTTAGACCTTTAGTTTTTTTCACCTCACAGCTCTCAAATAAGATGAAAAATACCAATTAATCAGATTGGGTTATTTGTTTGTTTGAGTGCATACACTGAGCACCCTTCTGAGTCACATGATGTTTGTAACAGTGTCATTAGCCATGTGGCGTCACTGTGGTAAAGTAAAAAATGAAAATGGAAAAAAGTGAGAAAAACAAATGACATGATGTCACGAACCCCGCTCCTCTGCCCCATCCCCGCTTCGTCGCACACACACTCACTCCTCAAGCTCGCACGCTCGTTCCACCCCCCTCGAGCTCACGCTCGTTTTGCTCCCTCGAGCTCTCACGCTCGTTTTGCTCCCTCGAGATCTCCTGCTCGTTAGCAGGTCTCTCTCCTCGGGCTCACATGCACGCTCCTATGGCCAAAACATTATGACCACCTGCACTCGTCTCAATCACCCCTTTAATCGTTTCACCTGCACTCGTCTCATCACCTTTCATTGTTTACACCTGCACCTTCCCCTATAAATACCACAGCACATCCGTTTCACGGGTGTTGGTTATTGTATTTAGTTTCCCGTGTCTTTGCCCCCCGCTAGTCTCGTCTAGTTTTGCTCTCCTCTTGTTTACCCATTAGCTTGCCAGCCCCCCTTGTTCCCCTGTCTTTACCTCTCGCTTGTCTTGCTTGTATATTGATTCCCCGGCTTCGACCTCACGCTCCCTTTGACTACTCTCTCCCGGATTTGCCCCCTTGTTTATATCTTGATTCCCCGGCTTTTGACCTAACGCTCACCCTGACCATTCTTCTCTGGACTTGCCCTTGTTTTGTTCTGTTGCCTGCTTTTATTTTAATAAAGCAGTTTTTACACCGACATTGTGACTGTCTCAACTTGTATTCACTACAGAATAACCAACCTCACCGTAGACAGTCACAATGGAAACCGCTGAGGATTTCCGCAGCTCATTAGAGCGGATCTACATGGCACTTTCCGCCCAGGGATCTACGGTCGGCCAACACGATCAAACAATCGCGGCTCAGGGACAGCAGATACAGGAGATCCTGCAGACGGTACGTGCGATTTCTAATCAGTTTTTACCTGTTCCGCCTGTGCCTGTCCCTGTGTCCGTTGATGTTCCCACTGTATTTCCCAGCGCCGCGAGCTTTCAAACCCCCGAGCGGTTTGACGGTTCGTCGGATGCTTGCCTAGGGGTTTTGATGCAGGACAGCGTATATAGTACGAGAGACCCTACCCTTCATGTTATGGACCCAGTGGCCCAGCTCTTGGTTCTTCGTCAGGGGAACCAACCCATTGAGGCTTTTGTTGTTGATTTTTGTGCCCTGGCTAACCAGGTGAATTTTGAGGTGGCTCTAAAAGACATTTTTCAATTTGGACTGAATGAGCCAGCCTCATCATTCATGCCTGGTGGTCGCTGCTCTCTCAACCTGGCTCAGTTTATTGACCTCGCCCTACTGTACGCTGGTTCCTCGTTTACTGTGGGGGAGGCAGACACTGAACCAGCGCTCCATACCACGGCCCCCGTCTCGAAGCCTACCACGGCCCCCGTCCCGAAGCCTGTCACGGCCCCCATCCCGAAGCCTGTCACGGCCCCCGTCCCGAAGCCTGTCACGGCCCCCGTCCCGAAGCCTGACATGGCCCCCGTCCCGAAGCCTGACACGGCCCCCGTCCTGAAGCCTGTCACGGCCCCAGTCTCGAAGCCTGGTACGGCCAGAGAGCCAGCGCCCATGCCCGCCACGGCCAACGAGCCAGCGCCCATGCCCGCCACGGCCGGCGAGCCAGCGCCCATGCCCGCCACAGCCGGCGAGCCAGCGCCCATGCCCGCCACGGCCGGCGAGCCAGCGCCCATGTCTGCCACGGTCAGCGAGCCAGTGCCTGTAGCCTCGACCGCCCCAGAGCCAGCGCCTGTAGCCTCGACCGTCCCCATGGCCACGTCCCCTGTTGGCCGAAGACGTAAGAGAAGGAAGAGGGCCCTCTGCTCCGCCCCGGAGTCTTCCACGGCGCTGCCGGGTTCTGCTCCGCCCCCGGAGTCTTCCACGGCTCTGCCGGGTTCTGCTCTGCCCCCGGAGTCTTCCACGGCTCTGCCGGGTTCTGCTCCACCCCCGGAGTCTTCCACGGCTCTGCCGGGTTCTGCTCCGCCCCCAGAGTCTTCCACGACTCTGCCAGCCTCTGCTCCGCTCTCAGAGTCTTCCACGGCTCTGCTCGCCCCTCAGAGCCCTCGCGGCCTCCGCCTCACGAGCCTCCCAAGGCTCCTCCTCCCAAGCCTCCCAGGGCTCCTCTCAAGCCTCCCAGGGCTCTTCCTCTCGAGCCTCCTAAGGCTCCTCCTCTCAAGCCTCCCAGAGCTCTACCTCCCAAGCTCCCCAAGGTTCTGCCTTTCAAGTCTCTCGAGCCTCCCAGAGCTCCGCCTCTCAAGCCTCTCAGGGCTTCTCCTCCCGAGTCTTTCAAGGCTTCTCCTCCCAAGCCTCCCAGGGCTCTTCCTCTCAAGCCTCCCAGGGCTCTTCCTCTCAAGCCTCCTAAGGCTCCTCCTCTCGAGCCTCTCAGGGCTTCTCCTCTCGAGTCTTTCAGGGCTCCACCCCTCAAGCCTCTCACGGCTTTGCCTCTCGAGTCTCTCAGGGCTCCTCCCCCCCTCAAACCTCTCAGGGCTTTGCCTCTCGAGTCTTTCAGGGCTCCTCCTCCCCTCGAGCCTCTCAGGGCTCCGTCCCTCGAGTCTTTCATGGCTCCACCCCTCAAGCCTCTCACGGCTTCGCCTCTCCGAGTCTCTCAGGGCTCCTCCCCTCTCAAGCCTCTCAGGGCTTCCCTCTCCGAGTCTCTCAGGGCTTCTCCTCTCGAGTCTTTCAGGGCTCCACCCCCTTCCAAGCCTCTCAGGGCTTCGTCTCTCGAGTCTTTCATGGCTCCCCCCCTCAAGCCTCTCGAGCCTTCCAGGGCCCCACCTCTAGAGCCTCTCGAGTCTTCCACAACCTTTTTCCCCGAGCCTCTCACGGCTCTACTCCCAGAGACTCCAGAGCTTCCTACGGCTCCGCCTCCAGAGCCTCCTACGGCTCCGCCTCCCGAGCCTCCTACAGCTCCACCTCCCGAGCCTCCTACGGCTCCCCCTCCAGAGCCTCCCACGGCTCCACCTCCCGAGCCCCTCACGGCTCTGCTCCCAAAGACTCCAGAGCTTTCTATGGCTCCGCCTCTCGGGCCTCCTATGGCTCTACCCCCCGAGACTACAGAGCCTGCCAGGTCGTCGCCTCGGGGACCTCCCACGGTGCCACCTCCATTGGCTCCACCTCCTGAGCCTTCCAGGCCTTCCCCCCTAAAGCCTCCTTCGGCTCCACCTCCAGAGCCTTTCAGGCCTTCGCCCCTAAAGCCTCCTTCGGCTCCACCTCCAGAGCCTTCCAGAACCCCACCTCCAGAGCCGCCTACAGTGCCGCCTCTGGCGGCACCGCCTTTCACGGCTCAGCCCGGACTTCCTGACCCTCTCCCTGTCCTGTGGCCTCTTCCCTGGCCTCCGGACCCTATTCCTGTCCAGTGGTCACCTTCCAGACCCCAGACCCAGTCCCTGTCCTCCAGTCGCCTTCCAGACCCCTGACCCTGTCTCTGCCCCTCGGCTGCCCCTAGATCTCCCGACCACCCGCCTGTCCGCTATGTTCCCCCTGACCTTGCCTTGAAACTGCCCATTGACCCCATGGACTGTCTCATTTCCCTCTGTGCCCCTTGGACTGCCCTCAATTTTGTTTGTGTGTTTTGTGGGTTGTATGTTCAGGGTTTTTTTGTTTGTAGTACTGTCACGAACCCCGCTCCTCTGCCCCATCCCCGCTTCGTCGCACACACACTCACTCCTCGAGCTCGCACGCTCTTTCCGCCCCCTTCGAGCTCGCACGCTCTTTCCGCCCCCCTCGAGCTCTCACGCTCGTTTTGCTCCCTCGAGCTCTCACGCTCGTTTTGCTCCCTCGAGATCTCCTGCTCATTAGCAGGTCTCTCTCCTCGGGCTCACATGCACGCTCCTATGGCCAAAACATTATGACCACCTGCACTCATCTCAATCACCCCTTTAATCGTTTCACCTGCACTCGTCTCATCACCTTTCATTGTTTACACCTGCACCTTCCCCTATAAATACCACAGCACATCCGTTTCACGGGTGTTGGTTATTGTATTTAGTTTCCGTGTCTTTGCCCCCGCTAGTCTCGTCTAGTTTTGCTCTCCTCTTGTTTACCCCTTAGCTTGCCAGCCCCCCTTGTTCCCCTGTCTTTACCTCTCGCTTGTCTTGCTTGTATATTGATTCCCCGGCTTCGACCCCACGCTCCCTTTGACTACTCTCTCCCGGATTTGCCCCCTTGTTTATACGGCTTTGACCTAACGCTCACCCTGACCATTCTTCTCTGGACATGCCCTTGTTTTGTACTGTTGCCTGCTTTTATTTTAATAAAGCAGTTTTTACACCGACATTGTGACTGTCTCAACTTGTACTCGCTACACATGTTGGCAGTGTGATTGCATATAGTGTGACTTCCTCAATTTTCTTCCTCAGCAGACCCAAGACAGCTATGCCAAATATCCTAAAAACAATCATCTGAGAGAAACAATCAGTCTGAGAACCTCTTTGTCAAGAGAAGACAGAGTTAATTGATATAAGAGATTAAATAACGGATGTGATATGAAGCAGGTGCATTTGTTCAATTTCAGGGGCCCTGCTTGAGTGTTTTTAATCTGCAAATATTTACACACCCAGAGATTTCATGTTCTTAAATACTGTGATTTAACCTTTAACATATTTTTTTTAGCAGAACTGTTTATACCAAGCAGTATAACAATGATTGAATGCATTGGCCTTATTGCATGATTCCAAAGGTTATATTGAGAAAAATGGCACAAATATAGGAAATGGGTTACATCAGAAATACAGCTTTATTGAAGGAACAGACGATGGAACTCCACATTTTTGGATTGGATGTCTTGCACGGGTCTGCATTTATCAAGCCTGCATTGACTGGATGCCTCCAAGCCATCAAGAGGATTCGGTATCATCAGCGTCAGAAATGACTGATGTCTCTGTAGGAAAGATGAGTGAGTTTACACCAGTAGACACATGCTGGCCTGTTCATGACTGATGAATACAGCAATGTAATAATTTAGTATCTACAACACTTTTTTCAGATGAGGCATATCAGGGCAGGTCATGGGGCACACGAATAAATACAGTTCACTTCAAACCAAACGGTGGAAAGTGATTGTTCACATACCTGTTGTAATAATTTCTTTGACCTGTATTTGACCCGCTGTTGGTAGAGAAAATGGAAAATACAGATAAAAAGAGAGAGAAAGAGAGAAGTAATGAGTTGAGGACAGAATTTATGATTTAAATTTTATTGGAACATTAATAGTCCAGATACTGTAAAAAGTGATAATCTGCTATTGTTACCTTAAAGGGATAGTTCAGCCAAAAAATAAAATTATCTCATTTACTTACCATCATGCCATCCCAGTTGAGTATTTTCTTTCTTCTGATGAACACAAATGAAGATTTTTAGAGGAATATCTTAGTTCTGTAGATCCTCACAATGCAAATGAATGAGAACCAACATTTTTGAGCTAAAAAAAAGCACATAAAGGCAGTTTAAAAGTAATCCATACAACTCCAGTGGTTAAATCTATATTTTTAGAAGTGATATTATAGGTGTGGCTGAAAAACAAATCAATATTTAAGTCCTTTTTTATAATAGGTGACGATATGCATGAAGAATGCAAATCACCAAAAACAAAAGAAGAAGAATGTGAAAGTGGAGATTAATGGTTAAAAAAAGGACTTATATATTGATCTGTTTCCCACCCACTCCTACAATATCACTTCTGAATTAATGAATTTAACCACTGGAGTTGTGTGGATTACTTTTATGTTGCCATTATGTGCTTTTGGAGCATCAACGTTTTTGGTCACCATTCACTTGCATTGTATGGGCTTACAGAACTGAGATATTCTTCTTAAAATCTTTGTTTGTGTTCAGCAGAAGAAAGATAGTCATACACATCTATGCATGTGGGTTAGTAAATGATGAGAGAATTTTTTTTTTTTTACCTGATCTAACCCATAAAATGTGTTTTGTTGATGTAACATACTGTATTCCGGTTGTTACTGATGTTAACTTATATTTTTTTACTTTAATAAAACCAGTTAATTTAGATGTAATCACATGAAGCACATTTTTCGGAGATTACTATGTAATCTCAACAAAAACATTTTGTGTAGAAAGAATGTGGTTGAATTGGGCAAACCCAACAAAATTAGACAACTTAATGTAACACAAATAAATGTATTGTATTTCTTTATATACTAACTAGTGCAAATAAATGATAGCATGCTAAATACATGCTGTTTGGAAGCACTACAAAGTTTAGTAACTATACTATGGCTAGCACAACATTTGCTCATTGAATCAAGCAATCAATTTCCTATGAGACATCTACATTTATATCCTCATCCTCATCGATAACTTAATTCCAACATGACATGAACTCTTCTAAAGCTTAAAATAACAAAACATTTAAAAGTAGCAAGTATTCATCTTGCACAAAAACACATCAAATAAAATTTATTTTTTACATTTTCTCTTTCTATAGAGTCCCATGCAAAGCATGCTGGGAAATGGAAATCCCCTGCCCAGTTTCATTAATGCTACATTGACACCACAAAAAGTATTCGTGTAGTCCCAACTCAAATGGATTAAGTAAACTTCCATTTTACACATTTAAATGGATAGAACGCAATGAAATAAAGTTGTGTTTCAAAATGATCTAGAATTGTGTTGCTTTATTTCAAGTAAATTGAACAAGCAGTTAAATTTATGAGAACATACATTACTGCTATTTTAATTGCATTAATATACTGTGAATTTATGCACATTGTTTACTGCTGAACTAGGGAAAGGCAGATTTCAGCAACTGTGCCAAAATAAGCTTAAATATTGCCAAAGGTAAACTTGTCAAGTTCATCAAGCCAAAAAACTATTTTGGGAGCGTAACTACGGCCTCCATTGTTTAGGGAGGGGAGTCAAGAAATACGTCTAGCTTTTAGACTGTTTTAAGCTTGTAAGCTTGGTTTTTATGTATGCTCTTAAACACTGTTTATTTGCACATTTACCGAAATCCATTCATTATCCATGGTGTAATTCTCCTTGTGACTGCCTTGTACCCTATCACGGTTCCGTAGAAGAAAATAGTAATGTTGGTTTAGGACAACATGAGGTGAGTAAAATATGACAGTAATGTTATTTTGGGGTAAACCGTCCCTTTAAGGTTAATAAGTCAATTTGTAGTGTGTGTTTAATATGTATAATAGGCCAATGAGATCTTTCTGTCATCTGCATCACAATACTCAAATTCATACCTGTACTAACAAATACATTATGTCAGTTTGAACAACGTTATGATATGATTAACATTTACTACGTAAAACCTCTGACTGTCTGACCACAGAAGCTTTCCAAGGTAGTGAGGAAACTCCCTGATGACTGTCCCTAACACTTGTAGTAAAAGCAACACTTTGGTTCCTTGCTATTTGTTGTAGTGACGCCAACTACCTGTTTCTGATTAACCAAAGACATTGAAACTTACAAAGAATGTTCTCACCTGAAAAAGTGTAGGATGTCTCTGTGAACTCTGGCATTCTGAAAGTCAAAGTTAAAATTATAAATCAGAATGAATGCTGTAAACAATGCAAATTCGAAGGCAATCCCTTCAAATATAATATTTTCTTAAAAGAATATTGCTCCTAACTTTATAAGGCTATTTGATATTTCAAGCAGTTTCATTGTGACATGCTATAATTAACCTGAAAGTTTCTCGGTTTATATGAGATCATATTAATTGGGCGATTACATTAAATAGGTGCTTTTAAAATGAATTTGTAATACCACAGGACCATTTAAAATAAGTTAGTGAAGGCAAAAAGTGATTACAAATTATGAAAATCATAAAGAAATATTCCAGTTTTTATACAAGTTCAGTTCAGTCAACAGCATTTGTGGCGTATTGTTGAGTACCACAAAGAAAATTGTTTGACTCAACACTGGGTTCCACTGGGTTACAAAGGAAGTGAATGTGGCCAATCCATAAACATTAAAATACTCACTGTTTCAAAATCATAGCCACAAGACATAAGCAATATGTGTGTTAACATGATTTTAGTGTGATAAAATCAGTTACTAACCTTTTCTGTAACGTTATAGCCAATTTTACAACTTGCCATGACGATGTAATATCAACAAACCCTAAAGCTCTAAAAGTTTTAACAGAACTATTAATGCAAGTATATTTATAAAATTATAAGCTTCACATTTTTGCCTTTAAACTGCCCCATTCACTTCCATTGTAAGTGTTTCACTGTAACCTTGATTTTTGCTTTTTTTAAAGAAAGGAATGAGTCAAAATAATTTGTTGTGGTAATCAACATTATGCTACGAATGCTGTCGACGGAGCTTAACCAGAATATTCCTTTAAGAGGAATGATGACCAGTTACAGGACCTTAGATATTCACTTCACTAATTCATATTTGTAATTGTAAGCTAAAATCCTAATGTTCAATTAAAAATAGTTAATGTTAACTACTCAATAAACTGTGTTCTCTCTTTAATATGCTTTTGACATGTTTACTTGAAGTCATCTCCTTCCAGCAGTTTTCTGTAGGTGGAGATCTCGACATCTAGGGCAAGTTTGATGTCCAGCAGCTCTTGGTAGGCAAGGATCTGTTTGTGGAGGTCTGCTTTAGCCACCTCTATGGCTGATGTCAGGCTAGCGATCTGTGCCTGGTACTCAGCAACACCCACACTGGACTGGGCCTGGGCTTCTGCTAAACTCTGGTCTAGACTCATATTCTGAAAAGGGACAAAACAGTTGTAGCCTGACTTGGATTTCTCTCTCTCTCTCTCTCTCTCTCTCTCTCTCTCTCTCTCTCTCTCTCTCTCTCTCTCTCTCTCTCTCTCTCTCTTTCTTAGTTTACCCCAAAATGTAAAGTGTGTAATTAATTACTCAACCAATTGTTATTCCAAACCCATATGACCTTTTTATTGTTAGGTTAATAAAACCAATTTTATTATTAGTCTCAGTCACCAGTCACTTTCATTGTATGGTAAAAAGTGACTGAGGCTATCATTCTGCTTAACATCTTTTATGTTCAATGGAAGAAAGAAAGTTAAATGAGTTTGGAACGACATGAAGGGCAGTAAATGATGGCATAATTTTCCATTTCATTTTGATTTAAATTCTTTTCATGTTTACACAGTATCACAAAATCTCCCTAAATCTTCAGCACTTCTATAATATCTCATGTTCTCGGACACAAAATGTATTGTAAATGTTTAAAAAAAAGTTAGTCTGAAATGTGTGTATTGTTTGGGAATTGGGCCTTTTGCAGCAGCTAAGCTTCTCTTGTGGTATTGGGGCTTTTGCTGGCCATATAAAATAACTGAGATCACTAAACCACTTCCTATGTCATCTGTTTCTTGTCACAAACAGCTGTGATTTATTCAAGGGGTTTTTATAATATGCTGAGAACCTGTACTGAAACTTTACACACTGCTGACAACTCTTACAGTTTCTCAAGGGAACTACTTCCTTTATGCACAAAAGCCTTTAAAATAATAAAAAATAATCTTTATTCTTATCAGTTGATTTACATAAATTGCACTATTTACATAGTTTAAAGTGTCCTGGTTTGGCCAACATTACATATTCTTTGTGATATGTGATGTTGATATGTGAGTGTACATTATGTGTCGAAGTGTGCTTTATGTTATAGGTCTAACACTTACAGAAGCAACAAGACCCTGCAGCTCTAAACTCAGTGTCTGCAGCTCTTTCCTGGCTGCTGTGATCTCAGTTTTAATTGATGACACAGCCTCTGTGTTTTTGGAATTGGTCGTCTGTATCTCGTTCATCTTGAATGAAAAGCATATAGAACAAGATATGTTACCTGTAATCCCACTTACTGTGACATAATCAAAATTTCAAGAAAATGTAATCACTTCTTATATGCTGACCTTGAGTTTGTAGTAAGCCTCAGCCTCTTCTCTGTGCTGATGCACAGATTTCTCATATTCCTCTCGCATCTTGATGAGTGCTGTAGAGATGTCAAATGACTTGCCAGTGTCTACTTCAATCATTGAGACTGAAGTGTCCATTGTTGTTGTGCCCAGTTTGGATTGCAAAGAAGACAGTTCCTACAGTGATTGACATAACAAAGTGGAACAAATATATACATTGAAAACTTTACTCATCTTGATTACAGCTTTAACCTCATGCAAACTTGTATACATATGCTTGGACATTGTATTTGGCTTTGCTTTATGTAATGCATAATTTCAATATATTTAACCTGACTGATCTCAGTTCAGAAGACTCTGGGCTGTCATTAAAGGGGTTAAACATTTGACGTTCGGAGTCATGTGACAAAACAACATGACGCCGATCACAACAGAGACTGCTTTTGGGAGAAATGCCATCAAATGTATCTGGTAAAAAGTCTAATTAAGTTTTTACATTGAAACCTGTTTGAGTCTCTAGTTTCATCCGATATGCTGAAATTGTTGTAATTTATCGCAAAACGCCACATTGCTAACGCAATGTACACAAATGTGTACTTTAGCGCATGTTTTTCTTAGAAATCCTGCACATTATCACGTTGAGAATAATTGGGTTCATTCAAAAGCTGAAAATTTTGCTTTCATAGGCTTTATTTAGATTTAGGTGAAAATAAGTTGCATTTTGAACTGTTCTGAGACCAGTGCAGACAGACAGCACACTGGAGGTTACGTCATTCACTAAATAGAGAGCAAGGGAGGATCCTATAACCTTTTTTAAGTGCATTCACTGCTAAAAAAAAGTGTATAATATTTTAACATGGTTGGCAGTGATTGGATGATGCTGGCCATTACTAATTAATTATTAATTATGCTGATGTTTGCTAATGTAGGCTAATTTGATATAATCTCTTTAACATCTTAAAAACATGAAAACAACACTCCTGGAAACATAATATTTAAAATAAAAAAATAAAAAATCTGACTTTCTATAGCCTGGCATTAATTAAAATTGCATTATTTTATTTTTTTGCATGTTTATTAGTGCTACTAGTAACAAATCAAAAAGGCAAATGGAAAATGAACACAGTAGTCACGCTTGAGTCTCAGTAGGTTAAAATAAAGAGATTTAGATTTTAGATTTAAGAATAGATTTTTACCTCCTCCTGCATTTTGCTGACAAAGTCCAGTTCATTTTTCAGGCTAGAATATTTGGCATCCAAATCGATTCTTAGGTCAGAGGCCATTTCAATGTCCTAAAGAGGGACAAATGAATATGTGGTTAAAGTACTGAATTCGTTTACAGAACATCTTTAAGACAATAGCAGATAGTTTCAGTATAGAAAACATAATGTGACAGAATCCTGTCCTTCTTACCTTTTTCATGGCAGCAATGTCAGACTCAAGTTGAAACTTCACTCCTTGTTCAAAGTCAAGCCTTTTTGAAAATCCAGAACAGAATTGATTATTTACTAACTTCATGTTCTCTATTGGAAATATTTTCGATGTTATCAAAATACTATTTTATAAATAATATTTTAATTGCAAATAAGACAGTTATGATAGAGTGATAGATGCAACAAAGTGGGACAAGACATATAGGTCATGGTCATGAGTTTGATTCCCAGGCAGCATACATACTGATAAATATGATCCAAGTTCCTTTGGATCTTCCAGATGCATCAAATCTTGTGACATAATGTCATGAGATTGAATGTGTTTATATTCATTCAGTGTTAATATCTTTAAAAAAGGAAACCCATGATCCAATGTCATATAACAGGAAACACTCACTTAGCCTTCAGTTCATGGGCAGTGCCACGGACATTGTCCAGCTCAATCTCCAGCTTGACGGTGTCAATGGTGAGAGTTTCCAGTGTGCTGCGATATTCACTCAGCTGGGCCTCATACTCCAGTGTGGAAGTCCCAGATGATTCTTGGGACACGTCTGTCCCCCCAGTCAGCTGGGACAGCTTGGCCTCCAGAGCTGCATTCTCTTGCTGTAGCGCCCGTACTTTGGCCATGTACCCAGAGAAACGATCATTGAGCCCAGAGAGCATGTGCTTCTCAGCCTGTCTGGAAAGTATGGGGGCCACAGCAGCCCCTGATCCTGAGCCAGCGACAAATGCAGAGCTGGAACTGAGCCCTCCTGCAGCAATGGCGCGACCCATAGCGAATGCAGGACTGGCAACCAGTGCCCCACCACCACCACCCAGTGCCAGTCCTGCACCAGCTCCTATACCTCCACCAATGCCTAGGCCAAAGCCTCCGCTGCCCCCATAGCCCAATCCTCCTCCAAGGCCAAGACCTGCACCAAAGCCAGCAGCACTTCCTAGCCCAAGGCCCAGTCTAGCCCCACCACCTGCACCAGCCCGAGCCATGCCAAGACCTCCATATCCCCCAGAGAGCCTGGAAGAGGATAAAGAAAAAGACATAGACATGGTGAATAGCTATTGATGCTGAAGGATCACAGTCTGAACAAACCAGAAAGTGCAGGCAGGAGGGAGAGTTTGAGGCTCTTATTTTAAATAGGGTCTTCTTAGAGGAGGGAGGGCAAAAGAGACACTCTTTGGGGAGAGAATAAGTTGTTACTTGTTTCAGTGGAAAGGTATGGCGTCGGTTGTCAGTTAAATCTCAAAATCTTGTCACCTGCAGGCACACTATTCTGTAAGATCTAAATGCTGCTTTTGGTACTGAAAGCTGCATGATTAATTGCACCACAATTCAATTAGGTTTAACATTTTTATCATGCACATTAACTTTACTAACATTTGAACAGAATTTTGTCATGGAACAATCCACATTTTAAAGGGATCGCTGACCCAAAAATGAAAATTCTATCATCATTTACACACAGTCATGTTGTTCCAAACCATATTAATTTTCTGTGGAACACACAAGGAGATGGTAGGCAGAATGTTAGCCTCAGTCACCATTCACTTTCATTGCATCTCCATACAATGAAAGTGAATGGTGACTGATGCTAACATTCTGCCTACCATCTTCTTTATTGTTCCATGGAAGAAGAAAAGTCAAACAGATTTAGGACAGCATGAGGCTTTATTTTAAATAAACTGATACTTTAAAGGGAAAGTTCACCCAAAAATATTCATAAAAATTCTCTCATCATTTAGCTACTCATTCTCATGCCAGGGAAAGTCATGTGTATTACTTTCTTTCCTCTGCTGAAACAAATGAAGATATTTAGAAGAATATTTCAGCTCTGTATGTCCACACAATGAAAGAAAATTGGTACCACAATTTTTAAGCTCCAAACATGCACCATAAAATTAATCCATAAAACACCATTGGTTTAATCTGTATCTTCTGAAGCAATATGATAGGTGTGGGTGAGAAACAGATCAATGTTTAAGTCCTTTTTTTTTTACTATAAATTCTCCTCCCTGCACAGTAGGTGGCAATATACATGAAGAATGCAAATTGCCAAAAACAAAGGAAGAAGAATTTGAAAGTGAAAGTGGAGATTGATAGTAAAAAGGGACTTATCCACACTTATCATTTCAATTCAGAAGACAATGATTTAACCTCTGGAGTCTTATGGATCACTTTAATGCTGCCTTTATGTGCTTTCTGTTCTTCAATGTTTTGGTACCCATTCACTTGCATTGTATGGACCTACAGAGCTGAGAAATCCTTGTTTGTGAAGAAAGAAAGTCATACACATTTGGGATGACATGAGGGTATGTAAACGATAAAAGAATCTTCATCTTTTGGTGAATTATTCCTTTACATGATGTCCAGCTGCATAAAGGTCCAAGAATTTTGGTTGAGGGTTCACAGTTTCATGTGTGACGTATTGGGCACTCAAATTTCATTTTGCCCCAGACACTGTATTTTAGACGATGGGGCGGTCATAAATATAGGAGATAAATACATACAAAATTGGGTCCTAGCCAGTGTTATGATCAGCAGACAGATCATACTTAGGGGATAGAATTCGGCTGGAGTGCCCTCGTTTCAAGAGTGGCACACAGAGATAGGCAGCGTAGCTGCATTTGAAGCTATGTCATGTAGAAGGATAGGCAACATATATTTATTTAATAAAAAAATGGGGCAGCTATTTAGCCTTTTTAGAAGGCCCTTGGGGAGGGGCAGTGGATTTAGATTTGTAGTTTTAAATGTATGATTTAATTTTATATATATATACACATTCTTAAGTGTTTTCTTTTGTCTGTTTAATTTATTATTCTAATTTTTTTATTGGTATTTGTATGTGTGTATACTTTCATTTTGTGTTATTTTTTTTGTGTATTCTGTGTGTGTATGTTCTTTTTAATCAGTCCTGTTTTTGTTTTTTTTATCAATAAAATTTTAATATGAAAATGATGTCCAGCTGCAGAGAGCATTGTGTCAGTATACATCTACTTTAATTTTTATAGAGATCTGTAATTCCATTTTTACTAGGAAGAATTCCAATTAGAGAGCTCTGTGATTCCATTTTTACTAGGAAGAATTCCAATTAGAGAGCTCTGTGATTCCATTTTTACTAGTAAGAATTCCAAATAGAGAGCTCTGTGATTCCATTTTTACTAGTAAGAATTCCAATTAGAGAGCTCTGATATTCAATTTTTACTAGGAAGAATCCAAAATAGAAAGCTCTGTAATTCCATTTTTACTAGTAAGAATTCCAAATAGAGAGCTCTGTGATTCCATTTTTACTAGTAAGAATCCCAAATAGAGAGCTCTGTTATTAAATTTTTACTAGTAAGAATTCCAATTAGAGAGCTCTGTGATTCCATTTTTACTAGTAAGAATTCCAAATAGAGAGCTCTGTAATTCCATTTTTACTAGTAAGAATTCCAAATAGAGAGCTCTGTAATTCCATTTTTACTAGTAAGAATCCCAAATAGAGAGCTCTGTAATTAAATTTTTACTAGTAAAATTCAAATAGAAGCTCTGTAATTCCATTTTACTAGTAAAATTCCAAATAGAGAGCTCTGTAATTCCATTTTTACTAGTAAGAATCCCAAATAGAGAGCTCTGTAATTAAATTTTTACTAGTAAGAATTCCAATTAGAGAGCTCTGTAATTCCATTTTTACTAGTAAGAATTCCAAATAGAGAGCTCTGTAATTCCATTTTTACTAGTAAGAAATCCAATTAGTGAGCTCTGTAATTAAATTTTTACTAGTAAGAATTCCAAATAGAGAGCTCTGTAATTCCATTTTTACAAGTAAGAATTCCAAATAGAGAGCTCTGTAATTCCATTTTTACTAGAAAGAATTCCAAATAGAGAGCTCTGTAATTCCATTTTTACTAGTAAGAATTCCAAATAGAGAGCTCTGTAATTCCATTTTTACTAGAAAGAATTCCAATTAGAGAGCTCTGTAATTCCATTTTTACTAGTAAGAATTCCAAATAGAGAGCTCTGTGATTCCATTTTTACTAGTAAGAATTCCAAATAGAGAGCTCTGTAATTCCATTTTTACTAGAAAGAATTCCAATTAGAGAGCTCTGTAATTCCATTTTTACGAGTAAGAATTCCAAATAGAGAGCTCTGTGATTCCATTTTTACTAGTAAGAATTCCAATTAGAGAGCTCTGTAATTCCATTTTTACTAGGAAGAATCCAAAATAGAGAGCTCTGTATTTCCATTTTTACTAGAAGAATTCCAATTAGAGAGCTCTGTAATTCCATTTTTACTAGGAAGAATTCCAATTAGAGAGCTCTGTGATTCCATTTTTACTAGTAAGAATTCCAATTAGAGAGCTCTGATATTTCATTCTTACTAGTAAGAAATCAAATTAGAGAGCTCTCCAATTCAATTTGTACAAGTAAGAATTTCAATTACTAATTTTTATAAATCCCATAAAAGGTGTGCTTAATTGCAGAGCTCTGTAACTGAATTCAACAAAAATGCAATTGTAGAGCTCTCTAACTTTAATTCTTACTAGTAAGTATATAATTATAGAGCTCTGCAATTGCAATTCTTACTAGTAAAAAATCTATTGTAGAACACTCTAATTCAATTACAAGCAAGCAATTAATACAAGCAATTAATTTCTTACTTATAAGAATGCAAATGCCAAGCTTTATCATTGGAATTCCTACTAGTAAGAATGTAATTGCAGAGCTCTGTAATTCAGTTATAGAGCTCTACAAGTACATTCTTTCTAGCAAAAATTGCAATTAAAGAGCTCTACATTTACATTCTTACTTGTAGGAATTCCAATTACAGAGCTCTGCAATTGCATACTTTCTAGTATAAACATGATTTTAGAGCTCTACAATAGTGATTCTTACTAGGAATAATGGCTTTGTAGAGCTCTCTATTCAGTGTCATCTCATTATGTTAATGGAACCTCATGCATATGTATCTGGCTTATATAAATTGGCAGGTGGGAAGATGTATATAAATATGTATGGGGGTGGGGGGTGGGCACAAAATGTATTATGACTATACAGTATATGACTATATCATATTATATCATATGTTATTATACATTTATTAAAAAGATTGCAATCATTACAAATTCTGTTATAAAAATATTTTTGTTATAAAATATTTAATGCTAATAACTTACCATGTCACACATGGCCTTTATTTTGAAATGTAGCCTACCTCAGGTGGGATTTGAAAAGGGAAATGGGTGAAATTGCCTCTAATGTTTTGCATCTAATGAATGCAAAGTTTTACTAGTAAGAATGCAATTGTAGAGCTCTGTAATTGAAATTCCTACTAGTGAAAATTTTATGAGATGGCTCTGAAATAGCATTTTTACTAGTAAGAATCAAATTGCAGAGCTCTTTAATTGGAATTGTTACCAGTAAAAAGGCAATTGCAGAGCTCTGTTATTCAATTGTCGAGCTCTGCAATTGCATTCTTACTAGTAGAAATGCAGATAGAGATCTCTGTAATTGCATGTTTACAAAATATATTGTAGAACTCTCTAATTGAAATATTACTAGTTAAAATACAATAACAACCAGTAATGCTGGATGCATTAACAGTAAAATATGCTTGCCATAATGTCACGGGCATGCCATGAGTTCACAAAAAGAGGTATGCTTTACCTGTCATCAAAACAGGCACAAACCTATCTTTTGAGTCTGCCCTTGAGACTTTCAAGCACAAGCAGATGTCAAAATTCCACCTCATATTAGTCTCACTAGTACCAAGCATTCACCTTATATAAAAGGATTATATTAGGATTACATAACAGTAGATATGGCAAGCCAATTTTGCTTTTACAGTTTTTTTCAATCGCTTTGGCACAATCCTCGAATGAGTATTAAACTTTATCCCAATATATGACTAAATATATGAACATTAGGTCATTAGTTCACATGACTATAGTCATTTATAATTGCTTTGGCACAAATCCATTGAGTAAGCATTGCAGATCAAAATAGTTTGTATTAATTTGCTATTGAATGATATTACTCTCAAATGCAATTATACACATTCATTGTGTAAATCCCTACATGCTAAATAGAACAACCAACAATCACAATAACCTGTCACACATATATTAGATACATAATAGTTATGTGGTATTGTTGTAATAGTTGTCAGATGGATAGACTTTTAAATTTCAATTAAAAACAATTAAATTTCCTCACAATTTAAAGCAACAAAACGCAAATGCTGTCCAAATAAGCTGACAGGTCAAACTCATAACCAATCAGTTCCCAAACACATTTGTACTGCAAGGGTAAGACTGAATTTCACAGATGTGGAATATGGAGCAGGCAGGAGACAGACAGGGGCAAGAGCATGCTCCTGCAAGAGGAAGGGGCATTAGAGTGCAGGGGGATATGGTGAGGGGGAGAGGAAGAGGGAGAAGGGGACACAGAGGATGAGGAGCCAGAGAAAGGTAAAGGTACAGAGAAATCTCAAATGAGATACGGGCAACAATTATAGACCATGTCATCAACCATGGCCTAAGTATGACAGAGGCTGGTCAGAGAGTGCAGCCTAATCCGGGCCGGTCTACAGTGTCATCAAGAGTCCAGACATTCAGGAGAGAAAACGGGTGTGTAATCAAATATTGTACTGCAATATTCCTTCACACTGGTATTCCAGTGAACTTATCCAATGCATGTCTCAATTTATGTAGAATACATTGACTTTACTGTCCTGTATTTTCCATCTTAAGATTGAGCAGAAGGTCAGTTTTCACTGCTCAACAAGAACTTGAAATTTGTAATATGGTCATAGCAAAAAAATGCTATTAGACTAAAAAATATTCAAAGTGCAGTCAAACCTCGTCAGCCTCTCCACAATTGATAGACTGCTGAAGAGATATCAAGAGAATTGCAATGAAGCAACTCTACAAGGTCACTTTTGAGAGGAATGGTGAGACACTGAAGGAGCTGAGGTACCAGTATGTACAGGTAAGAATGCATCATTGTATACTACATATACAGTGTATACAGAGCTGTAATCTCCATGTCTTTCAGTATTGACAAGTACAACCTGTACATGCAGAATGTTACACAATGAGGGATATGTGTAACTGTATGATTTACAATATCTTCTGAAAATTATTGGCTAAATTGCTTTCGTCACTTTTATAGAGAGTGATGGAGCTGGAGGTTGATGAATCCCCACACATTTTTGTGTATGTGGATGAGGCAGGATTCAACTTGACCAAAGTCAGGAGATGAGGCCGTAATATTATTGGCCAACGAGCCACTTTTGATGTGCCAAGCCAGCGTGTAGGGAACATTACAATATGTGCTGCCATATGTGGGAATGTGTCATAAGTCACTGTTGTTTTGCCCATAACCATGTTTCCCCTGGACTACACTTCCCATAATTCCCTGCCATCCGTTCCCTATTGTTCTCATCTGTGTTTTATTTATTCACTCTGGAGGTATATGGCTGTGAGTTACAGGAGGACCAAAAATGTGAGAAATTCTGGTCTCTGCATCACAAAAAGATGGACACGGTTGCAGGGCTTTTGTGCAACTGGTAAGACAAGGCTTCATGGTATCAATCTTGTTTCTTTCTATTATATTTTATACAGGAAGTACCTAGTTTATGTACTTATTATTTTAACCTGTCCAGATTGCTTTGCCCTGACTAGTGGTATCTGTAACGTTTTGAAGGAAGTCACGAGAGCTGGATCTAGATGCAGCAAGAAGTTTAATAAAGAATATAAGCAAAGTTTAAAATAACTCTGTAAACACAGGTACAAGGCAGAACTTAGAAACAAAACAAATGAAACATCCACAATGTGAACTGGTACATATGAAGAGGTGAGAAACATAACTCACAAAGTCTGGGTAGAAATCAGGGCATTATATACACAGGGGTAAATGAGGAAATGAAACACAGGTAAGAACAATAGGGAACAGCTGGCAGTGATGAGGGCAGGGAATTATGGGAAGTGTAGTCCGGGGGAAACAGATGACAGGGGGGAAAACACAAGGCAAAACAACAGTGAATCATAACAGAATGGTGTCCTCTGCCACATTCCCATCATTGGGCCCTATAACACACAACATCTCAATTTCCTGGAAACTTTTAACAGGGATCTCATTCCTGAGAATGAAAGGGGGTAGGTAAAAAATTACTTGACAAAGTATGTTATAGATTGGGACAAAATACGTTTCCAAATACAATTTTTGATGGGGTTTCTCCCACCATACTTCCCATTCATAAATCCCATTGCGGAGTTGTTTTCTGCATGGAGATGGAAGGTCTATGATCCCCATCCTCATGACCAGTTGTCCTTACTGGGTTCAATGGATGCTGGTTATGAGGATATTACAGCAGATTGTTGTAGGGGGTGGATGCATCATGGCAAAAGATTTTTCCATCGTTGCATTGCAAGGGAGGATAGTGTAGATGTAGATGAAATGTTGTGGCCGGACAGAGAGGAGAGATTGGAATACCCATGAGGTTGATGATCTTGAAGCATTTTATTTTCTCTTGAACATATTGTAGTTCCTGAATTTGACTGTTGTATATATATATATATATATATATATATATATATATATATATATATATATATATATATATATATATATATATATATATATATATATTATTATTTTTTATTTATTTTTCTGTACAAGCTTTCTTTACAAATGTTTTGGTTGGTAGTAAAGTGTGTACATACAATGATGAGAAATGTTTGAATAATTGTTGAAAGTACAGTGTTTGTATGTGCCATGACTTTTTGACATCAATACTATTCAGCCGCCTACATATACAATGTTATCATTTGGACAATATTACAAAGTGGGTAACTATCACACTTTCAGATTACACTGTAATTTGACAAAATGTCTTTTCATTTGGACTGTCTTGGTCTAAGCAATGATAAAGGAATCTTTTTTTTTTTTTTTTTTTTGATGACAATGATTTATTTATTGATGGATTTATTTACATTTGAAACATGAGTTGATTATTTTGAGTAATCACCTTTTGCAGGTCACATAGAGTGGTGTGCTGAATGTACCACATGATGTGAGGATTGTACTCTGAGTTTTGACAATTTTAAATTTGATTCAGTAAATGTGCCAAATTGATTGATGAAAAATTGTAATGCATCCAGGGTTACTGTAATCCTAATATAATCCTTCTATGTAAGGACAACACTTGGTACCAGTGAGGCTATTATAAGGTGGAATTTGACAGACATCTGCTTTTGCTTGAAAGTCTCAAGGGCAGACTCAAAAGATAGGTTTGTGCCTGTTTTGATGGCAGGTAAATCATATCTCTTTTTGCAATCTCAAGCATTGCCCATGACATACAGTTCTTACACTCAGCAGCTGCAACATCTGTGATTGACATTCAAATACAATTGTAAGCCTTAAATAGTAAATGTTCGCCTAAATTGTAGAGAATCGTAGAGACTATGGCCTATAAAACATAATATAATCTCTGGATGTAAGAACTCATGAGAATATCAATATAATTTATGGAAATCCACTTAACAAAAAATCAGGGGAAAATACACAGTTGTTCTGATAACAAAAGAGGAATTGTCTCTAATTCAGTGGAAAATGGCGAGACTCTTTTCTACTGTAGTTGCTCTGAAGGTCAGGAAAGTCTAAAATACGTGCACTTTGTACTTCTCCCTTAGTTGTTTACTCCAATGATCCTAAATATTATGATACTTAGGATGTATGGCAAGAGGCCAACGAATTTGATCAGTATGTTTATTAACAATACAGAAATATCCTGCGGAACAAGTGCTAGGAACTAGTGTGAAGTACAAAAAGTACATAAAGATACATGTGATATATGGTAGCGGTTCAAAAGGCCCCTTTAAGCAAGCTATTCTAAGAGCTCTCTATTCTAAGAAACAAATAATGTGAAACTAAAGTGGCTTCTGGGTTACATACTAAAAATTTGCTTTTTATGCATTTGTGCCAGTTTCAGTTTCATACAGTTGGTCCTGAAAGCCCCTAGATTTACACAAATGTGCTGTCCTGTCACTGTAGAAGTGTGATGTTGAAATTTCTTCGACGTGAACAAGTTGACCGGACAGACAGATAGATAGTAAAAGAAAAAACAACAAAGACAGAGAGAGATGTGAAAGAGGGACAGACGGACAGACAGACAGACAGATAGAAATATAACTGTCCAAAGCAATTTAGCAAAGTATGAAATATAATATCTTATTTAATGCTGCAGCTGTAGGTTTGAACTATTGCCTCAGGCCTGCACAGTGATTAGTGACAGCCAATTATGTATCGGTTAGTTTCTCACTGTGCCCTACAGCACCAGTTTCTGCAAATCTGTTCATGTGGGTTTAAAGATCATCAGGCCAGATATGAGGAGTGCAAAAAATTATCATCTTGAGTAAAACTTACTAGCAATGTGCAGTTTACTGTAAAGTGTCTTTATTTGCCCTAAAAGCAGTCACTATCTCATGGGAAAGCAATATTTGACTTCCTTTAGTTGACTACAGTATCTGCCACCTGAAAACAGGAAGATGTGGCTTGGTAAAGATCAGTTATCAAATTAAAAATCATGCTGTTAGGCATTTTTCTTCCTATTTTTGCAAGATGTGTGAGGTAGATGTGATTCCCTTATGAGAGGTAACATAACATTATACATAGATTGCATCCGGAAAGTATTCACAGCGCTTCACTTTTTCCACATTTTGTTATGTTACAGCCTTATTCCAAAATTTATTAAATTCATTATTTTCCTCAAAATTCTACAAACAATACCCCATAATGACAACGTGAAAAAAGTTTGTTTGAAATCAAAAATTAAAAATTTTAATAATCACATGTACATAAGTATTCACAGCTTTTGCCATGACACTCAAAATTGAGCTCAGGTGCATCCTGTTTCCACTGATTATCCTTGAGCTGTTTCTACAACTTGATTGGAGTCCACCTGTAGTAAATTCAGTTGATTGAACATGATTTGGAAAGGCACACAGCTGTCTATATAAGATCCAACAGTTAACAGTGCATGTCAGAGCACAAACCAAGCCATGAAGTCCAAGGGATTGTCTGTAGACCTCCGAGACATGATTGTATCGAGGCACAGATCTGGGGAATGTTACAGAAAACTTTCTGCAGCATTGAAGGTCCCAATGAGCACAGTGGCCTACATCATCCGTAAATGGAAGTTTGGAAACTCCAGGACTCTTCCTAGAGCTGGCCGCCCGGCCAAACTGAACAATCAGAGAAAGGGGCCTTAGTCAGTGAGGTGACCAAGAACCCGATGGTCACTCTGACAGAGCTCCAGCATTTCTCTGTGGAGAGAGGAGAACCTTCCAAAAGAACAATCATCTCTGCAGCACGCCACCAATCAGGCCTGTATGGTAGAGTGGCCAGACGGAAGCCACTCTTCAGTAAAAGGCACATGACAGCCTGCCTGGTGTTTGCCAAATGGCACCTAAAGGACTCTCAGACCATGAGAAACAAAATTCTCTGGTCTGATGAAACAAAGATTGAACTCTTTGCCCTTAATGGCAAGCGTCATGTCTGGAGGAAAACGGGTACCAATCATCACCTGGCCAATACCATCCCTAAAGTGAAGCATGGTGGTGGCAGCATCATGCTGTGGGGATGTTTTTCAGCGGCAGGAACTGGGAGACTAGTCAGGATTGAGGGAAAGAGGAATGCAGCAATGTACAGAGACATCCTTGATGAAAACCTGCTCCAGAGCACTCTGGACCTCAGACTGGGGCTTCAAGGTTCATCTTACAACAGGACAACGACCCTAAGCACACAGCCAAGATAACAAAGGAGTGGATACGGGACAACTCTGTGAATGTCCTTGAGTGGCCCAGCCAGGGCCTAGACTTGAACCCGATTGAAAATCTCTGGAGAGATCTGAAAATGGCTGTGCACCGATGCTCCCCATCCAACCCGATGGAGCTTGAGAGGTCCTGCAAAGTAGAATGGGAGATACTGCCCAAAAATAGGTGTGCCAAGCTTTTAGCATCAGACACAAAAAGACTTGAGGCTGTAATTGGTGTCAAAGGTGCTTCAACAAAGTATTGAGCAAAGGCTGTGAATACTTATGTACATGTGATTTATTTATTTATTTATTTTTCATTTATTTATTTTATAAATTTGCAAAGATTTCAAACAAACTACTTTCACGTTGTCATTATGGGGTATTGTTTGTAGAATTTTGAGTAAAATTATTAATTTAATCAATTTTGGAATAAGGATGTAACATTACAAAATGTGGAAAAATTGAAGCGCTGTGAATACTTTCCAGATGCACTGTATCTCTCATAAACACACACAATTGTGATTGCTACTATCTAGGGGCATTGTGCTCAAAGCATAGTTTAGTTCACTCACTGTCATTGTCAAAGCCAGTAACATACCATGGTCATACATAATGAGAGGGTACACACTAGATTGACCAGGTGCTCTATAGACCTTTCCTGAGAAGTCCACTCTGCTGAGGCAGCCGAAAACTGCCTAGAAATGATTAACAAAGAGCAGTGACCAGCATCACCAGATTTCTCTCACAATGGTACAGGAACAACAGACCTTGAACAAAGACTCTGCTTTCCAGAAGCCCAGGCCTCCATAAAGAGGCATGCACTGGTAGCTGTTGCCGTTTAGCTGAGGGCTGGTCAGAGAATATTTGAACTTACATTGTGGCAATGTCTATAGGCAAGTAGTGGCACTTAACACTGGAACAGAAATGCCTCTGCCACGACGTCGATCCTCATTCCTGGGCCAAACTGCTGTCGAGCGAACAGGCAGTGTGGGCCGTATGAGTACGGCAGGGACCGCTGCACCTCGGGGAGTGTTTGTAGGCATGATTCCCACTGGAGGTGCAAGCAGCCTGGGTGCACGTGTTTCCCGCAGAGCTCTGGGCATCAGCAGCGTGTTCTTTCAGGGACTTAGGAGCACCAGTGTCCCTATGGTGACCCAGCATGGAGACCGAGGCCACCCGTTTGGTTTTGATAGCCTCAACACCTGCTTGCTGGAGTACCGTGACAAAGTTCATGCTCTGGAGCAGCTTAACCTACAGCTTGAGGACCAGATCAGACACTGTCTTGATCGTAAAGCCTCTAGTGCTGGAACATGGAGTGGCCTGAAGCAAGACTGGGAGGATGTCTATATACAGGTAGGAGAGGATATTAGACAAGGATGGGGCCTCTTAAGATGTCACCAAAATGTGTAAGAGGCCCTTCACATCCAAACCTGTTTTTGTGTCCATCTGCATTCTTTTCCCATTGTTTTTCTGTGTAAACAGACTGATGTCATTGCCCGTCTCATTCAGGAGCACTGTGTTTTTTAGACACCCTGTCAAGTTAAAGCTGACGTATGTAACTGTTTTAGTGTTAATTTACTCTCTTCCATCCCAGCTTTACATGCAGGAACAATAATAACTAAGCCATTTATAGGTACATTTTCTCAAAAAACTGTAAACACTGTATCTCTGTGGCACTATTAAAATTCCTGTGTTTGTTTTGAAATTTAGACTTTCCCATCAATGTTATTTAGCCAATGGCATGAGTTGGGGGCTCGACTATCTGACTGTTTGAACAACTGCAGACGAGATGCATATTCGGAAAGCTGTTTTTTAAAACATACAGCTTTAAAGCTGATATTCTGCTCTAATGTCAGGTTAAAACGTGTATCAACTTTTAAAAACTTGTCACATAAAAAAAATACTCAAGTGATTTTATCTTGTTCAAAGGATGTTTAGACATTTTTATTGGAAAACAAGACCAAAATAATGATTAGGTAAATTACTGACACAGTGCTGGCAGTCAGGTTCTCAGGAAGTACCCTGTGAGATGTCCCTTTGGTGGGCAAAGATAGAAAAGCCAAATTTCCCTGTATCAAGGTAGTAAAAATTGATTGTTTACTCATTGGTGTGCAGGCTAACCTATTCCTGTCATCTGACAGGTGAGTGAGACCATCTTGGACAATGCTCGTCTTATGCTCCAGACTGAAAATGTTCAAGCAAATGCAGAGGACTTCAAGGACAGGTGTGTTTCTGATTAACAATTTTTATTGATTCAGACAATTAACAAAGAAAAGGAAAACATATATTGACAGAATCAATATTTAACCCCCATTATTACCCCTCCCAATCCCCAACCCCACCCTGATCCTCAACAAACATACCAGTGGTCACACATGAGTATACACACACGCACACACACACACACACACACACAAATAAAATACTTAATGCCCTGTTTGGACCACTTGAAGGCGTCTGGCTGAAAAGCTGTTACCGGGCGGTACTCTGTCAGAGACAAAGCTTCGGTTTAAACCAATTAACTCTGTATCCCGAGAACTTAGAAAACAAATGAATAATTCTGTGGAGGCAAGGCATAGATCTAGTAGGGTCGGAGACAAATAATAAAATATCATCTGCGTAAAGCAAAAGCTTATGCGCCACACCTCCCGCCACCACCCCTGGAAAATCATCCTCCTTTCTTATCGTGGCTACTAATGGTTCCAGGTCAAGACAAAACAATAATGGGGGAAGAGGGCAACCCAGCCGGGTGCCCCTATCCAGAATAAAATGATCTTAAATTAATCCATTTGTTTGTACCACCACTACCGGGTGTCTATAAAGTAACTTAATCCAACCAATAAAAGTATTCCCGAACCCCTATATTTCCAAAATTTTAAAAAGATAATCTCATTCTACCATGTCAAATGCCTTTTTGGCGTCAAGTGAGAAGTGAGTGACCTGAGTCCACTTACCACATGATATTGATGAAATGCCTAATGTTTTCAGAAGAGCTAAGGCCCCAAATAAACCCCTCCTGATCTATATGTATAAGAGATATCATAACTTTACTTAATCGGTTAGCCAAAATCTTTGACAATCTTTTAACATATAGCTGGATCAGGGAAATTGGACAGTAACTCTTTGCACTCACTTGGATCTTTGTCATTTTAAGAATCAGATCCGTGCTTTCGTCATGGTTGGCGGAAGCTTTTCCTTCTTTAATGATTCTGTATAAACTTCTAGCAAAAGATGTAAAAACTGCGGCAAAGCCATCTGGCCCCAGAGCATTGCCTGTAGGCAAGGCCTTAATTACCTTGCCAAGCTCCTCCAAGGTTATTTTAGAATCAAGATAATTGTTTTGCTCAGCCGTCAGTTTAGGAAATTCTAATGTTTCTACAAAGTTCCTAATATCCTCATCAGTAGGCAAAGACGTGGAACTATAGAGATCAAGATAGAATTCTTTAAAAACATTATTAATATATAATAGAGGGAATGGAAGAAAAAGACTCTGTTTTATGTATCTAGCCAGACGTTTCCCTGCCTTGTCCCTTGACTCAAAGTATGACTGTCTTGTCCTAAATAGCCAAAACTCCACCTTCCTCCTCAACAAAATAGTATTATAACTGTATTTCAATCGGGTCCATAAGATGACATTCAGTGCTTCAGCTCTGGCTTGGCACTTTAAATATTCCCTTCAAACTCCACGAGTTCTCGTGCTTTGGATTTTTTAGTGAATGAGGCAGACTGTATGATCCGGCCCCTATGAACTGGCTTAAGTGCCTCCCAATCCACACCCACAGAGGATACTGAGTGGATACTGCCTTTAATATTTGTTGGAATACAGGATTTTTTAAAAGGGCTACATAAAAGCGCCAACTATATGATATCCTTTTCTCCATATGTGGCAACACCTCTAAACACACCAGGGCATGATCTGAGACTAAAATGTTTCCAATTGAGCAATAAACAACAGATAAAATTAGGGATTTAGACTTACAAAAAATCTATACTAGAGTAAATCTTATGGACTGATGGAAAAAATGTATAGACCCTACCAGATGGGTTCAAAAGTCTCCAAATTTCTGTAAGACCAAGATTTTTACACATCCTGTGAAGCGTCAATGTTGCTCTAGGGGGCTTGCACACTTTTGCTTCACTGTGATCCAAGGACTGAGTCCATCAAAAGATTAAATAACAGCTTATGGCCTGTTAAGTCAAGCATATTCGGAAAGAGCCCATCCAGGAATTTCCCCATATCCTGACCCTCTTCGGCCTCAGGAATTCAGACAATTCTGATTTTATTCCACCCGCTATGGTTCTCCATGTCCTTCAAGTTCTCCCAGACTCGCTCCAGCTCCACCCTGGTCTCTAGCGGATTAGCAGATAATTAATTACCTCTTGTAACCATCTCAGAAAATGTCATCTCCATGGCAGTGATCAATCGACTTATTACAGCATGTCCTCCAAGTCAGCAACGACCTTCTTCAGGATGGTGCTGTTCAACATGTTCAACAACCTCGCCGAATTTCCCTTATTTCTCAGACCAAATTGGCTCTCTGGTTTGGGGCCTTCTCGTGGGTGTCAGCTTGAGCACGTAAGTGTCTTTTAATGTCTCCAGAGCCCAAGGATTTTGAATTCTTTGACATATTGCCCTCCTAGAACAGTTATGGAACCGAGTGTACCGAATCTCACCGGTTTATGTCATTAATAGTGCTAAAACTAGCAACGTGCGCAGACCCTGCCGTTCACACATCCGAACCTCGCATGGCGTCACATGACCTTCAAGCCAGGTATGTTTCAAGAGTTTGTTTCAAGGACAACAACAGTGAAGAGAAGAAACTCTGAAAGGATTTCCTGTTAATGCTTGATATAGTATCGTTCTGTGCATGATTGTGTAGGTATGAGAATGAACAGCCATACCACAAGACAGTAGAGGAGGAGATAAACGCACTGTACAAGGTCATCGATGATGCAAACCTGACAAGGATGGACCTGGAGAACCAGATTGAAAGCGTGAAGAATGAACTTATGGATGTGGAGCAAAGTCACATAGAGGTGAGATATGTAAGGGATAATGTACAGTCAGCTGGTCACAAAATAAATCAAATAAATAAATTCATATGAAATTTTGATTTTAATTTAAATTAATTTATTATGTGAAAAGAGAGCATGGAGTGTATAGTTTAGCATTCATTATACAAATATGTTTGACCATAGAAAGTTACGATTGACCAATTAGAAGTATTCCAGAGAAACAAACATTTAAGCAGTATATTGCCACAAGCCAGAGACGATTTAGCCCAAGATGGAGCACAGGTATTAAAATGAAAGGGAGAAATTTGAACACCTAATATGGTTGTAGAAAATTCCTGCCTTACAGGTAAAATACCCAATCACCTTTTAGATACAGACATTGCCTGTTATCAGCTCAAGAACACTTATGCGGATTAGATGGACCAGCCTAAAAATATAATTTTTTTGTATAATCTGAGCTAAAGAAGCACAATTTATTATACCACTGTTGTCAGATTTTACTGCTGATTTGAAATATATTATTTGATTTTAATCTTGACCAATTATTTTTATTTTATATTTTATTTTTTTCTTCATTCAAGTAGATAGGAGCGGTACTTTTATTCTACTTGTATCAATAAAGCATTCCCAAGATGACCGCCGAGTGAACTGACTTGCATTGAAAGGGACTTTGCACCAGCTCAACAATATAGAATTTAAAATTATAATATTCTTTTGGTCTCCTTCAGGATGTTAAAGTGCTTTACAAGCAGATGGCTAGGTGTGAGGTGGATGAACCGGATGCTCCCATGGAGACCAGTCTGGACCAGATTCTAGCTTTCATCCGCTTTCACTGGGAAAGTGTTGTTGAGAAGAACCGTGCTGAGACTGATGCTCACCTTGAGTGCAAGGTAAACCATAGAATAAGAAATCGTATCTCTCAGATGGATCAATGCCCACTGATCGATACAGGCCATACAATATTAGGGTTTTCAGCCAGGGGGCAAAAGGTATAAACTATAAAGGTAAAAAACATTATTTAACATTATATAATGTAAAAATGTTGAAGAGATAGTTTACTCAAAAATGAAAATTGTCATTATTTAGTAAACAAACGGCATGTCGTTCCAAACCCGAACAGTTGTCTTTCTTCTGTGGAACACAAAATTAGATGCTTGTCTAATTTTAGCCAATGTTAGAGTGTCCAAGCTGCTCTTTTCCATACAATCAAGGTGAATGGGGACTAGAGATACACGTGGTCATCTTTTACTTTGATTCTATGGAACAAGCAGCTGGTACATTCTGCTACACACAAAAAAAACATGCTTGAATGAATGACCGGCATTGAGTAAATGGTGACAGAATATATTTTTTTTATTGAATTTATTTATTTTTGAGTGAATAAAAGTTATTATAAACTTACAGAGAAAAGTTGCTTTTATATATTCGTGGTCACTGGGTTGGCTGAGAGCCTGGGTCTATAAATGTAAAAAAATATATATATATTCAAAATATATTAAACTATATTATAATATGATAATCACCATTGTGTGTGTTTGTGTGTGCAGCAGGCTGACAGTGTGAACAGTAAGCTCAGTCGAGAGGAGGAAGAACTCAAGTGCCTGAAGACAGAGTGCAATGGAGCGGGGTGCAAGATTCAGAGTTTACAGGCTGAGACCGAGTCTATTAGAGCTTTGGTAGGAAAACCTTCACAGTTTCTCATAGGGAAACACATGGTAATTCCTCAGAGTTTGACACAAAGAATATAAAGCAAAACCATGTTTATTTCTCTACACTGCCTACAGGCATCAGCTGACATTCTAAGATATTAAGCACTTAGAGATTCCATGTTGATGTCGACAAACAATATTGTGACTTCTTGTTCCTTGCAGAAACGAGGCCTGGAGAATGCCCTTAATGATGCCAAGCACTGGCACGACATTGAGCTGCAAAATCTCAGATCTGTTATTGCGAAGCTGGAGGCAGAGCTCACAGAAGTCCGCGGGGACATTGAGCAGCAACAACATGACCATGAAACTTTACTCAACAACAAGATGAAGCTGGAGCTGGAAATCGGAACGTATCATGGAATCCTGGATGGAGAAGAGAGCAGATTCTACTCCTCAGCGTGAGTCTCATATTAAAGGTGCACACAGTAGTTTTTTTATGTTGGGCTGGCCAATATGGCAGTCATCCTTGACGTATACTGACACCTAGTGGCATGGACGCAAATGTAATGGTTTTTGGTGACTGATGCCATTGTAGAAGTGTGCTATGCTTAGTCAACCATGATACATTTATTACATTAGCCAAAAGCATCTGAGAATATAGTGGTTGGTTACCAAGATAAAATAAGTGTAATTCCGCTGGTCATGTGACCATAAAATGGCGGCCCCATAGAGCTGTTCAGCCGTGACGTCAATTTGTAGAGAACCTGGAAGTCTAATTGTCCATGGATTCCCCTGGTATTTTCCTATGGGTTTTTATTATGGGGTTTTTCAACTTGTGTGTAAAATAAGGTCTGTAGTACACATTACTTGACAAAAGTGGACGTTTTGTTCTACAACATAAATTACATACAGTCATACCTCAGATGAGAATTTTGATGCCGCACTTGTTCATATAATTCAATATGGCTTCAAAATTCACGTTTGAGGTATGAACGTGTGTAATTTATGTTGAAGAACAAAACGTCCATGAATCGTAAAGTAATGTTTACCACCGACCTTATTTTTCTCACAAGTTCAAAAAAACATTATAAAAACACATAGGAAAATCCAGAGGGAACCCATAGACAATTAGACTTACGGGTTTTTGGACTACAATCTGAACAATAATATAACAGCTTTTATTAGGCCACTGATATAAGTCTTCATCACACGATTTCAAAATTACTAGGCCTATTTCCTTTAGTGTTGAACCTTTTTTAATGGGTACAAAAAACTGAGCTCACCTTTAAATCTAGGCTACGTATGAGAGAAGAACATAAGGACAACCAAAAAATCTCAAATTGATATTTATTCACACTGAGCCCTCTTCCTCATTTTTCAGAAGTCTGTAATTACTAGAAACCATCCACAGTTTCAGTTTCTGTGGACTCAGAGACAGATCCCTCAGGGTATACAGTATATAACTACAATGTTGTGCTGTACTGTAGGTTCCCAAGTGGTTCTTCAGTACCTGAGGGACGAATTCAGCCTTCCACCTCTGGACCACAGGCTGAAGGTACCAATGTATATTGTTTCTACAGAACATACTCTCTATATATGAGATTTGTGTTGTCAGATGAAACATCTGTGTGAATTTTAGACCCTGTTGTCTTTCTTTGCTGTGAGTGATTTTTCTGATATTTATTTTTTTCATGTCTCCTATTAGGTTCTAATGCTCCAGGTGCTCTAGAAGAACAAAGGAGTGTATAAATCATTTTCCAAAGCATTTTGGAAAAAAAAGCTTGATTTACATTTGTTTCTCATGTATAGACTACATAACTTAAATGTATAAGTTAAGAAATAAAGATCTATTTCATATGGCAATCTTTCATGGAGCAGTTAGCTGAATAGTGTGTACACAATGATGTCCAGTTGTTTCTGTTAAGATCGACTTTTTAAAACAAGACTCTGTAATTATAATATTATAATATAATTCCATATGTTTATCTTATATATCCTGTTTTAAGCCAACACAGGTGATAAAGCCATAAATTACAGAATGGGGTATACCAATAATTGGTCAAAATGTTAACTAAACACTATAATGACACCTTGTGGTTATAATGACACCTCTATGAAATCACCACTTAGACATTACTTCAAATCCTTGTAATTATTCTGAACTATCATGTCTTTGCTTAGGAAATCCACAAAAAGCAACTTTACTGCATTCATTAAAAAAATGAGCAAAGCTATTTCAAAAGCAAATAACTTTGAAAACTGAAATGTACTTGAGCAAAGAGTTATCTGAGAAAAAGTCCAAGTAAAACAGTTCAATGGTTCTGCATTTACATTTTATAAAATTACTGAATTAAGTTTTAGTGAATAAAAGTCTTGCACAGTATACATTAATGAAATATATATATGTATGAGTAATGTAATTTAGGGTTAGGCATCATAAGCATACACAAATATTTCTTTAGATTAGGAGACAGGATATTTCATTGCAGTCATTGCTGTGATTTTGTTGGGTCCCCAATGACAGAGAAGCATCCAGCACAGTAAGGGACCGGTTTCTTTGTATTAGCAGCACTCCCTCTTTTCAGACGGGACCCCAGGCTGCTGACCCTCACATCCTATAGAAAATTAGCACAGCTGTAATATTCTATGAATAAATGAGTCTCAGTGTGTCACAATATAGAAACATACTTCTCACCTCCAGGTTTCCTGGTGTTACACTGTCTGAAGGGTTTGCATCTGAAGGCTGGATCAGCTGAAGTGTTTATAAGATAAACAACAAAGGATCTACATGTTATTACAATGTTATTCCTTTTAGCAAATGTTTACATTATTGGTAATATCTAAACTTGGGGTACGGTATTCCAGAAATGTCATATCTTTAGTATTAAAGGGATTGGACCATGATAGGGTTAGTTAAACTACTGGTCAAAAGTTTTGAAACACTTATTCTTTTTTATCTTTGTTTTTTTTTTCATTGTTTCCTCATATTTTAGAATAAAAGTCATCAAAACTATGGAATAGCATAAATGGAACTATGGGAATTATGTTGTGACTAAACAAAATAAAAAATAAATCAAAATTGTGTTGTATTTTAGCATCTTCAAAGTAGTCACCCTTTCCCTAGAATTTGCAGAAATGTACTCTTGACATTTTCTCAACCAACTTCTTGAGGTATCACCCTGGGATGCTTTTAAAAAGTATTGAAGGAGTTCCCATCTATGTTGGGCACTTATTGGCTGCTTTAATTTATTATTTGGTCCAAGGTCATCAATTTCAAAATCTTTTTTTTTTTTTTTCATAAAATTTTGGTTTTATAATGAAATAAATTAATATGTTGGCTCAATTATACTTTTGTCTACAAAACTAATTTCAAACATTTTAGCATACATCTTCAGATCAAAAGATTTTTAAGATCATGAGAAACATTTTGGTCAAGTGTTTCAAAACTTTTGGTGGTATAATAATGACATAAATCTAATTTGGGGTGATATATCCCTTTGAGTTAAGATTTTACAAGTTCATGTTAGTATTTAAAAAAATTGTTTTCTAGATTAAGGATGTTTCTGTAATATGACTCTAGTTACTAATGTACACACAGTGAAAATGCATATCCGCAAGTGGATCTTCAAGCTTTGCAGTCTCATTATTAAATATCATGATCCATTAAAAAAAACATAGCAGGATGTAGGATTAGGTTTCAGGAGTTTTATAACACTTATGTTTAAATATGACAATTCATGAAGATGTTTCTGCAATGCATTCATGCTAGTATGTTTATTGGGTCTCTGTGTAAAGATTCAAACATTTTAGTATTACCTTTTGAAGTGTCTCCATGGGAAAAGCTGTTGAATAGTTAATCACAGAGATGAGCAGAAAGACTGCTAGCATTCTCATCATGTTCCCGGTCATCCTGCACTCTCACACACTAACAGCAGGCACAAGTAGTCTGAACTAAAATACCACCCAAACAAAGGGTGTGACTAAGTTGTTTTGCATCACAGGGAAAGTGACGACACCAGACAGAATTACATTCATAAAATCAACATTTATTAAAGACATTTAAGAATTATGTGAAAAAGAATATTTTTGTCACACACAAAAGATTTCAGTTAATGCCAAAAAGGTCCTTCAGGTTAAATGGAAATTTTTTTATAGGTAATAGGGAAACTGACTCGATCTTTGTCCCTGTTAAGCTCTCTAATCTCAATCGGAGGTAGCTGAAGAACATTTTAAAGAGAAGATTAATTGATCCATATATATAGATATATGTACATATATATATATTAGATTTCCATAAAACGTAAACTTGATTCTCATTTCTATGACAGATAAACTAATATGTGCAATTCTATAAAAAAGAGATAATATTACAGCTAATAATAAATTAGAGACAAAAAACTAATTACTATAGAAATACTGCACAACAACTGGAAGTTAATACAAAATAAATCATACAATTAAATCAGCAGAGATATGCAGTAATGGTAATAAGAGTAGGAAAAAATATACCATGTTGAATTCACAGTCAGTAATCCCAAATTCAGGTTTGTGTTATTTGAAATTTAAAACAAGTAATGTCTGAGAAAATAAAGAAAACTAATTGAAAATGTAATGCTCCATACAGTCAGTCCCTTACAGTCAACTAACACTTTTTTTTCCTTTCTTTTTTTTTGCACAAACATGAGGACATTGTACATTTTAAATCTCCTTTCTGCACTCATACTTCCAAGAGGACCTGATGACACAAGAGAAAAGTCCAGAAAGCACATCCGTATCTGACAATGGTCATATCAAACTGTCAAGTTCACTCTACTTCTTTTTGGTATATGTGCTGATTCTCACTAATACAAGAAAAATATCTAGAAAAAAAGAAAAAGACATGGGATGAGATCCACCAATCCATTTCATAATCAGTCAAAACCAATAACGAAAGAATTAAGAGCTGGTGATTTGCTCTCCCAAAACCAACAAGATCAAGATACAAAGTGAACCCGATTAAGAAATACTTGTTTTTTTTTTGTCTTCTTCAAAAGTGGGAATTCAAGTGAACCAAGTGTACAAAATGTATCAAAATGTAGTCCCATGTAAAGAGGAAATGTTCATGGCACAACTAGCAGATCTGTTTTGTACATACATCAGTTGCTCACAATAGATTTCCATCATGTTTGTCAAAACAGCAGCATTAATAATAAGCAATATCCCAAATCAAATGTTTAGAACTTCTAATTAATAAAAGTTCTTGATTACATATAATAAAAATGACTTTGTAAGATCTTAATTATCCTTAATAAGTATCCACTACATCAGACTCTCCCAATTATGGCAGTGGTTCACCTGTCTATCTAAAATAGCGTCCAGTTTTAAAGAATAACAAGTCAATCTTTATACTATAATATTAGCCAAGAAGTGATGCTTTTTGTGACACTTGTTGTTCAGAAGTTGTATCACTTTCTGTTGTTTTCCGTAAGAAAGGGGTATGTTATGGCATAAGTCACCATTCACTTTCATTGTATAGAAGACACCAAAATGATCTGTTTACACTAAGAGAGACAGTCATACTACTACAGTGCAAAATATGTCAGACTTGAGAATGTTTTTTTTTTTTTTTCACCCAGTTAGCACATTTTTGTTTGTTCATGTTACATTCTATTTTTACTACCAAATGCTGTTTGTTGTTTAACAGAAGTGCAGCCCAATTCTGGGAGCTTACATCTTCTTGATTCTTATAAAAGTCCTAGCAGGACATAATTCCAAAACATGTGTGTAAATTCAACATTTGGAAGTCAAACAAACAAAACAGGATTTTTATTATGTCACTATCAAAAGTGTACTGGCATTTCTGCGATAGGCTTTTCTCAAAGTGAAAGCCTTAATTATAGTACCTTTGCTGCAAACATATGTTTGGGACAAGACATCATGATGATTAATGCCACTTGTTAAATCACTCAGTACAAAACTCTTTATATATATATAAGCAAAAATGTCCTTTGGGAGATTGTGGCATTAAGCAGTTTGCAGGGGTATACAGCCAACCCCTACTCCACCTTCATGGCACACCATTGGTGCCATAAAAGTCCAGTGGTTTATTTCTGGGTCGTACATCTCCAAAGAGCTGAGATTGGATTGTCCATCATAACCTCCCACTGCATAGAGTCGACCACAGCTTGCCACCAGAGAAACACGGCTGCGCCGAGTGTTCATGGCCACTAGGTGGCTCCACTGATCAGCTACTGAGCTGTACACCTCTGCTCCACTGAGAAACGCAGAGCCATCATAACCTCCTGCCACATAGAGATTGCTGGCCAAAGCTGCAGCACCATGCCGACAGCGTTTGTTCATCATGGGAGCAACAGAGTGCCACGAGGCTGTATGCTGGTTGTAGTACTCCATCTAGTGGCAGACACATTAAACAACAACTTTGCAGTGGTATGTGAAAACTCATCATCATCATATTTAAAAATAAAATAAAATGTAAACTAAACACAATTTATACCTTAAAAACAAAAAGACACCTAAAAACAATTTAGTCAGATAAATAATGCATACTTACCGTATTGAAGATCTGTAGACCATCATGACCACCTGATACAAATATTCTGCCTTCAAAAACAGTAACACCAGCAGCACTGCGACTTGCACTCATTTCTGTAACTATCGTCCATCTGAAAACAAAGAGATGCACACATGCAACTTCAACTTCGAGCACTTTCATGTCCCAGGGGTTGATTTAAATTAAAACAAACAGTTTCCTTTTTTTTTTTTTTTGCTTTTGGCTATATGAAGGTAACAATGGAATATACCAGGTTCATTCAGGGCCGGCCCGTGGTTAGGCAAATGCTAGGGGTGCCGTCCACCCATAGGAGACGCCCAAATAAGTGAGTGATTTTTTTTTTGCTAATACTATTTTAATTCTATTAATTCGAAATATTACAAAAAAAAGCGAAAAGGCCCCACAACAACATAACTACATAGCTTATATTTCTGTTGCCCTCGGAGTCACCCCGTCCTGGTGCATCAATCACCCCCCACTCTCATAGTTAGACTACCTGATCGTGGGGGATGGGCGAGTTCAGTTATCTGAAGTGACACGGTCACTGAACAAGATAAATTAACATCAGAAACCTTCTTCAAACATGTCAAAAACAACAAAGCCCTCTCGTGCCCAGGGAAGAAAAAGAAGAAGAGAAGAGGAACCAAAATGGGATAAGAACAGAGGTAATGTGTAATGATAGTTTATCTAATTACTCTTGGATCAGTGTTACTAACTTACTTTGGACGATACTAGTAACATTTGCTAATTTAAATAGCTAACTAGAGTTAATGTGAGTTACTTTTACCTTAAATGAATTACACTAACCGAAGATGTGTTTGTAAACCATGAAACTGCCATTAGGGAATGTTGGAAAAACTATTCAGATGTTTTTTGGGGAATAACCTAAAATTTAACATAAATATTGAGAAATTTTAAAAGTAAATTAAAACGCTTTTCCTTTTTTTTCATCCCCTTTTGTAATTAATAGTTGTAAGCCATTGCATTTTCATTATTTATTGTTATATTATAGCAGCTTTTTATTAATATTATATAACAACCATATACCCCGGTTTTCTCTTCAAATGCACTTTTGAAATATTAGAATCCCACCCCTGCAAATTTTGGGCCACCTGCAGACATCTTCTCTACCTTAGCACAGCCCAGTGATGCAGCATCAAGTGCACCAGTGCCCTCTACCTTAGCACAGCACAACATCATGCATCTACAAAAAGATTGCACCAATAGACACTGCTGACTGGCCATCTGTTTTAAATGATAATGTAAGAACAGAATTTGTTCTCAGAGGACCATCCATCCATCCATCCATCGTCAACCGCTTATCCTGTGTACAGGGTCGCGGGGGGCTGGAGCCTATCCCAGCTAACATTGGGCGAAAGGCGGGGGACACCCTGGACAGGTCGCCAGTCCACTCAGAGGACCATATCAAATAAAAAACAGTTTCACTTTCTGAAACAAAAAGACAGGAGGTGTCAGCATGACTATTTTAACAGAGTCTTGGTCAATGGAGAAAAAAAAACAAAAGAAGCTTGCTAATGTACTCAAAAAAGAATGATAGTTTGTACACAATGATCAGTGGTGGAATTGGCTGCGATGCAAGGGGCACCAGCTAAATTCATTTAAGTGCTTTTGTAAAATTCTAAGCTTCCCATTTAGTTTAAACCTCCAAATATTGGTCACATTCACTTCCATTGTAAATGCCTCACTGTAACCTAGATTTTTGCTTTTTTTTAAAGAAAAGGAAATAGAAGTCGAGATTCATTTTTGTGGCAATCAACATTACAACATGCCAAAAATGCTTTTGATTGAGCTAATTTTATACTGAACCTGGAATATTCAGATAAAACGTATTTGGAAACTTATTTCCAGGCCTTCATCATTTATTTTTGGTACTTTTCAAATGCCTTTTATGTGCAGAATTTACTGTTTAAGCCTTTGTGGCAGAGCGGAGGGCGGGGCCGGGTCGTGATCGTACACACCCGGTCCCGTATTAGGTTAATCAAGCCTCCCGAGAGGGATAAGGGTCGACTAATGAGGATCGTGTGGGAGAGACAGATCGTTTACGGACATGTCCGTCATGTGTGTGTTTGTCCTTTGTTTCAGTTTATTATTAAAATATTATTTATGTTGAAAAGCCAGTTCTCGCCTCCTCCTTCCCGGGCTTCGGCACCAGTGTAAAGTGATCAATGGAAAGGAGGAGGCGAGAACCGGCTTTTCAAAATAAATAATAATAAACTGAAACAAAGAACAAACACACACACACACACACACGATGGACATGACCGTAAACAATCTCTCTCTCACACACGATCCTCTGCAGCCTTGAAACAGACTTTCAATATTTAAACAAAGAGTAAAATAAAAATTAAACAATACATTTTTCAATTTTAAAAAACTGTCCCACAGTCATTAAACATGTAATTTCCAACATGGAATTATATTAAGCACAACACAGAATTTGAGATGTGGTGGAAATGTTTATGACATTCAGAAAACAAATGACATAAATCTCCAGTGATACACTCACATACAGTGTTGGTTGAGAAGAAAACTGAAAAGTCTGAAACATGTTTTAACGAGACTTTACTTTCTAGAATTCCACAGTGGAAAGAAATGCCCAAGATACAAAGATGTATGGCTAGCTACCATTTTTTTTCTTTACACTGCAGACAAGCAACACTAATCCCATGATAATTGACCCTGTATCTAATGATGTCTATGCCACTGGTACAAACACATACAGACACCTAAAAGCATTGTTTAATAGTCAGCAGGATGCTTTGGTTCTAACAAACTGGCCACATTACATTGATCTTAACATGTTTCCTGATCTACAGAACCTCTGACTTACCTGTCAGTCTCTGGGGAATAGCACTCAACTGAATTTAGAGAGGATTTCCCATCATATCCACCACAAACATATATATTTCCATCAACCACAACTGTTCCCATTGCACTATACAGATAGAGGAGAGGGAGAGACCAAAAGCAAGTGAAACATCATGTATACTATGTGCAGTTTATCCCATTTAACTAAAACTTTGTGCAGACCCTCATAGGGCAAGTTATTTCATGATCAACAATAAAATACATAGGCTAATAGGCAACATATATTTCCCTTACATCTACTAAGACAGGATAATGTGTTTAATATGAAAACAATTTCTAACCTGCGTTGAGTATTCAGGCTTGCAACTTTGGTCCATGTGTCAGTTTCTGGGTTGTAAACTTCTACAGTTCTAAGCCGTGATTGACCGTCATAACCACCAATAGCATAAATCAGTCCATTTACAACAGCAACACCCACTCGGCTTCGGGCTGTGCTCATAGGTTGACATCGCTCCCAACAGTTTCCAATGGGATCAAATACCTCCACAACATTTAATGAGTCACCTGTAAATAAAACACTGACTTGATGTAACTATTCACTGAAACAATTCTCACTTCACAGTAATATCAAATTAGGTTTCTAAAGAGAAGAGAATGTAGAAAATTGGGAGAAATATGTCACCAGCACTGTTGAGGCCCCCAACTGCATAGATTAGTCCTGCGATAGACGTGCAACATCTCTGTCGGGTTTTGTAGGCTGGGAGGTGGGGTCGTCGCTCCGGCATGAGATGGTAATCTTTCGCCTCATCAACAAGGTCCCTGTTGGGAGTAACATCTTTCAAATGATCCTGTATCTTGACAAAGGCAACATACTGGTATTCTATAGACTTGGTTTAGGGTTTTTATTTCTTTCAAAATCCCTGTTGTATGACCACAACTCATCCTAGAGCTTTAAAACTACATCCAACAAACTTGGCACAGACATTTAGACTGTTCTAACTGATAGGAATTCATTTTTTTGCACAGCTGACAATCAAAAGTTCTCCAAATCCCAGATTTACATTGACTGAATTTTCAAATGGACCAAGACTTTCAAAAAGGTCTATCTATCAATCCATCCATCCTTTAAAGCAGCATTTACTGTATTTATATAGCATAGGTTACTTGTATGAAATAAACTGGCCTGCATTTGTGGCAACAGCGCACAAGCTCATCCTGTTGAACGCGGTCAGCCAGGAACTGAGGTCGACACAGAGGCAACCGTGTTTTAGACAGCAACTCTGGTAACTGTGGCTCCCGATCTTCACGTGCATGTCTCACCCAAGCAAGCACAGCCTCAAACACCTACAACCAAAAAACAAGAGCAATATCATGTTTTCCTTTTCTAATGTCATGGCGCAATGGAAATATGTGGTTACGTAAAGGAAAACACTCAAATCAGGTACATAATTAAACCTCCTATGGCCTTCTGTGTTTTTTGATTGGAATCAGTTTTGATGACTTAATAAAAAATTGTTTCCTTTAGCTGAGCATTACAAGACTTGGTGACTTTTCCTCCACTTGCCATCTGAATATAAAAACAATTTTTTATAATAATTTGGGCATACACCAAAGCAACACCTTTTTTCTTTGTGGTCAACTTGACCGACCATTGAAAATGAATGGGAAAGACAACAACACAGAGCATTTTTTATTTTTTTTATCTTTCAAATACAATCAATAAATCAGCCACAATACAGAAAAAACACACCAAAATTAAAGGCTGAGACCATAAAACACCTAAAGTGCAAAACATTTATACCCACGCTCACACGCACAAAACTGAACTGGTGAGACTATAACAAAAATATATATTTTTTTTAAATTTGTCAAATAAAACCAATAAATCAGCCAAAATGCTAAACACACACACTCAGAAATGAGGGGTTGAGACAATAACACACCCACAATTAGGGATGTAACTGTTTCAAGGTTTCAGAATATACCTCGGTTTTAAAGCGGATGGTTATCATACCGTTGAAATCTTCTCACTGGCGGTATTGCATAAATATAAAGAACTTTTCTAATTTCCAAATCAGTTTAATTAAGATAGAATCAGTGACATTTACACATCATCATATATAAGCTTGCCTAGATAAAATAAGTCATTAAATTGCACCTTCATTCGACGGTCTCAATATTAAAGATGACATGCAGGTGTCACAAGTGCAGCACATCACAAGCAGATCAGATGTGTGGCACGAGCGGAACGCAGCATACATCATAAAGACAGATGAGGAGATGACAGTGGCAGCTCACAAGACCTGCCAGTCCATAATGGCAGGAGACAGCCAGCTGGTGGCAGGTCACGTGACCAGCCACTTCGGCAAATGGCTGGAACCACTGACAACTGTAAGATGAGGAAATGTAATCTCTTCAATTGAATTCCAAAGCCCTGAATTTTGCTCCCTTCTACTGTAACTCCAAGGAATTATAATCATTTATTCTCATGGAACTAATCTTATGCATTAACAACGTTTTATGGAACTTACTTGCCATTAAAGCAGTCGAATGACAGTGAGCTGTCGAATGACAGTAGGCTAAGAGCAATAGAAAACTATTTTTGCAGTATTCCTTCCATTACAACTCCCAAAAAATACTATCAATTTGTTTGTTTGGATATACTCTTATGCATTAAAGCCATCCTGTCTGGATTTATTTGCTATTAAAGCAGACAGTGATCCCAACTGGCAGAGCCGGCCCAAGGCATAAGCGAACTAAGCGGCTGCTTAGGGCCCCGGTGGCCACCAGGGGGCCCCCAAGAGCACATCAAAAAAAAATTTGTGATTATACTGTCAATGGACAATGGTAATTATACAAAAACGCAATATTAAGTGCAATATTATGTTAACAGGCTGCAGGATGCAAGCCCATTCAGACAGCAAAACAGCAATGTCACAAAAAAGGACATATCCTCTGGTGCAAAGAAAAGGAAAAAGAAGAAAACAGAGGAAGAGAAAAAACAGCACGATAAAGGTATGTTAAGTAGCTAGGCTAAGTTACGTTAACTTTAGCTGGCTAGTTAGTTAACATAGCCTATGTAGCATATCTTCTTTTTTAGGAAAGTTTGATTAATCATCCGTAAATAGCCTTGACATCTTAATATATTATTAGTACAACATATTACTTAGCAAGTTTTAGATTAAAGTTTTTGTCTTCTGTGTAAAAATAACTTTCCTGTGTATATATTTTTGTAATAAAAAAAAGCTTCTGTTCCATAAACTTTGTACTGATAACAACTTAACATTATTTACATTAGTCTACCATTTTGGGGTCTTTGCTATTATATTCCAATATCATTATGCCTCAATTAGCTAGTTATAGATTAAGGGTTGTTGTTTAGGTGTACAGATGGCTTGCTGCTGTGTATAATAATTTGTGTTGAGAAAATAACATATCTTGTCAAATATTCTGTCAAATATGTACTCTTATGAAACTTCCCTAGGAGCACTGTTGAAATATTTTGGACGTGGGGCACAACCAACGCCACCTGCCCCAAGTTCCAGTGCTACAGCTGATGATGATTTTTCAACAATCCCAGATCATTATATTTATATGGATAAACCATACCTTTGTTTTTGACAGACAGTTGCATTACCGTCTAATATGACATCTAACATGGCTAGCTTTTATTATTATTTTCATCTTTCATCAGGTCCATCCTCTGCATGCGAGGAGCACTTCCCAGCATGTACATCCACTGATGTGGTCATCTATCCTGTCTGACTCAGAAAGGACTGATCTGGTAAGCAGAGGGCCACTGCCTATAAAGGAAAACTTCACATTCCTGAAAAACCTGATGGCCGAAGCTTCCACTACACCTACAGAAAGTTCATTAATGGGGAAAAAATTTAAGTGGAGCTGCTCACTTATTCAAAAATCAAATTCTGCTTAGGGCCCCATAAAGGTTTGGGCCGGCCCTGCCAACTGGCATACATTTTCAGCTCGTGTTGATTAATCACACTTCAGCACTGAGTTCAACTGATTTTTGCGCTCTTCCTTCCACTATCACTCACACGGATCAAAATTAATTTCTTCATCAAGTCAAGCCATTAAGGGAATTTACTTGCCATTAAAGTAGTGATATAGCCTACCTGATCCCAACTGGCAGAAAATAGTGACCGCAGCAACAGAGTACCGCTCCACCTCCTTAAAGTGGTCCTTCCAATGTATGATCAAAGATGTGGGAGGTACATGTTAAATGTATTGCCTGGAACTGTATATGCCTGAAGTCTTGCGATGTGAAGTATTTTACTTTACCCATGAAGAATTTCATCTTTGTCTATATTTGTCCTTAACAAAGTTTTTTATACTTTTGTTAGCGAACCACTTCATCCCAATCCAGATCTTCACTGTCATAGGTGAGTAATAAATTATATTTATTATTATAACAACATGTTTATATATTATGGGAACAGTTGGGTGTAATGTTTTTACAAAGTAGCCAAATTAGTTACGGTACTGTAATGTCATTTGATTTTGAATAAATTTATTGTAATCAGATTATAGTTCTCATTTTCAGTTACAGTATATTCAAATAACATTAGACCTATGGATTATAGCCTACACATTGCTAAAGTAATTAATATCTTAAGATTGAAGTCAATATTATGCAAGATTGAATTTGTTATATTTATAGAGCAAAATGTAGACAAAAATTATTAATTCATTATCAAAATGTAAGCGAACCAGTTACAACAAGCGACAACCCAAACCACTTATATGTAGCTTTGGATTGTCCGATTCATTTTAGTAAATAAGTTTGTTCTGATTATTCAGTTACTGTAAATGAACCAGTTCAAATAAATGATTCACTTCAGCCCATGCACCCTGCGTCTTCTATTTTTAAATAAAGTATTTATGTAATTGCTGCTCTTTAACACTATATTTTTGACTCTTGGTTAAAAAAAAAAAATATTAAAGTTAAATATTAACGTGTTTTTTGGTTGTAGCCTGTTTGTTATAAATTAATGTTCCATTTAGTACACTCAAAAAACATGCTTTTGTAGAATGCTAAAAACTTATTCTGCATGCCAATAATTGTTGAGGACCAGAACCAGAAATGGGAAACCATTTCATACTCTGTGAATGGTTTTAAATTGTGAATGATAGAAATCACATTGTCTTTTCTGATGTCTTATATGAACTGTGCAGTTTGGGTTATGAATGAATTAATTTGTTGTTTCTTTTTGTTATTTTGAAGGTTATAAGTCAGAGCAAAAGAGGCAAGTTTTCTGTGATTCAATGATGATCTACACTATCTACATCTACAGAAAGGTCTAGACACGGATATTCTGAAGTAATTCATTTTTCACCTTCACCAGTATATAATATTTTCTCAATAATACATTTTTGAAGGGACTAATATTCTGAACATGTGAAACATGCACATCTTTCATTCATTCCTGCGTGTTAACAAAAAATATTTTCAGAGAGGCTTTTAAAGAATATGGGTCACTGGAAGGCTGGACTGTTTGCATTCCACAGCTTGCAAGTTGCTTGCACTGTTTGCAATATGATGGTGTGAACTATGGGTTATTTGTTTGCACTGCAAGTTTAATTTCTCATCTTAGTATATTTTTTTCAGTTGGAAACAAGTTCTATTTTATTTCCAAATGGAACACGAAATCATGGAAATGTTGTCTGAACGGATTCGTACAAGTCAGTTAATACATTTACATGTTTATCATCTACAAGCATGCTGGAAAAAGGTGTGGCAATTAAAGTAAGACAAAAAGGTGTGACGATTACATTGTACAGTAATAAAAGAGAATATCTGATTAAAACTCACATTTACTATTTGACAGGACGTTTTAATTGAAACAAGAAAAAAAAGAAAGGGAAACACCTGCAAGGCCCAGGACTGTTTACAAAAAAAGAAAAGAAAAAAGAGGGTAAGTTTAAAATTATCTATGAAGAATGCAAATTTTTGTGTGAATCAATTGCAAAGTTTGTAATGCTATGTTCACTTCATCTATAAATGTTGTTTTAGAACCCTGCATCCACACTTCAAACAAATGCAATGGGTTCATTGTAACCAATGCAACAGATGGTTACACACAGATTGTGCTGGAATAGACCCTACAACAATTTCAAGTGACATACTTCCGCTTTGTATGTGATCTAACAGATGAGTATTCTTATAAAAGGTATGAAACATAGCATGACACAAATATATGATCACATACAGTATATGAACTTGCTGAACTACTAAGTAATGCAAATGTCTATTTTACAGCGCACTTATACAAGCGTTGCTTAGTGCAGGGTTACAGGTGTTTTTCACATATATAACATTAAAATTGGTTTACGTACCATTACGGAAATAGATACAATTAGAGGTTGACTGATACTGGATTGTGCTGATTCGATAGTGTCGAAAGAAAGCCAGTCAATCTGCCAATCATTTTTTTTTTTTTATTAGCTTTATTAAATATTCTTAGTCTTTTCTTCCTGTAATGGGGAGGGCAAGACAGAGGCTATAAGAGCCAAATTTAATTAAATTCCAGATGCACTTTATGGTTGGGAGGACAGATTTGATTAATAGAATGGAACTTTTAACTTTAAAGACAGTTAACTTTTAAATACACCGGGGACACTTATTTTGAAATGTTAGCACTTCACTGCTTCCAGCTGCTAATTCAAACAAATAAGGGATATTAAATGTGCACTCCTACAATAATCTACAATGTATTACAATATTAACAATTAAAAGTAAACATTGTCATATTTCATCAACACGATATCATCATCATCAACAGTTGATCTTTAGTGATAGTTTGTCATATATTTCCAATATGGCATAATGACTGTGAACTGCTCTGCATCAGCTGAAAACACTCACATGCCCCCATGTGCTTGAAGAACATACAACAGTGCAGTGTTTTCACTCTTAAGGAGTGCATGCATTTATTTAATTAAATCGTATTCTTTTGAAGTTTGATAATAACATTAGGTCACATCACGATTCCTGTCTTTCTGCCCCCAAATTTTAGACCTCTTTAAATGACAATTAAGACTTTTGTTGTATCACTTAAGATTTGTAAGACTTTTTAAAGATCTGCGTGAATTTGTGGGCAGAACTGAAAAAGCGTGTGCAAGCAAGGAGGCCAACAAACCTGACTCAGTTACTTCAGTTCTGTCTGGAGGAATGAGCCAAAATTACAGCAACTTATTGTGAGAAGCTTGTGGAAGGCTACCCAAAATGTTTGACCCAAGTTAAACAATTTAAAGGCAATGATACCAAATACTAACAAAGTGTATGTAAACTTCTGACCCACTGGGAATGTGATGAAAGAAATAAAAGCTGAAATATATAATTCTCTCTAATATTATTCTGATATATCACATTCTTAAAATAGTGATCCTAACTGACCTAAGACAGGGAATGTTTTCTACGATTAAATGTCAGGAATTGTGGAAAAACAGTTTTACATTTTTAAAGGTTTATGTAAACTTCTGACTTCAACTGTATAGTAAATGTATTTTTTTACTGTATTAAAATTTCATAAATTTGCTTATTTGCATTTGCAACTTAATGGTAATATTGAGAAATGTAAAAGTTTAAACAAGATTAAAAAATACCATAAAATCCCAAAAGAAGTGCATTTTTTTATTATTACTTAAGAAATGTTATCATTATCATGATCATAAAAAAAGTTACACCTTTGCTCTTTCCGGTAAAAAATGACAGAGAGGACCAAAGGTAGGGCTCATTTATGAAGACCATAAAAGGGTTAACTACAACATTTACTAAATCTACTTCCATTCAGTTTTCCATTTAATGTCACCTTATGTGCATTACTACAGTGTGTCTGCAAGAGATCTCTGACCTGCTCCTCTGCTTGGACGTTGAGCTCATCACAGCCCACAAGCTCAAGCACCTCCTCCGGCCGAAGTGCCAGGAACTCCTCTGACATAGACACCTCCACAAAGTGTTGGTGAACAAAGCTGTTTGTTGCATCATAAAGAGTGGTGCACATCATAGTCTCAGCAAACTGTCGTACACCAAGGCAATTCTTTGGATGCAGCCTGAAAATAAAGAACATGTCCAAGACAATGTGAGTGAATCAATGGTGTATCACTTCAACACTGCATTGGTGTGCCATAACTTGGGCTAGGCCTGTCGTAGTAATTACATAATCATCTAATTGTCATTATTTAAAGTAATCAAGATTATTTTACCTAACCATAATAATTTTTCTCTAGGGGCAGGTAAATCCTAGAGGAGTAATACAAAATCTGTGCACTGTGACTTTCAGAAGTTGTGCAGCAGTAAAACAATCAGATTAGGACAGGCAATGTTTTGGCAGCTCTTGCAATTATTATGCGCAATATGCAAAAAATGGTCAGTGTCAGGTCTGTATGAGGATGGGACTCGTCAATTTGCTGGACTTGCAAGAGAAAGTGCTGGTCAAAGATTCTAATTCCACAAATATAAAAAAATTCAAAATAATAATCCAAGCACACATCACCCCCATTGAATTTGCAAAGCATGCTGAATTAGTCAACCACAGCCCCTTCCTGTTAAGTAAGTCTCTAAAAATAAATGTGCAAGAATGGCACAACATAAAATAAAAGCACCCTGTCTATACAGTTAGAACTTAGAAATAAAGGAAATTCTGCAAAAAAATTGACCAGTTGTGTCACATTCTGATTAATATGTTCTGCCCGAGGATAAATTCGTTTACAATGCATAATGTAAAGGAAAGCATGCTGTACATTGTATTTATCAAAGTTCACTGTGAATAAATTATTTTTAAGGTGTACACTCACTGAGCACTTTCTTAGGAACACCTGTACACCTACATATTCATGCGATTATCTAATCAGCTAATCGTGTGGAAGCAGTGCAATGCATAAAATCATGCAGATATGGGTCAGGAGCTTCAATTAATGTTCACATCAACCATAAGAATGGGGAAAATCTCAGTGATTTGGACCGTGGCATGATTGTTGGTGCCAGACAAGCTGGTTTGAGTATTTCTGTAACTGCTGATCTGGGATTTTCACGCACAACAGCACAAATCTGGATTTCACTGAATAGATATCTTATTATGAAATTAGAGTTTGTTTAATCTGAACCTCTGTTGCAGAAATGAGCAGCAGGCATCTTTGACATTTTGAAGCTGCAGGAAACTGGCCCCTATCAGAAGAGCCTGTACGTTCTGTTGGTCTATGGCTATGTGTCCATTGTAGGCAAAATTTATTAGTGATTCAAGTGCACTGTGAAAAGAAGCAAAACAAAAAACTTTTATACAAATATTCATATCTTACACAGGACTTACAAACAACAAAATATATCTAGATATAAAGTGTCCCTTTAAATTTTGGCCATTTACCTGGGGTCCATGCCCTGCATTACGATCTCATCCTGCTTGCATTCAACCATGTCATTGGTGAACATGGCATGGAAGTATGGAACTGAAGCAGCGAGGACTATCCTATGAGCACTGAATTTATGCTCTCCTACCTTCATACACACAGACAGATACACAAACAGGTCATTTCATTTACACAATATAAAAAACGTCTTGGATCAAGTCATGAAAATGTTTCATGTGACATTCAGATACAAAGTATGAGTATAGCTAGAAAGATACATATTTTTTTATCCGAGTGCAAAATCAAGTGGACACCATTCTGAAGAAAAAGTAGCAGAGAACCATATATATCATGCACATGGGCTGCAACATACTGCGACAGTGAGCCATCAGAAAAACCTGATATACTGAAATGTTTCCCTAATCCTCAGCAATACAAATAACTTGTAGTATATGTGAAATAAATAAGCCAGCTGTCATTCAGCGCAGACAAGTTATATGCATGTCAGGTAAAAGAGATATAGAGGATTATCGTTCACTGTGACCCACATAAAGGGCTGATGATGCAACAGTACAAACACAGCAGCAGAGCAGAATGTGAGCACAAGTTTCAGATAAGACATAATTCTGCTTTATGCAGGGGCAAAATATATACACCAATCAGCCACAACATTAAAACCACCTGCCTAATATTGTGTAGGGCCGCCTCGTGCCACCAAATCAGTGCAAACCAATAAAATAGCATTCTGCCACCAAATCAGTGCCAACCAATAGAATAGCATTCTGAGAAACTAATCTTCTCACTACAATTGTACAGTGCGGTTATCTGAGTTACCATAAACTTTGTCAGTTTGAAACAGTCTGGCCATTCTCTGTTGTCCTCTCTCATCAATAAGGCATTTCCATCCACAGAACTCCCACTGACTGGATGTTCTTTGGTTTTGGCACCATTCGGAGTAAATTCTAGATACTGTTGTGTGTAAAAATCCCAGGAGATCAGCAGTTACAGAAATACTCAAACCAGCCCATCTAGGTTGGGGCCCTGGGTAGCTCAGCAAGTATTGACACTGACTACCACCCCCAGAGTCGCGAGTTCGAATCCAAGGTGTGCTGAGTGGCTCCAGCCAGGTCTCCTAAGTAACCAAATTGTCCCTGATGCTAGGGAGGATAGAGTCACATTGGGGTAACCTCCTCATGGTCGCAATTAGTAGTTCTCGCTCTCAATGGGACGCGTGGCAAGTTGTGCGTGGATCGCGGAGAATAGCATGAGCCTCCACGTGCTGTGAGTCTCCACAATGTCATGCACAGCGAGCCACGTGATAAGATGCGCTGGTTGATTGTCTCAGAAGCGGAGGCAACTGAGAATTGTCCTCCGCCATCCGGATTGAGGTGAGTAACCGTGCTAACATGAGTACCTAGTAAGTAGTGGGATTTGGGCATAGGGAGAAAAGGGGATAAAAGGGGATAAAACAAAAAAAACAGCCCATCTAGCACCAACAATCATACCAAGGTCCAAATCACTGAGATCACATGTTTTCCCCATTCTGATGGTTGATTTGAACATTAACTAAAGCTCTGCTTGATTTTATGCACTGCTGCCACACGATTGGCTGATTAGATAATCGCATGGTTGATTGTTGGTGCCAGACAGGATGGTTTGAGTATTTCTGTAACTGCTGATGTCCTGGGATTTTCACACACAACAATCTAGAATTTACTCAGAATGGTGACAAAAAACATCAAATGAGGGGCAGTTCTGAGGATGGAAATGCCTTGTTGATGAGAGAGGTCAACAGAGGATGGCCAGACTGGCTCGAATTGAAAAAAAATCTATGGTAACTCAGATAACCGCTCTTTACAATTGTTGCGAGAAGAATAACATCTCAGAACACATGCAGGTTGGCGCTGTTTTGGTGCGATGAGGGGGACCTACACAATATTAGGCAGTTGGTTTTAATGTTGTGGCTGATATATGTGCTATCACTACATTATCATTGAAAGACAAGTATTCATCATAAAATGACAATTTTTTATGTAAAAATTCAGAACTTTAAGTTTGAAGCAGAAAAGTGGAATGAAGGGGAGTCATTTTATAACAATGCTACATGTTCTGGTATTAAAGAGCATGGAATGTAAATCTGAAGGGGTTATGATCCCATTAGTGTACAGACAGACACAACTGTAGGAGCAGTAAACTTAATGTATGTATTTGAATGTAAATAAATCAGTTTAATGATCTGCTAACTAACAGCAAGATGAACTCCCTTATTAAGGGATAACATAATTAAGATTTACTTAACATAAATTCAAAATAACTACTTCAGAAAAGGATTTACCATTTTAGATCAGTCAATGTGAGCCCACACATTTTTCACAACAAATCTATTAGCCCCACTTAAGAAAAACAATATGTTTCATAGAGGCACTTTTTCTTTTTTTTTTCTTTTTTTACCCCAAATACCATCCTTTCACTTATTGGAGAGTCATTCAAATAGTTTTGATTTAATCACCTTCAACAAAACTCCAAATGATAACTACTAAGAATTTTTTCTCAAAATAAATGTCATAATTTCAGCTATGTTCATTATCAGCAGACATTTACAAAGTTTAATAACTTTATATATTTTTATATAAAAAATATATAAAATATTAGATCAAATGACCTCAAAGTCAATATTTTGACATTGCATGCAATAATCTCATGAATCATTTGAAGATTTACTTTACAGTATAGTGACAAATAGATGTTAAGGAAAGTACTGTGGAAGATGTTTGTTGCCGTTTCTGGGAGAAAACAAAATCAAAAGTGCCTTTTACTATAGGGGGCCTTCAGCTCTGTTATACCCTACCATGGTTTTCAAATAGTACTCTAAACTACTTCCAAGAACACCAGGATACATGTCCATAAACCAAAGGTAAAACCATTGTACATGTCCAAAAAACATGGTAGTATCATGGTACTTCTGCAAGTCAGTCAATCAAAAAATAAATAAATAAATAAATAAGTACCAGAAAAAAAAATAACCATCTTAACTAAAGATGTCTTAAATGACTGGTTGTCACAAGTGTTTCTACTCAACTCAGCTTGAAAATAATAACAAATTAGGCATAAGAAAAAATTAACGGCCAAAACGTTGTTGTTTCCAGTGTATCTACAGGTAAATGTAAATAGTAACAATAACAACAGCATGTCGTTATATAGTCTACAGTGCTTTTGTAGTTATGCTATACATCATATACTGTGCTGCATAGGATGATGTTAGCTCTACATGGCTAACTACATAAAATTGGATTGACAATACTCCTGCAAAGGTGATATAAAAAGTATAATGATCTATTTCAGGAGCTGTTTGCAACAAGAGACCTTGGAAAACTGATATGAACGACTGACAACATTTAACAGCTCTTCCTTCTACAAAATGTGTCTGTAGTTCACTAGCCTCTCCCATGCTGACAGCCCATTGCTACCTGGTTAGCATTTCACTAGACAATTCACTCTTAACAAAGGAAATAACAGTACTTTTAGGGTAACATCACAGAGTTTCCCTTGTCGCCGGATCTCCTCCATCACTGCATATCCACGAGATGGTAAATCGGCGACAGAAAAATGCATAAAATCTTCTAATTCTTCAAAAATCGTGTCACCCATCGTTATTGATGGACTGAAAACGATACTTTTTGTCCAAACGGAGATGCCGTAGTTGGAGCTGTATTATTACACTGAGTCCCCTCCACTGCCGGTGGATCATGCAGGGGTCAAATACTGCTCAAATCTGATTCATATGTATATACTTATACTAGTCGTGTGACACACGCACGCGCGCACGCGCACACACACACACACACACACACACACACACACACACACACACACACACATCGTGGTTTAGATTGAGTGTCTCTTGATGAAAACAAGTTAGAACAATCTCATATGACTTGAGTAGTTTGACACATGTGCCTGGGCCCACCCAAAGTAGACCCAGGCCCACCCAAAATATTAGAGATTATTCTTTGACTTCAAATATATTTTTATAAAATAGTTTAAAAATGCATAAATTCATATTTGTGAAAGTGTGAAATAACTTTTTGTATGCACTGCTTCTCTGTTGTTAAGGAAAATTTGGTTAAAAAAAATGAGCGAAAACTTGGCCCATCCATTTTTATTGAGGCCAACTCAAAAGGAGTTTTCTGACTATGCCCTTGATACCGTAGCTATCTTAGGTCTCATGGTTTGTCTAGGATGGTAAAAGAATATTTCAGCAAAAAAAATGAATTCTCTCATCATTTACTCACCCTCATGCCATCCCAGAGGTGTATGACTTTTTTCTGCTGAACACAAATGAAGATTATTAGAAGAATAAGCAACTGAATGGTGACAAGACTTTGAAGGTCCAAAAATTACACAAAGGTAGCATAAAATAATTCAAACAACACCAGTGGTTTAATATAAGTGCAAAATCAGGTTTCAAGTAACCAAAATGTTATGGTGATATATATACATATACTGGCAAATGAAGCGTAACATTGTCTTTGTGTTTGTTTTTGAGTTGCCACTGTATGCAATAGACTGGAATGTCTTAAGGTCAATATTAGGTAAACAAATTGCAAAAAAGAATCAGTTTTCCATAGAAACTTATCAGTCAATCATTGTTTTTGAGGATTGAAGGCTATGCAATGCTTAAAATTTCAAAAAAACTTATGAAGAGTGTTATGGATCTAAGCTTTTGTGGGATAAGTTAGACTGTAAGGTGCGCGAGAAGTGCCCGACAAGACACATATGGCAAGTGCTACAGGAAGTGTGGGGTGAAATGTCACCTGAGTATCCAGACAAACTGACAGCTAGAATGACAAGGATCTGCACAGCTGTCAGTGCAGCACTTGGAAGATTTTATGAGAACTCTTTGAAGCAGTTTAAGTTCTGAAAAAAACAAATTCAAGTTGTAATAGTACATTTTCACGTTATAATGGCCAGACTATATACATTGTGATCAGCTGAATGCCACCTTGGTGAATAAAATTTCCAGCTTCTTTCCATGAGGGCAAAATCTGTACATTATTCCAAACTTATATATATATATATATATATATACACACACACACATTTATGCAATTCTGAAATCCATTTATTATGTAAATGATGAATGAGGTTAAGTAATCTGTCATGCACTAGAAGTTTTAGCACACGACATTTGAGCGCACTTTATGACTGTGCATATTGTCTAAACTTTACGGTAGCAAATTAAAAGGAGGAAATTCAGATAGCACTAGTAGTGGTTCAGTAGGGAAAGCCAAACAGAGATGACATGATGCTTGTTGGTCGGGCTCTTGGACATTGAATATGTGTTGTGTTGACTGCGATTGAGACTGTCTGCTCACAGAAGCCTTGTTTCCAAGAATCTCTGAGGATGGGATTAAATTCACCATAACGCTGAATATTTTACCGCGCTTTAAAACGGTCACGAATCGTATAATTTAGGTGTACGTTGCAGTACTTTATGTAGTGGACGATTTAACTATATAACTTGTGACAATTATCGGCACTACTTTATATTCGTCAATGATACATTCTTGGAGCTACAATATCGCTGCAAACCTTCGAAGGTCCTGCTGCGTGCTCAGTTGGTCTTAAAGGAGCCGTTACAAGAGCACGCTAGGGTAAGATGACGATGTCCGTACCGGAGAGGATATCGGGGTCCGGGGGCAAAGAGGAGGAGAGCGAGGATGAGAGTGAAATCCTGGAGGAAAGCCCCTGCGGCCGCTGGCAGAAGAGACGGGAACAGGTACGTTTACCACAGCATGGTCTCCAAGGCTTCATAGCAACTTCGCTGTCGTTTCTTTTACACAAGTGATCGGGCATACAATGATAAAAGTATTTAAAAGACACTGAGAATAACGCTGTATGTAGCCAACATACGAATACTATTAGTTGTTGGCGATAAACTGAGCTTGCTGGCTGATGCCCTGTTGGCTTCTTCAGATGGACACAGTTTACAGTGATTTGCAGCTGTGAAATCCCGTCTACACACAGAAGAATTAAGTGGTACAAAAAGCAACATATGTTTAGCAAATCTCATCTAATGCATTGACAAACACATATTTTAAAAGTATATTTGAGAACATTTAAGGAGTGTTACAAGTCGTTTTCTGTCAGGTATTTGATTAAAACATTCGAGCCCACGTTCAGCCCCTCCCCCTTTGCTCACGTACATGCACGCGCACATTTTACTCGCCCAGTATTTAGCAATATTAATTCTCATTTGTGTTCATATTTGTTTGCTCCTTTTTGTCATTCGAGACAACTTGGGTGCGGAGATGTGTTAAAGTGGTAAGAGCTCGACTTTTCTTTGAGATAAGTCACAGTGACTGTGTATTTGAGCCTTATCACTTCTGGCACATGTTCAGTAGGCCTACACGTCACAGGTCAGGATATTGGCGCGTTAAAACGCCTCTTTTACCAAGTGTTAATATTCCGGGTTCAATGCAAGTTTAGCTCAATCGACACATCTGTGGCATACTGTTCATTACCACAAACGTTTATTTAGACTTGGCCTCACTTTTCTAAAAAAAAAGAATCTGGTTTCCAGTGAGGCACAATGGAAGTGAATGGGGTTAATCCATAAACGTTGAAATACAAACTGTTTCAAAATTATAGCCCCAACACATAAACGATATGGGTGTTAACATGATTTTAGTGTGATAAAATTAATTACTAAGCATATCTGTGTAAAGTTATAGCCAGTTTTATAACTTCATTGCCATGATGGTGTAATGTCAACAACCCTAAATTGACTGAAAGAGTTACGATTTAACACATTTACAGTTCAAATAATACATTTTAAAAGAAGAATTAATCTAAGTGTTTTTATAAAATGACAAGCTTCACATTTCTGCCTTTAAACCCTCCAAAAATTCGCCACATTCACTTCCATTGTAAGTGCCTCATTGTAACTTCGATTTTTTCTTTATTTAAAGAAGTGGACGGATAAGTCGAAATAATTTTTTGTGGTAATCAACATTACACCACAAATGCAGTCGATTGAGAGTAGCTTGTATTGAACCCAGAATATTCCTTTAACTGGGGCACTCTATTAATATACTAAATAATACTCCTGTTTAGATAACCATGATGAATGGAAACATGTAAAAGCTTCAAACTGCAACCAAATTTACACCCTTGTCTGTACAAGTTTCTCAGAGGTCAGGGGTGATTCTCAACAGGGTGGGTTTGAAGTTTAATGTTCTTTTTTCCTTGACGCTTGAATATGAGAAGCAACAAAGATCCAAAAATTTATAAAAAACATTGGACAAAGTGGCTGTAGCACAACGTGTAATTATTCTCTCCTTGTGAATATCCTGTAAGTGTTAAAAATGTGTGGCCCACAATGTGATTTCATTAACTTTGGCTAAGAAAAGGATAGACATGCTTGAACAACAATATGAGTTTTGTTTGCATTTGATGTTTTCTTTTCTCAATGAATGACTCTGAGATTTACATTGAAAGGCATGCATCACTGCCTCATTCCAGGTTGTTCATTTTACTCTGCGAGTGTAAAGAGCTGTAATGTGGGGAGTTTTGTAGGTAGTTGCAAAACTCTGGCATCAACATTGGCTGTTGCGACAATGACCTTTGACAGTCAGGATTGCCAGCCACATCTAAAGTGGCTTTTATATTGCATAAAAAAAAAAAATCTTAAATTTCTCGGCAAATAAGTGTTTTATTTGATTTGTAATCCATGCAATATAACTTCTGCAATAAATTTGCTCTTTGATGTTTTGTAACACCACATGAACCGAGTTGTCCAAAGATTTCAGGTTTTTCTCTTTGTTCACCCACGCTTCAGCCTATACAGCCTGACACCAAACATGTTTGTGAATGAGAAGCTCAGGGTTAAAAAATGACTCCAGGGGAGAACGGTGATGTTTTCTTGCGGTGGCATGTTAATTTTCACATGGCTATGATACTCCGTAAAATTAAGCGAGTCCATGCACGCTTTGCATCAGGGCTAACTTGTGGGTTTATATTGGGTTTGGTTTATTAGCAAATTAGCTTTTATTCTAACTCTTGATCTGTGTTCCATTATGACAGCTATGAATAAGCACACTTTTACATTCCACTGTAATTGAAGCAGTAGAATAGAGCCAGTATAGGAGCGATTTCTGTGATCACAGCCAGTTTGGCATAGCACTTAAACACTTCTGTTATGCAACTGTTGTCCACCGTTTTGCTATTTCTCAGAAGAACTGTTTGCCACAGTTTGTCACAGATAGACTTGCTAAACCTTACAATTTCATCTGCTACATTAATCGCACGTAGGTATTTGAAATGTGATGCTCACCAACGTTTCAGCAGCTGTCTTCCCTAAAGTTTAAACCCTATGATAATTAAATCCATTCCAAGGCACTTGTATTGTATTACAGATTACATTAACTGTAGTCAATAGAATATTGAAAGAAGGGGATTGGAGAAAAGTGTGCACATGAGTCTGTTTTCTCCATACGGGCAGATCTGCACCATTAACACCTTTGTAGAATCAGCACTTTGCTGTAATCTCAGCTACACTAAATGAGCCATGTCTCAGAGACTAAAAAAGTCTAGTCATCATCACTTTCCTTAGTTTACTAGCAATAGGAAGAGAATAATTAGCCTATAGATGCAGCACAATTAGGACTTAAGTTAAATTAAATGTTCTAACTGTTAGATCTGTGACCGTTTCATATTTCCAGAGGCAGCTGCCTTTCATTGCTGTCTGCACTACTGTCCCGTCATTTACAACCTGCATAAAGATTCAGACAGGCATCCTCATAGACACAAGTCTGCATACACTAAGTCATTCTGCTCAGCATGCAGAACGTCTCTTTGTCTTGCTCTCCCTCACTCTCTCACACTTTTTCTCGTTGACCCTCACAGACTAACAATCATTGATCTTCTAATGCGCTTCTCTTTAGAATCAATGGTTTTCCTGGATATTTCATAAAGGAATTTTCCGGGTATAAAACAAATTATGCTCAATCAACAGCATTTGTGGCTTAATGCTGATAATAATGATCAAATTAATTTGATTCCTGCCTTATCAACAGAAACTGCAGTTACAGTAAGGCACTTAATATTGAAGTGATTGGGGTCTGTCCACAAACATTAAAATACACTCTTTTTCAAAATTACAGCCACAAGACATAAATATTATAAGTGATAGCATGATTTTAGTGTGATAAAATCACTTGCCTTATCTGTGTGTAGTTACATCCATTATTACAACTGTGTTGTTGTGACGACATAACACCTGTAAACTCTGAAATCCGGTAGATGCTGTAACACTAGTTAATCCCTGGTTTTGTCATATACTCAATTCATGTTAACACATGTTTAATTCTTGTGGCTATACTTTTGAAATACTGTGTATTTTAATGTTTATAAACTGGCCTGATTCAATTCATTTGTAAGTTCCTTAGGCCACGTCCACACTAATAAGTTTTCGTTTGGCCTTCCATCCCCACTGAGACTACGTTTTTGACACCGAAAACGGAGCGTTTCGAAGATGCTCTTTCAAGTGGTAATTTTAATTGGTCTTTATATTGTAGGGCTGGGCGATAAAACGATATCGATATATATATATCATGATAAAGAAAATCCACAATAAGATTGAGAACTTTTCGATATTTACTGTGTGTGTCGCTAAAACACAAGCAGTTTGGCTTTATCAGGCTGCGTTTCCACTGGGGCAGACGAAATTCGCTCAAAGGCGGATCTTTCTGCGTTGTAATCTTGAATGTTGTTCTGTAGCAACAAACATGCATCATTTATGCCTGTCCCGCTCCGCATGCGTTGCCTCTTTTTTTTTTTTTTTTCCCTGCATGTGTGTAGACATGAAGCGCCACATGAGTTAACGTGGTTTCAAAGCACCTTTTAGACCATAACGTTTTTCCCTTCTAAATCTATCTTTATTAATCGGCATGTTATGAGCCTTTAATAATAAGCAAATCAATTTCTGTTCTAATTTTGTGAAAATTAATTAGATGTCTGGAATGGATAAGGAAAGACTAAAATTACTAGTTAGTAGACTAGTCTCTCACTTCAATGAAAATATACAAATGTTTTTCTACATTTTCTCTCGGGACACCCCTGAACCCACATTCAGCATCATTCCACAGTCACAAGGGCTTCTATGCTCCCATACTTTGGTATCTGAATCTAAAGAAATAATATGTCCCTATCTAAGGGGAGAGACTGGAACTGCACCTGGCTAAGGCACAATGTCACTGGGACGCTTTTTTTTTTTTTTTTTTGAGTTAAAGATGGATTGAACAGTGAACAGAAAGGTGAGAGAGGGTAGACTTTGCCCTATTATAAACCGCAACAAAATACGTTTTTGAAAAATACAAATATTTTAAAATATCTAAAAATCCTTTAAAAAAGATGCATTCACCTGTGAATCAGCATATAAGATATTTAGATTTGCTTTTAGAGAATTGATCTTGAATATAAGTATATTTTGTCTTTACTGCACTTGCTGAAGTACAACCAAGTGAAAAAATACACTTTTATTTAAGATACATTCTCTTAAAGCAAGTCTAAATATCTTATATGTTGCTGCTCAAGTAAATGTATTTAGTTTTTTAGACAATTTTAAGTGTAAAACAAGAGAAAAAAACTTGATAACAATAGGATTTTTTGAATTTCTTAACTGAATTAAACTTAATAAAAAGTATTTTTTTAATTCAATGAATGTCATTTAGAGATATTTTTAAAAGATGATTTTGTCCTCTATTGTTAGTAAGCCCGTTTAATCAACCTACAAGTCGGGCACAAGCTGAATAGTCAGTTAAGAGCTAATGATTAATCGGTGAAATAATCGCCTGAATAGTCGACTGTGAGAAACGCATATCGTTCTGTGGGTTAACACACTGGGAAAATGCAAGATATCACTCTGGTAAAGACCAGTGTCTCTGCTTTGGCCTGTTGCAGCCAGTCGAATTACCCAACATCATCATGGATTATATTACCTTTGCATATTCAGAAGATTTCAGTGTGGATTGGGAGTGCTTACGGCTCATATCAGCGTGGATTGCTTGTGAACCATTCACAATATGATTTGAGCTTTGCAAAGGAACTTTTATTGAAAGATGGGCAGTTTAAAAATGCATAAGTTACCAATTCCATTCACGAATATTTCACATGTCATGTTGGTTTGATGGTTTATGCTGTGCTTGAGTGAACAGTTTGATACATTCAGATGAAATTGGTTGGGTATACGTCATTTTATTTAACCCTGAAATGTAGTTTTATAATGTTGTATGGAGTTTTTTCACTTTCTTTCGATTGAGTATCAAATGTTAGCTAATTGCAACAGTGAGCATTTACTTTGAAGTCTTAAAGGGTTAGACAGCTTAAAATCGAGCATTTTAGACAGAGGGCCAGAGACAGGGTGGAACATTATTATGACTAAATAGAGTGCCAAAGTTATGACGTCACTTTGTAGGACAATTCTGAAGTTAGCGGCGCATGGGTTCCCTCGATCGAAAAGCTATGCATTTTCCCCATAGACTTTTGGAAAATCGCAAAAAAATAAGATCTGTGTTCAACAAAGAGTTGTGACCCTTACACGTTTTGTCTATCAAGATAATATTTACAAGTTAATCCAAAATTTATACATTTTGAAAAGGTAAACTTCTAAGAACGTGAGGCTGAAACGCGGGCTAGTGAGAGATTTCCTATTTGTCATGATGACGTCTAAAGTCCCCGCCAGATGTAGTCCCTTTTAGCAACTTGTTATCAATCACCGTTTTTAAGACACAATAAAGTTTAAAAAAACCACAAGCAGGTTATAACTGGTGTGTTTTATTTCATAGATCAAAACGTGAAAATATTTAGAGGCTTTGTTAAACACAGACCTTATTTCAGGCGATTTAGCAAAAACCCATTCAAAAAACCCATAGACTTTAGGGCGAGGGAACCGGAAGTGCTAAAATGCTAACTCACTTCCGCGTTTTGGCCTACAAAGTGACGTCATAACTTCGGCACTCTATTGTGACTGTTTTGGTGCAAAAAAAAAAAAAACACATAAAATTTAAGTGGACATTCATTTTAAATGCCAATATTAGGAAATTGCTCAGCATTATTTTCAAATCCAGTTTTGTAGGCCATGATTAATACAAGCACTAACAGGTCAAAGTTAAGTTCACTCAGTGTGGCTTATTTTACAATAGGCCTATACTCATTGTTGCATGATTGCGCTCACTGTTGCGATTTAGCAGTCACTATTTGCTCATGAGAGACACTCCTAGCAGTGAGCCTAAATAATTTATTTGTGTTCATTCTATGATATGAACAAGAGGTATTTAAAAGTTGAGTCAGTCTCTCATGACACTGTATCTTATGAACATTGTCAGATAAATCATTATCTACAGTGGTATTTGGTGAAATCATGGCTAAAAAGGTAGGGGTTGTTGGCCTATATTTTCATTTAGTGACATGTAGTTGTTGCATAGGAACACAACATTGTTAAAGTAAGTTTTGCATTCAGCTAGGTTTTTCAATTTAATCTGCACTTCGATGAAAGATTTCCCAACGGTTTGTGAAAAATGCAAACTACGTGCTTGAGGTCTTAAAGGTGAAAAAGCCTTAAAGTGGTTGGTTTACATTTTTTCGCAATTTATGGTCTGTTATGAGCATACAAAATGTGTGTCAGGGTAAGAAAGTTTCTTGCTGGCATGGAATTAACCATATAGTAGTAGCTTGAATATATATCTATTTAAATTAATAGGCTTGATTTAAATGTTCTTTTTTATACTTCTAAAACACTTTGTTAATTCAAATTAATAAACTAATACATACATAAACTGTTAAGCATTGTAGCTAATATGAGTGTAGTAATGCTATACTACAGTGTATATTACTATATACATAAGAGATGATGGTTAATTGTTTTATTAACTTTTTTTTAGTACTATAATGTGCTTTTCTGTGCTTAGTATGATGAAATTGTATTCTTACTAAAAAATACAATTTAAATGAGTTAATCTCATGAGAAAAAAGGCTCTTCTGACAGATGTAAAAGGCAGAAAGAAATGACATTACTGGACATTTCAGTTAACTTGTCCAAATTCATAAAAAACTAGCATGGATGACGTCAGTACTTTCTTAAAGTTAAATATTTTGTTGTATAATAAGTTGTATTTAAATGCATAAATATGTTCACGTTTAGCAGCAAAGTAAATATACAGCGCAAATTATGATGACTGTAGTGCTGTTTGCGCATCAGCATTTACCTGTAGATGCTACAAATATCCTGCCCCTTACTGAATCTGTAATATTATTGGTTAGCAAATATTCCATCTGGCTGAAACAAATGTTCTGAATGGATGTTCAGCTGAGTCAGACTGTCTATCTTTCACGTGCCTTTTGTTCATTGCTACCGCCTCCCACTGCTCCATGCGTGTTTAGAGAGAATCTCACTGAACAAAAAGTGTGTGTGTGTGTGTGTGTGTGTGTGTGTGTGTGTGTCAGAATTCACTCAACGGTGCTGCGTCATCGTATAAGTAAGTTGAAAAGTTATGGGTCAAAAAGCGTACTCTTTGTTCTGGTAGCCATATTTCAAAATTCTTATGCTTCATATAATTCGTATGCTTGTGTATCCTCTACACTACTGTCACAAAGTCACAATCTTTTAAGATATTCATCCTGAATGTTTCAGGCAAGCAGACAGAAGACTGGACATAAAACTGCCAGGATAACAGATGTGTGAATCATCTAGTTGAGACAGACATTGGGAGTTGGCTACCTTTCTTTCCTGTGAACTCAATCTAAAACAACTGGACAACACATTTTTTTATGATTTGAACTACTGATATTCTGAACACCCATTGAATTGTGATATTCGCATTTCCCACCTTGCACTGTGCCTATTCAATGTTATGCCTTAGTAGAGTAATCATCACATTCACATGCACAGGTAAGAGGCACTCTCACCCATTACAAGATGGTGGTAAAGCATTTATCCTTTTTAACCCACCACAATCGGCACGCTGTACTCTTTGACAGATAGGTGCCTTGGACAATGGCCAGTGTAAAGAAAAACCAACAAGCGCCATCTGTCTCACTACATTAAGCCATCATATGGTGTATCTCCCTCTTTCACTTGTTGCATGTTCTCTTGGCCAGATTCTAGGAAAACGATAACATAAAAATTATCCAATCAATTAATATGATATTATATTGTATATATGATGTTATGTTTATTGTTTAATTGCATAATTTGTACTATTTACATGTATTTACATAAAGATTGTCTGTTAATGAGCACATGTTAACGAGAGAGGTTCTAATGGCTTCATCTCATCCGTGCTTTGTGTGATTAGAATTAAATGTTTATTTTTTGTTGTTTTTGATCAACAACTGATTGTAAAGAACAGAAATGGTATTAAAAGAGACATAGACAAATGGGTTGAGTGGATCTCATCACACGGAACAACTTTGACTCTCAACACGCCGAGAATCTCTCTGCTGAATACTTCACCACTATACTACACAATCACTGGTCCGTGAAATCTGAACATTTACCAGCCAGTTGCTAAATATGTAAATTTTTAGTAGCATAGTGTGAAATTTGGTTGAAAATGCAATTCATTTCCTCTCATTGTAGAGGGCTGTGCATAGAGTAGAAGATTGTTCAAATGAAGATTGTGATGCATGGGAAAATCTATATTTTTATATTCGATTCTACAGCCCTTCTCACTCTGACCATTGCTCATCTTTCTTCAACACATTATTGTGGCAGCGCGGACGTGGTCAAGTGCCCGTCTGGAGAGCGAAAGTAGTAAGGGCACTTACACCTGAGCTAAATTATGACTAACACCTGTCTCTAATTTCAGTGAGCACCGGTAGAGCGGAAAAAACCATCCACGCCACCAGCAGAAGGCAGAGAGAGTCTGGGTCCTGAACAGATGTTATTGTGAAGCTGTAGAGTTGCTATTGTGAAGCCGGTTCTCTGATGCACTGTCGTGTGGTCCTTGATAACTCCTCCACACTCTCAGGCGGATGGCAGCCATTCCTCCCTGGGCGGACCAGAGTCAGAGCTATGACCCCCGGTGGACAGAATGCCCCTCGTGTTCCTGGCGACTCGTGGGGATACTCTCCCGCCACTGGCAGCGGCCCTACTGCACCAGGCGGTCGGAGTCACTTCCCTCCTCCCCTCACGGACAGCGGTCTTCCATGGACCCCTCCGCGTTTCTTGAGGATGGCAGGGTAGAACAGGTTTCACAGCGGCTCCATCGCTCCAGGCGGTCGGTGAGTCCACTCGCCTCGCGGAGGGCGCCCATTCCCCGCGTCGGGGTGGTCGGGCTACTCAGTCCCCCGGCAGATGGCAGCAGTGCTCCCCTGGGTGGACGGCCATGTCGAGGACACCTCGACGGGCATCCCTCCTCTATCCTGGGTTTCGGCACCAATGTAAGGCGGTTAACGGGCAAGGAGGAGGCGAGAACCAGCTTGACAATAGCAACTGTTCAGGACCAAGACTCTCTGCTTTCTGCTGGTGGCGTGGGTGGTTTTATCCACTCTCCCCGTGGAATTAGAAACAGGTGTTAGTCATAATTTAGCTCAGGTGTAAGTGCCCTTACCGCTTTCTCTTTCTCTCTCTCTCTCCGGATGGGCACTTGACCACGCCCCTGGTGCCACAATTGTATTATCAAGATGGCTTTTATAGAGCCTCTCTTATTTGGTAGATTTGGTTCCCTGTGACAGCCAAAGTGTTAATGGTTGTTGGTTCAGGGAATGTTCTTAACAGTGCAATAAAACCCAAATCTTTCTGTTGTTTTTTTTCTCCAAATAGTCTTAATTGGCAGCAATGATAAATAGGGGCCTGAGAATATTGCATGCATTAGTTTAAAAATAAATTAGGATTTGTTTGTACTTTTTGTTTTTTAATTTTTTTTTTTTATCTATCGTTGTTTTCTAAAATTCACTATTTGATTATATTAAGATATATATTATTTTTTGTTTGTTTGTTTTAAACCATAGTTAAAAGCATAGGGAAGGTCTTTATTAGTGTATATCATTACCATACTGTCTTGTAAAAATTGTAGGCCGTTATTTACTTGTGGTCCCATATGGCTTATAATGGATTTGACTGTAGCTGTTTTTACATTACACAAATTGTTTTAATTATTTGACTACACATTAAAATTTACCATTTGAATTATGTAAAGCAACACTGCAGTGTCTAATTTTCTTTTACTTGAAAGAGTGTAATTTTTTGAATTGCAAAAATTCAACTGTTTTCAATTGAACAGGTTTCACAAACACTCATTTCTATCATGCGCTCAAATTATAGGGTAAACAATGACCAGTATTTGCCATGATACAGTGTAAAGTTAGATTTACATTTATTCGTTTGGCAGACTCTTTTATCCAAAGCTACAAAAGAGGAATAATACATCATAAGCAATTCATTTTAAGGAGGCAGCAGTATGAAAAGTGCTGCATTAGCATGATATTGTTCTAATGTATAACGTTTCACTAGTATCAGATTGGAGTGCAACAAGAATATATATAAAAAATTTGTATGAGTGCATGGTTAAGTGCTCATGAAAATTTTTTTTTTTGAAGGCATGGATGGAGTTGGGAAGGTCATCCCACCAACAAGGTGTATTGAAACCAAAAGTGCGGGAAAGTGTTTTGGTGCCTCTTTGTGTTGGTACAACAAGATGCCTCTCATTAGCAGACCGCAGGCTTCTGGTGGGAATGTAGTTCTGCAGAAACTATTTTAGGTACACAGGAGCAGACCCAGTGACTCTTCTGTATGCCAGTATCAGAGCCTTGAATTTGATGCATTCATCAACTGGCAGCCAGTTACAAGAGACAAGGAGTGGTGTAAAATGCACTCTCTTTGATTCATTGAAGACCAGACATGCTGCTGCATTCTGGATAATTTGCAGGGGCCTAATAGCGCATGCAGGGAGGCCTGCAATGAGCATTACAGTAGTCCAGTCTAGTTATGACAATTGACTGTTCAGAGAGGAAGGGTCTATTTGCCTGATATTGTAGAATGTAAATCTACATGATCGTGCTGTCTTTGAGATGTGATTTGTGAAATTGAGTTGGTTATCTATTATTACCCTAGATTTCTAATCGTTTTGGAAGGTGTTATTTTAGCTCAACCCAGCTGAATGGTAATATTGTGTTCAACAGCAGGGGTGGCTGGAAAGATGAGGAGCTCAGTCTTCACCCGGTTAAGTTGCAGGTGGTGTTCCCTCATCCAGGCTGAAATGTCTGAGAGACAAAAACTTCTTTGTTTGGACTTCCAAATGCAGACAAATTGAAGTATCAGTGGTTAAAATCTTTTACCACAATTCCTCAGCAGTACAACCACAACCAATGCCGGATTTTGAAGACTGATACCCCTGAAAGTTGGTGCAGTTCCCACTTTGTTGGGACAATCTGGCGCTTCAGGATCACAACCTGTAAGTAGGTTTGATTATTTGTGGATGTATCTGCTACCAAGAGTTCAAATGCAGAGTTTTGTGTTGTAGCTATGTTGTACACCCAGTGCACAGCTGTAGGCCTCTGCTAAACTGCTAGCTAATGTTATTGTGTTTAAATAGTTTTGCTAACCAGCTGCGGGCCCACTTACCTACAGTTGTGTAAAATTATGCAGATTGTTTTTCATTTTTACTATCATGAATAGTGATCAAGTGTGGAGAAGGATTTATTTTTACAAAATGTCATTTTATGTCTGCAATCCACAGTAGGGCTCGGGTAACTTGCTGTGTAATGTTTTTGTTTTGGTAGGAGTTTACTATTCAGCTGTGGGACGGCTGAAACCTAAAACTGTGTAACAAAATAATCTATTTCAAGAGTCTTATATAATTACAAGCTGTAATGTTTCGGCTGCTATCCATGGTAGTCTATGGCTATCTTGCTCACTAACTCTGTAATACACCCTGTGACGTCCAACTGGGAGTAAGCCTCTGTTTTCCGTTCATATCTCGGGTGCAAAAAGTTTTGCTACACCCATTCCAGAAAAAGATGACTAACTTGGATGCACTAAGTGTCTTTTACTTGAAGCTTTGTTAGGTTCACAATAATCAAATGTGTACTTGTAAGAAAGGTAATAAATGAAAACTTACCACTGTGAAATGTCCTGCTGAAGTCGTGTTTGCGAAGGTGGTTTGGTTCGATCAGCTTGTTCGTCCAAACTTTCATCATTTCATTCGTTATCTGATTCAGGTTAGAGCTGCTACAGCAAAACCCGACGCCACTGTTACCATAGTTACAGTAGTGTTTACAGCTGCGGGAGGTGAAACTTTGGTTATGGTAAGGGTTTTTACATTTCCGACACACACTACGCAGTTGACCAATTACAACAGACTAGACCAGCTGACCAGTCCGATCAGACTGGGCTTTTTGGAAAGGGGGGATTTAAAGAGACAGGAGGTAAATCGGAGCATTTCAGCCAGAGTATGAAGAGCAGGGTAAAGAAATGTACAGTATGAGAAAAATTTGTTTTTTGAACATTTAAAGCATGTAAACCTATTCTAGCAGACCCCCAAAATAAAATTATGAACCTTTAAATTAGCATAATATAGGCCTGTTAAACCAGTTGCTAAAGAGAAGGCCGTTTTAGACGTCCTGGATTATTTAGAAATTACTGTTGCATACAGTGATTGGAGAAGGGTGTATTTGCTGTGTATTTATCCATAACATTTTTGTTAGTTTGTCTGCTTCCACTAGCTGGGTTTCCATAGAAATGTTTTGTATTTTTTTTTTTTTTTTTTTGTTGTTGTTGCATTTCTAAAAATGTGTCTAAATAAAATATAATCGTTGCCTGTTACCATCCACTACGTCATGCGCGTTATCTTGAGGGAGCAGCAAAATGAACTCTTTGCTTCGGGGAGAGTTTTATTTGCTGGATTGGAGCAATTGTACCTTATTTTATTAAATGCGGCCAGGAGACGTGTAGAATAAATGTAAGACCTGATATAATGAGGGCTTAAAATGCTGTGATGCCAACATGATCACACAGGAACTCATCATGCTCTTTCCGAAAGTTCCGGTACCCTAGGATCGGCAACAGTATGCCGACTCAATGACATGCCCTATCACCCAACGGACATATTTGGAACGGCTCAACAATTTCTTTCCCTCGTAGCAAGACTGTTGAGAACTGAGTGTGTTGCGTCAGTTGGATGGGAGACCACAGTTCAATCCCCATTCAAACCAGGAAGTAATCACATTTGTGTAAACGATCACAAGCATGATAAGGAGGTTGCATTTTTATCCCTAAGATTGCATTTTGTCTCTACTAATGGTTATGGTTAGATTTGCATTTTGGTTGGGGGGGTAGAACCTTTTGTTGGGCCAGACAAATCAATTCATCGCACACTCAAAACACATGCATAAATGGTCAAAGCATGTCATAATTTTGCAAAAAAAACTTTCCATAATTTTAAGGCTTTTGCCTTAAAAATGAGAGGTGAATCACCATCAAATGGCCCTTTCCCATAGAAAGTGTCACAAATATTCGCTATTAACACATTTACACCTTTACAGTAGGAGGCACTAATGGTTAAGTTATTTTACCACAGTATGGCTCAATGCTCCTTTGAGCTGGACCACCTTCCACCCATTACAGGTAAAAAGAACCACCAACCATTGATAAATTTGCAAAACGAGTTCTCTAGTGAGTAAATCGAAATCGAATGGATTTCTCTACGAGTTTTGGAACGATACTGATTATATGCCACTGCCACATTAAAATCACAACGTAATGCAAACTCCTTTAAACCTTGCAAGGTAAGTGACAAATTCTGGAGGAGAAAAAGTGCTCAAATTCATTATTACTGTTTCATTATGCTTTCTAAAGACTGCATATAAATTTAAATTAAATTTATTTAACGTTTATACATGCAATGTTACTCTTAGTAGTGGGTTAAAATAAGATATGCTGTCAACTGAATACGAAGTAAATATTTTCCAAACAGTATTTTGATAATTTTGGATTTGGTATAATGGCAATATAAAAGCCAATTATTTAATTTTGCAAACACAATGTTTTGTTAATAATATTACACTTACTAATTTGCTCTCACACTATTAATGGGTCTTTTTCTGAAAATATATAGCTGCCTTTTTTATATTATAGGAAGACAGGAGTCCATTGCAAGGGGATCATCATATTTGGGAGTCCTTGGCATCAAAACCTTTAAAAAGCTTAAGCATTATACTTTCTGTATAATTTTGGGATTTTCTGCTTTCATTTATTTAATGTGCAGTTGTGTCCCTTAGAAAATCATTCACACAAAAGCAGTTAAATTTATCTGTCACCAGTAGCTCTCTATCTTGATGCAGTACTGCATTTTCACCACTATTTCAGTTGCAATTTGTGTGAGATTCACTCCCTCAGGGGTCGGACTGATTAATTCTGCAAGAGTAAACTGCTTTGGTTCTCTAGGCAGATAGTGCAATGTGTCTATTCAGAAAAGTGAATTCAGAGAAGTTAGATGACATTGAAAGATTGTTTGAACTTATTAGTGTCGTCATGTGCCAGTCTACAGAATTAGTTTTTGATGACAGCTTGAGTATTTCATCTTATCATGCTCTGAGAATGCTAAATGATTCTCATATGACTGACTTGCTGTAACTGGACAATAACTGTCAGATTTTAGTCATGACACAGATACAAGATATACCTAAAATTCCATCCATTATTCAGGTTTACTCTCACTGCTGGGGGTTAAATAATGGCTAAAATCATCCACAGTATATAGTACTTAATTTATTATTTATTTAGTATGTATATATTTTCTTGGATGTTGGACATTTCATTTTGTTTGTATGCAGCTTTTAAGATTACAAATTGGTTTTTAACCTCAAACATTCAAAAGCATTTTATAAAATATTAATTTATCTTGAATGTATTTCATCTTTATAAATTGACTTGCCTCCGATACAAACTACTTACTCTCAGTGTTTATAAAGAACTGACCTGGAATATGTGGATCATATTTGGTTTCATATGTGCACTCACTCTTCTAATATTGAAGAAGTTGTCTAGGTTCTCCGTTTACACATCATGACTCCTTTCAAAATTTGAATGAAGCAAGCAACAACATCCTCGATCTCCTGTTTCCCCAACTAATTGATGTATAGTTGAGTATAAAAAAAATTACTCTGTTTCAAGACCTGATTTCTTTGACTTCTAAGATGTTGCTTTAGAAGGCAGCTGACTATGTAGGCAGGAGGCGATACACTAGGTTTGGGAACAGAGCTAATGTGTTTCCTTTCTCATATCAAAGCTTGTTCCTCTCCTGGCACAGGTTTGGAAAATCCCAGGAGAACTACAAGTCTCAGAACTCTGGAGTCTCTGACAGAGAAAGCTAGCAAAGTGAGGAAATGCAATGTAAGAGCAGACAAAGCTTTCATTCCATTCACACTATGACTTCCCACATGTTCACTGTCACAATGCAGGGCATTCTTGAATCGCGAGTGTGGTGACTATCACTGTTTTGTGTGGGCATCACATCATGCTCTTTTTATTATGCTCTTTGTTTACTTTTCTTCATTGTTCTTTACTACTTCTCTTTTTTTTCTATGTCATTTGATGTCACCCACTACATATTGGACTATCCTGAGTTTATGATCCTTCCAAGTCTTATGTTTTAGCCCCTTTCCCAACTAGAGTCCCGGTAGTTTTCCATTAGTAACTTTCTAGAAGTGAGCTCTTAAGAGGAACGAGACAACCAAAGAGAATTTTCCCCTCTTGCATTCACACTCACAAAAGTAACCCCCATAGTAATGTCAACTGGTTCTCGAAATTTTTGCACGCACAATTCAATAGCAACCACAAAATCAGCAACACCGATTGAGGACACCAGGATCCGAGCTAGACTTTGGTTAGTGCAGTTTTCCACGAACTTTGGCTGCATTAGAAAGCGTAAGCAGCTGCCTTTCAGCCTAATCAGTTAATGGTTTAAAAGACAGTGTTTTTGGATGAATGGAACTCTTAAGGAGACTGGTCTCTTTTAACAGTTTAAGGGCGTTTTCAGACCTGTAACTCATTTGATTTTGTTCCAAAACTGGGGCTAAAATTGTTACTATCTTGCATTTTCTTGGTTTCGGTTTGCTTTCACAAGCCAACATTTCAAAACCGACCAAAACTGTGTCAAAAGTCACATGAAAGCAAACTTTTGCTCTTGTGCACACACAAACTGCAGAGTAAAGACATGGAAAAAATCTGACACGAACATCTCCAGGGTTCGTTTGCAAATGGTCTGAGACCATCTCGTCTTGGTGGTCTCGGACAGATTGTTTTGGTCTGATCCAAGTCTGATTTCCGTGTTCATATGCCTATATGAACCGAACTAGGGGAGAAAACACACCAGGTTTCAAGACAACTGCGAAAACATCCTAAAAAGCACCTAATTTCATCCTGCTTCCAAAGGCAGCATTTTCCTGTGTTTAGACGCAGCCTGTGTCTTCAGGTTACAGTTTACACTGGGCGTGTGAGCCGTGCCAGTGATGCTGCGTCCCAAAGGTGCAGTGAAAGGAGAGATGAGGTGGTCAGCCAGCCACCCAGCACACACTGAACACAGCGGAAAACATATTGAAAATGCACTATAAAATTTTTTATCAACACAATCTTTTATAATAAAGGTCTTTGTGACTCTACATAAATTACTGTACTGAAATATTCACACATTGACAAGTTAACCACGCAGTAACAGGCATGCAATATTTCCCTCATGTAAACTAGATTTCATGACTGTTTAGTGTACCCACTCTAGATAAACATCTTATTATTTATATCCATCATCCCATGAAAAATTAGATGTTATAATCCAGAAATCACTTTTGAATTTCTGTATAGTCACAGAAATTCATATGCAATGAAAACTCAAACTGCCTCTTTTGTTAAAGTAACGCAGCAGCTCTGCTCACACCTCAAACACCTGCACCACACACACAAATATATGAAACAGGTGATCCTCTTTGGATTCTTTTGGTGGTTTTATGTTAGTTCTTTTAGGGGAATTGTAAACTAGTGCAATCCTCCGAGTTGCAGGCGAGCAGCTACAAGTTTGTAACAGCTGCCGAACCGTCGCGTTTCTCAGTGCTTTGTGCGTCACAGGTTTTTGACCAAGCACAGGCTGCAGCACCTCCCATAATCCCTTTATGCCCCCAAAAGTACCTACACCGAAGTAGGAGCTAAAAATGTCCCTTAAAACGGCTACAAGGTACTATAGTTCCTCAGGTACAAAAACAACAAAAAGTACTAGTCCCAGGGAAAAGGACCTAAAACGGGCTTTAGTCCCTGCAGTGGGAAAGGACCTATTTATTGATCCACTCATTCAAAGCCAGAGCTTTCAATCAGGAAATGCTGCAAAGTTAAGTCCTACAGGCCTGTTGGGGCAGGTCCTCACCTCAGAAGTACCAGTCATGCTTGGCCCCAGCAGTCCACTTTCTTGGTGTTCCCTCTGAAACATTTAAGTTTATGTATTAACTGCATTTGCTGGCCTGAATGTGGGCTTGAGTCGCTCTCCATATGTTGCCTTACAGTACAATACTTTTCCACCAGTGTCAGAAATAATGTTTTTATTAAGTGGCAATATTTGTGAGGGCAGATTTTTCATTTGTGTGGGCTTATGTTTGTCTTTATAAAAAAACGAAGAATCCATTTATGTCAAATACTTCCAATTGAATCAGTTAATTTAAATACATTTTAACAATCAATACAAAAGTTGCTGTAAAAATCAGCTAGAAAACATTTGAAATAATTGTCTGGTCTTGTTGAACGATGATCTGTCTACTGTTGAGGTATATTTAAATGTAGTCACTCTTTTACATATAGGAGTTAGTTTTCTTCATGTTCAGCGTTTTCACAGCTATTTAATTTGTTCCAAATATGTTTTTTATATATAAAACATAAAAAAAAAATAAAAAATGCCACAAAGGCAGCAATTTTATTTATATATATATATATTAGTATCTGACAAATACAGATCACTGTGGTTTCTGCAGAGGCACTTAACCCATAACTAGAGCCTAGAATAGAGCTATATGAAATAAAACACAAAACAGATTATTTTTCACTGTGGGACACTGCCCCCACATTTTAAATATCTGGGGCATTTTGTCACTTTCAGTGGCATTTTTGTCCCAAGCCCTGGTTAATGCCCTGGACCTGGTTTCTGCACGTCTTCGATTCATACATGCACGTAGCTCTCAAACAGCAATTGAGTGTATATATTTAATAGAGTGCACCTATAAACCTGCCTTTAAGTGTTAACTCCCTGAATTCTTGGCTTACATTTTATCCACAAACACGCACACCTACTTTGCAGTTTACCCGAAAGCAGTGCTATTCATCACTTACTTATTTAAGATGCGGACACAAGTTAAAAGGTTGGGGGCTTTTTGAGAGGGATGCCCTCAAGGTGAGAGCCGAAAATGCTATGCTTCTGTCAGCACTCATTCTTTTGTGAATGCAGTAGAAGTTACACAATACAGCTTAAGCTTGTAGAGGGTGCAATAAAAGCTTGATGAGTGTGACTGTTCACTCTGTTCTCTCGTAGGCTTATCGCATTTGTTGACACTTGAGCACTCTCTATAAGTGAATGCCAAGAGTGTGAATCCCAAGACAGGTCAAACTGATAACATTGCTCGTTGAGTTTTAAGTACCTTTCCTGATGACATGGGCCACTTACTTAGTGCCTATTCTTTATTTGTGATTTATGTTGATGGTCTGAAGAAAATGAATCTGACTGGGAGAGTCTTTGTTCAAAATGTTTATTGCAGAGTATTCTTGTTACCAATGAAGAGAATCTGGCCACAGAGAAAAGTAGAGCAGAAAGAGAGGGATTCATTCCTTTACCACTACTTGTATACATTATAGGTGTAATTCTGTAACCTGAGAGGTTCCTGATAAGCATCCAATCATAAGGTCATAGGTGGCCATAGGTGCTTAGTCTGTGACAAAATGCCAGTGGAATGTACTATTTAGCAGACCTGGAGAAGGGGATTGAGTGTAGAACAAAGGAATTTGGATGTTTGGCCCAGTATGGCTACAAAGGGGATAACATATATAATCTTCGATATTTATCTGTCATATGTCACGTTACTGTTTTTTCAATTTCATCCATGTAATTAGACAATTTCTAAAACACAAGTTTATTTATTTAGACCATTTCCCCACCAAGTGGGAAACAGATTTTTGTGGGAAGTTTTAACCCATTTTTCGCACTGTTCATACTTAACCCTTGGTTATTAATCAATCCTGGGTAGTCATTCCTATTTGCACATTTACAGGGTTAATAACATTGATTTATAAAGTACAACATGCAACGAGCACGCAACCTGATTTAAAAGATTTGTCCACTAAAAATGAAAAGACTGTCATTTACTACTTGCCCTCATGTTGGTCCAAACCATTGTCAGGAATTAACAGGTGCTCTGTTCAATCATAAAGGTAAAAAATACCCCAAAGGATCAAATAATAATCTCAAAAAATGCCCCTTATTGGAAAAGTTGGTTTCTGACGCTGTTCCAAATCCATATTTCCCTCTCTATACTGTGAAGAAAAGGTGAATTGTTGAATAATTTCCTGGTGATTTTTTTTAAATATTTAGCCATTTAAGCTCAGGAGAATTTTATTTTAAATAATATTAATAACTACAGTTTTGACATAAAATGGGCATCGTTTCAAAGCTTAGAAACTGTTCTTAACAATGCATGTAGGCATTATGACCAAAACTGAACAAGTATTTGAATTTTGCAGACAAATCAGATATGTTCCGTTTTGATCATTTTTTTAAAATGTTGCACTGTGTATATATTATTATAATCCGTAAAAACCTTGCACATATCAAATGGCCATGTGTTATATGTTGTTATACACAAGGTAATCGGATGCATAGATCATTAGATAATCCACACAAAGCAATATGTGCACATATTATCTGGCATCTTGCAGTCTAGTTGATAACACGTTAGCTTTCCTGGATCAGATGACGTCATCCGAAATAATGTATCATCGTAAAATGCTAAAACAATCGGATTGGGTTCAGATCGGTGCAAAAATCATCCCTATTTGGGCAGAGAGACACGTGATTGGTGACTGTTACATATGACCTCCAGTAGATGGTGCCAAGTACATGACAAACTCAGTGACTCTTTCTGTGAAATCTCATTACTAAAATCATGTCTGCATGCTATGCAAAAACCTTAAGTCATTGAAATGTTTGCATGTGTAATAAGTTCTTATGCACAATTATGTTTTATTTGTTTGGAGAGGCTTTTGGACAGTTGAGACATTTTTGTACACTAGGATAAGTTATTTTTGTAATGCTATTACTTTTGAATGCTTTGTTGTATTAACACAAATTGTGTTACATTTGACAGGAGCTTTTCAGAGCCACCTTATTTACACCTAGAGATATATAATGTCAATTTGGGAAAAAATAAGGAAAAAAAAAAGTTGTGTGTGTGTGTGTGTGTGTGTGTGTGTGTGTGTGTGTGTGTGTGTGTGTTTCAGCAGTTTCTTAGGATAAGAGTCTCAGAATTTATCAAAATCTACATCATTAAAAATGTGAAAAGTTTTCTTTACAATGATACCAAACACTTAACACTCCTTGTTTTTGATTGGTTGTCTGTTGCGAAACAAGTAGCCATAACATTCTAGCACCACATTGCTTTACTCTATACATTTGGCAGCCTAATTAGTTGTTTGAATAGCAGTGTTAACTTAATAACCCAGGCTCAAAAGCCATCTTTTCAAAATTACAAGTGTGAATTGATTAACCCATGGTTAAGAGTAACTTTAACCCAGGGTTAAAAAAGATGTAAACCCAGGATTAAGAGAAGTGTGAAAATTATAAAAGCCATCTGATCCCTTTGCTAATGTATGGCATAGCTTTTCTGACCATGTGGTCCTGTGATCTAATGACTTGTTTTCCAGTGATTAACTCACAGGCACCGGACTGTCTATAGCCATCTCTAAAATAAGGCCATTTATAAAGTTTCCCATCAGCTCATAAATAGCCTGAAACGTCCAACACTTCTGTGGATTGAAGTGTCTTGTTTCCTGTTAAAAGTGTTTGGCGGTGAATGTCAAATTGGAATACAAGCTTTTCTATTTGTTTAAGCAGCTCCTCTTTTCTTAGTGAAGTTTCCCTCAAGTATAGAGCAGTGTTTAGATCTCTTTATGTCACTGTGTTTATCTCACACCACTGAGTGGAGTGCCCTCAGGCTTTTTTTGGAGGTCTTGAGTGACACTGGCACTTTCTCTAACAAGGGTTGCTTGTTTTCACATCTGGAATTGGGTCTCTATCCAGCTAATGGTGGTTACACAACCATTTTGTTCCAACATACAGCAGAGCACTAAACATATGTGTCTCCTGTACAGTATGTCAGTTGAAACTAGGGCTCTTTGGTGTCTGCAATGTTGAAACGGGTCAAATTACTCCATCACAAATGTAGCCACCCCACAGAGAGAGGCTCAGTATTTATAACCAAACAGGACATTTAGCCCCGTCTAGGTGGTTCAGTATAGCTGTTTCCTAAATCACGCACTATACACTGTACCTACAGAATACGCTATGCATTAAGCCATGTAGTGTATACATTTTCAAAGCGTAGTATCATCCCAAGTGGAAACTTAATGTTTTTTTAATAAACGAAAGCATTCGCCTTTGAAAAGCTGATGGAAGTGATATTTCAGTTGCATGTGATGTGTTGCCACTCAGTTTATATCTAAAATAATGAACATATTCACACAGTGTATGGTGATTGTAAAACATTCAACTCACATTTGTAAGGTGCGTTGTCACTGAAGTTTCCCTAGTTGCCGCATTCTCCATTATTTACTCCATTGTTTTGTCAGACCAGCAATGCAGCCAGGTAACTCCATCCCTTCTGCTATGTATGGCAAGCACTGGATGCATGAAGTGTCTGACATTTTTGCGACATTCCATGACGGTTGAAGAAGTGCATCATCTGTGTACTCGTAGTGCACTTCTTTTTTTGTTGCAATTTATGTGTTCTGGATACAGAAACATCATGCCTAATCTAATGTTCCCTCTTAGATTTTTGAATTAAGTATTTTTTTATCATCGTAGCTAATGAAAGAGTTTGTCTAAAACGCTGTGGAAGAAATCGCCATTATTATGCCATTTCAAGTAAATTTGGTCAGTCCAATCGAGTCAGATAATTTGCATCATATTCATCCTTTTGTTGCTTGGACCTCAAATGATTTTTCCCTGTGAAAAACTAAAGGCACTATTATTCAGAATGTCAGAGCTGCTCTTCATTACAAGGAAAATGCATGGTGATTTCTGGCTGTCAACCTCAGTTGCAGTTTTGCTTAGTTTTATTAAAATTATTAAAATACATATTAGGCTGGGTCCCCTTGCACACTATATGAAAACTGTACTACTAAGTGTGTGCATGATGCCTCTGTCTGGATAAAGCTCTGATTCATGTAGGTATGCATGCAAATCCATGCACATTTTCTCTCTTAGCCCTCAAATACATTTTGATATAATAAAAAAGGGTAGAAATGGAGTATGCTTCGTTTTCCAAGAGATGAAAGTGGTTCCAGAGAAGAGCAGCTGTTTACGTTTCATACATTATGCAGTAAGAGACCGCTATGCAGGAAGTGTATCTGTGACTGACGCAAGATGGAGGATGTAAGTGCAGGAAATTAAGTTTTGTAATGTTTGTTTTCATTGGAAAAGCTGTAATGCTGGTTCATGGCAGAAGGGGTTTAGAAGCACTGAGCTTCCGTTGATATAAGCTTAGATACAAGGTATTCAGAATTTCATAATATTTAGTTGATCCCCTTTTGATTTAATGACAGCATGCACTTGAACTGGCATTGAGTCCACAAGTTTGTTTGTTCCCAATATGATCCATGCTATCCCAGCATGATTTGAAAACATTCTATCTTGTGTACTTCAGTTGAAGCAAAGAAATCTGTGAAATCTTTTTGTGCCAGCGATTTAACGTAGTCAATGTTACTAACTTGCTTACATTTCACTAGTCATCGAGAAATAGGATAGAATCTTAAATATTTAATGTCATAAAAAAAAAATAATTGTTTTAAATTTCCTAAAAGGTTTCCTCTATTTCTAGGTTTTAATTAGATTTTGAATCCCAGAATTTGACTGTGGTCTCAGATGTTTGTACCCCACTGTATATGCCAACATATTTGTTTTTCTATATGCTTTTAAAGGGATAGTTCACCCAAAAATGTAAATTATCCAATCATTTACTCACCCTCATGCCATCCAAGACATGCAAGACTGACTTTTTTTTCTACTGAACACAAAGATCTTTAGAAGAATTTCAGCTGTACAGGTCCAAACAATGCAAGTAAATGATGACCAGACATTTCATCCTCTAAAAATCACATAAAGGAAACATAAAAGTAATCCATAAGACTCCAGTGCATATCTTCATAAGTGATATGATGGGTGCGGGTGAAAAACAGATCAATATTCGTTTTTTTTTTTTTTTTCTTTAAATTTTCCTCTGTTCCCAGTAGGTGGCAATATGCACAAACAATGTGAAAGTAAAATCGGAGATTTATGGTAAAAAATTACTTCAATATTAATCTGTTTCTCACCCACACCTATTATATCGCTTCTGAATTAAATCACTGGAGTCGTATGGATTACTTTTACGCTGTATTTATATCCTTTTAGAGTGTCAACATTTTGGTACCCATTAACTTGCATTGTATGGACTTACAATCTTCGTTTTGTGTTCTGCAGAAGAAAGTAAGTCATACACGTCTGGGATGGCATGAGGGTGAGTAAATGATGAGAGAATTTAAATTTTTGGGTCAACTATCCCTTTAATATGGACAACAGACCTTAATTTCATAAATCCTAGTAACATCCTCTGTGTTTTACAGGAGTGCATTGAGTTCCAATACTGTATACTTCCAATACAGTCAGGACAAACAGCCTTTGATTGCCCATAATTTTGTGATGCCAGAAGGGCAGAAGGACACTGGCTCACAGAGGAAATGGAAACATTTTTTATTTTGTTTTTAAAGACATTCTTCATCTGTCTGTCCACCATCTAGGGAATTAATTAACTCCAAATGTAATTAGACATGTTTTTTATGTCTTTGGTCTTGCATAACCCAGTTTTGCTGTGCTCGTCCTGGATCAGTGAATGCTAAAGTGTGATAAAGCCTGTTCTACATTTTACTGTTGCCCTAAGGTTGGTTTATACTCTTTCAGTTGTTTTAATGGCCAGTCTGGGCTTGGATTTCATTCAGTGGTGACTGCCAGTCAGTCTGCTTGAATGCCACAATAAACCGTTTATATGTGTTTATTATAAAGGTCCACCCACCTTGTTCTGTCTAAGAACTGGCTAACTTTTATATCATGTAGCTGACTCAGGCTTTGGGACAATTAATAATGCCCATTATTTTGGTTCGTTTACTATAATGTTACTGTTACAAGCATGTAAATCATGTCCTACTTTTGCACTTTTTTGTACCTAAATGCCCTGACAAATTAAAAAGCGCTTTGTTGAACCATATCAAACAGTATCATCAATTTTAGGTAATATGTTTGTGAGTTTGAGACACAGAGTTGAATCTATCCAAGGCCTTTTAGAGTGCAGCTGTGTCTCAGCGAGACTAGATCATGTTGTGTCTGTCTCCAAAACATAACTTGAGCTGACCGTTCACAAGGAGTGTAGCAAATCTGGCCTATAAATGGAGAAATCCAAACAAGAAAACATTGGGCAGTTTGTTGTCTTTTGGTCAGTTGTAAAAATAAATGGAATTTTCTGTCCAAAATAGGTGGAAACTTGAAGTGTTTTGGGGGTAAACGGCAGTAAACCTGATTCTGTATTCTAAGTTTTATTTACAGCATTACAAAGAAAAAAACTGACAAGAACTTGCAAGCTGCTAGGCAGCTGCTCAAAGACTGTGTATTTATGCTCTGGCTGTGCCAACTCACAACGTGCTCTCTGGGAGAGTTGTGGAGCAGGGGGTGGAGAAGGGGGCGTGTCCTGTGGGCTTCTCTTCACAGAAATACACATTTCCTGTTCTACCAATACTGAGAAATTCATACTAAAATTCCACATTTCCAAACACTGTAGAAAGTTTTGCAATATAGAGTAAATATTGCTTAATTTGCTAAATGATACTTTGTGTGAACTTGTCAGTGTTTTGTGTGCCGAGTGTTGAAGCTAAAAAAAAATCTCTTTTCCTCTTTCTCTCTTGTTCCCTTTCTCACCATTTTTATTTTTTATTTTTTTTATTTAGGTCAGTCAGGGAAATGTCCCAGGCATTGAGAGTGCGTACTTGGCCATGGACACTGAGGAGGGGGTGGAGGTGGTGTGGAATGAAGTGCAGTTTTCAGACAAGAAGGTTTTCAAGTCCTTTGAGGTAGGACCACACTTTTTTCCACATCTATTAATTTTGAATATAAATGTCTTCGGTGGGCAGAGAGCAACAAAGATTTATTTTGGATTTCAGTTCAGAATAAATGTTTACTTGCCCTGCCAACATTTTCACTGGCAGCACCACAAAAAAATTATGCGTTTTATATTTTTATGTGTCCGGGGGAAAAAAAAATATATTTATATTTTTCTATTCATTTTAATTTGTCTTTTTTATAAAGCAGTTTGCAGCTAATTTTATATACACTGATGAGCCAAAAGATTATGACCACTCACAGGTGAAGCGAATATCATTGATCATCTAGTAACAAGGCCACATGGCAAGGTCTGGGTGATTAAATGGTAAGGGAACAATCAGTTCTCGTAGTCAACGTGTTGAATGCAGGAGAAATGGGCAGGAGTAAAGACTTGAGTGACTTTGGCAAGGGACAAATTGTTATGACTAGACAACTTTATACTAAGGTCAGTCAGGGAAATGTCTCCGGCATTGAGAGTGCGTACTTGGCCATGGAAACTGAGGAGGGGGTGGAGGTGTTTCTCTGAAACAGCAATGCTTTTTGGGTGCTCCTGGTCAGCAGTGGTAAGTACCTACCAACAGTGGTTCGAGGAGAGACCAATGACAAACCGGTGAGAGGGTGTTGGGCACCCAAGTGTCTTCAATGCAGGAGGACAATGAAGGCTATCCCGTCTGATCCAAACCGACAGAAGGTCTACTGTGGCACAAGTCGCAGAAAATATTAATGATGTTTACGGGAGGAATGTGTCACATCACATAGTGCATCACACCTTGCTGCGTATGGGGCTGTATTGCCGCAGACCTGTCAGAGTGCCCACGATGACCCCTGTCCACTGTCAAAAGCACCTACAATGGGCACGCGAGCATCGGAACTGGACCTTGGATCAGTGGAAGAAGGTCTCCTGGTCCGATAAGTCAGCCTCTAAATTCCCCAGATCTCAATCCGATTGAGCATCTCTGGGATGTGCTGGACCAACATGTCCACAGCGGCTCCATCTAGCAACTTGCAGGACTTGAAGGATCTGCTGGTAATATCTTGGTGCCAGATACCACAGGACACCTTCAGGAGTCTTGTAGAATCCATGCCTTTGTGGCTCGGCTCTGCAGAGGACCAACAGCATATTAGGCAGGTGGTCATAACGTTTTGGCTCATTGGTGTATATATTTGGGTTTGTATAATAAAAATTATTGGAAAACAATAACATCTGTTCAAAACATAACTGATTTCATTGTTTTCAACCCGTTGTAACTCTGATATTCTCAAGACTATCATAAATCATTGTCATGATTATGACAAAATCTCCTCATGTCAGCCAGCTAGATCAAGTTACCTTGGTGGCACAATATTCAATAGATAAAAGAAAACCAAATTATTTAGTTCTGCAAGGCATAAAATTTCACATATGTTGTCCGTAAATGTAAAATGTGACAATGTCTTGTTGCTGCACCAAAAACACCGGTGAACTCCTACTATATTGAACAGTCATTGTGGTGAAATTGTGGTTTTTTTAACAGAATACAGAAATAACACTTAAAATGGAAAACCAAATGTTATTTTGTATGTTATGCAGGACAGGATAAAGGAGATGTTTGAGAACCTCATGCAGGTGGAGCATACAAACATCGTGAAGTTTCACAAGTACTGGCTGGACATGGGAGAGAGCAGAGCCAGGGTGAGAAAAAGAACACACCTGATGTAAACAAAAGCCTCCGTGAACTTTACCCCAAATCCAGACTTCTCACTTTTTCTGTCATGTTTCCTGTGATGCAGGTAATTTTTATCACAGAATATATGTCATCTGGCAGCCTCAAGCAGTTTTTGAAGAAGACCAAGAAAAACCACAAAACTATGAATGTGAAGGTTAGACATTTCATCAATCATGAAATGAAATTAGTCCGCACACAGAAAAGCTGGAGGACAACACCACCTTCTGGCAGAAATATGACAAAATCATAAGACATTTTCTGTTTGTACTTTCTGTGTGTCTCAGGCATGGAAACGTTGGTGCACACAGATTCTAGGTGCGCTCAGGTAGGACATTGAATATTCAATATTATCTCTATTAAATCTGCTGGTAAAACTAGTTAAAAATATATTGTCATTTATTTGCCATTTAGCAAAGTCAAGTCAATTTTATTTGTATAGCGCCTTTCACAACACACATCGTTTCAAAGCAGCTTTACAGAATATCAGCATTAACAGACGATAAAACTGTAATGTCTATAAAGTCGATTAATCATCATTGTTTAATTTAGATAAAATACGATTTTTAATAGTGTTTAAAAATAATTATATATACTGGGCATATACAGTATATTATGTACTGATATTTTGTGCTTTCCATTTTTAGTTACTTACATTCATGTGATCCGCCTATTGTCCACGGTAACCTGACCTGTGACACCATCTTTATCCAGCACAACGGGCTCATAAAGATTGGCTCAGGTTTGATGGGGTCTTTTAATACTAATGGGGATTTATTTAAGATGTAGCGCTAAATTATTTGACTTTGTCATTTCTTCTGTTTTAACAAAACCTTTTTTTTTTCTTTTGCAGTCTGGCACAGGCTGTTTGTAAATGGTAAGTTCACTCTTGGATCAATATGCCATCTCCCCAGAAAGAAAACACACTGCATAAAGTTGTCTCTTTCTTTTCCTTCCTCTTGAACAATATTTTGAGTATATTGGTCCATAATCCTGATAGTTAGGTAATGTATACTGAGCATTTCTTTTCAGTTTTGACAATCTTCAGAATCTCTTTTGGACATAGAAAAAGCTGATGTGCTGGAAACCTTATTGTAAAATATTCACTGGCTGTAATTCTTCTATCCACACTTAGCTTTTGCAAAGAGTTTCGTTTAATAATGTTGTGTGTTTCTCTTTTTCACTTAGTTTTTGCTGAGGCTATTCATGGGAATGTGCACCAGCATCGAGATGAAGTGCGAAACCAGCACTTTTTTGCTCCAGAGTATGGCAGTGAGTAGCTGTGGCCTTTACTATCTTTTATGTCCATCTCTCCCAAGGGGTCTGCGGTGGGACTGCAGGGGGTATGCTAATTATTGTTTGATCTTAAATTATATTTAGATTTTTTTTAATATATTTTAAACACAAAAACAATATTAAGTTAACTTGAAGCAAAGGTAAAGTTAAGATAAATGAATCCTAGATAAATCATTGTCCTTATGTACTGTGGTATCCACCAATCGATCAGCCACCGATCTTGATCGACTGAGCTTTGCCTTAAATCTGTGATCGGCCAGTCGTGCCTAATTTCAGGGCTGAACTTTCTTTAATTGCAGCACGCACACAATTGCACATACGGTACACTGCTACTCTAATGAATGAGCACTTGCTCTGCCCTCAAATCATGCTATTACACCCACTGGAGGGTGAGTTGTTGGCAGTTCTAAGCATTCCTGAATTTACAATTTCTGACATGCTGTAATTCAGATGAATAAGCCGGTTTGTTTTAAAAATGTGTATGAATATATATCATATATATGTTTGCCACAATACCACTAATAATTGCAATAACAGTTTAACCTTTAGTTACAGCACTGCGTCTTCACACTGTTGCTTAATGATTAGTGATTTGCATTACAAAAAAGTGCCAAAGATGGTAAACAATTGCTAAATGTATCAGTTTTGAAGCTTGCTGTGGATATATCTCTTATTGTTAAACGTATCTCTGCTGTGTAAGCTCTCATGGTGTTTAGTGGGTGCCATTAAGTCACAATGATATTTCATATTGACAACAGAACTGTTCATAACTAATAAACATCACAATTAATTACATTTGTATGTAATTTTAAAGTCGTTAACATATAACTTTTTTATATAACTTGCAAAAGTGTGGCAGATGGCACTTTTACTAGAAATATCAGTGATCAGCCTCAAATGTCCTGATCTCTGCACCACTAGTATAACTTGCTGTTCTGTGTGTATCCATCTATATATTTATTGACTGTTTTTTGTTTTTGTTTTCATTTAGTTGCTGAAGACGACTACGCCATTGATATATTTTCATTTGGGATTTGTGCCTTGGAGGTCAGAAAATTACTCTTAATGATCAAAGTTAGCAAGCAATATTTCCCCTTCGAGGAAAGTATGACCTCAGTTTTTCCCTTCTTTCTTTTTTATATATATTTCCCTGTTCACCTTTTAGATGGCAGTGTTGGAAATCCAGGCCAATGGAGACACTGCAGTTTCGAAAGAGGCCATAGATCATGCTGGACAGTTACTTGAGGACCCTCTCATGAGGGTAAAAGACTTAAAAGTGAATTTTTTCAATTCTTTTGAATTGAATTCTTTTGGTTCAATCTATTGCTTTCAACTCTCTACACCAACAGGAATTTATCCAATCGTGTGTGCTCACAGAAGCTAAGACGAGACCCACAGCTCACGACCTGTTGTTCCATAGAGTATTATTTGAAGTCCACTCCTTAAAACTGCTTTCTGCGCACTGTTTTATCAATAATCAGTGTAAGTGGGACATGGAAAACACCTTCCAGACTTCTCAGTGTAAAAATACTTTAGTTTTGATCTCAGATGTAAAAGAAACATTATGGATGGGCCGTTCATGCAAAAAGGGAAATTGTTGTTCCTTTGTACGTCACATTCTGTGTGGCTTAGGTCTAAGAAACTTTTTCTTTTTTTTTTTTCATGTTTTTTCCCCAGATCTCCTTCCTGAGAACTGTGTGGAAGAAAAGACTAAATCTTATGACCCAAATGGCATCATGGCAGAGATTAACCATCGAGACCGACCTGGAGTTCATCTGAAGTACGTTTCTAAAACGTTACATTTTTATTCTCTTGTTTCCCGTTTTCCTCTAAACTCCTCATTTTGTTCTTTCAAGATATTCCCATGTCTCGCCTCTGGAGTTGGACAAATTCCTTGAGGATGTCAAGTAAGTCATGGAGAAGATCCACTGATCTTAGATTTAATCTGAGTGGTGGTGTAGTGGGCTAATGCACATTAATGTTAATCAGAAGGTTGTTGGTTCGATCCCCACAGCCACCACCATTGTGTCCTTGAGCAAGGCACTTAACTCCAGGTTGCTCCGGGGGGATTGTCCCTGTAATAAGTGCTTTGGATAAAAGTGTCAGACAAATGTGTAAATGTAAATGTAATCTGTCTTTTGATTTCAATGCTTGTACCTTTTGAGTATACAACTTTTTATCTTCTGCTCATCCAGGAATGGCATATACCCTCTGATGAACTTCGCTTCCCAGCGGCCCCACCCAATCCCCCGCGCTCTGTCTTTGTCACAGGAACAGATGGAGACTGTGAAGACCCCAACTCCAGAACCCCAGGAGACTGAAACCAGAAAGGTAAGAAAGAGATGCGAAGAGAAATATTTATGTTAAATGAAATGTGAGTAAGACTGGTTTTGGAAAATGTAGAACAACATCTTTGATCTTTTGTTCTACATTTGTAAGTGTTTGCTGCTGATTAATTAGAAGTAGGTCCAGATCTGATAGTGGAGCAAGGGTCTGTTCAAACGTTTCCCAGAATTTATCAATACATCTCATCTATGTATAAACCTTATTTTAGCTACCTTTCCTCAGTTTGCAGAGTATTTTTAAGATTCTATACTTCAAAGAAGAAAAAAGCCATTTCACACCTGATAAATTATCAGCACGTGCATGGGGAAAACACTTAAGTAAATAAACAATATATCATTGCAAATGCATTGCAATTATTAATACAACGTTTTGGTCATGTGACCTTTGTCAGGTATTAAAAAGAATGAATCACATGCAAATTTAAAACAAAGAGTGGCCAATCAAAAATAGTTACAAACAGTCATTGCCAATGACAATCAGAAAAAAGGTGACAACCTCACCTTTATAACATAGAAAGACAATCAGACCTCCTTGTTCACTTTCAAAAAAAGAATAAGCTCAATTTACCATGTTGAGTAGACATCGTAAGAAAACAAATTACTGAAGTCTAATATCTATCAAAAACAAAAATTAAATATACAATGTAATAATTTTCATATAGATATCTCTGCATTGAACATAGAAAAATACCAAAAATATACAAATACATTTTTCAAAACATGAATTTCCTCGTCACAGCATACCATTAAAAGGAAGTTTATCATTAAGATCCACCGGGGCTAACATTTGGAGAGAGTTAATCCAAAAGACCTCATATCTCAGCAAAATAAGATCTTTGTCCCAACTTCTAGGTGCCATTTGGCAGCTTGACCTTTTCTATACCAAATAATCGTAATGTGGAAATGTCATTGTTAAAGTTATTAAAATGAACCACAACTGGAGAACTTTTATGTGGACTTACGTGTTGTTTAAGTTGTCTAGACGTTTTTCCCACATACCTCAGACCACAAGAGCAATGAATCAAGTAAACTACATGTGTCGATATACATGTGAAAACAGTTAGCGTTTCTCAGTGCGGAGATGACATAAATTATTAGTTTTAATAGGTATTGTTACAGTACAATTACCACATCTATAATTGCCAATAGGAACAGTGCTGAGCTTGGTCTGGTTAGATGTAAGCTTATTCAATTCTTGGCTCTTTTAAACACAGTTAGAAGGGGGTGCTAAAACGTGTCTGCTAAGTTAGGATTGGTAGATAAAGAATTCCAAAATTCTCTAAAAATTGTTTTTATATAGTTTGAAACAGGGGAGTGGGTAGTAGTAAATGTAAAAGAAAAGTACTGCCGCTCCCTATAAGCAGAGTATGCAGTCTGCGTAGGGCACCAACTCTTTAGGGGGGCACCATCTTACCCTAGGAGGGTACCAGAAAGTCCACCTGCAGCCCTTACTCACACGTAATACGTTATTCAAGGACCCGAAAGCAGTTGTGTAACACAGATGATCGCTTCATGCTCATATCACCTTTCTATTGACTCTGAAAAACACCAAAAGAAAGATAACCTGGCTCCCTGCTCATCTGTGTGAACGGGACTTAGGCATGCTGCATGGAGCATGGACTTGTCAATAAATTGCAATGTCCGTATTGAAGAGATCTCTACAGTGAGACAGGAAGGACGGCTGATAATCTTGATCTATGTGACAACACCTGCACCGGACCGGTACATCCGAATATAACATCTGTGTGACAGGTACAGGATGGCAATAACAACTGCCCGAATTACACCAGGTATTCGCAATAGGCTGAGAGAGGCTGCATTGAGGGCTTGTTGGCCTGTTGTAAGGCAGGTCCTTAACAGACATCACCGGCTACAACGTCACCTATGGGCACACACCCACCTTCGCTGGACCAGACAGTACTGGCAAAAAGTGCTCTTCACTGACAAGTCACTCTTTTGTCTAACCAGGGGTGATGGTCTGAATGAGTGTTACACCGAGGCCTGTACTCTGGAGCGGGATCGATTTGGAGGTGGAGGGTCTGTCATGGTCTGTGGAGGTGTGTCACACCATTATTGGACTGAGCTTGTGGTCATTGCAGGCAATCTCAATGCTGTGCGTTACAGAGAAGACATCCTCTTCCCTCATGTGGTACCCTTCCTACAGGCTCATCCTGACATGATCCAGCATGACAATGCAACCAGCTATACTGCTCATTCTGTGCATGATTTCCTGCAATATAGGAATGTCAGTGTTCTGCCATGGCCAGCGAAGTGCCTGGATCTCAATCCCATGGAGCACATCTGGGAACTGTTGGATCGGAGGGTGAGGGCTAGGGCAATTCCCCCCAGAAATGTCCGGGAACTTGCAAGTGCCCAGAACACCCGCTCTGACCTTCACTTCACACAAACATCAACACCTCCTGCAACCACCCTACTCTCCTCTCCTGCTACTCAACGTGCACTTAAGATCTGTGAAGAGGATGTGTGCCGTGTCTTCTGGAATCAAAAGACAAGGAAAGCACAGGGACAACCCACTTGTCTAATATCCTGTGCTGACCAGCTGGCACCCATCTTAACACAGATCACTGGAGCACTGTGAAGAATCCCAAAATCACAGGACTTAATGACCCCATTTACATGCACATAAGAAAGCAGTTTATTTCAGGGTTTTCCTTGCACCACTTAAGAGATTCAAATAAAGCTGTTTAACATGCATAGTGGCGTTCTTACAGGTTTTTGAAGCATGCGCATGTGTGTGAACAGACCTGGGTAACACGTCATTGGATGGAGCTGAACAAGAAGTAAACAAAACAGAAACACTTCGACATTTCCGGGAGTACAGTAGGGAAAGCACATACACAATAAATTATACTAATTTATAAACACCAGTGTAAATTTATCGACTGTCCCTTACCTCCGCATAATAATACAGATGTTTTACGTAATAGAGAAAACCCCACTATTGCTGCGCAAATCTGCTGTAGGTCACAACAGAAAGTTAAGGAAACAAACACAGCAACAACTGTGGAATATATGTAAATAAATCAAAACAACAGGGTAAAATAGCAAAGTCTTTCTCAGATGCCATGTTTGTTATTTACACTAGTGTTGTGGGGATATTACGTTGCTATGGAAAACACTGCTTTCTCACCAAGCCGCATGTATACAAAAGTTAAGAGTATGCCGCTTATACAGTACATGTAAACAGGAACGCTGTTTTCTCTCAAGCCACATTCTTGCAATATGCTTCTTTCTGGTGTCCATGTAAACGCACTCAATGACTACAGACCGTCGCTCTTACATCTTTGGTCACAAAGTCATTTGAGAGACAGGTGTTGGCCCACATGAAGGACATCACTGGACCCTTTCTGGATCCCCTTCAATTTGCTTATTGAGCAAACAGGTCTGTGGATGATGCAGTCAACATGGGATTGCATCATATCCTTCAACATCTGGACAGACCAGGGACCTATTCAAGGATCCTTTTAGTGGACATTAGTTCGGCTTTCAACACCATCATCCCAGCAATTCTCCAGACTAGATTAACCCAACTCTCTTTTCCCACCTCTGTCTGTCAGTGGATCACAAGCTTTTCGACAGATAGGTAGCAGTTAGTGAGACTGGGGAAATTCACTTCCAGCAACTGTACAATCAGCACTGGTGTCTCCCAGGGATGTGTGCTATCCCCACTACTCTTCTCCCTGTACACAAATGACTGCACCACCAAGGACCCCTCTGTTAAACTTCTTAAGTTTGCAGATTACACTACTTTCATCTGCCTCTTCCAGGATGATGATGAGGTTGAACAGCTGGCTGTCTTGTGCAGTCAAAACAACCTGGAGCTCAACACACTCAAAACAGTGGAGATGATAGTGGATTTTAGGAGGAACACCCCAACGTTGACCGCGCTCACCATTCTGAACAGCATTGTGGCAGCAGTGGAGTCATTCAGGTTCCTGGGCTCTACCATCTCACAGGACCTGAAGTGGGAGACCCACATTGACCCAGCAGAGATTGTTTTTCCTTTGAGTAAATTTAACTTACCACAGGCGCTGCTGATACAGTTCTACTCAGCAGTCATTGAGTCAGTCCTCTGCACTACAATAACTGTATATGTGTGTGTGTAGGTATATATATATATATATATATATATATATATATATATATATATATATATATATATATATCACCCCTCAATAGTTTAGCTATATCAAGAGTGTTGCATCTGTCTGAAAGGTATTTTAAAATATTTGACTTTTCAGTGGCAGTTAAAGGAAGAATGATGAAGGTAATGAAGAAGCTGCCTAATAATTATTCACTTTCGCCACACCCTCCCTCATTACACAAACCTACCACCTGAAAATGATTGAATCCAATAAGCATTCAAGTTTAAATGGTTTGGAGTTGGAAAATGTGCATGGAAATAATGATAAGATCAGAATACTCACTTGCCTAATAATTGGGCATGCAGTGTATAAAACTAATTTAGGTGTAATATACAATATGTATCAAAACACTGTTTGTTAATAGTTTTGTAATCATGTAATGACTCCCTATAGGTCGTCCAGATCCACTGTAATTTGGAAGCGAATGAGGAAGGCACAAGGAGTCATGTGAGTTAATCTTGTGTGGCTAGTAGTTTTCACCTAAATTAAAGTTGTGAACGTTTTGCATCATTATCTATCCTTTCTGTCTCTGTAGCTCTCTCTCTTCTTAAAGATGGATGACCGGCTTCACCGCCAACTTAGCTGTGATGTTATACGATGTAAGTAAACGTTCACATGCACAAATGTGTTTTTGGCACGTTTATTCTGTCACAGAATGAACACTGAATTTCTGTGCTAAAGATTAAAATTCTAAATAAAATTGTTATTGTGCATGTGTGTGTGTTTTATGAGAATATTTTTCAGTAAACTTGAAATGTATCGATTATAATTAGAATCAATGACTGGACATTTAATAGTTTTTTAAAAACATTTTGATTCGGTTTTGTTATTCGCAATGCTTCATGGTAGTGTAGTGCATTCCCCAATACATGATGTTAAGTGCACTTTTTTCTTTTTCCCAGATATTAATATACTTATTTGCTTAAGTCATCAACAAACCAACCATATAGAGAATATATTTGTGTGTTAATGGCTAAAAAGTACCTTTTTTTCCAGCTGACAGTCCCAAAGATTTGGCTAGTGAGTTGGTTCACCATGCTTTCATCAGTGAGGTTAGTGCAGAATCTCAGCCAACATTGTCGTTTGACAGTTTTGTCCAGAAAAAGCTACCAATAAATATGACACTTTATTATTTTTATTTTTTTGTTGTATGTGTAAATAGGATTGATTATCTTGTTTTTGTGTCATACAGGACGACTGTGATAAGTTGGCATGTTTTCTTGAGGATGCATTATGTAAGCACTGGTCAGGGACATCTAACTCCCCTACTGCCATGGCTGTGATGTACTAAGCCCAGGTGGTCTGAACCGTCCCATTATAGACAAACAGAGTAAGCAGAGTGGATCGATACTAGGAGGAAATGAGACCAAATATGCAATGTTAAAAGTTCTCATCAAACCACATGGTACCTGCACAAACTCCAATGAGCTCAAACTGTTGATATGGAAGGTCAAATAATTGCTGTCATCTCACAATGATGAATAAATCACTTCATTGCCTGCCTTTTAGGTTTGGTTTAGTTTAGTTTTCATAACGGAGTTAAATGGATTTTTATATATACACATCCTTCCAAGTTATCCTGCCTATGGCACAATCCGTCCTCCATCCATTCTCCAAAAGATATTTGGCAGGGTCAAAATCTCACAGAAACAGGCTTTGGGAACCAGAGAAAGGAAGCTTCATGTCCAAGAAATAAATGCTTCCTATTCTTCAGCACAAGTGGAGTCTTTTTTTTTTTTTTTTTCAGTTGTCTGTGTGTTCCAGACTTAAATTATTTATTATTTTAAACTATTAATAAGTCTTGGTATAGAAACATGTTTAAAACTCCAAGCAAGGAAATTTTAACTAAATGTTTAATTCTCATTGCTTCATTACGTTACTCTATATGCTTTTAAAGAGCTGACTGTGAGCAAATGAATGTACGATACTATGACAAAAGTGTTCTTGGCACCTCTTATACTATTTTGACACTCTTTGTTTTAGACCTTAAACTTGATTTCTTGCTCTTATTCAGGAGTAATTCTTACAAAGACTAGTGAAACGAATGCGTTTAGAAGTGCTCCCGTGACTTTGTTGCTTTATAATATCCCAAATGCTTTTCCATGCATAGACAACTGACTTTGCAAATGTTTATAAACAGTGGCAATAACGGTAACCCAGAATTGTGTGAGTTGCATGTCATATCTGGTGTTTGCTCTGTTTTAAGCAGTAAAAATCAGAAGAGCACTTCATCCAGAAGATTTTCTCCCAGAATGAGATGGAATAAATATGTGCCTCTCCAAATTGAATAAGACATTTGCATTTTTTCATTTAGCAGACAATTTAAAAAAAGGAGACCTACAAATGAGGAAAATACAAGCAAAAGCAATTAATCTTAAGAGCATTTTCAATGGCTACCAACAAAACCTCACACACCAGGCGCCCTATTCATCCAACGTCTAAATGTGTAACAGTGTTAATATGGGATTTTCCTTTTACATTATGTGACTATGTGCTGATAATAGATCAGTGGACTGCTCAGAGATGGGCCCAGTTTACTATTTATCTGTTCCTTAGCTTTTAATATTATTTCAGTATAAGTTTGATATGGCACACATCATGCCTCGTACACTACTATTCAATTCTAGAGTAAAATGACCAGTAATCAGACCAGTGATTAGAAGAAATGTGGTTAACTTTAAAAACTCTTCTTTTAAGGGCTGATGTTCTGTCATATTTTCACAGTATGTGTATATTTTGTGGCATATTAATGATTTGCACACTACTGCATATATATTCTATATGATAACTAAATCATGTCAAGGCCAAAGATGTACTGGTGTAATGCTGGCAATTGAGATTTTGCTTTTTAGGTAAAAGAGTGGGTATTGCATTGCAATGACATATTTAAAACGGTATTCATTATGTGAAGGCTTTTGTGTTGCCATGCCATCCAAAGCAAAAAGGGATGTGTTTTAGTACTGTTCTTTCCAATGGCTTTGACTTTTCCAATATCTCTTTAAATAAAATCATGCATGTCAGAAAAAGAATGCTTTTACAGAATGTATCTGTTAAGTTTACTGGCATGATTGTATAGTGGATGTATTACAGCTTCTGAAAACTATTTACATTTGTAATCTCAAATGTTTTAAAAGTCATGGAAAAAATACAGTCATTATCCACTTACTGTTATCATGAGACACAGATGTCTTTGCAATGTAATTAACTTGTATGTTGATTCAAGATAGTGATATGAATGTAGAGTAAATAGCTCTTCAAAATCTACTCTCTCTAATTCCTTGTGCCATGTATCATCTAAATCCAAGCATTAACTGGACTTTTGCTTTGGGCAAATCTTATATATAATTTTTTTTTTTCTTTTTTTCTTTTTTTTACTTTTGTGTTGAAATTGTATACTGTGACATGAAATACTATAACATTAAAACATCTTATTAATACTTGAATATATATATACTGAATTTATTTCATAAGTTTTTTTCTGTATGTCATTATTAAATATTCACAAGAACTTGAGAATATTTACTGGCAGCCAAACCATCCCCACACCTTCTGCCCACAGATTTTCTTTTACTTTTTTAGTATTAGTCATTTGTGATTTAAGGATAAGGATTTTTTGACAAAATTATAATTTTCTTAAAGAAAATAAAAAGTACAGTTAGGACCGTTATGATATTTTTCACTGTGACCTTATTATCAGGACATTTTTAGCAGTAATGAGAATATCATAATCACCATCTTTTCTGCATTGTGGTAATGATAATTGGTAGGTAAAGTGTGTTACTGTCGTGAAAATAATCTCACAAAGTAAAACAAATCTCAATGGCCCTACAAATAGGCTTTATTTTCTATATGCAAACTATAATTTATTCAATTTATATTTTTATTGTCATGTAAAATAGAACCAGGACATTTTCTCGAGAGGTTTTGTGAGAATCGCCCTTACAGAGATTGCACAAAGAAATCATTTCTAGCCTGTAAGATATGTTAGAGCTTATCATAACTACAAAAACATAAATTCAGTATAGAAATGACCATGACTCGTCCAGACCTGGAAACCACACTTGAAATTTGACATTTCCATGTTTTTCATGAACATTTGCTAGACTAGTGTATGTCCAAAATGCAGCTGCAAGAGTCCTCGTGTTCACATCACCTCTATACTGCATGATCTCCACTGGCTACCTGTTGCATCCCGTTTTCAATTTAAGATACTTCTCCTAACATTTAAGGCTTTAAACGGTCTTGCTCCAGTTTATTTGTCTGATCTACTTCACCTTTATTTGCCTCTTAGGTCTTCTGAACTTGGCCATTTGTCTGTGCCTAGATATATCTTGATTGTCTGCTGTAGGTGGAAGGTAATTTTGTGTTGTTGCTCCTAAACTATGGAACACATTAGCCCTTACTCTTCATAATATTTCCTCTCTTTCCACTTTCAAGACCCAGCTGAAAACATATATGCAGTACACTTTAAGTAATTATTTGTTTTTTTTATGTGTATCTTGTATCGTTTATCATGTTATTTAATGTATTTCTAAAATGTACTTATTGTAAAGTGACCTTGAGCTTTGGGAAAGGTACTATATAATAAAACTACTTATTCTACCATGGGAAACCCTGTTTTTTAAACTATTTTACTGCAATAGAGACCCTATTGATTGGCGCCACATATTAGCGTACATGAAACCGAGAAGTTACACTTTAACCCATAAACGCATACCTCGGTTTCTGACCTGGGACCTCATTCCACCCCCTGCACCTCTTCCATTTTTGGGAGATGTGCCCACACATTTTTAGTATTCCTCAATCTTTGCCTTATAGTGTATAAAACAAATAGCCAAAATTGCAACAAAAAAACTCAATAATAGATGTATAATGGCTGAAGTACCAAAAGTGTATAGGATCATTAGAGACCCTAAGTATGTAATAGTGTCTGTTGTTTTTCTTTGGGGGGCAGGGAGACATCCCTGGCCACAGCCCCACCACCAGGAGATGGTCCGGGATTAATTGGGTGAAACATGCTGAAGGCACTGGTGGAGGTGTGGCAATAATGCCCAGCAGGTTATTACAGCAATCTGTGTGACTAATACAGGATACCCATTTCTTTGTTTATTACAAGAGAAATTGGTAATATATTCATAAAAATAAATAGTATATCACGTTGATTTTCTGTGACAGTGGTGAATTATCAGTATCCCGTATTTGTGTACACATACATATTATACATATTATTTGTGTTACTCAAGGTGGCGCTGATGTTTCAGTTATTGACTTGATCATTCGATATTGCTATTTGATGAAGAAACAATGGAAGTAAACTATAGCATGTACAACACGTGAACAGAATGATATGACTATTGTCATTTAGGTGTACTACTGAAATCAGGTAAGTTGTGCATCTGTTTAGACTCAATAAATGCCTGATAACATACTTATGTGTAGTTTATGTAGATTCAGTAGATTAGATTATGTGTAGTTCAATGTGTTTTTGACGACCAGTTGCGTCTCATGAAATTTCAGTGTGAAAGTAATGAATCCTGATCTAGATTTGTCTTGATTTGTTTCATTATATCTTTGAAATGTGAAAAATAAAACACAGTATTTTCTCATAGTCTTGAAAATATTTCAATCTGGCCATTTTGTAGATCCATTTGTGATATATTAACTGTACTAAAGCATACAATTATCATAATATGTTATCAGAGATTTAGGAAACATGCTAAGTTGAAATATTGGCTTTTCCTAAATTTTAGGAAAAGCCAATATTTCAACTTAGCATGTTTCCTAAAACAATGCTACAGACTGTATATTCTACTTTGAAATGTCCGTTTCATGCCAGAATTTCTGTTTGTGTTTTGGCCTGTGTGATGGCCACTGACCATTTCCCAATAGTATTTCGACACCTGGGTTGCCAGAATTTACACAAATTAGAGGGAAAACAGCGCGCTGCAAGCCATGGAGGCCAGCAATACATCTAGCTAACATTGACAGAATTGTAAAAAAAAAAATCCACATGAGCTGGTTTATAATTTGCAAACAACAAAAACATGGCAAACGTATATTTTAGCTGACCAACTTAAAGTCAGTTTGCTCGTTCCTGTTGCGTGTCTTCAACCTGGCAACCCGCGTGAGCTTCGAGTCTTTGGAGGAGGGGGCGGGGGAGACAACTCACTCCAATATTTTGAATAGGGACTGCAGTACCCATTTTAAACGCTTGATGTCAATGTTACATATTGCCTTTAAGCCCCGAATATGTAAGAGTGTTTAATGACATTCCCATGCATTAAAGGGTTAATGTGTTTTTTTTTAATTCTTTCTCGGATTGTCACCATTACAAGTTTAGTTATTTTATAAAAGTGATTGTTATGTCAAAGGCATTATTTTTATTCAAGATTTATTAGATGCAGAAGGGAACTTTTTATCTTATAATGAATTTATTAATAAATACAGTTTTAGAACTACAATTAAAAGTTATCATAAAGTATGTAAAGCTATACCCACAGGTTTGTTAAGAATAATTCAAAGTAGTTTATCTGATCCTGTATCTAGGCCTGTTTTTTCTCTGCCTTCCTTGAAAATTTGTAATTTGGAACTAGTTGATAATAAGTGTAGTAACAAACTTATATATATATAGTGTTTAAACATATTATCACTGGCGATTTTCAGTGTTATTTTCTAGGAGATGTTGAAGTTTCAGTAAGAGATAAAGATCCTTGTGTTTTCTGTTCTTTCTTCCCTGAAACACTTAATCACCTTTTTTTTTCAATGTGAATTTACTTCACAATTTTGGCTTGACATATATAACTGGTTATCAGTAAAAATTGAGACAATTCCTCCTATTGTTCTACAAGATATCGTTTTTTTATAAAAACAGTTTGAATCCCCAAATTTCTGACATGGTTAATATGGTATTGTTTCTGGGTAAATATCATATTCATACATGTAAATGGAAAAAAAGCATGCCCCCCTTTAATTTATTTTTCTGTGATTTTGTGAAATCATTCCAGAGCTTCAAATATTTAAAAAAAGAAAATAGAAAGATCTTTATATTTTGCTATGTCAAAGTATTTGTTGTTTTAGTACATCATTGGTTTGTGTTTTTATGTATGTATGTGTATGTGCATATATATGTATATGTCTGTATGTATGTATGTATGTGTGTGATATATATATATATATATATATATATATATATATATATATATATATATATATATATATATATATATATATATATATACATCTTAATAAATCTTACGTCTTACGTTGTTGAATGCTCCCTTTTTTGTTTTGTGATGTATAATTGCAATAATAAAAAGTTTAGTTATTCAATGAGGGTCTTACGGCCAGAGGCCGGTCTGCGACACTGCATCTTCTCGCGAGATTTCATAGTTATCCTCGCCTCGGCCGTGTGGACGTTATCGCTGTAAGGTGTGCTCAATGGCGGTGGCTGTTTCGGCGGTGAATGTAATTCATTTTTATTTATCTTTTTTTAACATAAACCCATTTACATATTTCAGGTGTTCATTTCGGACATAAATATCATTTGAAACCGAATGCAATATATATGAACAGTGATTTGGCTAACTAGCCTAGCTCACCGTGAGCGAGATTTTCCCCAAGGCCTGCTGCAGCTGCGTGTCTTTTTTGTTAAAACCCCAGTGATTTACAAGGAGATTCGGTTGCTTGTGTCTTTTCTAACGGCTATGATTTGAACGAGCCGTTATATCAGTTTATTGTTCTATCAGTATCTTAAACATTTGCGTTTACTCGCTTTCTGCATTTGTTTCGGGAGCTAACGTGTTAACCCATTCATAACGTCCTCCATGAGTCAACTGCACCTCTGCTGCATGGCACAAGAGAAACTACCTAAATGTTAAAGTATAATGTGTTTTAAGCCACTAAACAAGGCACATTCCGGTGCAGTTACTCGTCGCTTTTGAAAAAGTGCATCCGCGGCGCATATCTAATATAATTTTGTGTTTTACGTTTCACAATAAGGAGTTATGATCTGCGAGAACGAATGGAAAAGGGGATACATAGTTGTGTAAGCCCCGTCTCCAAAGAATGCTGCTTTTTGTAACATTGGAGCCAGCGAATTTGCTGAAATAATGTGTGCTAGCCAAACTGTTATTCTAAATGGAATTAGGTGAAATAAATCAGAGCAGCCCTCCTAAATGGTTGAATTGGAGCCCAGTCTGTGTTTCGTGGTCAGTACCAATGTTTTGCAGACATCTCAAAGACTTGTTATGTGAATTTAGGCAACAACAAAAAAATCATAATAAAGGTGCAAGTTCCCCCCTGTTAATTTGGAAATGACGGAATGTAAATGAGTTTACTGAAACCTCTCTCTTTTCTTATAGACTGTGTTTTGAACAGTAAAAGCTCCCCATATATAATCTCACAAGTAACCTCACAACAAGACACCCCAGTGGAGAGCAGGCGCTAGGTAAGGGCCCTTTCCACTGCTCATCCGGAACCCACACTTCCCTTTGTTATGAAAGGGGTTTGCAAAGGACTTTCATGGTGTCACTTTCCCTTAAATTATTAAGTGGAGTATTTCACATAGCCTAATAAAAAAAAAAAAATACAATGGTCTCTGAAAGCAATAGTGGTTTAAAGCTTGGAACAGCTGTAAACTAAAACTGACGGCGAACAAATTCCAAGTAGATTTTAGAAAGTATCAAAGCAATTCACTTTAAGGGCACCTTGGATGGTAAAGATGGACTTTTTTATTGGCATATACATTATTTACAATACATTTTCACTATCTTGTCAATCTTTATTTTTCATCCAGGCCCTTGCCTTCTTACTTTTTGGAGGAGATTAAGCAATGTGCATGTTTTTTTGCAGTAATGTCCATGGAAATAATTTTATTGTCAGTCCATTAAAGGGATAGTTAACCCAAAAATGACAATTCTCTAATTTACTCACACTCATGCCATCCCAGATGTGTATGACTTTATTTATTCTGCAGAATGCAAAGATTTTTATAAGAATATCTAAGCTCTGTAGGTCATTATGATGCAAGTGAATGGTGGTCAGGCCTTCAAAGCTCCAACTATGAAATAAAGTCAGCATAAAAATAATCCATAAGACTCCAGTGGTTTAATTAATGTCTTCTAAAGCGAGCCAGTTGATTTTGGTTGAGAACAGACCAAAATGTAGCTCCTTGTTTACTGTACATCTTGACAGCTCTCCTCGGCGATCATGATTTTAAGCTCAGTTACACTTCTTATAGCACCATCTAGTGCTCAACTCATGTGTCAACACAAGGAAGTGTAATCAAGCTTGAAAAATCATGATTGTGCCTAGAGACTGCAATGATGAGATGTACACTAAAAAAGGAGTTATATTTTGGTTTGTTCGCACCCAAAAACAACTGGATTTCTTCAGAGGACATTGATTAAACCACTGGAGTGGTATGGATTACTTTTATACTGACTTTATCTCCTTTTTTGGAGCTTCAAAGGCCTGATCACCATTCACTTGCATTGTTATGGACATACAAATCTGAGATATTCTTCTAAAAATCTTTGTGTTCTGCAGAAGAAAGAAACTCACACATTTGGGATGATGACAGTTTTCATTTTGGGCTGAACTATCCTTTAACAGTCATTGCCACAGAACAGTAAATATAAAGTATAAAACCTTTGGGCATGTCACCCAGGGCTTCATGTTTCAAGCGTTAGAGGATAGTCTTTTTCCCTGGATTTGGATGTCAGTGATCTTAAATTGTTTTCTCCCTGTCCAGTTCTCTTGTTCTAAGTAGGTTTGTGTTTTTTCTTTTTCTTTTTTGTCGTTTCTCTCTATGTGTCGTCTGTGCTGTAGAACATATCTATTGACTGTACTGTATTTCCAAAGCCAATGGCAGGAGTTCATTTAAACAAAGGTACTTACGTTTTCTCTTGTGTAGTATTGAATAAGAGGTCTCACATACTTAAGCAAATGCACTCTAAGGACATACAGTATGGTCCCCCACTGACCGACAAGATCAAGTGATTGTTTCCACTGAGAGAAGTTGCCATGTGCTATGAACGTACGGTTTCCCTTACCATATTGTGAGAAACATGTAAATAATTGAGAATATACAGAAGGCTTGATTCATTATCAACTGCACATAATTATGGCCTTTCAGTTTAAAATTTCTTGAAAGCAAGAACAATACAAGACTGAAGGCGTCCAAATTGTGCTGAAATGAAAGCAGTTTTTAGAGCAAGGTCAAACTTACATAGATCTCCTTTGTAATGGCACAACATTTGAAAATGAAAATTCCAGATCTTGCAATCACTTGCCTTAAAATTTTTGTCAAATCACATTGTATATTAAATGCATAGTTTATACATCAAAAGATAAATGTTCAGGTATAATATATCACAAATATAATTTGAGTTTGATCTCAAACAGGACGTGATCTTAATGTTGTCCAGTGTGTATTGCAGTCCAGGGTGTGCATTAAGTAAATGTGAAGTTTCACTGCAGCTTACAAACATCTAGTCTTACAGATTCCTGTGCTTTGTGCAGGGAGGTGAGGCTCTGATGATGGAGAATGGACAGAGCACAGCCTCGAAGCTCGGCTTGCCGCCCCTCACACCCGAACAGCAGGAGGCACTGCAGAAGGTGAGACTTTCCTCAGATACACTGCCTGGCCCAATAAAAACCCTGTAATATTTTGTTGGACTGCATTTCGCTTTGATTACTGTGCACATTCCTTGTGGCATTGTTTTGACAACCTTATTCAATGTCACAAAATTTATTTCTGTCTAGAGTTGCATTCATTTTTGGCTGAGATCTTATATTGATGATTGGAGAGCACATCCCAAAGACTTTCAATGGGGTTAAGGTCAGGACTCTGTGGTGGCCAATTCATGTGTGAAAAGGATTCCTCCTGCTCTCTGAACAACTCGTTGAAAATTTGAGCCTGTTGAATCTTGGCATTGTTGACCTGGAATATGCCCGTGCAGTCAGGGAAGAAAAAAAATCCATTGACGGGATAACCTGGTCATTCAGTACATTCAGGTAGTCAGCTGACTTAATTTTATTGCCGCATAACGTTGTTGAGCCTAAACCTGACCAATTGAAGCAACTCCAGATCATAAGACTGCCTCCAGAGGCTTGTGCAGTCTTCAATATGCATGAAGGGTGCATCGCTTCATGTGCTTCATGTTCATCGCTTCATGTGCTTCACTTTGGAGTAGGGTAAATCTGGACTCATCAGACCACATTACCCTTTTCCATTGCTGCACAGTCCAATCTTTGTTCCCTAACAAACTGAAGTTGATTTTTCCTATCAGCCATACTAACAAGTGGCTTTCTTGTGGCCACGCACGCAGCTGTTTAGTCCCAATCATGTAAGTTCTCATTGCATTGTTCGTGTGGAAATGCTCTTTCACGATTAAACAGCCGTGAGCTCTACTGTCAGTTTTTTACAAGCGTTTTAATGATCTCCAATCGCGAGTATTCAATATTTTTTCTGACCACATTTCTTCCACGAGTCTGACGGTTCACCACGATCCTTCCAGGATTTAATAATTTGTTGGATAGTTCTTAACCCAGTTCCAGTGATTTTTGCAATCTCCTTTGCTGTTGCTTGATGCAGGCCAATGATTTGCCCCTTCTGAAACACAGTGACATTTTCTACAACCACGATATACTTCTGACATGGTTGTTTAAGAAATGAAAAGCTACGCAGTGTTCAGTTAGGTCTTAAAGGCCCATAATCTTGAGTATAACCGTATTGTTATACCTACACATTTAGCTTGAAGCAACACATCCCAAGTTTTCCATTTTTGGAACCTTTGGTGTTCTCTTTCACGTCCTCCAGCTTTATAAGCATGTGTTTGCTCAATGCACATGTATGTAAGCAGTGGACAAGAGTAAAGCCAGCGCTATGCCTTCGGTACTAGTGGCATTTGATTATCTGCTAGTACTATTCTCAATTGCTGGTACACTGATTTTTAAACAGGGATGCAAACTGCTCACCTTTCAGCTAAAGTCACCTTTTCTGAACCTAATTTTCTCATTGTTTAGTAAATCGTTCTACATATTCCTTGTTCATTTGAAAGCGTTACTATAAGCTTACACACTTATAAAAGTCTTTAAATAAGACTTATGATTTTATGAATCAGAATTTATGTTTACACATGCGATTAAAGTAAGTTTTCTTAATCGCTATTAACGCATTTACCGTTAATACAGCTTAAACACTGGTGTGATGGGCGGAACCTTTGTATTGTGTCCACCCAGAGTGAGACTGATGGACACTTCACAAACAGACTGTGCCAGAGCCCTTCTACCAAGATGAGCCTTCAAGCTTAGCATAAAATAGCATAATGCAGCGGTCCCATTGACAATATGTCACAACACGTTAGTTGACTTGTTACACTCTCTCCAATGATAGTGCCGCCGCGGTCTCAGTAAATAAATTAATCTCTGACAGTGCTTTCCTCTCAGTGTTAAAATGATTGAGAAAGAACCTCTTAACACGATTTGATGTACAACAGAAGCACAGATGGTAGTTGTGATGGGCTGAAAAATTTGATTTCTATGTAAGTCACGTTTTAATTACCACAGAAGCACATCAAATCTTAACTATCACCAAAACGCAGAATGGGACATTTTTGTTTGCAAGTGCTTTTCATAGTGAGTTCAAACCGATGCTGGTGTTGCCGCTTTGACACAAATCATGAACCCAACTTCACGGTGGCTGTAACAAAACAGGGATTTACCTTTTCTTTAGTGTGAAATATAGCTGTTTGTGTATACAGGCGTATGCAGCACCCCTGACTATTTCCATTTATAAATAATTGGGTGTTTGGATCAGCAATTTCATTTTGATCTATCAAATATCTGAAGGACACAGTAATGTTTTGGTAGTGAAATGAGGTTTATTGGATGAACAGAAAATGTGCAATATGCATCAAAACGAAATTAGACAGGTGCATACATTTGGGCACATCAATATTTAGTTGAGCCTCCTTTAGCAGAAATAACAGCCTCTAGATGCTTCCTATAGCCTGTAATGAGTGTCTGGATTCTGGATGAAGGTATTTTGGACCATTCCTCCTTGCAAAACATCTCCAGTTCGGTTTGATGGTTGCTTAGCATGGACAGCACGCTTTAAATCACCCCACTGATTTTCAATGATATTCAGGTCTGGGGAATGGGATGGCCATTCCAGAACATTGTACTTGTTCCTCTGCATAAATGCCAGAGTAGATTTTGAGCAGTGTTTTGGGTCGTTGTCTTGTTAAAATATCCAGCCCCGGCGTAACTTCAACTTTGTGACTGATTCCTCTATATTATTCTCAAGTATCTGCTGATATTGAGGTGGAATCCATGCAACCCTCAACTTTAACAAGATTCCCAGTACCGGCACTGGCCACACAGCCCCACAGCATGATGGAACCTCCTCCAAATTTTACTGTGGGTAGCATGTGTTTGTCTTGGAACGCTGTGTTCTTTTGCCGCCATGCATAAGGCCCCTTGTTATGACCAAATAACTCCATCTTTGTTTCATCAGTCCACAGCACCTTCTTCCAAAATGAAGCTGGCTTGTCCAAATGTGCGTTTGCATACCTCAAGCAACTCTGTTTGTGGCGTGTGTGCAGAAAAGGCTTCTTCCGCATCACTCTCCCGTACAGCTTCTTCTTGTGCAAAGTGCGCTGAATTGTTGAAGGATGCACAGTGACACCATCTGCAGCAAGATGATGTTGTAGGTCTTTGGAGGTGGTCTGTGGGCTATTTTTGACCGTTCTCCCCATCCTTCGCCTTTGCCTCTCCGATATTTTATTTGCCCTGCCACTTCTGGCCTTAACAAGAACTGTGCCGGTGGTCTTCCATTTCCTCACTATGTTCCTCACAGTGGACACTGACAGCTTAAATCTCTGCAATAGGTTTTGTAGCCTTCCCCTAAACCATAATGTTGAACAGTCTTTGTTTTCAGGTCATTTGAGAGTTGTTTTGAGGCCCCCATGTTGCCACACTTCAGAGGAGAGTGAAAGCAACTTGCAATTGGCCACCTTAAATACCTTTTCTCATGATTGGATGCACCTGTCTATGAAGTTCAAGGCTTAATGAGCTCACCAAACAAATTGTGTGTTCCAATTAATCAGTGCTAGGTAGTTACAGGTATTCAAATCAACAAAATGACACTGGTGCCCAAATTTATGCACCTGTCTAATTTCATTTTGATGCATATTGCACATTTTCTGTTAATCCAATGAACCTCATTTCACAACCGAAATATTACTGTGTCCTTCAGTTATTTGATAGATCAAAATGAAATTGCTGATCCAAACACCCAATTATTTATAAATGAAAATCATGGAAATTGTCAGGGGTGCCTAAACCTTTGCATACACCTGTATTAAAAGTTACAAAGCACAAAGTCTATGCTAAAGGGAGTTATTCTCTCCCACTTAAAACACTGCTCCTGAAATGCCTGGTTTGCTGTCCAGCCATTATTTCCATGACATAGCTACGTCACTATGTAACACATTTCATAATGCCTGCCTCAGGAATGCGCTGTTCAGGAAGCCTCATGAGCTGAAACTCTGTTATGGTAAGGGGCGTCACATATCCGACACACGCTCTAAGTGGTTGGCCAATCAGAGCAGACTGGGATTTTCGGAAAGGGGGGTTTTAAAGAGACAGGAGCTACCACAGAGCGTTTCAGACAGAGTGTGAAAAGAGGTGCTGCAGCAATGTACATTATCATAAAAATAATGTGTGTTTTGAACAATAAAGCATGCAATTATTCTAGTAGACCCCCAAGATAAAATTAGGATCATGTAAATGAGCATAATTTGGGCTCTTTAAGAAATGCAATGCACATTGCAATTTTTATGCAACCTATGTGGGGGCTTATTCTTACAGTCAAACTCTGATCAGCCACAACATTAAAACCACCTGGCAAATATCGTGCAGGTCTCCCTCGTGCCGCCAAAACGGCATCAACCCGCATCTCAGAATAGTATTCTGATGATATTCTTCTCACCACAGTTGTACAGAGTGGTTATCTGAGTTACTGTAGACTTTGTCAGTTCAAACGAGTCTGGCCACTCTCTGTTGACCTCTCTCATCAACAAGGTTTTCTGTCCACAGAACTGCCACTCACTAGATGTTTTTTTTATTTTTATTTATTTTTATTTTTTTTTTGGCACCATTCAGATTAAATTCTAGAGACTGTTGTCCATGAAAATCCCAGGAGATCAGCAGTAATGGAATGAACCACCAGAAATACTTAAACAAGCCCATCTGGCACCAACTTTTGTGTTGAGAAATATATAATCAGAATGCTATTCTGTGACGTGGGTTGGCTCTGTTTTGGCAGCACGAGGGGACCTGCACAATAATTAGTCATGTGATCTGTGTATAGTGTCACATTTAAGCACTTAAAATCTGCGATTTAAAATGAAATCACTTTATTGTCACACGACCATATGCACAAGTGCAACAGTGGGTGAAAATCTTGAGTGCAGTTCCGAGCAACATAGCAGTCATGACAGTGATGAGACATAAACCAATTTACAATAAACAACATATTTACACAACAAAATTTACATATCAAATGTACACAATTACACAACGCAATAATAATATACAATGTACAGTAAACAATACGCACAATGTAGAATACACGTACAATAAAAAAAGTATATAAAGTGTCCGAAGGTGTGGCAGTTCGCACCACCCTTTGCAGGGCTTTGCGGTTGTGGGCGGTGCTATTGCCGTACCAGGCAGTGATGCAGCCAGTCAGGATGCTCTCTACAGTGCTGATGTAGAACCGAATGAGGACGTGGTGGGTCATTCCAAACTTCCTCAGCTGTCTCAGGGAGAAGAGGCACTGGTGAGCCTTCACAACGGCCTCCGTGTTGACGGACCATGTGAGTTCCTCCAGTAATGTGGACACCGAAGAACTTGAAGCTGCTGACTCTCTCCACCGGTGCTCCATTTATGGTGATGGGGCTGTGTTCTCTGTCTTTCCTCTTGAAGTCCACTACAAGCTCCTTGGTTTTACTGATGTTGAGGGAGATGTTGTGCTCCTGACACCAGATTAACGACAAAAAAAATATGCAACTAATCGTGATTTAAAAAATTATAATAATAATCGACTGACAGCACTACTTTAAATACAACAAAAAGCTTTAAATACAACAATCAAATTCATTGAAAATATTAATCTGGAACACCTATGACTCTTAAAGTTTTTTTTTTTTTTTACCTCACGAGACTGTTTAAAGTTGAAAGTCATTCTCATTGAGGATTATGTATGCACTTTTGTAAATTTTATATCTGCACAGTGTAATGGACATAAGCGCAGACTGTGACAGTGTTTCTGCATTAGAAGCGTACAGCTAGTAAACGTTTTGATGTTTTCAATATCTCTGCAAAATCTAAATTACTTCCTCATTCCAAAACTCAGAAATGTGGAAAAAGCTCTATTGATATTCATATTTTCAAATAATGACCTCTCCCATTAAGAGTTGAAAATGTTAGGTGACTTAACTGAAGAATTTATTTTTTTCTTAGAAGAGCCCAAGCTATTCATGGTCTTTGAATAATTTCTGTACCCACACCTGCTGAGATGGTTATGTAACTTTAGTGGGCTTAATTGTATTATCTCCTCTGGATTGTAGGCAAAGAAGTATGCAATGGAACAAAGCATCAAGAGCGTTCTGGTCAAACAAACCCTTGCTAACCAGCAGCAACAGCTCAGTAACCTTCAGGTAAAACTTCCCAAGATAGTGGGAAATTTATTTAGTATTGTAACACTAATCATTTTGAAAGATGCCACTCAGTGTAATAATCACAATGTGATGTGATAACAGAAACTAGCTGTGCAAAGCAGCTACATAACAGTGATGATCTTACCAGGATGATTTGTTTTTCCTGACAGCTCCCTAATTCCCTTCAGATGGCTTCATTAACAATGGGATTTGGAGATCCCCTCTCACCACTACAGTCTGTAAGTAAACCACTGTGTCAAAAAGGTTTTTCATTTACTTTCATTTCTAGACCATTTGTAAATAACTGTTAGTAAAAAATGGCTACTCCCCTCCTTTTCTTGGCATACATGTTGTTGTTCAGTACTCATGTGTGTAATGTATGGAGGTAAAGAAATCCAGTGCTATGTCTTCGGTCCCAGCATGTTCATTGTCTGCTGGTTCTATCCTCAATCATTGGAACAAGTATATGTATTACAAAAATCGATACTGAAAAATGTCAGTGTATGGGCCCCATCTGATCAATTGAATTGTCTGTCACAGGTTGCAGCACAGAGGCAGAGGGCACTAGCCATAATGTGCAGAGTTTATGTTGGGTCCATCTACTATGAGCTAGGAGAGGACACCATCAGACAAGCCTTTGCTCCCTTCGGTCCCATAAAGAGTATTGACATGTCCTGGGACTCTGTTACATTGAAACACAAGGTCAGAATTAATTCAAAACTGTCAAATGTTTGTAAATGAACAATGTATTTTTTGTCTATTTATCTTAACTGGTGAGTTGCTTCTTTTTTTTTCTTTTTGCAGGGTTTTGCATTTGTAGAGTATGAAGTACCAGAAGCCGCACAGCTCGCTTTAGAACAGATGAACTCTGTCATGCTGGGTGGTAGAAATATTAAAGTAAGTGATTTGTTTGAATGAAGAAGAAAAAAAACAGGTTTACTTCCAAGTTTTTGAGGATTAGATTTTTCTAAATCATTCAATTACTGTTTATTCAACATTAAATGTATGGTTTTTTTTGGTGTTTTAACTCTTGCTTATAGGTAGGGCGACCCAGCAACATCGGGCAGGCTCAACCAATCATAGACCAGCTAGCCGAAGAAGCACGCGCCTTCAACCGAATATACGTGGCATCCGTGCATCCTGATTTGTCAGATGATGACATTAAGAGTGTGTTTGAGGCCTTCGGAAGAATCAAGTCCTGCATGCTTGCGCGAGAGCCCACCACAGGAAAGCACAAAGGCTATGGCTTCATAGGTGAGCTGGCAGCAACTTTACCCATTCGGTTGAATATAAATGTATCTGACTGAGAGCAGTCAGTCATGGCAGAATGCTGTTCTCTACATGTCTCACCAGGGGATAGAGAAGGGTGGGGGCAGGTTCCTCACATGCTTTCATAGTAAGTTTTTGTTTCTGTTGTCGTTGTTTTCTTAGGCTCTGTTACGGACATTTGTGCCATAAGTACCCACTGGTAATTACAAAGTAACTGTCTCAGAGCTCTGGTAGATTTATGCTGAGTCTTCTTGGAGGCTGTTGAGTCTTAGTCCTTTTGTTTCCCCTGTAGAATATGATAAGGCCCAGTCTTCGCAGGATGCCGTGTCCTCCATGAACCTCTTCGACTTAGGTGGGCAGTACCTGCGAGTGGGCAAAGCTGTCACGCCTCCCATGCCCCTACTGACACCAACAACACCGGGCGGCCTGCCCCCTGCTGCCGCCGTAGCGGCAGCAGCTGCCACAGCCAAAATCACAGCCCAGGTGAGCATTTTCACAATTCTATCATCTATTGTTAGTCAGGGAATGTGTGTGTGTGAGTGAGCAGCTGCTTCCTTTTGGCATTTATATCCTTCCTTTTTAAAGTAAGACAGCATTTTATTTGCTCAGCAAGGCTAGAGCAGGCACTTGGTGCTGTATGTGAGGGCTTGATTTGATTCAGCTTAGGCATTGACTGGCATGAAGACTCAGTTATGTTACAGCATTACTTATTTGAGACCGAGCTTTTACATGCAGAAAGATAACATAGCATGTAAACTCCAAAAACAGATGGCATGGAATCTGTCCCAGCCGGAGAATCGGACAGAAGACTTCCTCAACTGTCTGGTAAATCCTTCAGGAAATTCTGTTCAAAGCACGCTGGTGCCTTTTTGTTTTGTGTAGTATATAAGTGTGGGGAATAGGCCTGTCGCGATTATTAAATAATCGTCTGATTGTGGTTATTTGAGAACAGTGTTTTATTGTGCACTGCAAATTCCAATCACATTTTACTGTCCAAATAAGGGAAATTTAAGCAAAATATATAAATGCCATGAATGGCGCATTTGTGTGACTCATTCAATTGAACTTTGGCCGTTTCACTGAGAGTAGCTCTTATTAAACTCTTCTGATGCACGCGTATCTGCGGAGATTCGCACTAAACATCCGCAAACGATTGTTTGTCTATGTACCCAATGTACACTTTGGTTGTGTCACATCTCACTAGTTTTCAGCAGCTGTAGTCATAAATGCTGTGTCTCAGGATCCCTGCATTCTGTTGTGCCTAGTCCAGCTGTAATTCAGCACAAGAGTGCATTGTCTGTGAAAGGCTGGGTTGCCAGCTCCTTTCTTTAACAGCTAGAGCGCTGACTGCCCTCTACTGCTGCAGATATGCTAAAACATCAAGGTGGTACATCAAGGCTGAACTGCTATGATGTTAGGAACTTTCCTTATTGTTACATTTACGTAATGGTTAGGAACATGACTAATTTTGTAAATATTTGTTAGTGTTATTTTTCATAAAATTATTCAAAAAATAACTGTAAATGTAAAATGGACAAAGGCTAACATTGACTAAAGAGGCATATTTTAAATATTTGGAAATATTTTGATATTTAAAATATTAGTTTTCATGTCATATGTAGGCCTGTTGCAATTTATTTATTTATTTTTGATTATTAAATAATCATCTGATCGCGGTTATTTGATTGCGCACTTCAAATTCCAATCACATTTTAATGTCCATATAAGTGAGTTTTAAGCGACTATATAAATGCCGTTAACCAAGTGTTTGTGCATCTCATTCTGTTGAACTCGTTTCACCTACCTGTACAGTGGACCCAGAGCTGTTCATGAATTGCATGTGAAGATTAACTGCTCTCAAGCACTCTGTTTCCTGTGCCAAACTCCAGCATAAGTATAGACGATGTATAAACTTATCTTAAACATTAATAGTGGACGTAAAGCACTCCGGTTTGACTTTTAATTTAACGATCTTGTAATGGCAAATGTTCCTGAATCCTGGCCATTGCGGGACCATTAATTCATACACCCAGTGTTAATGACACCCAGAGCCCACTTACTCAATTTCTGTGAAGATAATAAAAAGAAACACAAATTCAGTGGTCTTCCTTCGTGAGAAATATTGTCTCGTGGGTTAAATTGGAGGGACTTAAATTAATGTGAAAGGATTTAGGACAGAAAATTTAACGAAAAGATATATATTTTTTGTATTTATATATTTTTATCCTTAAACGTTACCATCAAGTTTTAAAGCTTTAAAAGGGAATCTTATATCCCCATTTTATTTGATTTATATATTTAATGTTAAATATAAAAAAAATGACACTTTATGGTGTATGAAACACACATTCACCTTAAGAAATTTGACAATTTGTTGAACAATTAATTGTGAAAGCCTTAAAATTGACAATTGTCATAATCGCAAATATTTATTTGACAATTAATCAGCCAAATTTCATAATCGTGACAGCCCTAGTGGGTAGAGACTTGTCTTCAGGACATCTCATTAACAGTGATGCACATTGTTTTCTAGTGTGCTTGATAGAGAATATTTATTAGACAGGCCCATTGTACTTGATAGTTGATTGCAGTTCCAGCTCCAGGTGACTTTAACTAGCACCTCTTCCAATATTTTTGAGCCACATTATGCCTTTTATATGAAATCTGGTTTCTTGACCAAATAAGTAAAATTAATTGGACATTAAGTGGACATTCTGGATGTGAGCTTAACCCATAAGATTATTCATGTTATTATTAATTTCAATGGGTGTGACTTTAATATTTTTATTCTGAGATGGCCATTTTTGTTTTAAATTGTGGATTACCTCACACTTGGTGAACTTTTATGTATGTTACATCATAGATTAAAGTTGTTGTATCATATAATTATAAGAATATGTTTTAAGTCTGTATGGTCAGTGATGTAATTGTTCTGTGTTGTCTCATGCTTGTTACTCTAAACTTTAAATATATATTGTGTAAGCAGTTAAATGCATTGGTTTATTAATGTTATTTAGCAGTCTCTAAAGAATTGTAATTGTTAATTCAGTTAATTACAAAAAAAAATGTAATGATCAATTTAGCTTTTGTCACATGTTCTTGACCTTTTATTTTCTGGTCTTGGGCCTGGTTGCATGAAAACGCAGCATGAGAGGTAAACACAGCCACTTTATAAGGGTAGACAGCTCTCCAATTTTCCCTAGTAAGTTTTCAGTTTATTTATATGGTGCATTTCGTACTACATAGGTTTTAAGCAGATTTACAGAAAATAATGCCTTAATGCCCCTAGTGAGCAACCCAAAAGAGATTGTGGCAAGTTAAAAAACATCTGTAAAATGTTTGGGTAGAAGAGGGAGAAAGATATTGGTAGAAACCAGTCTCAGCTGGGGGATCCCATCCTTCTCTGGAAAGGCACACATTACAAATAAATGTACATATGCCAAGTATTGTCTAAACCTAATGTTCAATGCTGGTTATATGGTTATTGAATGAATTATTACATTTGATGTGTTTGAAAGATAGTGATTACATTTGAGAGAGAGATAGATTGGTGAAGATGAAGGATTTTGTAGTCTTAAAATTTCAGCTGTTAGCTTTTTGGCTGATTAATTCCCAAAAAGTAAGATCCTGAAGTGCTTGAATGGTTTAAAAGGATAGTTTACCCCACATTGAAAATTATGTCATCATTTGCTCATGCTGTTATAAACCTATATGACAACTTCTGTGGAACTCACAAGATGACGTTGGGCAGAATGTCACCATTCACTTTCAATGTATAGAAAAAGGATGGCTAACAAAAGAGAAAGCCAAATGGGTTTGGAATGACATAAAACTCTTGAGAGCTGCCCACTAGGTTTTAGTTAAGTCCAAGGAACAAAAACATTAAGATAATTAGTGTTTACTTAAGCTTTAGGGACAGCTGTGTATGCAGCACATTGCCTTGAAAAAGTACTCAACTCAGTGCAGTTTTAAAAATTATTTGTTTTGTGTGTCAGATTCCAAATTAGAATATATTAAAGTATGGCTTTTTTCCCTGCTGATACACTGTATTCTAAATCATGACACATGTCCAAATCAAATCAAGGGAAATAATTGTGGAAAAGCACAAATCTGGGGAAGGATGCGAGGCCATTTCAAAGGCAATGAACATAACTCGGAGCTCAGTGCAGTCCATTATACAGAAGTGTAAGAAATATGGAACTACATCCCCACCCACCAAGAATGTCACTTGACAGAGAGGCTACTGCAAAACCAACCATCACTCTGACTGAGCTACAGAAGTCTGTGACTGAAATAAATGTCTATGGCTCAATAAATTAAAAACTATTGCGCAAAAATGGTCTGTACAGAAGAGTGGCTAGGATGAAGCCTTTGCTGAAAAATAAAAAGCACATGCTTGCCCGTAAAGACTTTGCAAAACGTCACTTGAAAGATACTGCAAAGTTCTTGTGGTCTGTTGAGACTAATGTAAAACCTTTTGGCTTATACTAAACTGTATGTGTGGCCAAAAGCCAACACTGCAAATCAGCCACAAAACACCATCCCCACAGTGAAACACGCTGGTGGTAGCGTCATGTTATGGGGGTGCTTTTCAGCAGCAGGGACTAGCAGTCTTGTGGAGATTGATGCGATAATGAACACTGCAAAAACACTTGAGATTTTGGACAAAACCCTACTCCCCTCTGCCAGTAAGTGTAAAATTTGGAGGAAGTTTGTATTTCAGCAGGACGATGACACAAAGCCATAGCAACACTGGAGTGGCTTTAAATTAAGAAAATTGATGTCCTTGAGTGGCCTTGCTAGAGTCATGGGGCCGGATTCATGAAACGTTCTTAATGAGACATTTCTTTAAACGCACCCCACCGAGAGCAAACCACATTATAGCGACCATGAGGAGATTACCCCATGTGACTCTACCCTCCCTAGCAACTGGGCCAATTTGGTTGCTTAGGAGACCTGGCTGGAGTCACTCAGCATGCCCTGGGATTCTAACTAGTGAACTCCAGGGGTGGTATTGGTCTGTGGAAATATCTTAAACTTAGTGTCCATCGCCAATCCCCAACTTACTTGGTACAGCTTGAACAATTTTGCAAGGATTAATGGGCAAATATTACTCCCATCACGTTGTGCAAAGTTGATAGAGACTTATCCAAAAAGACTGATGGATGTAATAGCTCCAGAAAGTGGTTCAACCAAGTCTGAAAGTAGGAGGTTGAATACTTATTAGATTGACATTTCAGTTATTGTTTATTTTTATTTTTTTATTATTTAATGCTTAATTTTCTTTTTATTAATATTTTTATTTTTAGCAACCATTGCAGTGTTCAGTGGTTGGGGCTGAGTACTTTTTCAATGCACTGTAACTGAACATGTTGACAATAATTTTGATTGTCAGTGGTTGTGATATCCTGGATGCTGGAATTGTTTCTTTACCTAATACCACACACAAATATCTAGTACTCTTGGAGGTAGTAGTTGTTTGCTTTAGGAAATAATTATATATTTTATTGCTTATTACACATTGCTTACCAAATTAACATTTCCCTGTAGTCTAAAGCTTGAGCTGCCAATTTTTGTGCAGCTGGCCCAAGGCTTGTCTGTGTGTGCAAAGGTTTGTGTTTGTCTTGCCTCTTGTCCCGTCCTGTCTCTTGTTTGTCCTCTTGTGTTGGTGTTGTGTGTGCTTTTAACGGGCGCTGTCCAGGCAGTGTTCCTATATGTCCCACTCTGTTCTTCCAGGAAGCGGTTGCGGGAGCATCCATCCTGGGAGCGATGACTGCAGGGACAGGCCTGAGTCTGCCCCAGCTCCCTCAGGCTGTTATGGCAGCTCAGGCCCCAGGGGTCATTACAGGTAGGCATATATAGATGTAATCGAAAGGGGTTTATAGTAGTATTGTTTATCATGTGTCAGTACTGTGGCCCTCTGAAACCACTATTTTAGCATATGTGCCTTAACCTCTCATGCTCTGCAGGGTTTTTGGGCTGCCACCTGACATTTTTCACGCTCAAATTTAAAAGCCCCTGTTCACACATACAGTGGACTAATTTCATAAACATTCTCATTTTACAGATAAAACCCCTGAATTAAGAAATGATTTAAATAATAAATAACTTTGTATATGTTTACAATTTTATGACACTTTTTTTTTTTTTATTTTATTTTTTTTATTATGTCTAAAATTTTGAAGTATTTTAAATATTTCAGATCTGTGTCCTAAATTTTCAAGCAAAAACGCTTGTTTTATTCCACTGGCTGGCAGAAAGTACTCACCTTCCATCACCTTATATTGATCTGAAATGTAGGTGGTGCTGTAACAAATTTTAGCACTCGTCCATAGACAAGACTTTTTTGGAAGTGCTGAGAGCGTCCACACTGTTTTGTTAAATATCTTGGCTTCTGAGTTCTCATATTTTTTTGTAAAAAATTTGACAACATTTGATTATTCACCCAAGCAAGCTAACAAACTAGTAATTTCTTTCATTTTAATGCTAACAACCCAAGCTAAGATTTGACAAAGTTTGAGGCTATTTGGGGCTTACATATCAGAGGTCAGGAAAGAAAAGAGACATTTGCGTTTTATGCCTTTATTGAAATACATTTTCACAGATTTTTTTTTAAATAGTTCAAACTTTGGTATTTTGTCAAAAACATAAACTGTACAGTCATTTCATTTGATGACTTGTTTAAGTGCTTTGTGAAATACTTATATAAATTTTTTATATTTCTATAAACATAACCTCTAGGTGGAGCCAATTTGTTACAAATGTTTTCAGGACTTATTTTTTTATTTTATGTAAATAATTGTGTAAGTGATTGGGTTCCCTGAAAAGTACAAATGATACCACATATGCCTAACCTTTGCATACAGGGACTTGAGGGTGTTAAGTGTTAAAACAGCTTGCCATATAGCGCCTCCCCACAGAGTGTAAGTGGTTAAGGCTGATTCACACCAAATGTAAAAATAAAACGGCAACAAAAGGTCTATTCATACCAAGATCGAAACGAGCATTCATCTGGCTAAATAAAAAAACTAATTCACCCCAGTACAAAAGGGTTGGTGCTGATCAACAATTTTAGTGTTTTGATGCATTTTTGAAGATTGCACTTATTTGTAGGTCTGTGTGTGTGTCAAATAAATAGTACTATTGCCTGGCTTGAAAGGTCTTTTAGGAATCCATTTTCAAAATCCATTTTTAACAACAAATATTTGGTCTTGGTCTTAATAGGCCTTTAAAGTCCTATACGTTTTTAGAGTATGTTTGTTCTGCATGGTGTGTTTTGTAAGGGTGGTTGCCTTTTAAGTTGGTTGTAGGTCACATGAACTACACCATTTTATATATTTTTTCCAAAAACAGGATTGTTAGGAACATTTACAGGAGTATGTCTTTTAGATAGATACTTTACTAACACATGCATCAGACTGCCCTTTTCTTTTAATACCCTTATTAAGTCCTTGTGCTCGGCCCTGTGTTTTTTACTTAACATTCAAATTCATTCTGAACACACACCGTAATTTCCTTTTTTAATGTCTCAGGTTAGATTTTATGTGCAAACTCTTTTTCTCCTTCAGGTTTCTGTTGTCTCCTACACAGTTTAACGTGGCCTTTCGTGGGACCTGTCCACTAATAGATTTCTTTTATTTTCTCTTCTCTCCTTGTCCCTCTCTCTTTCTCTATCCTTTTCTCTCTCCTCTCTTCCCCTCCCTGTCTTTATTCTCCATATTCGCCCTGACCATGGCCTCTTAACCCTTCCCCTTTGCTGCACACTGATCAACCAAGTTTGAAGAGGACTGTTTCTAGCCCCTCCCCTCATAAACAAATCTCTCATTCCTATTGGCCAGTGAGTCTCTCAGATCCTGTTGTCTTTTTTGTGAAATTGATCTTGATATGCATCAGCGTAACCATCCAAACATGCGGATGGCCAACTGTTACAAACTGGAGAGGAAAATTACCCTTGTCTTGCTCTCCGTCACATTTTAACACTTGTAGTTTGCTGTGTTGTTTCAATAAATGCATAATATTGTAATAAACAAAATACAAATGCTGACATATAGATGTCATAGAGGCAAGTAACAACACTTACAGAATTGTTCTGGCGGTTTTAATTTTATTTTTTGCCATTGCAAATTAACAAATGTGTAATATCAGTGCCAGAACTTTAATCCTCCATCTGTCCAGCTTTTACAAAGTCAGCTCGTGTTGGTTTGATTAAGTCAACATGCTCTTTTAAACAGTTTATCCAAGACCAAAATTTCAAACTGTAACTCGTCCTAGAACTTTCAAGCTACATCTGTCAAACTCGGCACAAACCTTTCGCCTGTTCTGATTTGGCTTGCTGTATATTTTCTAACTCATCGAACATACAGTTAACCTAACCCATAGACTTACTTATCTCTTGACAGACCTCTGACTATATGGCCTGTGTATAAACTGGAACTTCAAGCATTTAAAATGGTTTTAAACTTTCTAGCATGGCTTTGTGACGGCAAAAACAAACCGTCCTTTTCTATTTTTTAAGAATCATTTTAAGTAAAAATTGTGAGTTGATTTAAGAGTTTTTGGTCCCGTTGCAAACAAAAGATGCAAAGTAGTATAACAATATCCTCATCCTTGTTACAAAAAGGGGAAAATAATGACTCCAACAGTTCTGTGTCGGTCCTGTAGTCTGGGGGAAAAAAGCCTATCTTACACTCAAAGAGAGGGCTTTTATAGGAGTATATTAGGGCTCCATGTATCTCTCAGATTGCTGTTAATATGTTGACTCGTGTGTCTGTGTGCAGGGGTGACACCAGCTCGGCCCACACTGCCTGTTGTGCCTCAGGTGGGCCTTGTGAACCCGGTATTGGCCTCTCCACCATCATTGTCAGCTGCTGTGGCTGCAGCCCAAGAGGCCAAGAAGGAGAAGGAAGAGGAGGAATCGGCTCAAGATGGTACGGGTCAGGAGATGCTCAGTGAACAGGAGCACATGAGCATCTCGGGCAGCAGCGCCAGGCATATGGTCATGCAGAAACTGCTGAGGAAACAAGAGGTTGGTTCTTCATTTATTATTAAAGGGTGCAGTATGTAAGATTCAGAAACCCTTGTTATTTATTACACCTGTGTCCTTTAAGTGAACTGCTGCCAGCTACGTGGTGGTGGTGTAGTGGTCTAAGCACCATAACTGGTAATCTGGTAATCAGAAGGACACTGGTTGGAGCCCCACAGCCACCACCATTGTGTCCTTGAGCAAGGCACTTAACTCCAGGTTGCTCACAGGGGGATTGTCCCTGTAATAAGGGCTCTGTTAGTCGCTTTGGATAAAAGCGTCTGCCAAATGCATAAAAATGTAAAATGTAAAAAATGTTTGTGCTCATGCTAATGACGTAACATACAAAGAGACTGAATGGGATTCACTGGCATCATGCTGACAGATGAGGTAGCATAGTTCAAATTACACAGTTACGATTGTTTTACTACAAACTTTGAGACTATATTATATTTGGTGGATGATGACAGTAGCTGTTTATAAAATAGACTGTACATTTATAAATATGTTGAGATTTATGTGGTTCCATCACAACTGACATTTTTATATATTTATTGATGCGTTATTGTTTTATAATAATAGAATGACCAAGTTGCGTTACACTAATGAATGGGTCTTTTTGCATTATCTTGAACATTGTCTAGCATTCATTTCATGTGTTATTGTAGTTTAGCTAAAATTACACTGATCAGTCCTTATGACATTATATTTCACATGATTTGCAGTTATGTAAGCTAACCTGTCCAATAAGAAGAATGCCAATTAAGGGTCTATTTTGATCCCCAAAACCGAACGAAGATCCATCCAGGAATTAAATGTCCTGCCGATGTACACTCTAGTTTTCGCTCAACCACGATCACATTCCTGCTTAGCCAGGTGGGATTCAGTAGATAAATCATTATTAAAAAAAATTTGGGCTTACTTTTTGGGCTCTGAGTTTGTGCGTTGGATTTTCCCGGCAAAACCAATCCACTCCCTTTACATGAAAATCAGTCTACATGCTTTAATAGGCGACCCAGAAATTCCGGAAAGGGCTCATTTTTTTTAAGTTGCATAACAAGCCATTCACACTGGCAAAAAAAGGCGAATATTACATGAAAATTGTTACATACTGCACCTTTTTTAAATAATAAATTGACCCTAAAATGAAAATTGTCATTTTTTACTCGCTCTCATGCTGTTCCGAACCCATATGATTTTATTTAGTCTGTGGAAGGTAAGAGATTTTAGGCAGTATGTTAGTCTCCATCAGCATTCACTTTAATTGCCTGTATGATTGAAAGTTAATATTTATTTTCCAGAAATAGTTACACCTGAATACAAGTTGGACCTGGTCAAAATCAAGTTGTTCAGAGAAAAAATAAACAAGTCGCATGTCTATCTATATAAGTCTCACTGACAGATTGTATGCGGCAGGCTCAAGAACCTAGCAGCCGCCAAAGTCCCGACTTGCCTTCATCCGCTCAAAAGACAAACACGCTCTTTCATGAAGATTAAATTACGTTAGGAAATACAGATCTCTATGCTTTGTTACTCTATGTTTTATATAAATAAAAAGCTTTCATGGTGCATTCACGTCACATCGGAATTACTGTGATTTTGACATTACGGCTTGTTAACGGCGTATGTAGAGCTCGTAATTACAATTGTAAACTCTGAATTCTATGAAAGCTCCAACTGAACCAAAATGGCAGCGGCCTCAACAGCTGAATGTAGTGAAACATATTTCTGTATAATATAGACAATCAGTTATTATGCCATTGATGCCTGGAGCATTTATTTTTGTTCTTTTTGTTGGAAATATATTATATAATTATCCAGTTCACTGACTGAAATTTTTACTGTGAGTGTTATGAAACTTTTTGTTTGTTTGATAATAATGTTGTGATGGGCAGAATATTTAAACTGGTTGCATAAAATACTTTGTAAAGAAAAAATATTCTGCATTGTCCACATTAAAACACTTCTACCATCTCTATAACCAATGTTTTCATCTGTTTGAATGTACAAACATGATCTTTGGTGTGTGTGTGTCCGCGTTTGAACTGAAGTTCACGCTGTGGCTTTTAAAATGAAATGACGGTTGAGTGAAACAGGAGAATGTGGAAAGTTAGAGCTTTATTTGAACAAGTTAATATGATGCTGTGTAAATGTAGCTGATTCTCTCTTAATTTAACTGATATTTACAATGGAAACTTTTATTCCTTGGATTTTAGAAGAGAGAAAAAAAGGAAAACCGTGAATTATAAATGTCAACGGTGTGAACGTAAACAATTTGAGCATGTTTTAAACGCCATTCCAAAAAGTTTTCTTCTTTTAGTACAACACTCCTTTGTAAACTCCCTTGATGGCTCATGCAAACTCCCATTCCTTCTATTTAATGGTAATGATCTTATGATAGTGCTTCCCAACAAATGTATTCATTCTTGTTTTTATTATATACTGTATGCTACACTTCCATACCGCATTGGTATTCTACAAATTTATGACAAGCCAACTATAAAAACATTGCAAACCCATTATATTAGTTTTCCAGTGGCTCCAAAAGCAAAGGAAACTCACTTTAAAAGACATAATAATGTATATCCATCAAGTGAATTCTTAAGAATTTGATTGAATTTTGACAACAACATTTGTATTTTTTTGTCATGTTGATGTAGAGACAACCGATCATCTTTTCTTTTCTGTACTCACTCAAATATTTTCTGGAAATATGTTCAATTGCCTGGAAGTAAAGGTCCAATCGCTACCTGCATTGTCCAGAAATTTTATTGAATTTCTTCGAGGACAAGAAGGTTGAATTTTTTTTGTTAATGTTTGTCCTCTGGAAATTTTGTATTCATAAATGCAGGTGTAGTAGGACAAAGCTTTTTTTTTAAAAAAAAAGAGATTTTTATTTATAATTATTCACCTTTTAATGTGTATGAGAAATAAACAAGCCTGCAAATTTGCCAAAACTGTAAAAGACCTCTATTTGATAGATGAGTAAAAATACCCCTTTTTTTTCTTTTTTTTTTCTCCTGACTTTTTTCTTTTACTCGTTTAATACAGTTGTATTAAAACCTTTTTTTGTTTTTCTGTTTTTTTATGTGCCTTGCTTTTAATGTTAATTCAATCATATTTAAACTGCCATATTTTTGTTTATATATTTGCATTGTCCAATAAAAAGTCAACGGTTTAAGTCTCTTTTTAAAAAAAAAAAGTTGTATACCGTGAAACCATTACATTCCTAGTTGATGCTCAGACATCGCTTGTGCAGCACAGTAGTGGATAATCTAAAGCATTTTCTTGTACGCTCTTTCCACAGTCTACGGTTATGGTGCTCAGGAACATGGTCGGTCCAGAGGACATCGATGATGATCTGGAAGGAGAAGTAACAGAGGAATGTGGAAAATTTGGAGCCGTTAATAGAGTGATTATTTACCAGGAGAAGCAGGGCGAGGAGGAGGATGCTGAAGTCATTGTGAAGATCTTTGTAGAGTTTTCTGCTGTGTTTGAGATGAACAAGGCCATTCATGCACTAAACAACCGCTGGTTTGGAGGTCGAAAAGTAATTGCTGAGGTGTACGATCAGGAGCGATTTGAAAACAGTGACCTCTCTGCATAGACTGACTAGAATACATCTTTGTAATCTTTTCGCTCCATCTCCCCTGTTCCTCTCTCAATTACACAGACACAGCTGCCAACCACTCTTCTCAGTGGTTCTAGCCTCTTTATAAACTGTAATTATTTTTTATCAATGTTGATATATTATTAATGACCCCTTCTGAGGACAGAGGCAAGGAAATGCTCATGGATTTATTTTGTATTGTTGCTGTTCCTTAATGTGAATTACTGGATGCCCCCCCATCCCCCCTTTTTGGGGGGTTCATTTGTTTAAACCCCCCAACCCCCTGCCACAGATTGGTTATCATTAAAACTCAGTTGCTTTGTCTCCCTCTTATCCCTCAAAATATTCTCCTTTGCCTATGATGCTCATCGTTTCAAATGTCAAGAAGAATAAATTCTTCCAAGTATCACATTTGGGTCTAATGCAGTCTTCTCTCTTTAATAATTTTAATAATAAAAAATAAATAAATTGTTTTAATACAATTTTCTGGAAACTTAAGACTTGAACAGGTACTGTAATTAAAGTGTAATCAGTGGTAATATAACAAAGTGTTCAATATCTTTGCAAGCTGTAATGCAGCCTAAAAATAAGAAGGTTAACCTATTGCACATGTTTGAGTTAAAATCAAACATTGAATGTTTCTTAGAGTTTGTGTAAATTTGTACTTTGGTAACAGGAAAAAAGCTAAAACGGTGAACCTTGAGCCAAATCAACAATCTAATTCATTCCTCTTGTCCATAACACCGGATTCACATTGGCCGCATAGGCCTTTTTTCATACAACAACGGTGGACTGTCACTGGCACTGGTTTATCAGCCTACTTGGTCATGATTGGTTAATATATCAACGCCCTTTTCAAGACAAGTCAGTCCTTTCTGCTGTCATTTTTGGAACGCTCTCGGTCAGCTAATTTCTTTGTAAACAAGCGGCATAAAGCTGTCTACTTGAGTGTGGAAAGACTGACATTTCCAAAATGGTTGGTCAATATTACGATCAAAGAACATATTTAATGTCAGCAGTCAGATTACGCAAAAAATGCTTTTTTTTCAGGCTGGCTAACCTAATGCGCATGCCCGTTCTTGTTGATTGACAGGCGATGTCTGTCTAAAAGTTGATTGTCTCGCTTCCTGTAAGGGGAACGTTCTAATTTCTCCCATACATTGTAATACCAGTGGTACCTTCTAAACTATCTCGGTCTATAAACAACAAGGGCAAAAGTCCTGCAGTTTATTAATTATTTCCTTAAGTTGTTTTGTGTTTGATTGTATGCTGACCAACAATTTGTACTGTCTAGCAGATTAGGTTTAAATATTGCTTTTGGTCTTGAGTCTTTTATAAAGTATCTTGACTGGTTTGTTTTCTACTGCGCCCAGAGTGGCTGGTCCGCGTGAGTCACGCAGCAAAATTAGGCACGGCGCCAAAACTTTGCGCTCACTGGCGCATCTGGGACGCTTCACCTCGCGACTCACGCTTCCAATGTAAAGGGTGTAAATCTGTTAATATGGGCGCAGAAACGAAAACTGCTCACGCCCCGTTTACGGAGGATATGCGAAACCAGCATAAAAGTATAGTTAACCTAAAAATTAAAATTCTTTAATCTACTCACCTTTATGCCGTTCCAGATGTGTATGACTTTATTCTGCAGAACACGCACACATATTTCAGCTCTGTCAGCACAATAAATCTGAATGGTGACAAAAACTTTGAAGCTCCAGAAAGCACATAATGGGAGCATAAAATTAATCCATTAGACTCCAGTAGTTTAATCCATGGGTGCTTCTCATTTACTAAAATGTGCATCCTCATTTCCTCACTCCTCTGTCTTTCAGACCGTGACCCGGAAACCGATCGAAGTTCACCATAATGAAGGATGGATCAATTCTCTAAATGCACTGCAAGGATCGAGGAAGCTTCTCCGAGAACACTTGAGCAAGGAAACACAGAAGTATCCTATGTGGAAGTCTTTTTGGTCGAAGCACCTGACACATGTTAATTTTCCTCCTCCTTCACATCTGACACAATTGTTTTAATTCATGTATCAAATTAGCAGTTTAAATCATTATTGACACATACTTCAACAGTGCATCTTATATTAATTAGATGTATAATAAATATATTATAATTTCAATAGCATAATGGCAAGCGTGCCGAGGTACTGCAGCTGTAGTCCGAGGAGCAGATGTGAACAGGGAGCTCTGTGCATTTTGCACATTTTATTAAAATTTTTGTCATGAATTGTGAGATTAGATACAACCTGATTATTTACTGTTCTAGGAAGACAATATGTCAAAGTCTAAATCCTCGGGCTCTGGAGATATTAAAAGACACTTATGTGCTCTGGATGATTCCCAGGATCAAAAGGCTGGAAGCACTGGTCTCATTTCGGACGGTGATCTCAAAGAAATATGCAGTGAATATATGAATGTGTCGCAATGCAGACGAAAGTTGTTGCAGATTTGGAAGATCTTGCTGTAATACGTCGATCGATAACTTCCATGGAGACAAAATTCTCTGAGTTGGTTACAAGATTGTCGGACGTTGAGAAACGGATCGATTATCTGGAGTCTTCGGAGAGGGAATTAGCTGCTAATCTGCTAGTGACCAAAATGGATTAGCAATGCGTTTGGGAAAAACTGGAGAATTTGGAGAATCATAGCCATTGCAACACCATCCAAATTGTTGGAATTCCTGAGCATGAGGAAGGCAGAGATATGGTGAAATTGCTAGATGAGCTCTTCCAGAGTCTGATCAACATAACAGGCCTTATTGACAAAGGAGGTCTAGGCCTACCCAAGATTTTGTTTTATTATTATGCATGCGGTCTCAGACATTTGGCTCAAAGGTCGCTTCCACCAGAGATAGACCATCCCTGGATTTCTATTGAACAGGAAGTTCTTGCCCTTATTTTGCCATTGCAAAGCCTTTCTATTAAACCAGTGGTTCTCAACCTTTTTTGAACAAACGCCCCCCTGACCTCTTCATGATCCTCTTTTTTTTGGTAAAAAAAAAAAACTGAAACAGAAGTTTCTTATTGTATTTAAACTACATGTAAAAGCCTAAAGTTGAGTAATATTGTGTTTGGAAAAAAATGCAAAAACACATGGATTGTTTGAAAGGTATTGCAAATGTATTTAGAAATTCAAACAAATTCAGGCTCACACACAATTTATTTTAAGATGAACCAATCACGTGAACAATAACGTAACTAACCTAAATGGCCAATGAAAAAGCAGCGGTCGTTTGCGCACTCAATTAGGCAATATATACTAGGCTTCAAATTTGAATAGCCTACAAACGGTCATTTAATTTCAAATGACGAACAAAGACGACAACAGCTCGGCCACCTGAACTGAACCGAAGAAAAAACGACGTCAAAAATAGCCACTTTTTTTAATTAATTACGGTCATTAGTGTGAGCCCTGAGCACTAATTATGCTCCTAATTATGTATTCCGCGTTATGTACAGAAAAAGCCGGTGAAAGCGCGCCTCTATTTTGCGCTGAAAATTCTCCGCCTCTTAAAAGCATGTGTAATTTAGGAAGCGGCTCTCTGGCATATCCTCCTGGTGAAGTGGCAGCAGTAATCCGAGCAAGACGAAGACATAGGCTAAGGAGAAGAGCTGAAAAGATATTTGCACAGTCCGCCTGTTGAGTACCTCTGAGTAACGCCCCCCATTTGTGCCTGAGCGCCCCCCTCTCTGCTGCCTCGTTCACACCGCCCCCCAACACTGTCCAAACGCCCCCTAGGGGGCGGTACCGCCCCCGTTGAGAAACGCTGTATTAAACTAACCGGAGTTGCTAAGTCACACCCCGTTATCTCGCATTTGCTCGCGCTATGGACAAAAGTGTCCAGAGTGTTTAAATCGGGCGTTTATTTAAATGTTGCCTCAAGCATATAGCTTAACCCCAAATTATGTTTTGAAAGTTCCCCTTTCTGCTGGTCAGAGTGGATTGTGAGGGGGTTACTTACTACACTCTGACCTATATGAGAGTGGAGTGTTTAAATCTTTTGAAAATTTGTTTCAACACTTTGAGATTCCCAGATCTCAATTCTTTAGGTATTTACAGCTGCGCTGATTTGACTTTGCTGAAAGGAAATTAGACCGTTTTACCAGTTGCACTGATACCTCTTGAATGATACCAAACATGTATACTTTTTCATTACAGAACAGGATAAGTCATAACGTTTTTGGTGTCCTTAGATTGACCTGAGGTGAGAGGGGGCAGATGTGAGTGAGATTTGTGTTTTATGGTCCTTGCTCAGTAGGGTGTGTTGTCTCAGGTGGGGATGCACTTCTGTGTGAGATTTATGACATTCGTTATCGCAGAGTTGGCCCAAGAACAGTATCCAATGGCATGGCTGAAGGTCTCCTGCGCGTTCTGTCTTATCGTGCGCATTCAGTTTTAGTTATTTCGTTCCAATTAAATAACTGTTATTCATTTTATGATCCCCGTTTATTTTATCTGACTCCAATTATACAAATTTCCAAGGATATATTAATGTTCCAATCTTTATTATTATTAAACTCATTTTAACATTTGATCTTCGGATTTAACTCTATTTGATATTGTACTTGTTCATTCGGATTCCTGTGCCAGACTTATAGATTTTAATAAGATCAGCAAGCAAACAGCGCAGCAGATCAGTTACTGTTCAGTACAGTGGAGGTTGCTGGTTCGATTCCCACGGCCACCACCATTGTGTCCTTGAGCAAGACACTTAACTCCAGGTTTCTCCGGGGGGATTGTCCCTGTAATAAGTGCACTGTAAGTCGATTTGGATAAAAAGCATCTTCCAAATGCATAAATGTAAATGTTCAAAATGCAAGGGTTGCTTTTGTTGATGTATTACAAACAGGGGGGTCAACAGAGGGAAATGAGTAATATGATGAACTACATAAAAATTAAAGGAAATCATGGACAAGGCAATAGAAAAGGCCAATGTGGATCCTCAATATCCTGAACACATTGATTTTCTTAAGTTCTGTAAGTTCATTATTTTAAATATGTCATGTCTAGGTGAAATATAGTAATTTGATAATTTTAATGTCTGTGTTTAATATTGTGATCACTCTGTCTTAAAGTTCTTCATATAAATATTTGTACTATCAAATGTACGTTATACTCATCTTTATACTTTTATACTTTATGCAAAATAACATTACCGGTAGCTTTCCATGTATGACAGGATAATGACAAGATCATTGTGCATGTGTTATTAAAACCCACTTCATGTGACAAGAAAGAGTCCATCGGAGGGAATGTCAAGTAAAAAATGGCACAGTAAGTATTAAGCTGAGAAGCAAAAAATATTTTTCGACTGGCCATCTGAAACAAGGATTCATTTGCAAAACGAAAAGTTGTGAGAAAACATAAATAATATTTAATAATAACAAGATATGGTCTTATGGGGGATTGAAAATGTGAACAAGGGGTGGTGGCGTAGTGGGCTAATGCACACAACTGTTAATCAGAAAGGGTGTTTGTTCAAACCCCACAGCCACCACCATTGTGTCCTTCAGCAAGGCACTAACTCCTGGTTGCTCCAGAGGGATTGTCCCTGTAATAAAAGCACTGTAAGTTGCTTTGGATCAAAGCGTCTGCCAAATGCATAAATGTAAATGTAGTATTGTAACAAGAGAGAGAATGTAGCACCTGTTCAAAATTATTTCAAAATAAAAAATGTAGCATACAGGATGAAAACATATTTCCATTTTTCTGTTATAGGGCAACAATGTTTGTCTCCGTGTGCTTGTTTTTGCTTTCTAGAATGTAATTTAGCTTCCATCTAAAATTATTTAATATAAATTATTTGATTATATATGATAAAAAATAACATCATAGCTATATATAACTATAACGACAACCTTATTTTTTAGGTTTATAAAATATTTAATTGGTAATTATCTTACATCCCTAAAATGTTATTCAGGAATTGGAATCTTTATATATATATATATATTTTAATTAAATTTTTGTACTATAAGTGATATGATAATAAAATAGTTTTTATATAATTTAATATTTGCAATGTAGTAAATAAGTACTGTATTTATGAATACAAATAAACTAAACTAATATAATTGTACTATAAGTATTTATAAGTACAAATAATCTAAACTAAAATATTTGTACTATAAGTATTTATGAAATAGTATATTTGTACTATAAGTATTTATAAATGAAAATATAATAAACTAAAATATTGTACTATAAGTATTTATGAAATAATATATTTGTACTATAAGTATTTATAAATGAAAATATAATAAACTAAAATAGGTGTACTATAAGCATTTAAAAATAAAATAGGGGGGTCTTTTACAAATAAACGATCTGCGTCTAGCAAACACGTGTTTCCGATCTGCCTCTGTTGACTTCCGGAAGCATGGCGGACACCGGGGCGTCAGACGACCACTGGCGGAGTGCAAGGGGAGTGTAGCAGAAAGCTGTATATCCTGAGGTTACAAGACATGACAGATGTGTCAGTCGCGGCGACAGGAGATGAGTCTTCTGTATGAGTCTGTATTAAGATCGTAGAGGTAGTGGTGTAGTAGTTCTCATCACACAGCTTTAGAATTACATTCACTGAGAAACACTGTTCGACTTTAGCACCTGGGAAAGGGACGTGCATGTTGATTAAGTGCTGCTTTGAGGATTGCACCGTATACACGCACTTTACTAGCCACATTTAAAAACACTTGCCATTTCATGACTTTAAACAGAATTGCTCTAGCTTCAACTGCCAGATACTGTGAAATCATCAGTGTAGCAGCTGGTAAACAAGCGCTCAGCTGCTGCTCTTCCGGGGGCCTCACCAGATGCTGCTCGAATTCTCCTTTTACAACATGCCAGGCCCCGTGAACGCTTTATTTAAGACTTCTTTTTAAATCCCCTGTTTAGCCGTAGAGCTGTTGAATTGTTTTGGGTGGAGTGCAATATTCTTTGTCAATGCCACCATCTCCTGCGGGTGAAATCCTCCTCCTGACCCTGCACATCCATCCATCCGCCATCCTCTGAGATAAACATGTAAGCTTTCCTTTAGCAACAATATTACGGAAAGTGTAGTTTATATTTATGACAAGTTTTCAATGAAGATGTTGTAGTTTACAGCTTTGGACACTCTTACGTGAGGCATTGACAGATGATACACTAGTAATTTCAGAGTCTTTTTACAGAAATTGGACTCCGTGTCTAAGAAATTGGTTTGGTCCATAAATTCCCAAGTGACTTATTGTGGAAGAGCTCACATGGATTTTATTTTTGTGTAGCTGCTTTACATAAAGCTGTGCCTTAAATGAATGTTCCGGTGTTGTATCGAATTGTGTTCCCCGTCAGAATCTGTTTCCCCCTGGCCCCTGTAGGGTATGAGGTGTAGGTTAGGGTAGTGTAGGTTAGGGTTATGGTAGGTAGGGTAGGGAAGGGAAGGGTTAGGCTTAGGTTTGTGCATTGGGGAACACATACTGACAGTGAAGAATGTTACCATCAGATACGGTTCCCCCCCATACAGCTCTTTTGGGCGGGAAACAGATCCCGACGGGGAAAAGGAGTTCGACACAAAACCTGTTTCAATTCAAGTATAGCTCAATTGACAGGATTTGTGGCAGCATAATGTTGATTGGCACAAAAATTGTATTCCTCATTTTTATTAAGAAATTGAGGTTGTGGAATGGCACTGGCAATGGAAGTGAATGGGGCAAGTCCATAAATAAACAAAATGTAAAGCCAAATATTATTAATAATTTTAATATTATAAGTGTTAACATGATCAGGGATTGATTTACAGACATTGTGGCGTTTACCAGATTACGGGGCTTACTGATGTTGTGTGTCATGACAAATTACAACAAAGTTGTAATAATGGATATAACTTTACACAGATAAGTAGAGTAATCGATTATCCGAGTACTCGTTAAGCTTTAAATATTAAACTAGTAAAAAAAACTACTAGAATATTATAATTGTATTTTTCTGAGTGACTGCTTTCTGTGGGCATAAAATTAAAACTGCTTCTCTCAACTAAATTTTGCTATTTACAACTGCATTGGTTGGCACTGTGGATGCATGATGTTGTTAAAGGATTAGCTGACCCCCAAAAATGCAGTCATTATTTGATGTTTTTGTATCACCTTAAAAGACTTGGAATGTACGTTTTTAGTGTGAGTGCAAATTTGTTTAGTTTTATTTATTTTTTAATCTTGATGTTGCTGTCTATGTATAGTGCTCATTAAAAAAAAAAAAAAACATGTTGCCAGGTTGAAGGTTGGACTTAAATTAAAACATTTAAGTAATTGATTACTTGTCATCATATGTGTTGGAGTACTCTCCTACAAAATGACTAAAAATGCCCATCCCTAGATTCCCTACAGATAAGGAAAATTAGCAGTTTATCACACTAACATCATGTTACCATGTGTAATGTTTACTTCTTGTGGCACTACTTTTAAAATCTTTTGTGTATTTTAATGTTTATGAACTTAGATATTCAAATATAAATTATTCAAATTTTCATAATCAACTAGTCGGTTGTTTGTTTGAATGACTAGTTGACTAGTCAGTGTTGAGGATAATAATGTATAATTATGCTCTGTTACGTTCACGTGACCCCATTCAGACACATTTCAGAAGGATATACAGATGCTAAGTGCTGGACGTTAACATGGTGTTTAATGGATATTTAACAAAGAAATAGACTTAATAAATATAACATCTTATTGCACATAGCTATCAAAGTCAAAAATAAGAAAGACTCCAATACAGAGCAGCACAAAACCACTTATGTGCATCCTGAACATAGAATGATGCTATCGAATGTAAACAAAGAGCTTTGGATTCTCGCAGCGCAGTCAAAAGCGCAGAACTGCATGATAATATTGCGGGTACGTATATACTTAATGATATTGTGCAGTTGAAACCTTTTTTACTGCAACGATTTATTCAAGCAGTGTCAGACAGAATCAGGAAAAGACTTAAAAGGGATAGTTTACCCAAAAATTATTTTGTTTACTCACCCTCATGCCATTCCAGATGTGTATAACTTTCTTCATCTGAACCCAAACAAAATTTATTTAGAAAAATATCTCTGATCTGTTGGTCCGTACAATGCAAGTGAATGGTGATCAGAACTTTGAAGGCACAAAAAAGCATATAAAGGTAGCAGTGGTTAAATACATATCTTTAGAAGTGATATGATATCTGTGGGTACTTTTTTTACTATAAGTTTCCACTTTCATTTTCACATTCTTCTCTTGTTTTTGGCGATTCACATTCTTTGTGCATATCGCCATCAACTTGGCAGGGTGGAGAATTTATAATAAAAAAAAAAGACTTAAATATTTATTTGTTTCTCACCTACACATATCATATCGCTTTTGAAGATTAGGATTTAACACTGGAGTCGTATGGATTACTTTTATGCTGCCTTTATGTGCTTTTGGACTTTTATAGTTCTGGCAACCATTCACTTGCATTGTATGGACCTACAGAGCTGAAACATTCTTCTAAAATTCTTCATTTGTGCTCTACAGAAGAAAGTCAGTCATACACTTCTGGGATGGAATGAGGGTGAGTAAATAATGAAAGAATTTTCATTTTTGAATGAATTATCACTTTAATCTCTCCACAGCACCTCACAAATACGGGGATATTACTCACAGCTGAGTATTTCATTTCCGTATATGTTCATCTTGAAATGTTTCGTTGATGCAATGCTTTGCTGTAACAACAGCACATTAAAAACCCTAAAGCGTTAAAGAGACAAAACTTCTTGCAGAGGGTTTTACTGTGCTGACTGTTGTCACTGTTAAGCACAGCAAGTTATCACACAAAAACGCTCTGAGAAGTTGCATCTCAGTTATTTTGAGAGCTTCCATTAAAACCACTAAAAATATTATTGTTAGAAGTTGACCCCACAAATCGATTACTCAGTTGTTGGAGGACTAGTCGATTATTCAACTACCCTAGCACATCCCTACCCTATTCACTTCAATTGTAAGTGTTTTTAAAAAAAACAACGACAAAAAACAAGGGGCGAGTAGAATTATTTTTTGTGGTAATCACCAGAATGCCACATGCTAGCTTAAATTATATTAAACCCAGAACGTTCCTTTAATGCCATAGCAAGCTAAAAAGCAACTGTGGCAAGGAAAAAACTACATATCCATTTTTTAATTTAGAAATAATTATGAATTAGACACTGTTTCACATTTTAATTGGGATAAATATATTATAGGAGCCCTGATTGAAAGGGTACATCAGTCTCAAGTTTCCATCTATTTGTGGAAAGAGCACCTCCTGCCTGACTCAGTGTGGAGATGAGTTTAGTTTGTTGAAACGCTAAACCATAAAACTACATCTTATATTTCAGAACTAAAAGCCACGGTTGTGTAGTTAACCAATCAAGGTAGAAATCACAGTAATTTGGGAAGGTTTGCTGTGAAGTGTGCTTGATATAGGATGATGTTTCTGTTTGTAGGAGTGTTCTCATGAGCTTCACTGTTGGACCCACCCATATACCATGCTGGAGCTGCTTGTTCGCCTTGGCCTCTTAACCTGCAGGAGATTCTCCTTGCCCCACCAGCCTTCTTGCCTACTGAGTCCAGGTGCTCTCACTAGTATGTACACCACACGCATGTACGGTGGAGGTGGGGGCAAGCCAGGTCGTCGCATCGGCCTAATGGGAGGAGGGCAGCCCATGCTGGAGAACCACCATCACCCACTTCCTCCTCCTCCACATCATTCACATGTCCATCATCCTCAAAATTACTCACCCGTTTATCAGGCTCGTCTAGATGCCCACCGGCCTCATTTTCAGACCCACCAGCACTACCACACACACTCACAAGTCACTCACCTCCCTCCTCCGCACTATCAATCCCATACACATTTCCACCACAGCAAGAAAAAGACGTGGAACTTCATCCATGAGAAAATGAGCTACGACACCTTCTTCACCATGAAACGGCTGATCGATCGCTCATGCATGGTGGATGAAGTTCTCCGCTGGGTCACCCAGAATCCAGGGAAGGTCTCGCACAATCACTACCCCATCGCTCTGCAGAAGATAGGTCAGCTCCTGGTACTTCAGCAGGCTGGTGGTCAGGCGGTTGGGAGTGGAGGAGCGGGTGAAGGAGCTTTGCACTCATCTGCTGGCGGAGGCTCGGGGGAGAGCGGCGTACGAAAAATTCTGGATAATCGGGATTTTCAGACGCTCTGTGATGCCATTGTCAATGACTGCTCCAAGTTTGACAATTTCAGCATTGTTAACTGCCTTTATGCTGTTGCTGCACTTGGTGAGTACTTCAAGTTTAGACCATTGGCTAAAGTGACCGAGCACGTTCTAAATGCCTTAAACTGCTTTACATTATTGAAGCATGGTCATATGTGGTTTAAGCAAATGTATGCATGCCTATTACCCGTTTTTGCATTGCTTGTGAACACATTTATCAGTGTTCTTAACAGTTTATCTAGTGTGCTTGGTGTTTACATTTTGACATTAAAAAAATGAATAACCCGACTACTTTAAATCTTATTTAAATGCAGGTTTCTTATTTTTTATTTGTGATAGTTATCAGCTTATTGGTGTGCATGTAAGCACACTTTAGTTGGGTAGTTGACAAATAACTTGGACATCAATTTTTTTTTTTATTTTATTCAGCATCTTGACTTAACCTTAAAATAGTCTTGGGTAGCCAGACCTATGATTATGGCAAAGGTCTGGGAACTATGGCAGCTTCAGTTGGCCATTTAGACAGGATAAGCCATCTAAATTACACGTTAAGCGACCAATTCCAGGCAGTTTTGTCATTGTAGTGCTTTGGAGCGGGATTATCGAATATTTATCATACAATAATAAAAGACCGACATGGGGAAAAAAACATTATACAATGGCATGCGAGTCTCCACGATCGATTGCACAGAAAACACTCTGGAAAAAAGCAGAAAATGTGTATACAATCGCAATAAAGTACAACACCGAAAACTCATTATAGAGAATTTCACAGACATAACTAAGAGTAAACAATTCAGAAAATGCAGCTCTGCTTGTGGATATACACTTCACATTCTGCTACGTGCCTTATATGGAACTATGAATATCTTTAAAAGTTTAAATGTCACTAACATGGCAAACGTAGGCAAATTCTGTGACTATTTCATCCTCAAAAGCACTCACATGATCAATTCAGCACCTTGTGAACATAACTTGCCTTCCATGCGAGACTGATAAAGCATCCTGTGTGCGTCTAATCGTGGAAGTTCCATCGAACAAGCCAATTAGGTTTGCGCTGAGTTGATGTAGAAAGCATTTTCCAGTTTTGTGTGCTATAAGCATCAGATGATTGGAGAACATACCTTGGTCATGCCGTCTGAGGCTGAGATTATGGTTAAAATTCAAAATTACTGTATGTATAAGGGAAAGTGTATACTTTAGATGCTGTATAGCCCTGCCGATCATTATATAGTAACTATACATTTAGTCAAAAACTGGGTTATGACTGACATTGGGTCTCTTAGACTATGATATGTCCTTTGACTGGTGGGTTTGCCTCAGCTATGCTGAGTTTCAGAATGAGACTATTTTATTATCCACATTTTTCTCATTTTCGTTGTTGCTGTAGCATTTTGGGTTTGTAGGGTATTTAACTGGTCACCATTTTTAATCAACTTAATCTTAATGTATGACATGAATTTTTGAAAGTACAGATATTCCTTGTAGTCTCAATCAATTTTAAGACACAACGATCAGCCGCAACATTAAAACCACATGCCTAGTGTTGTGCATGTCCCCATTCTGAGATTCTATTCTTCTCACCACAATCGTACAGAGTGGTTATCTGAGTTACAGTAGACTTTGTCAGTGTTCGAACCAGTCTGGCCATTCTCTTTTGACCTCTCTCATCAACAAGGCATTTCTGTCCACAGAACTGCTGCTCAGTGGATTTTTATGGCACCATTCACAAATCCCAGGAGATCAGCAGTTACAGAAGTCAAACCAGCCCATCTGGCACCAACAATCATGCCAAAATTATGTTGATGTGAACATGATGATTATATGCACTGCTGCCACATGTTTGGCTGATTAGAAAATCACATGGGTGGTTGTTGCCAGATGGGCTGGTTTGAGTATTTCTGTAACTGCTGATGTCCTGGGATTTTCACACACTCTGTACAATTGTAGTGAGAAGAATATTATCTCAGAATGTTATTCTGAGATGCGGGTTGGTGCTGTTTTGGCATCACGAGGGGGACCTACACAATATTAGGCAGGGGGTTTTAATGTTGTGGGTGATCAGTGTAAAGACATGCTAGTTTTCGAATAAAATATAGTATGTTACACTGCAGGACACTGGTTGACATATCAACTACCTTGTAACTGAAGTTTGTTGATTTTATTATATAAATGCTATCTTGTATCATTTAATTTATGTATTCTCTGCTGCTTTCAGGGCTGCCCAATGACTCTCAGATTGTGCAGGTGCTAGAGGAAGAGTCCCAGGCTCGCCTGTCCCAGTTCAACCAAAAGGACATCTCTATGGTTTTCAGCAGCTGCATGAAGCTGCATCCGTCCAGCCAGCATCCCTTGATCGAGTCGTGCCTTGCTGGGCTAGAGAAGCACATTGAGCGGGAGCGCCACCCCCAGACGCTCTTCCTCCTGCTTTCTTACTACCGCACTAAGTGGAGAGCACTGCGGGCGGCAGATGGAGCCTCCCCGGAACAGCTGATTGTGAACCGAAAGATCCTGCGGCTGGTGAAGCACACCCTGGCCAGTGTTAGCAGCGTTAGGGACCATGAGATGGCCCTGCTAGATGAGATGCTGTCAGCATGTGCAAGGGAAGCCAGTAACAAGAGCCTTGAGCTCATCTTCAGCTCTCACCTCTTCTACCAGAACAGGCAGGAGAAGTTTGTGAGCAGCCTCGCAGGTGAATTTAAAAATTATTTTCAATTCATTTGTATAGCACTTTTCATAGCAAGTGTCCAATTGAACATTCGGAAATTGAAAACAATCAAATGTAAAAACAGCAATCATGTTGTGTGTCATTTTCTGTTGACTGGTTAGAACCAGAGTTAGCAATGACCGATTTGTGAATTAATTACTCAACATAGGGCTGCTCCATTATGGCAAAAATCATAATCACGATTATTTTGGTCATGTTGAGATCATGATTATTTAACACGATTACTCATTGGCTTTGGAAACATCATGCATTTATTGAACTATTAAAAATAAATCAAACAAACTTGTCTTTTTAACTAAATATCCTTGAACTTGAAATGTAAACTGCACTGGGTAGGAGAGGAGGCTGTTTTATTTATATATGTATATGTGTATATATATATATATATATATATATATATATATATATATATACATATACATACATACATACATATCATTTACAGCAGGGGTGCTCACACTTCTCTGGAATGAGATCTACTTTTTTATCATGTTATTGCAGCAAGATCTACCATGTACAATAAAGGCTATATGTTATCACAATACCAATACTTGCCCCTTCAGAAATCAACTTGTCCCGGACAAGCGTTAATGTCGTGCCCTTGTTATTGTATTCATCATTCTCCGATAACAAGTTTTCTTCTGCAGTATAGCTCCTAATGTAAACGTACATTGTTTTAAAAGGGTTTTGGATATTATTTTAGAAAACAAGCCAAAAAATACTAATCAAAATGTATTTTGTTCAAGTGTATAATGGGCTAAAACTACACTCTCACCTTTCTGTTCACTTCGATCCATCTTTAACTCACAAAAACCAAACGTTCTCTTCTTTATAGAGATTGAATCGCCGATTTTCTTCACGACAAGACACACACACGGTTAACGTGACATATATTATGATTCACTACGTCATGAGCCATCACGTTATAATCCAGCTGCAGCAAACGAACGTGAGTGACGAGCATCCTGCACCAGATTGTGCATCGGCCAGGAGAAGATTCGATCTCTTTCCCGGTCACTTCACGCAATTTATAGACAAGGCACTGACCGTGAAGAGAAGTGGCAGTTTCTGAAATTATGTTCATAACCTGCTTCCTTATTATTTTAACTTTTAATAAAAGTTGCTTTAACGTTATAACGGCAGGGTGTTTTATTGCGAAATGGCACAATAATCGTTTAATCTCAATGATCTTGTTTTCATAATCGTTGGAAGGAAAATGTAATTGATAATTCAGATTTTATTAATCTCCCAGCCCTAACTCAACATGACATTCTTGACAATATTTTGTAAGTCATCCTGGCAATTAGACACATTTTCTAAACTTGTTTGGTTTCAAGAAAAAAAAGCTAAATTTAGATAATATTTTCTGAAAAAAATCTTGTTGCCAGAAAGTTAATGGGAATTGTAGGCCAACCTTCAAGCTCTGGTGTTGATTCTAGAAGGCAAATCCTTTTATCTTTTTCAGAGGAGTTGCCTAAAAAGGTTGAAAGCATCACACCTTACACCATGGCTCTCATTGCCAAGTACATCGCTCGCCATCGTCTCAGAGAAACACGTCTGCTGGATACTATTGCTGACTTCTTGGTCAAGAAGGGTGAATACTTGGACAGCAAGGTTAGAGAGGTTGTTGTCAGTGTATTTTGACTTGGCCCAAAGTAAAACAATCTAGCTAACTTTCTTTTCTGTTTTATGTAATGGTGATAAAACCAAACGATCAACGTATGTCAACGTATTGTCTCAAATGTTTAAATGTATCCCTCTCAACCTACGTTGCTCTGTCTAGGTGATCCAGAAGCTTGTGTTCCCATTCAGTCGTATGAGCTATCGACCGGCAAATGAGGCTCAGTTCTTCTCCAAATTGGAGATGGCGCTCGAACTAAAGGCTCTGAGCTCTCCCCTGGCCACCGTAAATATCCTAATGTCCTTGTTCCAGCTGGGTCATTTTCCAGGGCTTGTCTTGCACCGTGTCTTCTCTCCATCATTCATCAGTAATGTCACCAGTAAGTTAAGTTTATCTCTCCAAAACTCCACAAAACTTTAAAGAACTACAGTATGTTCAATGTTACATGATGCTCTGTTCTTAAAGAGACCGTAACAATATTAACAGTGTCCATAACATTTTTACAGGTTTAAGAGACACCACATGCATAAAAATGCATGTTACTTGGAGTCTTCTGTGTTTTGCAGTATTAAAATGTAATGAATATCAGCGATTTTACGAAACATTCGACTATTGAAATTCCTGAAATTGTACATATCTTATTATTATTATTATCTGGGACATCATTTTCTTTAGCCTGTCTGTTAATACAAAGTGCCAAAAAAGAAACTAAAACTCAATAACCCAGCACCAAAATTAAATAAAAAAGTTTTATAGTTGAATCTTGCAAAGTAATATCTGGGTCATGTTCAGTCAATACAAAATAAACAAAATAAAGTCTATTGAAATGTCTGGGTATGTTTCACTGCAAAATAAAAATAAAAAAAATAAGAAATTATATTGCGCATAGAAAAGACCATTTTAGGATCATCAAGATTTTTTACATTGTGACATTATTTTCTTGATAATTTACTCCTGGCACATTTATCCAAATTAAATTAAAAAACAAATGCTCATTGTAATTGTAGTGAAATACAGTAATGAAACTCATCCTGTTTGGACCCAAATATACAGTTGAAAGAGTGGATGAGTGAATGATTCTTTTACCCTTCTATAATTAAATTTGATTTTAATGGGATAGTTTAATAATTCACACAAAAACAAAAATACTCCCATTTACTTACCCTCATGCCACCCCAGATGTGTATGACTTTCTTTCTTCTGCAGAACACAAAGATGTTTAGAAGAATATCTCAGCTATGGACCATACAATGCATGTGAATGTGACCAGAACTTTCAAGGTTTAAAATCACATAAAGACCACATAAAATAATCCATAAAACTCCAGTGGTTTAATCCATACAGATCAAAATTTAAGCCCTTTTTAATCATAAATCTCCATTTTCACATTCTGAAAGTGAAAGCGGAGACCTATATTAAAAAGTGACTTAAGTATTGATCTGTTTCTCACCCACACCTATCATATCGCTTCTGGAGGCATGGATTAAACCACTGGTGTTTTATGGATTATTTGATGTGGCCTTATGTGATTTTATTTTTAGCTTTATAGGTCTGTTCAGCATTCACATGCATTGTAATGACTAACAGGCTGGGATAGTTTTCTAAAAATCTTTGTGTTCTGTAGAAGAAAGAAAGTCATACACGGATGACATGAGGGTGAGTAAATGATGAGAGAATTAAAAGTTTTGGGTTAACTATCCCTTTAAATCTATTCTGTATCTTGCTTGTAGACAGTCCGTATGCCCTGATTGTACGGCGGTACCTTTCACTATTGGATGCAGCTGTAGAGTTGGAATACAGGGATTACACTGGACCCCGCCTTCAGGAATCACATAAAGTGCTCATGTTTGATCGCGCACTAACTGCAGATGAGGTGAACCGCAAATACAGGTGAGTCTGACAATACTGTGCTTTCATCAATAAAAGCAGTCTCTCTTGGATGGCAGGACATGCCAATTTGAAAACTTTTATTTGACCGTGAAACTTCAGGGAAATGTTAATGATGAGCTCAGAGTGTATTGTTTGTATTTCAGTTATAAAGGTCTGGTTGCAGAGGCACTCAGGCAGCTTGTTGGCGAGCATTGCTACAAACAGGATGAAGTTCTAGCACCAGGATATTACACAGGTTCTTTCCTTTTTATAATGCAACCATTTCTGCCACCACATTTGCATTCAAACTTTTGAGTTTAAATGGAATTTATGGGCATTTCTCCTATGGCAGATTTCCTGCTGTGGATCGACAGCATAGGCCGTGTTCTCCCTATCAGGACTGGGGCACCAGCAGCATCATCAGGCACAGGTTCAATCCCATGTGTAATACTAAACTTAAAATCTCCTGAAGGGTCTGGCTCTGTCGCAGCTCTCACTACTGACTTCCAGAAGTTCTCCCCTTTTGCCCCTTCACTGGTGGTTGGGGGTGACAGACAATCAGGAGATGAGTCTGCCTTCCTCTCCACTCACATGCGCCCCCAAACAGCAGGAGCAACAGCTCAGAGAGTTGGTCCTAATGGAACTGTACCATTGGACTACAACCCATATTACAATACTTCAGATTATTACTCAAATCTAGCCAAGGAGCACTCTCTGGAAAGCCAGGACAGCTCCACCCTCAGTAGCCCCTCAGACTGCCTGACCCAGGCAGGGTCTTCTGTTCCCGGGGCCGTTGCCCCACAAGACTCCCTCTTCCAGTTCTCAATTGGAAAAATTCTGGAGGATGAAGGGGGTGCTGCCATCTCAACTGGAGCAATCCCTGGGCCAGACTGTGAGATCACTGCATTTTATGAAGGAGTGACATACCCAGAGGGTAGCGAGAGCAATGTAGTGGCCAGTTCTCCACTGCAGCTTCACAACCTAGAAAACCCAGAAGCTGACCAGACCACAGGAGAGCAATTGAAAAGGTCAGTCTGAAGGCTTGCCAGTTAGGTCTGAACCTTAACACAGACTGATCAAAATGAACCGAATGAAACAGTCGGTTTTGGAAGGAAAGATCCCATTCATTTTTTCCATAGGCAAATACATTTTTAACGATAACATACTAGTCCTTAAATACAGACCTACCATGAGCTGTGAGGATGTTAATCGATGGTATATGCTTCTGTTGAAGCCATCAGTCTGTTTTATTCCAACATAATTTGTTTTTACAAATTTTGTTTAATTGCATAATTCCTGGTAAGGAACCACACTACCCATGATCTACCAATCAAACAAGTGCAGCTATTATGAATGATGCTGTCAAGTTGGTCTTCCTACACTCTCAAACTATGTATATGCTGTATTTGTAAATACCTGAATATTTAGCACAAAATATATATATATATATATATATATATATATATATATATATATATATATATATATAATAATAATACACTGGCATGGCCAAAAGTTTGGAATAATTTACAGATTTTGCTGTTTCGGAAGGAAATTGGTACTTTAATTCACCAAAGTGGCATTCAACTGATCACAAAGTATATTCACATCATTATTTGAAAAAAGTCATTTTTAATCAAATCTAGGCAGGCCCCATTTCCAGCAGCCATCACTCCAACACCTTATCCTTCATGCTAATCGTAATCATGCTAAATTGCTAATTTGGTACTAGAAAATAACTTTGGTACTAGAAATAACAATATCAAACCCAGTTGAAAACTATTTGGTTCATTAAATGAAGCTTAACATTGTCTTTGTGTTTGTTTTTGAGTTGCCACAGTTTGCAATAGACTGGCATGTCATAAGGTCAATATTAGGTCAAAAATGGCAAAAAAAGAAATGTCTTTCTCTAGAAACTCATCAGTCAATCATTGTATTGAGGACTGAAGTCTATACAGTGCTTGAAATTGGGAAAAGGAAAATGAAGATTTCAAAAAAGGTGTTCACTACAGTCATCAAAGACAAAGGACAACTGGCTCTCTTGTAAAGAGAAGACTCAGGGCTGCAGGCCTTATGGGAAGAATTGCAAAGAAAAAGCCACTTTTGAAACGGAAAAATAAAAAGAAAAGGTTAGTGTGGACAAAGAAACATAGACATTGGACAACAGATAACTGAAAAAGAGTGTTATGGATCGTAACCCCGTTGAGCTTTTGTGGGATCAGTTAGACTGTAAGGTGCGTGAGAAGTGCCCGACAAGACACATCTATGGCAAATTCTACAGGAAACATGGGGTGAAATGTCACCCGAGTATCTGGACAAACTGACAGCTAGAATGACAAGGATCTGCAAAGCTGTTAGTGCAGCACGTGGAGGATTTTTTGATGAGAACATTTTGAAGTAGTTTAAGCTTTGAATTAATTGTAATCTACATTTTTCACTTTATTATTATATTTATTATTAATATCCTGACTATATTGTATATGACTGACACATTGTGATCAGTTGAATGCCACTTTGGTGAATAAAAGTACCAATTTCTTTCCATAAGAGCAAAATCTGTACATTATTCCTAATTTTTGGCAGCGTGTGTGTGTAATATATATATATATATATATATATATATATATATATATATATATATATATACACGCATGCACATATATAACATAATGTTTTTATACTTCTCAACATAAAATCAATAGTTTTATATTTAATTACATAATTCGCAATGCTTTATGGGAAGAGCTGGTTGGTTTGTATAATGGCTTAGAACTTTTTTTTTAATTATTTTTATGAAGGATTTTACATTGGAATTGCCTATTGAAGAAATAAATGTAAAAACTATTTCCGGAACCAAGATGGCTGAAAAAGAATTACAGCAATTTTATTGGCTTACACATTTATCCAGAATGAAAGTGGGCTTGACTGCTTTGCTCACCATCTTTAACACAAGCTATCTGTCCTTTAACATATGCAGGGTTATAATGTCAGTAAATGATAAATGGCATTATTGCCATAATTCTGATGTACTGGTCGGATCCAGGGCCATGAGAGACCGCCACCTGCAGTTGCTGGGCTACATTATACTACAGGTAAAAATTACATGCACTTATACCACAAGTCTGTTGAATGCTTGATTTTGATTGGTTGAGGGATGTTCTAAGGTGTGCAATTATTTTTCAATAAACGCACGGCTATGAAGTGGTTCCAGGTCTTATTTCAATTATTTAAAATAGCAGTACAGGCTATTACAGCAAAATAACCATACAAAATAAAGACATTGGTTAAGTAAATTGGATAAGAACAACAAACAATGTCTATAATATCTTACATTTATTTCAATTTCTGTTGAAAATTGCCCTTGCACTCTTGCGCTTGTCTCACACACTGACACACACACACACACACACACACACACACACAAACACAGAGACTCGAGTTGTGACCAACACACAGAGCCTTGATTTCATCGCACCCGCAACTTGATCAATACAAAAGTTTAATATCTGTGGAAAGCACCCTCACGCATACATACATACTCACGAACTTGACACATTGCCTTGATGTCAACAGACCCCCGCTACTTAATAAAACGGTTGTGGGCAATATGAAAGCTGTATACAAGAATGGTGATGTTGTTGCTGAGAAGTATACTTAAACATACATCTTGGCAATTTGAAGTGATGTAACTGCTTACAAGAGCTACAGCAAACACAGATAATACCAAATGCAATCTCTGTTTCTCTCTCTCTCCTGCTCACAAACACACACAATACATTGTTGCTCCAGTAAGTACTTAAACCAGCACAAGCCGTTACTAGTTCTAAAATGACGTTTTGAAACTAACAACGAAGACTTGGGCTGTATCAAAGCAAGACGATGAATCATCTCATTAGAAGAGAATTTTTGTGACAAAAATCTAAAATGTTTTGAGATTAAACACTGAATGATGTCTTAAGGTGTGGTGCCCATGGTATAAGTGGAATAATTGACTCCGGCTTGTTGAATTATTGGTTATTGTGGTCACATTACCACCTCGAGGTGTGCATTACTTTTCAATAATTAGTCATTTTTATTCTTTCAGACTGAAGATTAGTATCTATACTGTAGTTAGCCTGACATCAGGTTTATGTGAAATTAGATTTTTATGTAAAACCCTTAAAAATTTTTTTTTAAAAATGGTATTATTGTTGCTTTCCTTTTTTTTTTTTTTTTTTTTTACTGTACTATGGTACAGTGATTAGTATCAGATGGTAATAATAACATTGTAATTTTATATTTCCCTTGCTAATACATGATAACCAAGTACTTCAAAGTATACCATGGTGTCATGTCCATAAAACTAGTACTATGGTGTTTTTGGCACTATTTTGTTAGTGAAATTATGTATAATAATTTTTTATTTCTCATTTCATTTTGCTGTTCTTTTGTAGTTACCCTATCTGGAGCTGGAGAAGCTGAATGGGATAGAGGAAGTGAAACAGTATCTTCACAAAAAGCTGCTGAAGGTTCCTTTATGACACAATAAAGGCAGCGAGTGTGTTTGTGTGCTACAGAAAGCATGTGCAACTTTCAAGGTTTCAAGAGGTTTTGTTGTTTTCAGAAAGACTGTTGTGTGTGTATGTATGTGTTTTTGTGTGTGTGTGTCTGTATGTGTGTTTGTACACACAGGATGAGAACAGTTCTTGTTTTCAGCACAGAACATCTGTTAACACAAGGAATCTGTGTGGGTGTTATCTTAATTCTTTGATTATAGAGAAGCAAAATTTAAACTGGTGTATGGTATGTAGTCCTTTTAACTGTGCCTGGGTTTCTGAAAAATTTTACCACATCATAAAGCATACATTACTTACCCCCAGCCAACAATTAAAGGCCATTTAGCTTTCAGTAATGGAAATATTGATCATTCACAATTCAGTAGAACTTCTGGAATGTTTTTGGTATATTTGGTCATTGGTTTGATCACTAAGGGGTGAGAGGAGCAAGTTGTTTAATATTGTATGTGCCCAAGCATTTTCTTTTTTAAAATTTTTCATTTGATTGTGTCCCCACATCCCTTTTTTGTCATCACTGTTATTTTGGTGTGTTTAGGTGCAAACTTGGGAGTAGACACCAAGTTTGTATTGGGGGGTGTATGGGATATAGTATATTTTTATGGAAGTGAGGCACCCTGTGCACAAGTGTGGAGTGGTCTTTTGGTGAGCCGCAACTATTTGTATTTCTTTATTTCAGATGCAACCACCATAACCACAGCTGCTCTTTGATTTTAAATCTGAAAGAATTGATGGAAGTATATTAAAGGGATAGTTCACCCAAAAATGAAAGCTCTCTCATCAATTATTTGCCCTCATGCCATCCAAGATGCGTATGACTTTCTTTCTTGTGCTGATTACAATTTAAATAGGTCCATACAATGCAAGTGAATGGTGGTCAGAACTTTGAAGTTCCAAAATGTACATAAAGGCCACATAAAAGTAATCTATATAACTCCAGTGGTTAAATTCATGTTTTCTAAAGTGATATGATATGTGTGGGTGAGAAACAGATCAATATTTCAGTCCTTTTTTACATAAATTCTTCTCCCTGCCCAGTAGGTGGCAATATGCACAAAGAATGTGACTCGGCAAAAACAAGAAGAATACGAAAGTGGCGATTGATAGATAAAAGGATATTGGTCTGTTTCTAGCCCACTCCTATTATATCGCTTCTGAAGACATGGATTTAACCACTGGAGTCCTTTTTATATGCTTTTTGGACCTTCAAATTTCAGGCCACCATTCAATTTAATTGTACAGATTTACAGAGCTGAAATGTATTTATTTTTTATCTTAATTTGTGTTTAGCTGAAGAAAGTAAGTCAGACACATCTGTGATGGCATGAGGATAAGTAAATGAGAGAATTTTCATTTTTGGGTGAACTATCCCTTTAAGAAATATATGGGGCTGTTGATTAAAGTCTTATTAGTCTACTGGATGTGAACTATATGTTGCAATGGGAAAATGGGAAAAGGAATAAAATGCAAGAAAGGGTTATACCTTTTTGTTTGATCAGAGTGATTGTCACCTTTTTTGGCATGTGAGGGGAAAGGAATGCACCCAGTTAACTGCAGGATAATTATTAAACAATGTTTATCTCTCACATGTGGAGAATTTAGAATTTTTAGATCTGCATGTATTTGCCCTCATTGCAATCTTCAGATCAGTTCTAAAGAAAAGTTTAACAAAGGTCTTTAGATTAAAATGTTGCTGCAATTCAAAAATAATGTTTATTTCATCATTCAAAATTAATTCATGGAAAGTGGGTGTCTTGATAGGTTAACATAGACCATTATTTTTTGTGAAAGGCAACAAGCTAGACTGATATTTAAATATTATCGTAGTTTACTTCAGTTAGTACAAAAATGATTGTACATAATTAATTTAAACTAAAGCAGATTTCTCAAGGCCTTGCTTAAATCCACATAAATTGAGGTACTGAAAATTGACAGCATAAATATATTTAAATCAGAGATCTATTTTATATAGTTTACTTATTTTATGATTGAGTCATCCATGTACCACTTTCTCTGTGTGCATTTGCTTTGCTTTCTTTAGAGGGAAAGATAATTTATTATGGGAAGTGAATGTCTGTGTAGCAGGTGGGGAAATGGATCTAAATGTCTGTTTATATATACTTATTAAAATTATTATTAAAAAAGGAGAAACCCTAGTTTGTCTTCTAGTTTTAGAATTAATTTTTTGTGCAAATTTCAAGGTTGCTCAAGGCTAGAACTGACATATTCCTCAAGTCCTCATTAAAAGTGGAATATGTAAATCTTTGAGATGACTGGCTACTGATGAAGAGTTAAAATAATTATTCTGCCATCCTCTTAAACATAATGGGAGCCCTGTGTTCAGCTTTTGTCTGATCAGGTGTTCGTGGCAGCTCTCAAAGCCATTTTGTATCCTACACGACTAAGCATCTGTGTGAGAAAGATAGATAGTAAAGACAATATCTTCAGATGATCTAGTTGCAAAATGAAGCTAAGACACCATTAAATCCCTTAAGAGTTGTGCCTATTCTTATGCAAGCATATAAACCCCCTTAGATCTAAACATTTAGGCACAGTTCAATTGACATTGTTTCCATTTTCTTAAATTTTTGCAGAATTATTTTTACCATTTATCATTTACATATAATTTATGTGAGATTCCAAAAATGAACTGACTTTATAGTTGGATTGTGCTGATGTCCACTAGGATTTGGTCCAGCCATTGAACCTTTATTTTGACTTGTCGTTTTTTTTTTAAACCGGAAGTAGTTTTTTTTTTTTGCACCGAACTATTCTTCATTCGATCAGGAAGCGCAGATGATAAACGGTGCTAATCATGGTCCATCATATGATGTGATATGTCAACGGTAAGTACTTTTTTGCGGACCCCAATACAGATTTTGTACAGTTTAAAATCGACTCACCTCAAGGGTCTCGTCCAGTTAAGACTTAGCTAAATAACCAGCTGTGTTGAGCGCGTGTTGGCGGCTCGCGAGCTCGTTTCGTGGCTGTAGCGGTCAGCAGAGCGCGAGCGTGTACCTGCTTTCTCACATTCACAGACATCAATGTTTACAACCACACACTTAATTCTCTTGACCAAAGGCTTGTGACTTAAGAAACGTTTAGAATTTTCCGGTTTTTAAAAATGATGTACTTTAAACGTTTTGCTAAATGTACGGGCTATGTTGCTGTAAACATCTGTTTTTTGTTTAATTTTTACAACAAGTTTTATTGTTATGACGCGTAAATTCACCTGTCTTTAGTGTATACGGGACGTTTACACCTATCGGCATTCACTGTACATTTATGGAAACGTTACTTTTATATCTGGAGAGTGATATCCTAAAAGAGGATATCATAAGTTGGTTATCTGTAACTTTGAATAAAATAGCTTTAGTAGTCTGAACTGGTGAGCCTGTTTTGCCCTCTTTGCTCTTGTGAAATGTACTAAGCAGTGGACTACATGCATAATGAAAGTGCCCGAGAGATGGCCTGAAACATGCTGACGTTCACAGTTAAAGGGGGGAAAATGAGGTACCACTTCACCGTGCCTTTTGTGTTGAAATTTTGCAGCTTATGCTTGTAAGAATTTAAAGGGTTACAAAAAACTCTCGCTGCTTACTCAGGTGTGGTCTGTAAAAAACAAAACCGTATTTACAGACAAATGTATGCATGATCATACTGGATATATGTTTCAAAGATATTTCAAGCTAACAAGGGTTTTGTCAAAATCCCTAAACGAAGACCAAAATTATTAAATACAACTCGTCCTACAGCTGTCAAGCTACATCCACTCTCGGTACAGAACATCAGACTTGTGTCTTTCTAACTGATTGGACTTAGGTTTTCCCATAGCAGGCATACAGAAATCCCCCAAAATCCCTTAGACTTACATTGACTGAATGTTCAAACAGGCCAAGACAATTTTATGTTATTTGTTTTTTTACAAATCTTTAAACTTTTTATTTTTATTTTTTAAATAAAACACACACACACACACACAAGGCCTGTAGTCTGCCCTCCATCCATCCATCAGGGATGTGCCATGATGGTCAACTAGTCGATAAGTGGGGTCAACAAACATTAATCATTTTAATTGCAATTGCATTCTCAAATTATTTGAGAGAGACAACTCAAAGGACAGTGTTTTTGCGTGATGATCGCATGCTTCCCGTATTTGTGAGGTGCTGCGGAGAGATTAAAGTCGTTTGCTGATTCTTTCTGACACTTCTTAAATAAATAGTTGTAATAAAAAAGGTTTAAAGTGCTTGACGTTTTAAATTGGTGTTTACCCACAAAATGATCTTGTAGTTCTGCGCTTTTGAATGTGCAGCTAGTATTGCCCTGAATTATTCCGGTTACATTGAAACGCATCATTCTGTGTTCAGGATACGCGTAAGCGGTATTGTGCTGGTCTTTATTGGAGCCTTTATTATTTCGTACATTTCTTTGATTGTTTTGTGCAATAAGATGTTATTTAGCCTATATTTTTGTTGAATATCCGTTAGTTACCCTGTTGAAGTGCTGCGACTGAAATCCGTATTTCCCTCTGAAACGTGTATGATCGGGGCCACATAATCAAAACGGAGCCTAATTATACATTATTATCCTTAACACCGACTAGTCATTCAAACAACCAAATGACTAGTTGATTATGATAATTGGTAGTTGTGCACATCCCTACTATCTGTCTGTCTATCTAGATATCTTCATTCAAGTCACATCATCTTTAATGATATGTACTGTAAACCGTGTGTTTGACAGAAATAAGTCTTCTCACCACAAATGTAACTAGTGATTGTGAACATGTGCTGTAGGTGCCTAGTCTGAAGTTGCCTTAGTTCAGGACACAGCAGACCAGGATGGCTCTAATAGAGGGGGTGGGTGATGAGGTCACCCTGCTCTTTGGAGTAGTGTTCCTGGTGCTCATCCTGGTTCTGGCCTGGGCCTCCACTCACACTGTTGAACCTCCTGAACACCTCCTCTCACCTAGCCCAGGGACCGCCCCCTCCGCAGAGACTGACAGCCAGGAGCCCCTCCCCCTGGGTAACACGGACTCGTCGCCCGGTGGTGTCAGTGAAAATGGTAAGAGTGAGCCTGGAACGGGAGCGGAGGGACAGACCTCAGATGATAATAGGACTGGAGGAGGTGAGGAAGGCCTCTTGGAGGAAGCAAGAATTGGGAGGGATGGGTTGAGACATCGAGAGACAGCAGGTCCCTCGTCTCAGCCTTCAGCCAGTGCACCAAGTGCCACACAGCCTTTGGACGAAGATGTGTCGAATGACACCCAAAGAAACATGGTGCTCAGGCTGAAGTTCTTGAATGATACAGAGAGGACAGCGCAAGTGAATCCTCAAGACACTATTGGATACCTTAAAAGGTAAGTGACTGAAAATGTATAGTATGTTTTGGAATTAAATGTTCTTCTATTTAAAGATAAGGTTTTCAAGGCACTCAAAGCATTATTTGTTGCTTTTGTCTGTATTGGGTTGATTATAATTTTTCAATGTTAAAATGCTTTGTCTTATCCCAGCTCAATATAGATTGGTTAATTTCTTAGAAATGTGTAAAAACTGTGGTTCTGTGGCACTTTCAAAAAAGTTTGTTTGAGCAACACGATCCCCCGGACAAAACAACATTATAGTGTTCTCATCCAATAGTGTGAGTTTGGGGCGAGACTTGTCTGTTTGGCCCAAGTAATGGCAGATGTGAAGGTGTTGGCTAAACAGTCATTATTTTTGTAATTCTGTTGACGCTAGTGGTGCAGAAATTACACTGTACTTTTTGTTTGGTTTGCACCCTAAAAATGCAACAACGTCCCACACACGGTTACCGGCCAAGGACCGTTGTTATGAAATCACTTCTCCTTCCTATGCACTGCCTAGCATCATGCTTTCAATCAAAAAAGTGAACCCGAAAAGACCTTCATGTTAGCCATCAAAAAATTAGCCATCCTTGCAAGCAGTGACCATTTATTAAATATTGTGTTTAACCTTCTATAAGATTACAGTCAGACAGAATGTCAACGGTTGGGTTTTTCATCATCTACTGGAAATATGAGACATTTACTGTGTGGGAGTCCACATAGTGTTTGCAGTAGTTAAGCGAAAGGTCTGATAGGAGACTTTCAGTCATGGAAAATTATTAATTGGAAAGATAGCTTGTGTATGTGTGAGAAAAATATTGCACAATAATGATTCTATAATTTGTTATGGGCTTTTCTTTTTTCAAACTGTGTTGAAGAGTTTTACAAAGTAGCTTTGAAAAGTCTTCAGAATACTTGAGATAATTCTTATGTTTTCCTATAAATAGTTTTTTAAAGGACTATAACACTTAAAGGAATAGTTTGTCCAATAATTACGAATTTAATTAATTCAAGGTCCAAAAAGGACATATAAGTAGTCCCTTGCCTCGAGTGGTTTAAGCTATATCTTCTGAAGCCATGCGATTGCTTTAGATGAGAAAGTAAAGCATCTAAAAAAAAAAATATCGCTCCTGCACAAAACACTGAAAAAACAGCGAGAGACAATGGAACAGTCAAAGACGTCCACCTAGCACATGCTTTGACTTTTTCGGAGGGAACACCCCCTTAGGTGGAGTTATTTGCCTTAGCTTGCTCTTATGAGCGTCTTGCAGCATAATCATTAGGCACATACGTAAAATTATTTTTAATGAAAAACTAGGGATGCACCAATCCGATACCTGGATCGGTATCGACTCTGATACTGACGTTTTTAAACTGAACGGGTATCGGTCCGATGAGCCCAATCCAAATCTGATACTGTGTGTTAGTCATGTTTGTTACTGTCAAGCTCCAAAAATTACATAAAAGAACCATTAAAACACCATTACAGTAGTTGATATGACTCGTGCATTTTATTCAAAGCCACTGGAAGATGTGCAATAGCTCTGTGAATCACTAAAGGCTGTTTTTAATTAGTAAATATATAAAATGCACGCAGCTCCAGCACATCAGTGAATGACACTGCTTTGTTTACACACATACTAGTGGCTATTTTTAGACTTCACAGTGGTTCACAATATTTGAGCGCTACTCTCAAACAACATCTCAGATGTAGATGCTCAATAGTTTGGTTCACTTATAATATGCATTTAGAACGGCACCGGAGGTGCATTTTACCGGAATTTGAATAAGAAGCTAATTAAACTACTGTGAACTTGCCTACAAACAGACACATACAGGACTTCCTGGAGAGTTCAGAATGTCAAAATAAAAGCATGAGGCAAAGTTAAAGGCATTTATGAGGCATGAGGCAGAGATATGAACTCAGTAGCAGGGTTTATTGAACAGATGATTGAAACAGTGATGTAAACATTGTGAGTAAATCCAGTTGAGCAGAGTGGCAAACAGCAGGTGAGCAATATCAGACAGGGTATAGACACGATGCACAGATAACTCACAACAGTCTTACGATACTTGCAGGCAAGAATAAAGACACCGGTATGTTTGATATAGTAGAAAGGTCTGGAGTCTCAGAGATACTATCGATGAGAACAGAGTATGTGTGTGAAAGCGGGGTATATATGCAGTCCTTGATTATCCACTAATAATATGCAGGTACGTGTAATCAGAACTCAGGGGAGAGTGAGCCTTGTGACAGCTGTGAGGAAGAAAGGGAGAGAGACCGGTGGGTCCGTTACAAAAGGTGCACGATTGAGATATATTACTATTATAATATTTTATAATTATCATTTGTGTACAAATTATAATAATATTTAAGTTGAATTGGTTCCAAAAAATAACTGGGAAGGAAAAGTGAGCTGATTTCTTACAACTAAATTGAAGAAAAAATACATCTGAATCCTTTAAAGTCCAGATTCAAGTTGAGAAAAATTAGCAAAAAAACTGTTTCTTTTCTACTGATGACTTTTATTGGAATTACTGTTAATTTTGCTGCTAGATTATCCAGTATACTAGTTAATAATAAAGTGTTTCTTAATAAGCTATACATTTATATTGAAATAATGAGTAGTTAGAGGTTTGTGTTTCTTTACATATTAAAGAGCACACCCAATTAGTTCCACACAATAATGTAAAAATATTCTTAACTGATTATGCAAAAAACAACACTGGTATCGGATCGTATCAGCTAATACTGAGATTTCCAATATCGGAATCGGATTGGAAAAGAAAAAGTGGTATTGGTGCATCCCTATGAAAAACACTATGGTACTACCGGGATTATGAAGCTTGAATTCCCGGTAGTACTATGGCACTGTTATAGGTTAATGTTAACTAAGCTAACATACTGTAGAACGTCATTGAATAGTTTCTTTTTCCTTTGCTGCTGTTATGAACTGGCTGAATCATTTGAATTATCATTTTACAAACTTTTGTTAAAACCCATTTTTGTTCTTTGCAATAAACAAATTATAAACTACATATTGTGGATGTTGGAGACAGCGTCGATTTAAAAATCGTATTTTTAGCTAATATTTTAGCAAATATGGACTTGTGGTCATGTCACTTTAAAAGTCATGGATTAAACCACTTGAGTTTAGTTGATGGATTACATTTATGCTGCATTTATGTCCTTTTTGAGCTCAAATGTTTTGGACTTTTGACCAAAACTTTTTGTTTTGGTCAAAAGACTTTTTATGGACAAAAACACATCATTCATCCTTCAAAGTAACACTCAGAACGATCCAGTGCTGGTCGGACCAATCAGACTCTGCGCTACAAGACTGTTTTGATCACGCGGACTGGGAGATGTTCCGGTCCGCCTCTGATGACGACATCGAGGTTTACGCTGACAGCGTAACGTGTTTCATCAGGAAGTGCGTAGAGGACGTTGTTCCGACCAAAACTATACGGATATACCCCAACCAGAAACCATGGGTTAACGGCGATGTTCGCGCGGCACTCACTGCGCGGACCTCCGCTTTAATTCTCCTAACACGGAGGAGCGTAAACAAGCCAGTTATGCCCTCCGTAACACTATCAGTGCAGCTAAACGCCAGTACAGGCACAAGCTTGAAGGCCAGTTCAACACCACTGACTCTAGAAGTATGTGGCAGGGAATTAACACAATCACGGACTACAAGCGGAATAAAGTCTCCGCCATGAACACCGCTGCATCTCTCCCGGACGAACTTAATACATTTTATGCTCGTTTTGAGGACAGTAACACCGCCCTCGCGGAGAGAGCACTCGCTGCTGACGCTACAGAGGTTGATTCACTCTCCGTCTCTGTTGTGGATGTAACCCGATCATTCCGACGGGTGAACATCCGTAAAGCCGCGGGTCCAGACGGCATTCCGGGCCGCGTCATCAGAGCGTGCGCGAATCAACTGGCTGGTGTTTTTACGGACATTTTCAATCTGTCCCTCTCCCTGTCTGTAGTCCCCACATGCTTCAAAACATCAACCATTGTGCCTGTACCGAAGCAAGCTATAATCACATGCTTAAATGACTGGCGTCCTGTTGCTCTGACCCCCATCATCAGCAAATGCTTCGAGAGGTTAATCAGAGATCACATCTGCTCTGTTCTGCCCCCTCTTTGGACCCATTGCAGTTTGCCTACCGCAACAACCGCTCCACTGATGATGCCATTGCATCTACAATACACACTGCTCTCTCCCACCTGGAAAAAAGGAACACATATGTGAGAATGCTGTTTGTAGACTACAGCTCAGCATTCAACACCATAGTGCCCTCCAAGCTTGATGAGAAACTCCGGGCTCTGGGCTTAAACAGCTCGCTGTGCAGCTGGATCCTGGATTTCCTGTCAGGCAGACGTCAGGTGGTTAGAATGGGCAGCAACACCTCCTCATCACTGACCCTCAACACTGGAGCCCCGCAGGGCTGTGTTCTCAGCCCACTCCTGTATTCCCTGTACACACATGACTGTGTGGCAACACATAGCTCCAATGCCATCATTAAGTTTGCTGACGATACGACGGTGGTAGGTCTGATCACTGACAATGATGAAAGAGCCTACAGAGAGGAGGTGCACACTCTGACACGCTGGTGTCAGGAGCACAACCTCTCCCTCAACGTCAGTAAAACCAAGGAGCTTGTTGTGGACTTCAGGAAGAAAGACGGAGAACACAGCCCCATCACCATCAATGGAGCACCGGTGGAGAGAGTCAGCAGCTTCAAGTTCCTCGGTGTCCACATTACTGAGGAACTCACATGGTCCGTCCACACTGAGGCCGTTGTGAAGAAGGCTCACCAGCGCCTCTTCTTCCTGAGACGGCTGAGGAAGTTTGGAATGAACCACCACATCCTCACACGGTTCTACACCAGCACTGTAGAGAGCATCCTGACTGGCTGCATCACCGCCTGGTACGGCAATAGCACCGCGTACAACTGCAAAGCCCTGCAAAGGGTGGTGCGAACTGCCAGGAACATCATCGGAGGTGAGCTTCCCTCCCTCCAGGACATATACACCAGGCGGTGTGTGAAAAAAGCTCGGAGGATCATCAGAGACTCCAGTCACCCAAGTCATGGGCTGTTCTCACTGCTACCATCAGGCAGGCGGTATCGCAGCATCAGGACCCGCACCAGCCCGACTACATGATAGCTTTTTCCCCAAGCAATCAGACTGTTGAACTCTTGATCTATCAGGATCAATAATTAGCACTGCACTTTATTAATCTATAATCTCACACTGGACTGTCAACATATTCTCCTCAATACAACTGCTATATATATATATATATACACATATATATTTCATATACTCCCACTTATTGTATTGTATTGTATATTCTGTTCTATATTCTGCATTGTATATAATTATTGTGTTGTGTAAGTATGTGTACATCTGATTTGTAAATTGTTTTGTGTAAGTATGTGTACATTTGATATGTAAATTGTGTTGTGTAAGTATGTTGTTTATTGTAATTGGTATATGTCTCATCACTGTCATGACTGCTATGTTGCTCGGAACTGCACACAAGAATTTCACCTACTGTTGCACTTGTGTACATGGTAGTGTGACAATAAAGTGATTTGATTTGATTTGATTTGATTTGATTGTGTTTCGGAGACACCATAGGGGTGAGAAAATTATGCAAGTATTATCATTTTTGGGTGAAATAACCCTTAAGCATATCAGGGAAGGGAAATATTTCAAGCTTCACTATTCGTTCTCAACAAAGTTTAGTTAAAATGTAATGTATTAAAATGCATCAACGAAGCATCTTAGATGACATTTTAAATTGTGTGGCTCTGTATTTATAAACATGTGTTTGGTTGTTTTTTCAGGACTTACTTTGCTGGACAGGAGCATCAGGTACGTCTTATTTACCAGGGTCAGCTCCTTCATGATGACGCCCAGACACTGGCCTCTCTCAATCTGGCTGATAACAGTGTTTTGCACTGCCACATCTCACAGCACGCCACGCGGGCAATGCCTGCAGGGGCACGGGCTGCTGATCAGGTGCATGTGGCACTCAACGTAGGCAGCCTCATGGTGCCTCTGTTTGTGCTTATGCTATCCGTGCTCTGGTACTTCCAGATCCAGTACCGCCAGTTTTTCACTGCACCTGCCACCGCCTCACTTGTGGGCATCACCATCTTCTTTAGTTTTGTTGCATTTGGGGTATACCGCCGTTGATGGCCGTTTGTGTGCACTCACATTAGGCATTTACATGTTTGCACACATACAGAGACACATACTTTGCACTTGCTCCCTTAACCAGCGACAGTGGCAATGTCTTCTGGGATTTCTGGACTTTTCAGGTTAGTTGAAAGCTATGATTTCAGAGAGGCACACATCTCTGAGGTCTTGTTTTGATTGTGGTTTTTGTTCATCACTTTTGCCATGTTCATCTGCACCATGTTTAGGCTTGTCTCACAGATATTATATATATTTGATTATTTTAAATAGAGATGGTTATTGTGTCTGTCCTCTTTTCCTTATTGTTCATGTGCATGCTGCCAGTATGAAACTGGGACTTGCTTATAAGAGGTTATACAGAATGACAGACTCAAACTGTAGTTACGCAGGGCAGGCAGAATTGCTCTTATATGTTGGGACAATTAAAATAATTTGTGTACTTAAAGCTTTTGAAATGGAGAAATAATCTATTAAATCATTCTTTTATTTACTGGTGTCTGGTGTCATTTTTTAAATGGATTGTTAACCCAAAATTTAAAATTCTGTAATTGACTCACCCTCTTGCGATCCCAGATCTGCATGCCTTTCTTCTGCAGAACATACATAAAGATTTTTAGAAAAATATCTCAACTCTTGTAGGTCTATACAATGCAAGTGAATGGTGGCCAGAACTTTGAAGGTCATAAAAGGCAGCATAAAAGTTATCCATATGACTTCAGTGGGCAAATCCTTATCTTCAGAAACTATATGATAAGTGTGGGTGAGAAACAGACCAATATTTATGTATTTTTTACTATCAATCTCCACTTTTACTTTTTATTTTGTTTTTGTTGATTTACATTATTTGTGCATTTTGCCACCTACTGGGCAGGCAGGAGAATTGGAAGTAAAAAAGTACTTTAATATTGATCTATTTCTCATCCACACAAATCATATTGTTCCTGAAGATATGGATTGGATACCACTGGAGCCTTGTGCAGGGCCGTATTAAAGCACAGTCTTACCGAGGCTTAAGCCCCAGGGCCTGTGGCTGCATGGAGGGCATCGAACTTCCAGTAGGGAGGGCCCGGTCGCTGCACCATATTCTCCCCACCAACTTTGCCAATAGGACGTGATCTGATGACTTGAAGGGCCCAGCAAAAACGTAAGCCCTGGAGTTACCTTAATGTGGCCCTGGCTGTGTGGATTACTTTTATGTTGCCTTTATGTGCTTTTTGGACCTGAAGTTCTGGCCACCATTCACTTGCATTGGATGGACCTATAGAGCTGAAATATTCTTCTAGAAGTCTTCTAGAAATTTGTGTTCAGCAGAAGAATGTCATTCTTACACATCTTGGATGTCATGAGGGTCAGTGATGAGATCATTTTAATTTGTGGGTGAATATCCCTTTAAGTGCGTTACTTCTACACATTGTTTTCATTCATGGTCTCTGAAGACTTGAAGCAAAAAAATGTGTGTTAAGCAATAAAGAAGTTAGTATATTTATACATATATTTGTATATGGACATATGTAAATATGGTAAATAGCTTTCTAAGTAGGCACCATTTCACTCAGCTACCTATAGACATTTTATTTCTTTTTTTTGACGGTAATGAAAACGAGGCTGTGAGGGATAGACTGCCCTTAGGCGGAAATGTCGGGGGGGGGGGGGGACTCAGTGCATGCCATTAAAGAGTAGACTGGATGTATTCCTCACTCCCTCGTTTACATTCCTGCAGTACTCTGAAGACGGTTTATTTTGAGACTCAATAAAACAATTTAACATCCACCCCTTCTTTGTAGTGTGCATTTTTCATTGAAAATTAAGTGAAAATACATCTCCTTTAGTGTTAAAACAGCGGCTCATGGAAATGTACAGGCTGCATACGTGGGGCATTCCGCCATTTACTGTAGTTTGATGACGTTCCCTTAAAACCTTTATTGAATCGCTTGTGTTGGATGATCCCCGCGCCTGCGCCGCTCCGTCTGCCGCACTAACCGCCGCCAAAACCCGACTAAAATCCCAGACACGGGATTGGGGGAGGGTAGGAGTAGCCCAGAACCTGTCTGGAAGAACGAAGAAGTTGCCGGACACTGGCCGCTTGTATTTCAGTGTTTTGTTTTTTTCATCCATTTCAACTGAACTGTGAGCATCAAACTTGCAGCGATGGATAGAAAGGTATGAGTGCAACACCATAGCATCGTTAACAGCGTCATTATCCTCTTCCCTCTCAGCCTCACTAAAGCAAATTCGTTTCCAGAAATAATTTCAAAGGGTTTCTGGGTAAACACTATCGTTATGTTGTAAACTGTCTTGGTACGAGCGCCATATTTTCAAGGTTTATGCTATTATAATTTTGCCATTTTCATGCATTAATGATGAAGTTGACAGTTTAATGAAGCTACAAACAATAATGTGCTTGTTTGGCACCTGTCAAATGAACTATTGCATTTTTTGTTTTTTCTTTGTAGGGAATGTATCTGATTGTTTTTATTGCATTATTCAAAGCTGTCTATTGTGCCCCCATGTGACTATATCTTTTTGAATAGCACAGAATAAACAAGTCTCGTGATAAGGGTTACTACAACCAGTTGGTTAATTATCTGTCACCAAACTTCCTAATATACACGGTTACTTTGATCTCGATGTTTTATGACTTTATGAGCCCATTACCATGTGCAACTGCTGATAAACGTTCTTGTTTAATACAAAATGTGGTCTGCATTTTGTCTACGTAACAGTGTTGTTCAACTGAGCTCATGTGTTTCCAAAACCATCCTCCAGCACCCCTTTGCTCTGATTGAATGGGACATTGGCACACTACTGTATGAGTCTTTATAGGGGTCCTTAAAGGGGGTCTCCTACTACGGGAAGCGATTTGAACTCGAGCATTTTCTTTCTTTTCATTTCAATGTATTATAATTACTAAGAGTTTTTCTAACATTCCTAAATACCTACACTGGAGTGACCTTATAATAATAACTGTGCGTGTGTACTTATACAAATGTGTGCTTCACTTTAATTCCTCACTTTAGTTTAAACGTTTTTTTTCCTTTCACAGCGTTTTACAGTAGGTGTAGGCAATATAAGCAAAAATCTATTTAGCAATATTTGGTACATTTTTGATCGATGTCAAAATATATCACAATCTTAAAAAAAAAAAAAAAAAAAAAGCCTTTTTAAATATCACTTTTTAAAATTATAATCAAAGTAATGGTAAACTTTTTGTCATGATTATCAGATGCACCCATGAGCCAAAACAACCTGCCTATTCTGTTGGTCCTCCGCGTGCCTCCAAAACAGTGCCGATCCTCAGAGAAATGGAGACACCCTGAAGGTGTCTTGTGGTATCTGCACCAAGACATTAGCAGCAGATCCTGTGAGGTGGAGCCGCTGTGGATCGGACATGTTGGTCCAACACATCCCACAGATGCTCAATCGGATTGAGATCTGGGGAATTTGGAGGCCAGGGCAACACCTTGAACTCTTCCAAATGTTCCTCAAACTATCCTCAACAATATGTGCAGTGTGGCAGGGCGCATTATCCTGCTGAAAGAGGCCACTGCCATCAGGGAATACCATTGCCATGAAGGGGTGTACCCGGTCTGCAACGATGTTAAGGTAAGTGGCACATGTCAAACTGATGTCCACATGAATGGCCCAGGGTTTCCCAGAGCATCACACTCCCTCCACTAGCTTGTCATCTTCCTACAGTGCATCCTAGTGCCATCACTTCCAAAGGTAAATGGCGCACTAATACACGGCCATCCACATGATGTAAAAGAAAACAGGACTCATCGGACCAGACGACATTCTTCCACTGCTCCAAGGTCCAGTTCCGACACTCACATGCCCATTGTAGGCACTTTCGACGGTGGACAGGGGTCATCATGGGCACTCTGACCTGTCTGCTGCTATGCAGCCCAATACGCGGCAGGGTGCAATGCACTGTGTTGTGACACATTCCTCCCTTAACCATCATTAAAATTTTCTGTGACACAAGACTTCTGTTGGGTCGGACCAGACGGGATGAGTCTTGGGCACCCAACACCCTGTCGCCAGTTTGTCCCTCCTTGGACCACTGTCAGTAGGTAATCACCACTGCTGACCGGGAGCACCCCACAAGCCTTGCCGTTTTAGAGATGCTCTGACCCAGTCATCTGGCCATCATAATTTGGCCGTTTTCAAAGTCTCTCAGGTATTTATTCCTGTCCATTTCTCCTGCATTCAACACGTTGACAACGAGAACTGATTGTTCGCTTACCATTTAATCTAACCAGACCATGATATGTGGCCTTGTTAGGAGATGATCTATGTTATTTGCTTCAACTGTGAGTTGTCAGAATGTTTTGGCTCATCAGTGTACAACAGTATGACATTATTTACATAATTAGGTGGATTTTAATATTTATATCACTATATAATCTTCCTTGTCTGCAGTTTGTTTTTTATCTGCAGAAGCTATTTACACTAAGTGCATATACTGATAGATGCTACTTACACTTTAACCAAAAGCAAGTGTAAAAAGTAGGTAGATGCTATTTGGACCCAGTTGCAAATAGTGGCAAGTACTGTTTGCACCCCTATTTAAATATAACATTCCGTATAGATGCATCACAGTAGCGTGTTAGTTAGAGTCCTACCAACACCCTACAGCCTACACCAGGGCTCTTCAACTACTGTTCTTTCTTGCAAGGGCCAGATTATCCAGATAAAAACTTGAAGGGGGCCAACAATTTTTCTGTATTTATCTTAGCTAGGATTTCAGTTGTAACATAAAAATATGTTAACATAAAAACTAAACACCCTTGATAATGTACAATTAAATCAATCAATGTAGCAAAAATAGTCAGGGGGTAAGTTTGATTTTCAAAAATGTTTTAAGGTCTGGCCATAAGTTCCGTCTGCAGCAATACCTATTTGAGATACTGGTATATATGTATGCAGCTTCAGTGGCGCGTCACGTTATCACTTTTTACCAGCACTACAGGCCTTAAACAGATTAAACACGCCTGTTGAACACTTCAAGAATAGTGAATAACATCAAACTTTACTGTGCATTTTCTTTACAGGTTCAGTTTTCATCATCAAATTCTCTTTTGTTGACTAAGATATGAGCTGCATATATGCTGACTCTGACATCACTTCTGTACTCTGCAGTTAAGCAATTTACATATACATTTGATTGATTTGAATAAAATGTGATCATATGCTCAACTTGACTGTGCTGGTTCAAGTTTTGCAGTTTAACTGCACGCATGCTACGGGCTGGATAACTGATAGGTTGAACTGGCTGAATGGTGTTGCATGTGCCACTGAACGTTGTTAAACTCACTGCTGAGTTTTGCGCAGAGAGCTCTGTGGTGTTTCAGACTACGACACGATTTTATCAGTTGAAGATCATTGCAGATTCGGCCCACCGGCTGCCAGTTGACTAGCCCTGGCCTACACCGACCTCTTCCCCTAATCTTAACATTAACCTTCCTTTATGAAAATGAACCATGCTTTTACAACAGTAATCAGTTTTACCATGGTATTTTGTAGTAATCACAAAATTAACCAGTTACTTCAATATTACTATAATAAAAACATGGTTACTATAATAACACCATACAGGGTTAATTTTTGAAAGGGTTAGTTTACCAAGACTTTCGCAAAAGGAGAAAAACAGGATGAGCAGAACAGTCAGACAAAAGACTGGATCTAGCTCGGGTCGCTCGCTCGCATATCCACTCCGCCATGTTGAGATCACATGAACAGCCGAATATTACTCGCTAGCATAATCTCAATAATCCTCTGTAATTGGATGCTTTTACTTACAGAATAAATTAATAATGTCTGACTGGAAATAGAGCGTTTCTACAATGACATCAGAAACCAAAAACTTTTACTCTCGCATAATGCTTTATCTCTGTTAGGTTTCAGCAAACGTAGACAGAAATATTACTGAGTGCACATTTAATATCCTGCATTAGTTGCACGTCATTATTTGCACCATATAGGCCTACCTCATTCTATTAACGTTTGGTGTGTCTGAGATTGAACTAGCCCCATCTTCTGAATGCCCAAATATTGTGCTGTCATTAGCTGCTTAATTATTTATTTACTCATTCTGCATTACACATAGTCTGTCAAATTGTCCGATTATAGCATTTCATCCAACTATTCAAATAAATAAAAAAAGAGTAAAAAATTTTTATTTTCACTACATCCTTGCAAGTTATTGCTCTAGACTAGGTTAGTCATTCAGACTTCAACCGGATGTAATTCTAAGACTTAATAACCAACTGTGAGTGCACATGGGTAATTTAATAAAGAAAATAACCAGCCATTGACACCATGGTGGTATTTGGGCAGTTTTACCTGCTATGTTCCTCACCCTCCCTTCTTTCAGTGAAATTCCACCAGCTAGCACACTGGTGGTCCAGCGACAGCCCCCTTCTCAGACCCCCATCCTTTCCCAACCCAGAGTCTGTGAGGGAAGCTACACTAAAACAGAGCGAGGGAGAGAGAGACTTGACTCCGGCCACATGCGGACACGCTTTAAAAAGAGAGGGAGTGGAGAAAAGGAACATTAGAGTACGGAGAAGGAGGGAGGGAGCACTCTCTGTAGGAGGAGAGGAAAAGTGGAGCGTGAGGGAAGCCACATAGAGAGGCAGAGGTGGCCAGGAATAGTGGAAACAAAAGAGAGATTGGGAAAAAAGGGGTTTATTAATGGATATGGAAGATTGTGCTGGAGGAGCTCGCAAAGCTACCAAGAGTAAACTCTTTGAGTTCCTCGTCCATGGAGTGGTGAGTGAGCATGTGAAAGTGTGATGTTTGGCTTTGCTTATTGGAGATCTAGGATGCAGTGGGTGTTAGCGATCATTTCAAGGTACATTTTTTAAAAGAAGAGGAGGAGGAGTGTAGGAGAAGTGGTGAAAGGTTATTGTTTTTGTAATATAAAGGAGGATGAGTGATGAAGGAGGGCAGCCGGTGATGGATCATCACACTGTGGAATTGCGAGAGAAGAGCGTGCAGCAAATTTTGGTGGAAGATGCTCTTTTGGTGTGGGTACAGCCTGAGAAGGGTGTGTTGCAGGAGCGAGCAGTAACCTGGGAGTAGATCAAACATTAACATTTGTTTCTGTTGTTTTATACACCAGTGAACGTATAATGGAAGAACAGCTTGGTTGAAAAATGCATTTGAATGTGTGTCAAGATGTTTACTATACAAAGATATGAAAGAATTAAATTATTTAGAGTTTATGGTGACTTAAGAACTTTTGGTGAACATGCTGCTGTTATGAGGTTGCTATGAACTGCTATCATTCATTTTGAATATTGGATTCTGAAGTTAGGATATTTCTGTAATAGAGTGGTATTTACAATTGGGATGTTTACTTGAGTTTGTGTTCCAAAAGAAGCCTAGAAATAATTATACTTTTTTTGTTTGCTTATATTGCATCTGATAATTGTCTTGTTCAGTAACCGTGGCAGTTTCAGAACTACAACTTGAATGTGTAAGATCATAACTTAAGAATTCTATAATTTATATAATAGATTAAGAATGTATTATTTACTGAAGCATTTATACAATGGGAACAGTCTACTCTATAACTTAATATAAAAGTCCAGGTGAATGGGAGATCTGTAGCTTTAATTAGTAGTTTCTGGTAATCAAAAACGTTTCAATGGATTCAAAATGAGAGATCTTCTCAGCTTATGTCAGTGCACTTTTCATGTTTGAAAATGTGTAGATTTGGAATGAGTTTCTTTTTGAGACAGGTTAGAGCTTGGTTACCACTAAATCTGGCAAAAATGACCTTCTGATATAAGGTGAAGGTTAAAGGTCTCAAACCCATTTTTCCTATTACTAAAGGTTCACATTGTCCAATGCAGTAATATAACTACTGTGTGTTTGTATCTCTAAATTGGATTGTTTGCCCATTAATGAAAATTGTGTCATATGACTTACTTTCTTCAATGGAAAATACAAGAAGATGCTAGTAGGTAGAATGACACCATTCAGTCACTTTTTCTTTTATTGCATCTTTTTTCTATGCAATGAAAGGGAACTGAGGTTGTCTTTCTGTCTTACATCTCCTTATGCGTTCCACAGAAGAAGAAATGTCATACAGGTTGGGAACAACATGAGAATTAGTAAATGTTCCAGAATTTTCATTTTTGGGGGAATTATCCCTTTAGAAAGTGTTTTTTCTTCTTTCAGTATTCTCAGCACTGATATGCTGAGCTTGTCTGTTTCATCGTTGGGAAAGGCCTTGCTCTATAAAGTGTCCTCTGGAATAAGTCTAGTACTGCAGCTCCAGTCCAACCACCCCCTGTGCCCTGAAAACCTCCATTGCGACCTTGAGAGGCTGGGATTGGTAGAGGCATGCAGAGACATGTATCGGCACTGCTTCCCATTTCCCGCTGAGTCCACATGTTCACATCCCCCTGCCTCTTCTCTCAGATGTTCTGAGATTGGACTGGCCCTGGACACCCCTGGAGCATAGCCTACTTTGGGAAGTGTTGATTGGGTCATGAAGGTCACAGCACCATACATCTTTGGCAGAGGTGTACTGTACCCACACTATAGGGAGGACTGGAGCTGGGGACTTTGGCTCACATTCTGGATGTTTCCACAAGTTTGGCAAACATCCAGAGAGTCACAGTGACTTTGTGACTTTCTGTCATAATGAGTCATGAAAAACAGACCACAGATAAGGTAAATTATGGCTGGAATCTTGGTTAGCCAAAATGCACATTGGATTCTCCTCAGTACTTCTTATTGGACATAAATCTGCACTTTTGTAAAGTACAATTGAGTATAGAAGAATGGCTTAAATTCAACAGGCTCCAAGTTCACCAAAGGTAACACTAATCACCCAAATGGTGAATTCACACAAATTAAGCTTACTTCTTATTGGACATAAATCTGCACTTTTGTAAAGTACAATTGAGTATAGAAGAATGGCTTAAATTCAACAGGCTCCAAGTTCACCAAAGGTAACACTAATCACCCAAATGGTGAATTCACACAAATTAAGCTTAAGTAAACTATTGCTTTTAAAGTTTTAGATAAATATTAGAACACGATTATGGTGTACAAATTATATTATCAGGCAGCATAACCATCTGAGTGAAAATTTGACATGGTTAATGTTTTGAATTTGCTTATTGACCTATAAGTAGTGCACAATCTGAAGTATTTCTTATTTAACAAATATATGTTTAAAAATTTTGCAAATCCTAAAACTTCCTGTTTATTTCTAGGTTTAAATTTGATTTTGAATCACTGATTTTCAGTGTGGTCTCAGCCTTTGGACCCCAATGTCTTTGTACAGTGCTGTACACAATATAAATAATTCCAAAACAGTTTACAAAGAATAGAAGTAGAAAAAACAGAAATTAAATTCTGTAATGCTAGAAAGGACAAATCATGTGGTCTAGATGAAATGAGAAGCTTTTTGACAGCCCAGTTTGCCCCTGTGTTTCGGTAGAGGGCTAGCAGCTGTCGGTTCTGAAGTGACAGGCACAGGTGTGAGAGGCCCTGGCCTAGTTCAACTTCAGAAAGAGTAGAGCTCATTTCAGTATTCTTAGGGTGCTTTAGCTCTAAAGAATCATTACAGGGATATGAAAAGCAACAAATATAAAAGTGAATATATGTATCTATGTCTTCAGATGTATTGTGTGTTAGAGCTATTTATGGTATACTTCCTATAGCACATGTGAAGTGAGTTCAGCAAAGAAATATGATGTCGGTATCTGACCTTTAGCCTACTGTGACTTTTATCCCCCCAGCGTCCAGGAATGACCTCAGGGGCACGGATGCCCCACCAAGGTGCTCCCATGGGGCCTCCTGGACCTCCATATGGAGGAACACCACCAATTCGGCCAGGGATGCCCAACCCAGCCCTAGACCCCAACAGAAAACGGCCTGCCCCTACCCAGCCTGTGCAACCTCCCCCCACCCAAAACCGACCCAGAAAGTGAGTGGCATCTGATATCTACTCAAATAGTTCAACTTTGACCTCTTACTTTTTCAGTTGACTTGAGATCGGTGCACACAACAGATGAGAAATCTGTCAAATAACAATAATTAAAATGTATTATAAATAGTTATACTTAAATAATTGTAAATATATATTATAAAATAAAAATTCAGATAATTAAAATGTATTACTTTATTGTGTCAGATGAGTAAAGCAGCCTATTAAAAAAATGGCATTCAAATGCAATATATTTTTATTTCCATATTATGGAACTTAAACCTCATTGGCCTGCAGTCCACAGCAATACAATTTGCAATTGAAATCATCAGTCTGCCTGAGATAGATTTATTAAAAGGGCTTGTCTAAGGATGCATCAATGTACACCTGCATCTAGTGTTGTCACGGTACCAACATTTCAGTAGTCCGTACCAATACCAGTGAAATTTCATGGTACTCGATACCATTTTCGGTACCAAAGCAAAAACAGGTTACTAAACAACACTCTTTTATTAACAAAGTCTACAAAACATTAGCAGCAGAACTAAGAACAGAAATATGCCATTGAGCAACACTTTAAGTTAAATATATTATTTTTTAATTATAACAAAACTGAACAATGTATGCTTAAAGTATTTTTGAACACTTATATAAGATTTGCTTCAACTTTTGCAACTTTTAATTTAAGTTTTTACCAATTACTAAAAAAAAGCCTAAATAAACAAGCATACAATAGAATTAATAAAAAACAATTTACAAACTAATGTGCAAAGTGCTCTCTTATTAATAAAGCTGCATATTGCCAATTTTCTTCATGATAAGAAATGCATAGTGACATTTATATATAGATATTATGATTAAGTCGCGAGCAACCGCATTCTAATCTAGCTGCATTTAGCGTGCGCGCTCGAGGGAGGAGCAACCGAGGCAGAGTCTCTCTCAGCCGGGTACAGTTTCAATCTCTCCCCCTAAGATCGGGACATTCGCGCAACTCATAGAAGAGGCACCGACCACACAGAGAAATGCCAGTTTCTGAGTTTATAGTTATTAACATGACCTGCTTCTGTATTATTTGAACTTTAATAAAGCAATTTTACTGCATTTTAGATGTTTCGCCGGGATGTTTCCTTTAAAGAGCTCCGCCTCCGCTTATTCCACAACGGTACATGCTTTTGAATGTCCTTTTTTTTAATCATTCCCTAATACTTTGGGATCTACATAAAATAAACTGTGAAAGTTTCAAGTGCATCTGGACTGATCTGCGTAATTCTTCCTCCATCAGGTGTGAATTGCTGCTCTATCGTTACAGTTTAATGTGATTTCATGTAACGTTAAATGAGATCAAACGGCTATTCGACAACGAACATTTTTCTCATCAATTTTGTATTTTCGACGATGTCGAAAATGTCGACTAAACATTTCAGCCCTAATGTAAATGATAATATGCTTTTAAACTCACCTGCTTTATTTGCTTGAATAAATCCGTGTGTCTGTCTTTATTACGTTTTATGTGTTCCCTCCTATCGTCAGAAAATTGCGAAAGAAGGTGAGAAGAAAGACAAGGTTTCAAACCCCCACAAGGACATGTTTGTTAACCAGGGCCACCGAACTCCTCAAAGGAACACGGCGCTGACCCCCATTCATCATGACTAGTCTATACCCTCTCTCGCTAATGCCGAAGTTTACTTTGTGGGTTGAGATAGGGGAACAGGGGAGGCTGGTTAGAAAAGACAGCTATGAGCCAGAACCTATACGATGACTTGTGTTGACACAGTCCTCCTCTGTTCTTCACACTGCATCCTTTCGTCAGAATTACCACAAATTCTCCTCAAGGTGATTAGGGTATGTGTCCTCTCTGTTTGGATAAGGAAAATGCAGGTCATGCATTTCAGGAATGTAGTCCCTCAACTCCAACCCCCATTCTTTGTGGGGGCGGACCTTCTGGTCAGACTAGGTGCTCAGTTGGACGCATTCAACCAGGTTCTGTGGTCCCAAGCCAAGGCCAAAAGGCATTCTCTGACCATTTTGCCTAGATGTTACTGAGAGGTGTTAGGTCACCTAATTAACATCCACCAAGGCGAGTTAGAATACTAGATATCTGGCCTGACCATTCCCCAGGCATGCCAGGTTGCTTGCGAGGTAGATATGACTATCCTGCACGAACAGCAGTTGTTCCTATCTGCCTGGTGATCTCTAAATGACAGCAGATACCTGGCCCACAGGCATTCCTCTAACCCTTGTGAGAAGGGTTAGAGGGAATTCTAACCCTCTGGGAACTCAATCTGACCATCTGCGGCACTCCCCTGCTCGAGTTGAGCCACCACTCAACCTACTTCAGGTGACGGCGCGGCGACCGTTAAGGATGTTGGTCGATAACTTGTTTCATGATTTCGAACTGACACTGTCAGTGATAGGAGAATCTCCTCCATCACTAGCCAGGGAAGACAACCTGGACAGTGTCCTGCCCACTTTCCCAAGCAAAATGATCACAGTGGCCTGCAAACCAGAAGTCAAACCAATCTGCAGCGTTAACCTGGGCACCAGAATCCTCATCAGAGGAACCCTACATTGGCTTTGAGTCCGAGGTCAATGAGCAGCTTGCCAAAGCAGATGCTTCAATGACAGAGGATCAGAGAAACGTACTTCGGAAACTCTTTCATGATTTCCAGCCGTTCTTCTTGAGATCTTCTTTCCCATGACTCTGGGGTCACCGACCTCCACACCGTTCACATTCCCACTGATCCAAATGCGGCACCCACAATTTTACAGCAGTTCAAAATCCCCCTGGCTGCCTATGAGTTGATCCAAGGGATCCTCGACAAACTTTTGCAAAAGCAAATAATTCGGGAATGCAATTCAACCTACGCCTATCTGGCCATTGTTAAAGCCGACCAGCAAGTTGCAATAACTGGCCAAGGTCAAAGGGGCCCGCTTCTTTTCTACTATGGACATGACCAACTGCTTCTGGACAATGACCACTACAATCTGGCTTTCTCTTTTGGTAACAATTAGTACAGCTGGAACCGTTGTTCATTCGGATATTCAAACTCCCCTGCCAAGTTCAATATTTTCCTCCATAAGGCCATGAGTGATGCCGCTGCCCACGGTAACCTCATCTATGTGGACGGCATCCTCATGTGGAACCGGACATTTGCAGAACATTTGGCAGAAATCCGACATGTACTTAACCATGTACTTAACTAGCCAAGGGCCAGTGGTGCCACACCAAGTTTGACTATGTGGGTCTAACAGTGAGTACAGATGGCATCAAACCCCAAGCTGGGAGAGTTCAAGTCAGCCGTGACATCAAAGTTCTGACAGGTTTGTCAGAACTCAGAAGCTTCCTAGTTGTCTGCAACTACTCCCGACAGTTCATCGATGACAATGCGAAGATAGGCAGTCCCCTCACAGAACTACTACGTAAAGACAAAACATTTGAGTGGGGCGAGCCCCAGGAACAGTCTTTTCGCCAGATGAAAGACAAGCTCAGCTCTGCGCCCTGTCTGGTCTACCCAGACAGGTATAAAGTGTTCCGTCCCACTGTCTGTGCCGACCTGACACAGAAACAAGACACAGACAAACGTGTCATTGCCTACGTGAGCCGACCTCTTAGTGTTGTTGAGATGAAGTTCTCTGACTACTAGAAGGCCCTCCTGGCCATCGCATGGGCTGTGGAATACTTCCGTAGCTACATTGGGGGTCAGAAGACAGACATTGAGACTTGTCACCAACCTGTCACCTTCCTGAACAGTCAATGGCTGAGGGAGGGGTGGGTATCCAACAGGACTTGATGGCACTGCAAGGCTACGACATTGAGGTCAAGTACGCCCAGAACCATAAAATGGTGTTGGGCCAGGGCCTGGCTGATCGCCAACACTGTGACTGTGAAGGGCAACCGAGTCCAGAATCCTTACTTGTCACCAATCCGCTGCTCCTGTAAAATCATCGTTACTGTGATGAGAATACCTACGCAGACCTTCCAAGGGTCTATGTGGATGGCTGTTAATTCCGCCATGAAAGTCAGACTTAGGCAGGAGCCGGTATTGTTTGGTTCAACTGCAATGTCGACAAAACAAGCAACTACCAACTGGGCAACAAGACAAGCCAGCACGCGGACATTGCAACAGTGCTCATCATGCCACAGCAAGCCGCCAAATTGACAGTTGAGCAACTGACGATCTGTTCTGATACAAACTATGCTCGTCATAATTTTATTTCTCACTTTCCCACATAGTAAGAGAACAGCATTAGGAATGTGAGAAACAAGGAAGTCAAGCACTCAGAACTCTTCCTGGTTTGGGACCGACTTTGGAATGACAGTGTACTGGAAAAAGTTCAAAGGTCATGCCCAAACCTCCGGTCCTGACAAAGATGGTAATGACGAATCCGACAGCCTAGCCAAGCTAGGTGCAGAACAGGGCACAGCCTGGGAGTTCTGAGAAGAGTGGCTTCTAATTACTCAAAAATGTGCGGTAAACGCGATCACCCTTTCTGCAGTCAAAAGAAAGGTAAGAAGACCTGCAGAGCTGCACACAAACTCTGCACCTGGACGGAGACTCAGCGATGTAGATCTGATCACCATGCAGGCGCAAGACCTGGCCATTCAAACCTTGCAACACAAGGGGCCTCTCAAACCCCACCATGTGAGTCGGAGGAGCTACATGCTCTCCTTTGCGACCAGCCGCTTCTTAAACTGGAGAAAGGTTTGTTGGTCTGTACCCAAACTGACAGGGACCAGCTCGCTGGGTTGTCCCAGCCCATGATAGATTAGTGATGCTAGCCCACACTCACGACTTCCCTGTAGGAGGCCACCGGGGTTACAAGGCCACCCTCAAGACCCTCCAGCAAGTAGTTTATTGGCCATTAATGGCCCGTGACACCCATTCCTATGTCAAAGAATGTCTGGTCTGTAGCCAGTTCCAGCCATTTTGACCGCTGGATTGGGCCCCACTCCAGAACCGAGGGATCATGTTCCTGTGCTCCCACCTCCAGGTGGATTGGACCAGTCCTCAAGTCCTCACGATGTAAAAAGTTCCTCCTCACGGTTACCTGCACTTTTACTAAATGGCTGGGATGCCTCCCTACTCCTAATGACACAGCCACAACAAAACATTTCCTACCAAGTTGGTCTGGCCCCTTCGAGATAGTGGGAAAGCTCTCACCTGTAGCCTACCGCATCAGGGTCCCAAAACCAAACCAAACACTGGCATTCAAATGAGTCAGTTCGAATCAGATTAAGCTCTTCAAGCTGTTATTCACTCCAAAGGGAAGAAGACGCACCACAGTAGCACCATAAGGATAGCTGCATGCCTCAATCCACCCCGTTAGTATGCAATCCTAGCACCACTCCACTTACATACAGTAATCAACTCTGGTTTGTTTCAGGATGAAATTCTCCTCTGCATTCTCCTCTGCATTCTCCTCAGCCTACGAATCACCCTATCCAGTGATGTGGTAAAGCCCAGCCCGCCGACCGGCATCGTGCTACAAGGGACACCTGGCCTCTTGATCACCCTTTGCAACCTGTACACCCAGAGAATCTACATACATTTAGATCCTGGGATGTATACCGCAAACACATATGCCTACCCCCACGATTGATAGAAGGCAGGCTAAGCGGAACCCAAATGTATGGCACAGTCGAACGTGCCAAGCAGACAACTGTTCACACCCTTGAAGAATTGCAGAAATTCAGAGTGACTGAGGAGGACCTCAATGGCCAGACAGAAATAAAACGATTTCTTGGCGGCCTGCTTGCCATGGCATCAGCAATCGGGTCACTGTTCTCCATTGGCCTCTCAGCTGCCAACTCTGTCAACATCATTCTGCTTCAAAGGCACATGGTGAAAACCAGCAGAGATTCCTCCTCCAACATGAACAATTACAGGGCCTGGGTAAAACCCTTCAGGGTACTATAGTCACTGTAAATTTGCACTCTGCACTTTTCAATAACATTTTGCATGCTTTAGGGACTTTGTCAGAGGTTGTCAGAGAAGACATACCTTATTTGCGTATCGTTAGAGATATAATGCAGGACCTTATCAGGGAAATTAGCTCCTCAGTCAACAGTCTGAGTGGTGGAAGGATTCCAGCTTACCTGGTCTCCCTAGACCTTGTTGAACATATCCTAGATCTGCTGCTACCTCCGTTGTGCAACCTTCACAGATACACCTGGCATATAGTCTTAGCACTGCAATTCCGATCTATGTAAATCCTCAGAACTTCGCAATAGGATTCATCTTCAATCTACCCATCATAGAAAGGCAGAACATATACTGACTAAAATCTGTATTGAATGTTTGTTTTCGGAGAGGTAACACATGTTCACCTCAAAACCCCACCAACACTCGCCAACCACGATGAGGACATGTGGTCTACCTTATCCATAACCTACGCATGTGTACCAGGACAAAGGTCCAAGCAACCCCTCTGTTAGAGAGGTGACTCTACCTCTGCGGCCTTAGAGCCAGATCCCCTGAATAAAAGTGTAAAGGTAGCATGTCTGTCAAAGATGAAGGAACAGAGACATAGATAGACCAAGCAGGCAATCGCTGGCTCGTTAACACACCAGCCACTGAAGTTCAAATGTCATACGACCGACATGATACAGCCACTAAACTAATGCTACCAAACCAAGGAGCCACCATGCAGATTAATGATATTGTCCTCCAACATCTCTGCGTTGACAAACATGTCGTGGAAATTGAGATCATTGATGCATTTAGAGGTCACAATCTCACCACTGATGACACCCTTCAAGAGCATCTTCAGGCTGAAGGGACTAAATAAGTGAAGTTCAGTCTCAAACCGACTGGCTTGACCACTATATTTCCTAGTCACGTAAGCAGATCGTCATCTTACTAAGAACATCCCATCAGTTTGGTCATCCTCGGGATCCTCCTTAGGGGTTGGATCATCAAGGCAATTATTGCACATTCATAGCTACATTCAAAACTTACAGGCCAAACTGGACTCCCTCCTTCTCGTACAGCCACGTTTTACACTAGTCTGAGCCCATCCCACAGGTTAACCCCAATAATATCCAAGAATTAGCCGTTTAAGCTATAACCCCTTTCCTCTAAAGGTCCTAGTATACATTGTCTGGTTCTACTATGATTTTGTGTTGTGACCAAAGAAGAGCAAAAGATTGTGTTATGGTTTACGCTGTGCCTACCCATAACTTGGAATATTTGTTTTATGAGTGATGAATGTAGTTTTAGACTTTGCTTGAAGTTCTATGCCCAGATGTGCCTCAGTCTCTGCCCAGACGATATAGCTTCTCTGAACCATATGGACTGTGCAACTGTTTTCTTTTCTATCAGGAAGACACGGGCGGCATTACCCACAGGTTACTGTGAACCTACAGGAACTGTTCGGCCCTTCAGTTGCTCTAAAGACGATGGACAACAACCAACTCTTCAGACCAAAGGGGGAATGTTGGGCCTCATGTGCTCAGATAGGAGACAAAGGCAGGCCTACATACAGTCATAAAGCCTGACTGAGGCCTGCAGGAACACTCAAAGCCTGATAACACACAAAAATGGCACCAAAATCAAACAAACAGACTACAAATCCCATCAATTTTACACCACCTAGCTGTGAAATTCTGAAGGTTCAAGCTCTTTACTCCAATTGGATGAAACGCATGACAAAACACGTCCCTCAACCATGATGTCATAGAGAATATAAAACTCTGGACAGTATTTGCCGTGTCTAATTGCAGCCCTGCTGCTCCCAGGTGTAGCCTCGCTGCCAAAGGAAGTAACATACGTACCTAAATTTTGGCCATACAATCTCCATCTCGCTGGACAAGCCGAGCTTCTCAGTGACCCACCGAGTCAGAGTCAAACGATGGTCGAACACATATTCTACCTGCATCCTCACATGATTAATGTAAGAGGTTTTCGTCTGGGCAGAGATTACTAGCCATTCACCATGTCTCTGAGTGATAAAACTAACAGTTGCCATCTCTCCCACAATCGCTAAACTGGCTTCGGTGCAGTCATCCTGTTCTTTCTCTCTCGCATTAACCGTACACACACACACTCGAACCCCTCACAAACATACCCGCCCAGCTTTGTCCCTAAGTTATCGTACCAGTGGAGACACGTGTTAAACGGGCAGATGGAATTAACCAGTCTCTCTGCCCACATCTCGCAGCAACATTTTCTAGCCGGAAAGCCACGTACGCCATTTTGTGCACTCCTCTCTTTACACACACACACACAGACACAAACACACACACACACACACACACACACACATACACATCTACCCTCCTCTCATGTATTATAGGCGTATATGTTACCATATCTAGTCATGTTACTGTTCAGTTTGTTGGTGGAAGTCAGAAGTTTATCGACTGCATTGTGTTGATTATTTATTGAGATTACTGCTTCAATAAACGTGGTTATACTTTAAAGAGAAGAGTTTTGGTATTGTTCTGCATTTACCTGTGACAATGACTGGCAAGGGATGTCATTGCTCGGGTTCAAGCCTTCATTGTTCTCTTTTTTAATGTCGATGTTCTCCGGACATCGACTTTCCTAAGAGAACAATCCTATATTGAGACTGATTTACTGCCTGGTTTTTAGTCCCTTATTCCAGGGTGGTGCCCCGACAATATTAATTCGTATTAATATTCTATTGATTTTGTTAATTGATAGTTTCTTTGATGATTGTTGATTTGAAGGATTAATAAGCTAATGTTGATTCTAATCAATGTTCTGTTGATTTTATTAATTAATAATTATCTTTTTTAAATGAGCTATTTTATATAATTATTCACACTAAATTAATGTTAAATCAACAGTCCTAGAAATAAGAGACATAGAATGTATGAATTCTTACAGCCTTTCTTGGTGATATTAAAATTGTGGGGTTAAAACGGAACATATTATTTTGCCCTTCTTAAAAGACTGTGCACAATCTGAAATTCATTAACCTTAGCGTTTCCATGTTAGCTTTGAGATTTATATGGTAGAGTACTAAAATAGATTTTTTGTATTAATAAGCAATTTAAATTGTCTTTATCTTAAAAAAAATATTGATGACTCGATCTGCACTACACAGATTTTTGTCCAATCAAATACTCTTTAGAATGAGACTGTCCCTCCCACTGCAGTCTTTTAGCTATTTACATCCCTTCAATATGTCCAGCCTAAACTAGTTGTTTCAATAGGAAATATGTCAACGCAGGAAAAAAAAACTTTTTGTGGTGTTTTATATTTTTTTCAAATGTTGATTCTCCAATGATTTGTCAACAATAGTTGCCAAATATAGTGCCCTCTTGTGTATATTATGTCTGAATATATTATGTCTGTTATGGCCTTAGTGAATCAGTCTTCATCAGTAATTGGTTACCTGAATTACATCCCCCTAATTCAGTGGACCAATTAAGGCATTCCGTAGGCACACTTAAGATGCGGTCACACTACACTTTGTGCTCCATTCAATCCCATTCAAACACATCTGAATGCGTGAGACACAAGCTTGTGCAGGAAATTTTGCCACTGACGAAAATTAAAGTTTGATGCATCACCAATAGAAGATCGAAACATCATGCAATGACTCTTTGCTCAATACAAGGAATACATATTTCAAAGCTGTATGTTTTTATTGTTTCAGGAAAATTAGTAGTAGTAGTATTCAATTATTTTAAAGGGATAGTTCACCCAATAATTAAAATTCTTCATCAACTATAAAACTACACTGAAAGTGGAGATTTGTAGTAAAAAAGAATTTAAATATTGATCAGTTTCTCATGCATTGTTTCAGAATCTGTATACTATACTGTACTATTCTGCCTTTATGTGATTTTATTGAGCTTTAAAGGTCTGGTAAGCATTCACTTGCATTGAAAGGACCTACAGGGCTGAAATAATCTTCTAAAAATCTGTTTACATAAAGTTAAACACATCTGGGATGGCATGAGGGTGAGTAAATGTTGAGAGAATTAAAATGTTTAGGTGGACTATCCCTTTAATATTTTAAATATAGTATACAGAATATAACTAGAACCCCCCCATGCATGACATCATATCCTGTTCGTTAATTTTGTGTGGTCAAAGTCTAGTGTGACTGCCCTGTGACAGTGAATTCCATTCAAAATTGATCACCGCTAGACCCTTATTTCTCTTATTTTAAGTGAGTAATCTGAAGGATACAGACCATTACTGTCTCTCATGTGCCCATTTTGTGCAACTTATACAAAGACACATGATATTTTATTTTTGGACTTTTTACTTGACATCAATGAAAATCTTACTACCAAGCAATCTTAATAGCTAACATTGTAGCCAATAAAATGTTGTATCATACATTGCCTTTTTATGTATTGTTTGATAAAAAATTGTTTATTATCTCTCTTTGTGGAGTGTTTAAAAATCCATGAAAATATGTAAAGAATATTTCACGTTTGTAGTCCTTGGGTACACAAAAGCAACTGAGGGTTTTGGCCTTAAGTAAATTCTTAAAAAATTGCCCCCCAGGATCACAAACAGCAAGGTTAATACCTCAAAATTAACAGCCTTGTGGAAGGGACGTTCATAAAGGGATTCCATTGCTCACTTTAATTTCAAATGACCCTGCTAATAGCATTCCCATCCTTTAGTACTTTCAAGGGCGTTAAATTATGTTTGGAATTCACTGTTGTTTTTCTCATGTTTTTCAGTTTGCACATCATCTGTCTTTTCCTTTAGATTGTAATTTTCTCTCTCTTGTATGTTTCTGTGCATTTAATGTGAACTTTATGTGTGTTAGCATGACAGTGTTCATCACTGATGGCAGATCACAGAATCCAAAAGATCATGCTATAAAAATGTTATTGTTTAAAGGTGAAATGTACCATTTCTGCACCACTTGTGGCTCTAATCAGTATTGCAAAAATAAAAAATAAATTGTTTTTAAACAAGTTTCAAACAATCCCATCAATCTATAGGAAACCACTTGGATTACCGGCAACAAATGAGATATCTGCGAGACAGGTGGACATGAGAGAAGCCCAGTCAGATCCTCCAAATGGTTCCAAGTAGGCCCTTTATTCTGCTGCATGTTAGTTTGATGATAGTTTGTTATGACCATGCCCCTGCCTGATTGGATTGTTTCCAACTTCCCGTTTGCAGCATCAAATCTCACTGGCCCCTATTTCTTCCATGCATGTGTGCACTTAAGGTAATAGGTTAAAAGTTAAAACTAATATTTGTCTTCTCTTCGGCATTCACAAAAATGGTCACAATAGTCTACATGACCTAAGAATGATTGTTCTGTTCTTGTGCATGTGAGAGAGAACATACAGTTATGGTCAGTTAGCTGTTTGTGCAGGTTGCATGAGCCTCTTAACCGAGCATCAAATTTCAACAGATTTCCATCTAGTCCGGGCTTTTCTGATGAAACTTTTTGTGAATAGTTCACCAAAAAATTATCATTCTGTCATCATAAACTCTCCTTCGTGTTGTTTCAAATACAGGTTGACCGATAGTGAATTTTGCCAATACCGATAACTACGTTGTTGGAAAAAGCATATAACCGATTAACCGGCATATAGTTTTTGAAATCAGTTTATAGAATGTTAAAAAAAAAATCTTGGTCTTTCCTTATTATGATGGGCAAAGAAAAAGACATCATCACAGTCCAAAATTAATAAAACCCTAGATGCAGTTTATTGTTCAACCAAAAATAAACATTAATAATTAGAGATTAAAATAAATATTTTGTTCATAATCCTGGACTTTAAACTATAAACAAGCCTAAAACACACTTGGGACTCTTATTTTGAAATGACAGAGACGTGGCTCCATTACAATGCTCTATAGTTGAGAGACTGTATTACTAGAGAGCATTCAATTTATAAAACTTAACAATCTTATCAAAAAAACAAAATACGTGTTGAACTGAGGATACAAATATGGATGAATACTGTCAATGATAAAATATTTAGATTTAGCCAATCTCAACAAGGTGTCTGTGATTGTTTTTATTTCACCTTTATAGGCCGCTTTACTGATGAAACAAGCTGTTCTAACTGTAGAATTCTCCAGAACCAGCAACAGAGGAATAAAAAAGAGCAATCTGCAACTATTGGCATATATTTTTGCCAATAACCGATTGTTCCAAAATGCAACTATCGGCACCGATTAAATGGTTAAACCATATATCGGTCTACCTCTAGTTTTAAAAGCTGTATGACTTTCCCCCTTGGTACACTGTAACGCAGTTCAATGGAAAGGAGGAGGGGAGAAACGGCTTGGCAATATAAATAATATTTTAATGACAAACTTAAACAAAACACAAAACACACACACGACGGACATGTCCGTAAACGATCTCTCTCTCCCACACCATCCATCGGCCTTTATCCCTCTCGGAGGCATGATTAGCCTGATAAGGGACCGGGTGTGTAGAATCACGACCCGGCCCCGCCCTCCGCCCTGCCACATACACAAAAGGGAACTTTTGAAGAATGTCTTGCCTACTCTTTTCCACATAATGAAAGTAATTTCATTGAGGACTGGCATTGTCAAGCTCAAAAATGACAAAAAGCACCAATAAATTATTTCAAAAGTGGTCCATATGATACAAATTGTGCACTATATTCCAAGCCTTTTGAAGCCATAAAATAGCTTTTTGTGAGATACAGACCGAAATTCATCGTGCACTTGACATCTTGACATTTGCACAACCATTGTTGCATTTACAAGGGTTCATGAGAGAAGTAGTGATGCCTGATTTGTGAATGAACTGTTCTTTTGAGTCTTATCTTTTCAGTGAATCTTTTGATCCAGTTCACATAACCCATGTAAATGATTCGCTCTTGAATTGGAGTGGTTCTTTTCTGGAGTTGAACTCATTGACTCAATGAACCAATTGCAGTTGTTAACTGCTTACTGGAGGGCTGGATTTTCAGTGAGCAACGACTTAAATTTCGGTCCATTATGCCTTTATGCCATAATCCCGTATGGATTATGAAGACTTGGAATATAGCAAACGTGTTCTATGTACCACTTTTAAGATACTAAAAATGTGCTTTTTTGTCATCTTGACATCTCCAGTTCTCTTTCACGTTCATTATGTGAAAAAAGTGGCCAGAATATATTCTTCAAATATTCCCCTTTTGTGTTCCACGGAACAAAGTTGTACAGATTTGGAATGGAATGAGAAGGAGTGAATAATAGCAGAACTTTCTGTTCTTTTCTGTAAACTACCACCCCATTTTAGTCACCTGAATGCATTAATTATTAGTTGTAGAGCTAAAATATCTTGTATTTACAAGAGGCATTCACCCTCATACCCCCCACCACATCTCTGTTTCCACTTCTCAACCTCTCCCTGAGGAACAGTGTGGCTTGGGGTGGACAAGGCAGATCATGAGAAAGTTTATACTCAAGAGGGGGTGTGGATGTGAATGTGGACAGACATTTCCTGCTCTGATGGGGTTATGTGTTCCTCAGCTCTGGCTCTGAAGATCTCCCAGTGTCCATTGGAGTGTGGCATGTCTGTCAATGAAAACATTTTTCTACACCAATCAATTATATGTATCATGTTTGAGGTAGAGGATGTATGGGTTTTTCTGAAAGAGGAAGGATCTTGGATGCAACTCAAATGAGTAGTGCGCATTTTGTGGTCCACATGGATACTCTGAATGTCCTGACATTCCGAGGTCACCAAACTGGTGTATTTTTAGCAATATGGAGATCTGGATCTATCATAATTGAGACCAATAACAATAAATGAGAGTTGTGATTGTTCTCCCAAAAATGAAAATCTTTCATAATTTACTCAGCCGAGACACAAAAGGAAATGTTATTTGTGCAAAATGTTCATACCGTTCTTTTCCATATAATGAAAGTGGATGGTGACCAGGGAATATCAAACTCCAAAAATGACACCAAAAACAATTAAAATAATAATAATAATGATAATAAATAAAAGCAGCCCATAGTACTCATGCACTAAATTCCAAATGTAAATTCAGTCATACAGTTGAAGTCAGAAGTTTACATACACCATTGCCAAATACATTTAAACTCAGTTTTTCACAATTCCTGACATTTAATCATAGAAAACATTCCCTGTCTTAGGTCAGTTAAGATCACTACTTTACTTTAAGAATGTGAAATGTCAGAATAATAGTAGAGAGAATTATTTATTTCAGCTTTTATTTCTTTCATCGCATTCCCAGTGGGTCAGAAGTTTACACTTTTATAGTATTTGGTAGCATTGCATTTCAATTCTTTAACTTGGGTTAAACGTTTTGGGTAGCCTTCCACAAGCTTCTCACAATAAGTTGCTGGAATTTTGGCCCATTCCTCCAGACAGAACTGGTGTAGGATTGTAGGCCTCCTTGCTCACATATGCATTTTCAGTTCTGCCCACAAATATTCTGTAAGATTGAGGTCAGGGCTTTGTGTTGGCCAATCCAATACCTTGACTTTGTTGTCCTTAAGCCATTTTGCCACAACTTTGGAGGTATGCTTGGGGTATTTGTCCATTTGGAAGACCCATTTGCGACCAAGCTTTAACTTCCTGGCTGATGTCTTGAATTATTGCTTCAATATATACCCATAATTTTCCTTCCTTATGATGCCATCTATTTTGTGAAGTGCACCAGTCCCTCCTGCAGCAAAGCACCCCACAACATGATGCTGCCACCCCTATGCTTCACGGTTGGGATGGTGATCTTTGACTTGCTCAAGCAGTGGAGCAGTGCCTTTTTCTTTGCTGAGCAGCCTTTCAGGTTATGGCAATATTGGACTCGTTTTACTGTGGATTTAGATACATGTCTACCTGTTTACTCCAGCATCTTCATAAGGTCTTTTGCTGTTGTTCTGGGATTGATTTGCACATTTTGCACCAAATTCCATTAATCTCTAGGAGACGGAATTCGTCTCCTTCCTGGGCGGGATGATGGCTGCGTGGTCCCATGGTGTTTATACTTGCGTACGATTGTTTGTACAGATGAACGTGGTACCTTCAGGCATTTGGAAATTGCTCCCTAGGATGAACCAGACATGTGGAAGTCTTGGCTGATTTATTTTTTTGTTTGCCCATGATGTCAAGCAGAGGCAATGAGTTTGAAGGTAGGCCTTAAAATATATCCACAGGTACACCTCCAATTCAGTACATCTCCTATCAGAAAGCTAATTGGCTTATTGTCTAAAGGCTTGACATAATTTTCTGGAATTATCCAAATTGCTTAAAGCAACAGTAGTGTTTGTAAACTTCTGACCCACTTGAATTGTGATAGTATATTAAAAGTGAGAAAATCTGTCTGTAAGCAATTGTTGGAAAAAATCCTCATGTCATGCACAAAGTAGATGTCCTAAATGACTTGCCAAAACTATAGTTTGCTAATATTAAATCTGTAGAGTGGTTAAAAAAATTTGATTTAATGAGTTCAACCTAAGTGTATGTAAACTTCTGACTTCAACTTTAGCTTTGTGTGTGGAACAGACTAAAACTGAAGTAGTTATTCACTGAAAATCTTTCCTTGAAAAACGTAGTTTATAGCTGTGGTCACCATTCACTTTCATTGTATGGAAAAGATCAGCTTTGACATTAAGCTTTAAATAACTCCTTTTGTGTTTCACGGAAGAAAGAAATTCAAACAGGTTATGACAGCTTTCATTTTTGGGTGCACTATTCCTTTAAGAATTCTGCCAAAACGAGTATTTTGTGCAGCTTCCGCTGTATTTTTTATCCTTCTTCAACTCTCTCTCCTGATCACACACAGATACACAAACACACACAGCTGGAAAAAACATCTGGATGGGTCCCAGTTATTTAGCAGATGGCCTGTGGACTCTGCTATCTGTCACCATAGTAACATGCTTTCTCTCTCTCTCTTTTTCTCTTTCTTTCTCTCTCTTTTCCCCCGTCCGTAGTGCCAAGAGAAGAAAAATGGCAGACAAGATTCTCCCTCAGAGGGTGAGCTCATTCACAATGGCTTTTATTTGTTAATTTATATTTGTTTATTCATGTATTAATTTTCTGTGCCAAGTTTAGAGTGTGATTGCATGTTACAGGTAATTATGCTGGTTTCTTATTTGGGGGGGCAAGAAGGGTCCAAAGACTGCTCTCATGTTTTTGGTGTTCTCTGCGGGCGTGAAAGTGCTTGATTCCCAGGGAGCGTGATGGCGTGTGGTTGCAAGACTGATTTGGTGAAGTGCCTCCAATGGGATGTGACTCACAGTAATATGCCACAAAGGAATAGGAGGCAGGAGTTAATGTGTGTATTTAATAATGTGTTCTAGTATACGTTGATGTGAAGGGTTATTGACACATATGGCCAATATCCTCTCAATGTCTTTGTAGAATTTTCATCAAGCAAACTGTAAGATTCATTGTGATGGGGTTTATGAAGGCATGAGGTAACTTGGGGAAGAGAGAATGATGCAATTCAGTGGAAATCAAGAGAGTGTCAAGTTACAATTTTTCTGTGCATCATTAAAGGACATACATGGTTGGTTTCAGTAACAAATCACAAAGGAGAATCAGAATGCCAAAAAGTCGTTGACTTTTTCCTTTTGCAGTTTGTGAGTGATCTGCATTTTGGTTCACTAAAAGAGTAATTTATTTGGTACAATTGTACTGTATGAGATTAGAGTATTGTGGAAAATAGATAGGACTAATAATAGACTGAAATATTGGCCAGGTTGATTATTTGGCCATTTTGAGATTATTGATACATTATTGCACCTGACCGGCCAATTAAAAGAATGTTCCGGTTTAAAACAAGTTACGCTCAATTGACAATATTTGTGGCATAATGTTATTCACAAAAAAATAATTCAAAGGTCCTGATTTATTATAAATATAAAAATAAAAGTTGCAGTTAAAATGGAAGTGTAAAAATATGTAAACATTATGTGTTTTTTCAAAATCAGGGATTTACCAGCGTTATAGCGTTTACAAAATTACAAGGTTTAACCCTTTGTCAACAAAGTTGTAACATTAGAAATAACTTTACACTGATTAGTTTAGTAAGAGATTTTATTATACTAAAACCGTGTTAATGTATAATGTTTATGGCTTTTGGCTATACTTATGCAACTGTGTATTTTAATGTTAATAGACTGGCCCCGTTCACTTCCATTGTAAGTGCTTTACAGTAACTGCAATTTTGCTTCTTTTTGTTTTTAATTAAGCAAGGGACAAGGTTTTTTGTGTGTGTTTTTTTTTTTTTTTGTGGTAAACATTATTCCACATATGTTTGAGCTTAACAGTTTGAACCCGGAACATTCCTTGAACAGATTTTCTTGTGTCAGCCAAAATCTTCCAGTAACATTGTCAATGGATAATAATTTTTATTTATTTTTTTATTTTTTTTATGTGGGGAAATATAGTGTAAAGTAACTCTTTTTGATTTAATTTCAGCATTTTTATGTATAGTGGTAAGGGAAATTATGTGAACCCTTTGGAATTACCTGCATATACTGTATGTATACATTTGTCTTAAAATCTGGTTTAATCTTCATTCAAATTACAATAATGAGCAAACACAATCTGCTTTAACTAATAATGCACAAATTATTGTTTTGTTCTATATATTGAATACATCATTCAAACATTCACAGTGTAGGCTGGAAAAAGTATGTGAACCCCTAGGATAATAACTTCAACAAAAGCATATTAGAGTTAGAAGTTGGCAAACCTGGCATCCAATTAATAAAATGAGATTGGAGGTGTGGGTTAGAGCCAGTGTTGCATCTCAATTGGAGAAATCCCCAATTATTAATGGGTAAGGTGAATCTGTATCTAATATCTTCTTCTATATACATATTCTATAGATGTTTCTTCTCCTTTTCATATCTTGGACTGTTATCTTACAGTATTATTTTTATCTTATAATATTTTCGTCAACAGTATGCTTTAATAAAATCCGCCTTTTTCGTCTCGTCTTTATCGTTGCCGAAATAATATTTAAAAAAAACCTTTGTCAACTAACGTTTTCGTCTGTGATTTTGTTGACGAGATTAATACTAGTTAGAGTTACTTTGACTTATAAAAAGCACTCAAATATTTTGATTTTGCTATTCGCAATAGGATTCTGCTGACGTGGACCATGCCTCTCAGAAGAGATCTCAGAAGACCTACTGTCAAGAATTGTTGCTTTGCATAAAGCTGGAAAGGGTTACAAAGTTATCACTAAGAGCTTAGATATTCATCTGTCCACAGTTAGAACAATCATCTATTAATGGAGACGATTTACAAGACATTATTTTGAATTTGTTGAGTGCAACAAAAAAAAAACCTTTGTGACAAGTGTTTTAGAAAGTAACTTAAAAGTAAAGTAATGTGATTACTTTTCAATTAAGTAATCTGATCATAATTTAATTTAAGTAGTTAGATATTTGTAGTGGTTTCCTTTTTTTGTAACTTACCCAATACTGTTAATATCAGCCAAATATTGGTCATCAGCCACTCTAAAAGGCTATTGAAAATTGGTTGATAGGATTTCTCTAATTATCAAGAGATAAATAATTTTCACAATATTCAAAATGCTGTGAAAATTAAAACACTGAAGCTGGAAAAGTAACCATAGCTTTAGCAACGCAAAGTTATTGATTATGCATAATTTTTGACTTTTGCTAAATTATTGAATTGTGGCGAGAGCTGATTGCAGAGTTACTTGTGTACAATGCATTTTCATTAGATCCGTGAAATGGTGCCAGAATCCCAGGCATACATGGACCTCCTGGCTTTTGAACGCAAACTCGACCAAACCATTATGAGGAAGAGGGTGGATATCCAGGAAGCCCTCAAAAGACCAATGAAGGTATGTGTTCATGATCATACCAATACAGGAATGACCTGCAAAAGCTAAACAGTGTTTTGTGTGTGTGTATGTATGTGTGTGAGTAAAAATTTTTTACCGGAAGTTCATAGAGCAACTATTAATATGAAGAATTTGAATACAGCTCAAAATGTCCTCTCTTGTAGCAAAAGCGAAAGCTCCGACTATACATTTCAAACACATTCAATCCTGCCAAACCTGACGTAGAGGACTCTGAGGGCAGCATTGCATCCTGGGAGCTGCGTGTAGAGGGCAAGTTGTTGGATGATGTAAGCACTTTGAATTTGAATTCATAATCTTACAATCTGTTTTGTTATTCAGAGTTGAATTAATTTGCCATGATCAGTGCTATTATTTTAAACGTCTTACTATCCTACGTGTCTTAGCAAACTATATCCTAAAATGTAATTTCTGCTTTGCACAGTTGTGCACATATATTTACATGCCCCTTGCAGAATCTGTAATATGTTTTTGCTTTTTTTATTTCAGTACTGCCATGAAAAAGCTGCATAACAGATGTTATAGTTTATTACACAAGACAAAAAATAATGTTTAATATATGTAAATAAATGTTATGTAAATAGCTTCATCTGGACAGTACTTAGAGATCAAACACTGTATGATCCTCTTTTTCTAAATTTTTTTAAACGTTAAATATCTTGCAGTTTCTGCCAGAGGAATGTATATTATTGAGCAGAAATGTAGTTGTATGTTTAGGTGTAATTGCATTTGAAATTTAATTACGTTTTCTCTGTTACTTCCTGTGCACTCTAGCCTGGAAAACAAAAGAGGAAGTTTTCGTCTTTCTTTAAAAGCCTGGTTATTGAGCTGGACAAGGATCTTTACGGCCCTGACAACCACTTAGTGGAGGTGAGAATTAACTCAATCAACATACAATAAGATATTATTGTATAATAAACCATGTTTATTATTTACTCTTAACAAAAGTTGAAAGTGATTAATGTGAGACTCTTGAGTGGCCTCTTTGCATTTAAAATAAAAAGTAAAAGAGCCAAAAAATGTCACATGTCTTTTCTCTCTAACAATCATCTTCTGTCCTCTGTTGTGTATCGATCCAGAGTGGAACGCAATTGTAACGATTCCCTGTTGTCTGCCCTGTGTTCTCTGTCGCACTATCACGTTTATGTCATATTTCCTGGTCTGCTCCGTGTTTTCCGTTTCACCCATCACCGTTCACGCTCCATGTCGCGTTTTCCTTGTTGTTCCCCCCGTGTTTCACTGTCCTTGTCTAAACTACATTTCCCACAATTCCCGGTCTCCCTCACTGCCTGCATTCATCATTGTTTTCACCTGTGTCTCGTTCAGTCTCCACTTTGTACATGTATTTAAACCCTGATTCTTTGTTTAATCACTGACGATCGTTGTTTGTATCCGGTATGTTGTCAAGCCTGATCTGTGTATCCTTTACCCGAGTTCCTAGTTCTGTTTTGTGTTTTTGGTTCCCTCGTGTGTAATCTGATTCATTGTGTTTTCAGTTGCCTGTTTTCCCATTGTGGACTTTTCTTTGTGTTTACCCTTTTATTTATTATATGTTATATATTCATTGTGTTTTCAGTTGCCTGTTTTCCCATCGTGGACTTTTCTTTGTGTTTACCCTTTTATTTATTAAATGTTAAATAAAACCGCGTTTGGATCCGCACCTCTTGTCCGTCTTATCCTGTGTCTACACTAGACGTTACAGCAATAGAGAAGTCAATGTTATTATGAAAAGTTCAGTTAACCATACTTCATGTAATACATGTCTTCATGGTCTCCATAGCAACGGGTTACAAAAGGGAGATGCCCATGATATTGTGGAGTGTTGGCTCTGCAGCCAGCACAGAGCTTTGGGCAGCATTAACAGGAGAAAAAAATGCATTTGTGAAGACAAACATGTATAAAACCTCTTACAGTGCACAGAAGTGTAGAGTCTTTGCATTCAGAAAGCGCAATTCACTCTATTTTAGTGGCGAAGCTATTGTGTACAGGTGCTATTCAGGCAGACTCAGGCATTTACATTACACAAGGGAACCATCCCAGCTGTTTCACACACTTAATATTTATGGACTATGTGAGGAACATTCAGGTCTAGAGATGGCAGATTCAAAGAGTCTGCGGCTCATAAGAAGTGACCCTCATGTCTTCGGCCCATTCACATGCCTTGATTTCCATCCTGCCATTGAAGAGGCGCATGGCGCTTTTGGGTTTATTCATTCGGCAGCTCTTTAAACTGTCCTTGGTGACTGTGGGTTTTCATCACGGCACAAACCAGATTGAGGGGTGTGATAAAAGAGTGTTTTACCTGTGGAGAAAGACAGCATTGAAAAAGCCTCCAATGTCAAGCAAAGCTAATTGAGTTGAGCTGTGAGTCATTGCCATTATGCTGTCTTTCAAAGAGTGGCGAAATGCGGTGGTTTTTGGAAAAATGGAAGCGAGAACAGAAAGAGCCTAATCATTTTATTCAGTCTACCACTTCAATGTTTTTGCCTTGGATAAACTGCACATAGGCAGTCCAGTACAGTTAATGTTTGTCTCAATCTGAGACAGTAGTACAGTACAGTAGTTCTGTATGTTGTCTATAATATTTTTGTTATAGCTGTGGATGGAATAAAAAACACCCAAGCATACATTCAGTCAACTATATAATGAGGGTAGCTTTTAGCTGAAAATTTGAACTGTGTTTTCAGGACATTAATTGTAAAACATTTCGGACAAAACAATGGTTTGATATTTTCATAAGTCGCCCATAATATTTTTTGCTGTTTCATAAAGTGTGTTGTGTTTCTTAGTTGCTTCGATTTTGCTAAACTGGCATATCATGGGCTGTTTAATGGCAGGCTCCATTGTGCCAATTTCCCCCATATATTGTGACAAAATGGAACGTGACCTTTTGTCACAAAAGGGTAATATGTGTTCAATATACTGTATCTTTTTTTCTGGGCAATAACGGTGGAAATAAACAATAGCATTCTGTAGCCAAGGCTTTAAAGGAATATTCCTGGTTCAATACAAGTATAGCTCAATCCACCACATTTGTGGCATTATATTGCTTACCACAAAAATAAATAAAAAAATACATTTGTCTCTTTCTTTTCTTTAAAAAAAATAAATCTGGTTTACAGTGAGGCGCTTACAATGGAAGTGAAAATAGCCAATTCATATATGTTAAAATAGCCAAGACATAAAACATATGCATGTGAACGTGATTTTAGTGTGATAAAATCACTTAATAAACTTTTCTGTGTAAAGTTATAGCTAATTCTACAACTTAGTTCCCATGACGGTGTAATGTCAACAAACCCTTAAACAACAGTTGTTAAATGATGATTTTAACAACTTTAGAGCTCAAATAATACATGAGATTTCACAGATTATTAATGTAAGTGCTTTTATAATATTATAAACTTCACATTTCTGCCTTTTAAACCCTCCGAAAATTGTCCACTTTCATTGTAAGTGCCTCACTGTAACCTCGACTTTTGCTTTTTTTTTAAGAAATGGACGGATGAGTCGAAATACATTTTTGTGGTGATCAACATTATGCCATAAATGCCATCGATTGATTTGCCTAATTTGAAAAATAGTCACTGGAGAAAGAAGACCACTAGCCTCAGTTGCCCTTATCTGAAATGGCAGTACAATTCAATTTACATCTAACAGAGTGCATCTTGCTAGTTTGACTTGATTTAACTTTTTGTGGAGTGCTTTTATATTCTCCTCAATTTCAGATGTAGAATGTGTTTTACCCATACAGTGGCACCGCACCCCTACAACCCAAGAGACAGATGGCTTCCAGGTGAAAAGGCCAGGCGATGTGAATGTGCGCTGTACCCTGCTGCTCATGCTGGATTACCAGGTGTGTGCATGAATGCTGGATTATTATTAGATTACTGGTGATGGATTAAAGTTGGAAATTTCTTTAGGGGCCATTCACTCAAGATATGTTTTGGTGTTTAAAAACAACAAGACGCAGCGCTGCAGAATAGAACTAATGCAGGTGTCTCGAGACATGTTTTAACTTGAAAAGCCATCTTAAAAATGTGGCTCTCATGTTATAAGACACTAAAAAACAGCTAGATGCATCACAAAAGTCAAAGACATCCTTCTTGAACATGTTTACATAGAAAAAGCAAAAAAAATGGTGTAGACGGACACAAGAATGCGTCCTGTGTGAATGGGAATTTATGATGGTGATTGTGCTTTAATCCCCTCTTAAAATGTATGACTGTTCTTTTCGTGAAATATCACCAAATAAATGTGCATAAGGAGATTTACACTTGCTGCAAGATAATGATTTTGAGACACAATTAGAAAAGAAGTTGGAAACCCATCTACATAATGGTTGCTTTAGTGTTTTTTGTATTTTCCATCTTGTAAAGCACTGTAATTAACAGCTATAGGTGAGCTATTAGCACCTAAAAGTTTGATTGCCCTCCAAAGTAGCTATAGCAAGTAAGCAAATGGCTCTCTTAATTATGGCCATTTTCACATGAAATACATACTGACATGAAGATTTTTGGATTGTCAGAAAGATTTTTTTTTTTTAAATAAAGGCTTTTAATTATCAATGAAAGTGTCTAAGAAAGTCTAGGAGAAAATAAGAATAAAACAATAAAAGCCAATCAAGGGACCAATTTAGAAAAAGAATATTGCACTAGTTGAACGCGACAGTTCAGTGATGTTTGTGAATTTCTTTTTATCATTTGTGCATTTAAGCCTCCTCAGTTTAAGTTGGACCCTCGTCTTGCACGTCTCCTGGGTATCCACACTCAAACACGCTCCTGCATCATCCAGGCATTATGGCAGTACGTCAAGATGAACAAGCTGCAAGACTCTCATGAAAAGGAGTACATTAACTGTGATAAATATTTCCAGCAGGTACTGCCAGTTTGTCATCTACCCTATAAAATACTTTCATTATGTTTGCTGTATTTACATTTTGTCTAATAGTAAACATATATATTTTTCTTTGATTAATGTTCCAGATCTTTGATTGTCCTCGTCTGAAATTTTGTGAGATCCCCCAGCGTTTAACCAACCTTCTTCTCCCACCAGATCCGATTGTGATAAATCATGTTATCAGGTAGTAGGTCAAACATTTAAATATAAATGTATTTCCATTCATCAATTTTATCTAACTTTACACTGCGTGCCCAATTATTAGGCAAATTTATTCCTCAAGATTAATTTTATTGTTGAACACAATGCCCTCAGTCAATCCAAAATGTTATTGAACCCCACACCTGAATGTTTAACAAAGAAAAGGAGAGTTTTGTCTTTCTCAGGGGAATATATAAGTGTGCACAATTATTAGGCAACTAAATTACAAAAATAATTTCTCCCAACTCAATTGTTTATTCTAAATTTTTAGAGTTGGTGCAACAAATAAGTAACACAAAATGACAATGAAAAAACATCAGTGTCCTTCATTTCAATAACTTTCATGAGTCTTCCATCCACGAAGTCTGTCAGTTTCTTGATCTGTTCACGATCAACTTTCTCTGAAGCAGCAACCACAGCATGTGATGGAGCAATGTCCTGCATAAAGATCATGGCCTTCTTGAATGCTGAGGACTTCTTCCTGTACCACTGCTTGAAGAAAGTACTTTCCAGAAACTGACTGTAGGTTTGAGAGTTGAGTTTCAGTTCATCATCAACTCAAAATAGTCCAACTACCTCATCCTTAATGATAGCAGACCATACCAGTACCCCTCCTCCACCTTGCTGGCACCTGGCATCCAGCCACGGGACCATCCATCTTTTCCATCAAGAGTCACTCATTTGATCTGTCCATAAAACCTTCATGTATTTCCTTACGCCCAATATTGACGCTTCAACTTGTGAATATATTCAGTGGTGGTCGTGTTTCAGCCTTCTTGAACATGGCCATGTCTCTGAGCACTTGGCACCTTGTACTTCTGGACACTCCAGATAGGTTGCAGTTGCGGTAACATTGGAGGATAATGGGTTCCTGGTAGCTTCACGTTTAATTCTTCTCAAATCTTTTGCTGTTAATTTGCACCTTTTCTTCTCCATGCGTTTTTTTGCGCCCCAGTTGCCTATTCGCAAAAAAACTTTTGATTGTCCGGTGGTCATGCCTCAATAGTTTAGCTATTTCAGGAGTGTTGCATCTGTCTGAAAGGTATTTTACAATATTTGACATTTCATTGGCAGTTAAATCTCTTTTTTGGCCCATTTAACCTGAGGTAATGAAGCTGCCTAATAATTATGCACACCTTGATATAAGGTGTTAGTCTCTTTCGCCATGCCCTCCCTCATTACACAAATACATACCACCTGAAAATGATTGAATCCAATAAGCATTCAAGTTTATATGGTTTGGAGTTGGAAAATGTGCATGGAAATAATGATAAGATCACAATACTCACTTGCCTAATAATTGGGCACGCAGTGTAATAACAGCATGCAATATGTAAAAATCGTTAGACCATGTGACATGAATGGACATTGGAGGCCTTCTGATTTGCTTTAGAAGGTAAAGATTTTCCTCATTTATCAGTGTGGATCCAAATGACCAGAAGAAGACAGCATGCTATGACATTGATGTTGAAGTTGATGATCCTCTAAAGAGTCAAATGAGTGGATTCCTCTTGTCCACAGCCAATCAGCAAGAGATTGCATCCCTGGACAACAAGGTGAGATAATCATAAAAAGAGCTTCATCATTAAAGTGAAAGTGAGATACAGAGAAACGTTTGTAATGTTGAACATGTTGTCATGCTTTTGTCAAAACATCAGCTTGATAAGTTCTTTTAGTGTCCCAGATGATGCTGTTGATTTATTGAACTCCATTAAGAGAGAAGTTTCCACTACATATTATGTTCAGATTGTGCTCTTAAAAACAACACATCTTCACATCCCATTTATTAGATCCATGAAACTATTGAGTCCATCAACCAACTAAAGATACAAAGAGATTTCATGCTCAGCTTCTCCAGAGACCCCAAGGGCTACATCCAAGACTGGATCTGTTCCCAGAACAGGGACCTTAAGGTGAGTTTAAACCAGTAGTTCCCAGCTGGTGGGTTGTGACAAAACAATGGAAAGCCTCAAACTTGGTTGTCATTTTATGTCCAATGTAAAATCTGGGTACTGAAGAATAGAGAAGGAATAGCCAGGGGTATACATAATACACAATACTACTTTTTTGGTCCTTTAAAAAGTGGGAGGCACATATACAAACTGTTGTAATTCCTACACCGTTCACCTGATTTGGATGTAAATACCCTCAAATTAAAGCTGAAAGTCTGCAGTTAAAGCACATACATTGTGGTGGTGTATAGAGCCAAAAAGATTAGAATTGTGTCGATGTCCAAATATTTATGGACCTGACTGTATAGTTTACAATAATGCCAAGACATTATATTCATTACATTATGCAATGGTTTTCAATGCTTTGGAGTTGTTGGAGGTACAAAGAGTATTTAAATAATATTTCAAGTCTTTACAAAATGTGCAAATAGGGGCTTTATAGACATAAATTTACACTTATGTATAAAAAACTTGGCAAGAAAAATAAACAGATTGATCAGATAATATTATCTTAAGTTATCAAAACTGTGAAAACCAAATAAAACGTCTTTAAAAAGCAAAGAAAATCTAGTTAAAATAGAGGTACATACAAACAAACAAAATTTTCTCCAAAATACTACAGCATGGACACATTCCCGAAAAAGGTGAGGGGCAGATTCATCTACAGCATTACAGAAGGAGCAAAGTGGATCTATTTCAAGGAGCATGTTTCTTAAATAAAGATTGACTGGGTAAAAACGGTGTAACAGTTTAAAGGACACCTCCTTAACCTTGTTGGTAATTAAATATTTGTGAGGTAAAGACCATACGACCTGCGTCAGACATACTTATGTCACGTCTCGGGTGTGTTGTGTCATAAAAATAAAATGTTTAGGTCACTGTGTCAAGGTAAATATAGTTTAATACTCAATTTTTAAACACATCTTGAGATCCCTTTGTTCGCATTTGCTCTCCTTCAAGTGTTTCGAACGCAAGAACGTAATGCATGTTTGTGTTGTGTATCCGCTGAAGGGTTGTTAATGTTTTGTTCACTGTATAAACTGCACGTTGCTCACACAGCTGAAATTTCACTTACTGCCCTCTGGAGTAAACAGGTGGTACTACAAGCTTGCATTTCTCAGGAATTTCTCAAGAAAGCATTGCGATTAAATGCGTTAATTTTTTTAACGCGTTATTTTTTGTTAATCGCACGTTATTAATGTGTTAAATCAACAGCCCTAATAAAAACCTAATGGCTTATGAATCAGTGTCTCCACCTAGTGGCTGAAAGAAAGTAACTATTAACAAAGACTTAAGTCAGTGTCCTTCAAACAGAAATTGTAATCTTCTCTCCGTTATTTGTGTGCAGTTGATGACCGATACAGTTGGGAATCCAGAGGAAGAGAGGAGAGCAGAGTTTTATAACCAGCCCTGGTCTCAGGAAGCCGTCAGCCGTTATTTCTATTGCAAGGTGAGACCCATAAAAATAACTAGATTGGAATCTTTGTTAGTTATGTCAAGTTCAGAAGTGAGACTTTCACTTGATTTTTTAATTTACAATTTTATGTTTTTATTTCTTTCTTTTGTGTAGATTCAACAGCGAAGACAAGAGCTTGAACAAGCTTTAGCATTGCGAAGCACCTAAAACAATTCAGAACTTCAAGAATGAGTAGACAACTGATCTTTATCCTGGGGCTTCACTATGATTTAGTGGCCTCCACACTGGGCAGTTGTCCATGGTCTTAAAAATATTAGACAAGACCACTTCAATATTGAGGTGTGGACTGATTTAAACTATTAAGTTTGCAACGTGAGATGAAGATAAGTGTAATTGTTCTGTTATTTAATGTATGTTTAATGTATTTACAGTCACAGTACAATTAAATTATGACTGTGATTTGGGTATGAACAAATATATAACAAGGCCATCTTAAAATGTAAACACTGGTCATACACAAATACAGCAGCTATTAAAATATTTTTACATCTGTTTTTAATGCACATGAACTGTAAATATGCTACTGACTATGTGTCTTCTCACTTACAAAGAGAATTTAACTTTTGAAAGGGTAAAATCAAATCAATTAAGCTTTTTGATGCCTCTGAATTTTTTTTGTATCCAAAAATGAAATGCAGAAAGTTAATAATATGTAAATATAGATACTGGATGTGCCATGTTGCTTTTTCTACATTTATAGATATTCAAATGTTGCTTGCAATTTTTCTGTCTGTTTTCTGCCTGTGAACTTGCATTAGGCAAAAGCGATCATAATGAAATCCACTGGATTAAAATTAGCCAGATGTCGTCATAATTCTGATACACTCTATACAGTATATGGAAATGAACACTTATGATTCAGTCTATGATAAAGAAACACATTCTGATTTATTAACACATGCAGTACGTTAATATAGATGTGTATTGTTAAAAACTCAAAATATCATTTGTTTATAAATTATGTTTAAAAATGTCTTCATTTTCATAGGCTTATCACACCAGGAAGGTTGGTGCACTGAAATTTTGCCTGTAAGATACAATAATGCATGTTGCACGTGAATAGTTTCATGTTTTGTTTTTGTAAAAAAAAAAAAAAAAAGCTTGGTTTTTAGCATGATTCTGAATTTTTTTTGGATCTTTGTTGCCTTAATATGTCACTGAGGATGCACTGAGGAAGCATTAACCAAAGGTTAAGAACATTAACATTATCTTTGTAAATGCTTATCAATTAGTTCATTTTCTGAAATGTTCCGTCACAACTGTTGAATGCATTTGTATACTGTGGCCTGAGGTGTTACAGTAGATAGTTACTACATTATTGAGAAGACTAAATCTGTTATGAATAAATGTAAAAAGGTGTATAATTCATATTCAGAGACATCGAACCTAGCTTTTGTACAAGGCATTCTTGTGTTTATGTATTCTATTTAAATAACTGTGCATTGTGTCAATTTTGGATTTTGCTAATAAACATTCATTCAAGCATACAAGATTTATAAATAGTATAAATACAAAATAATGATTTTTGTTTTTTCTTTTATTCCCCTATTGATGACCTTTTTATTGCTTTTGAATTATTCCCACAATGTTCAGTACACATATTTTCTGTGTCGTAACAGCGAAACAAAACGCCCTGGAAAAAAGTAATTCGTTGAATATGCAAACAAGTAGGTGGGGTATCATTACGTTTCTACATATGATTGGTTGGTGAGCCGGTATTGGTGACACACGAGTCTCAGACCGCTTGTAGCGCGAGCATGAGACCGCTTCTCTGCTGCTAGCGCTCCATCACTAATCAGGAAGAGAATTTAGGTAAGACACCGGTAAAATCCCACAAACGTTGTCTTTCGGCTCATTTTTTATTATTCCAGTGATTTTGTCAAGAAGAATATTCTCAATTCAGTTACAAATATAGCTGTATCGTTTAGAGGCCTTTTGGGTGATCAAGCTAGCTTTGCCAGCTAGCTCGTGGGGACACAATGAGACAACCACGCGCTCAATTTATTTAACAATGTTTAGTGGTTCGTATCACTTTTATGTTCTAAAATTGGTGGTCTAATGAAATATTACAACGCGAGCTGCTGTTCTGTTTCTAGGTGGCACTATTTACTAGCAACGTGGGATGAATTGGTGTTATATGGCAAGAGTTAGCATGGCTAATGAAGTGGCACATTGGTTGGGCCTTTAGAGTAAACCGATCCACATTATTTGCTTGATTGTTGAACATATAATTATATAACATATCATATAATTTCGTACATTCATTTATTTCCCAAACATATTACAATATATTTGTGGGAACTGCCGTGGAATATATATATATATATTTTTTTTTATGCCGGTATCGTTTCGTGCATTGCCGTTAATCAGCTACATTGCGTCAGGGAAAAGTACTGCCTGATTGTACTACACGTGAGCCGATCATCTGTCCTCCGGTGCCTACAGCTTAGTATTTTAATACCAGAGCATAATATAACCCCATGCTCAGCACTTGAATGATTTAGACGAATCGAGTGTTAATAGAATATGTTTGTATGTTTAGGAACATTATGTTCTTTGATGGTTGTTGCAGCCCATAATTCTTTTACACATACGATGACGATTACATTTTCTCGGAATAATCTTGAACTAAAGTGACATCGGGTACCAGCTCTTAACTATACCGATAGCAATACATTTGAGTATACAATTATTGGTGATTTGTAAACAGCAAATATAATTGGTGTCTCTCTCCATCAGATTTTCAAGGGTTGTTCTGTTCCTGGGATCCAGTTAAAATGCCGTCTGATTTGGCGAAAAAGAAGGCAGCGAAGAAAAAAGAGGCAGCCAAAGCTCGTCAACGCACCAAGAAACCAGAGGACATAAACGAAGATGGAGACAAACCTGAGGAGCAGGAGAATGGAGCTGCTGAGTTCAATGGTATGAAGAAACCGATAGATTCTCTAATCCAGTCTTGTTTTTTGACTTGCTCTAAAAAAAAAAAAAATTTACCTCCAATTTTTGGCAATTGCATAATGGCTCTAGTTCATGGTGTTTCAAATTGTTTTTATTTTATTATAATAATAAAAAAAGTTGGTATATTTTTTTTTCCCAATGTGGTTCTAGTCCTTTTTCTTAAGAACATCAGATCCATTTGAATTGTCCTTTTTGTCTTAATTACAGGGGTCACTAGTTTGACAAAGGAGCTGGATGAGTTAGAGTTGAAGAAAATGGAGGCACGAGCAGTAACTGGCGTGCTGGCATCTCATCCCAACAGCACTGATGTGCACATCAGCAGCTTGTCTCTTACCTTTCATGGACAGGAGCTACTCAGTGATACTAGTTTGGAGCTCAACTCTGGCCGTCGCTATGGCCTCATAGGGCTCAATGGAACCGGTAATATCCCTTAAAATGACCCTGTTTGCATGCATTTATTCAAGGGTTTTTGCTGAAAGTGGTGTTTTGAAAGGTCATGCAATCGAGAAAGTAATTTTCCTTCCACCATTTAGGGATTAAAGGAAAGCAGTTTAACTTGCCAATGTTTCTCCCAGAAAACGTGGCGTTCTTACAGGTCTTTGTAGAGTGTGCATGGAACAGCCCGGATACCTAACGTCATAGTAGTTGTGGGCAACATGACCAAAATCGATGATTTTCATAGATAAATCAATACAATTTTATTACTATATTAACCGTTTTGTATTGTCTGTTTTTGGATTATTTGGTCAGTGAATTAAATGCTTCCAAATACTACTTTTATTTGGAACTTGACTATAGTCTAAGTAAAAACTAAGCAAAACACTCAACTTGGTTTTTAACCGTTCTTAACTTAATACTAAATTTCACAGTTTGTTTCATTTCAGTCTGATATGTTGTTGACCAATATTATTATTAACTTTCGTCAAGAAACTAAAGATCTATCCAAAGCAATGCAACAAAAAATAATAATGCATAAATAAAAAAGAAATCCAATGAAAATAAACTTGCATAAAATATCCAAAATTATGTAAACACAAACAAAGCAGCGCTCGAGATATTGCATGTGACACGCACACGAAACGCGGATGAGCGTTTCAGACTAAAAGCATATTAAGCACTTATGAAGTGGCATACGTGAAATAAATGTAATTGATTTTGCTTGAGAGGCTGCAGAAATTGTGTAATGCCATAAAAACCCTTTAGGTGTTTCTTAAATTCTCTCTCACGTGAAGCCCATACTCCCTGATAGATAAGCCAGCACTGTGCTCATGGATATTTACATGTCGCAATATATTTACACTATATAACAAAATCTCTATTGACTGCCACTTTATATCGTCACCGCAATGTATAACGTAATATCGCCCAGCCGTGTGTCATAGGATGGAGCCATACATCATATCAACACGCAGTGGAAGAAATTTAACATTTAACTGGCAGCACAGTGAGAAAAGGGAAAAGAACATGCACTATAAACTATATCCATTTATACAAACCACTTTAAAATATTGACCACTGTCCCTCATGTCTGCATGTATGCGCTAAAGTACATTGCGGGAATCCTTGCAGTGCAATTCTGCTGCAGGTTGCGATGGAAAGTTACAGAAACAAGTTTAAGTTAGTTAATTTTGAAACTGGTATTGGTTATGTTGCATTTGTTAATAAAACAATATAAATTGTACGAACATGTCATACACATTTGTTACTACACATCGATTACCCATTTTCAAAAAATGACACATTCCCTGGTAAACAAGAATGGTCTCTGTTTCAAATTTTGTTCAGGCAAATCCATGCTGTTGTCAGCGATTGGCCACAGGGAGGTACCCATTCCAGAGCACATTGATATTTACCACCTGACCCGTGAGATGGCACCCAGTGAGAAGACTGCTCTGCAGTGTGTGATGGAGGTAGATGAGGAGAGGATCAAGCTGGAGAAAGAGGCAGAAAGACTAGCGCACGAAGACGGTGAGTTACAATAACATTGATCACATCTGGACATGCATTGCTGCATATTTTAATAGGTTAGGCCTGTAAGGTGCTCACCACGTTTTCATAGGAACTGCTCCATTTGTAGCAGCTTCCTTTCCTAGGCGTGGAATATTGAAGATCTCATTTTGAGAAGGCTCCTTAATGCTGTACAGTTAAGGAATCTCATGGATGAGGAACAAAGATATGATAGGGTATGTGTTGTAAGATACGTGATATCCAAGACTGGTCTGATTGTTGTTTTATATTATTTTTCCCCCTTTAGCTGAATGTGAGAAGCTGATGGAGTTGTATGAGCGTTTGGAAGAGCTGGATGCTGATAAAGCAGAAATGCGGGCCTCACGGATCCTCCACGGTCTTGGATTCACTGCTGCCATGCAGAAGAAGAAACTCAAAGACTTCAGTGGTGGCTGGAGGATGCGTGTTGCTCTTGCTCGGTAAGCCTTTAAACCTCTTGATTGCGACCCCCTGTTAAGTTCAGAACTGCTGGGAGATGATGTAACAAAAGGCCGAATGATAGCACAGTTGCCTTTGTGTAACTGTGCAATGACAAAAACTGTCTGAAGCGTTTTTTCTGATCCCTGTAGCTCTTTGGCAATGTGGGCATTTTAATTTGCATATCTTTAAACAATCACAGGAGTCTATGAAATCAATCACTCACAAATTTTCTTTTACTTTAGGGCACTGTTCCTCAAGCCATTCATGTTACTGTTGGATGAGCCAACAAACCACCTGGACTTGGATGCGTGTGTGTGGCTGGAGGAAGAGCTCAGCCAGTAAGCTTCTTTGTTTAAAAAATAAGACTGTCACCAAACGCATGCAAAAAATATTCCTGTTTTATGTGGGCTGTTGCTGATGACATGATGTTAACAAAAGGCCGAATTGTAGCTCTTCCGTCAAGCAGGTTGCTCTGTTTACGGATAAGAGCTTTGACAAAAACTAGACCGAAGCGTTTATCTGATCCATTGGCACTACCCAGATGCAGTTATTCTTGACTGTTTAAGCACCCTGTTTTATCAGTCATTATTCCAGTTACCATGTTCTGCTAGGATATTGTGGCACGTTTATGATTAAAGTTTTCCTCACACTGGTTTCTTTGTTTTCTCTTTCCTCCTCACAGGTTCAAACGTATTTTGGTTTTAATATCCCATTCACAGGACTTCCTCAATGGTGTTTGTACCAACATTATTCACCTGCACCAGCGCAAGCTGAAATATTACACGGTAAAGGGTCCAATTATATCACCTTTAGATAATTTACGGCTGTTACCTAACAATGTCAAATATGCTGTTTTATTTCCCCAAAATTTTTTTTTACTTATCCTTTTTGTCTTGTACAGGGTAATTATGACCAATATGTGAAGACCAGAGAGGAACTCGAAGAGAATCAGATGAAACGGTTTAACTGGGAACAGGACCAGATAGCGCATATGAAGGTGAGAATTTGCTAAACCTCATCTCCTAAAATTTTCCTAACTCCTCTGCATATGACTTATTAATAAATGTTCTAATGCCTTGGGTTTCTAACTGGGGATGGTGCAGAGAATTATATATAAGTAAAATAAATACAATAAAACGCATTATAAAAAAAGAATGGCTTTGTAGACACTAGCTCTCAGAGCGCACCCATGTACCAGTCACGTTGGCATTAATCTCTATGCTGGAATGTCATGTGAGTTTATCCAAAAGTGGATGCTAAACAAAAAAAAAGGTTAAGTTATCGCATTTTCATAAGGACAAACATGTATTTAAAAGCAATATGTAAAATACAGTTTCAAATCATTAATAGAAATGTTTAGCCGTTAATCAATGTATTTGACGCATTGCCGAATGTGTGTCGGACTGAATTTATGGTTATTGGTCGTCATTTTTTATTTGCTCCAATGCCTGAAACATGATGCATTTTGAGAATATAACAGTAGTGGACAATACCTGATAAAACTTCCAATAATTGTCCATTATGTACTGCTGTTTTTAGTGCAAAATATATATTTTTTGGCTTTTATTTTTTATATATATATTATTAATTATACACACACAACATTATTATGTGTCTACACTCACTGAGCACTTTATTAGGAACACCTACTTATTAATTCAATTATCCAATAAGCCAATCATGTGGCAGCAGTGCAATGCATGTAAATATGCAGATATGGGTCAGGAGCCTCAGTTAATGTGCACATCAACCATCAGAATGGGGGGAAATTTTGATCTTGGTCGTTTGTCTTTGGCATGATTGTTGGTGCCAAATGGGCTGGTTTGAGTATTTCTGTAACAGATGATCTCCTGGGCTTTTCGCGCACAACAGTTTCTAGAGTTTACTCTGTATGGTGTTAAAAACAAAAAAACATCCAGTAAGCAGCAGTTCTGAGGACAGAAACGCCTTGTTGAGAACAAAATGGCCAGACTGGTTTGAACTAACAAAGGCTACGGTAACTCCGATAACCACTCTGCAATTGTAGTGAGCAGAATAGCATCTCAGAATGCACATGTCGAACCATAAGGCAGATGGGCTTCAAAAGCAGATGGTGATGTCGGGCCCTTGATTAGGACCATAGTGTTCCTAATAAAGTGCTTATATAGTGAGTATATAAATCTGCAAAACACAAAATGGGGTGAGGTGGTGGTGCAGTCTGAAAATGTTGCCGGTGGGGTGGGTGCCTGCAGGGGGCTTACCCCTTATCTAATGTATGCCTTTTTGATCCTTAGAACTACATTGCTAGGTTTGGTCATGGCTCTGCTAAGCTGGCCAGACAAGCTCAGAGCAAAGAGAAGACTCTACAGAAGATGGTTGCCTCAGGTCTTACTGAGCGTGTTGTGAATGACAAGGTAAGCAGGATGGCATTTTGTTGTTAAAGAACCACCATAGTGAAATGTTTCTGGTTGCATAATCTTGCCCCTTTTTAAATATTGTGCAATACATTTTAGTCTAGTGAAATGACTCCCTAACCATTTTTTTGTTTCTCTTTTAGACCCTGTCATTTTATTTTCCTCCCTGTGGGAAGATCCCCCCTCCTGTCATTATGGTTCAGCATGTCAGCTTCAGGTATTCGGATGACACGGTATGAACAACCTCCCCAACTACCTTTTATGCACTTGTATGTATCATCCTCTCCTGGAATGATGTTGGGTTTCTTTTTCTTTTTTAAAGCCTATTATTTATAAAAACCTGGAGTTTGGAATTGACTTGGATACTCGGGTGGCCCTTGTAGGGCCCAATGGGGCTGGAAAGACTACTTTGCTGAAGCTACTTACTGGAGATGTAAGCCATTTTACCTCTGTAATTACAGCACTTTTGTATGAATATGAATTCACATGTTTTGTGAAATGCAATATAATTATCTCTCCTCTCAGGTCTTGCCCTGCGATGGTATGATTAGAAAACACTCCCATGTGAAGATTGGCAGATATCATCAGGTATCCATTTTATATGGATTATTCCATTTTTTTTTTTTACAAAGTAGCTACACTATTATTATAGTAAAAACTTTAACTAAATTAAAACTATGTTAGGAAATGTTTTGATTTAATCATTTAACTTGCATTTAGCAATTGGGAAGTCCAGTTTTAAAGACTTGATTTGAAAAAGAAATTTAGCATTTTACCGTGGCACCAACAATCATGCCACAGTCAAAAGCAGAGATTACATTTTTTCTACATTCTAAGGGTTGATGTGATCATTAACTGAAGCTCCTGACCCGTATCTACGTGATTTTATGCACTGCACTGCTGCCACATGAATGGCTGGTTAGATAATTGCATTCTAATAACGTGCTCCGTATGATTAACTTGTGTGGATATTTTTATGGATTTTTTTTTTTTTCTTTTTTTCGGTAGCATCTAACCGAGCAATTGGAGCTTGATCTTTCTCCTTTGGAGTACATGATGAAGTGTTACCCTGAGATAAAGGAGAAGGAGGAGATGAGGAAAATCATTGGTCGCTATGGTCTCACAGGCAAACAGCAGGTGGGTTCTTTTCAGAGTTTGAAATGTATTTATTTTTTGACATTGCTTATTGCATGTCTTGTGATTGCTTGGATGAATTTGCATGTCATGTTGACTTGATCTCTTAAACTAGGTGAGCCCCATTAGAAATCTATCTGATGGACAGAAGTGCCGTGTCTGCTTTGCCTGGCTGGCCTGGCAGCATCCCCACATGCTCTTTCTCGATGAGCCGACCAATCACCTTGACATTGAAACCATTGATGCTCTGGCTGATGCAATCAACGACTTTGAAGGTGGAATGATGTTGGTTAGCCACGACTTCAGGCTTATTCAGCAGGTACTGTAAAGCTTTTTAGTTTTTGTAACTCATCTAGTACTAATTATTTTTTTTATTGTTTTTCTGAAGATAACTTGAGTAATAGGGTTTTTATTTTCTATACAATTAATTTACCGGAGTTCCTAATGAACAGCATCTCTGTCAGACTTATGCAGTTTACTTGTTGATTGTTTAATTGTTGGTTTGTGTCCCTGTAGGTTGCTCAGGAGATCTGGGTTTGTGAAAAGCAGACCATCACAAAATGGAATAGGGACATTCTGGCCTACAAGGAACATCTGAAATCTAAGATTGACAAAGATGCATGACCTATAGCCATAGCCTCCAAAACACACAAATTGCAACATCTCTGCTGATACAAGTCTTGCTCTCCAGGACATTCATTGCATGTTGGTTAGACTGCAGTCAAAGCACTTCCTTTGTTTCAGTACCACCTTTTACACTTGAGTCCTTTTTTGGGGTTGCCACTGGAGACAACTGACTTGTTTTCTTTGTTAATATGCATTACAGTATTTAGATTTTACTTTTGAAAAAACCTATTAAATTCATGGTTGTGCACTTCATATTTTTATTATTAGAACCCTCCTGTTTTGAGACTGGTCAGATCTGTAGGAAAAAGGTGGAAATATAAAATAGTTAACTTCAAGGGCTCTTGAAGTTGTTATTTTATCATTGTTTAAAGCTGTATTTGCAAAAATGAGATGTCTAATTAAAGGTTGCATTTATTGATATGGCCTGTGCTTTTTCTTTGCCTTCAAGATCATCTTGAACAGAGCTTTCTCTGTTTGCTCTTACAGAACCAAGAAACTAACGGTTCATTTCAGTGTGTTCTTGACAGAATAATTATAACTGTTCAGATTAATTGTTGACAGCTAATGTTTAGAAACGTTTTCATTTGCAGATGTGTAAAAACAAAATTGACAATGATAAAGTAGGTTTGTAAGTAGATATTGACATACTTGAAGGGGTGAAATCTGTTATACTTGAAACCTTTGGAATTACTAGCATTTACTTCAACATAAGGGTATTATACATCTATCCTTAACCTTTTAAATTTAATATACACTAAACCATGTTTTGCAGGACACGAGTAATAAACTAGTACATGTTGGTTAGAGCCACCAAAGTTAACATTTAAGCTGCAGCGGTTTAGTTTAATCGCTGTACACCTTCTACTCTATGCTGTAGGTTTGTCATTTCCGTAAACACAGGATGTACGTCACTGCACGGTCGAGTTTATCGTTTTTACTTGCACCTTTGTCACGTTAGCCGTTCCATTAAGGTGAGTTAAAACATAGCTCGCTATAATTAGTAAAATGTTTTGGCATTAGTAAAATGCGGAGTAAAATGTTTTGGTTCTAAAAATGCCTTTTTTATTACGTATTATAATTCATTTATGTACTCCAGCACGAGAGAATGGACTTGACAACGGTAATCTATGTGCTAGCTAAGCTAAGTGCTGTCATTATATAAATTAGTCCTGTTGGAATGATACTGTCGTTGATATTAAATTAAGCATAACCGTGTTACTCCATTCTTTTACATTCATAGTTTAGAGTAGGAGATGTTTGAATATGTTGTGCGTTTGCCAGCTCTGCAGTCACGAGCCAGGACAATGCTAAATTGCAGAACACTTGTGACAATACCGTGTTTATAAAATGCACGACAACGTCATAAACGTTAAGGGTAAATATGCTTTATAGTAATAAACTTATCGTACTAAGAATAGGCAAGCCATAAAGATTAACTGTACGTTCACACCAGAAGCGGCGAGAGCGGCCAAATTCGCTCTGGCTGCCCTGCCTTCGACGCTCGTGGACGCTCTGACGTAGTTGAAATAGGCGGCAACGTTTGTTCAGAATGCTTTGTTTTGTGAACTATATTTAAAGGGGGCCGCAATTTAAACATCCAGACATGTCGACCATTTTTTGCCGACCGATCACAAGTAGCGTATATACTCATGAACTCTTTAAAATGTGAAAATAAGAAATCGATCGATGGCAGAAAGTAATTAAAATTACAGTTGTTTGTTATCAAAATAAAATACATTTGTAATAACTGTGGTCTTGGTCATATATTACAGGGAAACCCGTCACGGCAATAATTCGTTTCTCCATTTTATCTTCGGAACGAATGTTTGGTGGGAACCAAAGTTTACACGGTTGTGTTCTCGACTTCGCTATAGCGGAGCACTTCTATATTCCAATAGGTTGCCGCCGAACCGCGTCACAGCTCATTACCATAATGTTGACTGCACTTGAACTTCCTCCATCTGACGCCCAAGCTGCTTCTCGCCGCCGAGAGACGCTGGCTGTCATTGAAAATGAACGACTTCCGGTCGATTTGACGCTCTCGCCGCCTCTGGTATGAACGTACGGTAACTATGCTTGGCCAACCAATGATAGATGAGGAGCTTTCTGCAATTTTTAATCTTGAAATGGTTCAAAGTAGAAATCTCAGTGAATTTGGTATGAATTAAGAATTGTCCTCTAAAAAATATATGAAAGTGTCATTGTTGACGCTTAAAGGGATATTCGGGGTTCATTACAAGGTAAGATCAATCGACGGGATGTGTAGCATAATCTTTCCTTAAAAAAAGAGAGCAAAAAATTGGGTTCCAGTGAGGCACTTACAATGAAAGTGAATGGGGGCCAATCCGTAAATGTTAAAATACTCACTATTTCTAAAGTATGGCCACAAAACATAATATGTGTGTAAACATGAATTTAGTGTGATAAAATCATTTATTAACCTTGTTTGTGTTAAAGTTATAGCCCATCTTACAACTTTGTTGCCATGACGATGTAATGTCAAAAAACCTTTTTAAAAATTTTTTTTTAAGAAACTTCACAGTTCAAATACTACATGAGTGTTAACCAAATAATGAATGTAATTGTTTTTATACAATTATAATCTTCAGATTTCTGCCTTTAAACCCTCCAAATATTGACCCCATTCACTTCCATTGTAAGTGCCTCGCTGTAACTTCGATTTTTTTAAAGAAAAGTCCAAATTAATTTTTGTGGTAATCCACTTTGTGCCACAAATGCTGTCAATGGAGCTTAAGTTGAACCCAGAATATTCCTTAAACGATTACGGATTGCCCCATTCACTTACATTGTTTGTGCTTCACTGTCAGGGACAGATTACCAACCAGGCCAATGGGGCCAATTCCCTTGGGCCCTTGACTACCAGGGGGCCCTTGACTGTCCGGGGGTGCACTGGGCTTTAAGGCTGCGTGATCTTGTTTGGTGATCACCCTCGCTTGAAAACACTTTTGGGCTTGAACAACGAACCCAAAAGAATATTTAATGTTTCTTTCTTTTAGAGTAGACCATGAGTCTGCCAGCTGCCCCACCCAGCTATGCTGAAGCTATAGCAGGAGATAAAGAACAAGGATCTAGTAACTTCAGTTATGCCACCCAGCCACCTCCAATGCCACCACCAACCATGCCCATGCACCCCAGCTGGGCTTTTGTGCATCCTGGCCCTAGTGAGTGACATTATATTGCTATGAAAAATGTAGATATAGACAAGTTAACTCTTTGTAATTGTCTCTCAGAACATTTTAACTGCAGCTGGTTTGTCTTACTGTTGTCAAAATATAGTCTTTTATCATATTTAAGTATTTTTAAAGTCTTTCTTCTCTTTTTGAACATGTTTCTAGTGCAATTTCTCATGCGGTCTATTCTTTAAGGTCCAGGATATTCCAACGCTTATGCTACCGACATGTCTTCACCCTTCTCTGATCCGAGTTCCAATAGCAGCTTTGATGGCCTCAATGGAACCAACTGGGAGGACAAGAATGTCCGCCGCATGTTCATAAGGAAGGTGAGAAGCTCTCAAGCATTTTTTATACTTCTATAAACACAAAGCAACACTATAAATAAAATAAACATAACAATTGGTGAAATGGCCAAATAGCCTAAATTTAAAACATAAATTTTACTTTCAGGTCTTCTGTATCCTCATGGTTCAGCTCATGGTCACATTTGGTGTAGTGTCACTCTTTACATTTTGGTAGGTGGTACATACACATCATGGCAATGCAATAATGGCAAGAAGGGAAATTAACCCTTTTTGTTTTATTACAACCCCAGAATTAATGTCCTGTCTTTCACTTGTGCAGTGAGCCAGTCCGGAAGTTTGTACAATACAATCGGATTTTCTATCTTACCTCATAGTAAGTAATCACTACAATTCATTTTTATCAGTTGGGTAGTTTTCTTGTCAACTGTTTCATTGGCTTGTGAATGACACTGGTATGTTTTGTACAGCATGACTTTCATGGGAACATACCTGATGCTTGTATGCAGCACAAATGCACGGTAACCATAAACATTTGTTTAGAAATTTCTCCTATTTATGACATATTTACAAGTAATAGATTAAATAGAAAATGATTTCAGGAGCTGTGTGGTTCTTTGATAGCCATTCATACTGTGTATTTAGTTTTTATTTATTTGTGTAAATGCTATTTGTTGTTTCTTTTATCTACAGACGAAGATACCCTACCAACATGATCCTCCTTGGCATTTTTGTAAGTACCAGTAATGCTACTTAATTATGTCATAAATTCTCAAGTTAAATGACAGTAAATGTAACAGCCAGATTGCACTTTATAATATACATATTTCAATGTGCATTTTATATTTATAGATAAGAAACAGGGTGAATATTCTTTCTTTATTCTTAGACGCTTGCAATGTCTTACATGGCAGGCATGCTTGCCAGGTAAAAAAAACAGTTTCATTCACTTTTACACAGAAACATAATGCTGCACTGTTCTAGATGAAAACATTATTAGGGACAATATTTTTTTGTAAATAATAAAATGCTGTAATATTTAAGTAATAATAATGTTTATATTATTAAGATCGATTGACTTGATGATATTAAAGGTGCACTCAGTAATTTTGTTCCCTCATTTAAAAAGTTATATTTTAAAGAATGCTTATTTTGAAACATATGTATAAAATCATGACCACTCATGTGAGATGAAGAGTTCAGTCATATTAGTAATCTTATGAAAGCTCTTATTCTACAGCCGTGGCCAAAAGTATTGGCCGTGACATAAATTTTGTGTTTTGCAAAGTTTTCTGCTTCAGATGTTGTGGTGTTGATTCACATTGTTTCTAGATTATTGTGCAGAGCAATCAGATGAATTTTAAATAATTGCAAAAAGCTTCATTGGCCAAAAAACTTTATCACAAAAACCCAAATTTAACAGTTTTTTGGACCTGGCACAAAATGAGCTAACATAATTTCATTCTGATTGGATTATAAGAGCAGACAGATTGCTATAAAAGGAGGGAAGAAGTGCTTCCAATCATTGTGTTCTTGTTTGCAATGGTTACCTCTAAAGGAAGATGTGCAGCCATCATCGCTTTGGATCAAAATAGCCTCACATGCAAGGAAATTGCTGCAAAGAATATTGCACCTGAAAGAACCATTTACCGGATCATAAAGAACTTCAAGGAGAGAGGTTCAGCTGCTGTGAAGAAGGCTTCAGGACGTCCCAGAGTGTCCAGCAAGTGCCAAGAACCGTCTCCTCCTGAGGAGTCAGCTATGGAATCGTGTCACCACTAGTTCAGAGCTTGCTCAATATTGGCAGCAGGTTGGTGTGAGTGCCACTGCACGCACAGTGAGGCGAAGACTTTTGGACAATGGCCTGGTGTCAAGAAGGGCTGCAAAGAAGTACAATAATTGGACAGCATAAGACTGGTTTAAAGTTATTTTCTCTGATAAAGCCCCCTTCCGACTGTTTGGGACATCTGGAAAATCAATAGTCCGGAGAAGAATAGGTGAACGCTACCATGATTCCTGTGTCGTGTCAACAGTGAAGCATCCTGAGACCATCCGTGTGTGGGGTTTCTTTTCATCCAAGGGAGTGGGCTCTCTCACAATTCTGCCCAAAAACACTGCCATGAATAAAGAATGGTATCAAAACGTCCTACAAAAGCAACTTCTCCCAACGTTCAAGGAGCAATTTGGTGATAATCCGTGCATTTTCCAGCATGATGGAGCACCATGTCACAAGGCAAGAGTAATAATGAAGTGGCTCGGAGATCATTACATTGAAATTTTGGATCTGTGGCCTGGGAACTCCCCGGATCGTAATCCCATTGAGAACCTGTGGTCAATCCTTAAAAGGCGAATCGACAAGCAGAAGGCCACAAATTGTGATAAACTCCGAGCACTAATAAGGCAAGAATAGATCGGCATCAGTCAGGATTTGGCCCAGAAGCTGATATCCAGCATGCCAGAGTGAATTGCAGAGGTTTTTTTTTTTTTTTTTTGCACTTATGTAGCACCTTTTTAACCGTAGCGGTATTCAAAGCACTTTAAACTGCGTCTCATTCACCCATTCACACACACATTCACACACCAATGACAGCAGAGTTGCCATGCAAGGTGCTAGCCTGCCATTGGGAGCAATTTGGGGTTCAGTGTCTTGCCCAAGGACACTTTGGCATGTGGGCCTGGAATCGAACCGCCAACTCTGCGATTAGTGGCCGACCCGCACTACCACCTGAGCCACAGCCACCCCACAGGTTATGAAAAACAAGGGTCAACATGGTAAATATTGACTCTTTCATATATTGAATGTTTCTGCCAATAAAAGCCTTTAAAACGTATTAAATGTGTATCATTGTTTTCCAGTGTACCATAGAAACATGTGAAAAAATTATCTACAAATACTGAAGCAGCAAACTTTGCAAAAGCTGAATACTTCTGGCTTGATCTCAGTAACTGCCCTGTTATTGAGCACTTTCATTTATGGATTAAATTAATCCTGATTTACTATGCATAGTACATTTCTACAATGGCATTGGAAACTAAAACTTACTGTGTTTTATTGATGCAGCATCCAGACCACTAGGTGTCAGTGTAAGCCATATTTTGACATCAAAAAATTACTGAGTGCACCTTAAATTAATTTATTTAATTAATTATTATTTGAATGAATATGAATTATCCCTTTTCAAACCTGATAAAAGAAGTTGTTTAACCATTAATGTAACTATGGTCAATCCATCAAATTAGGAAACAAGAGCCACTTTTCCACCATTGGGCCGAACGATTCTGAGCACGGTGAGGAACGGTTTCAGTAGCATTTCTACTTGAGCACGATTCAGCATGGCATGATTACAAACCGTTCTCAACCTGGATTTCTCTGCACGGTTAGCTAATCGTGCTCAACCATGCTGGTGGAATGACTAAGTACCTGGGGAATCATGATATGCCAAGGTAACTCATTTATTTTTATATAACTATCAAAGTTCACTATGGTGAGGTTGATAACATTTTATAAAAAATTAGTGTATGTTTGGTGTTTCTTCATGATTTTGTGATGATATTATTTTTTCTTTTCGCCATTTTCGTCAGGGAGGTAGATTTGGTCTTGCTAGCTAGCTTATTAAAACTCATATAATAAATAATTATATTATTCGTATAATATTTTGTCAATAAATGCCCTTTTTATCTAGTCTGGGAACTTTTAACTTTCTGTGTGTTTGTGTCCGGTGTAGGCCTGTCCTGCTTATTAAATAATCGTCTAATCACGGTTATTCGAGAATACTATTCTTTGGCAGCATGACCTACACAATATTAGGCAGGTGGTTTTAATGTTGTGGTTGATCGGTGTATTTTAAGTATTTTGTTATTTAAAATATAATGTAAAGTTTTTAAAGCCTTAATGGAAATAAGTTAAATATAAATCATTGAATTCTTAAGGTATATGAAGCACATATACATATACTATAAAAGCATGTTAATTTATGACAATAATCTGCATTATCGTGGAAGTCCTAAAACAGACACTTAATCATCGTAATCGCAGTTATTTGTAGTTTTCATAATCATGACCGCCCTAGTCCTATGGCATACACAAACCCTCACCAAATGATGGTAAACGTCTTGCCTTTTTCTCTTTTCTTTCCTTTTTTGGGACATGGGCCATGTCTTTCCTGTGCTTTTGCAGAGTAAAAAATCAGGAGAAAAAGCAGTCCATAACTGGAATATGCGATCATCCTCCAATCGTACTCTTTCCAACGTTTTCCTTTCACGCCATCTCCAACTGATGTACTTGTTACGTGTGTTCAAGCACCACAGTGGAAAAATGAAACCCTAACCATGCCAACTGGCCTGGATCAGCACGGAACAAGAACCGTTTCGCATCAAGAACTGTTCGGCCTGAAGTTGGAAAAGCAGCTATTGTGTACATCTTCTCTTAACTAGTACCCACTAGTACCCTTGTACATGGTCATTTAGGATAAATTTAATTGAGATGTTTGCTTAGAATTTTTGTTTGCATGGATTTATTTTACAATGGTCCCCAAAAACACCTACATTTTACCTATAATATATTATTTTAAAAAAATTAGCGACATTATAGCAAGATACCTCTAAAAGCACTACCAGTTACCGTATGCAAGTAGAAGCTTTTCTGGATCTGTCTATAAGTCGTATGCATCACATTGTTTTTTAGTTTTCTCATTATCTCTCTCTCTATCTACAGCTACCATAATACCAAAGTGGTAATGTTGTGTCTGGGCATCACAGCACTGGTGTGCTTGGCCATCACACTGTTCTGTTTCCAGTCCAGGGTGAGCTCATTTTGTGTATCCTAAACGGCTTTCTTCAAATAGTTAATTTATGGTTAATTTGCTAGAGCATTGTCTTCTGTGATTCAGATTGACTTCACTACCTGTCATGGATTACTTTTCTCGCTCATGATGGTGCTGATGATCACCGGGCTTCTGCTTTTCTTCACCGCACCGTTTGGATATGTAAGCTGCTTGCAAACTCCAAAAATACAGAGCATCACTTTTATGCTGTGATATAATCACTTAAAGACTCAGTTTTTTTTTTCTTGTGTTTATGCATTTACTGTTGAAATAGGAAATTTGGGTGGGACATATAGAAGGATTTGTGCCGTTTTCTTTTTTTGTTAAAGCTAATAGGGTTTTTGTTATGTCACAGCCATGATTTGCTACTTGCTAGGCAATTGCAGGTGGTATTAGAGTGAAGGAATTTATCATTCTAGAGAGCATCTGATTGGACAAAAACCCTGAGTAGTGTAAGAGGAGTCATCAATCATTTTTGTAAAGAGAAAAGACTTAATCTGAGAAAAGTCAATGTTTCTTAAAGTTAACATATTTACAAAAAGTTGCAAAATTTTAAAGGGATGGTTCACCCAAAAATCAAAATTCTCTCATCATTTACTCACTCTCATGCCATCCCAAATGTGTATGACTTACTTTCTTCTGCTGAACACAAACCAAGAGAATATTTTTTTAGGAGAATATTTCAGATCTGTAGGTGCTCACAATGCAAATTAATGGGTACTAAAAATGTGAAGCTCCAAAAAGCAGATAAATCCAGCATAAAAGTAATCCATATGACTCCATTGGTTAAATCCATGTCTTCAGAAGCAATATGATAAGTTTGGATGAGAAACAGATAAATATTTAAGTCCTTTTTTCTGTAGTCTTATGGATTACTTTTACACTGCCTTTATGTGCCACACAATTCAGGTGAGCCTCCTCAAACGTCACCCCAACAAAGCTTATTAATTATGTGCCTCTTCTCCTGCCCAACTCCCATCGTGAGCATGGCTGAAGGATGGCCCTAAGAGGCAGGACGACAATGAGGGAGTGAGGGATGGATCATTTCATTTAGCACCCATTAACTTGCATTGAATGGATCAACAGAGCTGAAATATTCTTGTAAAACTTTCTGTTTGTGTTCTGCAGAAGAAAGCCATTTTTATCTGGGATGGCATGAGGGTGTGTAATTGATGAGAGAATTAAACTTTTGGGTGAACTGTCCCTTTAATGCTGATTTCATGAGGTCTTTAAATTTACATAACATAGTGTCATTCTAACATCTCCCTATGTCTGTGATTTTAGATACCCTGGTTGCATACTGCTTATGCTGGATTTGGTGCTCTGGTTTTCACTCTGGTGAGTACCCTTAACAACACAAAGTATAATAAATACATGTTATTTTTATGAGATGTTGACATGTTTATGTACTTTTTGTCATTCTTTAGTTTTTGGCATTTGATATGCAGCTGTTGATTGGTAACCGGCGGTACTCTCTGAATCCTGAGGAGCATGTGTTCGGAGCGATCTGCCTCTACATGGATGTTGTCTACATATTCCTCTTTTTTCTTCAGCTCTTTGGGAGCCGTGAGTGAGGTGTTTGTGTAGAGCCCTTTAAAACCGGGCTTGAGTTCAGGCTTTGTCCTCTATCACACATAATAATATATAAAAATTATATATATATATATATATATATATATATATATATATATATATATATATATAGGATGCAAACTACACACCATTCAGCTAGTCACCTTTCCTGAAGCAAATTTGCCCACGTTTGGTGACTTTTTTTTTCTCCTTAATAAAATCCCTTAAAAGGGTTGCATTAAGCTTAAACACTTGAAAATACAACAGAAAGCTTTAAATGCAACAATAAATCAACAGAAATTATACATGCTGTGACTTTCTCACATTTTTCAATGGTCATGAGTTTGCATCACTGATATATATATACACACACGCGCTTCTCAGTTACTCCAAGGTTTGGTAAGGAGTGAGCAGTCTTCCTTCATGCCGTGTGACCGTTGACATTTGTGATGTGTGTTGTTTTTATTTCCTGATCATGGTTAGGCAGCTCTTTGCACATCTAGAATGCACCCTTACTGCAAGAAAAACATACTGCCAACCAGATACTGTAAACACATGCTTTCCAGGGTAGACAATCACTACACATAGTCAGTGTGAGGAAGGTGATCATTTGAGAACATTATGTTTCTCTCCTCAGTTGAAGTGATTAAAAAAAAACAAAAACAGTCATCTGCATATAAAAAATATAATTCCAGTTTACAGTAAGCGGAAAACAGTAAATGTGTGATTTAGTGGGGACTGTAGTGACTGTATTTGTCAAAGGTATTATCCCTTCGTTTACACGTTACAAAGAAAATAATCTTAATCCTGACAGGCAGCTGTTTGCTGATGATCACTAAATGTATAACAGTCCTAAGCTTTCAATAATAGTTTTGTGAGATTTCAGCAACATTGTGCAGTGAAATGAAAGCTGAGCCAGAGAGGTCCATATGTGAATTTTTGTTTTCCTTTGTGCAATAACCTGATTTTGACTGGAGGACAGCAGCTGTACCTACAGGAACTTGTTGCGGTCGTTAAATATGTTGTGCCTCCTTTGAATGCTGTTTGATAATGAGGTATCAGTGTTGGTATAAAGAGTTTCTTCATGGTTGCTCTACATATGCAGTCGGATTTATAAAAAAAATATATACTTAACTCTGTCATGTGATGCTGGCAGAGCTTTTAATTGTGGCACTTCATTCAACAAGTCAGTCGTGAGGTCTAGAATATAAGTCTATAAATTGCCTGACTTGTGTAAGCGTGTGATGCTTGAGTGTTTTTGCTCATTTTAAAAACTTTTGATGCTTTAAAATGTTTTGACTGAGTTAAATGTTTTAGATACTGAATTATCAGGTGCTGACCTATTTGAAAAGAGATGACTTACTGATAAAATCTAAATGTATCATATTCTTAAGAGATTAAAGAAGGTAGGTATCATGTACTTTATACATGGGGTTATTTTTCCAAGCACATAAGGCTTATTTTCCATGGGATTTAGTATACAGCACTTCTGTGTCTCTTGAAGGAATAGTTTGTTCATTTGCTCACCTTATGCCATCTCAGATGTGTATGCCTTCTGCTGAATACAAATGAATATTTTTATTCATTGGAGACATATGGATTCATTTTATGCTGCCTGTATGTCCTTTTGGGGCATCATTCACTTGCATTGCATTGACCTACATAGCTAAAATATTCTTCTAAAAATCTTTGTGTTCTGCAGAAGAAAGAAAGTCAAACATTCAGAATGGCATGAGGTTGAGTAAATGATAAGACAATTTTCATTGTGGGTGAACTATCGCTTTTAGAACATGTAGATCTAAAGATTGTGTTATGTTTTATATTTGGGAAAGCTTTCCTTAATTAAAACACCTACAAATTCTATATATATAAAAAGTTCATTTTTTTGTAATTTATGCTTCGAACAACATTCCTCTTTGCTTGCATTTTTGTACTGTTTCTGTAAGTGAATCACTCGTCCTCTAGATTGATAGAGGGATACTTAATTTATCCCATTGGGGAATAAGGGGTTTAGGCAGAGAGCCTCATGAAACCATACCCTTTATTTCTTGATTCAAGGCTATGTTAATACTTTGTTACCAGTGTAGACTATGTGGCTGTTTAAAAAACACTACATCATATTTTAAAATTAACATTTTATATGTGCAACAATTGTTTGCTTTTTTCTTTTTTTATATAAAAATGTTAAGGCTTTATAGGCATTGAAAGCTCAGTTCAGAACATGCTATGTTTTGAAAAACATAATTCAGTGGAAGGATTGAAATTTTGAATAAGGTGATCTATGTAAGTTTTTGTGCAGTTATTATTGTTTATGTGCATACTAAGTGGGAGTGACTTTTTGTGTATGTCGATCACCTTATGCCTTTGCTCTCTCTCTGTGCACTTTTGTGTCTACAAAATTAATACGTTTAACCTATAATTACTGCATGATCTGTGGTAAAGGGACTCTTACATAGTGTCACCCACTGTGTACAAACCTAGAACAGAAAAGAAATTACAACCAAGCATTGTACTATTTTGTCCCATTAATAAAACACATATGTTGGCCAGTGGGTAATAATGGGATATTTTGTTGTTTTGTTACCTCATCTGTGCTTTATTAAAATGAATAAACAGAACAGTGAATCAAAACTAGGTGTCTCAATTTATGAGTGAATTTAATTCAATCATTATGGACATACATACACCAACCACTTTATTAAGTACACCTATACACCTACTTATTAATGCATTTATCGAATCAGCCAGTCATGTGGCTGCAGTGCAATGCATAAAATCATGCAGATGTGATTCAGAAGCTTCAGTTAATGTTCACATCAGCCATCAGAATGGAATTTATTTTTTATTTTGAGCATGACATGATTTTTGGTGTCAGATGGGCTGGTTTGAGTATTTCTTTAACTGCTGATCTCCTGGGATTTTCACACACAACAGTCTCTAGAATTTACTCTGAATGGTGCCAAAAACATCCAAGTGGGGGGCAGTTCTCAAATCAAATCACTTTATTGTCACACTACTGTGTACACAAGCGCAACAGTAGGTGAAAGTCTTGTGTGCAGTTCCGAATAACATAGCAGTACCAATTATAATAAACAACATATTTACACAACACAATTTACATAACAAATGTACACACACAACACAATATACAATGTACAGTAAACAATACACAATATAGAATACACATACAATAAAAATAAAAAATATATACAGTAGTTGAATTGGGGAGAATATATTTGACAGTCCAGTGTGTGATACAAGATGATAATTAATAAAGTGCAGTGTTGATTGGTGAGAGATCAAGTGTTCAACAGTCTGATTGCTTGGGGGAAGAAGCTGTCATGTAGTCGGCTGGTGCGGGTCCTGATGCTGCGATACCGCCAGCCTGATGGTAGCAGTGAGAACAGACCATGACTCGGGTGGCTGGAGTCTCTGATGATCCTCCAAGCTTTTTTCACACACCGCCTGTTATAGATGTCCTGGAGGGAGGGAAGCTCACCTCCGATGATGTTTCTGGCAGTTCGCACCACCCTTTGCAGGGCTTTGCGGTTGTGGGCGGTGCTGTTACCGTGCTAGGCAGTGATACAGCCAGTCAGGATGCTCTCTACAGTACTGGTGTAGAACCGTGTGAGGATTTGGTGGTTCATTCCAAACTTCCTCAGACGTCTCAGGAAGAAGAGGCGCTGGTGAGCCTTCTTCACAACGGCCTCAGTGTGGACGGACCATGTGAGTTCCTCAGTAATGTGGACACCGAGGAACTTGAAACTGCTGACTCTCTCCACCGGTGCTCCATTAATGGTTCTGCAGACAGAAATGCCTTGATTATGTGAGAGGTCAACAGAGAATGGCCAGACTGGTTCAAACTGACAAAGTCTATGGTAACGGTGATGTGCACAACACATCGAACCTTGAGAGATGTGCTACAACAGCAGAAGACCATGTCGGATTCTACTTCTGTCCGACAAGTACAGAAAGCTGAGGCTGCAGTGGGCCTACCTGTGTGTACCTCAGCAGAAATCGAGATTCATTAGACCAAGCTGTTTTTACAGTCTTAAACTGTCCAGTTTTGGTGAGCATATGAGATATCAGCATAAATCAGGGCCATTTCTAGCTATTAGCATTATAAGCACTCGCTTAGTGCCCCAAAGCCACCAGGGGGCCCCATAAAGCAAGGTCATTTGTGTTTTTTAATTTTTTTACATTTGCATATATATATATATATATATATATATATATATATATATATATATATATATATATATATATATATATATATATATATTATTTATTGTAAAAAAAAAAAAAAATTTTTTTGCGTAATCATTATATTCCAATGTTTATTTAATATATTCAAATGAGTTGAAGACTGTATTATGGTGTAATTCTTGGGTGGACCTCCAAATAGGAATTCGCTTAGGGTCCCCATATGTTCAGAAACGTCCTTGACATAAATTATACACTTGCTCTGGTGAATATGAAATTTAGCAAATTAGGTAATAACTTTAAAATATGTTATTCTCTTTTGAATTACTAAGTTTATAAAACCACACCTCATTAAAACTAAATGAAATATCCACAAACTAATGTTCATTAATGCGTTTACAAAAGTATTTCCAGAATATGTGTACAAATATACAGTCCCAAAAGTATGTAGTGCAGAATCATTTGGAGCATCATAGAAAGTGCTGAAAGTTTATTAAACATTAGAGGAAGCAACCGGCTTGGTCACGTGACCACAACTTGCGACGTCATTGAATAATCACAGAAATATGGCGCTGAACTCATACTGTCGACAGTTTTCTGCACAGATAGCTCGCATAAAGCATTGTGTGAGCGACTGTGCGAAAAATGTATCCGTATCCAATTTATCTCTTCCAAGAATCAAAGAGCTGCAGCGGCCGACTAGCTTGTTTATGCCATCGAGCCGCTTTCAAAGCAACTGGCACAGGAGAAGGTCATGGCATTGCGGCGTTAATGCCCCATGCATCGGTGTGAACCGTCACACAAACGCAGCTGCCTTTAGCAAGTGGAGTTTTGCAGCATGGGGTGCAATTGGTGAGTGTTACATTCGTTGACTTTCAGATTGCTTGTGAATCAATCAGGAAAATGTGTAGCATAAGGGGAACATTTGACACATGACGTAACATGCGTGACCCGCAGTGTCATGGGTCATTTCAGTTTAATTCGGCCTGTCTCAGCACAAGTTATGTATTTATCATGTCTAATTTCAAACTATTACGATTTTAATAGGCTTGTTTAATAAAGACTATTCTTAATTTTCAGCACCGAGGGCCTAAAACTCACATTTTAAATAATTGAAATTATAATTGTTTTTATCTGTGTAATTTCCCCATGTCCACAGAGCTTGCTCGTCAGACATTTGTGACTCAAAAAATGAGTGTTAAATCATCGGATTTCTAGTGTTTAGTATCAAATTCCCTCACTAACATGTATTAATATATTCTAAATGTGTAAATGCTCCCTTGACTTATCCACCAATTTATGTCATGATACTGTGAACTGAAATTGAATCCGTATTATGAATAGACGTCACAAAATAATGTTGGAATTATTTGATGTGCATTGTTCTATTGCGTTATGTTTTCCTTTTATTTTGTGATCTTAGTCATATTTGGTCAAGTATAACATGACCACTCTGTTAGGGGAATATATATATATATATATATATGTATTAGGCAAAATGTATGTAATTTAAAATCACTAGAAGATTACATATGTCCGCTAGATATAATTCACAGACCAAAAAGTGGCTTAGTTTTACCCACCGAATTTCCACCCTGTTATTTTCCAGCCTGACCCTGCCCATTTAACAGAATGGACACCTGAATTTAAAAGTAATTTAGCTTGAATGATTTGACTTGTACAGTGGCAAGAAAAAGTATGCAAACCCTTGTGGAATTGCCTGCATTTTGTATAAATCTGTCTTAAAATCTGGTTTAATCTTCATCTAAATTAAAATAATGAACAAACACAATCTGTTTAAGCTAATAACACAAATCATTTTATGATTCTTGCACATGTTGAATACGTGTTTCAAACATTCACAGTGTAGATTGAAAAGTATGTGAACCCCTAGGCTAATGACATCAATAAAAGCTAATTAGAGTCAGGAGTTGGCAAACCTGGCATCCAATTAATGAAACTAGATTGGAGGTGTTGGTTAGAGCTACTTTTACTTGACATTTTGAGTTTGCTATTAACAAGCAGCATCTGCTGATGCTTACCAACTAGAAGTGGACGTCCAGACAAGATGACACAAAGGGCACACTGAAGAATGCTTAGTTGGGTAAAAAAAAAAAATAACCTAGAGTGCCAGCTAAAGACTCAAGTAGTTATTGGAACTGGTTAACATATGTTCATGAGTCTGTTATAAGGAAAACTGGCATGGTGTCCATGGCGGAAGGAAGCTGCTGCTTTCCAACAAAAACATTGCTGTGTGCCTGAATTAGCCAAAGACCAACTTGACACTCCAGCACTACTGGGAAAATGTTTTGTTGACTGATGAAACTAAGGTCGTATTGTTTGGGAAGATCACACAGCACTACATATGGCATAAAAAGGGCCCTGCATACCAACATGAAAACATCCCTATGGTGGAAGAAGCATCATGGGGCTGCTTTGGGCACTGGACTGCTTGCTCTCATCGAGGGCAAAATTAATTCCCAAGTTTATCAAGATATCTTACAGGAAAATGTCAGGGTGGCTGTGTGCCAGCTGAAGCTCCGTAGAAGTTGGGTGATTAGGAGTCTCGAACAGTTATTAAATCAAAGGGTTCTCTTTTTACAAAGCACCGTGAATGTTTAATGCGATGTGTTCAATAAAGACACACAATATTATAATTTTTATTTTGTGTTGTTAGCTTAACCACATTTTACAAGCATACTTGTGACTTTGATAAAGATAAGATCCTATTTTATGACCAATTAATGCAGAAAACAAAATTATTCCAAGAGGTTTACATACTTTTTTCTTGCCACTGTAATTTTTTTTTTTAACATTGCTCTTTAATAATAAAACAAAGATACATTTCAAAGCCGATAATACACCAAATTGTAAGAATGACCCACATAACCATGTTTCACATGATTATCTAGACCAGGGCTGAGCTCTGTATAATGATTAAAATGCCTAATTTGTACAATTATCTAAATGTTGTTTGAACTTACTCTGATATTTGCATCAGCATTTTCACTTTTTGGAAGCTCTGACGAGAGGACAGAGGAACAAAAGCTTGAAGATGAGCTTATTCTACTCCTGAAGAAAGCCAAGGTATACTGTGATGTTTACAGCGTTCTCTTTAGTCACATCAATACAGTATGTTCTCCCTTAAAGGGATATTTCACCCAAAAATAAAAATTCTCTCATGCCATCCCAGATGTATATGACTTCCTATCTTCTGCAGATCACAAAAAAATGTCTCCACTCTGAAACCGATCAATATCCTAGTCCTTTTTTATAATAAATTCTCCTCCCTGCCCAGTACAAATAATGAGAATTGACAGAAACAAAGAATGTGAAAGTGAAGATTTATACTGTATGTGTGTGTATATATAATGTACACATACATAATGGCATATATTTTTATCTGTTTCTCACCGGTACATCTATCATTTCACTTTTGAAGATATGGATTTAAAACACTGGAGTCTTATGGATTACTTTTTTGCTGCCTTAATGTGCTTTTTGGACCCTAAAAGTTCTGGCCACCGTTCACTTGCATTGTATGGTGTCGGACCTACAATGTCGTGTTTTTATTTTTTATTTATTTTTTTTTTTTTCCCTGCTGAACACACTTTGTTTGTGTTCAGCAGAAGACAGTCATACACATCTATTTTCTAAAATTAACAATTTTAAATGTAATGCCTTTGTTTCAGAATATTTTTCATGGATATTTAAGTCTGCTCAAAAATGCGTGAACACTTGGTTAAATTATGTTCAGTGCTGATTTTAATAAAGGTTACTCTACTTCCTTCACAGTACAGCATGATGATTGGGGAACTGGATGCAGCCAATGTTTTTTTACACAAAGCCGTTCGACTCGCACACCAGATGCACAATAATGATGCCATCATATACACATACAGCCTGGTATGTCTTTTTCCCAGACCTTGGCCTCATTTTCAATGCAGCCCAATTATGATTTGTTTGGAGTTCTTCTTGCCAAATAAATTATTAATAAAGCCCCCATTAATACATATTGGGCAGTGAACATTGGTAAACATAAAATTTGTTTAATTTCTCCACAGATGGCGAATCTTGCCTTTGTTCAAGGTCAGCTGGATAATGTGAGTAAGGGTGAGGGTGCTCTTCCCTCTGCCCTACTCCACTGACTCGCTTCTCTACATTTAGTTTTTAAATCTGGAATAAATGTGTGCATGTGACTCTTATTCTTGTTCCCTGTTGCAGGCTGAGAAACTGTTCAAAGCAGCCATGAGTTTCATGTTGTCTGGAGGAATGCCACAGGTAGAAAAAATCTTTTGCATTTGTATACCTTTCTGTGTAATGTTTTTTTAAACTATGATTGACATGCTATCTGATAGACCCCACAAAACAATGAGAAATGTACTCTGCTTCTGTCTGTTTTGTTTCCTCTAACTCTCTTTACCTCTTTTGTCTGAAAAGGATGACAATGCAGTGATTGAAATGTCGCTGAAGCTGGCCAGCATATACGCATCTCAAAACAAGTTAGTTCTGGTCCTCAGCTGGGGAGAAAAACACTGAGTCAGTTGACCTCTCTAGTGTTCATTAACTCATACTGTTCACTTCCAGGAACGAGTTGGCAGAGCATGGCTTCCAGTTCTGCACAGAGTCTTTAGAGTCCAAGATTGAGAAAGACAAGGATCTTCCACCAGAAAGCCTGTCAGGTATCATAGCCACAAACCATGCTCTTCTCTCTAAACTAATGCACTTTGTAATGGCCAAATTTAAGTATGTTATATTTATAGTATCAGTGTTTGTGGCTTTTCTGATAAGATGAGAAGCGTAAAGACACCAGGTTGCTGCTGGGTCTTAGTCTGGATGCAAGGGCTCGTTATTTGGCATCTAATCGTCGTTTCACAGGGGCCTGCAGGGATTACCGGCATTCCCTGCAGATCTGCATGGAGGAGCAAGGAGAGTCCCACCCACAGGTACTGAGCTTTGTTTCCTTTGAAATTACATTCTGTTTTCTGAATGTAAAAATACTGATACAGGTACTGTCCAAGTCATCTGTTTGCCCTTTGGGTTTGGTAGCCTCATTCACTAACGAATGTAATGAATTACAATAATATTGTATCTAATGTATTCTTTTTCAGACCTTGGTTCTTATGAGTGACCTGGCAAGTGTGTTGGACCTGCAAGGGAAGCATGATGAGGCGCTGGTTCATGTGAAGAGGGCTGTTGAGCTTGGACGGGCAGCGGGCCATCCTGATCAGCATGTGCTGTTAGGAAATATGGCAGGAATTCTGATGCACAAAGGTTCAACCGCACTCCAAATTTACATTTTTATTCATTTAAAATTGAGATGTTTACCAACAAAGTGCACAAATCACATTAATGCCAATTACTAGGACTGATAACTGAGAATATACAATGCTTGCCAAGCTAAGCTTCAGATGCCAAGGAGAAGCCTAGAGCAAACAAATACAAAATTATTTAAAATTTTTGCTGCTAAACTAAGTAGAGGTCAACCGATAATGGATTTTATTATCTATGAATATTGATATCTAAGGTGGTGGAAAAGGCTGATAATTGATTAATTGGACAATGGTTTTAAAATAGATTTGTAGAATGAAATTATAGAAAATGTTCTTCATTTGTTACTATTATGGACACATACATAGAGGCTACAAGAGTCCAAAATTAATAAAATCCAAAATGCATTTTATTGTTCAATCAAAATCCCAATACCCCCCCCCCCCCCAAATTATAGATGGGACTATTATTTTGAAGTGACAATTATCTATGTTCAAGTGTTAACCAAATTAAGCTGTTTATAGCCCATATATTCACCAGATGAAAGTGTGTGTGCTATATGAGGTTTAATAACGAATAAGATATATTATTATTTACAAGTAATGAAGTTGGAGACACAATGTCTGTGTGCAAGGGACACATTTCCATATAATTACATTTTTCTTTGCATGCCCTCTATTCAAATAGAACACTTGATTATCTAATCAAATAACAAAATATGCTTTGAAATGAGGATAAAAATATGGATGAATATTGTCAATGATGAAAGATAATTTTACCTCTAGAGGCCGCTGTTACTGTAGAACCAAGCTGTTCTAATGGTAGAATCCTCCAACGCAGGCCAAAGTGAAACATGGATGAAGGAAAAAAAAAAAAGAAAATATTGGCAACTATCGACCTAAATATTCCAGGTAACCGATAGTTCCAAAAAGCAACTATGGGCACAGATTAATTGGTTAAACCGATATATCGGTTTACCTCTAAAACTAAAATGAGGTCAAGAGTCTTAAAATACCTGTCAAAAAATGAGCACGGGTTTTTGTAGTATTCATTTTGAAATCAGAGTCTTCAAGAGGTCTCTCTGGTTTGTCTGGTCAGCTTTGTTTGAATGAGCCTTGAGAGTTAACTGTTACTAGCTGGGTTTAATTTCTAGAAGATACCAGAGAATTCCCAGATTTTAAAATCAAATGTGTGGCCACATTTTTGATTGTAGCCCAGCAAGGAGGGAGAAGTAGTACCAAACCCGAGACTGCCTGTTGGAGGTGGTTTGAGCTTGGTTGAAATGGAACTGTGGCACAGTTTGCATGAGTGAGAACGCAACCTGTACTCTTGTCCACACTTGTTCAGGAAGTAAAATAACTTGCGTGTGCATTTTTGCTGATTTAAGCCTGACAACATTATCAGTTGCACAAAAACACGTGCACCATGAGTGGCAGGGGAACATAAGCAGCGCTGCAAATTCATTGCTCTCAACCAGCTGTCATCTAAAAAAAGAATGACTCCGAGCATCATATGTAGTCTAATACTCCTGCACATGCATAGCTGCTAAATTGTAGCAGGTGATGCACAGAGGCACAAGTGTCGTTCACTCTGTGTGAATAATTACACCAAATTAATAAAAAAACGCACAAATTTAGAGACCCGCGTTGCGTTCTCCAGCATGGGCATGTTTGTGATGCAAGTTGATGATGGGAAAACACTGGGGGTCGACAGAATCTGAAAGAGTCTGAAAGAGTCTGAAACCAGACCATCGCTGTGGGGGGAGCCAGGAATAATCACAGTCCAATTCAGATTGCAGCAAATGTGCCCAGTATGAAAACCACCTTAAATTACCTGACAGATCACAGGCCACATGTCTGGTGCTTTTGTTTGTTCTAGAAGCATATACAAAATATACACAAAGTATTGTTAATGATTCTTAGGGATGCACAGACATGTCATTCTTGTTTGTTCTGCCCTGTTTTGACTAGGAGAGTTTGAGGAGTCTGGTAAACTGTATCAGGAAGCTTTGGCCCTGGCACATGCTGCTGGAGATGGAGAGGCTGTTGAGCAACTTCAGGAGGGACTGAAAGAACTGGCCAACAGGAAAGACGGGCAAACCGAGAGCAATACTGTGAAACAGGAGCTTAAGGAATGATCTAAATACAGTGCCTGCGCACACACACACTCGTATTATATTCTTCCATAGAACTTATCGTTAGAACAAGTTGGTCATACCTGTGGAAGAATGGCATTGTTTGGACCTTACTATTCACTGGTTGCCATTTCACATGTTTTCCACCCTTGTGTGCCCACATTCAATAGTACACAACATACAATGTCTGGTGCTCCTTTTATGCCTTAGCTGCCATCAGACTTGTTTTGTAGTCTTACTCTTAAATGTACTTATTTATTTGTGTTTGTAAATGGCTTCTCTGTAAAACAGAATCCGGGAAGTTAATGAGGACCGATAACTAAGAAATGTTCTTTAACTGAGGGCAGCTCATAATTGGTCTAATGATATTATGTGCAGTGGAACATTTTCATGTAAAAAAAAAACTTATTTGAAGCCAACCTGTTGCGTTAAGTGTTTGATGTAAAAAGTGATTTGATAAACCTGTGAACGAAAATGATTTGTGTTGTGTTGAATTGGTCAATATACCATAAAGATTATCTAAAACAAGCAGGTGGACTGGCCTCTATATTAATTCTCTTCAGGTTAAAGTGGAAGATTTGGTTTTCATGTCTGCTTATCCTGATAGCATTGTCAGTGCCCTGTAGAGGTCAGTGTATGTTTAGTTGGCCTAAATGCAAGGAAACAAGTTACAAAAGTTCTCAAGACCCAAAATACAATTAACTACAAAAATATACATTTATTCATTTAGCTGATGCCTTTAATCAGATGCTATTGAGCAATAAAGCATGATTTATCCAAAGGTATTAACAGTTCAGGTGCTCACTGAAGAAGCGAATGTCTAAAATTAGGGGCTCAAACATTTCAATATCAAGTTGCAATAAGTTGTACTATCGCACTGCCCTAAAAAAAACATTCAATTCAATAACAGTTTATTAGCAGAAGCCTGCCGTTATTTCTTGCAGAAAGAATGTATGTACAGGACCAAATGTTTCTGTACAACATTTTGAGCTATTGTGACACCGCTATTAAGCTTGTTAATATCCAGTACCATTTTGTTCAAAATGTTCAAGTGCAAGCAGGTACTTTTCTAGAAATTTCCCTGCTAATTTTAGTGCGTAGATTTAAAGAAAAATTTGATTAACGTAGTTACTTAATAACTGGCCTTTTGGATCTTTTGCACTCTTCAAACCATTAGTCAAGAGTTGGTCAGATTCTGTGAAGAAGATGCTCCTTTTCACAATAAAAGAGTTAAATATTCTCACACTTGTGTGCAAAATCATCCCAAAAGATTTAAATCATTAGCTCTACCTACTCTGTTCTGTCCCCATTAGTGTCATTAAGAGATGTTTTCAGACAGTGCTTTTAGAAGAGCTGCTATGTCATCATGTTCCCAGTCTGTTAGTCGGAATCCAGAGATGGAAATTTAAACGCAATTATTTATAGTGGGAACGGCAAGTGCGATCCTAAGAAGGGATGCATTAGGGCTCTGTGTTCTTGTCATATGCTTGGGTGGTAAGAGATACAGTGTGTATGTGTATATGAATGTAGGAGATCAGCCAGGCTCAACTAGTAATTAAGGATCTCATAGAGTGTGGCTCATGAGATAAGGACAGCTCAAATTTTCATACCAAACACTGTAAATCTCATAGCTGTCTTTGGGGGCGTAAGGTGGGACAAAGGGTTTATGCTGGCACATAAATTAATGTTGTGAGCTGTGATGCAGTGGAATGTCTTTAGGCTCACAATTGTTGAGCTTTTGTACTTTATTTGAATTAAATCCACCTCAAAAAAGTGCAATGAGAATCAGTGAAACCAGCCCATCTGGCACCAACAATCATGCCATGGTCCAAATTCTGATGGTTGATGTAAACATTAACTGAAGCTCCTGACTCATATATGCATGATTTTATTCACTACACTGCTGCCATAAGATTGGGTGATTTGTTAATCGCATGGATGATTGTTGGTGCCAGATGGGCTGGTTTGAGTATTTCTGTAACTGCTGATCTCCTGGGATTTTCATGCACAACAGTCTCTAGAATTTACTCAGAATGGTGCCAAAAACATCCAATGAGTGGCAGTTCTGCGCATGGAAATGCATTGTTGATGAGAGACGTCAGCAAAGAATAGCCAGATTATTTGAAACTGACAAGTCTACGGTAACTCAGATAACCACACTGTACAATTGTGGTGAGAAGAATAGCATCAGAATGCTATTCTGAGATGCGGGTTGGCACTGTTTTGGTGGCACAATGGGGACCTACACAATATTAGGCAGGTGGTTGTAATGATGTGGCTGATCGGTGTATTTGTGGCATGAACATGTTTTGCAGTTTATTTGAATGGTAAATAGCAATGCATATATTCAAATCAGCATATATTATTGGTACATTTGTTTATTCCTGTTTGCAATTAAAATAATTTATCTTCCTGTCTGGCCTCACACAACCATACAGTCATGTGAGGGTTAACTGCAAGTTCATCAAGTCTGAAGGGAGGAAAATGAAGCTTTATTTGAGCTTGTCATTGTGCTAGTGTTTCTATTCAATCTCCTCTCACAGCATGATTTCATGTCCTCAGACTCACGCTGTGTCTCTTTTACAGGTTGTGTGTTCATCTTTGCTTACTGTAGGCAGTTCACAACATGTACATATGCATAAAACATGTTTATTAATTGGTAAGTAGATATTATTATGGAATTAGTTATGATTGAGTTTAAGTTATTGCATAATGGAAAGTCTCTGAAGCTCATTACACAATATAGTGTACTATGAGTTCTTGGCTCAATATATTTCTACAAACTCTCTTTAAAAGGTATAGATTATGGAATAGTTTTATTTAATCTTTCAGTTAATCCATTTTTGATAATTGAATGAATATGTATGCAATATGCATTGACCTAAAAATGACAATGTGTAATCAATGTACTATGAATAACTGCATTATGAATGTTATTCAATATGTTAGATATGTAATCATTCATTTATTGATTTAATTATCATTTACTCAGTTTAATAATCAAAGTGCAAATCAATGGAAAAATGTAGCTTAGCTTATCTTGGGAGAATTACAGCCATTCTTTGTATGACCCAGAAAACATGTGTGTATTGATACTAAGGGATGATCTAATGTTTTTAATTAGAACAAATCCAGGCACTGCCTGAAAGAGGCAGAGGATCCATGTGTGTTAATTAGTGCTAGAAATTAGATGAAACAAATGTATGTGGGTGTACACATTTCCAATATTACAGGAATGTATGTAACCAATGATTATAATGAGGAAAACTATTTAATATACTAATAAAATGAATGCAGAAAGTAACGATTGTTAGTTTTTATAAAATATGTTAATATGAAGTGATTACAGTGTGTTTTATGCATATAAAATAAAATAGTCATGCTTTTGCCATCATTGAAGAAAGTTGGATCAGGATGACCAGCTAGAAGGGAGACGGTGATGACGAAACTAGGGGGGCATAAGATGATTTTATTGGATGAAGAGGCCATCACTCAAAGAGATAAGGTGGAACAGAAACTATAAGAAATGCATGATTCTGAAGTGTAATTTTAGATGCTCCATGGACCACCTCGGCTTTGTTACTCTGTAATAAATGTCTAGTTTCTGAGAAATCTTTGACTCAACTGTGCTTTGATTGCTGTTATGGGAAATCTGCCACAACAAGTTCACCCAAAAAGGAAAATTCCGTCATGATTTATTCACTTTTCGTGTTGTTCCAAATCAGTATTGTTTTAGTCTGTGGAACACCAAAGGAAAAGTTTAGCAGAATGTCTGAGCACGTGGTGACCAAGGGATGTAACATAATAAAAGTAGTCATTATGACTTGTTAGCCTCAGTCACCATTCACATTTATTGTATGGTAAACAATAAGAAATGAAAGTAAATGGTAAATGATGCTAATATTTTGCCTAATGTCTCCTTATGTTGTTCCAAACCTATAAGACTTTTACATGCAACCCAAAAAGAAAACGTTAAGCAGAATAAGCCTCGGTCACCATTTACTTTCATTGTGTGGTAAAAATTATGCAATGAAAGTAAATAGTGACTGAGACCAACATTATTTCTAACACCTCCTTTTGTATTTCATGGAACGGTGAGTCATACAGGTTTGGAACAACGATGACAGAATTTTCATTTTTGTAAGTACGATCCCTTTAACCCTGTTGCTTAGTACTGCAAGTCTTAAGCTATAATATATTGTCCACTTATATTGTCCAAGTCTTCTGAAGCATTGAAATAGCTTTGTGTAAGGAATTGACCAAAATGTAGTTATTTACTGAAAATCTTGCCTTGGTCACTTTTCACTTTCATTGTAGGGAAAAGGGCACCTTGGGTATTCTGCTTTGGTGTTCCATGAAAGAAAAAGTCATACGGTTTGGAATGATATGAGGATGAGTAAATGATGACAAAAAATATATGTATTTTTGGTGAACTAAATCCAAGCTATGAAGTGCCCAGAACTATGTAAGGTATCTGAGTGAAGGTTTAAAAGAATAATGTCTTATACTTATTGAATTCTTGCACCATGGCAAACAGATTAGGGTAACGCTTCAGGCAAAAGCTTGTGTAAGAGCAGTAAAGCTCTCCAGGTCATCTTACCAGTGGCCCCTTTGATTCTTTTACGCTTAGTTATTATTACATTTTTGTTTTTCTTTTTTGGATGTGTGTTATGGACAATGTAAAGCCAGGGTTAATTTTTCTGAAAGGCCTACTCCTTTTGTTATATTTATGTTTCTCTCTCTTATGGAACAACGTACATTCCAGATGTGCATTTATCCATGTATTTTTCAATCCATGTCTTTCAACAAAACATATTCCTCTGTAGATAATACGCTGATGACCGTAATATGATTGCCATTCATTATTTGTATTATTTTGTATTTTAAATGTTACACTTAAACTGGAAATTGGACTAAAACTATATTCATATTTTGATCTTAAGTTCACATCTTGGTTGTCCTATAAATTGAAATTTAATGAGGTGAGGAGAAAAAATGGATAAGAGCATATCATGTATATCTCAAATTTTTTTGTTCACTAAAACAAAGTTAAGAAATTATTGAAATTCTGTCTTATGCATAAGCAAAGACTATCAATAATAATTTGTTTCCTTATTAGATATTATACTGGACATAATTGTAACAATAGCATTCTCCTTACAAATGTTTTATTTTTCCCACCCTTCAGAGTAAAGAAGCCATTATTTATGGTGAAACAGGATACTTTAATTGTCTCGATATTTGTGAGGTAGGTTTGCGTAACACTGTTCTGTAACAGGACAGCCATCCCTAATTATTGACAACACTGACACAGAGATTATTGTTCCCACAGAACACCTGCATGAGGATGGGCATTTTCATCATCAATACTCTGCATATCCATAAGGCCTAATTTGATGCCTTTAAGGATAATTATATATTAGCATCTGCTTTCACTGGAATAATTTGTATTGGTAAAGAAGAGCTTTTATATTAAAACTTATAAAAGATCTGTAAAAGTGATGTGACCAAAAGAAATAACCTTGATTCCATTATAAATTGCCGTCATGTGACAACTCTATGTAATATTGAATTAAATGAGTTTTATTTTTCAGTGCTTCCTCAACCTGTGTTTGAAGTTTGATTCTGCTCATTTGTCATAATTGTCATTGACCTAAGTAGAACAAGATCATTCTGAAACTGAACTAACTGCATATCTCTTTAGAGCTTTGATAGTAACTCAAGCTAGTATTGAACCCTGACATTTTTTGACTAAAGGTCACTATATTGACCTCTAGTTACAAGGTATCTGCTTGTGCAGAGCTACATATGCATTTTTTGTAAGCAAGTGACAATTAGTTACCAGCATAAGCAATAGATCAAGCGTAGAGTACACACAAAATGTTTAAATGATTCTGTCATCATTTACTCACCCTCATGCTGTTCCAACCCCCATTACTTTTTTATCCTCCATGAAACACAAAAAGAGATGTTAGGCTGAATGTTTGCACCAGTAACATTTACTTAAATTGCATTGTTTTTCTTTACAATGACAAATTTACTGTTGATTATTGTCATTTCATTCTTCCTAACATCTCTTTTTGTGTTCCACAAAAGATAGTTATATATGACATGTTTTATCGACGATGACAGAATTTATAACTCTTAAAAGATTCTTGGCAATGTGTCATAGATAAACTGGGGGAAAAAATTAGAAAAAAAGAGGCTGAAGTGAAAAGATCACATGATTTCATATTGGGAATATACAGCATTTCAGACAGGAAATGACATGATAATGTTAAATATTCCTTTAACTTACAAGGCCTGCTCATTTGCCAGAGGCATTTTAAAGATCTGTGGTTAAAATAAGTACATGCTAATGCTACAACTGCTAAATATTGATTACCAAGCATGATTTGCTTATGTTATAGTTTACTGATTTGCCTTAATGTTGCCATTAAAGGGATAGTTCACCCAAAAATGAAATTCCTGTCATCATTTACCCACCCTTTAGCCATTTCAATACCGTATGACTTTCTTTCTGTAATGGAACACATGTGAAGAAATTATGTAGGTCGACTCTGCTCTTTTCCATACAATGACAGTGAATGGTGACTGAGGTTATCTATCTTTATTCTGCCAAACATCTCATTTTATGTTTCATAGAAGGAAGAAATCATACGGGTTTGGAACGATACGAGGGTGAGTAAATAATAAAAAAAATTAAAATACATTTTACTACTGTCCCTTTAAGATGCAAATACTGTAGACAAAAAGAGTGACCACTATAATTCTATCACATACATATAACAGTATTCCATGTTTACATTAAAAACTAGGTTGCAATCAAACTAAAGGAGTTCACATAAAAACTCCAGGAAGCACACACATTGAGAGGCACAATGTAGTGTTAGTTTGCAGGTTAATATTTCTGCTGTGCATCTGTAATGTGACTGCTACTATGTTCACTCTTCCCCAGGGATTTAAAAGCTGACCAATTAATCACACGCACACACCATGCACTACATCTTGTATATAAAGTGAGTCTTGAGTGCCCTTTGAGAACACAGATTGCCTGATTCTTCATGAAAAGCAAAGACCTCCCTCTCCATCTGAATGATAGCACTCACTCCTAATAGCTGACTTGTAGTGACTACATCATCCAGTTGTTAACAGAACACACACATCTAGCATTTGGAAAACTGGAAACCTCTTTCATACTCAGTGACAGGTGAGTTCTGTATTTTCCTGTCTGGTGAGACTTGTTGTGGACTACTGGAATAGCTCAGTCTTTGATAGAGAATCTCCTCTTGCATGATATATTTTCATAGTCAAATTTACATTTTAAAGGCTTTGTCTTTTTACTTTAGTGCTCAGCCGTTCTAACAGGTCATTTCATTAACTTGTGAATTCTAGTCATGGTCAGTATTTGACTGTAAAGTTGACCGACCATGCAGCTCAAGCCATTTTTGCCATATTGTTGGATCTTTTTCAACATTTAAAATGTTCTTTCAGATAAGGCGATAGATCTAGTGGTGGTGAGGTCTGTATTTGTTTGAGCTCTAATCTTCGCCTCATAATGTCATCATGTTTATTTAGCAGATACCCTGACTCGATACTCTGTCTACACAAGCGTGTGACGTCAATTGTAATGCAGTGTGGATGGCTTCATTCATTACATGAATTGTAATCTGGAAATGATTGCAAATTACATGACACAAATTGTGGTCAGTAACGAAATCTCTTGGATTACATTTTTAAAGTAATCTAATTGCTTGCTTTTGGATTACTTCTGACCTAATTCTTGTTAATTTGATGTCACACATATTTGAGTAGGATAAGCTTTTGACAATGTTGCTTGAATGCTTTATAGAAAACTTACTTCATGTATAAAATATAAAATATGTGAATTTCTATGATTTTTTTGTTGTGTGTTTCTCGCCATGTCTGTTTCTGAGCTAAATAAAAAGGCACTTAAAATGTTCAAATGCCATGCATGTGTGGTAGCAGATCAGACCAGTTATATTTGTGAATCAATCTCACAAATAATAATAAAACAAAAGTTTTATCTCAAAAGTTGTCACAATAGAAAAGGCGTAGATTTTGAAGCAGAGAACAAAACACCCTCAATAAAAAGACTTACCAAATGTATATATGTGGTTAGCTATTTTAGAATGAAAAATTTATAATATTTATTTAAACAAAAGAACAATTAAATCAATAAATTATGAATTTACTGGCTTTGCCTGATTATTATGTTATCATGTAATCCATAAAAAAGTTCTTGTAATCTGTTTATGAGTATTTTAAAATGTATTTTAATCTAATTACAAGTACTTGATTTTTGTAATCTTATTAAAATCTAGAGGAATTGACCCTGTAATATGCTCTGTAAATCGCTTTGGATAAAACCATCTGCCAAATGCATGAATGTAAATGTAAATGTATTATGCAATCCAGATTGCATGTAATCCATTACAACAAAGCACAGACAGTACATATATAAAGCCTTTGTCAGTACCATACATATACCTGTAAATAACATAGAAGTTACCCAGGAATTTTACTGCATAATGCAAAATAACACCATATCTGCATATCAGGCATCACATCATGCTCTTCATATTGCATATGCTCAAATTGTGTGTTGAACACTGTTTAAAGTACCATATATTCACAAAAAAATATTGAGAGAGAAAGAGAAAGAGTGGAGCGTGTCTGTTAAAGGGAGTGTTTCTTTGCAAAGCTGGATTCTAAGTTTCAGCAAGCAAACAATCATTAAAATGATTAATGATGATATAGTAAAATGTTTGCCATAGGAGAAAGTAATGAAGCAAAGCACATTTTAAGTAAAACTAATATTAATATTAGTATACAGAATAAAACAGATGTAGGATATATATTAATCTACATGAGTAAATATAGATAATACCATTCTATGTAACAATAAGTGAAAAGTGTAATTCTTCAAGATGGTACATAACGAGAGAGGAAGATTGGAACTCAAGTTATAACAGTAACAACAGCCGTAGTGTTATTAACAGTGGTTGTATTTCAGTATTGAAATAATTTTCAATTATTACACTAGTGTCATTTCTTCATGTCCCCAGAGATACACATAAAAATTATTTATACAAAATCTTGGCTTGTTAGTTTTTCATTCTCACACCGGATGTGGCATCATCCATTCAGCAAAATGATTTGGAGTTATTTGAAATGCGTAACACTTTTGTTTTATGTATTGTTTATTTTTTGTGATGTTAGTCATATATAGTATAACATGTTATTCCCATAATGGGGAGATATAGGGAACATTTATAAAATTATGAATGATCTTTTTAACATTTGTCATTATATTAATGTTACAGAAATAATATAATCAAAGATAACAAATATGTTTGCTACATATCATTCACAGACCATATTGTTGCTAATATGTCCACTAAAACGGCACCTTGTTATTGTTCACCCTCTTATTTTACACGTGACCCTGCCTATTTAGCTAGATGGACATTTTAATTTTTTAAGACATTTATTGACTGATATGACTTATAAAATCTTTAACATATCCCTTTAATAATGAAACATAAAGATACTTATCACTTGGAGTTGCAAGTTTGAATCCAGGGTATGCTGAGTGACTCCATTCAGGCTTCTTAAGCAACCAATTGGCCCGGTTGCTAGGGTGGGTAGAGTCACGTTGGGTTAACCTCTTCGTGGTCGCTATAATGTGGTTCTCGCTCTCAGTGGGGACTGGGCATGCCAAATTGGGGAGAAAAGGGGAGACACCCCCAAAGTGTGTTTCATTTTTCAAAAGCCAAAATTTCACCGAACTGTTGGAATGACCCATATAGACCTTTCTAAAAATGTAGCCTACTATACTCACCATTGTTTCTGCTAAAATAACAAAACAGTTATTGTAAACCCATAATAAATCTCCAAACAGCCTATGAAACTTCCAGAGTCTTTGATGTTTGTTTGTTTGTTTGTTTGTTACGGTGGTGGCTGTAATATGGAATTTTTTACCTCCTTGGTAAAAAGTCAATGAGACTACATTAAATCCATTGGTGTAACAACAGTACCATACTAGTAAAACAATAATAAAAAAAACTGTTCATTGTATGCATAGTTTCTATTGCTAACGAGAACAAGTTTGTTATTAGGTCAGCTTAATAAAATTAAGAATGCATTATGAATGCACTGCAGGTGTATTTCCAGACCATTGATTTCAGGTCAGTTTGACTTTGCAGAGCAGTCTCCATCCGAACATACAGTTTACCATTCCAAACGGTTGTCAGACTTGTTTTGATTTTGTTTTATGGGACATGTCCATTTATAAACGAAGACCTTAACAACAAATATTTGTCGACTGTAAAAATAACTCACCCAACACCCCGCACCCTCCATCTGACTGTTCCCACCACAGCTGCTGGTCTGAAGAAAAAAAATGTTTTGGCATGGTTATGTTTATCCCCAATGCAATAATTATCCAAACAGTCATAGTTGTTATTTAGCCCCCCAGTTGCTTGTCTCCTTACTTGTGTCATATTTAAAAATGTCCAGTCCAGTTACATTTTAGTGTAATATTCTATAAGAAGCAATATTGTTAGTTTCCTGATATTGCAGACATCACTTTTACAGAATTTAGTGAATTTTGAGGTAGTACTCCAGAAATGCCAATAGATATTTATCAGATAGAAGCATCAGATCTTTGCCACAGATACACTTAAATCACTTTATTTTCTGCTAAATGGAAGCATATTGCTTCAATCTCCCAAAGCCAAGCAACATATTTGTACTGGAATGTATGGAAATCTTCATAGAAAACGTGAAAGTTCAAAAGAGGCCAGAATTACATTTAGATTAGGGCAAAATTAAACAGGAACTGGCAGTGTCCGGTCTACCAAAAGAATAGTAGCTTTGTAATATCTCACTATAAGCTACACTATTTCATCACTGCTGTTTGGATTGCGTGTTGTGGAACAATGCAGTTGCAAAGTCATGCCATCACGGGGACAACCCGGAGACACATTTGATCATAGTGATCCATTATGTCATCATAATGTCCAGATCCAGAACATTAGACATAACGAAGATGTCATTTAGCATTTCAGACATGATAAAGAAATTAATCAAATATCCTAGAACAAAACCAGGCGTATTATCAGCTAATCACAAACTGTTGTTTTTCAGTTTATCTTTACGTCATCAAGACTTCGTAACATCCAATGGCCACTGAGGTCATGAGCAGGATAAAGCGTATCCCCACTGATAGAACAAGCATTCATTTTTGCCATTGTTTTGTCTAGCAAGGCTACCAAGACTCTCTCTGTTTAAAATGGTTTCTTTTTTAAACTTTTGGTCAACACAAAATTATCAGGCAGATGCTATTTGCACACTGGTGCAAATAAAGATAGATGCTATTTACACCCCCAGTGCAAATACTTGCAAATATTATTTCCACCCCAACCCTGGTACAAATAGTGGCAGATATTATTTGCACCCCTAATTTAATACTAACAGTATAGGGGCATCACAGCAGTGTGTTTATTATATTTATTTAGAGTCCCAAAGACACACTACACCAACCCCTACCCTTAACCCTAACTTTCCTTTACAAAAATTTACCATATTTTTACTAAATAAACCATATTATGACCATTGTATTTTGTAGTAAAAATCATAGTAACCACAAAATTAAACATGGTTACCATATAAACACCATATTACTTTAGTACCACCATTGATAATTGCATCAAATATATGGTTTACCCCCAAAAAAAAAACATGGTCACTACAATATTAATATAGTAAAACTACCTTTATATTACTATTTTCTATTATTATAAGTAGACTAGACAGATGCAGAATCAAATCAGGGTTAAAAAGGCACAATCTTACCAGTGTTACACCCCACGCCACAATCGTAAATTCGCTCAGTGTAAAAAATGTCTGTTTCCAGACTATTAGGGTGCAAATAGCCATGCTATGTTGCAGGTGTTATTTACACCTGGGTGCAAATAGTCAGGTTTTAAGGTGTAATGTATCTATTGTGAAACATTTTGAACCTTACAGTGAAGCATATCAGAGTTTATGTCTATTCACCAATGCTGTTCATTTAATGGATCCTCTTTCATAGTCAAAATTGGTACTATGATTTGTACAATGCATATGCAGTGTGTAGACTTTTGTGCACACTTTTATAAATGCATGCATGCAGACATACAGTATATCAGGACTGCAGATGTGTAACATTGTATACGCACATCAGTGGGCTCTGTATATTTGGGTCTATTTTAAAATATTTCTGGAGTTTAGGCCACAGAGACTTATTGAGTCATGTCCCTTTGGTCACATGTTTGTCAGTGGGCTAAAGGAAGAAACTTAATTGAGGGGGGAGGGAGGGGGGCTATCAGTGGATGCCTCAAGGTTTTAAGTGAACAGTCCCTGTGTGTGACAGATAGAGCGAGAGAGAGGTTAGGGTAAAAGTGTAGCATGCTACTCCTACCAGAACAGCTATTCTGTTCTCCAATCAATGATTCTTTCTAACCTCCTGTCCCTCTGTCCCTCCTCTTTCTCTGTGGCTGTGTCTTTGCCTTTCGGTGGCTGTCTAGCTTTAGTGGGTCTTTTCCATTGCACTACAATGACTGCTGTAGCTGTAATCTCCCTTTAAGCATTCTGAGGTAAGTCCATCTCTGTGTTTCACTGGCTTTCTCTGTGTAGCAAAGCGGAGGCTGGTCGAAAAAGCAACCAGCAATTCTTTTCTTCTCTATATCAGGCTCTAGTTAGTCCTTCTGCTACTGTCACTCAGTACTGGTGTTTTTTTTTTGTTTTGAGCCATTGTCTGTATTTGGGTTGATGTCTTTGCTACCAGGCTCTGGTTTTCTATATGCTCATTCATATAGAAAGGATATGTTCTTATATTTCTGGTGAAAGACACGTATGCAACCACATATTGAACACTGGGGGAAACCAAATGTAAAAGTTTAAAATCTGCCATAAAAAAAAAAGCATAATGATGTTTCCCTCACTATGTCTATGGTGATTATGGTCTCTTATAAGGACATAATAGTAATGCAGAGCTTGTGCTTTTTGGCTGAAAATGTGACTGCAGCCCTTCCTGTCTAACAAAATGTTTACTGTGAACTTGAAGGGAATTTTAAATTATGCACATACTAGCAGGGTGAGAAGAAGAATCCTGTATGCTCAGAAATATGCTTGTATTAATCATAATAGTGATGTTTTTGCCAGCTGTTGTTGAGCTCTTTGTTGTTACTGAGCTGTAAGTGTCTGGAATGTCTCTCTCTCTCTCTCTCTCTCTCTCTCTCTCTCTCTCTCTCTCTCTCTCTCTCTCTCTCTCTCTCTCTCTCTTTTATCCTCTGTGTAACCAGTCCAGTGATGAGTGGTCTAGAGTTACGCATGGTATCAAAGCAACAATGACTTTGTCCCAGATTAAGACCATTTGATGACTCAGGGATTCTTTTAATGGACTAGAATTCTAAAGGTTACACTCTGAGAAAAGGCCAGTTTTTCTTATTTTTGCTAGCTTACAAAAGCAAATGATTACTCAAATCTTTTGTGCTAGCCCAAAGTTTTTTTAGAATGTCATATTGAAATGGCTCTAAAAACATCATTACATTTCTTTCCATTTTGACCCCCAGACATGACAGTACAAATAACATAGCAAATAGGTTATGAGCTACACAATGTAAAAAAAAGGTTTTAAATGAAATACTGTATAAAAATAAATTTTACATTGATTTATGTCACACAGTTATATCTACGTTTAGGTGTAACTGGTATTTGAGGAGTGTTGAAAAGACCAGCATATGTTGTTTTGGATGCTGGTGTGCTTGTGTCCTTACCTCCCTTCTTTTTTTTTATATAGTTTTATTTTCAGTTATGATACATGAAACAAAACATATATACATAACATTACAATTGTCATTTTTCTTTTACATAATCAGACTACATAACAACCCTCCCAACCTCCCGAAAAAAACAAAAAAAAAAAACAACATGCAATTCAGACCTCACTTATTTGGCTGTACTAATCATTAATATAAAATCTAAAATGTAAGGAATGTAATTGCAATTAATTTGCAATAAGAGAAGGTAAATGCTCCAGAAAAGGTCCCCAAATTTTTCCAAAGGTTTTTGGTGATTTCCTAACATTGAAAAGTATTTTCTCAGGGGTGCAATATGAAATAAGTTCATTGATCCATTGTTTTCTTGATGGAGAATGAGTCGACTTCCAGTTCACAAATATACATTTTTTCCCCACAGTTCCTGCCAATAGTGTGAAATACTTTTTATGATGAGAGGAATCTAATAAATCAGTATCCCCTAATATCCAAATTCTAGGATCATTACTAATTGGGATACCTATAACCTTTGAAGATATATCAATTATATATTCCCAAAAGTCATTCAAAATAGGACAATTCCAAAGCATATGGAGTAAGTCGCCTTCAGACCTTTTACACCTTTGACATTTTGCAGATATTTCAGTATTTAACATGTGAAGTTTCTGAGGAGTATAATATGTTCGATGCAGAATATTAAATTGGATTTGTCTAAGTTTTGTAGATATTAAAATTGTTTGTATTCTTTCCATAACACATTCCCACTCCACCAGATCATATGCACAGTCAAGATCTATTTCCCACCTCTGCTTCAAGATTACGTTGTCAAATGGTTTAAAATTATTTGTTAATGTGCTGTATCCTACAGAAGCAATACCTTTTGGGGAGGACACAATCTTGTTAAACATAACATTTTCAAATGGCGACAGTGTTGGAATTTTAGGAAATGTCTGGGGGGTGACCTCTTTGACCCAATGCCTGACTTGCAAATATTTGAAGAAATGATGTTTGGGGATTATATATTTCTGGGATAACAATTCAAAGCTCATTAAAGAGTTATTGGCATACAAGTCGTTCAGTGTCTTTATACCTTTACTCGCCCATGCTTTTAGGGTACTATCAGCAATACCAAGAGGTATAATAGGGTTTTCACAAAGGGGTAAATGCCTAAGTGGAGCAATACTAAGGCTGCATAGATTATGCGATTCCATCCATGCAGAAAATGTATGAAGTATTACTGGATTTTTAGTGAATGTAGACAAAAATGTTTTGACCCCAAAAAAGGAATTACCTTTAGTGGGATGGAACCCATCTCCCACTGTTCTATCACTGTCCAGTTAGTATCAACCTTATCAGGATCTTACCTCCCTTCTGAACTTTCTAAACCAACAAGACTTCCTTGGTCAACCAGCTTTAAATGGAAGCCCATGCTGGTTGATATATGCATTTTTTGTTTGTGAACAGCAAGGTTTTAAACAGGGTAATAATATCTCTCTCTGCCTCATAAGTGTGGATGTGTTTGTAGTCTCTAGGGAGCATCTCTGCTGAATCACTGTCCTCAGTCACCTTTAGTGCCCAAACGTACCTTACAGGCTGAAAAGCACAAGATTCAGCTTAAAGGAATGGTTCACCCAAAAGGAAAATTGAGCTGAATGATGCATCAATGTCTGAATATCTATGCTTATCTATTGTAAACAACACTGTGCCTCTGTATTTTTCATATTTTTCATTACATGTCAGTTTTTGTGTGAACTTGCCAGCACTCTTAGGTCAAGAGTGACCTTGTGAATTTTTAGTAAAAAGGTTTTAAATATTTATATTCCTTACAAACACCTAGCATTTTGTTTCAGATTCAGAAAACCTTAATTAACCCACTGAAGTCATATGGATTACTTTTATAGTGGCTATCAATGATTTTTGAGCTTCAAAAATATGCCACCCATTCACTTTTTATGGACCCACAGAGCTGAAATATTTGTGTTCTGCTGCAGAAAGTAAGTAATACAAATCTAAGATGGCATGAGGGTGAGTAACATTTTGGGTGAACTATCCTTTAACAAACAATGCATTATGTCAGGACAGAGCACTTTCTTCACAATGAGGTCATATAATAATGGTACATTTCAACACATGGTTCATTATAACAGGGCACATTGTACTGTGAAAACATTTTTGCTATGGTTTAGCTTTACATTGATGAAAAATGTATGTCTGTACCAATGTAACTGCATTAACATAAAGCTTTTCGGTGACAAAGCTTTGAAGAAGCTGGATTTCCTAATAATAATGGAAAATTGTGCACATGAACTACAGCTATTATAACTACTCAGCCTTGAAAATCATGTTCTCTGTTTAAGCATGTGCATGCTTCACCAACGTCACACACATTACTTAACCTTTGAATGGAGGTTGCTACACAGGAAACTGTTAGAAATAGCGAGGGACGTAGATAAGCCAAGTAAGCAGGCATGCTTAGACTTCTGTGGCAATGCCCTTATTAACCTCATCTTGTGCCATTCACAGGTATAAATTATTCACAGGTTTAAATTAAATGCTGTTGTGCAATATTTTCATTCTGAAGTGAAAGTTTGTATCAGTTTTCTCCTCTTTTATAAATTGCCCTGGGGATTTTGCGATGGCTCATGGTTGACTTGCCCTAGCACCAGTACTATTATTTCTATTGAAAACAAAAATAAATAAAAAATATGCAGATGTTCTGTAACACTGTGACATTTAACTGATAATGTACATACAGTTTTCTAGAATGGATGTTGCTTCTAATTTTCATGTTTCTATCAAGAAGTGTTACAGAATATCAGTTGACCTTGTTGCTGATGCTCAGACAGTTTTGCAGCAGGAACAACATGTGTATTGTAATGTAATGCAGCATACAAACACCAAACTATAGATAAAATGAACATCCCCCAGCTTTGTCTCCTTTGAACAGTCTCATTAGGTGTCTGAGGAATGAAAAATGCTTTCGTGGAAAATAGTTTTTTTTTTTTCATTTAAACTTCTAAATTTGAGAATGTGTAGAATTTGAGTTTAAATCATTTTATACATTTCTCTTACAATCTGGCGAAAATAGAAGAAAAGGTTCTTGAAAGATTTTCAGTATTACGTATCTAACTCTATTCACAGAACAGCTATATTTTATGTGTGTTACTCTTTAACTATATGTATCTTTACTTAAGGGCTTTATGGCCATTAATGGACAGGCTTTAAAGGCCATTAAATCCAAGTGATCTCCTCAAAATTGAGAGCCTACATGCTGTATATCTGAGCAGAAATGTAAAGCACAGAAACTCATTGAGGAATATCAAAGACATTGTTGCATGATACTGATGATGTTATCTATCATGTACATTTATCTATGCAGGAACTTTTAATCAAGCAGATATTTTATTTTTCTATGTGTCACATCAGGTTATGCTGCCCGAAAGTTCCCAATTGAGTCTGAGTGAAAGAGAAAAGGGCTAATAAAGCCAGCTCACTTTACAGCTCCACGCATAAACCTTACCATAAGCAATGAGTGACCCTCAGGATGCCAGTGATGTCACTTCTGCATCAGGCCATATTAGACATTTGGTGAGTAATCTTTAACTTGTTCACAAAATGCTTGTTCACATTTAATTTCTTAGGCTATGAAGATTAATCTGGAATCTGTTGTGAGGTAAGCTTAGCAAGGCATTAATGCACCACTACCTTTTTCACTGGACACCACTGCAAAGTATTTATTGCAAAATATTTTGCAATATCTTTGTCATTGGACACCAGTGATGTCTTATAGATAATGCTGCAAAAATATAGGTGAAACATCCTGAGACATAATTTTAGTTCATGAATGTGTGGTGGTGGTTGCAGCACCTTATTTACATTAGCTGACATTATTTCATTCTTAATGCATGTTCTAAGTGTTATAATGTGTATTTCATCATTATGTAATCATTAGTCAAAATGCAAAAACTTTCCTTTTTTGTGGATGTCACTTAAGGCTATTGGATCATTATAACTACTAGCATATATATATATATATACTGTATATAGGTATAACATCAGTAATGTGACGTATTTCAGAGTGAAACCAAATATTCAAACCGATTTGATTGGATCTATAATATTCAATTGATTGGATCTAGAAAAATATTAAATTTTTTTATTTATTTATTTTGCAAACTCGCATTGAGGACAAGCTCCATTCTAGTTTGTAACACCTACTTATCAAGATCCAATCAATTCCTGATGGATAAATCAAAAAAATTTTCTCAATGAATATCCTGTTTCACTCGAAAATATGTCACATTACGGAACTTAAATAGGTTGCAACCATGTTGCCTTTATTAAAAATTGCCAGTACGGTCAAATGCTGAGAGGATCTTCTGCTTACCTGTTCCCTGTAGTCTCTTTGAGTGCCTCTTACTCTTGATGATCTTTTCCCATGTCTGGCTGGAACTGTTCCCCTCTGAATGTACAGTAGCCCTGCTCTTGATTGAGAGAAGTGAGGTGTTTTACAGGGGATTGAGCATATAAATTTTTCACAGAGAGCAGTTGACTTCGGCTTTACAAAGCCTGGCTATGTTGTGCAAGGTGAAGGCACTAGTTTGGTTTATTTTTAGCTGTGGGTGATGGTTGTGTGCAGATGAATGAGTGAACATGTGTTCAGGCACAAGTCCTGTTCTATTGATAATTCAGTATTTATATTGATATTTTTGTTTATAACTTCTGAATAGTTTGGCCTAAAATCATGAGACTGAGACTCTTTAGATTCTTTGGGCAAAACGAGTGGAATAATACCCAATTTTCGGCCATATTGGGTGTCGGCCATTTTGAATTTTGTCTTAAATTGCTGTATCATTACGAAACTTGGTATATGTCATAAGGGCCATGTCCTGAAGGTGCTCAAAAAGTTTGGGGATATCGCCACCTAGTGGTCAAAAGATACAAAGAAACGCTTTAAAAAAAATTAATTTGGCCTATTGTCATGAGACATGAGTGCCCTTAGCTTCTTTGGGTGATGCTGATGAGTATGTAAGATACCAAATTTGCCATGGTCGGCCATACTTCTTGTCTGCCATTTTAAATTCCTCTTTGAATTTAAGTAAGGGTTTTTGATAGAACAAGATGCCAATAAGGATCTGAGGCTATATCTATTGAACACTTTGGTGTATTGACATGAAACTTCATATATGGCATTTTGACCAAGCCCTTACAGTACTATTTGGTGACAATGTCACCTATTGGTCAAAAGTTTAAAGCATTGTATAACACAACAGGTAATAAAATGTATGTCTTTTTCACCACTCTACTTAAAATCATCACTTGAATTCTATATTCAATCTAAATGTTTTCAATTGGTGTGCTTGGCCCCGTAATTGCTGCTTGCTGCTATATTTCAACTTGGCTTTTGTGGTCTGTACAGTGGTGTGATGACTTTGAGAAACAACAGCAATTGATCCCCCAAGAGCCTGATTTGCCAGAATAAGGTTTAAAAAGCACTAAGAAATCATGGAGCAGAGCTGCCTAATGTGCCATACCGAGAAATCTATTTACTTCTGAGGAATTTATGCCATTAAGCAGCTGTGATGACGTCACACTGTGCAAGTGGTGTCTTGGTCCCTGAGAAATTAAAATGTTTCAATTACCCTTCGTTGAAGTGGTTTTCCAAGAGCCATACATCTAAATCAAAGATTTATTTTGTTAACATCTGTAGTGGACAACACGCAGAGTATATGCAGAGACTGATTCATGAACTGGTCTTTGCCTACAAACAACTTAAATAGTTCCAAGAAATCACAGTTAGCCTGTGTGTAGTTTGTGTTTGTGTGTGTCCATTGGCTAAAGCACGCTAGTTATTAGCACAGCATTAGATGTACTATGATTTTGAGCACCTGAGCCTGGATCCTGTTGGAAAAACAAAACAATTTAAATTTTAATTTTAATCTTAAACTGATCCGGTTGAAGACCATCTGGCCAACTAGCTAAACCATCAGAGCACAGAGTGAGCAAGTCAGCTTAAAGATCTAACCTAACCCTAACCCTATTACCGATATGGCTTGGTTGTTTTTATGCGAATAGGCCTTGAGTAAATATATTTAATCTGAAGATAGAACAGAACAAACTGTATTAAGCACATCCATTTTAGCCAGTTTTGTTTTAATGCAAATCCCTTACCCAAATGTTTTACTCAGCCTGATCTCATGAAAATTACATGATTGAGACAACATTTTCCTTACACTATCTCAGGTTAAATGTTCACTGAGTGATGCTAAAGCGTGTTAAATTGCTGTGGCGATACAATCAAATATCAATATATCGTGAAACTTTTCCTATTGTATTTAAACTTTAGAGCCATGTATAGATATTTATATTCATTTTATTCATCTATTTGTGTATTCATATCATCTATATTGCATATGCAACTAAAAATATCTGTGATTAGCCACTGGCCGGTAATTTTTTAAATTTCACTCGGCAGTGTTTGAGTAGTGTAGTAGCGAAGAAGTTCAGCACTGGGATCTTTTCACTGTGTGTTGAGAGTAAAAGTTTTGTTTGACTCTTTCTGTGTAATGCGTGTCTAAAGATGAGATCCACGCCTAACTAAATACCCTTACTGTTTTTAGTAATTTATTGATCAAATACAACAAAATAAACATTTAATTAGTATCACAAATTGCATGGATGCTGTAAAGAAGCCATTCAACCAAAACACTTTTGTTAAAGTCGCTGCTGCTGGTTTTAAAGCACTTTAGCACTTGTTCTACATATCAATGTAAATACTTGTAAATTAGGTACAAATTAGGCATGTAAATAACAAGTCAAATAAAGTCAGGAATAGATGGAATATATATATTTTGAAAAACATAAATGTGATCAAAATGATGCAAAAAAAATTATAAAATAAATTTGTTACAATTATTATATTTCTGTAATTTACCAAGTTAGAAGGTCCCCTGTATAATTAATAGCAGCTTAGCTGAAAGATAATTCGTTTGATGCTGTATGCAAGCAAAATTGTCATTGTTCATTTTATCTTTAGTTTGGAATTGAAAGCTTGTTAATCGGAACTGAATCAAATCATGATATTGTGATTGACTCAACTGGTAGAGCATGGCACTAGCGATGCCAAGATCATGAGTTTGATTCCCAGAGAACACACAAACTGATCAAATGTATACCATGAAGGCTCTGTAAGTCGCTTTCAATTAAAGTGTCTGCCAAATGCATAAATGTTACTGTAAAAATAGAATCGTGACATGTGTTTCACAATGCTTATTGAATCGTGAGGTGGCTGATGGTACCCAGCCCTAGATTCTATGAGACCGGTTGGTTTTCCACCTACATTTTGCTGTTAGTGGCATGACTTGATGAACAAGTGGTCTTAGCAATGATAAGTTAGGTAAAGTCAAAACGATCGCCACTAGCATAAGGTGCTGTTGATCATTTTGCAGTGTGAATATGAATCTTTTACATCTAAATAATTATTTGGTGATCATTGTTTTGAAACTCTGGACCTTTAAATGTTTGAATGAACAAATCTTCAGCTGTTGTCAGTGGTTACATTTTACTGGAGCAGTTAAAACTCATTTGTAGATACAGATATAGAAATAGGACAGTTGTTTCACATTCAGTTAGTTGCTTAATAAGTGGACAAACCCCTCTAATCTTACAATATCATTCATTACAAAAAGTGGAAACTGTCACAGGAAGTAGCTCTTGAAATAAACATTATTTAAAGTGGGTGGAACAGAACATTCTGAAATGTAATGTCAGTGCCTGATTGCATGGTAGTGGCTGAAGATGATACAGAAGATCTGGGCTTTTTTGTGATGAGATAAAAGAGCCAGACAAATGTTCTGTTAAGTCATATTCTGGCAGGTAAAATGATCATGTAATTTTGCAGTTTAACTTGAGCATTGCTCCTGATATTAAAATGTTGGTTAGATCTCACAAATGCAATGAGGCTTCTGTGGGAAAATGTAAGCCAATACGTGTTTCACATTTTGGATGGAGGAAGGAAGGTGGAGAATGAGAGAAGCATCACATTTCATCCTTTGAAAATAAAACACATGAAACCTTCTGAGGAGGATACAGGAGTCAGAAACACAATACTTTATTAAGTTAAATTACGTAGATATATTCTAGCCAGGTGTTCATTATGAAGGCAACCCTGCTGAAAAGACCACTTTGCACCAGCATGAATTTCCTGGCTGGTCCAGGCTAGTTTATGCTGGTTCGTTCTGGTCTAGTGCTGGTCTAGCTGGAGGTTAAAGGAATAGTTTGCCCAAAAATGAAAATTCACTCATTATTTACTGACCCTCATGCCAACCCAGATGTGTATGACTGCCTTTCTTATGTAGAACAAAAACAAAGGTTTTTAGAAGAATATCTCAGCTCTGTAGGTCCATACATTTGAAGTTAATGGTGCCTCAAACCTTGAAGCTCCAAAAAGCACAAAAAGGTAGCAGTGTCCTTGGCGATCATGATTTCAAGCTAGAATACACTAGCACCATCTAGCGCTCTGTGCATGCGTCAAGCACTAGGAAGTGTATTCGAGCTTGAAATCAGTATCGTGCTTAGAGACTGCATTGGCAAGATGTAAAGTGAAAAGGCAGTTATATTTTGGTCTGTTCTCACATAAAACCAATTTTATCGCTTCATACGATTTGGATTAAATCACTTGAGTTTTATGGATTACTTTTATGCAGCCTTTATGTGATTTTTGGAGTTTCAAATTTTGATAAACATTCACTTGCATTGTAAGGACCTACAGAGCTGAGATATTATTCTAAAAATATTTGCTTCACAATACATCTGGGATGGCATGAGAAAATGATGAGAGATTTTTCAGTTTTGGGTGAACTATCCCTTTATGGTACTTAAGAAGCCTATAAAGGATTGCAAGGAAATAAAACTGCATATTGTCTTAAAGGACAGGTACTTCCTATAAATAATAGAAAGGGATGTATGTAAGGGATCAGAATGTGACTATAGATCATACTGTATGACTAATTATGTCAGGCTGGGGGTGTAGATAATATCAGATTAGATTCTGTTGCAAAGGAAGGGTTCTTGATAGGAAATTACATCCTCTGCTTGAGGCCTACCGAGTGTATGGTTGCCATGGCTATTAACATCAGCAACCTTTTGGTGTGCCCTGGCTGTCTAGATCAGTGGTTCCCAACCCTGTTCATGGAGGCCCTCAAAACATCTGATTCAACTCATCAATCAATCAATCAATCAATACTTTATTGCCAAACAACATAGTTGTCTGGGAGTTTTCCCGGTGAGCTCACAACAAAAATAATCATCTCGTTAGAGACTCCACAACCTGAATTGGGTGTGTCAGATAAGTGATATAATCAAAATGTGCATTGTTAGGGGGCCTCCAGGAAAAGGGTTGGGAACCACTGGTCTAGATTATAGACAGTTTGCACTGTGACTCCTTTTCATTTCTTTCAATTCAAGTGTTGTTTGCCTCCTCAACACTTTTACCTGACTTAGATAATGATGGAAAAACAGCCTGTTGTGAGTGGATGTAGGTGTGCTGACTCACTCTGTGGCTTAGGTGGGATGAGCTACAAGATTCTAGGTCTTGATTGAGCATGTGTGTGTGCCAAAGCCTGGTATCTCTAGGCATGTTAGCATTACCCAATAAGGGGCCCCATGTCAAAACACACAGAATTAAATGGAGCACAAGCCCACAAGTCTGAGTTAATCCTCAGGATAACATACCTCAGACAGCTGGGGAGAAGACACAGAAAGGAAGAATGAATGAGACAGAGAGAGAAAGCACTCATCCTTAAAGGTTGAATAGTTTACCCCAGTTTAAATAGTTTAAAATTCTCTCATTATTCACATATGCTGGTGCCAACACAGATGTGTATGTCTGTCTTTCTTCAGCAGAACACAAATTCAGATTTTTAGAAGATGATAGAGTTCTGGTCGTGATAATAGAATACAGTAGTGACAGCAATTTGATGGATCCAAAGTCACATTTAGGCAGCATAAAAGTAATCCACACGACTCTAGTCGATCAATGAATGTCTTCTGAAGCAAATTGATACATTTACGTGAAAAATAGACTTTTTTAACTTTTAAAAAGCCCTTCCTGCCAGCAACTGACACGAAGCGGAACGTAAACGTGTCAGTGAGTTCACACGAGAATTCGGATGTGGAGCTTATTTACAACAGCACAACCATTTCAGTTTGGCCATTTCAAACAGCAATAGAGCCCTGGACGGAAGCAACCATTTAAAGTTAAAAACATTTTAATTATCAACTTGTTTCTTATATAAACCTATCGATTTGCTTCAGAAGACATTCAATGATCGACTGGAGTAGTGTGGATTACTTTTATGCTGCCTAAATGTGACTTTTGGACCATCAAAGTGCTGGCACCCGTGAACTTTCATTATAAGGACCTGACATCAATCTTCTTCTAAAAATCTTAATTTGCGTTCTACTGAAGAAAGAGAGTCATACACATCTGGGATAGCATGTTTTAATTCATTTCTCAGTCCGTCTTTTTAATTACAGTGGATATTGCCTCACTTTAAAGCTTAAAAAAGGACCTAAAAGTATCATAAAAGATGATTTGTGTCATTTACAAGTCAATATTGACATCTGTTCACTGTGGTTTGTTCATGGGAGAACGTGCGCTGTTTAGTGCTTAAAACAACACTTAAAATGTGGCACTGTGAACAAGCTTCTCTCATGCACTCATGAACATACAATGGACCTCAAAAGTTTCACTGAAAAATTACTTAAATTTCATAATACTTCAGAAGACTCGGAATATGACGCATGGATTACTTTGATGATACTTTAGGTAATTTTTTAATCTTTGAAGTCATTGTATAGAAAAGAAGGACAATATTAATTAAAATATCTTCATATGTGTTCTGCATAAAAAAGGGTTTGAAACTAAAGGAGGGTGAGTAAATTATGACAGAATTTACATTTTTAAGCAAACTATTCCTTTAATGTTGTAAATGTGGATTTTATTTGTTTATAATAGTAGCATTATATATTAAGTGGGAGATTTCATTCATTATATGGAATCACTTCCCAAGGATTTTTTGTTTTGTTTTGCTTTTTATCTTCACTTATATCTAGCAATATATTTGAATAGCAATGAAAGTATGTCTTTCTCTGTTTATATGTAGCCTGTTGCAGTGCACCCTCCTTCCCAGCGATGTGATGATGACGATGATGAAGGGGACTTGAATAAGACACTTGGAGTGCAGCACTTTCAGCGGATACTTACCATTCCTCAACGCGTACCCAACGAACAACACCGCAACTTTAATGAGGAGGACTTTGAGTGTAAGAACTTTATCCTTGAGGTATCTTTTCTGTGGCCTTAAAAAAGTAGTTGATGAAAAAAATATATATCTGTTATCGTTCACTCATCCTCATGTCGTTCAAAACCCATTTGAAGACAAAAGGGGAAATTGCTTTTTTTCCTAGCAATTACAATGAATGTGGACTGAATGACCATAAAAATATTATAAAAGTGGTCCATGATAAACGTGAAATACACTATATCCAACAACTAATCCATAAAAAGTGGTCCAATATAGTGCACTATCTTCCAAGTCTTCTGAAGGTAGACAATTGCTTTGTGTCAGAAACAGTCCGAAATATAAGTGCAGAACTTTAGCAAACAAGTAATATGGACCACGTTTATAATACTTTTACGGTGCCTTTGTGTCCTTTTTGAGGCTTGAAAGCTTCTGACCCCATTTATTGCAATTGCATGGAAAAGCGCAACCAGCACAGTCTTCAGAATATCTCCTTTTGTGTTCCATAGAAGAGAGAAAGTTATACGGGTTTGAAATGACATGAGGATGAGTTAATGATGACAAAGTTTACATTTTTTGGTGAACTATCCCTTTAAAATTGGATAATGTTCAGAATGTTTAGTTATAAATAATAATAAACAAATAAACTCATAAACTAATACCTAGGATTCAGTCCACTGACCTTGAGTTAAGTATACATTCAATGCGAATAAAACACCAAGCATAAAAATAAAATGTCAGCCCAATAAATGTCTTTTTCAAATGAATTGTTTTAAAATTTACAGAAGATTTTTTTCCCCCTAAAATCTGGCTGAAGACATGAATACATTCTCATTCTTTTCTTGTGATAAACATGTGCCATTGACAGAATCAAAATGTGCTTGATTGATAGTTCCTGAGGCTTTTCTATATCTGTGATGTTTGTGCCCTTTGCAGACCACCGTCACACCTCCCTACACATTCACCACCCTCTTTCTATACACCTCCCTAGCGAGGGCAGGAGAAAAAAGGCTGGGAGGAAGTGGAAGGACTCAGGACGGAGGAGGAGTGCATCCACTGGTGCTGCTCCCCCTATAGATGAAGATGATGAGGAAGAAGAGGTGGATGGAGATTCTTGCAGCCAGCAGGATAAAGAGGGCAATATCACTAACACACCTACACCAGACACGGACACAGAGGTCTCCACTGACCGGGCACAGGTAGTCATAGCTCACACATTTGAACACAAGTATGTGCACACACATTTTACATGATAAGCAATTGCAATTGCATAAGATGTTAAGACATGTTTTCAGAGAATATATTTTGAATTAGGTTTATTTTTCTAACTCCATTGGTATTTTTTTTTTTCATAAGTCTTGCTTTTGCATTGTTTCATACTTAAAACATGAGGAAAAAAAAAACTACAAAAAAAATTGCCAATGGGGTAATAAAATATTTTTCCAAATTCAAGATATAATCTCTGAGAATAAGTCCTAATATTTTATGCATTTTGCCTCTCAGAAAAATGTATCTTGGGATGTTCTGGAATTTTTACTGAAAAGTAAGACTAAAATACTGATTACGAAAATGATTTTTGTGACCAAATGATGAATGTTATCACCTTGTTAACTTCTCTGTGTTTGGTCCACAGTTTTTTGTATCTGAAGATGACCCTGCCTCAAGTGTAAAAAAGAATGGTAAAGCCTTACCACATCGAAAGGTTTCAATCATAGCCAGTTCAGCACCTCACACCATTATCTACATCCCAGAAACTACAATAACTGAGTAAGCACACACAAACATATACAAATATTTGAAGACAAGTTCCCCTGGGCTAAGTTCTGTAACCTGTACCTCTGCAGGGGCAGAAAATCTATACGTAAGCTTCCCAATGGTAGAAGAGTGTCTGCTCCTTGTTTGTTTCCACTGAGTTCGCCGGACGGCAGCTCTAAACCAGTGCGTAGCTATGACCTGCATGAGCGCCGCCGCATGGGCAACATGACAGACATCGGGCTGGCACACTACCACATGCCTACTGATGAGAGTGAAGCAAAGACTCTAGCTACTGTCGACCTTGATGGCATTAAGAGTAAGTATGTGTGTGATCTCTTTGTGAATGCATGAGAAGTCATGACTGTGTACCCTGCTATTCCATCTATATGGAAATGTATCACTTTATGGTACGTGATACTATATAGTTAAGATACTGTATATGATCTAAGTAAGGTACATTTTTGTACAGTAGAGTGGATCCCAATCCTGTTCTAGGGGTGCCCCATATATGGATATAATATATTTTATTATAGTGTAGTAAAGCATAGTTTAATTTAGTATATTATAGAAAAGTATGGTAAAGTAGATTGTAGTGTAATATAGTATTGTATGTGTTTCCAAACCTTTTTCAGAAGCACTACACATAAAAAAGATGTTTGCAGTACATCTTTCCTTTAATATCAAAGGACTTACTAGAGAAAAGAAAAATATAATCTAATGTATATTTTCTTGAAAGAAAAAACATAATCGTTCCTGGTATCAGGTGCATGTAAAATGGCTAGAAATAGCATTTTAGTTTAGCATAAAGCTAAATGTTCACATGACAATTTACACAAGGTTTATTTCTATTTCTGCTGCTAAAAACTTACTTCAAACCCCCACTGAGTGTACACAATTACATGTTTTTCTCTATTAAGCTCCCAAACAGAAAGTTCCTCACTGACATCTTATTCAACCTTTCACTAGTGTGAAAACGTCCTCTGTCTGCTCATATACATCAAAAGAAAGTGTTTCACTACTTTTCAGATGCATAATGGACCACATCATTTCTTTATGGTATTATTGTTTTCCAACTGAATAAACTAAATATTATAAAATGCAAAGTAATCACATCAGTAATATAAATACTAACTGTATTCTGATAAAACTAGTGGAATAGTTACTAATATTTTGTATTTGTAATCTCATTACATGTATTCCGTTACTCCCCAATCCTGAGTATAGTATATTATAGTATAGTAACACTGTTCCAGGAGTATTTGAGTTTACAAATGATAATGCAAGAATATTTACTTGTTTTCCTGATGTCTTTTTTATGTTATAAAGAACTTCTTTATTTGCACCTTTCTGTTCTCATTCTTCTGAGAATTAATCATGTTATCTATCCATCTATGGCTGTGACTCAGGAATGTGGACATTCTGAAAGGGTGCAGAGCTGCCCACAACAACTGTGCCTTTGACGTCTTTTTTTTTTACGAGTGTGTGTGTTTGCATTGTGTGTGATTCTGAGAGAGAAAGGGCTGTAAATACAGATAATTTGAACAAACAATAGGTCACTTTGAAATGGACCAAATGAGAAATGTTCTAGTAACCATTCAGTTGAATTGGGGAATTTGTATTTCTGTGTTTGGATGCTCAGTATTGTATCCAATATAGCCAATAGCATAATTTGCATCATTATGACAAAAACGGTGGTAAGTACTCAGTTACAGTTTCTCCATTAACACAGAGCTTCTTCTATGTTACAGTGGTTCTGTGGTGTTTCGACTTGTTTTCAACTTTTAATTCAGGGTGTCAACATTGTCTTGCTCTCTCTCACAGGTCACAGGTTCGAAGATGTCCCTGGTGTACGGAGACACCTAGTCACAAAGAGTGCTAAAGGACAGGTGGTTCACATTGGCAAGGACCATAAAGAGCTCAGCAGCCACAGTCGGACTAAGCTGGATCGAACCCCACATGAGGTGAGACGCCACCTAACTAGATTAACTTCCCTCTTTCAGGGGCTGATCTCCAGCCCTGTGTGTTTTATGTAGTAAATGAGAAATGCATACTACTGTAACAATATTACCAAATGTTTCTTCAACTTTCTTATATCGGGAAGTATATACTTTAAAGGGTTAGTTCACCCCCCAGAAAATTGAATTCTGTCTTAATTTATTCACCCTCATTTCTTCCATGGAACACAATAGGAACATGTTTTCCTTTACGTATATTTTTATACAATGAAAGTGAATGGGGACTTTGGCTGTCAGTCACTAAAATTCTGCCTAACATCTCCTTTCGTGTTCCACGGAAGAAAACATATACAGTCTTACTGAGGGATATCATTGCTACTGGCTAAATTAACCTGCTATTATTTATTAGAGGAGATCGTGGCCCTGTTACATGGACCACAGGGTTCGTCAGGCCCAACAGCTAAAGGTAGGGTTGCGTGGAGCTGGTTGCATTGGTTTGGAGAACAGCTAAAGCTTGTTTGTGTTTGTTTTCACTTATTACTTATTTGCTAATACACAATAATCTGTTCATGGTTGAAGATACTGGTTTTGTGGCAGTTTTGTGGAAGGGAATGAATGGCTGCAATACCATACAATATTGCACTCATACTGACATGTCAGCATGAACACAACAGATTAGGTTTTTGTGTGTCCAACAGTCGAAATGTATAGTCCTAGCCTAGTTCTCAACTGAAAACAGTGCAGCTCACTATCCACAGTAACATTTATTTTAAGACTAAATTTTATTTTGTTTAGCATGAACAAACTTATAGTATTACTCACCCTAATGTTTGGTCTTTATAAGTAAATTAATTTTTACCAAAGATTGAAATGGAGGTAATGTATACATTTGGTATTTAGTATTTTATGGAGTGATTACCAGAATTTCTGAACCTGACTTATCACTGCACTCCTTATTGACTCTAACTCAGCAAAACAGCATTCCATCAGTTAAGCTCAATTGGATCTCAAAATATTATTAATCGAAAGAAAAGTCACATATATAATTGATACATTTGTGTGCATTCACTCAGGTGTTTGTGGAGTTAAATGAGCTGCTGATAGATAAGAACCAGGAGATGCAGTGGAGGGAAACGGCTCGCTGGATCAAGTTTGAGGAGGATGTGGAGGAAGAGACAGACCGTTGGGGGAAACCTCATGTAGCTTCGCTCTCATTCCGTAGCCTGCTGGAGCTCCGCAAAACCATTTCACATGGTGAGAGGGACGGCACCCAGAATGGTTGTGATGTCATGAGATATGGAAGGCTTTGTTTATGAATTTCTAACCATTTCTAGTAAACCTTTCTAAACCTTCAAGTTATGCAAAAAAATTATATTAATGAGTAAACAGTTGCCATTGTAGTGCTCACATACAAAAACTACTTGTCAGCAAATTAAGAAGGCCTACTGAGCAAGCAACACATAATGCAATTAATATTCATGATTCATTTCTATCAGGAGTTGTAGGTTTCTGGAAAATGCACAGATCACTTTTTTGTCTCTTAGTGCTAAGCAAAACACACCTATTCCTCTCTGAAATAACATCAGGTGCTATAACGCATTATAGTCTATAATAGGAATGCACTTTGAATGTGAGCCTACAGAAGTTATACATTATATGACACCCATGCAATATGGTATTATATGGTACAAGAGTATTGTAGTATTGAGGTGTATACTGGATGCAGCATTTGTTGGTGTATCTGATGTGTTTGTGGTGTAAATTAACAGGTGCAGTGTTGTTGGATCTGGACCAGAAGACCCTGCCTGGTATTGCTCATCAAGTTGTGGAGCAGATGATTATATCAGATCAGATCAGAGCCAAGGACAGAGCCAATGTTCTACGAGCCCTGCTACTCAAACACAGGTTAGTTTAACAGACAGATTACATGAACATTGCATATCTCACAAACAACAAATGGATGATTCTCATTAATCCTGTTAAAAAAAAAATCCTGGTCCAAAATCAAAACAAATAAGAAATTATGTTTTGAGTTTAAAAATGTTAGCCTATTTTTATGGCCATTTAAGATTTTTTTTTAAATTGTGACATTATTTTCATGACAGTTCTGCACGTTGTACCCCCAAATTTAATTATCGCAACACAAAAGAAGATGGTGAAGTATTTCATGATGCATTACTTTAATGAGAATTTTTATTGATTTTGGGTAAAAAGAAAATGTTCTTACCTAAAATCCCTTAAAAATACTTCACTCAAAAAGAACAACATAAAAAATAATGGTAACACTTTAAATTAAGTTTACATTTGTTAACATTTAGGTAACATTTGATAACATTAGTCAACAACATTAGTTAACATGAAGCAACAATGAACACTAATAATCTTGGTTAATGTTAATTTCAAAATATACTAATACATTTAAAAACAAAAGTTGTTTATGTTAACATTAGTGAATGCACTATGAACTAACCTGAACTAACAATGAACAATTGTGTTTTTATTAAGTAACATTGACAAAGATTAATAAATGCTGTAAAATGCTGTCATAACACAAAGCAATGTCAAGGCAGGCAAGGAGGAAACTTTACAGAGAGAGAGAGCGGAAGAGAGTTCCAGAGGCGTGGGACAACTACTGGAAAAATACCTGCCACCCATTCAAATACAACCTAAACTTAGTGATGGTGAGAAGATTAGCTCCATCATACTCATTTGGAAAATGCATCTGAAATTTCCTCTGTTTTGTTTCTTCTGTGTGTCAGTCACCCGAGTGATGGCAAGGAGCACAGCTTGTTTCACCGGAACATCTCAGCAACAAGCCTTGCTTCTCTAATATCTTATCACCATAGCAATAACCATATTGCTGCACCAGAGCCCCCTGCCACAGACCCGCTCATTGGGGGACTACTTAACTTTAATTCACGAAGTAGTGTGGACTTGGATAGGAATGAGGTACTGGGTTGCTTAACGTCTGTGTATGGTTTTGAGAGAGATGGTGGCTGGATTTCAAAATAGAACTTTTCCTCTTTGTTTCCACAGAAAGATACACCCCAGTTTTTTAGTTTGCACAAGTCTAAATCTAAGCTGCTTGAGAAGATTCCAGAGAATGCAGAAGCTACCGTTGTCCTTGTGGGTCAGTCTTAGCAACTGCTGATTAAACTTAAAGGATAGTAAACCCGAAAATGAAAATTCTGTAATCATTTACTCACCCTCATTTTGTTCCAAACCCATATGTCTTTCTTTCTTCGGTAGAAACACAAAAGAAGATGTTAAGTATTAATATTAGCCTAAGTCACTGTTCAATTTCATTGTAAGCAGGAAAAAAATGCAATGAAAGTGAATAGTGCCTGAGGCTGCTCATTCTGCTTAACATATCCTTTTGTGTTATACCGAAGAAAGAAATTCATTTACATTTATGTATTTTACCAAAAGTGACTTATAGTGCACTAATTACAGGGACAACCCCCTGGAGAAACCTGGGGTTAAGTGCCTTGCTCAAGGACACAATGGTGGTGGCTCTGGTGATCGAACTGGCAACCGTCTGCTTTCCAGTTCTGTGCTTTAGCTCAATACACCACCACCACCACACCAGTCACTGAAGTAACATGAGTGTGAGCAAATTATCAGAGAATTGTCATTTTTGGGTGAACTATCCCTTCTATCACACCACAACAGTATTTGTCATTACTTACAACTTCTCTTAAAATCATGATGCCAATGATCTCAATCTTTACAGGTAGCGTGGATTTCCTGGACCAGCCCACCATGGCCTTTGTGAGACTGCAGGAAGCGGTTCTTTTAGAGTCAGTTCTAGAAGTGCCAGTTCCAGTGCGGTTTCTTTTTGTGCTCCTTGGCCCACCCAGTGCCAACATTGACTACCACCAAATCGGCCGCTCCATTTCCACTCTCATGTCTGATAAAGTAAGAGTGAATGAGAGTCTTAAAAGTCTTTCTAATAAAAGTAACTTATCTGTGCCAGAAATAGGAAAAAATAAGTAAAAAGCAAAAACAGTATTTATTGACAATGCTGGGTAGATTACTTCTGAAATGTAATAGGGTATTCATTACAAATGACACAATTTAAATGATAATCTGTTATGTAATTTTTTTCTAATACACTTTTATAGATAATCTAATCTGATTACTTTTGGATTACCCATTTCACATTTTGATGTAAATATAATTATTATTTTAAATGTATTAAGTACCAATTAACACTCCTTTCATTAAACATTAGGAAAAATAATATCAAACAGAAACTAGCTATTTGTCAGTTACTGAGAAAAAAGGTTTGTAAATGTTCAACATAAATGACAATGAGAACATGCTTGTATTTGTCATTTTAAGAGAATCGCTATTTATGAAATTTGGAATAGGAATTTAATTTTTGTTATCCAGCTTTGAAATGAATAATGACAGAATGTCTCTAGATATGATGTAGAGACGCACACAAAAGTGTGGCCTGAACCTAAGACAGGCACTTTTACTGCCATCCTTAAGAATGGACCGAAGTGCATTTACATGGTGCAAAAGCACAAATTTGCATGTGACCGACACCTCTGAAATGTTTGTTTGCAACATGTGTTTTTACAGAAGAGTGTCTAAGATTTTGGACAGGTGGATGAGGGCTAGTTTGAAATACATTACTTTCGATGCAGGGTGCAAATACAAATAGTTTGGCATTTATTTGTGCATTAATTTAGAAACAAAATTTTAAACAGAAACCAAATGCCCTGTGTGTATTTGTGGATTGTACTATGCACTTTCAATGCAGTGTATCAATTTCGGTAGCTGCATGCAGACATGGCTAGATGTTTAATAAAATATTTCAAATACAGATTGCTCAATTAAAATTTAGGAGCATCAATCCATCCATTATCTTCTGCACATCCGGGTCGCGATGGCAGCAGACTCAGCAGGACAGACCATATGTCCTTTTTCTTGGATACATCATCCAGTTCTTCAAGGGGTGCCCAAGATGTTGGAACCACCACACCCATTTGCCAATCCCAGGAACTGTCCCCGACTTCCACACTATCCGGAAAAGGCGAGTCAGCCATGACTGTCAAACAACGTCCAGGGCCTTCATCATCTCAGGATGAATCTTGTCCACTCCTGGCACCTTGCAACTTCTGAGCTTTTGGACTACCTCAGTGACTTGGTCCAAGACCCCGAGTCCTCTGTCCCTGTCTCTTCTACAGAGGACGTGTCAATCTGGTTCAGAAGTTCCTCAAAGTGCTCCTTCCACCACCGACTATATTGCCAGGCCTTGTTAGCAGTCCCCATCCCGGCTAACTACAGCCTGGACAAAGCCCTGCTCCCCTCACCTAAGCTGTCTGACAGTTTCCCAGAACCTCTATGAGGCCGACCAAATGTCCTTCTCCATTGCCTCCCCAAACTCCTCCAACACCCGAGTTTTTGCATCCGTAATTACTGCAGACATAGTCCTTCTGGCCTGCCAGTAACTATCAGCTGAATCAAGAGTTCCACAGTCTAATTTCCTATCTTTAAACCAATCCCCAAAGGCCTCCTTTTTCAGCCTGATGGCTTCCTTCACTGCTGGTGTCTACCAACGGGTTCTTGGGTTGCCGCCACAACAGGCACCAGCAATCCACAACTCCAAGCAACTGCTTCCATGATGGAGGCTTTAAACAGGGACCATTTGGACTCTATGTCCCCAGCCCTCTTCGGAATGTGGGAAAACTCCTTCAGAGGTGGTAGATAAAGATCTTCTGGACAGAAGACTCCAACAGATGTTCCCAGTTCACCCTCACAATTTTGCCAGGTCTGTCTGGCAGCCTCTCCCACCAACTGATCCAACTTACCACCAGGTGGTGATCAGTTGACAGCTCTGCTTCTCTCTTTTCTCGAGTTTCCAAAACATAGGGGTGCGATGCCCAACTGGTGGCAGACAAAGGTGTAGGCCTGTGCGGACTGGACCTTGGCAACAGAAACTGGCCTTTGGTACATATAAATTTAGGAGCATAAGTAGTAAATTACATGCTAGTTATTGGCTTTGGATGATGGTTGATGTAATTAAGAATGTAATCCATACAAATGTAACTACTATCTGATTACACACATGATGAAACGAATTGTACTTCAATTACAAGTACTAAATGTTTGATAACATAATCCAGATTTCATGTAATCCGTTACTACCTAGCACTGGCTATTGCAGATTTCAAGATATCTTGAGAGTGATTTAAGTCTTAAGTTTTTTACAATGGCATTTCAAATGTTCCTTCCAGCAATTCCATGAGGCGGCATATTTGGCGGATGAGCGGCAGGACCTGTTGACAGCCATCAACTGCTTTCTGGATTGTAGTATTGTGCTTCCTCCATCTGAAGTGGGCAGAGATGAGCTGCTGCACTCTGTTGCTCGCTTCCAGAGAGAAATGCTGCACAAGAGACATGAACAAGTGATCAAACTACAGGCCAAGGAGCCCAAGAGCCCAGAGGATATGGGTACAAGTCTCTCTCTCAAACATATGTGGACAGATTAGTTCTCTGTTGCACAAATATATGAAATTACACATTTTTCTCTCCTTTCATTTATTAATTCTTTCTCTTCTCTCTTAGCACTTCATCCTCCTTTTAAAGCTGCAGACGATCCTCTTCGGAGAACGGGTCAGCTGTTTGGTGGGGTTATCCGAGATGCAAGGCGTCGCTACCCCAAATACATCAGTGATTTTACAGATGCCCTAAGCCCTCAATGCATGGCAGCTGTCACATTCATATACTTTGCTGCCCTTTCTCCTGCCGTAACCTTTGGAGGACTATTGGGTTAAATAGAGCTATTCTTTTTATAATAAAAATAATTGAATGGTCTTAATCCAATTTCTCCATGCTTACAGGCTAAGATATTTTAAATAGACTCTCTCTTTCTTAGGTGAGAAGACAGGTGGTTTGATAGGTGTATCAGAGCTGATTATTGCCACTGCCATTCAGGGAATGTTGTTCTGCCTGCTTGGAGCTCAACCTCTGCTTGTTGTGGGCTTCTCTGGGCCCCTTCTAGTGTTTGAAGAATCGTTTTATTCAGTAAGTATTCCCATATCACTCATTTATACACAATATACATTCTCTAACTCAAACAAACACATGAACTCAACTGTTTATTTAATTGTACACACTGTAAACCCCGATAAGTTAACTCAAAATATTTGAGGAAACTTATTACCTCAAAACTTTTAAGTTGATAAAATTAATTGTTTTAAGTCAGTTATACTTAAATCTATAGATCAATTACCTCAAAACTTTTAAGTTGATAAAATTAATTGTTTTAAGTCAGTTACACTTAAATCTATAGAGCACATTAACTCAAAATTATTTATTTTAATAAACTTTTTCTATGTATTTTATAACAAAATTTTTATTAATCAGAAATTAATACTAAATTTGCTATACATTTAAAAATAAATATAATACTTAATTTCCAAGAAATATGACCTCAAAATTAACATTAGCAAAATATTATTCCTTAAACATTAGAAAGGAAGACAATTTCAAACTCCATACATGAAAATACGTTTTATTTTGCAAAAGGAATAATTCAAACCTGATGCATTAACATGCCTCACTGCCATTACCTTTTGAAAATGTAACAAAAGTGTCACAATTCACAACTAGACATTTTAGAAATGTATAATAATGCAGAAAACATTTCAGAAGTTTTTACACTGTTCATGCCAGCATTATAACAGACCTCTGTATACATTAGAATGTCACTATATTAGTCACAACAAATGAAAAGGACAGATAAGGTGTAGAAAACTAGTGCATCCAGAGATGCAGGAAAAACTCTTTATCAAGTAAAAAAAAATTGTTAAACAGCAATCTGGGCCATCTTTCAGTAACGCAATCCCAGTAAATACTAAGTTAACACAAAATCTGTGTTCAAAATTTGAGAAGTATTACAATAGACTAACAATATTAGTCACAACAAGTGAAATAAAATACAATAAACAGTCTCTTGAGCATCCAGAAATGCAGAAAATCTCTTAATCAGTAAAAATAAAATTTAGACCGTAATCTGGGTGCTAGTGGCTTTCAGTAACGCAATCCCAGTAAATACTAAGTGAACACAATCTGTGTTCTGGAAAATGTAGAAATTTGAGATAAGTATTACAACAGACTGTAACAATATTATTCACAACAAGCTAAATAAAAAACAATAAACAGTCTCTTGTACATCCAGAAATGCAGAAAATCTCTTAATCAGTAAAAATAAAATTTAGGCAGTAATCTGGGTGCTAGTGGCTTTCAGTAACGCAATCCCAATGAATACTAAAATGAAAATGAAATTCTCCACTTCACTGGGAAATTATAAATCTTGAGCTCAGTGTTTAATAGGGCAACTACAGTAGTCACTCACAACAACTGAAAAGAACAGAAAATATATTGTACAGAGCTCGTACATCCATTCCTCATACTCCTTAATTAGTAGCTCATTTTTTAGACTCAGCAATCTGGGTGTTAGTGGCTTTGAGTCATCCAAGCCCAGTAAGACTTTTTGGATGAAGTTAAATGTGTGTGTCAGCTCTTTGGGGTAGTTGAGATGTAATGCATATATCAAACCAAACATCAAAAGAAAAGCATCAGCCAACCTGGAAATGTCCCTTAGAACAATGTCACCTTCCAGCACAATAGCAATCCGAGCAGGGTCAAACTGAACAGTGGAAGTCAAGTCTCCATTCACCATGCTGACAAGAGCTACAGCTGAATCTGCAATGTCTGGCTCATCCACCTCTTAAGTCTGAAAAGCATGAGAGAACTTCATGAGCATAATCAGATAAATAACATTAAAATTCAAACGAGATGTATAAAAACCTACATTCCACATCTTGAAAAACACAGAGTCATCTTCGCGCAAGTAGACAGGGAGGGCTCGAAGTGCAGCTGTACGTCTATTGTCAATATCGTAGTGATCCTGAAAAAAGACAGAACTGTCTTAGTGGTGCAAGAAAAAAGAAAAAAATAGAGATAAAAGTACAGATGAAAGAGGGGAAGAAATTTAAAGCGAAAAAAGTTCAAAGCTAGGTTTAAACTATTAACAGATAAAATACTTGTGCACATTAACCAATTAACTTGTACTATAAATGTAATTAACAACATTTACCACAAGATCAAAGGCACTAAAGATGCTTCTCAGTGCTTCTGCTGCTTTGCCAGTACGGGCAGCCTTCTGCCTGTAAACAGCAATCAGTCGAGGAGTATGGTTGTCCAGTTCTGCATAGAACTTGTTTTTCAAGCTGATATTAGTAATTCTGTGGAATTCTGCAGCAATCTGAAAGCAAGCATTCAAACAAATAACATAAAAAAAAAAATGTTAAACAAGAAAACAAAAGAAACAGACACACATAAATGCACAAAAAATGGAATCTAACAGACAGCAACTGAGAAAATTACCTGAGATTCCAAACGAAGTGCAGGCCACTTTTCCAAAAAGTCCTTCACTGGTTGTGATGGGTTATCTACAACGATCTGTTTGCGACGCAGCGCAAATGTACTTTGCATGAGTTTCTCTATCATGTGACGAGTCTCTACTCATCTTGCTATGGCGGGCTAGTGGGTGTGGCTAGAAGACTCATCAAGGTAACAAAAAGCCGAGCCCAAATCAAACACAAAATAACCCGGAGAACAGACCCCCCCATCTACACTAGCCAGCCTAACTTTTATAGAGGGATGAACAGGTGGACATCGTTCCCTTGATGAGTCTTCTAGCCACACCCACTAGCCCGCCATAGCAAGATGAGTAGAGACTCGTCACAATCAGCCCAAGACTTCTTTCTGTCTTAGACACTTCCTCAACTATTTGCAATCTTTGTTGTTCCAAGCTTTCAGCACTCTCTCCTTTTGGAAAATTTGGTAGGTAGTTTACCTCAGCTCAACAAGCTCTTTTGATGTTGGAGTGGGGAGACTCACTCTCTGGATTATTTTGGATTCTCTTCCCCGAGTTAACAGCCACCTCTTCACAGCCAGATCTGCTGAGTTTTGTACGATAGTTGCCCATCTTAAACTTTAAGCTTGTCTTCCAGCCATACCATCCACATTGACTTCCTGGTTCTGTGAGGCAGGGATGCTTAGAAATAAGAGCCTCAGCTGCTTTAGCTACTTTGTCGCTGGGGTAAGCCTTAAAGCTGTGCATTGCCTTGGCCATATTTTCTAGAATGTCATGTTTTTGGCCTTTTGTTAATTTTAAGAATTTTCCACTGTTTTGATAGGCCGTATTTCCACTATTTAGGGTGTGCTCGACGTCATATGAAAATTGAGGAACTTGGAACACATCAGGCCAACTCTGCAAGCGTCCTGGGGCATAAGTGAGCATTTCTGTGTCTGAAGTTGCAGCTGAGCCAGCATCAGTCTCAGATCGGTGTACTTTCAATACAGCCTTCTCTGGCAGTTCTGAAATGTGTTAGAAAGCAGAGTTGCCCCCAAAAATCTGGGCCTTCATATTGGAGGCTGAAATCAAAATCAAGACGAGGTCTGAATTTCTCTTTGATCACTGTAATCAACTCTTCTACTGTACTTGGTCGTGTAGAAAGGGTCATCTTGTGGGCAATGTCAGGAGCAATGTAAACTCTCAGTAAAAGTTTTTGTGATTCTGCCATCTATGAGACCAAAACAACAAGGTAAAAGACAAGTTAAAAATATAGTTTCGAACAAGATGGACTGGACATGGATTTGCAAATAATGTAGAAATCTTTACCTTATTGTAAAGGCAGAAATCGCTTTGGCGTCAACAGCAACTGGCCCTCTATGCTGTAGGCAGAAAGGGGGGATGTGTCGCTCAAATCTGTTATAGTTTTAACAGATATATCACCTAAACACAGATTAAAAGCTCTTAGGTGTTCAATATAATGGGACTTGTGCTCCCTGCATAGGAAGGCCACACGATCGTTCACAAGGAGGACTGACTCAGTTTTACAAAACTGAGGTAACCCTGCTTCATAACCAGCAGGAAAATATTCCCCAGTAGAAATATTTGTCCCATCAATGGTGATTCGAGATGCACAGTATATAGTGTTACTATCAGTCTTCTGTTTAATATACTGTATTGCCACTTCAGGTAGAGTTGAAACTAAAACAGATGTCACAGTTGATGCCTGCAAATGTGGTTTGAAGAACGCTGGCGCACTTAGATGGTAACCCATCATATGCTGGTGTCTGCTTGCCAGTGTCTTCAGCGCATTTTTAAACTTCTGTGTATCATGCACAACCCGTTTGAAGAAGCGGTGTTTGCCTTCAAAACGCATGGTCCATAAATGTACAAGAGGTCCAAAACATCTGATCAGCTCTGGGTAATGTTCAATGAAGTGATGCTTTGGCCGAAGCTTAAAATCTGGAAATACTTCAAGAAGAATTTGCCTGTGGTCCCTAATGTTGGAGAAAGCACTAACTCCACAATGTCTTTCAATTCCATTAACACTGCCCATGCACTATCTCCCTCTGGTACAACATTGCCAACCATAAATGGAAGTAGCCGAAGTAATGCAGCATTTTCATGACCATTACCACCTATTGTCATTTTTGTGGTATAAGTTTTGGAAATTGGCTTTGGTTTATCAACCTTATCTGTATGCTGATATGAGAATGATTCAATTTTCCTGTTCAAATAATCAAGCGTGAAGTGTTTCAGACGAATCATTTTCTGAATGCATAAAGCCAACTCTACTGGCACAATACCTTCAAGGAGGTCATGGAGAATATCGGGGGGAAACCAGTGATTGGATGAAAATACTGCAGCTTTTGTTTTAAGACACAGTCCTCTTTCACACCACAAATAATTTCCCCAGTTCTACTGGAGACATTCTGGACATGCAGATCATGAGTTACCTTAGTTCTCAGACTGAATTCACCCTCAGCCACATCATGCGATTGAAACTGGTCTTGAGTTGCCAGACAGAATCTGCACACATACTCTGAACGAAATGACTGTACAAAGCCTGCCAATCCGTGAGCTGCAAGATTATCTGCTGCAACAAAAAGAACAGTGCCTTTAACAGATTGTCCAAGAGACTCAATGAACACACCATCTTGTTCTAATGTACATATGTCTTGCATTAAAGGGCCAAGCACACTCTCATAGCCACATTTATGGACATCAGGAACTTTACACAGCACTGCTAGCTGAATGACATGCAAAGCTGATCGGCATTTACTAGGTAAATCAGCAAGTACCCAGTACACCGCACAGAGTTTGTGTATTTTCCTCGAAGTACCTAATGGAATTGCAACTTCTATATCATCGATGTAAATCAGCAGCGGCAATTTAAACTCCTCTGATTCTGATAACAGCTTATTTTCTTGAAAATACAAACCATCTCGATGACTTGTGTATTGATCAGTTTGTGAAGAATGTGATTCTTTAATTCTGTCAAGAACATCAGTATGTTTAAACAACAACTGAATCATAGGCAGTATAGGGACATAAACAGCTGTGCGCCCAGGTGCTACAACATACTGAAACAGCATTACCATTGGGTAATTTCTCTCAATATAGGTTTTTACGTCAGCTATTTGAGGACAATTCTGCCCCTTTAGCAGTTGCACTGACAAAAACATTACCGTTTATAACAACACTAACAATTTCATCAAGAGCAGCTTCACTCACAGTATAGCAATGTCTCTGTAATACGTCATTAACTGCTTCTCTCAGCAGCGGCCTTGACAAAGAAAACAGCTGACACAAATGTTCTACTATTTCCTGTGCAGCTATATCTGACACATGAAGTAAAGCCTGCATCTTCAAAAACAGAGAGGCTAAATTGCGTTGTAGTTGCGCTTTTAATTGGCTTGTGTCACACTGTACATCGTCAACCATATCCAATATGTCTGCATCCTCAGACTGAGTAGGATCCTCAAATGGAGGCTCTGCAGCTGCAGAACTGCCATCATCTGCAGCAACTACATCCTCAAAAAGGTCCAAGCAAGCTGAACTAACATCTACTCCATGGGCACTGGTTTTGTGAGAATTAAATGAGGAGTAAACATTTGTGGTATACCTACAGTTTTTATATGGACATGTTACCATTTCATGACTTCTCAAATGCCCTCTTAAATGACCAAAAAGATTTTTCTCTGAAAAAGGCTGCTTGAACCCACATAAAGGACATGTGTACACCACCTGGACTTCTTGACAGACATGCCGCTTATCCTTCTCATTATGAAATCGTGATACATTAATTTTTAGTGCATTGAATGAAACAAATGTGCAAATGCAAGAGTCATAGAGACATGGTAAAGGGCTAACCTTTGAAAAATGGCTATGTTGCAAACCATAATGCCGAAGTAGCTGTGCTCGAGTAAGTGAGGAGGAATCACATAACCTGCATTTCCAATCCATCACTCAAATCCAAATCTTTAAAATGACAAGACATGAGAAAACTATGAGCTATGCCAACCTCTAAAATCAGTTGGAGTTTTAAAATGCTGCATACTTTTAGTCATGTATTTTCACCCCCGAATTCCAAATTGTAATTTTACTCACATATGCTCTGGTCTCACAAGTTTGAACCTGTATAGAAAATAAAAACACAAATTAATAGTGAGGCAGAGACATGTCAAATACAACAATTTCAGAATTTAAAATTTTTTACCTTGGATTACAGCTAATTTAATTCTAAGCATCAGTTAAAAAAACAAGTAAGATTAAATCTTTTTTTTTTTTCCTGTTTCAATTTAGGTTCTGTAACCGAAAAGCTTCGATAAAAGCAACTGCGATAACCAACAGTGCCACAAATTAATATCCGTGCGATGCAATTGCGTACATAAATCAACTCTGTCCCTTAATTGTTTAAATTTAGTTAAATCAATCCACAAATAACATCGCAACATGCAGGCCTAATCATTTTAGTAACGTTCAGTTGGATGACTTTTCTGTCACATTCTGATGCAGATTACTTGAATAACTTTTTTTTAAAAAAGTTAAGAAGTACTTACCACATTATAGCCACTAAACAAACCGCAGCAAACACAGAAACGACGAAGATGAACGAAACTGATTCTCCAGAACCACGTTGAGGCAACGAATCCTGCATGACATGGCGGGCTTCCAAGTTCAAATCTGAGCGCTCGATTTCAAATGGGAATTATTACTCCCGTTATTTTTTAGTCATTTGAGTAAACCATGAAATAAACGGACATGACATTTATATGTTGACTCTTTGTTGTGTTTTGGATAGTTTTACCTGGTATGTTATGTTTTTAAAAATAAAAAAGTGCGCCGAGTAGACTCTTCTTTTTCGTAGGCAGATTGATAGGCACTCAATAAAGCTCATTACTGCCACCAAGATGCAAAAATAAGGCTATGGTAATTCGTTTTACTCGGTTTTACTCCGTTGTTATTTTTACAGTCATTTCAGTAAAACATGACATAAACGGACATAGCATGATAGTCATGTTGACTAGTCTGTTTTGGAGAGTTTACCTAGTATGTTTTAAAGTATTCTCAATGCACTATTGCATTGAGAATACTTAAAACATTTTATTTTTAAGATTTATGCATTTCAATTAATAGTAAAATTCCATTGAATTGAATAACCCTTACATATTCTAACTGAATAATTGAACAATCTTTAATAAATTCAATTAAAATGTAAGGAACATTAAACTCAAATTGATGGAATTTTACTATTGAAATTTGTATATCTTTTAAAAAGGCTTTAAAATGTTTTTGAGTGTAGACCATAGACTGTAAAAATAGACTAGAGACTCTTCTTTATTGAATTGGCAGATTGGAACGCAATAAAGCTCATTACACGCCACCAAGAGGCAAAAGTAAGGCTATGGTATTTAAGATGACATCAAGTTTTACTTATTTTATTTGAGTTCCTGGAACTTAAAACGGCCAAATCGTTGAACAAACTTAAAAGTTTTAAGTTGAATGAACTGTTTCACTGTTTTGAGTATAGTTCACTTATTTTTAATAAGTAGGTTATACTGTTCGGGAATACAGTGAACAGGAAGAACTGATTATGATAAACAATAAATCAATGTGTTGACAGTTCTGCAAGGCCAATGAAATGGAGTATCTGACAGGCCGTGTGTGGATTGGATTCTGGTTGATCGTCATTGTGGTTTTCACGGTGGCCTTTGAAGGAAGCTTCATGGTGCGATTTGTGACACGTTTCACCCAGGAAATCTTCTCCTTCCTCATCTCTGTCATCTTCATCTATGAGACCTTCTTCAAATTGGGCAAAGTATCGAGATATCTTATGTCCGTGTGAAAAAATAGCATTGACTCAATTCGCAGACATTCAGACTCTCTGTCTACTACACAGATCTTCATGGATCATCCTCTGAGCAGCTGCTATGGAAAAGAAGAAAATGACACTGCTTTAGCATCACCCAATGGTGACAGAAGATCTTCAGATGCCTCTCAAATACTAAACCAGCCAAACACAGCTCTCCTCTCTCTGGTGCTCATGTCAGGAACTTTCTTTATTGCCTTTTATCTGCGTAAATTCAAAAACAGCGCTTTCTTCCCTGGCAGGGTAAGCTAGTGTTGCTGGTAACACATTGTGGCACTTGAGAAGTGGTCAAAATAGAATTTTACACTATGTTATACGATGACATTGTTCATAATGAAATGAAATCTTATCTGTGGCCTAGATTCGAAGGGTTATTGGAGATTTTGGAGTTCCTATTGCAATCTCCACCATGGTTCTGTTGGACTACAGCATAAAGGACACTTATACACAGGTGAAACATATATAATATGATGCTATTCATATTTAACCCTCCTACTGCATATATAATAATTTTTGAATACCACATAGTTTTTAGTACGAGAACCAAACTTAGCGACTTTGTCAAGACTATCAAAATACAGTACACATAATAAATGTTTTCAGATTTTTTAATAAAATTGTTTAAGAGATATAACCATTAAAAAAGGTTTTACATCTTTTGCGTTCTCTGGTCAATTTTGACAATCTTCAATTGTTGCTTTACACATGATATTTTGTAGATTTGTTTGTTCATCTATGAATTCGAGACATTCATATCTTGTTTACAAACATGCATGCACACATACACATACAGTCACACACATACACACATTCCTGTACAAAACAGACATGACAGATGTAACAAACATAACAAACAAACTAAATCAAAAGTAATACTGTCTATAGAGGGGTGTGTCGAGAGCAGAAGTTCATGCACACATTAGTCTAAATAGTGCTTAAAAGAGGAAATTGTCCACATTTTACTCTGTAGCCATCTGCAGCCGAACCAGCTTACAGCACACCCACGTGTCAATATTCGGCAGTTCATGCTAGTAAAAAGAATAGATTTAGCTTAAAAACAAAGTAAAGGAGTATTAATATTGTATACTTGAGTTGTACAGTTGTTTTGATGATGTTCAGTTGAAAAAGAATATGTTGATTTCATAACTTTTGACTGAGTTATAACTCAGTTATGAGTTATAGGAAATTCATTCAAATTACTAATGCTTACATTAGATATTAATATACTGTAAATTGTATATTATGTTATGTTATATTTAGATACAATTTAAAAGAAATGTTGATAAAAAAAAGATGTATTCACACGTATCACACAGATTTTGGTGTAGTTAATGTAAGTATATTTTTAAATGTCAAAGAATTTCTACATTTAATTATTTCTACAAAGAAAAAAAAAAAGCATATTAAATCATTACTTTTATATTTGTCAGTTAACATGCCAAAAATATAAATCTTTTTACATGTATGATCAATTAAGAACTTATAATGACTTACAGTATAGTTTTAGATGAACAGCGTCAGGTTATGAATGATTCATAAGCTTGAATTCAACCAGGTCAGAATTGACTCGTGAATCCTAAAGGTGTATGTAAAGGTGTACTGAATGCAATAGGAGGGTTGATCTAGAAGTGATTTCCCATTATCACACCTTATTTTATGGTTAGGGGCAACAAAAAACTGATTTTAGGGGTAGGTTAGGGTTAGGATTAACAATATCACTGCCAGCCCAAACACCCAATGCTCTAAGCTTGATTATTGATTAGAGACTGGAATATTTTTGCATATCTCTAAACCAAAAAGACTCTGTATTCCCCCAGTCACCTGACATTTCATGTAACCCCAAACAATTTTGAAGATGAGGCACAGTGAGCTCTAAACTTTTTCCCTATACAGAAATTAAATGTGCCTTATGGCTTCTCTGTGACCAGCCCAGACAAGCGCGGTTGGTTTATACACCCAATGGGCTCTGATGGCCAGTTCCCAATCTGGATGATGGCTGCTAGTATTCTACCTGCCATGCTTGTGTACATCCTCATTTTCATGGAGTCTCAGATCACAACGTGAGTGACAGATACCATCATGTTCTACCTGATGCCATTACTTTTGTCTGATGATCTCAATTATATTATTACCATATTTTTATTGATTTCTCTTTTCTTAACAGTCTTATTGTGAGTAAGAAGGATAGGATGCTAGTTAAGGGTTCAGGCTTTCACTTGGACCTGCTAATCATCGTGGCAGCTGGTGGGATTTCAGCATTGTTTGGACTGCCATGGTTGACTGGTGCAACTGTTCGTTCTGTAACCCACGCAAATAGCCTTACAGTGATGAGCAAAGCTGTTGCCCCCGGTGACAAACCACGTATTCAGGAAGTAAAAGAGCAGAGAGTAACAGGATTTTTGGTGGCTCTTTTTGTAGGTGGGTTGCTTCATTTAATGGATTATAAATTATGAGATATTGCCCTAACACAGTGGTCCCCAAACTTTTTACATTGGCATACCCCTTCAAACATTCAACATCCTTTCGCTTACCCCCTCTCTAACGCATAGATACAATTCACACAAGGTCATTTGAAAATATGTCTGTTTAACACAATTATCTTTGTAGAACAACTCCCTTATATAACATGTTATATTTGTACATGTTTTGTACATGTTATATTAATCATATACATACTGAATAAATTATTTACCGATTGAGATGTGAATGCTAGATATGATATAACTGCATAACTTGAAAACTCTCCCTCATCGCGTCGCGGTATAGGCCTACAAGAATAGCGTTCAGTTCTGCGCCTGGAATTGCGCATCATTGCAAGAACGTCATTGCCGTCATGAACGAGCATTGCGGTTAAGTTTCTGTGCAATTGTGTGGTCAGCTCAAGGTGCAATTTTATGTCACATTTGACACTGTTAGCAAGGTTGAAAACATAATGCAGCAACGTAAAAACACTAAACAGGTCTCTACCGTGCAAGCAAATGTGAGTGAAAATTACTCCGTGTGAATGTGGAAAATTATTTGGTGCCGCTGAATGTCTGACACCTGTCATCAAAGCTTTTGAACTTATACCATCAGAATCAAAACTTCCTATGCATCTAACCTTAGATAGCTACCAATTAAGTTTTTAACTGCGAAGTTTTAGTCTGGTAAAACAGTGAAGTATCAATTTCACTTGCTATCACTTATATACGTCACATAGCACTGGACTTTGCTGGCGAAAAAATATACTTGTGTGACGCACGACGCATGAGTAAATGCATTTTTAACCGCAAAATATCAGGTTATTTCATTGCATATTTTTCTGACCTTTATGACACAACCATTGTGGTGTTTCTACACTAGAGGGCACACAAAATACTTTTTGCCAGTGAGAAATACATGAACTTGAATGTTATTTTTAGACTGTGATGAAATTGAAAGAACGGTAAATCTCAGAATTGTATTCGCGTACCCCCATTGTCACTCACGTACCCCAGTTTGGGAAACACTGCCCTAACAGTTACCAAAATGACCAGTTGCAGTACCAGTTGTTTGTATTGAAAGTTTATTACCTCACTTCCTTCTAATATTATGCAGGTCTATCTATTGTGATTGGAGACCTTTTGCGTCAGATTCCTATCGCTGTGTTGTTCGGCATATTCCTCTATATGGGAGTGATGTCCCTGAATGGGATCCAGCTAACAGAACGTATGATGCTGCTATTAATGCCACCCAAGTACCACCCTGACCACACATATGTCCGCAAGGTGAGATCTTCTACAAGAACTGACCTTCTTAAATCAATATTCAGGCCACACTTGTTCTGAAGCAGTGCTGGTTTTAATTTATTATCAGTGTCAGATTTAGTGGTGCTTTAACCTTTGACCTGTCTATTTCAGGTGCGTACTCTACGCATGCACTTGTTCACATGTTTCCAGCTGGTGTGCCTGGCTGTGTTGTGGACTGTAATGTCAACTGCAGCCTCATTAGCCTTCCCATTTGTCCTTGTCCTCACTGTGCCATTCAGGAGGTTCCTGTTGCCTCAAATATTTACCCCACGTGAGATGCAATGTGTGAGTGTTTTTTTGGTTGGCATTTTGGTTTCCTGTAGAAAGGCAAACTTTTCATATGAAGTACTTTAATAAAGCTATTTGTAGTTTTTTATTTTACACCTAAACCATCTGTTATCATAATGTGCCTAAATATCAAATCTGTCTGTCATTTAATGTGCTTTACCCAAGTAGGACATACTCCAAGATCATCATCCTTTTTTGCCCTGGAACAACATTCTTCTCAACCAATTACATTTTAGCGTTAGAAATTTCAACAACATTCTTATCATCTGACCCATGATTGTATGCTGTTCCAGGACCAACAAAGGATGTTGATTCAGGAACATGTTCTCGGCAAAATCACATCTTGCAAACATGTTCTCCAGACTAACATAAAGTCTATTAAGTTAAACCAGCACTTATTTTGCCCTTTGTTTTTAACATTGTTCTTTGTGTCTGTGTGACAGCTTGATGCAGATGATGCTGAGCCATCATTTGATGAGAGGGAAGGCCAAGATGAATATACAGAGATGCAAATGCCAGTATGACCTCATTCCTACCCTTTCACTACTTGGGCTGGCCTGACTTTCTTTTCTGGCAGCAGTATCCAGATATACTGCATGTCTTTTTTTTTTTTTTTATCAATCATTTTTTGTCTCCATTTTGTCCAGATGAGTTTCCCACTTTATTTGTTTTTGTTTTGATTTATGGTAAATTATATATATATGTGTGTGTGTGTAAAAGTGTTAAATGGTTGCTCAAATGTCACTATGTATCTGTTGCATAGAGGATATCTTTATATCACCTGTACAATTTTCTTTTTTCTGTTTATTAAAAAAAAGAAATTGCGATATATGTGTTGTGGAGGGGTAAATGAATGTATGATCTTCAGTATGTTCAGAATGATACAGGAAGCACTTTAAGGTACATTTAAAACTAAACCTTTTCTACTGCTTACTTCATTGCAAGGTGAAATATAATGTGTGTACAGAATAACATTCATGCAAATTATATAAGTTGAATATTTTTGTAACCAAACTGATATAATATACAGCTTTGAGATATACTTACCTTTATGCAAAAGAAGATCATTTTTGTCAATTATGTATACATGCTTTGCCTGAAATTGTTGCATAGTTGTGTTAAATAAATATTTGTCCCACCAGAACACTAAAGAGACATATTTGTTTATATCAAATTAACTCTAAGATTAATATAGTAGTTCTAAAGTAGAAGTTTTCAGCTATATGGAAACAATAATACTAATTATTGTTATCTAATTAATGTCACTATAATCATTTGATTATAGTGGATTTAATTTACCTACCACAAGAGTGAAAGTAAAAAAGAGATGGGAATGAAAGCAAGACATGTTCATTGTTGAGAATGTTTTAATTAAATGTTGTAAAGAGTTCAAAAGGTTTAGTTTAACAGTACCTCTTTTGTGATGAATAGTCTTATAATTTAAACATTACCTGACCACAATTGTGAAGTAATACAGACCTGTAGTTGGATGCACTGTTTAATTTTTATAAATCATATTTATCTCCTTTTCCATTCATGAACATTAGTCCTTTGAGGTACAGAACTAAAATCTAAACGATAGTCTTTTCTGATTTCATGTTTCTGAAACATGAACTGTGCATGGCTTTAAGTGAAAGCAAGAAATAGAAAACAAATGTAGATTTGGTATAATATTGTAATTTTGTTTCTTAAACATGTGTGCCTCATGTGCATTCCAGTTGTGAGGAAGATCTTGAGAATAATTATTTTTATAAAGAAGGGACTACTTTATACATCTCAGATATGATCTGTTGTGGGTTCTTGAAATCGTGAAAAAACTGCTAAAACTGACAAAAAGTATATTCTTCTGTGTTTCATTTTGTGCACAAATTGTAGCGCCTTTAGTTCACTTGATTGTTTCTTTCATATACAGTGTTGCTTTCAATACTTTGTGATTAATAATGTATTACTTTAGAATGTAAATGATGTGGGCATACAGCATCTCATATGTCCTTGTCTGTAAATATTTAGAGTGCAGGCCTGAACCTAATAAAATAATGGAATCGATTTTACATGTGACTTTTTTTTCTTAATTTATTAAAATCATAATTTCACATACTAACTTAAAACTAAATAACCACCAGATGATGCCGATACATTTTATTGAATGTATATGTAGCGCAATATTACGTTCACACTATAATAATGTGACATGAGTCTGGTTTGTGAAGATTTACATTGATCTGTTCAGGCTCCAAACAACTAAATGGATAAAACTGGAATTTTGCTGTGAGTATGGAACAAAGTGTCAGACATTTTAACTTTATAGTTTTAGATGTGTCTGCTGTTTTTTTTTTTTTTTTTAGGTGGAAAGGTATGATCCCAATAAGGCAGATAATTTTTTCTTTGAAGGCTGGCTGCAGTGTTACTATGTGAATGTATTAAATTTAATAAGGGATAACAACGTCCGGACAATGTGGTTCAATATGGGCAGGTTAATGAGATCCAGAACTACACTGAAAATCTGAATTCTCCACCTGCAGCCAGGAGCTTTTTCATTATGCATTATATTATCAGCTTAACAATAAGTTAAAAGTTGAGTTGAAAAATTAACATGAATTGAAAAATGTATTGAGTACACCGATGAGCCAAAACATTATAACCACCCACAGAGGAAGCAAATAACATTGATCATCTCCAAACAAGGCCACATGGCAAGGTCTGGGTAGATTAAATGGTAAGCGAACAATCAGTTCTCGTAGTCAACATGTTGAAAGCAGGAGAAATGGGCAGGAATAAAGACCTGAGCAACTTTGACAAGGGCCAAATTGTTATGGCCAGATGACTGGGTCAGAAAATCTCTGAAACGGCAAGGCTTGTGGGTTGCTCCCAGTCAGCAGTGGCGATTACCTACTGACAGTGGTACAAGGAAGGAAAACCACAATCTGGCAACAGGGTGTTTGGGCACCCAAGTCTCATTGATGCACGAGGGCAACGAAGGCTATCCCGTTTGATTGAACCGACAGAAGGTCTACAGTGGCACAAGTCACAGAAAATGTTAATGATGGTTATGGGAGGAATGCGTCACAACACAGTGCATTGCACCCTGCTGCACATGGGACTGCGTATAGCCACAGACCAGTCAGAGTGCCCATGATAACCCCTGTCCACCATAGAAAGTGCCTTCAATGGGCATGCAAGTATCAGAAATGGATCTTGGACCAGTGTAAGAAGGTTGTCTGGTCTGAGCAGCCCTATTTTCTTTTGCATCACGTGGACGGCCATCTACCTGTGCTCCATTTACCTGAGGAAGTGATAACACCAGGATGCACAGTGGGAAGACGACAAGCAGTGGAGTGTGTGTGATGCTCTGGGCAATGTTCTGCTGGGAAACTCTGGGTCCAGCCATTCATGTGGATGTCAATTTGACATCTGCCACCTACCTAAACATTGTTGCAGACCAGGTACACCCTTTCATGGCAATGGTATTCCCTGATGGCAGTGGCCTCTTTCATCAGGATAATGCGCCCTGCCACACTGCACACATTGTTCAGGAATGGTTTTGTATTGGTGCAGATACCACAGGACACCTTCAAGGATCTTGTGGGGACCATGCCTCGGCGGGTCTGTGCTGTTTTGACATCACGCAGAGGACCAACAGCATATTAGACATATTAAGGAATAATGTTCTGGCTCATCAGTGTATTTACAGTATATACTGTATCATTTTGACACTTTCTAAAAATGCAGAATGTAAAGATAACATACTATGAAATTGTGTTCAATGGACATAGCAGTTATTGAGGTAGCAGCCAGGAATAAAGTGACAATGAATTAAGTGCAACTCTGGACATGTGCAAAAGCTGAACGGTGTAAAGGTGTGAGTGTGTGTGTGCGTGTGTGTCATTACAGTCTCTGAGTACTGAGGAGTCTGATGGCTTGGGGTAAGAAGCTGTTACACAGTTTGGCCATGAGGGCCCGAATGCTTCGGTTCCTCTTGCCAGAAGGCAGGAGGGTGAAGAGTTTGTGTGAGGGGTCATCCACAATGCTGGCTGCTTTGCGGATGCAGCAATTGGTGTAAATGTCTTTGGTGGAGGGAAGAGAGACCCTGATGATCTTCTCAGCTGTCCTCACTATCCTCTGCAGGGCTTTGCGGTCCAAAACGGTGCAAGTCCCAAACCAGGCAGTGACGCAGCTGCTCAGGATGCTCTCAATAGCAGTTGAACACATTTAAAAAGTAACCCCCCCAACCCTGTTTTTTTTATTATTGGTATATCACTGTCTATTTTCATTGCAAGATCAAGGTAGTTTTAAAAGGTAATATACACAATATAGTATATAATACAGTAATATACAAAATGAACATTATATAAGATCTTTCATTTCAATATTTGATAAAATTTTTTTTACAATTTTCCCTGGTGAGATATTTCTGAAAACATCCACAAAAATCTTTTTGAGTAAAAACTAGTGGCATTAAAAGTAGGACATTCCAGTAAAATGTGTTTTATTGACAGTGGTGTCTGACAAAAATCACATGTCGGTGGCACTTCACACCAGTCATATCAGTAAACATATAAAAGCTGTTTTATTCTACATGGAGAGGGTCCACACATGGGGGCCATGTTAGAATCACATGACATGGGCTAGACTGGTAATCTGGCATGCAGGGCATTTTCCCAGTAGATGCACTTTGGGGTCGATCATGAGCAGACTGGCCATTGGGAAAACCGAGCGGGCCGGTGGGTCGGCTGTGAATCGGGCCGAATGGGCCGCAATTAGCTAAAATGAGCCGCCGCGTTATGCAGAACGGACCACAAAACAAATCGGTTACTAACGTAACCTCGGTTCTCTCTAGATGAGGGAACGAGTATTGCGTAAGCTAGCTTATGCTACGGGAAAGATTAATCTTTTCTGAGATATTGAAGCCAAAAAATTATCCTTAATTTTGTATCCATTGTCAACGCAGTGCGACAGCTGCAGACCTTGAGCGGGCTAGCTAGCGAGCTCATTGGTTGCTCTGCGGCAACTGCTGCAGCCTATAGATGAGCTTGGGCGAACTCGCATCCAATGAGAGGCGTCCAGCGCTCACTGCATCAAAGCCCGCCAAAAGGGTGTGACTAGAGTGCATATAAGCGTAGTTCGTAGGCTGGAACCCTGGTTTTCATTGAATGAAGTGAAAAATCGCCGTGGCGCGAAGCACGGCCGGTTACGCAATACTCGTTCCCTCATCTAGAGAGAACCGAGGTTACGTTAGTAACCGATTCGTTCTCTTACGAGAGGTTCTCTCGTATTGCGTAAGCTAGCTTACGCTACGGGAACCCTTTGTCAACGCCGTCGCGCCAAGCATCCACTGCATGAGCCCCAGGGAATTAAGGGGACCCGGGGAGCCCTTGTGAGTGGGGAATTAATATTTGGCCGGCAAGAGTCAAGTCGCGGGCCAGTGTGTGTGTAGTACATAAGCACATAGACAGAGCGGCGGTGCCGGTCTGTGTGGACTGTGTCCCATTAATGCAGCTCACCAGGGAGCTGTAGCGTATTAAACCGCTAGCAGTTTAGCCTGCAGAGCGGGTACTTCCAGATTGTAAAATCTGACAAAGATGGAGGGGGAAGCCCAGCCCGCTGCCACACATATGTCGTGAATGGAAATCCTGCTGGACCATGCCCACGAGGAGGCCATGCCTCTAGTGGAGTGAGCCTTAATGCTTAGCGGGCATGGTAGGTCTTTTGACGCGTACGCGGCAGCAATAGCGTCCACTATCCATCTGGACAGTGTCTGTTTCGAGGCGGCGAGACCTTTGGTGCGCCCTCCGAACGAAACGAAAAGCTGCTCGGAGCTTCTGACAGATGCAGAGCGCGCAGTATACAATCTCAGTGCTCTGACTGGGCAAAGGAGATTGGCGTCGCGTTCGCTATCAGATGCTGGTAGCGCCGACAAGGAAATGATCTGTGCTCTGAAAGGAGTACCGACCACCTTGGGGACGTAGCCGTGTCTAGGCTTTAAAATTACCTTGGAGTCACTTGGTCCAAACTCAAGACACGCAGCGCTGACAGATAGCGCGTGAAGGTCTCCCACCCGTTTAACTGATGATAGGGCAGTTAGAAAACGGTTTTAAGTGAGAGGTGTTTCACATCCACGGATTGAAGCGGTTCGAAAGGGGGCTTTCATAGCTTCGAGAACTATAGAAAGGTCCCAGATAGTAACCGATGGGGGCGCGGAGGGTTCATCCTTCTAGCTCCCCTGAGGAAGCCGGATGACCAGCTCGTTTTTACCCTGTGACTGGCCGTGCAGGGGTTCAGCGAACGCCGCGACGGCCGCCACGCATACACTTTGAGCGTGGATGAGGATCTGCCCTTATCCAGCAGCTCTTGTAAAAACACGAGCAGCGGCGACACCCCACATGTCCGTGGGTCCAGGTCTCTGTCGGTGCACCATTTTGAAAACACAGACCATTTTGACGCATAGAGTCTTCTCGTGGAGGGGCTCTAGCGTGTATGATGGTGTTTATTACTCCTTCTGGCAAAGCGACGGGTAGTCGTTGATCACCCAGCGTGTAGCGCCCAGCGCTCTGGGTGGGGATGCCAGATCGTTCCGCGAGCTTGCGAGAGGAGATCTGCTCTCACTGGGATGGGCCAAGTTGCTGTCAGTGACAGCTGCGTAAGCTCCGGGAACCATGTTTGATTCTCCCAGCGGGGCTATGAGGAGCACCGAGTGGCGCGTTCCCTGATCCTCTGCATTACCTGTGGCAATAGCGAGACGGGAGGGAAGGCGTAAAGCGGGCGGTTGGGCCAGTCCTGGGCCAGCGCGTCCTCGCTTTTCGAGAAAAATATCGGGCAGTGAGAGTTCTCTTCTGACGCAAAGAGGTCTATCTCTGCTCTGCCGAATATGCGCCATAACGTCTGGACTGTTTGAGCATGCAGGGACCATTCCCCTGGGGGAATATTGTCTCTGGACAGTCTGTCTGGGCCGTCGTTCAGGTGGCCTGGCACGTGCGTCGCCCTCAGCGAGCGCAGGTGGCGCTGGGACCAACTCAGTATGTGTTTCATCAGATGGAAGAGGTTCCTGGATCTGACACCGCCCTGACGGTTTAGATAGGATACCACAGTCCTGTTGTCCGAGCGGACCAGGACGTGGTGACCCTGAATGATCGGGAGGAAGCGCACGAGCGCGTACTCGACCGCTATCATTTCCAGACAATTTATGTGAAAGAGCTTTTCCTGAACTGACCATAGGCCAAAAACTGGAGAGCCCTCGCAGACCGCGCCCCAAACCGTGTTGGACGCGTCTGTCGAGATGACTTTTCGGCGAGATACAGCTCCCATCATCACTCCCCGCTGATACCACTCGGCCACTGTCCAGGGCTGCAGAGCTGAAATACAGGTCTGAGTCACTCTGATTGGCTGGCGGCCTGTGGCCAAAGCCCGGCGAGACACGCGGGTGTTTAGCCAATGCTGAAGCGGGCGCATGTGCAGTAAACCCAGTTGAAGTACTGCTGCGGCTGAGGCCATGTAGCCTAGCACTCTCTGAAACTTCTTCAGAGGTGTGAGGCTGTTCATCTGAAATGACGCGGCTAGTCGCTGCACACGGCGCGGCTGTGTAGATAAGCGAGCCGTCATTGCCACTGAGTCTAGTTCTACTCCAAGGAAGGAAATTGTCTGACTGGGCTGTAGTGAGCTCTTGGTCCAATTGACTGCAAGGCCCAAACTGTTCAGATGACTGAGGAGAACTGTCCTGTGAGACAGAAGCTCCGTATGTGATTGTGCCAAAATCAGCCAATCGTCCAAATAGTTCAGAATTCGCAAACCCTGACTCCGCAGGGGTGCGAGCGCCAGCGTCCATGCACTTCGTGAAAGTACGGGTGCTAAGGACAGGCCGAACGGAAGGACGGTGTATTGATAAACCTGGCCGTCGAGGCGAATCTCAAGAATGGCCTGTGATGGGGATTTATCTGAATCTGAAAGTATGCATCTTTCAGATCGAGAGAAATAAACCAGTCCCCTGGCGCATCATGCGCGAGGAGTTTGCTGGTTGTGAGCATTTTGAATGGTCTTTTGCAAGCGCTTTGTTCAAAACCCTGAGATCTAATATTGGTCTGAGGCCGCCGTCTTTCTTGGGGACTTGAAAATAACGGCTGTAAAACCCCGACTTCGCTCAGGGAGGCGGCACTCTCTCTATGGCCCTTTTGCACAGAAGGTTTGCTATTTCTGAACGAAGCATGCACGCTGCTTCTGTGTTCACAGTAGTTTCGAGCCAGCTCTGAAGCGAGGAGGACGGCGATCGAACTGTAGCAAATAGCCCTGTTTTATTGTGCTTAACACCCATTCGGATATCCCTGGAATATCTTCCCACGCTTTGAAGCGTTATGTTAGAGGGTGAGTGGCCAAATCGCTCTGATTGCCGCACACAGCGTGCTGAACAGAATGTGTGAGCCGCTTACTGTGCTTATGCTGGACTGCTCACAGACAGCATGGACAGGCTGTTCTGTGAGTGACTTCCGATTGAGGTGAATGGGGAAAGAGTCACGTCTGTTAAGTGATACGCAAGCATAGTCATGGGCACGGGACTTACATACAGAGAAGTGTTTGCTGGCCGTGTGACAGAGCGGGCAGAGAATGGGCGCCGCGACGTATTCGTGAGCGCATTTATTGACTCTAACACTCGAGTGGTTCAGTAACCGCTTTTGAGTGTGCTCTGATGGGGACACGGAACGTGTAATGCTTGTGTGTAGAGGTGAACACTGGATTGTGGGCACATTTTCTACACATAAGGCTGGTCGTGTGACAGAGCGGCCAGAGAATGGGCGCGCGCACGGATTCGTGGGTGCGTTTATTAACCCTAACACTCGAGCGGTTCAGTAACCGCTTTATGTGAGTGTGCCGTGATAGGGCCACGGGATGTGTAATGCTTGTGTGTAGGGGTGAACACTGGATTGTGGGCACATTTTCTACACATAAGACATGTTTGCTCTCTGGTATGGACACGGGATGTGTAATGCTTGTGTGTAGAGGTGAACACTGGGTTGTGGGCACATTTTCTACACATATGGCATGCTTGCTCTTTACCAGATTTATTTGGGTCGCCGTGAAAACGGCGTTTGAGCGCAGGCAAGCGGGCGTTAACACCGGCTTGTTGGCTGCTGAATCTACCACTGTAGTAGCCTGAAGGAAGGGGACTGACAGGGGGCAAAGCTTTGACGGTGGTCCGGCCGCAGCGGGACTGATCCGTCGTTTTGTCAACAAAGCTAGGATTCTAGTCTGAGGCCCGCGGGGGGGCGGCGGTCTGCGGCGGCTGTCTGAGTGCGATCGAGGGCGGCCGCCCTGTCGACGCTGAGAAGTCTGGCTTTGTTGAGCTGGGCGCTGTGAAGAGGCTCGTGCAGGAGTCTCACGTGGGCGGCCTGCAGAGGAGCTAGCGCGACGAGGCAGAAAGAGATTCATGGCTTGTGTGGCTTTTTGGACCTCTGAAAACCGGTCAATGATACCACTCACCGCGGAGCCGAAGAGACCGGATGGAGAGAGCGGTGCGTTGAGGAACGTAGAGCGCTCTGCTTCTCCCATGTCGGCTAGCTTTAGCCACAGATGTCTCTCGGTCACAGTCAGCACGGCCATGCACTTTCCTTTAGCTTGGGCTGCAGCTTTGGTAGCGCGGAGGGCGAGGTCTGTAGCACTCCGTATGTCTGCAACCGCCTCTGGATGTCTGCTTTCCTCATCCCACTCCCGCAGAAGGTCCGCTTGGAGGATCTGTAGGACGGCCATAGAGTGCAGAGCAGATGCAGCTTGGCCGGCGGCGGAATAGGCGCGGCCAACACAGGCGGAAGTTGTTCTGCAGGCCTTAGACGGGAGCACTGGTTTAGACCGCCATCTCGCGGAGGGCGGGCAAAGGTGTGCTGCTACCGCATCCTCGACCGGAGGGATGGAAGCGTAGCCCTTCTCAGTGGCGCCGTCCACCGAAGCAAGAGAGGTGGAGACGTGGGATCGGACCCTGGCCGAGAAAGGCGCTGCTCCATGATTTGGAAAGCTCGGCGTGGAGTTCCGGCAGGAAGGGAGCGGCCCGGGTAGCGGGTGCTGCACGGCGGCGGCTCTGTAGAAAGCAGCCGTCAAGTCTGTTGGGTGCCTGCTCAAGGGGCGGTGACCACTCGAGCCCGAGCCGGTCGACGGCCTGTGTGAGGAGGCGTGTTAGTTCTCCTTCGACTCCGGCGCGGGTCCTGCTGGATTCCTGGGCCGAGGAAGAGGCGTGTGAGCCTGACCACTCCTCGCTGTCCGAAGCCATGATGGAACAGCCCTTATCCTCCGCTTCTTCATCAGAGATGGCAGCAGAGCAGCCACTCGGCGGCAACTGCGTGTCCCGGGTGGGCGGGGAGGGTGAAGGCGATGCTCGAGGGATGGGCTCCGGCGAGGCAATCGCTTCTACCATTGTTTCCGGCAGCCTTTGAGAGCGGCGTTTTTTTCTGCGCGGCTGAACGGAAGGCGGTGCGGCGGCTTCGGTCCTGAGCGCTTCGAGTCGAGCCCGCAGGGTCGACATCGGCAGCTCCTCGCAGAGATCGCATCCGCCTTCGGCGAGGGCGAGCTCTGCATGCCACAGTCCCAGGCAGAGAGCGCAGATGATGTGGCGGTCTCCGGTGCTGAGAGGAGCGCGGCATGAGGCGCAAGTGGAGCAAGGCATCTTAAAAAAGACGCTCGTACTCTTTTGTGAAGTTCTTTAAGAACTAGCTTGCTTTTAAAAAGGATACGTCGCTCGCAGGATGGCTGAAGGTGGCGAAGACGGCCGGCTTCTTCGAGCGCTGTCCACGCTTGCTTGATGCCCCTCGAACGGCGACGCGGCTTCCGGTTCAGTGATGCGAAGAGCTTCGCTGAAGAGATGAAAATCAGGATTCCAGCCTACGAACTACGCTTATATGCACTCTAGTCACGCCCTTTATATGCACTCTAGTCACGCACTCTAGTCGCGCCGCGCCGCCATCTTGGAAAACACCATCCAAGATGGCGGCGCGGCGCGGTAGCACGCAGCGGCCACTCCGGATCCACAATGGTGCTATTTTTGTTAAAAAAGCCCGACTTTTGCAACACATGGACATCGGAGCAACCGGTGTTCGTGTCTACCATCGCCAGACACTACTGAAATATAAGACTCATGCAAAAACCAAGCTGCATGTTGACCTGCAGGAGGCGCTATGCCTACTCGGCTTGCTGCGGAGACCAGGCCTCCAGCCCTCGGCGTCGTCTGATGCCGGTGGCCGGGGGAGAGGACGTCGTAAGCGGTGTGCGAGAAAGCGGAAGCGCGGAAAGAGGGTGGGGGTCCATGCTAGGCTAAAAACAAACCCTAGCCGGCCGGTTCTCCCGTCTATCCTGCTCTAAAATGTTTGCTCCCTGGACAATAAACTGGACTATATCCGACTCCAGCAAGCTACGCAGCGTGAGTTTAGAGACTGCTGCGTCTTTGTTTTCACGGAGACGTGGCTCAGCGACAGAGTTCCGGATGCCGCCATTCAGCTAGACGGGCTCGCCTCGTTTCGTGCCGACAGAAATACAGCTCTCTGCGGTAAGACTCGCGGTGGTGGCTTGTGTGTTTACATCAACACGGAATGGTGCAAGAACTCTATGCTAGTCTCTAGTTACTGTTCATCGCTGTTGGAGCTTGTGACTGTTAGATGCAGACCTTTTTATCTACCACGGAATTCACCACTGTTTGCATAACCGAGTTTACATTCCCCCAGCGCTAACGCTAAGGAAGCTCTGTGAACTGTATGGGGCTATGAGCTGAACTGCAGAACGCTCACCCCGACGGACTGTTTATTGTCGCCGGAGATTTCAACCATGCAAATCTCAAGACAGTGCTCCCTAAATTCCATCAGTATGTGGACTTTGCAACGAGAGGCTGAACGCGCTTGATCTCGTTTACACAAACATCCCAAGCGCGACCGGGCGGAGCCCCGCCCCCACCTCGGCTACTCAGACCACATCTCTGTTATGTTAATTCCAGCATACAGACCGCTCGTCAGACGCACAAAACCGCTTCAGAAGCAGGTGAAAACCTGGCCAGCAGGAGCCATCTCTGCTCTTCAGGACTGTTTTGAGTGTACTGACTGGCACATGTTCAGGGAGGCTGCAACATATGGCGATTCTACCAACTTGGAGGAATACACAGCATCAGTGACCAGCTACATCAGCAAGTGCATTGATGATGTCACTTTCTCCAAGACCATCACCACACGCTCCAACCAGAAGCCGTGGATGACTGCGGAGGTGCGCACGCTGCTGAGGTCCCGAGACTCCGCCTTCAGAGCAGGCGATAAGGCAGCCCTAAGAACAGCTAGGGCCAAACTGTCACAGGCAATCAGAGAGGCAAAGCGCGCACACGCCCAGAGAATCCACAGTCACTTCCAGGACAGCGGTGACACGCGGCGCATGTGGCAGGGCATCCAGGCCATCGCCAACTACAGGACAACATCAGTTGCCTGTGACAAAGATGCCTCCCTTCCAGATGCGCTGAACGACTTCTACGCTCGGTTTGAAGTGCAGAACGACGTGATGGCGAGGAAGTCCACCCCTCCTCCCAACGACCAGGTGCTCTGTCTTACCATGGCAGATGTGAGGAAAACTCTACATAGAGTCAACCCACGGAAGGCTGCTGGACCAGACAACATTCCTGGCAGAGTGCTCAGAGGATGTGCAGACCAGCTAGCAGATGTTCTTACCGACATCTTCAACATCTCTCTGAGCAGCGCCGTTGTTCCAACGTGCTTCAAGGCCACCACCATCATCCCCATGCCAAAGAAGTCTTCAGTGTCCTGCCTCAACGACTACCGTCCCGTCGCACTTACACCCATCATCATGAAGTGCTTCGAGAGGCTCGTCATGAGGCAGATTAAGACCCAGCTGCCCCCTCACTAGACCCACTGCAGTTTGCGTGATCGTTCAAACCGTTCAACGGACGATGCCATCACCACAACCCTCCATTTGGCCCTCACCCACCTAGACAATAAGGACTCATACGTTCGAATGTTGTTCATAGATTTCAGCTCAGCATTCAACACAATCATTCCCCAGCACCTGATTGGAAAGCTGAACCTGCTGGGCCTGGACACCTCCCTCTGCAACTGGATCCTGGACTTCCTGACTGGGAGACCTCAGTCAGTCCGGATCGGGAACAGCATCTCCACCACCACCACACTGAGCACTGGGGCCCCCAGGGCTGTGTGCTCAGTCCACTGCTGTTCACTCTGCTGACTCACGACTGTGCAGCAATGCACAGCTCGAATCACATCATCAAGTTCGCCGATGACACGACCGTGGTGGGTCTCATCAGCAAGAACAACGAGTCAGCATACAGAGAGGAGGTGCAGCGGCTGACGAACTGGTGTAGAGCCAACAACCTGTCCCCGAATGTCGACAAAACAAAAGAGATGGTTGTTGACTTTAGGAGAGCACAAGGTGAACACACTCCGCTGAACATCGACGGCTCCTCTGTGGAGATCGTCAAAAGCACCAAATTCCTTGGTGTTCACTTGGCAGAGAACCTCACCTGGTCCCTCAACACCAGCTCTATCACCAAGAAAGCCCAGCAGCGTCTCTACTTTCTTCGAAGGCTGAGGAAAGCACATCTCCCAACCCCCATCCTCACTACATTCTATAGAGGGACTATTGAGAGCATCCTGAGCAGCTGCATCACTGCCTGGTTTGGGACTTGCACCGTTTCGGACCGCAAAGCGCTGCAGAGGATAGTGAGGACAGCTGAGAAGATCATTGGGGTCTCTCTTCCCTCCATCAAAGACATTTACAAAAAACACTGTATCCGCAAAGCAACCAGCATTGTGGTCGACCGCACACACCCCTCACACAAACTCTTTACCCTCCTCCCGTCTGGCAAGAGGTACCGAAGCATTCGGGCCCTCACGGCCAGACTGTGTAACAGATTCTTCCCCCAAGCCATCAGACTCCTCAATACTCAGAGACTGGTTTGACACACACGTGTCCTGAGTTGCACTTTAATTACTGTCACTTTATAACTGTCTGCTACCTCAATAACTGCTATGTGCATAGAACATTATCTCATAGTATGTTATGTTTACATTTTTAGAAACTGTCATCTTTTTGCACTACTGAGTACTGGTCGGCGCTGCACTGTCTATTGTCCTGTTCATTGTAAGTAATTTGTTGTACTGTCCTGTACTTTTTGCACATGTTTGCGCGTGCACTTTATATAGGTATATGTAGGTAGTTTATACAGGTATTTTATTTCGTTGTGTAGTCTCATGTGGTCCTATGTTGGTCCTTTGTTGTTTTTATGTAGCACCATGGTCCTGGAGGAACGTTGTCTCGTTTTGCTGTGTACTGTACTAACTGTATATGGTTGAAACGACAATAAAAACCACTTGACTTGACTTGACTTTTTGGCGGGCTTTGATGCAGTGAGCGCGCGGACGCCTCTCATTGGATGCGAGCTCGCCCAAGCTCGTCTATAGGCTGCAGCAGTTGCCGCAGAGCAACCAATGAGAAAACATCCACTATTGCATTTGAATGACTTTCCACAAGAGGGAAAATATAGAGAGCGGTGGATTAAGACATTCAGGTGGGAGAAGATGCCAAATGTCAATCTCTCAGCAGCTGTTATAAAAAAAAAAAACTCGCTTTTAAAATGAATTCCATGGTAATATAACAATAATCGTAATGTTACAAATTTACACAATATAAAAAAATAAATAAAAAAAAAGTATAATATATTTTTTACAAATGCGAGATTTAAAAAAAAATAATTATTATTGCAATTATACATCACAAAACAAAACAGGGAGCATTCAACAACGTAAGACACAGAACAAACTTAAAGGAACAAGGACAAGGAGCAAGATTCAAGACCGAATAGGATATATATAGATTCATATATATATATATATATATATATATATATATATATATATATATATATATATATATATATATATATATATATATATATATAGGCCTACATACACATATATATGCATATACACATACATACATAAACATACATACATACATATATAAAAACACAAAACAAGGATGTACTAAAACAACAAATACTTTGACATAGCAAAACATAAAGATTCAATCTTTCTATTTTCTTTTTTAAAATATTTGAAGCTCTGGAATGATTTCACAAAATCACAGAAAAATAAATTAAAGGAGGGCTTGCTTTTTTTCCATTTACATGTATGAATATGATATTTACCCAGAAACAATACCATATTAACCATGTCAGAAATTTGGGGATTCAAACTGTTTTTATAAAAAAGGATATCTTGTAGAACAATAGGAGGAATTTTCTAAATTTTTACTGATAACCAGTTATATATGTCAAGCCAAAATTGTGAAGTAAATTCACATTGAAAAAAATGGTGATTAAGTGTTTCAGGGAAGAAAGAACAGAAAACACAAGGATCTAAAAAATCACCTACAGGGTAAATCCTAAATAGGATCTTGTAATGAGTTTCCTTAAGCTTTGGAGCAACAGGGTATGCAAGATAAAAGGTGAAAGATTTATCTCTTACTGAATCTTCAACATCTCCTAGAAAATAACACTGAAAATCGCCAGTGATAATATGTTTAAACGCTATATATATAAGTTTGTTACTACACTTATTATCAACTAGTTCCAAATTACAAATTTTCAAGGAAGGCAGAGAAAAAACAGGCCTAGATACAGGATCAGATAAACTACTTTGAATTATTCTTAACAAACCTGTGGGTATAGCTTTACATACTTTATAATAACTTTTAATTGTAGTTCTAACACTGTATTTATTAATAAATTCATTATAAGACAAAAAGTTCCCTTCTGCATCTAATAAATCTTGAATAAAAATAATGCCTTTGACATACCAATCACTTTTATAAAGAGACTTCCTATTGATAACTACAGACCTATTACTCCAAATAGTGGCATTGTGAGGGGTAAAGTTGTGGGTAAATATAATTTTCCAAAAAAGCAGTACCTGTTTATGAAAATTGGACAATTTCAAAGGAATTTTAAATAAATCAATATCACATTTTAACACGAACTCGAGGCCACCTATAGTTTTAAAAATATGGTTAGGAATGTGGTACCATATTGAATGTGCTTTGATAAACACTCTTTCAGCCATTTTATTCTGAATGTACCTAGGAGAGATTCAAAATCAATGGCTTTCAAACCACCATGGTCATAAAAAAAATGCGAGTTCCCTATCGAGAGATCTCTCCTATTGCGTAAGTAGCTTACGCTATGGGAAAACTCCGTTTCTCGAGAAATATTGAAGTCTTTATGTAAAACGCATTGCAGCTGCACAGCAGACAGTAATGAGCGAGGCAGCTCGGTCATTGGCTGTGCTGCGGCAACTGCTCGAACCAATGACGGGCGACTCTGAACGCAGCGACCAATGGGCTAGCGCCTGCCGTTCAGCGCTCAGAGCCCGCCGAAATTAGCATAGCCAGGCTATATAATGGGCACCCCGTCATACGAGTTCCTTTAGATTTAATCTCCTTCAGCGAAGACCTCCTCTTCGCTGGATCCTCCGGATTGTTGGAGTCTTTCGCCCGCCGTTGACAAGCCTACAGCAGGACTGCTAAGAGGACGCCGGCGCCTTCAGCCGCCTTTGAAGCCTTCTGCTACACCATCCGGCCATCCGGCCCACCTGTAAACACTGTCTATACACTTTCAAACATTTCTCCGGCTGCGAGCATTACGGAGATAGCGCGCGTGCCTGTAATCTCACACGCACCCCTGCACTCGGCACTCAACACAGCTGCTCAGCGCGCGCCCGCGCCTCTGAGAGCTGTAAGCTCAGTGTTAGCACATTTTCTGCCTGTGTTACTAAGGGGTCACGTGTCCACACTAAAGTGCGCATTCCCACAGTTACAAACACTGTATGCATGGCCAAAAACACCCCGCCATGAGCGGGAGGCTTTATGAAAGTGTACTACAGTAGATGCACCCCCACCCATAAGCGCTGCACATACAGTTTCAAACAGTTCTCTGTCTCATGCCGCAAGCATCACAGATGCGACGCGCGAGCCAAGAAACTCCCCGCTAAGAGCGGGAAGCTTTATGAAAGTGGCGCGCGTGCCTATTACAATGTATGCACCCCCACCTGTAAACACTGTCTATACAGTTTCAAACATTTCTCCAGCTCACGATGCGAGCATTACGGAGATAGCGACTTACGCCTTCAGCCGCCTTCGAAGCCTTCTGCTACGCCATCCGGCCATCCGGCCCACCTGTAAACACTGTCTATACAGTTTCAAACATTTCTCCGGCTGCGAGCATTACGGAGATAGCGCGCGTGCCTGTAAGCTCACAAGCACCCCTGCACTCGGCACTAAACACGGCTGCTCAGCGCGCACCTGCGCCTCTGGGAGCTGTAAACTCAGTATTAGCACAAGGCAATTTACCGGTGGGGCCCATACGTAACTGCGACACGCCCCCAGCCAACATTCAGCCCATATCTGTGCGAGCAAAAGCCTGGGAAAAAATCCCCGACATGCCAAAATGGGTTTTGAACATAATAAAACACGGTTACTCACTTAAATTCGCTCGCACACCACCCCGCTTTTTCAGCGGTGGTCGAGACGAAAGTGAGGAAAGATGTGTCACATGTTCTACGCACCGAGGTGCTCGAACTGATAGAGAAGGGCGCTATAGAAACTGTTCCTCCCTCTATGAGCGAGGTGGGTTTTTACAGCCACTATTTTCTCGTCCGGAAAAAGGACGGTGGCCTCCGCCCCATCCTAGATCTCAGACATCTGAACAAAGCTTTTATGATTCGCTCGTTCAGAATGTTAACAACCAAACATATCCTCGCGCAAGTTCAGCCCGGGGTTGGTTTCTATCAGTGGATTTGAAAGACGCTTACTTTCACATTCGATAGCGCCTCATCACAGGCCTTTTCTGAGATTCAGCTTCGAGGGACAGTCATACCAGTACACAGTACTACCATTCGGCCTATCATTGGCCCCCGTACATTCACGAAATGTATGGACGCGGCACTTTCCCCCCTGAGACAGCGGGGAGTGCGAATACTGAATTACCTCGACGATTGGCTAATCATAGCACAATCAGAGGGTCAGTTAACAACACACAGATCTTGGATTATCAGCCATCTAGAATGCCTGGGTCTGAGAATCAATTTTGCAAAGAGTGTGCTATCCCCCAGCCAGAATATCTCTTCTGGGAATAGTGCTAGACTCAGTGCAGATGACAGCACGCCTCTCATCAGAGCACGCGCTCTCTATTCGACGCCTTGCAACATCATTCAGAAAGAGCGCGCGCCCCCCGTCAAACGATTTCAAAGAATGCTCGGTCTCATGGCCTCGGCATCAGCTGTACTCCAGCTAGGATTGTTGCACATGCGTCCTCTCCAGCACTGGCTCAAGAGCCGTGTCCCCACTCACGCGTGGCGCTCGGGCCACTTTTTGATCAGAGCGAATCACGGCTGTATAAAAGCCCTGACGCCCTGGAAAGCGGTCAACTGGTATCAAACCGGCGTGAGTCTGGGCGTGAACACACGGAGAAAAATGATCACGACAGATGCCTCCAAAATAGGATGGGGGGCCCTTTACGAGGGCAGGCCTGTCTCTGGCTTTTGGTCAAACCCGGAAAAGCGCCTACATATAAACTGTCTGGAAATGAAGGCGGTCGCCTTGGCTCTCAAAGCCCTGCTTCCGTACCTGAAAAACGAACACGTCCTGGTCCGAACGGACAACAGGACGGTAGTTTCGTATATAAATCGCCAGGGTGGACTTAGGTTGAGCTCCCTGCACTCTATGGAGGGCCCTCCATGCATGGCCCCTCAACGGGTTCCTGAGAACCTCCCCAGTGGAGTTTTGAGAACCATCACTGAGGCACGAGCACCCTCTACGAGGCGCTTATATGCCCAAAAGTGGAAAGTGTTCAGTGACTGGTGTGATACCAAGAGCTTGAACCCCAAATCGTGTCAGATACCAAGTGTACTCGCCTTTTTGCAAGAGCTGCTGGAGGCGGGCCGCACACCCTCCACGCTCAAAGTCTATGTGGCTGCCATAGCGGCGTTGCACAATCCTGATAAAGGACATTCATTAGGGAAAAACGATCTAATCATTCGTTTCCTAAGAGGTGCTAGGAGGATGAACCCTCCTCGCCCCCCCTCGGTGCCGATCTGGGACCTGGCCACGGTCCTGGACGCACTCAAGAGTGCCCCGTTAGAACCTCTCCGAACCGTGCACCTTAAACAGCAAAACTGCGCTCTTGCTGGCTTCGCTTCAGTCAAGAGAGTGGGCGACCTGCAGCGCTGTCATCAAGCTGCTTGCCTGGAATTTGGACCTAACGACTGCAGAGTTGTCCTTAGGCCAAAGCACGGGTATATTCCTAAAGTGCTCTCCACACCCTTCAGAGCACAGGTGATATCTCTGACAGCGCTATCGTCCCCAGCAGACGGAAGCGACGCTAATTTACTCTACCCGGTCAGGGCGCTCAGAGTATATTTGGAACGTTCTGCCCTGTTCAGACAGACGGAACAATTATTCGTATGCTTTGGCGGCCGCACTAAAGGTCTCGCAGTCTCAAAGCAAAGAATATCGCGCTGGATAGTGGATGCTATAGCGCTAGCTTATGAAGCCAAGTGCCTTCAATGCCCCTTAGGCGTCAGAGCTCACTCTACGAGGAGCATGGCCTCCTCGTGGGCTTGGTCGAGTGGGATACCCATTTAAGATATTTGTCGTGGCGGGCTGGGCCTCGCCTTCGACATTTATCAGGTTTTATAACCTACAGGTCCCTCATTGCATTCCAACATTCTATCAGCCTGACTGTAGAATGGACTGGAGTATGTATATGCTGAGCATTATCTCCTCCCTTACAAGGTCCGTCTCTGACTGACTTAAAGGATTTTTATGCATATCAGCACATACAAAACTCAGTACATAAGATATGTGCTTGTGTTTGTACTATGAGCTCCCACCATGGACCACCTTGGAAGGGCGCTCTATACTATCCCATTATGTAGCTCGCCGTTAGCCGGCTCGTGGAATAATCACTTTGCTTTAAGGCTCAGGCATCTGCCTCTGGCTTTATAGAGCGAAGTCAGCATGCACAGCGTTTTACATGGTGTTCCCATAGCATAAGCTACTTACGCAATAGGATAGACCTCTCGATAGGGAACTACTCGGTTACTAACGTAACCTCGGTTACCTGAGAGGAGGGAACGAGTATTGCGTAAGCTGCCGTGCTTGTGCTTGGTCAGTTCGCTTCAGTCGATTGAACCTAAAGGAACTTCGTATGACGGGTGCCCATTATATAGCCTGGCTATGCTAATTTCGGCGGGCTCTGAGCGCTGAACGCGAGGCACGCGCCCATTGGTCGCTGCGTTCAGAGTCGCCCGTCATTGGTTCGAGCAGTTGCCGCAGCACAGCCAATGACCGAGCTGCCTCGCTCATTACTGTCTGCTGTGCAGCTGCAATGCGTTTTACATAAAGACTTCAATATTTCTCGAGAAACGGAGTTTTCCCATAGCATAAGCTACTTACGCAATACTCGTTCCCTCCTCTCAGGGAACTGAGGTTACGTTAGTAACCGAGTAGATTTACGTCGCTAAATAACGGTTAAGGCGGGAACGCGTGGCGTCAAATCACTTCTTCACTGCTGTTTCTTGCTGGATTATCCGATATTTACTCTGCACTGCCGTCTGTCGTTTGGAAAACACTGCAACCTTGGGGCTTGGCAGAGAACATTTAGCCCGAGACGGACCAATTGACCAAATGAATAGGAGAAATTGGAACACTCTACATGGCGGATGTAGAATAGGAAGTCCCGCCATACGGTTAAATGAGCCAATGACCTAGATACAGAAGTCGCCTGTCGTCTACTCGAGAATGCGCATGCGCATTAGCTGAACCAGCCTGGGGGGGGATGTATTTTTTTTTTAGCGTGTTCAGATCTTAAGAAGCACAACTTATGATATAATTGTTTGTCAGATTTAACTGCTGATTAGAAATATGTTATTTGATTGTAGTCTTGACAAACTGTTTGGGAGATGTATGTCGTTCATAAGGAGCTCTTAAATATCTGACTTTCCCCATTCAAGTACCTACTTTAAGCCGCTGAAAATGACCGGGATCGTTTCAAAGATGGCCGCCGAGTGGAATAATTCTTGGGTTTCAGTCACGTGATTATGATGACGCGCGAAGGCGGAGCGATTTCAGATGGAGGGCAGGAAGTAAACATGGATAATACGTCTATGGAGGAAACCGTTGCGGAGAGTCCGTATTGTACGAATTTAGAACCAGTTTCAAGAAATAGATACAAGGAGTTAGTAAACGCATATGTTGGACGTGACCCGTTCCTCATGAAGATGAGTGAGTTTTCGGTCGAACTTGAAGATTTGCCGACAGTGGAGGCTGTTGACATCACCAACTATCTGGTCCTTCAGACATCGTACTACACCAGACAGCAAATGAAGGCATATAAAAGTCTGAACGATCTTTTGCTCGTTCAAAGTTCTTGAACTTTGGGATGATGTTATCCCTAAAGTTGAGTGCTTTTTTAGAAACGGTATACTTCCAGAAATACTGGGACAGCAAGTTACAAACTCACATGTGTAATGTAATGAAAGGATCCAGGCACTCTTGAAAGTGGGCTGTGTGATATTGCTGTTGTATCAATACGGTTGTATGAGACAAGATTACATTTCGACTATTGTTATGAGTGTGGTCTTTGTGAGTTCTGGCTGTTGTATAATTTAAATGAAAAGATTAAATGCCATTGAGAAGACAGAATTATACATGGTGGTTTATTTACAAGATTAGATTTTTCAACAATTGTTATAATAAAAAGAACATGGTGTGCAATAACAGATTAGAATCCATTTCATTACATATAATACATATAGCCAGAACAATTGGACTAGTGGATAAAAGTATTACACTTGTTGAAAACATATTAACAGACTGATATGTGTCGGGGCTCAGGTACTACTACTCCATGTCCTCTTACTTATCATCATCAGAGCCAATAAGCAGGGATCAGGTATTGGACACTACATGTGTGAGGGCTCAGGTACTGGACTGACTGATTATTATCCCTATCCCTCCCTCCTTACTCCAATGGGACAATAGACTCTGAAAGATTAGACAAGACACAGCAAATAACCCCAATCTTGTCAATCAATGCTAGTGCCTCACCTTGTTTTGTTGCCATGTGCTCTATGGGCATAGCCCTGCTTTGCAGAATCTGATATTTTCTTCTGACTAAACCGATAACTCTCAACATGAATACGCAAATTAGCTATTTTTCTTGTGTCTGCCACCTCATACGCTGACAGCTGTTTTCTCCCCTTGGTAAATGCAGGTATCTGTAGTGAAGCACAGTAAAATCCCACACTATCACCAATATTGAACCCACGGTCTGCTAGGACAATATCTCCAGGTAACAGGTTTTTTAAGAGGCCACTCTCTATTGTGATCTGTTTATCGCTGACTTTCCCTCCCCAGGCACAATATATGTAAGTGACATAGCCTTGGGGTGCAACACCAATCAGAAATTTTACAGTATGGTGATGCTTGTAGTTTGACCACGTTTGTGCTTGGGCTAGTAAATTAGAGGGCTTCTCAATAAAAACTTCGAAACAGTCAACTATCACAGCAACTTTACATCCAAATGCCTGTCTGAATCCCATTGGCATTGTAGCTTGAAGAACATGTCGCTCTGGCCACTCAATTTGAAATTCCAACCTTTCATGAAGTATGTCAATTACTTTATGCCAAACTCTAGAAGCAGTTGGCAGAGAGATCTTGAACCTGAAAGCTAAATCTTTCAGCGGGAGATTTAGTCTCAGCTTCATCAAAACTAAAATGAACTGTTCAAATTTAGACAGCACAGACATAAGACCACAGCTGATGTAGGGTTTGCATAGCTCAAAAATCTGAATTAAAACTAAGAAGTTGGGGAGCCCCGTGTAGAACATTGTCTTGTCTTCGTTTTTTTCAAAGGACTCCTTGTTGAACTGTGTGTCCAGTGCTTTGGCTCGAAGATCTCCCAGCTCTGTTGTGTTTTGTCTCAGAACATCCTCCATCTTCTCAATGTCATCCATTGTTAGCTCAGTCTGGCATCCGGCATGTACATAGCCTGCAACATATCAGTGGGGAGCATAATTAGTTAATTCATGAATATGAATTATGTGAATTGTTGTGAAGTTATCTTTTTGACAACCTTTTTACAAACATACAAGTTTTCTGGTCAACATTTGTAACAATGAATAATTATTAATAACAATGAATAATAATGCTGGTTACACATCTTAGTACAATAATTTACCTTTATCATTTAATGTCCCATTCCCACTGATCCCCTCTGATTGTGGGTTGTTGTCAGCTGGCTGCTTCGGTTCTGAGCTTTCGGCTGTCTGCGTCAGATCCGGGCTCTCATCTGTCTGTCTGTTGGAGATCCAACATAGCATCTGCACATTCCGACCGTCTTTGTTGGTCTTCCTTGATCTTCATCCTTTGCTCTCGTTTAAGAGACGCCTCTGATTTGGGCTTAGTTTTTTGGTAACCTAGGTTGACCGTCGGAGCCCAATCTACCGACTCAACGTCACCCAAAGCGCTAGGGCAACCTAAAAAGCCCCAATGAAGTCCATATTAGACTACCGGTAACTTAATAAGCATTACTAAATAAATGAGCATTTAATGACAACCTAATGCTATATAAACACAGACACAAAAAACACGTTGCCTAGCTAACATACCTCCGACGAAGTGGTCGCTGCAGACACGGGCATTAACAGACTCTGCTCCTCCCGACCGCAGACGTACGTTAAAAATCCACTTTTTACGGCGTTGTTCTGTGAGCTTTTTACATTTCTCACCTTTATGAGTGACAATCTTCGGTACTCTATAAAAACCCTTTCCCTTTTCTCGATTAGAACGATTGGAGCAGCCGTAAACTACACAAAACATTGGCATTTTGCCAGACGGCAGATCCTCAGCTATTTCACTTCCTGCCCTCCATCTGAATTGCGCGCTCTCGCGATGCAGCAGCGTGACGTCACGTGAAACCAGCCTTGAAAGAAACTCGCGCAGCGGTGCCAAGCGAAAGTATTAACAAGGTTTGAGTAGGCAACATGCCCCAGATACTGTATGCACCATAAAATGAATCACTTTATTGTCATTCATATACTTACACTAGAGTTTTTTTTTTAAAAGAGTATTTATTTTTGTCATAATGATCAATATGGATATTCTATTTTTTTGGTCATTATTCTAAATTTCTTACAATTGGTTTAAAAATTGGCAATTTTCTAATAACCTAACCTAGCTACTGTTGTTCAACTACACATTATTTACATCTCAAATTTCATATTCAGCATGCATGATTTTGATAAGGCAAGAAAATCAAAATTCAGCATAATTCTTTTGAATTATTCACTGTTACCCTTCATGAGACATGCAGTTTTCATTGATACATAATAAAAAGATGTAACATGTATGGTACTGCGGTTGGGGAGTAATGGAATATGTATTTAAAATACAAAATATAAGTAACTGTATTCCACTACAGTTAAATAATACAGTTTAAATAATTGGTAATTAGATTGCAGTTACATTCAAAAAGTATTTTGATTACTGAAGAGATTAAATAGCATTTTATTGTCATTTGTTTCATTTAATATTTATTCCTTTCAGATGGAAAAAATTATACATATAAATGATGCGATCCAAAGTGCATTTGAACAGCAGTGAAACTCTTTCTTATGATGTGTTACAGTCACACAAGCAGACAGAGAAGTAAGTTTTAAGTAAGTTTAGAGCAGAAGAAATATAAATAAACCTTGTGTAAATTGTCTGCTTTATGCTAAAATGCTATTTCTAGCCATTTTACATGCACGTTACCAGGAATTATCATATTTTTTTATCAAGAAAATTCACATGGGATCATAATTTCTTTTTAAGACCTTTCTTATAATTATTCTTGATAATTATTTTTGTGTCGTTTTCCTGTAAAAATATCGAAAAATACTTAAAACAAGATCAATTTGATTTATTTTGTTTTAAAAACAACACTGCATAAGATATTTAGGTTTTCAGATGTTTTTTTTAACATGTGTATTTTGTCTTACTGTACTGGCATAGTTTTTATAGTCAAAACAAGTAAAAAAAAAAAAAGTAAGTAGTGAAGAAGTAATCCAAAGTATTTAGAATATGTTACTGGCCTTGAGTAATACGGAATACGTTGCAAATTACATTTGGAATACATTTCAAAATAAACCCTCCCAACCCTGCTACTCACCTACTTATTTTCTCTCTAGTCATCTTTGGGTCATTCCAAAATTTTGAATTATATTTATTAATATAGGACGGCATTTTATTTATTTATTTTTGACAGATGAAACAAGCGTTGTAACACCAGTGACAATTTCTCTTAATTTTTTTCAAAAATGTCAAAAAAAAAAAAAACTGGTCAGACTAAAATCAATCAATCATACCATTAAATCATACCATTCTTCTGGTAATTAGCAAGTTGAAGGAATACTATTCATTACTTCATATTTGACTATATGAAATCCTTTTCATGACTAAAAAGTCAAGGGACGTGTTTGTCAAACATATTTTGATAAATGACCCCTGTGTGATCTGAAAGAAGCATCTTTTCACCACAGGCCTGGTCAAACTGAAGGGGTTGAGTCATATAGCTGTCTCCTCCTTTCCCTGTGCCATTGGCCAGACTCACATAAAGAAATCTCCGACAACGTGACGACTGAGTACAATCAGCGAGACCATGAGAGGGCTAGAATAGTCATGGCACATTTGCTTGGTCTCAGAGAGACCGGTACCTCAGAAATCGTGCTTTCTAAGCCCAAATTCCAGGGAGGGAACTTTAAGCACAACAGCAATAAGTTTGCATTGTCTCTGCACCACTCATGTGTTGTTTAACGTCAAATAGCATGATTAAGCCCAAGATTCAACAGTCTAATTACAACTAATGAATTTTGGAAACGCACAGCGGCAGTCAGTGTGGCCGCTGCAGCGGAATGAACGTGGGCGCCCAAACGAATCACTTTAGCACTTGAAGTCGGCTGGCTATATGTGTTGGCTAACCATGCTCTTTTGCATAGGAGGCTGTCGGTATGTTTGTTCCGCTAAATGCCCAGCTGTGAAAATAAAGCTTTCAAGCAACTACGAACTAATATTAACGTAGTTTATTATTGGTATCTGGATAGTGGTAAATTAGCTAATAGTACTTAGATGGCTTACGTGAGTTTGAAAACTGACAAAATACAGCTTCAAATGTTTCAATAAATGACTACAAATATGACTAATTTCATTCGAAATGTACATTAATCTTATCAATTAAAGTATTTATTTAATTTTAAGCCTCCGCCTTTGTCTTTTTTTTTTCCTCGCATGTTTTCCCTCGGAGTTCCTCCCCCTGCGGCGCTGGGCGGAGTTTCATACCGAACCAGACGCTCCTTTTGTCGGATTCGTTTCGACCTGACTCCCCGGGGTTTACGGCTAAAAAACAGATCCTTAAATACAATAAAACCGCGTAACACGAAGACGTCTCTAATCAATAAGTCAATCCGTAACGGGATTTTGAAAAAGGTAAGTCTTTTGATAATTTTTGAAGCCGTTTGGAACGGTTTTCAAATTGCTCGTCCCCGAGTCTTTGTAACATTCATGGCGGCTCTGCAGTGAAGGCTCTGGGGTGAGGGAAGTCAGAGGCGCCCGCTCATACCTTTATTTTTAATTCGGAGTCAACCAAAAATCGTATGCTCTCACAAATATTTGACATGTGATCACAATCAATCATTTAACCACGTATATGTATGACATAATTAATTTTAAAGTGAAATAATGCATTTTCCTGGATATATTTCCCTGCAAAATTGTCCAAATATGCATGATTGTACATTGGAACGTTTGTCAACAGTATGCAAGGAGATTATCAATATGTAGATATCAAACAGTTGACACAGATAATCGATGTAAGCAGGATTCCACGCACTTTCGCTAAGAGCTCGCGCGCTAGCTTAGGCATTCGTGCCAGCGGAAGCTGCGTGGTGACTCCTGCCGGAATAAGGACGCCATTACTGGGGTTACAAATCGACTAACGGTCGGTACGCTTCAGGAAACTTAATTTTACGATAATTTTTTCAAAAAATTAGTATTTTACAAGATTATGTGTAATACATAGGCGGTAATTTTGTTACTCAGTTGTTCTAATAATATACTTGGCATTTTTTGGGCAGTTTGGACTTTCTGCCAGAAGTAATTAGCAAAACATTTACAATACAGTGCGAATAAGAATGTTTTCTTGTTACGGGAAATACTAATGTTCCAGAGATAATTATTTTTTGTTGTTTTTCGATCTTTTGGCTCGAGCTGACCTTGAGCACGGGCGGGGATGACACCGTAACCGGCAAACCGGGACTTTGTGCGGGTACGCAGCGACGCCACAGCGCACGAGGGACGCGGGCACGCAGCTTTCCAAACACGCTGAAGTCATGTACTGTATATTGCGGCCAAAATGCAAAACCATGATATTATGATACTGACGAACAGATGGGTGAAAAGAACCTCTACACAACACAGTACCACATTCCGGACTTTGTTTTTGTAGGTAAAATACACGAACTGCACGATCTGTTATTTTATGTCTCAAATAGATGCTAAAACGTATGTAGTGTGTGCTGAATCTAAATGTTCCGAGAATATCTTTAATTATTCTGAAAAAAATGAGGTATTTGATATTTTTGAATGTATCCATATATAGTGAATTATTCGCATACGATTGCACAGTACTGTCAGCGTGGAGATAGTGAGCACTAGCGGAGAACGGGACACACACAAGCTGAAAGGACAGGAGGAGACACCGTGGCTTCCGCGGACAAAAATGCACATTCTCAAGGATCGTTTTCCTCCATGCGTCGCGCAGCGTTGGTTACATAATCCCCAAAAAAAGTCTTTCTGCCATTTTTTTCCTTAAATGACCACAAGCCCCGAGTACTTGATTTTCTCTCGCATCCTCAAATCCTGGCATGACTTGGCCTGTTAAACAAGGCGTCGTGTCGGTCTTGCCCCTGGATGTTACTTTTAAGACGATCGCTTGAGATTAGTAGGCTACAGTTAAATCGCAGGTTGATCATTGATAATTATTGGGAAATTACGGTTTACGAGATCCTGTTCGCGGTTTCGTACCGTTCGCTGCCGCTGAAGCACTGGTATGTCTACGACGTGATGATGCCTCTTGTCGTGATGGTCGAGAGGCGGAGCATGGGCACATGTTCCTCTGGGTGGCAGTGATGAGATCCACCATACATTTTGTAAATCGTATCACAGTTAGACGACCATTCACAAAATGTATTAAAGGGACAGTTCACCAAAAAAAGGAACATTCTCTCATCATTTACTTACTTTCACGCCATCCCAGATGTGTATGACTTTCCTCTGCTGAACACAAATATTTTTAGTTCTGTAGGTCCTTTCAGTGCAGATGAATGGTTGCCAGACCTTTTGAAGCTCCAAAAATCAAATAAAGGCAGAAAAGTAAACAATACGACGCCAGTGGTTTAATATATGACTTCTGAAGTGAACGGATCAATATTTAAGTCCTTTTTTACTAAAAATTTCCACTTTCAGAATGTGACATTGGAGATTTATAAAAAAAAATAAATAAAAGACTTAAGCATTGATCTGTTTCTCACCCACACCTATCACATTGCTTCTGAATACATAGATTTAACCACTGGAGTCTTATGGATTGCTTTGATGCTGCCTTTGTGATTTTTGGAGCTTGAAAGGTCTGGCCACCATTCAGTTGCACTGTATGGACCTAATAGAATAATCTTTCAAAAATATTTGTGTTCTGCAGAAGAAATTCGTACACATCTGAGTTGGCATAATGGTGAGTAAATGAGGATCTATCGCTTCCAGTTCACTTGTGTGCTTTCTTTCACCCCTTATCTCACCCTACAGTTCTTCCCAAACAATATGTTTTGTGATTCAGCCTGCCTTTGCTCTCTTGCTCTCTCCATACAGCCACTTGGCCACTGAAGTGTCAAGGTGGATCTTACTGAACTGTCATCATGAATGGCAACACTAGTGTGTCTGGCTCTCAGACTGGACGAATCAAGAGTGAATCCGGTATGCTGGCATGAAATCGATAGTGGATTTATTCACGTATCTATTAATGTATTGACACATTTATTTGGTTTTGCCCATACAAAAATAATGTTCAACAAAACATCAAATGTAATTCAGTGTTTGCTGTGTGTGTTTGTTGTAGATACATGGAGCAAAGAGGACTGTCTGACACTGCTGGAGAGGATACGCAGTCTGCTACCTGATGGAGACACAATGAAGTATAAAACCACTGAGTCTCATTTCGACTGGGAGAAAGTAGGGTTTGGGGGTTTCACTGGAGACATGTGTAAGCAGAAATGGCAAAAAGTTTCCACAGAGGTGAGCCAAATTACAGCCAAAGCAATAATGTGCCTGAATTCCAAATAACACTTGACTAGATGTTTATATTAAAGACATGTTCCTTAGATAATCCACATACAGATTTTCTTCAAACTTTGAAGGCAAATATGAATCTTTTCAATGTTCTCTTGTATATGTTGCATTATTAGACAATAATAGAATCACTGATTGCTTATTAATTGATACTTGTACTCATTTACAATGTCAATAATAGGACTCCCCTCCCCCCAGGTGCGTAAATACAGAACATTGACAGAGCTCATTGTGGACGCTATTGAATATGTAAAGAACCCTTACAAGGGGAAGAAATTGAAGGTGAGATTGCTGAAGTTCTTTTTTAGCCAAATGTTATAGATGAGTGTTAATTTTTTTTAGTTTTAGTCTTTTGACAAAAATGTCGTTTAAAATTAGCCAACATTTCGGCATGACATATACATTACTTTTAGTCAATATACTCTGACTAAAGTGGCCTATAATATGAGTCAACAAAAATAATATCTTTTAGTTGATGATAGTGAGCAAAAATGTGTCATACTGTAACAGACCAAACATTAATAAAATATTCAAACATTTAGAAAAAATGTATGAACTTTTTCTTAATTCAAACATATAAAATATGGGATACATACAACATACTGTACAACTCCTTGTTGTGATCGACTAGGTTAGCCTACTGTATTCTGAATTCTTCATGCTTTAGAGACTGTTATTCGTTTTCCTTTATTCAGTCAGTTTAGGATATTGCATTGCGTTTAGCAAGTTTTACGGAAGCAGCGTATTCATGATGCAAGTTTCGCTTATTATGACTAATGTGTAGCATAGTTCAAGTTCACCTGTTCACTTGCTTCTTTGTTTGAGCAGATGTAAGATGTAATATTACATATATGTTGTGGAAATAGTGATTAATCTCATGTATACGTAGGATGCGTTTGAGTAAGGTAATTAACCTGGGATTAAATTGTCAACAATATGTGTTTTCGTCACGTATTTGTTATCGTTGACTCGGTGTGTTCACACTTGTAGATCGGTTCTCTTGGTCCTCTTAGTCCGGACCAAAAAATAAAATGATACATTTAGTCCTGGTTCACTTAGCATTCACACTGGCATTTTTAACACTGAACCCAAAGATACAAAACAAAAGGCATCAGGAAAAAGTCACAACCTGCTTGGACAGCTTTTATGATGTAGATTTTGCAACAGAACTTGCCGAATATCCAAAACAATGCTGTAGCTAAGCAAAATGGTTAGATTTATACATGCTGAGAACAAACGAAGAGCTAATAAAATGTGTAAAGGCATCAAAACAGCGCCAGGAATTCCTCCATTGCATACACAAACGAAAATATGCTGCAAAGATGGCTGACGGTGGTTCCGACGCTTGTACCAAACTGTAATGGGCAACATAGCTCCTATGATGAGAAGAACCAGGTATGCTTGAGGTCAGTATTAGGCAAATTACTTCCTGTATTTGGTCTGTTTAGACGTCTATGGTCCATGTTGCGTTCATATATCAATTGAACCCCACCAGAGTTCGTTTGGAAGCGGACCGAGACCCACTATTCAGGTGGTCTCGGTCCGCTTGTTTGGTGCGCACCAAGGTTCGGATGGCAGTGTTCACACTTGTTCAAATGAACCACACTAACAAAGCAATTGCACCAGAGTTCGTTTTTATCTAAACAAACCTGCCAAGTGTGAACACACCCTAAATCAATAACCCTTTCGCCATCTAACCTTTTAGTCTGTAATTTCATTGACAAGATTAAGACTGTTACAGATGTTTTATGTGAATTTCAGTTAATTCATGGTGTTTTGCATTTATCTCTGTTGCAGACCCACCCAGACTTCCCAAAGAAACCCCTTACACCCTACTTTCGTTTCTTTATGGAGAAGCGAGCCAAGTATGCAAAAATCCACCCAGAGATGAGCAACTTGGATCTTACCAAGATTCTGTCCAAAAAATACAAGGAGCTTCCTGAAAAGAAGAAGGTTAGTGTGTGTATGAATGGTCGGGTGTTTGCTGTAATCTGAAACAGTGCTTGTATTTGTACAATGACATTACTATCATAGACTTTAGAGGGGATTGTTTGGTTACAGTAAATTGCTTATAAATATTACCGATGAGATCATCTGTTGTTTTGTAAAACATACTGTTACTCTGTCAGCTCAAGTACATTCAGGAGTTCCAGAGAGAAAAAGAGGCTTTTGAGAAGAACATGGCACGTTTCAAGTTAGTGTCCAATTTTCTCCATACACAAATACCTTACAAAAATTGTTGTTGTTTTTGTTTTATTGGTGATTCAGTAAGAAGCTTTCCATTTCTTTTTAGGGAGGACCACCCAGATTTAATAGAGGAGAGAAAGAAATCAGACCTCCCAGAGAAGCCCAAGACCCCTCAGCAGCTATGGTACAACCATGAGAAGAAGACCTACATGAAAGGTCACCCAGAGGTAAAAGAAAAATAAATAGGCAGTGGAAAAATAATAGCTCCTATGTTAACAGTAATCATGAACTTAGATAGCAAACCTAGACCAGTGAAAAAAAGTCCCTTCATTTTGGACGTCAGGCCCTTTAAATTAACTTTTATTTGCCTGATACTTGTAGGTGAGTCAGAAGGAGCTGAAAGAAGCATTACGGAGACAATGGTCCCAACTCCCAGACAAGAAAAGGTTGAAATGGATCAGTAAAGCACTAGAGCTGCAGAAACAATATGAGGTATGATTTCATATTTTTAATCAGGCAATGAAGTCTGTTGATTTGACAGATAAAAGGAATTTCGAGTTTCTACCTAAAATACTCTTTTCTTTTCTTTTTTTATAGGAGAGCATGAGAACATATTTTGAAACTCACCCAGATGCCAACTCTGAGGAGCATGTCAAGTCTGTCCTGACCAAGGCTGAACGGCAGCTCAAGGACAAGTTCGATGGCCGACCAACTAAACCGCCACCGTAAGTATCAGACCACAAAGTGTCATTTGCTTTTTTGAAGGTGTCTCTTAACTTAGTTGTTTTGCATGGCTGATACAGTTTTATCTCAGCAAGATGTTGTCCCTTATTCCAAGAATGGTGCTTTTAAAATATAAGTTCTCTTAGCTTTTATATATCAACTACTAGTTCTTGTCTATGTTACAGTTGCTAAAATATATGCAGGGATTTTGTTATTTGTGTTTATTATTATTATGGTTCTGTTCTGCAGGAATGGGTATTCACTGTACTGTGCTGAACTAATGGTAAACATGAAGGACGTGCCAAGTACAGAGCGAATGGTGCTATGCAGTAAGCAGTGGAAGATGATGACTCAGAAAGAGAAAGATATGTTCCAGAAACGATGCGAACAGGTCTGGCAGCCACATCCACACTGGATTGCTTTAGTTGTAAAAAAAATTCTATGATGGAGATATATAATTACTTAATAACAGTAGTTACTTTAACACTAGCCTTACTCTAACTAAAAATGACAATGTTTTTAACTGTCTTTACAGAAAAAGAAACAGTATGAGATTGACCTTCAGAGGTTTATTGAGGTAATAATGGTACCACAATTCATACTATTACCAAAAAAAGCAAACTAGCAGACATTTGTAATTCTGGCTTCAAAAGGAGGCTCTGCTTTTTTTGACCCTTTGCTTCAATCTCTTTCCCTATGCAGAGTCTCCCAGAAGAGGAAAGGGATCGTGTTTTGGGGGAGGAGAAGCTGGGAGGCAGCAAGCTGGCCTTGGCGGGTGTCGGCAGTCCGCTTAGGGCTAAATCCCCATCTGTGAAGGTGGGGATGTGTGAGATGATCTTGTTTTTAAACTAGACAATACTATGCTTGTGTTTGAATCAGTGTTTTCAGAATGAAAGCTTAGTTTCTTGTTGTTGTGATGTAAGGGTCGTGACCCTGAGCTGGATCATGGGGCACATGGGCTTTCAAAAGAGAAACGAGATGGTAAGAAGAAAACACGGCTCCCTGAAACACCGAAGACTCCTGAGGAGATGTGGCAACAGAGCGTGATAGGAGACTATCTTGCAAAATACAGGGTAAGTGCAACAGCTTGTGTTTTTCATAAGATTGAAAAAGACCCATGATTGGATCACAGAATACTAAAGAAGGAAACCTTTGTTTTATCAAATGGTTTAAGAACCATGTAGTTTGAAAAGAGACCATTCAGATTTGTTAATACACTGAGGAAGCGTTCCAGGCACTTAGAGATTGATGTCACTTCTAAATTGAACTTAAAAATGTTTCTTGGTGATTGATAAAGTTTCTGTCCTCCAAAACATTTGAGAGATTTTCCAAAATATTTTCTTTAAACATACATATTACTTGAATCCTTATTAAAGTGTAAGTGTGTGTCTGTGTGTATATACACTCACTGAGCACTTTATTTGGCACACCTGTACCCCGACTTATTAATGCGATTATTTAAAGGGCACCTATTATGGCATTTAAAATGTTCCTAATATTGTTTTGGGAGTCCCCAACAACAGTTTTACATGCATGCAATGACAAAAAACACTTTTGTTGTCTTATAATATGCATTTATGTTTACCTGATTTGCTCACTGACTCCCAAATGATTCGTTCAACGACTCATTTTTCCAAACACCTCCTTTGCGTGACGCTAATCTGCGGTGATTGGTCTGATGACCCAGTCAGTTGTGATTGGTATAATCTGTGCAGAGATTGTCGGAAACGGAACACCCATCACCATTAATGGATTATAGCTTAAGTGTTGAAAATTAGATCATAGCTCAAAGTTCGGTGGTAAACACCCAATCAGTTATTGTTTGCGTTAGCCCAACTCATGTTGATAAAGCACTGCATTACTACAAGTTATTGCTATATTCTTTATGACAACTCCAATAACATCGACAAACATTTCACATATTTCCAAAAAATTGACATTGGAGACCTAGAAGCTGCGCTGAGCGTAACTTACACAACACACACAAATACTTATTAAGCATGCTAAAAAACACATAAAAGCAACAATTATTAATAATACTTACAGGTTGTGATTCGGAGGAGGAAGCTGATCCAAATAAACTTGGTATAAATAAACCTTCCTTCAGTATCAACCAGCTCGCGAATCGACACTTGAAAGCATTCATGTTCATAAAGCAATCGTCATGCGAACACAGCACAAGGTTCGGGCTATACTTGTGTGGTAAAGTTGTAAATACAAACTCTAACCACTGATTCTTCACATGCTCGTCCCTGGGCAGTGAAAAAATGTCGCTTTTGATACGCACTTGAAAACATCATGTCGACAACAAGACGCTGTGTTCTCAAGTTTTCCCTGGTGTCTGCACGCAATGAGTGGGCACGGCCAATTTGATAATTTTTCGTCTTGACGTCACAACGAAAAGGAAAATGACTCATTGGAAAAACGATTCATTAAATTGATTCAGAGTCGACTCCTACTTTTGAGAGACAATAACTTTTTTTACGGTGAACTTTCTTATATAAAACTTTGCAGGATGTTTTTGTTCACTTAAATCTATGTTACACACTACATGAAAGGTAATTTTCAAAATTCCATAATAGGTGCCCTTTAGTCAGCCAGTCATGTGGCAAAAGTACAGTGCATAAAATAATGCAGATACAGGTTCAGCTTACTTTATTTATACCCATGAGTAGATTTGGTTTGCAGTGGGTGAGTTCAATGTGAGCTCCACATTCCAATCAACATTTAAAAACAATATATAAATAGTTGCCGGAACAAAGCTGTTTTTATACCGCTTTTATACGGGTCAGGAGCTTCAGTTAATGGTCAGATTAACCATCAGAATGGTAAAAAAAAGGTGATCTCAGTGATTTTGACCTTGGCATGATTGTTGGTGCCAGATAGGCTGGTTTGGGTATTTCTGTAACTGCTTATCTCCTGGGATTTTCACACACAACAGTCTCTAGAATTTACTCAGAATGGTGCCAAAAGCAAAAAACATCCAGTGAGGGGCAGTTCTGCAGACAGAAAAGCCTTGTTGATGAGAGAGGTCAACAGAAAATTGCCAGACTGGTTCGAACTGACAAAGTCTATGGTGACTCAGATAACCACTGTACAATTGTGGTGAGAAGAATATGCTTTTCTGAGATGCGGATTGGCACAGTTTTGGCGGCACGAGGGGGACCCACACAATATTAGGCAGGTGGTCAGGGTGTGTGTGTGTGTGTGTGTGTGTCTGTGTGTGTGTGTATATGTGTGACATACACTTTGGGCCAAAAGTTTGGAATAATGTACAGATTTTGTTCTTATGGAAAGAAATTGGTACTTTTATTCACCACAGTGGCATTCAACTGATGTAGCTCAGTGGTAAAGATACTGGCTACCACTCCTGGAGTTCGCTAGTTCGAATCCCAGGGCATGCTGAGTGACTCCAGCCATGTCTCCTAAGCAACCAAATTGGCCCGGTTGCTAGGGAGGGTAGAGTCACAAGGGGTAACCTCCTCGTGATCGCTATAATGTGATTCACACTCGATGGGGTGCGTGGTGAGTTGCGTGTGGATGGCGTGATGCCCCCACATGCGCTACATCTCCGCGGTAACGTGCTCAACAAGCCACGTGATAAGACACGTGGGTTTACGGTCTCAGACGTGGAGGCAGCTGAGATTAGTCCTCCGCCTCCAGATTAAGTTGATTCACTATGCCACCATGGGAACTTAGAGCACATTGGGATTTGGGCATTCCAAATTGGGAGAAAAAAAAAAGTACTTCAAAGATTTCTCCTCAAAATCTTCCATGCGCAGCAATGACAGCTTTGCAGATCTTTGGCATTCTTGCTGTTGGTTTGTCCAGACACTCGGGTGACATTTCACCCCATGCTTCCTGTAGCACTTGCCATAGATGTGGCTTTCCATAGATGTGTTTTGTTGGGCACTTCTGTTTTGTGAGGACGACCCCACACCCCCCTCACACAAACTCTTTACCCTCCTGCCATATGGCAAGAGGTACCGAAGCATTCAGGCCCTCACGGACAGACTGTGTAACAGCTTCTTCCCCCAAGCCATCAGACTCCTCAATACTCAGAGACTGGTTTGACACACACGTGTCCTGAGTTGCACTTTAATTACTGTCACTTTATAACTGTCTGCTACCTCAATAACTGCTATGTGCATAGAACACTATCTCATACTCTTTACGTTTTTAGAAACTGTCATCTTTTTGAACTACTGTGTACTGGTCGGCGCTGCACTGTCTCTCACTGTGCCTATTGTCCTGTTCATTGTTAGAAATTTCTTGTACTGTCCCGTACTTTTTGCACATGTTTGCACGTGCACATTATATAGGTATTTTATATAGGTATTTTATTTAGTTGTGTAGTCTCATGTGGTTCTGTGTTTGTCTTATGTTGATTTTATGTAGCACCATGGTCCTGGAGGAACGTTGTCTTGTTTCACTGTGTACTGTACTAACTATATGGTTGAAACGACAATAAAAACCACTTGACTTGACTTGACTTGACTTCTCATGCACCTTACTGTCTAGCTGATCCCACAAAAGCTCAATGGGGTTACGATCCATAACACTCTTTTCTAATTATCTGTTGTCCAATGTCTGTGTTTTTTTGCCCACTCTAACCTTTCCTTTTTAATTTTCTGTTTCAAAAGTGGCTTTTTCTTTGCAATTCTTCCCATAAGGCCTGCGCCCCTGAATTTTCTCTTTACTCTTTTACATGAAACTGGTGTTGAGTGGGTAGAATTCAATGAAGCTGTCAGCTGAGGACATGCGAGGCATCTATTTCTCAATCTAGAGACTCTGATGTACTTGTCCTCTTGTTTCAAATCAAATCAAATCACTTTATTGTCACACTACCATGTACACAAGTGCAACAGTAGGTGAAATTCTTGTGTGCAGTTCCGAGCAACATAGCAGTCATGACAGTGACGAGACATATAACAATTACAATAAACAACATACTTACACAACACAATTTACATATCAAATGTACACATACTTACACAAAAGTATGTTTAGTTGTACATCTGGGCTTCCACATCCCTTTTTGTCCTTGTTAGAGCCAGTTGTCCGTTGTCTTTGAAGACTGGTACACCTTTGTATGAAATCTTCAGTTTGTTGGCAATTTCAAGCGTTATATAGTTAAATATTTTCTAGAGAAAGCCGTTTCTTTTTTGCCATTTTTGACCTAATATTGACATTAACACATGCCAGTCTATTGCATAGTGTAGCAACTCAAAAACAAACACAAAGACAATGTTAAGCTTCATTTAATGAACCAAATAGCTTTCAGCTGTGTTAATTTCTAGTACCAATTTAGCATGATTACTCATGGTGACAAGGATAAGGTGTTGGAGTGATGGCTGCTGGAAATGGGGCCTGTCTAGATTTGATCAAAAATGACTTTTTCAAATAGTGAGGGTGCTGTTTTCTTTACATCAGTAATGTCTAACTATACTTTGTGATCAGTTGAATGCCACTTTGGTAAATTAAAGTACCAATTTCCTTCCGAAACTGCAAAATCTGTACGTTATTCCAAACTTTTGGCCGTCAGTGTGTGTATTTACAATGTGTGTGTGTGTGTGTGTGTGTGTGTGTGTGTATGTCACTGGGGAGACAAAGGCAGTCGGGCGTGGTGCTGGCCACCCACCCCCTCGTGTACCATTTCTGCCTTCATAGGTGCTGGCTAACAGCACTTGCCCCTACAGTCTGTTAAGGCTAAATGGGGGATCTTTGTGTATACACACACACACACACACACACACACACATATATAAATATATATTAGAGCTGAACGTGCTAATGCATGTGATTAATTAAAGGGGTCATGAAATGCTCTTTATTTTATATCATCTTACCCGAGGTCCACTGATAATGTTAGTGAAGTTTTTATTCACCAAAATAGTCACATTTTGTAATATATGATAATTTTCCATCCTGTCTATGAAAATCTTTCTGAAATGCTAGATTTTTGCCTCCGCTCTTCCTTTAAATGTCAATGTAAACACCCTCTGTTATAATTGCAGAACAGCATGCAGCCCCACAAATTCAGTCATTATTTAAATTCAGTCGGAAGAAAATAAACAAGCACCAAAATATTAGAAATTAGGGATGCACCGATCTGATACCTGGATTGGTATCGGCTCCGATACGGAAGCTTTTAGACAGAATGGTATCAGTCCGACGAGCCCGATCCAAATTCGATACTTTGTCATGTTCGTTACTGTCAAGATCAAAAAATGACATAAAAGAACACAATTAAAGTAGTTCATATGACTCGTGCATTTTATTCAAAGCCAGTAGAAGATGTGCAATAGCTCTGTGAATCACTAAAGGCTGTTTTTAATTAATAAATATATAAAATGCACATGCAGATCCAGAGCGTCAGTGAATGGCGCTGCTCTGTTTACACACACACACACACACACACACACACACACACTCGTGGCTATTTTTAGCCTTTATAGAGGTACACTGTATTTGAGCGCTACTCACGAACAACATCTCAGATGTAGATGCTCAATAGTTTGGTTCACTTACAGGTCCTTCTCAAAAAATTAGCATATTGTGATAAAGGTCATTATTTTCCATAATGTAATGATAAAAATTTAACTTTCATATATTTTAGATTCATTGCAAACCAACTGAAATATTTCAGGTCTTTTATTGTTTTAATACTGATGATTTTGGCATACAGCTCATGAAAACCCAAAATCCCTATCTCAAAAAATTAGCATATTTCATCCGACCAATAAAAGAAGTGTTTTTAATACCAAAAAAAAGTCAACCTTCAAATAATTATGTTCAGTTATGCACTCAATACTTGGTCGGGAATCCTTTTGCAGAAATGACTGCTTCAATGCGGCGTGGCATGGAGGCAATCAGCCTGTGGCACTGCTGAGATGTTATGGAGGCCCAGGATGCTTCGATAGCGGCCTTAAGCTCATCCAGAGTGTTGGGTCTTGCGTCTCTCAACTTTCTCTTCACAATATCCCACAGATTCTCTATGGGGTTCAGGTCAGGAGAGTTGGCAGGCCAATTGAGCACAGTAATACCATGGTCAGTAAACCATTTACCAGTGGTTTTGGCACTGTGAGCAGGTGCCAGGTCGTGCTGAAAAATGAAATCTTCATCTCCATAAAGCTTTTCAGCAGATGGAAGCATGAAGTGCTCCAAAATCTCCTGATAGCTAGCTGCATTGACCCTGCCCTTGATAAAACACAGTGGACCAACACCAGCAGCTGACATGGCACCTCAGACCATCACTGACTGTGGGTACTTGACAATGGACTTCAGGCATTTTGGCATTTCCTTCTCCCCAGTCTTCCTCCAGACTCTGGCACCTTGATTTCGAATGACATGCAAAATTTGCTTTCATCCGAAAAAAGTACTTTGGACCACTGAGCAACAGTCCAGTGCTGCTTCTCTGTAGCCCAGGTCAGGCGCTTCTGCCGCTGTTTCTGGTGCCTGTGCACATTGGCTCTGGATGTTTCTACTCCAGACTCAGTCCACTGCTTCCGCAGGTCCCCCAAGGTCTGGAATCGGTCCTTCTCCACAATCTTCCTCAGGGTCCGGTCACCTCTTCTTGTTGTGCAGCATTTTTTGCCACACTTTTTCCTTCCCACAGACTTCCCACTGAGGTGCCTTGATACAGCACTCTGGGAATAGCCTATTTGTTCAGAAATTTCTTTCTGTGTCTTACCCTCTTGCTTGAGGGTGTCAATGATGGCCTTCTGGACAGCAGTCAGGTTGGCAGTCTTACCCATGATTGCGGTTTTGAGTAATGAAACAGGCTGGGAGTTTTTAAAAGCCTCAGGAATCTTTTGCAGGTGTTTAGTTAATTAGTTGATTCAGATGATTAGGTTAATAGCTCGTTTAGAGACCCTTTTCATGATATGCTAATTTTTTGAGATAGGAATTTTGGGTTTTCATGAGCTGTATGCCAAAATCATCAGTATTAAAACAATAAAAGACCTGAAATATTTCATTTGGTGTGCAATGAATCTAAAATATATGAAAGTTTAATTTTTATCATTACATTATGGAAAATAATGACCTTTATCACAATATGCAAATTTTTTGAGAAGGACCTGTATAATATGCATTTAGAACAGCACTGGAGGCTCATTTTACCAGAATTTTAATAGGAAGCGAATTAAACTACTGTGAACTTGTCTACAAACAGACACATACAGGACTTCCTGGAGAGTTCAGAATGTCAAAATAAAAGCATGAGGGTTTAAGGTGCACTATTTTGACATATTATTATTTGTTTGCAAATTATAATAATATTTGTTGAATTGGTTCTAAAAATAACTGTTTAAATGAAAAGTGAGCTAATATCTTACAATGTGGTCAAGTGCTATCCGATAGCGGTCCAATCACCTAAAACTCATGCAAGGTGTAAACAGGGCCTTGGTTAAAATACCTTTACAATTATAACCAAGGATTTTCTCAACTTAATGGGTTTCTTGCAACTGGGCCCAGAGCCATAAACAATTACACCAAGTCCTAGCCAGGGGCAATGCAATAAAGTGATAAATCTGATCTATTCCACGCTAATCTTAAATAATTTTTACATTTTTATTTAAAATTGAAATCCTTAAATAAGGGCTTGGCAGTTTTCCAGATTTGTCTGATTATTTCGAATTTGCTTTTTTGACGTAATTTTTTTAATCGAGAAACCTAGATTGTGCAAAACAATATTGCAAACGCTATAGTTAATACATTGTAAATCCACCAAAGTCTGAATAAGGTAGAGAAAAATAATTCATAGTGCTTGTCTTAATGCCTCTCCCGATCTGATCAGCTGCAAGTGTGTAGCGCGATCCAAATGAATGTGACACGTAAACAACACTGCGACTAATATAAAAGACACCGGTAAAATTCCCAGTACGATTATACACAATGTGATTGTAGCTCAGCTTCATCCATCTTGCATGTATACACCGGCTTAAGACCATAACTGGCATGCGCATATTGAAGACGGTCTCGTTTTCTTTTTACCCATAAAAAAGCTTTAGTTACGTGACAGTTATTGCGCTTCTTTGCAAATGAAGAGGCTTTATAAGGGAGAATCAAATATCCGCTCCTTTTGCCATAATGATTCAGATAGATTGCTAATTATTGCTTTGCTCTGTGATGAGTTTCAAGTTTACTGCATCTATAGCCAACATTTGGCAAGCGATCATTTTGAAAACTTTGCTAATTGATTATGTTATAAATGATTTCATATTGATGCACTGCTCAGCATGATCCTCTAGAGGGCTCGTCTCTATCTGCAGGGGTTTATGAATGTACACAAATTGTTTGATATCCAATGGGTACTTTCTAGATAAACTTGCTAATTTATATATTGATTTCTAGAAAGACTTCGTTTAGATCAAATGAATACCTCCACTGGATAATAATTATTTTGCTGTTTTCTTATTCTATTATTTCTGAACATCTGGGTTTATTAGATTTTAATTTATTTTACATATGAACAAATGCACCACTTCCCCCTGTGGTGCATTTGTATATATTTTTTTTTTGCACACCTTTGCTTCCTATAATGAAAAGAACTTGGATTTCTCTAACCAGGTTGCCTGGCATTCTAATAAAGAACATACAATTTTAATCATGTTAGAGTACATTTTAAAGTTGAAAAAATCTAATTGTGAAAGGTCGTTAAGGTTTTATTTTCTTTGCCATATTGCCTAGCCCTACATTAAATGGGTTAAAGTGTCGTCCTTTCTTTCTATCCTTCTGCATATACACAAGCCCCTTAGATCTCTTAGGTCTTCTGATCAGAGGATTTTGACTGTCCTTAGGTCCAGACTCAAGCTAAGGAATGACTATGCCTTTGTAATAGCGGTCCGAAGCTTTGGAACAGTTTACCCTTGCACATTAGAAGAACAACTCCAACAAGCATTTAAATCTTTGTTAAAACGTATCTTTTCTCCTAGGCTTTTAGTTAAACCATGAGCCGAGATTTGTTTGTCCTTTTATTTATTTATTTTTAATTATTGTACAGCACATATGCCAACAGTTTGTAGTTTTTAATGGCTTAAGTGCTTTATAAATAAATTGCTTTGATTTATGTAATCTGACTTCTTGTCCTACTTGGCTGCAGCAGGCACCAAGACATTTTGAGGGTTGCTTGGTTTCTGCCACAGTGAAATCTCATTGGTCTAAAATCCTGCCCCACATAGCTGTATATTAAACTTCAAATATGTCCTGATTTGCTGTAATTATGTTACTTCATACAGAATTTCAAGAAAAAGATACTTGATGCTGGAAACTTTGAATCATGTTGTGCATGGGTTAGGTACCACTATACTTATTGCTTCTGGAAACAACAACCTAAAAAACTCACTCTGTTCTTTGCAGAATGACCGGAAGAAAGCACAGAATGCAATGGAAGCTGCTTGGAAGGCCATGGAAAAGAAGGAGAAGATTCCTTGGATCAAGAAAGCTGCTGAGGACCAGAAGCGATACGAGGTTCAGTACCGGACCGTGGTCAGTGACCAGACGTTTTGACCACTGTCTTCTCACCTGTGCTGAAGAAATGTCAAAATGTTGGTCACCCTAAATTTCCTCCTCCCCTGAATAGAGGCGGGGTGGGTCTACAATGGATGCACTTTTATCTAAGTGTGTCCTTGAGTATGCTCTGTGTGGTGTTTCGAGCTATAGTCAAAATCGGATTACTGGTGAAACTTTGTCATTCACCGTCATTGCAGTGATGTTTAGAAGTCTTCATTTGTGTGTCACTCTGTCACTTATTCTTAAATATGGCCATGAATCTGACATGTCGATGTGTGGTGTAAATATATGTCTTTAATTGGTTTATCAGCTTGCTCCTTTGTTTCCATGGGTATTTAAATATGTAGTTGTCTTGTCCTTGCATTTAGAACCAATGAAAATAAGCTCTTTATTTGCTAATGCCCTTCTTGTTTTGTCCTGCAGAGAGAGCTGTTAGAGATGAGGACGGCTCTGTCAGGACAGGGACAAAGAAAACCGAAATTTGATGGAGAGCCAAAAAAGCCACCTGTGTGAGTGATGCATTTTAGCTAATGGATTTTTGAGAGACACTTTTATAAAAAAATACTATTTATCTGCTTTTGTCCTGTTTCTCCTTGGTTCAATCTTTCTTTGCCTCTCTTGAAACCTCAGGAGTGGTTATCAAATGTTCTCTCAGGAGCTCCTAACCAACGGCGAGCTAAATCACTTCAGCCTGAAGGAGCGCATGGTGGAGATCGGCAAACGATGGCATAAGCTTAGCCAGAGCCAGAAGGACAAATATAAAAAACAGGTGGAGGAGCAACAGCTAGAGTACAAAGCTGAGCTTGAAGCCTGGGTAAAGGTAGGAATTTAAGTCATCCAGTGCTACAACCAGGGTTCTCACCATCATGGAAAACCTGGAAATATCAGAACATTTTAAAATTGTATCTTCCAGGCCTGGCTATGTCATAGAAAGTAAGAAAATTGTTTTGGAAATATTAGTGAGTGTAAATGTTTCTAATGATGCTCTGCTCTAAAATATTTCACCAGCAAGAAAGTTTTCTTTGAGTGTAATCTCTATAAAAGTATTTTAAAAATTCCTTATCCTGCAATCCCAAAACTGGGAAAGTCCTGGCAATTCAAAAGTTGTGGGAACCCTGTACAACACATAGACACGTTTTTATTTTATTATTACACAAATAGATCTGGACCCTCTCTGTGAATTGTTTTTAATTAAGAAATACAATTTTTTAGATTTGTTGTAATCTAATATTAATTATCAATTCTTCTCTGTACTACTCTTTTTGTAGTCACTTTCTCCTCAGGAGCGTGCAGTTTATAAAGAGTTCTCCACCACAGTAAGTAATCACTCATTTTTTGTGACTGTGATTCACTCTTTAGAATGCAATGCTCTGTATAGTGTAATGTCTCAGACAGTCATTCTAAAAGCATTCATATAGCTGAGATTGAGATTTACTCTTCTATCTACTGAGATGTCCTGCACTGCATGGCAAGATGAGGCACTCTAATTGTTTAATTAGGTGATTGTCTTTGCTTGTAGACACTGGTTTCCACCATATCTGTCTGTGCCATCAGATATGGTTTTATTTCCTTTTTCCCCATTCAGAATCACAAATTTTTTGGATCAAACTAACATGACTTGAATGAATAATTTTCTTATGGCTGCACTATAGGGCTGCTAATCATTGCTTAAAGCTTGAACGTGTTTTTTTCTGTGCTGCTCTATCCTTGCACCCCCATTCCCACCCCCACCCTTTCTCTGCCCTCACAGAAACGACGAAGCACAACAAAAGCACGAGGTTCTGGGGGAAAAGTCTGTGTCACCAAGGGGAAGGCGGTAGGTGCCAGAGCCACGCCGGTGGGTGTCGGGGGGGGCAAGCGTTCTATGGCGTACCGGGCCAAGGTAACGCCCGCTCTCTCTGGGCCACTCACCCACACAGGCTACACAAAGTCTCAGCTAAAAGCTGTGGACTGAAGGATTGTAGATTTGTTTACTATCTGCAATATTTACAATTGACAAAATGGACTCCTAAATGTTTTCAGACATTTTTAGGTTGATAGCAGAATGTATTAGGGTGTTTTCAGCTTTAAAGAGATAGTTCACCCCAAAATTAATATTCTCTCATCATTTACTCGCCGTCATGCTATCCCAGATGTGTATGATTTACTTTTTCTGCAGAACACAAACAAAGATTTTTAGAAGGATATTTCAGCTCCGTAGGTCCTTTCAATGCAAGTGAATGGTGACCAGAAATCTGAAGATCCAAAAAGCAGCATTAAAGTAACCCATAAAACTCCAGTGGTCAAATCCATATCTTCAAAAGAGGTATGATAGGTGTGGGTAACAAACAGATGTGAAAGTTGAGATTTTGAGTAAAAATTCTTAAAGACTTAAATATTGATCTGTTTCTCTACCACATGTATCATATCACTTCTGAAGATATGGATTTAACCACTTCTCATATGGAGTCTTATGGGTTCCTTTTAATGCTGCTTTTATCTGCCTTTATGATTTCTGGCCACTATTCACTTAGGACCTACAGAGCTGAAATATTCTTAAAAAATCTTTGTTTGTGTTCAGCAGAAGAAAGTCATTCACATCTGGGATGGCATGAGGGTAAATGATTAGAGAATTTAGATTCTTTGGTGAACTATCCCTTTAACTTCACCAACTGATTTATGCTGATGGTGTTAATGCAATTCTGTGAGCTATGTATATAAGGGCCTGATTTCCAGCAGGACACATCAGACTCTGATGATGATGATGAAAAAACAGACACTTCAGACTCCGAGGATGAAGATGATGAATCATCTGGGAGCTCAGATAGTGATGATGATGATGATGAAGATGATGAGGTTAATTTTGTAACCTTTTAAGGAATAATTTGCCCAAAAATGTGAATTTTGTCATCATTTACTCACCCTGATGTTGTTCCAAACCCTTATGATTTCCATGGAACACTAAAGGAGATGGCAAAATATTAGGGACTGACAGCCTCAGTCAACACTCACTTTCAGTATATCGGAATAAAGATGAAGGTGAATGGTGACTGAGGGCTAATATGCAAGTCTTACAGGTTTGGAACAACACAAGTGGAGTAAATGATGACATAATTATTTATTTGTGTTGAACTGTCCCTTTAGTATTGTTTCAGTTATATTTAGTTTAGAAATGTAAAGCTGATGTATGTAACTTTGTCTGTTAAGTTTCTTTCTCCTATTCCAGCTTAATATGCAGAGACAACTATAAGTATGCCATTTATAGATTAATTTCGAAAATGGTAAGCACTTTGTCTCTGTAGCGCTATAGAAATTCCTCTCTTTGTTTTCAGTGACCCGTATTTACAAACACAATAATATTGACTCAAGCAATGTTGCGAGTTGGGGCGGGACTATCTCTGTTTGACCAATGGCAGATTGGGGGCGTATTCAGAAAGCTATTTTGAAAATAGAGTATTTTTTAATTCCGTTCGGTGGTGTTAGTGGCACAGAAATTACAAACTTCAGCTTTAATCTAGAATCATGGCATACCAGAGAATCATTAATAAAAAAAAAATAATCTGTACATTTTGATGCATGGTCTGCAGAATGATGAAGATGATGAAGACGATGATGATGATGACCAGTCAGATGGCTCCAGCAGCTCTTCATCTGAAGACAGTAGTGACTCTGATTCAGACTAACCTGTCCCACCCCCTCATAGAGGGGCCTGTGCCGGACACACCCCCTAGCAAAATTCCTCCAAGAAAATGGGAGGGGGCCTTGTAGCTGTGAGCTCACAGCATGCAGTAAACAGGTTCCTTATCGTAACAGGGTGAGAGACAAGATAGGGGACAACATCACCATGTCCACGTTAAAGACAAAGTCATATGGACAACTTTTTTCTTTTCTTTTTTTTAAAGGAGCTGTGTTACTTGTGTGGTAATAGCAACTATTTTTATTGCCTTTATATAGGTGTATTATTAAAATGTGTTGGATGTTTGTTTTGTTTTGTGTTTTTTTTTTTTTTTTACTAGAAAAATTATTAATTTGATTAAGACGGTTGAGCTTTTATAAATTTTGAAAGCATCAGTGTTGCTCAGAGGTGGATGCTAGACGTGAGAGACTTTGAAATGGAGGAGATGAATCCTGTTCATATTTGGTTGCCTCAGTCAGTTGCTGGGGATAAGAGGGCTATACGAGCTGCTCAACTCTTGTTTGGATCATTCTGTTGCAGATCCCCTGTAATAAATGCACTTTTTTTTCTCTTGTATTCATTTGATTATTTTCAGATACATAAGGAAATTTAATTTCACATACAGTTGTCAGAAGTCAGAAGTTTACATACACCATAGCCAAATACATTTAAACTCAGTTTTTCCACAATTCCTGATATTAAATTGTAGAAATCATTCCCTGTCTTAAGTCAGTTAGGATCACTACTTTATTTTAAGAATGTGAAATATCAGAATAATAGTAGAGAGAATTATTTATTTCAGCTTTTATTTCTTTCATCACATTCCTAGTGAGCCAGTAGTTTACATACAATTTTTTATTATTTGGTAGCATTGCCTTTAAATTGTTTAACTTGGGTCAAACATTTTGGGTAGCCTTCCACAAGCTTCTCACAATAAGTTGCTGGAATTTTGGTCCATTCCTGCTGACAGAACTGGTGTAACTGAGTCAGGTTTGTAGGCTGCCTTGCTCGCACACACTTTATCAGTTCTGCTAACAAATGTTCTATCAGAAATGGCCACTCTAATACTTTGACTTTGTTGTCCTTAAGCCATTTTGCCACAACTTTGGAGGTATGCTTGGGGTATTTGTCCATTTGGAAAACCCATTTGCGGCTGAGCTTTATCTTCATGGCTGATGTCTTGAGATTTTGCTTCAATATATCCAAATAATTTTCCTTCCTCATGATGCCATCTATTTGATGCCAAAAGTTCAATTTTTGTTTAATCAGACCTAAGTAAATATCTCCAAAAAGTGAGATCTTTGTCCCCATGCGCACTTTCAAACTGAAGTCTGGCTTTTTTTATGGTGGTTTTGGAGCAGTTGCTTCTTCCTTGCTGAGCAGCCTTTCAGATTATGTCAAAATAGGACTAATATTTATTGTGGATTTAGATACTTGTCTACCTCTTTCCTCCAGCATCTTCATAAGGTCCTTTGCTGTTGTTCTGGGATTGATTTGCACTTTTCACACCAAACTATGTTCATCTCTAGGAGACCGAATGCATCTCCTATCGCGGTATGATGGCTGCGTAGATCCATTGTGTTTATACTTGCGTGCTATTGGTTGTTCAGATGAATGTTGTACCTTCAGGCATTTGGAAATTGCTCCCAAGGATGAACCAGACTTGTGGAGGTCAACAATTTTTTCTCAGGTCTTGGCAGATTTCTTTTGATTTTCTCATGATGTCAAGCAAATCGGCACTGAGTTTGAAGGTAGGCCTTAAAATATATCCAGAGGTACACCTCAAATTCAGTACACCACCTTCTGGAATCCACGCTGCTTAAAGGCACAGTTAACTTAGTGTATGTAAACTTCTGACCCACTGAAATTGTTATATAGTCAGTTAAAAGTGAAACAATCTATCTGTAAACAATTGTTGGAAAAAAATTACTTGGTGTCATGCACAAAGTAGATTTCCTAAACGACTTGCCCAAACTATAGTTTGCTAACATTAAATCTGTGGAGTGGATAAAAAAAAATGAGTTTTAATGACTTCAACCTAACTTTGTAAACTTCTGACTTAAACTGTACTCTCTTGTAGGACTTTTAGTATTCGGATAGTAGTGTGTATCAAAATGTGTCAAATGTTTAAATAAGTTGTTAAAAAATGAGAGAGGACTTTTAAAAGATGCTCCTGTCTTTGTTGATTTGACAAAGCACATATGCAAAGGAAAGATTCCTTTTTTAACTATATTTTAACTTGCTTTAAAGAAATGTTTCTGTTCAATACAAGTTAAGCTCAATCAACAGCATTTGTAGCATGTTGGTTACCACAAAAATGATTTTGACTCATCCCTCCTTTTCGTAAAAAAAAAAGCAAAGATGGAGGTTACTGTGAGACACCTAAAATGGAATTGAATGGGGACTAAACGTTTTTTAGGTTTTAAAGGCATAATTGTGAAGCTTATGTTAACACTTGCATTAATTCTGTTAAAACTCAAGTATAATTTGAGCTGTAAAGTTAAGTAGTTTTTAAGGCCATTTCGGGATTTACAGTGTTACGTCGTCATGTTAACAAAGTTGTCAAATGGGATATACTGTAACTTTTATATTTGTAAGCAATTTTATCACACTAAAATGTCTTATGTCTATACTTTTGAAACAGTGATTATTTTAATCTTTACAGATTGGCCCCATTCACTTCCATTGTAAGTGCCTCACTGCAACCCAGATTTTTTTTTTTTTTTTTTTAAGAAACGGAGGTACATGTCAAGATACATTTTTGTGGTAATCAATATTATACCACAAATGCCTTTGATTTATCTTAATTGTCATTGAATATGTGGTATTGATTTATTATATATTGTATTGAATATTTCTTTAAATACAATTACTAGACATGATTATTTTTGGCTGTTGAGCTGAGGAAATATGTGACCTCCTGCTTTATAATTTTGATTCCGTTTGTTCCAGACACATTTTGAGTTTTATGCATTAGAGTAAATAGGAAAGTATCTAAATTATATCTCTAGCCAATGGTTTGTTATGGAGACATACTAATTATACCATTGGAAAGTGACTCAAAACGATACAGCTCACAAAAACGGTACTTTCATGTGCATCACTCTCTCAATGTCATCTCTGCTTATGATACTATACATCAGTTCTGTTGATCAGCATGATGTTCTTTAGGAGAGCTTGACTGTCATTTCTTTATAAATGAGTCTGAATACAATACTGCTTAACGCGTTTATTTTGCTACCGGTGTCAGATATCCTTTGATAAGTTATTAAGCATTCCCAGTTCCTGCCGTTAGCTGTGAGGTACCGTGCCTGCTGGATTCCCTCCTCCGGCCCCTCTCGAGCACACATACTTGATTTTCGCTTCCTGTCCAGCAGCACCAGATGGGGCAGATCAATGCGCACATTCCAGGCTCATTGTAACTGAGGCATGTGATTTCTGCCCGAAATGTCCCAGCGCTGGATACAGTAGGCTAAAATGCACTGAATATGTTGGCATTTGGAAATACCGAGCTCTACCCACAATTTGCTTTGCAGTTACTTTTAAAATTACTAATACGGGGTGAAACCGCGGCGGTCTCGGTAAGTTATAAGGCGTGGCTTTTCCCTTTTTATCTGAGACATTGTTTTCATATTCATAATGTGAGGATCAAATTATGCTAAAGCCCCACAATATGTAGGCTATACTGTTTATCCAATGTGTTTTTTTTTTCTAGAAAAGATGCGGATAATTATTTATCTGTCACTTATAAAAGTATTTGTGATGTTATCTAACTCAACTAATTAATTATAATATTACATCTATATTGTCTCAACTCGAGGCTGTTTCATTGAGGTGACTACAGAGCCATGAGGTCCTCATCCTCGCGTTTATCAAGTTTTTCCTCAAGGGATTCTTTATGGAGCCGGTGAGTTGGAAAATGCAGCTCTTTTTATATGCTGTATCATTTTATATTCCAACATTATCAGATGTATTCTGCATGCAGATTTGCAAAGCGGCGTACACTAAAACTCCTCATTTTACAATAGAGCAATTAAACTATTATTAAAGGAATATTCCAGGTTCATTTCAAGTTAAGCTCAATCAACTGCATTTGTACTGTAGCATAATATTTATTACCACAAAAATTAATTTCGAATTTCGCTTTTATAAAAGCAATAAAATCTGGGTTACCGGGAGGCACTTACAATGGAAGTGAATGTGGCCAATTTTTTGAGGTTTTAAAGGCAGACACATGAAACTTATAATTTTGTAAAATCACAAATTAATGATTCTGTCAAAGCTCGTCTATTATTTGAATTATAAAGTGTACGTGGATGTTACAGGGTTTTCGGCATAGCGTCATCATGGCAACGATGTAACTGGATATAGGCCTAACTATAGCGATTTTTTCACACCAAAATCATGTTCACAAGCATATTGTGCATGTCTTGTGCCTATACTTTTGAAACATTGAGCATTTTAACGTTTAAGGATTGGCCCCATTCACTTACATTGTAGTGCCTCACTGGATCTGATATTATAACAACATAATACACATATGATATTTAATAGGGCATGTATTATAAGACTGTTATAGAAACATAAAACATTTCTTGCTCCAGTGCATGTTAACTTTCAATTCCGTCTGTGTACATTAAATATCACTTTAACAGTTCTTCTATGCGTACACAAAGAGTTTGCTTTATGGGCAACATAAAACAGTAAATGTAAAGCCCAGTCCATCGGGTTCCGACGCATGCGCAGTTTCTTCTCTTGTTTATCGCCGTCATCAATGGTGGGAGGAGATGAGCGTGCGTGCATGAGCTAGTGTCAGGGAGCACACACAGACCGTCAAGACTGGGGAAAACGGAGGAAAGGAAAACAGAATGAAACCACGTCCGAGACCGGAACATCACTAATTCAAGGAAATACCCAAAACAGAATCTCCAAACCATTTTAAAGCTGAATTTGGGGAATGAGGGCATTTTAATCTAGCTTCGCATCTTACGTTGGGAGAACAAGGAGAGGAGTCTGAGCCGTTATTTTTCTGTTGATGCAAGTGGATAATTAAGACGAGGAAAGACGTGGGAATTACACGCAACGACCCTCTCTAGGGACGGGAATTGCTTAGTCGGTGAAGAAAACGGCACTGTCGAACGTTTGGCTGCGTTTAGTTTAATTTTACGCATTGCCTTTCCATTCAATCGTACTCCAAAACAGAGACCTCGCTCCTTTCTTGACCACCCCTATCTAATTAATGGTGCTATTGTGATTTTTTTTCTCCCCTCCATTTTTACTGGGCGACTGTGTTTTCAAGGATGCCGGATCAGATCTCCGTATCCGAGTTTCTCTCGGAGACGACGGAGGATTACAATTCCCCCACGACTTCAAGCTTCACCACTCGCTTGCAGAGCTGTCGGAACACGGTCAGTGTTCTGGAGGAGGTGAGTAAGGCCGTTATATTACTGTTATGTTAGGGAGGCTCATCTCGCGCTGTTGTGCGAGGGAAAAATAACGGTGCTGAAACGAGCCCAAGTTAAAGACAATGAAATGGAGGGTTCACGTAAAATATACGTTACACTCTGCTCTGTCATACAACCTCTAAAGTCGCTCTTTTGAAGCTTCGGCTTGTCCCCGCTGGGTCGCCTGTAGTTCCATAGATATGGATTTACAGGACAGTACACAAATGCGGCGCCGATGAAGGCTGGCATGCGGAAGAGCAGTCATTTGTAATGGTCTGTTGTTAACAATTATACGTGCAATAAACCATTTGAGGGTATTATGTCACAATTTTTCCTATTTGATCGACATCCAGCTGCTGAACTGTTTTCCAGGGCATCTGAATATTTTATTCTTGCTTTATGTATTCTCTCTCTCTCTCTCTCTCTCTCTCTCTCTCTCTCGTTTTTGTAAGAACAAATAACGGTGCACTATTTGTTCAGTGAAGCGATGCCTGCTGTAGAATGATTCAAGTAATTTTTTATTATTATCTAGGATCCCATTCACGTGAGAAGAGGACAGTTGTACTGACTATTTGAGTATTGATTCTGTGGTGAGCCTATATGCAGTTTTTTTAAGAGAAACATATTTCTCTCAAGAGAAACAAAAAAACATCAGTTTGATGATGACCTCTGTTATGTCATTATAAAAGACGCAATTTTTATTTACAATATTTCAATATAGATCTATGAGTTAATCAGAATCAGAATGAGCTTTATTGCCAGGTGTGCTCACGTACACAAGGAATTTTTCTGGTAACAAGCAAGTGCACAAAGAAAGTTACAGTGAGACATAGAATATAAAACAAGGTAAGAGTATAAACAGACATACATATAATAGGATAACAGAATGGCTTGTGCAAGTGGTAATTATGTGCAAGGTAGGGGTATGTGCAGTTATTTAATTTAATATGTGAATTTACATATGTACATGAGATATGTATTTACATTATTGCACTATGGGGAGTCCTGAGGCAGTTTAATTGTTCATGTTGAAAATGGCCTGAGGGTAAAAACTGTTTTTGCTCCAGGTTGTCCTGATGCTGAGTGCTCTGTAGCGCCTGCCAGAGGGCAACTGTTCAGAAAGGGATTGGGCAGGGTGTGGGGGGTCCAGAGTGATTCTACTTGCACGTTTCCTCACTCTGGAGACATACAGGTCTTGGAGGGTGGGCAGGAGGGCACCTATAATCCTCTCTGCTGTCCTGACTGTCTGTTGTAGTTTCCTCCATTTGGTGGCTGAACCAAACCAGACATAGACGTTCACAGGACAGACTCAATGACGGCTGAGTAGAACTGATAAGAATTAATGAGAATTAATGAGAATTAATAAGAATTAATAAGAATTAATAAGAATTAATTAGCCTTTGGTCAAATATGAGATCACATCTTACAATATTGCATGTTTTGCACAGGACTGACTATTTTTTTTCTTAACTGTTAATCTTTTCTCACTTATGAGTAGAGGTAGACCAATATATCGATTTCACTGATTAATTGTTGCTGATTGATTGGAACTATCGGTTATCTGCAAAAATTTGGGTGAATTGACCATGTTTTATGAGTGTGCGATAGATTGATGTGACTGGTTCAATGAAAGGTTCGACCTTGGCACATCATTTTTCATGCATAGCCCTTGGCATCGGGAAGTGTTTAACCCACAGCTTGTCTTAAGTGGGTTCCTTATAGTCTTGAGCATGGGCGCTCCTAGTTATGCAGAGGCTGGCGGTGTATGGGCATCACAGCCATTTCAGCCCTCATTATATCAGATATTACACTTATTCTGTGGCAGCTCCTGACAGAAAACGATGTACAATTGCTCCAATCCTGCAAATAAAACTCCTTGAAGCAAGGAGGTTATTCAGATGCTCCATCAAGACAAGGTGGGCTCCCTTAAGATAATGTGCATGATGCAATGGATAAAAACACATAGCAATTAGTATTTTCTTTAGTCAAATGTTTTGAAATGCGCTTAAAAAATCGGAAACACCGTGTCTCCAACTTCATTTATTGTGAATAATAATAATAATACACATGCTATAAAAAGCTTAATTTGGTAAATATTAAATATAGATCATTGGAACCAGAGACTGTTTAGCAGAGACGGGCCAGTTCTATAAAAATAAATGGGAGAAATTGGAATGGTTAACAGATGTAGAAAGGTCCAGCCTTACAGGTAAAAGAGCCAATCACCTTTAGATACAGACATCGACTGTCAATCAATTCGAGAATGCGCATGCGCATTAGCTATACAAGCCAAATTATTATTATAATTTTTATTTTGCATAATTTGTGGTAAAAAAAAGCTAATTTTATGATTCCAGTGATGTCAGTTTTATACTGCTGATTTGAAATATGTTCTTTGATCGTAATCTTGACCAACCATTTTCTATCAACAATGTTCCCCTGTCAAGTAGATAGGAGCTTCACTGTCGTGACTGGCAATAGCTTCTCGTGAACATTCCAGAAATGGCCGCAAGTGGACTGACTTGCTAGAAAGACTTGGATTGTAATGGAGCCAGCTCTCTGTCATTTCAAAAGAAGAGTCCCCAGTGTGTTTCAGGCTTGTTTAGTGTTTAAAAAGTCCCATGATATTGCATCTAATCTTCTTTTTTTCTAATTTTTTGGGGATTTTGGTTGACAAAAACTGGGAGTTTATTCATTATGGACTCTGGCCTCTATGTATCTGCTGACTAAGAAAATGTTGTAACATTCTATGATCCGATTTTAAAAAATATTGGTCGATTAAATGGTTATCAGTCTTTTCCACCACCTTCTACTTCACACTTTTGGTCGATAATCAACATTATTGTTTAACATTTATCTGTCTGAAGGGTATATAGCAGAGTGGTTAAACCGAATAAAAATTTGATTATTAGGGTTCAGTACCGCCGCTCCCTACACGCATACTACGTAGTCTGCGTAGGGCACCAACTCCCTAGGGGGGCACCATCTTACCTTAGGAGGGCACCAGAAAGTCCACCGGCTGCCCTTATTCACACGTTATATGTTATTCAAGGACCCGAAAGCAGTTGGGGAACACAGATCTCGCTTCACGCTCATATCACACGAATCCCTGCCCCTTTCTTGTTAGAATAAATAAGAAAGCTAACAGAATTATAATAATAAACCAAATTATAAACGTGATAAAAAAATAGCATGTAACTATAACATGCTAGTTTACATGTTAGCATAGCATGTTAAATTAACTACTAAATAAAAAATAACATCAGCTGTGTGACCTTTAAGTAATGTCCTATGACTATTAACAATTAACATATACTGTAGGTGCGCAAAAGCTAGGGCTGTGTATCGAATTCGATAAATTTTAGGCACAGACCAAATTGCCTCTAAACAATTGAGTTTCGAAAAATTTCTTGTCGTTTGGTACCAAATTTCAATACCTAAGGGGTTAATCTCATCAACGTCAGTGATAAGCATGTAACATGCTAGATATGTCCAAATCTAAAAGTGATTTGGGCATATCTAGCATGTTACATGCTTATCACTGATGTCTGAGATATCTATCATGTTACATGCCACGTCTAAAGATGTGTATGTGTAGTGTGTATGTGTCAACCCCCATAGAATTAAAAGATGTGAAAAAGATCAAAAGTGTGGCTACATTTCACCAGGCTCAATGCCAACAGTGCGCAATGCAATATTTGGGACAAGATAATTGCTGCCAAGACCGGCTACACAACAAATCTTATGAAGCACTTGACAGTGCACGGAATAAATTTAAGAGCAGAAAGTTGCTCCGTCTTTGAATGCAAGAAGACCGAGCCGGTGCAGTCATCCTCTCAGCGTCCTGCCACAGAGCTTCCTTCAAAACTACTGATGAATGCAGCGGTGCTATGACTGGGACACCGACAGGTAAGGTTAACGTTTAGCAAACAAACCAACAAACAAAATCGGCTAACTTGTAGTGGTACATGCTTGTGTACATCTTAAATTAACGTTTCCATGCACGGTGACATAGTGCTATAAACTGTGACCTACGTAACGTTAGATATTGTTTGAATGTATGGCTATAGATGGCTAGCTAAATCAATGCTAAAAATGCTTTAAAGTTGAGAGTAACTGTTAATGTTTAAGGTACATTAAACTAGTTTTCTTGTTATACCGTACTTATCTTTAGGGTTGGCTTAATTAACAGATTAGATTTCTTGTTTTTTTTTTTTCTCTTCACATTAATGTTATAGCCTCTGCCCCTGCCGACCCCGAGTCTTTGAGTCTGTTAAAAAAAGTCAACAAACTGAAAAAATAAAACCAAAGTTTTTTGAGGTAATGTGTAATGTTTGTTATCTTGTTAAAACGGATTTCATAAAATTGGTATCACAAAAGTATCGGTTAGGAACTGGTATCGAAGTCAAGGTATCTGTATCGGTATCAATATTGACATTTTTTGAACGATACCCAGCCCTAGCAACAGCACAGCCAGACTGCTCCTGTCTGTACCTTTAACTCTGTAACTTTTGTTTCTCAACTGGTTTTGCTTCCGGACCCAGATTTTATACTGGAAATCAAGTGGCGACCCACCATAGTAAAAACTTAAGCTGTATTTAATGTATACTGGGTCGCATTTTGTATAATGTAATGTTTATGCATGTTGCCTTTTTTAGTCACAAAATATATCCGATATCTTGTATAGGCTACATTATATGTAATTTCAGTTGGAGTAATATGTTAGCAATGAAATGTTTGCAAGGAATTTATTCAGCCCTCATTTTCTTTTTCTTTTTAACACACTGGACCTTAACTCTTACTTAATCTACACATTTTAAACCATGACTTGCACTGCACATAAATAAGTAATATTGGAATTATATTCATGATGTTAGCCAAAGGGGAACTGGCTCCCACAGTGAGTCTGTTATTTATTAAGTTATTTTTCTCCATTAACCTACATATTATGGAGTTTTGCGTTCCTTGCCACAGCCGCCTTCAGCTTGCTCACAGGGGTTCTAAATACAATTATTATTTAATTATTTAATTTCTATAAACATTTTACAATTATGTTTAATCAAACTACACAACAATCACTGTAAGACATAGATATTACAGTTTAATTTCTTTTAGTTTTTTTTTTTGTTAATGAATGATTTACTGTGAAGCTGCTTTGAAACGATGTGTATTGTGAAAGCGCTATACAAATAAAAATGACTTGCCTTATACCTCATTGTGCATCAGGCTCTTTATGTTTGTCTGAAGACATGAAAATTTGCACTTGCTCAGATTATTTACACTCTTTGATGTTTTAGAGAAGGAAACGTAAGGCACGAGAACAAACCAAGCGCTTCTCTATTTCTCAAAGAGCAGAAATCCCACAAGTCATGCCAGCACCTCCTGTCCTCTGAGGAGCAGAGATTTGTGGTGTTATAAGAATAGTTTATGTAACAAGGAGCGGTTATTCTCTTGAGCAGTGGTTCCAGGAGCAGAAAGAGAGCGAAAGAGAGATAGAAGGGATTAACCTACTTACACATGGGCCAGTGAACACCTGCCTTGCCAAGACAACACAAAGCTCTGCAGGCGAATAAAGGGGCTTCCTCTTGCTATGCCACAGAGCCCATTCTCTATTGACTCACTGTCTTAATGGCCAAAAAAGCAAAAGTGATCCTCGAATGACTCCAAGAGATGTGAATGCCACCACCATGAATTAGCAATGCTTAGGGTGTGATAGGAGCCATTCTGAGGCAGAATGAATGGGAGGTGAATGAACAGTGCTCTGAAGAATACACATGGGCAGACAAGCCGTATTGTTTTTGCGTGAAGAGCACATTAGTGGTTTTAATGATATTTCTGGTGATCTGGAGACCATGGTGGTTCATTCACATGGTGGTTCATTCACACTGTCTGTCTCAATTTTGTCAGGCTCACATGTTCTTTTGGCCTCTTTTGAGAACATCACCTGATCATTCAAAGAGACAGTGTGAGAGGAGACAAGAAACGATAGGGAGAAGATGGAAATGGATTGGGGACATAACACAAGCTGGACTCAAATTGCATCGCTATATAATTGCCACGGCACATGCACTAATCACTAGGCTACATCATATTGAGGCCGTTAGTTTGCCTGTGTTTGGTCTGCCAGATCTTAGAATTTTTACTGGTATCAATGTGTGGAGAGGTGAATTATATGCTCTCCCCTAAGCTATTCAATAGTGTATTGTTTGTTTATTCAAATCCCTGTGATATTTTATAACAGTAGCAACTATGAATTTGCATATGCCTTGTAGCCTTATTGTATGTGCCAATGTTTTGGAGGTTCAAATACAAGTTTGTAAAACAATAAATGTTAATATGTTAAATTCAGTTTCTCTCATTACAGTAGATCTGTTTTAGCCCTGTGGATCTTCTCAACTGGTGGGGTGTGACTTTAAAAGTGGATCACAGGTGTATTCTGAAAGGATCATAGACAGTTGCAGGGAAAAAAACATTAAATGCAAATAATAAAATGCAATTAGCTATATAATTGTACATAGTTAGGTTAGCAAAATGAATTGGCTTATCTACTTTTAAAAGGGAGGATGAAACGCTTCCCATATCTTTTGTTGTTGACATCAAAGGCTGTAATTCTACAGTATTTTGGCGCATGACATTTCTTTTTTTTTTGGTGCATCAAATAATTTGGGTACAGTGATGGGTGGCTACTTCAAATCAAGTCAAGTCATTTTTATTTTTATAGCACCTTTCACAACACACATTGTTTCACAGAAAATTAAATATCTATAAAGTATTGAGTCGAGATGAATTAAATAATAATTGTATTTAGAAACCCAGTTAGCAAGCCAAAGGCCATTGTGGCAAGGAACACAAAACTCTTTAAGATGTTGGTTAATGGAGAAAAGTAACCTTGGGAAAAACCAGGCTCACTGTGGGGGCTTTCTGTTCCCCTCTGGCTAACATCTTGAATATAATGCCAATATTACTTATTTATGTGCAGTGCCAGTCATGGTTTAAAATTATTAAACTAAGTAAGTGTTAAGGGCCAGTGTTTAAACATAGATTTTGGAAGAACTGTAAGATTAATGACTAATGTCACTGAAATTCATCATGGATTATCTGCAGAAGTTCATTTAGATACATTGTCCTTTGTTAGTTGGCTGATGAAGGCTTTTGTTGGCAATTTATCGATAGTCTATGTATGCCATTTTTAGAGTGTAGTCCATCATTATACCAAGGTGATGCAGGCCGAGATCAGTGAGGTGCTTTGCAGTTCAACCGACCGGTAATTTCGGTGAGGTCTATCCTAAATCCAAGGTTCAGGCAACGGCAATATGTAGCATCCCATGATTATGGTTGGAGTTGGCATCAGTTCATCCTCTGAGGTCCATCATAATAGACTGAAGTGATGTCTAACTGGCACCAGCTGCATTTTGTCATCATCACTCAAGAGACATGTTGCAGTGGAGGCCGATACCAAGCAGGAATGGAGGTGGATCCGGACGCTTCTTGTGACCAAAGGATAGGAGTTCCGAGGTTGATACATGGAAACAAATAGAATAATATTAGCATAGATGCCATTCAAATTTTTGCAGAGTTATAGAGCTTGATCAGTGTTTCAGGTTCTAGCTGACCTAACTAAAGCAGCCTAATTGTGTGGTGAAGAATAAATTAGGTGTATGCCTGGCTAAATAGATGAGTCTTTAGTCTAGATGTAGCAGGGATTTGTTGTTGCACAAGATTAGATTACATTTTTGTTATTCTTTTTACATATATATTTTTTTTAAAGAAGTTTGCATGCTCTTATTAAAGGTAATGATCTCAGTATGCACGACGGCTGACATCATACGTTTGAGATTAAAATAGATTAAAATAGCAGCGAAATCAGAGTTTGTCCTCTTTCCGGCAATGCCACTAGAGAGGACGATTTCATGAGCTCCATTTATCGCATGTTAAATTGTTTTATAGGTGTTCATTTCATGTTTAAATGATCAAATGTGAAAAAGTATTCCATGTGATGTTATATTTAACCATTAGTTTCACTTATCAATTTGTTAAACAAAGTTTTATTTGAGTGTTGTTAACGGGTGAATGGTGTGTGCATTTCGAGTGAGAGATGCATAAGTGGCTAAGCGGCTAACATCTAGGTTATATAAAAGATGTATAGATAAATATAAATTGATAAATCATAGATAGCTGTGTATGGGTATATATAGATATGTGTATATGTATAATTATATATGTAATATGCAGTTTGTTCTCCCAAGGTTATTTTTCCTCCATTAATCAACATTTTATGGAGTTTTGTGTTCCTTGCCACAGTCGCTTTCAGCTTGCTCACTGGGGTTATTAATACAATTACTATATAATTACTTATTTTTAAACACGATAAACAATCATATTTTATCTAATTACACAATGATGATTCATCGACATTATAGACATTAGTTTTATCGTCTGTTAATGCCTGATCTTTTGTAAAGCTGCTTTGAAACGATGTGTGTTGTGAAAGCTGCTATAAAAATAAAATTGACTTGACTTGACTTAATATGTATATAATTATGTATATTTTGTAAGCACGCTAAAGATATAATCTAGTTTATTATTATAATGTTCATTGCATTCATTGTGTGTTCTGTAATTGACTACCTGGTGTGTGTGCTCAACATTTATTTTGTGGTTAACAGGCAAAAGAGAAAGTGTTGGAGATAACAGTGCCTGTCTGTTTGTGTTTTTCCAAACAGGTATATTAATTGGTATCAAAGAAAAAATGTAACGCTGTTTTGAATTATTTGTAAATAAGAATGAGATGTTTGTGAATTGATTATAATAATACAAATTATTATTATTATATGTGTGTTGTAAAGTGTGTGTTCGCTCTTTCCGGCAATGCCACTAGAGAGGAGAGGCAAAAGAGAAAGTGTTGCAGATTACAGTGCTGTTTATGTGTTTTACCACACAAGCACTGTAATTAAATCACCTTTGGCATGACCAGCTTTATGTGGAAAATCCTTTATTAACAACATCATAAAAAAAAACACAACGCAGAGGAACAACTGCTACATAAACTGCTACTAATTGAGTGTGTCTGCATCCCGAACAGTGTTAGGAAGACTATTCCATAGTATAGGAACATAATAGGAAAAGGATCTACATTCTTTTATGGATTTTGATATTCTCTGAGTCTGGACTATTAACAGACCAGAGTTTTGCAATCGTAATGAACGTGATGGAATATAGCATGGTAGAAAGTCACTTAAGTACTGTGGAGCTACACCATTCAAAGCTTTGTATGTAGTTAACAGAATTTTAAAATGAATGCGAAATATAACAGGGAGCCAATGTTACCACAATAAAATGGGGCTAATATGATAATATTTCTTGGAAGTCTAGAAGTCAGCACTCCAGCTGCTGCATTTTGAACTAATTGAAGTTTATTTATTGAACTTGCTGGACATCCTCCCAGTAATGCATTACAATAATCTAGTCTTGAGGTCATGAATGCATTAATTCATTTTTAGCATCAGCAGCAACAGAGAGCATGTGTCTTAAATTAAAATATTTCTTAGGTGGAAGAATGCTGTTCTACAAACATTGGAAATTTGATTTTCAAACGACATATTGTATAAAATATAACACCTAAGTTCTTTGCTGTTGAAGTACATCCAGAGAGAGTCAAATTATATTTTAGCGGCTTATTTTTAGAGGTTTTTGGTCCAATAACTAGTACCTCTGTTTTGTCAGAATTGAATAGAAGGAAATTTCTGGCCATCCAATCTTTGATTTCATTCATACACTGATAATTTGGAGAATTGTGAAATTTCATTGGGTTTCGAAGAAATATAAAGTTGGGTGTTGTTGGATAACAGTGGAAACTTATTCCATGATTCCTGATAATATCTCCCATGGAAGCATATATAAGGAGAAAAGAAGAGACCTTAAAACTGATCCCTGTGGCACTCCATACTTAACTTTGCTAAATAGGACCTAAACCATGCTAGTCCATAAATGCCAACATAATTCTCTAGCCTATTCAAGAGAATATCTTGATCTATCATGTCAGAGGCAGCACTAAGATCTAAAAGCACTAGAACAGAAATGCAGCCACGATCAGATGAAAAGAGCAAGTCATTAGTAACTCTGATAAGTGAAGTCTCTGTACTGTGGTGTGGCCTAAATACTGACTGAAATTGTTCATATATAGTATTTCTCTGTAGAAATGAACATAATTGGGAGGACACAACCTTTTCAATATAAACAGGAGATTTAATTAGCCAATTCTCCAGGATAAAGTTTCTTAGGACATGTCCTAAGGATAGTGAGGAGTTAATAATAATAAGTAGAGGTTCTGAGATTACAGGGAATACCACTTTTAAGAGCTTAGTTGGTATTGGATCTATGTTGTGGCTTTTGATGTTTCGATAAGTTTGTTAGCTCATCATGACCTTTGACAGCGAAGGATTGAAGTATGACGCGTGGAAAATTATGAGACACTGTTTTCTGAGGCTCTGTAACAGATGATTGCACAATTTCTGAATATTTCAATTTTTATCAGTAAAGAAATGCTAGAAAAGACTTTATTTATATTTTCTGTTATTTCATCAAGTTCTCCTAGATGTTGGGGCTTACTAAGTGTATGAGATAGATCTGGAAGATATTTAGTGAAGCTATTTGTAGTGGTCGAAAGAATTGTTCTATCTGAATGATAGTGTGGTAACAATGGTAAGAGATGAGGATTCATCTGGTTTAAGTCAGTCAAACAGAGAACATCCAAACTATGATCTGTAATAATTTAATTTACAATTAGTGCTTTGGTTGAAAGATATCTAATGTTTAGTAGGTCTATCTTTATATGATGTTTATCTTCAATTTATTTTAATTTTTTTCAAGTTTGACCTTAATCAAATGTTTTGTAAATGATTTAGTGAGGGGTTTGTGTTTGGTAGTTCGAGGAACAGACATAGACTGTATTTGATACCTGGGTGATACAGTCTCTATGTGTTGTAGTTTATGTGACCTGTGTGAAGTCTCAAGGCAGCTAGCAGATGTTCGGATTAGTCAGTTTGTCTGCTTCCTGATCTGGGACCCAGTTAGTGAAATACTATCACTATTAAGATTATGAGCCAAATTACTAGAGAGGAGAGTGGCACCTTCCTCTTTAACAGGTCAGGTCTACCCCCCCAAAATCTTCCAATTGTCTATAAATCCTATGCAATTTTCAGGACACGACTCAGACATCCAGCCATTCAGTGACAATAATCTACTATAAACCTCATCACCATAATGAGCAGGGAGGGTGCCAGAGTATATTACAGTGCCTGACATAGTTTTTGGAAGTTCACACACCTCTTTAACACTATCTCGCCGACATGAATACAAATTTTAGAAAATGTATGTTTAGCATTAGCCATCACTTGTGAAATGCATTTAACAATTGTGGCTGGAGTCTCTATTTCCACATTCCTTAAAATAGAATCACCTATGACCAAGGCTCTTTCAACATGATTGTCAGTGGGTGCATCACTGAGTGGGGAGAATCGATTGGAAACCCTAACAGGAGTGGGACAGTGGTGTCACTTTGATGAACAAGTATGCCACTGAGACGTCATCCAAACGCCCTGCTGTGGGGGCTCTTCAGCCAGAACCAAAGTGTGTGTGTTGCTAGCTGTACTACCCGCATCATCCGAAACAGTATCTACCGGCTTCTCTTTCTCACTGACCTCCACTAGTGTTCAGATGCAGCTCTCTAACTCAATAATCTTTTCTGTCAGCCTGACTAATTCCTTACATTTATCACATGTGAATCCCTCGCTGCTGATGGAAGAAGCTATTGTAAACATGTGGCATGTAATGCAGGAGCAATAAAATGAGCGGATACCATGACTTACCACAATTGTTTGTTGTTGTTGGTTGTTCCTGAGCAGCGAGTGTTTGAGATCGATGTGAATCCCTCACGCAATGTTTTGTTGTTATGGTTGTTCTTGATAAACGGTGATTTGATGCAATAATCTGTTTAACACAGAGGAGAAAACAGGTGCGTGCTGTAAAATGCATGCACTTAAATCACGATAAAAAAAAAACGGATGCACGCGGAAAAATGTACGCAGTTGAAACACGATAACAGAATAATGCGGGGGAAAAGATGGTGCGCGCTGAAAAATGGCAGATATTAAAGATTAAAAGCAGCAGTGCCTTTGCAGTGTGTTGTGCATGTCGTTAACTTACACATTTTACACCATGGTGGTGGCATAGTGGGCTAAAGCACTAAATTGTTAAGCAGAAGTTTGTCGGTACAATCCCCACAGCCACCACCATTGTGTCCTTGAGCAAGGCACTGAACTCCAGGTTGCTCTGGGGGGATTGTCCCTGTAATAAGGGCTCTGTAAGTCGCTTTGGATAAAAGCATCTGCCAAATGCATAAATGTAAATTAAAAACTGAAAAAAGAGAAGTCGATACTAAAAAATCTATCAGACTACAAACACAGACTCAAGCTAGGTGCCAGCTGCAACAGGAAGTGAGAACAGTCTCAGAGCTGGTATGAACAGTGGTTTGAAATCTGTGTTTGGGTAGATAGATGTGTTTATGTTAATCTAACCTATGAAAACAGTGAGCTGCTGTCAGCAGGTTAATACAACTATACAGTATACCATGTGTTTTGTCTACACTGTATAGCATAATCTTTCTCATTCACTGTTCTTCACTCCAGTTGTTTTGCCCACAACACATTTGCCCTAATCCTGCATTCCATACAAAGCCTCTCCATCTTGATATAATGGCTTCCATGACACTGCTCACGTACATTCATTTTGATTACCAAATTGCAAGATGTATAGACTGGTTATCGACAGGCTGCTGGCAGTGTTTCCCTACTTATGCATTCAGCAGTGACACACCGGGTTCATTAATTTTACATGCCCGATTAATAATCTTGATGTAACGTAATTCTTGCTAGCCCCAGTCAGCAACACGCTTTCTACACTGCGGGCAGTAATGATGTTTCTTTTTGACAAATATTTGAAGTGATCGAATCATTTTCATTCACCTTCATAAACTGCATCATATTGCTCATTTACTGACATATATCCTTTCGAGGCCAGCACGCTCCAGTTTAAAGCAAGAGACTGTTTTGTTGGCCTGTAAAACTGTGAATAGCGTCAGCCAAAAGCATTCAAGTGAAGGAACAGAATATTATTGGATTGACCCACTGAACAAATAGGCTACGCCCCTTCACTGAATGTATGAGAATCAGTACAATGACACCAAGATGTAAAACATTGCATATAATAATTTTTAGGTTAACATTGACTTTTTGTGTAGTAAGTTCACAAAATGATAGGATACGCTTTGTTGTCATTTGTGGGGAAAATGCTTATGATGCTAAAGCATTCTACTCCATTATCTTAGTAGATTTGTAGATACGCAAATTTAAATAAAGTATAATTTGACTTGTTTCGGTTGTGAACCATGTGGAGCTTTATCAATAGTTTTACCTTTTCGCACATGAGTTTCTCCTGTACTGATGAATCTCCCAGCTTGAGTTATTTAATGCACTATTGTAATTACACGTGTTTGTTTGCACATGCAGAATGACTCATTCAAAACACATAAAAGACATTCATTGTCATAACGGCTTGCATTGAAACTTGCTTGTTTAAGGCCTGGGTATACTTTCTTTTTCCGCGTTCCGGATTGGATCACTCTCGACCAACCATGTTAACTATCTGTGTATACTTTTCTGACCGCAAACTAATAGGTACGCAGTCGACACATGCATTAAAATTGCCACCCCCTTACACAGCTCATGTGGGGGGCATTGCATAATGTGCATTGTTACTGAAACAAGTACATTTTCTCATTCACATAGTTCCAAATATTTTGTCTATTAAATTAATAGCCTACACAACAAATGCACAGAAACATTAAAAAACATTTCTCCGGATTTGGAATGAGGAGCTTATTAAAAAAAACTTCTTCAAGCAAATTTAACAAAACAATGAACATTAGTCAGAAATATGAATTTGTATTCATTAATAACGTTTTATTTAACATCAAGGCTATTTAACACATCCAGATATTATTTTTGTTAATATTATTATTAACTACATTGTCGCATTTGATAATTTTAGCATGTGAGTGTGACACCGAACTGATGCAAAGTGTGAGAAGCGGAGTGCCTGTCTGTGCATGTTTATGGTGCAAGCATCCTCCACGGACACGGCAACATCTGCACAATGGACGATTGACAAAAAATCATGTTCAGCAAAAATTCAAATGAAGAACGTGATGGATATATTAATTTGGAACTATATCAGATTGCAGGGGGATTTTTTTTGCCCAGAGCCTCTGTTAATTTCTGACCCTGGATGGAAATAGATATGGAGATGAGAGAAGTAACAGGTGTTTAAGTCTCTCTATTCATCGTGCAGTTGGTACATTAAACACATTTTTTGAGTTTAGTGTATATAGAATTTAGTGTATTTCATTAAAACATTTTGTAATTATTGTGTTCTTTACATTGTGTATTACAAAAAGGTTTAAAATATAAATGTTAATAGGCCTGCACAGTTAATTGAAAAATCTAAATCCCTCAAAGGGCTGCGACTTTAATAAAAAAAAAAAAAAATAGTCTGTTTGCTTCGAAGTTTATGTGTGATGTGCTGTCCTGTCTGTTTTGTGTTTTGTATTGTCTTTAGTGCATTATTACAGTGTTTCAGAGCGGTTCTGTGCTCCACAACTCCATCTTGTGCTCAGAGTAATAGATATGCTCCGAGTTTGTTTTTGTTCGCATTGCTTATGTACACTGAGCGCATTATATTTGAAGCCAGGTGCGCTCATTACTTCACTTGCAAGACTACCATAGGTCGATCTTGATAACTAGGGATGTGCACGAGTTGTCGTATACTCCAGTGACTCCATGAGATACCCCATGAGTGTCAGTGGCATAAATGTAGTGCCTTGATCAGTGAGTATTTCTTTCGGAATCCCCACCTGGGAGATTATTTTGAAGTGTGCCTCCGCAACACTGCATGCTGAGATGTTGCGCAGAGGTACTGCTTCCGGATATTGTGTTGCATATTCCACCAGGACTAATACAAAGCGATGTCCGCATGCTGACTGCTCTAATAGGCCGGTGAGATCTATGGCAATTCTTTTGAATGGGACCTCGATCAGCGGAAGGGAAATGGACCATTAGTCGGTTCAGTGTGAGGGGAGGGGAGAGAGAGTGGCAGGGCTCTTCCGCCCTCTGGGATGCCGTCAGATGGTCCTCCGCCAGTTGGACAGTTTCCTCCAGGGACACCGGGCAGTGGAACTTGACCCACTACGCCATTCCATTTGGGAGCTGACGGATCAGCTGCTCCAGCACCACCTGGTTGATAACTCCATCGACGTCGCAGTCCTCCGCTAGCAGCCACTTCCGGCAGGCATCTCAGAGCCGTCGAGTGAAGGCAATCGGGCGGCCGGTCCCTTCCAACTTCAGCTGACAGTATTGCTCTGGACTGCGGCCGACACGCCGCAGGATGGTCTTCTTCAGGTTGTTGTATTCCTGGAGACTAGCTGCCGACAGTTGTATGCCAACCGCATAAATCAGCGGTTTGTTTGAAGAGGTCCAGGAAGGCTTCTGGATCATCTTCCGCCCACATCTTCATGAGCATGGACAGGGGCATGGGGGCTGCTGTTTCAGGGGTCGTGACCGGGGCTTTCTCCTGGCTGAGGATCTTGTGAAAATGGCAATCTTGGTCTTGTCGAAGCACAACAGGGCATGATGGTGGGAGTGGTGTAGGCCGACGAGGGACTTTTGGACTTCTGCCAACTGCAAGGACTCCATGAGGCGTACTTCCTCCAACCTTCCTTAATTTTGGCAACAGTATAAAGAGGATCAATTTTAATGTGTGTGTCTTCAGCTCTCAACAAAATATCTGCTTTCAGCTTCATATTAACACATTAGCTTATTAGCTTCACAATAACACATCAGCTTCACAAACTCTCCTTTCGTCTTGCCACTGACGTGGTCCCTTTTATACAGCTCTCCCCACGCTTACTGCAATTGGAAACAGGTGTTAGTCATTATCTGGCTCAGGTGAATCTGTTTAAACTCACCCTTACTGCTTTCTCTCTCTCCGGACAAATGCTCGACCATGCCCCTGCTGCCACAATATTAAATGAAGCTCAGAGAACTACACTCTTATTGGTAGATGAAATCATCATGAAATGAGTCCAAATATTGAATAAACAAACATGCAAGGGGTGGGGAATACCAAATACCCAGCGAAATTGCTTGATAAGTGGAGTTTTCTTTCCAGTGCTTACGTATTTCCTATTAAAACGTATGTGAAACATATTGAAGGGCTTGTGCCTTTTTTTAAATAGCTAATAGCCTTTAGGTACCTGTATAACAGTTAAAGGCTGGGCAAGGAGGAGGCGAGAACCGGCTTGTCAAGATAAATAATATTTTAATGTAAACTTAAACCAAAAGCAAAAACATAAACACACATGACGGACATGTCCGTAATTCTCTCTCTCTCGAACCATCGTCACCGGCCGCCTTTATCCCTCGCGCGCCTCATCAGGCTGATTGGGGACTGGGCGCGCGATATTCCGACCGGCCCGGCCCCCCTCCGCTCCACACTCCTCCCGGCATTATCTCAGGCGGGGTGCCACCGGCATGGCGTACACCCCTATCCCTGGGGCGGGGTGTATCTTCGTCCAGCGTGGTCATCCCGCCTTCCTCGCCCTGGGAGGAGACAGGAGAGGAAGACAACAACAACAAAACAAAATAGGCGAGGGAAAAGGCCAACACGGTGCGACAGGGAGAGAGAGAGGAGAGAGAAAAAGCTCACTCACGGTTCTCTGATGTACCGTCGCGTGGTCCTCGAACACTCCTCCACACTCAGGCGGGCGACAGCCGCTCCACCCCGGGCGAACCGGAGTGAAACCGTCGACCCCCAGCGGGTAGAGCAGCGCCTCCGCTTTTCTGGCGGCAAATGGGGACACTCCTCCGCCCCTGGCAGCGGCTCTACCGCTCGGGCGGTCAGAGAGTTTCTTCCCTCCTCCCCTCGACCACTCCGTGTCTCTGGGGACGGCAGGGCACTCTTCCGCCCCTGGCAGCGGCTCCTTCGCTCCAGGCGGTCGGGGTATCCAGTCCCCACTTGCCCCGCGGACGGCGGCCGTACCCGCATCCGGGCGGTCGGGCTACTCCGTCACCCGGCAGATGGCAGCGGCGCTCCCCTGGGTGGACGGCAGTGTCGAGTACTCTGCGACGGGCATCCCTCCTCCTTCCCGGGTTTCAGCACCAATGTGAAACAGTGAAAGGATGGGCAAGGAGGAGGCGAGAACCGGCTTGTCAACATAAATAATAATTTAATAAGAAACTTAAAACACAACATAAACAAACACACATGCGGACATGCCCGTAATTCTCTCTCTCTCTCGAACCATCGTCACCGGCCGCCTTTATCCCTCGCGCACCTCATCAGGCCGTTTGGGGACCGGGCGCGCAATATTCCGACCGGCCCCGCCCCCCCTCCGCTCCACAGTACCTCACAGCCAAGAACCATAATTTGGTACTTATTATTGCTAGTTGGATTCAGGTGGTATTAGAGAAGGGGCATTCTCACTCTAGAAAGCATTTGATTGGACAAAACTTTGTAGTGCAGGATGAGTCATCAGTATTTTTGGTCTGCTTTTCTGAAAGAGAAAGACATCCCTTTATAAATGCAAAAGTTAATTGTGAACTCTCAGAAGTACGCTAGCTTATCGATGCCTTCTAAACGGACATGGACTAAAAAAACGAAAGTTTTGATTTCTTATTCAGAGACTTGATTTCTGCTAAATGCATTAATGGCATTAAAAATAACTGTTAACCATTATGCCTTGCTTGTTTGGATGCTCGTATGTGTGCGTTTGAGTGGCGGTTGTGTAATAATCAGCCAGAAGTAGCAGTCTCTGTAGTGGAATGAGTATTAGTCAGCAGAATAACATTGCTGCTGCTCTTGCTGCTGCTCTTGGCTTAGGCTCTGCTTATGTGTGATTGTGCTGTGTGTCTGTCATTTGAGAATTGAGCTCTGCTGGATGGTTATATTAGCACATACAGCGGCTGAGGGTGAGAAAGTGTGCCGTGTCTCCTGTCCTTGCGGTGAGGTCACCAGATGTACTCTTAGACATGAACGACTTGTCTTCTTCACAGGCCTTCGGGGCTGATCTGCACCCCTGTCTTCACAGGCCTCCAATGCTAATTTAAAAAAAAAAATCAGCACTGTTGAAGATCAATTTGGTTTTTGCTTTAGTATATCAGCTATGATGTACTCACAGATTAGGTAGTAAAATCTGACAACAATGATATCATAAATTGTGCTGCTTTACTTCAGATCATGCACTAAATTCACCAGTTAGTGTCCATCTAATTCACATGCACATTCTCAAGTTGACCAACAGGTGATGTTTGGATCTTAAAGGTGATTTGCTCTTTTACTGGTAAGGCAGGACATCTGTTTCTATATCCGTTTCTATTACATCTGTTTCTATATTGGGCATTCCAATTTCTCCCATTCACAGGTGCTCTGTCTCGTGCTAAATATACTAAGTGACACTTTACTGTGTATTCTTTAGGTGTAAAATACATCAATGTGTCTTAGAATTTGCTTTAAATTCAGTCATTTACATTCTTATTAATTCAAATGTATAGATTATTACTGCAAAAAGAATATAAAATTCACAAAATGAGCATGATTTAAATCATGATGTAAAAGATCATTAGGTAAAGTCTAGATAAAGAATAATTAAAAAAGGAAAAGTTGTGCACCTCATTCATTTTCAATAATTCAACATCCCAGATTTTTTGGCCCGTAATATACTGTACGCAAGTATGTAACACAAATGCTATGGTGTATCTTGATACAATACTCAATGCATTTTTTTGTTTGAAAATCATGTTTTCAGTTTCCTTACATCATCATTGTCCAAAGTATGTCATAACGAAACAACAACATATTAGAGTGGACTTGGCCTACGTCTGCTTTAGATATAAACAGCCCAAGCTGCCATTACTAGTTACTTCAGGTAATGTATTCTAGGAAGAAACTAGTAATTTATTAAAATTACTAGCATATTCAAAGAATATGGTGAAGTGATATGCTATTGATATTCAATCAACAATGGAACTACTTCACATCTTTGCAGTTATTGATATTTAAGCAACATTTTTTGATTGAACTTGTTTCAATCACTCACAATAAAAAAAAATATTTTAATTATTTTTATTGGCACTGGCCCTCAGCAAAACTTCTGTATATTACAGGCTCTTGTTTTAATGTAACTTTTTCCAGAATTTTAAATAATTTCATACTATATTCACTGTTTTCTCCACATGAACAGATTCTGTCATAAAATTAAGACAATATTGACTGATATCCTTAAATATATATGGCTAATTATGTAAGACAACAACAGTCACCACAAACATATCATGTAACTCGGATGGCCCCCTGCAAGAAAAAATGTGATGATCAAAATTTTAATAACTACAGTCTTGACCAACACAAAATAGGTATCGTTTTAAAGCTTAGAAGCTCTACTATGCATGTATGCAGTATAACCAAAACTGAACGAGTGCTTTGAAATTTGCAAACAAACCAGAAGTGTTCTGTTTGAACATTTATTAAAAAGTTTACACTACATATTATTGTAATTGGTAAAAACATCAAACAAATCAAATAGCCATGTGTCATTTGTTGTTGGAAAGAATAGAATACAACCAGCCTATTTGTTTTACTCGCAAAGTATATGTCTTTGACATCCATGTTTCATGTGTACATGTGTTGCTCAAATGCCACATTTTCATTTATAACTTTAGGAAAAATAAAAAGAACATAAAATATCACATATCATAAGCAATTATCTATAAAACGACCCCACGCACAATGTAATCAAATGTTGAATTCATTAGATAATCTACACAAAGCCCAATGTGCACACAGTATCTGCATCTTGCCATCTGGCTACAAACACAATCGCTTTCCTGGATCAGATGATGTCATCGGAAATGCTGTAGCCTCATGGAACGCTAAACCAATCAGATTGGGTTCAGATTGCTTGAACTAGTGGTGATAGTCCTTCAAATTTGTTGAGATTAATTTGATGAATCACTGTAATTACATTTGACTCAGTTACAGAGCAACCTTATTTACACCCTGAGGTGTATAATGTTAAATCAGAAAAATCTGTTAAAAAAGGTAAATGTTTGGCTCAAGTTTTTTAGGCTGAAAGTCTCAGTATGTATCATAATCTATATTATTAAAACATTTTAAATTATAACAAACACTTGAGCCCACTTGTTTTTTTGTCGAGTTATAAGCCTTTAATTTTGGGGTTGACACTGAAACAGGAAATCTTTAAATACTCGCTCAGGGCTTAAAAGAGTTTTGTCAAAAAGGATAAATGTTGAGTTGATACCCTGTACTTCTTGAGTGGAATGTAGGCATGTTGCGTACCTTACAGATTCATTGAGAATTCTGCTTATATTTTTTAGCTAATTACAGTGTTTTTCTCAGCATCTCCACCTGGCTTTTTGCATGTCTGTGTCTTTTTGTTGGTGTGTTTATGTGTGTGTCTGTATCATTTTTATCAGGCTTGAAAAGAACACACTAAAGGTTCAGAAATCCTTAGAATGGAAGGCATACCTAGCATTCTGGTTGAGTGTCAGAGGGACTGCTGCCATGGATACACTCCAAACAGACTGTAATTCACATAATGACCTGTTCTTTTCATATCAAGAGCAACAGATTCAATCTCTGCAAATGCTGGAGTTCGTGTCAGGTCTGTGGGTGTCTGGCTTTGTCAATGATTGGGGGGTTGACTTCATATAATGTTTCCCATTGCATTTCTCAAATGTTCTTGTTCCTTGTATCTTTTTGTCCCCAGAGTTGTTGTAATAAAAACAGACAGGATACATTTTGAGCATATTCCTTGTGCTGTACACTCCAGCCTGTCCACACTACCAGTAAAGAGTGCTGGCTTTGGCAGAGAGAAGTAATTCCTCAAGGAGTTCATGTTTCTTGTGGCTGAAAGCTGGTGCAGGTCTCTTGACCTTAATGTGCACATGGGAGTCTGTTCAGGTCATGGAAATATTTTCTAGTAAAATACCTTTTTGCTGGCTGTGGAAAGTGTTCTCATTTCTCACTTGGCAGGCATAAGTAGGTCTTGATTCTCTATTGGCTCTCTTGATAAGGTCAAATATTGATATTCTTGTTCCTCTTTTCCACCTACAGTTCTGCTACTCCCCAACTGAAAGGACAACTTTTAGAGTAACTACATTCCGGAGGAGACTTTTCACTCTTGCATTTGCAACTACAAAATACACTTGTGATGACGTAATGCACTGTTGACCATTTTTATTCTGACGTTGGTTGCAGGTGCGATACAATTGCAACAATAGCAACAACAACAGCTTCAATGGAGGATTCCAGGATTGGAGATACGCTTGTTAGGGTGTTTGTGTCTGCAGGTTATAATGGGCACATGAGCCACAGTTCTGCATCCCTGAAGCTGCAGTGAGAGGAGAGATGAGTCGCTTAGCCTATTTTAACTGTGCAGGAGATGCTGAGCTTGGCATAAAACATGTTCAAATGGACTATAAACCTATTTATCAACACAAGCTTTTACAATAAAGGCTTTTATGACATAAATTACTGTACTGAACTACTCACCCATTGACTGAAAAATGACGTATTGATGCAAGTAAAAAACACAGTAACAGGCATGGTACACTTCTCATTTAAATTAGAATTCATGACAGTAAATTTATGACCGATGGTAGTTATCAATTACCCACACTCGATAAAAATCTAATTATTTATGTCCATTAACTTTCCCTTGTGGTGCGACCGGTAGCGCGTTGCATCAGGAGAGTGGGAGTCCCAGGTTCGGATCCTGCGTTGAAACCAGGAAGAATTTAATTTGCATAATCAGTGACAAGTGTAATTCGGAGGTTGCATTTTTCCCTTTAACATTAAATTTTTACATAAAATATGCATTCCTCTTCACTGTATTACAGCCTGTACAGCTGTAAACAACTTGTTTCACAGCTCGCTTTTGGCACTCTTCCATGGAAATTACACCCAGAAAATGGAGCTCACACGTACGCACAACAACACATGTTGGCTTTGGCCACTGGAGGCAGTGTTTTGAATTTAGGTAAGCATATACCGATTATAGCTAAAGAAAAGTCTTCAATCTTCTTTTTCTGATTTCGCTGTAAGATCTGTCTGTACTGTATCACTGTCAGCAGTATATTTAAGCCCCGTCTCCAACCTGCACGAGTTCTGGTGAAAAAACTAGGCATCCTAGATAAACTTATAATGGTACATTTTTCACTGAGCTCAAAGTCTGTAAAAGACACATGAGTTGCGACAGATATTTTCTTAAGTAGATGGTTTGTAGGTTTGTTGATTACTCACAACACTTACATTAGTATGGGGAAGACTATTATTCTTACAGTTTGGCTTAAATCATGTATTATGTTGAAGTTCCTTACAATGTTATCTGTCACAGAAGTAATATTTTACTTGTCAAAGCCTATTTTAGTGAGTATTAATGTTTGATCTTGCTTTGAATGTAGTGTTTCAAAAAGTCAGTAGAGTGGGTCAATAGAGAGTCAAGGTTCATCATGAGTATGGCATGTAGACTTGTTTTAGCATGTTACTGCAGTCTAGCCATTCACCAAAAAACAAATGCTTAGTTATGAAAGGAGAAAGTAGCCTTCAAATTGTGAGTATCTCTTAGTATGTCATATTTTTTGTGTCTGTGTTATAAAGCAGATGTAGTGCTGCACTTCATTTTTGGTCTCCTCACTTTAGGATTCAGAATGTTAGGGTGAAAAAAACACAGCAAACTGACCATGTTAAGACATTTCAGGTTATAATTATAAATTATACTATTTTCAAGGATAAACGCAAATGTGCAAAGTGGCTTAATGTCGATGTAAGGCTTTTCAAACACATAAGGTCAAGAGATTATCCATGATCATAATGAAGAATTTGGCCCCCTGGTAAGTCACATGCTGAGCTTTCAAAACTCTTCAAGTCTTATCATCTCTGCATACTCTTATGCACCGTTCTGTTCATCCCACTGTGATGATGCTTAATAGCATATAAGGCCATTTAAGGATTTGATCAGATTGTTGTAATTAGTTATGTAATGCCATTACCCTCTTGGGCATACATCAGAAGTCAGCTTCCCTACTTTACATTTACAATATAAGTGGATACACAGCTGCAACAGAACTGAAAACTTCCTAGAGGTTTAGTCTCCATCTTTAGTAAGTAATCATCTGGCATTTATGGAATTAATGGACAATTTAAGAGTATTACAATTTTATTGTTATCTATGTATATGTCATGTCCACTGTTGTCTTTTGTTTTTGTGCTTTTATGTTGAAGTTTAGTTTAGTTCCTGTTTCCTGTTTGGTTTTTGTAGTCCTTTGTAGTTCCTTTTTATGATTGGTTTTCCCCTGATTGTTTCCCCAGCTGTCCCTCATTCCGTTGTTTGTTCCATTCTGTATTTAAACCCTGGTTGTTTGTTCAGTCTTTGTCGGTTGTTGTTTGTGATGCTTGATGTAGATGCTTTGCCCTGTTCTCCCTGTTCATGTTCCCTTGATGTCCTCATGTTTTGGTTTCCTTTTTCCCCTCGTGGTTGTTTCCTTTGTTCCTGTCTTGTTTATTTTCATTTCGTTCAATAAAGAACCTGCATGTAGATCCCTACTCCTCGTCTGCCTCACCTACGAACATAACAGAACGACTGACCGCAATGGATCTAGCGGTTCTCCCGGCAAGCTGCCGCCTCCTTGATTTGAGGCAAGGAAGCCGCCCGGTGGAGGATCACGTTAGGGACTTCCTGGACCTAGCGAGTGCCACCGACTTCCCTGACTCCTCCCTGGTGGTGTTTCTCAAGGCTAGCCTGACCGGTTCGCTCCGGGGGCGGTTGCAACCGGCGACGCGCGGCTGGACGCTCCGCGATTTAGTGGAAGAGACACTGCTGGCATGCGGCTCGCCGTTCACTGTGGGTATGGTTGAGGAGGATCCTGCCTCTCCTCCCACAGTGGTGACCCTCCAGTCGTCCTTGGCTCGTCCTGTGTCGCCTGCCCCACCTACCAGCAAGCCAACCCCCATGCCTGCCTTGAGTAACGAACCAGCGCTGCCAACTTCGTCCGCCCGGAGGAGGAGGAGGAGAAGAAAGGCTTCCGCTCCCCAGCTCACGCCAGCCACGGTCAGCGAGCCAGCGCCTGCGGCCTCTACCGTCAGCGAGCCAGCGCCTGTAGCCTCAAATGTCAATGAGCCAGCGCCTGTAGCCTCGACCGTCCCTGAGCCAGCGCCTGCGGCCTCGACCGTCCCTGAGCCAGCGCCTGCGGCCTCTACCGTCAGCGAGCCAGCGCCTGCGGCCTCGAATGTCAATGAGCCAGCGCCTGTAGCCTCGACCGTCCCTGAGCCAGCGCCTGTAGCCTCGACCGTCCCTGAGCCAGCGCCTGTAGCCTCGACCGTCCCTGAGCCAGCGCCAGTAGCCATGACCGTCCAAGAGCCAGCGCCAGTAGCCATGACCGTCCCAGAGCCAGGGGCCCTCGAGCCTTCTAGGGCTCCGCCTCTCAAGTCTCTCGAGCCTTCCAGGGCTCCTCCTCTCAAGCCTCCCAGGGCTCCGCCTCTCAAGTCTCTGGAGCCTTCCAGGGCCCCGCCTCTCGAGTCTTCCAGGGCTCCTCCTCTCGAGCCTCCCAGGGCTCCGCCTCTCGAGTCTTCCAGGGCTCCTCCTCTCGAGCCTCCCAGGGCTCCGCCTCTCAAGTCTCTCGAGCCTCCCAGGGCTCCGCCTCTCAAGTCTCTCGAGCCTCCCAGGGCTCCGCCTCTCAAGTCTCTCGAGCCTTCTAGGGCTCCGCCTCTCGAGTCTCTCAAGCCACCCAGGGCTCCGCCTCCTGAGCCTTCCAGGGCTCCGCCCCCCAAACCTCCTATGCCTCTTCTCCCAGAGACTCCAGAGCCTCCTACGGCTCTGCTTTCCGAGCATCCTGAGCCTCCCGAGCCTCCTACGGCTCAGCCTCCCGAGCCTCCTATGGCTCCGCCTCCCGAACCTCCTACGCCTCTTCTCCCAGAGACTCCAGAGTCTCCTACGGCTCTGCCTCCCGAGCCTCCCTCGGCTCTGCCTCCCGAGCCTCCCTCGGCTCCGCCTCCTGAGCCTCCCACGGCTCCGCCCTCCTGAGGCCCCAGGACTTTCCATGGTTCCGCCTCCCTTGGCTCTGCCTCCTGGGTCTCCCTTGAATCCGCCTCCTGGGCCTCCCACAGCTCCGCAGCCTGAGCCTCCAGAGCCTCCTATGGCTCCACCTCCAGAGCCTTCCAGGGCTCCGCCTCCAGAGCCTCCTATGGCTCTGCCTCCAGAACCTCCAGAGCCTTCTAGGGCCCCGCCTCCCGAGCCTTCCAGGGCTTCGCCTCCCGAGCCTCCTACGCCTTATAGGGCTATGCCTCTAGAGCATCCTACGGCGCCACCTCCCTCTGCTCAACCTCCTGAGCCTCCCACGGCTCCGCACCCTGAGCCTCCCGAGCTTTCCATGGTTCCGCCTCTCTCGGCTCCGCCTCCCGAGCTTTCTATGGTTCCGCCTCCCTCGGCTCTGCCTCCTGAGCTCCCTCAGCTCTGCCTCCTGAGCTCCCTAGGCTCTGCCTCCTGAGCCTCCCATGGCTCCGCCCCCTGAGCCTCTAGAGCTTTCCATGGTGCTGCCTCTCACAGCTCCACCTCCCGAGGCCCCTGAGCCTCCCGAGCCTCCCTCAGCTCCGCCTCCTGGGTCTTCCTCGGCTCCGCCTCCTGAGCCTCCCTCAGCTCTGCCTCCTGAGCCTCCAGAGCCTCCCTCAGCTTCGTCTCCAGAGCCTCCCTCAGCTCCGCCTCCTGAATCTGTCCCTGTCATGTGGCCACCTCCCAGGCCTCCTAAACCTATCCCTGTCTTGTGGCCGCCTCAAAGGCCTCCTGAACCTGTCCCTGCCCCTTGGACTGCCTTCTTGCCCTCTGTGCCCCCTTGGACTGCCTTCTTGCCCTCTGTGCCCCCTTGGACTTCCTTCTTGCCCCTTGTGCCCCCTTGGACTTCCTTCTTGCCCCTTGTGCCCCCTTGGACTGCCCTCTTGCCCCTTGTGCCCCCTTGGACTGTCTGTCTGCCCGTTGTACCCCCTTGGTCTGTCTGTTTGCCCCTGGTGCCCTCATTTTGTTTCTTGTGGGTTTTTTGTCATTTATTTTTGTTTATTTAGGATCGTCTGGAATCCGATCCTTTGAGGGGGGATTCTGTCATGTCCACTGTTGTCTTTTGTTTTTAGTTCCTTTTTCCTGTTTGGGTTTTTGTAGTCCTTTTGTAGTTCCTTTTTATGATTGGTTTTCCCCTGATTGTTTCCCCAGCTGTCCCTCATTCCGTTGTTTGTTCCATTCTGTATTTAAACCCTGGTTGTTTGTTCAGTCTTTGTCGGTCGTTGTTTGTGATGCTTGATGTAGATGCTTTGCCCTGTTCTCCCTGTTCATGTTCCCTTGATGTCCTCATGTTTTGGTTTCCTTTTTCCTCTTGTGGTTGTTTCCTTTGTTCCTGTCTTGTTTATTTTCATTTCGTTCAATAAAGAACCTGCATGTAGATCCCTACTCCTCGTCTGCCTCACCTACGAACGTAACAGTATACAACTTGAATCCTGATTTAATTTTTCTTGTGTAGAACACAAAATTAATTATTTAGAAGTATTATACATGCATAATGTTTCAGGGTTATACTTTCAATTGTTATAGTTGCATATTTTAAATATTTATTCACAGTACTGCTTACTTACCTACTTTTCATTCTATAAGTGCAAAACAAGATTTCCGTCAAGTTAAAAACATTGCCTGTGGGAAATAAGTGAGAAATTATTGTCTGTAGTAATTGACAGCATGTCACAGATGATGACCTTAGACCTTTACAATTAAAAGTCTATAGACCTTAAGTTGAAATTAATGATGTGAAGCACTGAACTGCAGTTTTGGAATTTAAACGCAAATCTGATTGAGATTTCAGAGTTTTGGCAGAGGGGTACAGTATCAGCGAATATCGACTTAAATTTGGTCTGTTCCTCACAAAATGCCATCATATGATTTCATATGATTGCGGTCGGCAGCCATCGTCCTCTTTCAGGTGGCTGGGCTCCTCGTCCCCCGGCAGATGGCCACGGCTGCTCCGTTGGGGTGGACGGTAGTGGCGAGAACTCTACTATGGCATATCCCTCCTCCTTCCCGGGTTTCCGGCACCAGTGTAAAGAGATCAATGGAAAGGAGGAGGCGAGAACCGGCTTGTCAATATAAATAATAGTTTAATATAAAACTTAAAAGACAACATAAACACACACACATACACACACACATACATGACGGACATGTCCGTAAACGATCTCTCTCTCCCGCACGATCCTCTGCAGTCGACCTTTATCCCTCACGGATGCTTAATTAGCCTAATACGGGACCGGGTGTGTAGGATCACGACCCGGCCCCGCCCTCCGCCCTGCCACACATAGCTGCAGGAAAATGAGAGAATTGACACAGAGGGAAATCATGTATCTCATTATTGACTCAGAACTACTATTTTCATCACCACTGTGCCACAGCTGTCCAAATGGTCATTATTCTCGGCCTCAGTATGCCTTGTGATCTCTCTAGGAAAAGGTGAACACAATAAATGGTTTATAGACATACATCTAATCTCTAAACATATATCAGTCTACAAACTGGAATAAAAATTGTATGCACATGCCTCAGAGGCCAGTTGCTTTTATCAGCTGATTAACTGTTTCCTGTTCCTGGGCACAATCAGCATAGGAATGGTGATTTACTTTTCTTTTCCATTTTTCATATTCAGAATTCCTGGATTTTCCACTGATTAGATATTTAGATTTAGCTCACATCCGATTTCAGTGTTCAAGAAAAAGACAAGAAATGGTGTCCTGTGACAGAACAGATGTTTGAAAGTAACATTTTTGAGAGAGCTGCTGTTAAAGTTGAGGAATTTGGTTTGAGATTGTGGCCTACATTTCTGTCTTTAATTAAATTTGAATGGCTTTTTTAAGGACACCACAGAATTATTTTTGGGTACATATGGGTGTGTGAGTTTGGGTGGAGCATATTTGTGATTTTAGTTGTGGCTGACACAAATCTGTTAGCTACCGGCAGAAACTGCAAATTTCGAATAAATGGCAAATGCTAAGAAATTACTGTTGCACTGAAACCACACTGGAAAAAATTTGATTGAAAAACGTATATGAAAAAATACGGATTAATACTCTTAATTATTATATATTTTTTTAATTGCTTTCCAGTAAAAATGTCTAAACATCCTAAAACCAAGATATACAGTATTTATTTCGAAAACCAAAACTGCTTAATTAATATATGAAGACTTTCAGAGAATTTATCTTGAGTTGTAGTTTATTTTTTCCAATTTGTCTTGTTTTATCCTTTCTGGCTGAAGCATAAATGTAGAAACATTCATGAGGTTAATGGGGTAAAAGAGTTAGTTTTTTTCTAACATAGGGGTATTGTGTGGTCAGAGCTCCAGACAAAACTCATGTTAAGTGTTTGTGTGGACGAGAAAGAAAAAAATGTTTAAGGCCCCGTTTCTTAATTATGATTGAGTTGTAAAGAGTGTTTTCTAATAGCAATTTTACAAATGCTTGGAAATTCCTTTTTGGTGAGGTATTGGTGTAAATAACACCAATGGAGTGATGTCTAAAGTGAGCATTAACAGCGGAGAAAAGAAGATTTGTAAAATGTCGGACTTGTAAATGTAAATGTAAGCTAATAGACCTGCTGCTGTCTAGTGTCGTTGTAATAATCAAACAACCATAACAATAAAATGATAAAACACTCACTGCTCTTGACTGGGTAACGTTAGTAGCTTTAAAAAGTATTAAGGTATACAGCAAAGACCAGTAGTAGTTTTATGTTGCACAAACTTTTAAAGCTGTTAAAAAAGCACAGATTGTTCTTAATTTGTATTTTTTTGTTCTATTGTTTTTAATCTATTTCTATTCATTGCTGTTTTTTTTTTTTATTTATTACTGACTGTACAGGTACAGGTCTTGAATAATTACTTGAGAACTTGAAACCATTCTTCCATAATTAACATATTAGTTAGTTAGTGTTATTATTTGTTGTAGTATTGAAGCTGGTATTGAGAATCGTCAAATCTCACTAAAGACTACTGAAATTTTGATATTGTGATAATATATATTCTTTATTGTACATGGTAGATCTTGTTGCAATAACATGATGAAAAAGTAGATCTCATTCCATAGAAGAGTGAGCACCCTTGCTGTAAATGTTGGTGATTGAGGCTTGTCTTATACATAACATAAAATAATTATCGTATGACAATAGCCTCCCCTTTTACCCAGTGCAGTTTACATTTCAAGTTCATGGACATTCTTTTTTTTTTTAAGTTTTTTTTTTAAATAGTTCAATATATGCATGATGTTTCCAAAGCCAATGAGTAATCATGTTAAATAATTATGAATTCAACATGACCAAAATAATAGTAATTATGATTTTTGCCATAATCGAGCAGCCCTACCGTGTTGTTATCCTAAGGCTGCACTTTAGGAACATTCAACAATTGAGCGAAGGTCTGCTCTTTGCTCCCAAAAGTGATAACGGCCAATGTTGCGCATTGTGGTCCGGGCGAGAGCACCCTTGAGGGTCTGAGAGAAAGGTGGGAAGACATTTTGACAAGCCAAGAAAGACAATTTTACCCTTAAATATATAATCTCTATTCCCTCTGAATTTCATTTGTAAAACAATCTTGCTGCCACTTTGTACCAACTATGTTGTCTAACACACAAATCTGTGTTGGTAATGCATTGATTTAGGCCTAATTATTTATTTAGTCATTTATTTATCAATTTTATGCATTTATTTGGAACTATATAATTATAGAATATTATACAGCCTAAATAAATAGACAAATATATATATATATATATATATATATATATATATATATATATATATATATATATATAGGCTAATTGATATAAGTAGATTCTGTATATTCTAAAAAATAAAGTTTCTTTGTCACATTGTATACTGTTGCATAAAGTGTAATAATCTCAACATTAACAGTACTAAATTGTATGAAGTGGAGTTTCGTTGCATAAGATAAGATGCTCTTAAGCTCTATACGATTACTCCTGAGGACTCGTAGATCTGCGATGATGTTCAAGTACTACTTTTTTTTTATCCACCTTTCTCCCAATTTGGAATGCCCATTTCCCACTACTTAGTTGGTCCTCGTGGTGGCGTGGTTACTCGCCTCAATCCGGGTGGCGGAGGACAATTCTCAGTTGCCTCCGCTTCTGAGACTGTCATTCAACGTATCTTATTATTTAGCTCGTTGTGCATGACACCGCGGAGACTCACAGCACGGGAGGCTCATGCTATTCTCCGCGATCCACACACAACTTAGTTGCTTAGGAGACCTGGCTGGAGTCAAGTTCAAGTACTACTTAAGTTACGATGCTTTTGTTTTATAGTTTTTATGATGTACACTCTGAGTTGTTTTTTTAAATCATGTTCTTTTATATTTTTTACGTTGTACACTGTTTGTGTTGTTTTTGTAAAAAATTGGTCTAAAGTATGAACTCATCCACTGCAAATCAAATCTACCCCAGGTGTATAAATAAAGTAACCTTCAAAGATGATTTGTTCAATCGTTTTTCCAATGATCGGTTTACCAATCTTTTGGGAAACGAGGCCCTGTGTGTTCATTTATGCTTTTTTGTTTGTCTTGAAACGTATTATCATTAACTTGTCACTGTTGTTACAGACATTTATGACTATAATTAGCTGTTTATACAGACCTTATTTGATCTGCTCCTGTCTGCTGTTGTCTGTACAAAAAAAAAACACTCCTCTTTTAGGCATAGTGCATGGCTGCCAATCCCGAACACTGACAGTGTGAAAGTCAGTGAACCAAAGAGAATGCATAAGCTGAGATCTATGACCTTCAGGGGCATATGTTGTTTACTACGGTCTCAATTTCCCAATGGTTTTGAATTTTAAAATGATAACCTCATCTGATAGTAAAGCCTTCAAATAGACAAATATTCTATTAGGGGTTCTCCCGCCCTTGTGCTAATGTTGCTAGGAGACTCCCTGTAATAGGGTCCATTCTGGTATGTCAAGTTGTGCGCATCCATGAACAGTTTCATTCAACTACCCAATGCTGTCTTGTCTGAGGAGATCTAACATGTTGTTCATTACATTTATTAGTTAGTGGATTTAAAGTGGACTTTTAAAGAAAAGATTTTGTCATGATTTACTCAACATAATATTTTTCCAAACCCAGCTTTCTTACTTCCATTTAACACAAAAGCAGACATTAGGCAGAATGTTAGCCTTAGTCACCATTCACTTTCATTGAATGAAAAAGATGGAATGAAATTGAATGGTGACTGTGACTAACATTCTGTCTAACGTCTCTTGAATGTTTAAGTGTAGCAGTTTGTAAGCATGTAATTCAGTCTTATGAGAAATATATCAGACATTTTCACCACCTGTTGGCCCATCTGAGTGTAGAAACAGTTTTCAAGCCCCTGCTGTGCATTTGTTGCCATGGTTACATACAGTGTGATTATGAGATCCCAGGAGATTGATTATGCCCTTCGAGGTGTGGCCAGCAATGTAATTCCTGTGGAATTCCAAGGTTGATGTTCATCATGAATCACAGACTTATTTTGGTCTTGTTTTAACTACCCTTTTCTCTTTTTGTCTGTCTTTTCAGGCTTTGGACCAGGACCGAACAGCTTTACAAAAGGTCAAGAAATCCGTAAAAGCAATCTACAACTCAGGTCAAGGTAAGACCCAGCCGAGGCTCTGCATAGGATTCAACAGTAGAGTTGCAGATATAAATACATAAAAAAAAATACAACCTAAATAGAGTTGTTAACATTATGCTAAATTATATATATATATATATATATATATATATATATATATATATATATATATATATATATATATATATATATTAGTATGTCTGTAGATGCCACAAATCATTTGACTGATTTCAAATTAATTTTGGGGGTAAAAGAAGTGTTTAATTACCAAATTCCTGGTAAAGTACTACACTACCAGGTATGATACAAGAAACGTAATGGTATTGGTAGTGCCTCTCTTGATCTCTTATTTGTGACATTTTTCACTGCATTTTCCATTAGACACCGCTAGCCTCCCTTTTACCTTCTCTCCGCCATTCCATCCAGGCAGGCTCACGTGCTTACATGACCTATGGGGCAAATGAACAAGAAAGATCACGAAATGCAAGGGTCTGATCCTGAATTATCCTCCAGACCATTTAACAAGCATTTCATGAGGGACATGCGTTTCTGGTTCATCCAGGCCCTTCACTGCTTTTTATCAGTTTTTAATCCTTCTATGTAAGAGTGCTACCATTGTCCAGCGACCCAATACAAATGCCAAACGTGATCACAGTGATTACACTCTATGCCACACTTGTGGACTGTAGAAAGACATAGACATACACAGGATTGGAGTCAGGGCCAGAATTCAAGAGGATTCCAGATTCAAGATGAAGGTGATTGCGATACCTGGACTGTGGCACCTTGTTGGTCCTGGAACAGAATTTCTATCAACCAGTGAGATTTTAGGGTTAATGTTAGGGTTAATCTTAAACCCAAAGTTTACTTCGGTCTGTATACACTACCTGTCAAACGTTTTGAAACACTTGACTGAAATGTTTCTCATGATCTTAAAAATCTTTGGATCTGAAGGTTTTAAATGAGTTTATTAGTCAAAAATATAATTGTGCCACCATATTAATGTACTTAATTATAAAACAAAAATTTTATAAAAAAAAGTTTTTGAAATTGATGACTTGGACCAAATAATAAAGAAAAGCAGCCAATAAGTGCCCTGTTTAAAAAGCATCCCAGGGTGATACTTCAAGAAAAAATGTCAAGAGTACATGTCTGCCAATTCTAGGCAAAGGGTGACTACTTTTGAAGGTAACAAAATATAACAGTTTTTATTTATTTTGGATTTTGTTTAGTCACAACATGATTCTCATAGTTCCATTTATGTTATTACATAGTTTTGATGACTTTACTATTATTCTAAAATGTGAATAAAGAATGAGTAAGTGTTTCAAAACGTTTGACCAGTAGTGTACGCTGAGTGTCCGATTACAGGACACTTGATGTAAATTTGGTCTTCAGCAGAGTGCTCGAGCACTGAACTCGTGCAGCATGACTTTTCTAACAACATGTCTTTGAACGCACTTGCGCCTGAAATTATTTGCACTAATTAGTGGGTCCACAAGGTGGCAACACTCACATTTGAGCCATTGCTGTCAATAAGAAGCACTAGCAGAAGATGCTAAGAACAGGAGACAAATATGAAAGCAACAACATTGGATGTGCACATCAAGAGCACATGTGTGAGGAGGACGGGAGATTCCTGCGTTCGGATAACTCGTGTCTGAAGGACTGTAAAGACATCTTTATGTGCCTAAACAGAGGAGAAATAGTCCAGTATCTCATCAGTCGAAGCTTGCATGGTCAAAAGAAGTACACTTTGAAAGGCATGTGTTCGATTGTACGCATACTTGATGCGTAAGAGTTAGGGGTTTATCAACCTATTGTTTGCGTCAAATTTTAAGGGTAGATAATAACTAGGGTTAGAGATATTGTTAGAGTTATGTTTCTTTGACAGCAATGTTGTTTCATGACCAACAAAATATTGTATTCCAGCAACATGTCTTTGCAGAGTTACATTGACCATTAATTTATTCACAATCTAGGATGAGCTTTCTGATTATATGGGTGTTATGACATGATTGTGTTATTTACATGAGATGATTCTGAGTAATGTGATTTGTAAGATTTCTTGGGGCTGGTCAGCCTTTTGTAAGCTGCAGTGCTTGATCAGATTTATTGGCTGACCTCTCTCTGACCTCAGTATTCCTTGAGAACATGTCCTGTATATCTCTACAGCATTCCAAAGAGGCACCTTCATCATGAGTCAGCAAATGCCAGCAGAAATGCCACTTTTTTGTTTGTGAATGAAGTCACACCAGTTTAAGCTGAATGTTGCTGCTCGTGACGAATATCAGTCAGCTTATTGATGTCTCCCTGCTGCTGGGGGATGTGTAGAGTGCCTCTTGCTGTGGGCAGTGGGAAAGGGTGTAAACTAGCTCCTGCTGTGTGTGTTGCAGTGTGCTATTGTGTCATGATCCTGTTTAATCAGATACAACTAAATAGAAGTGCTCTAATTAGCTTGCGATGATTAATACCAGAGCTCTCGACACTTGGCATGTGGCTTTTGTTCCCTGTTGAATTCCTTTTCAGATGTCTGCTTGTCACTTTGCTGAGAGTATTGTTTAAATATGTCTGCCACCTTTTAATCAGCAATGTCTAGAGTAGCTGTGATACATGCTCATATTTTTACATACCCTTTTTCTCACAGGTTTACAGTATATTAGATAATTTAGGATATTCCACAAGACAAAATAATAATGTATGTGTTGGCACGTTGATCATCAATGTCTGCTTGATGCTTAGATTGTGTCGTTTAATTGTTCTTAATGGCAAAGCTGGATCACAACATCATTGAGCAATTGAGCCAACATCAATAACCACATTTCCACTTAAGGGCCAAACGAGGGCATGCAAGTGCGTGCCAGGGTTCGTAGCGTTCCCACTGTTATTCCAGGGCTCCTCAGGGCCAACAGCCAGGCTCCTTTGGCCAATTGAGTCAGGTCTTGCTTTCCACCAAGCAAAGACCAAAATACTCAAACAAACGGTAGCTTCAGTCTCCACCATGCTTATTTCGAGGGTTTCGCTCTTGCTTGTGAAATGGGTGGGGTGTGTTACGTTGGCACCAGGGTGGTGTATTAAGGGCAGGTTTGGAGGCAATGCTGCTGGGCTATTAGCCCGATGGTGGGACTTCAGAACGATTTTGATCTCGTGGTTCGAGGTCCAATGCTGTTGGACCTGGCTGACCAGTTGATAGCCTTGGCTTGCACTGGTCTGATAATGGAAACATGGCTATTGAGTGGCGAAATCAAACATGCAGTGCATGTAAGGAAACCAAATACCGGTAACTGTCAGTACCTGGAGGCTTTTGGCAAGAACAGTGGTCAGTTTCTCTGCCCAGGAGAAACCTTATACCCATGTACAATTCTCAAAGGAGACTACAAACAGTCATTAAAATAATATTCCGGGTAGAATACAAGTTAAGCTTAATTGACAGCATTTGTAGCATAATATTGATTACTACAAAAATTAATGTGCACTTGCCCCTCCTTTTCTTTAAAAAAAGCAATAATATGGATTCCAGTGAGACACTTACAATGGAAATGAATAGGGCCAATTCGTAAATGTTAAAATACTATTTCACATATCAGTGTTTGGGATTGACAACTGCATTTACTTACAGGTGTGAGTCTTGAAATGTCCTGTTCATACAACTGCTTACAGTAGCAGCTTGAATACTGTCTGTATGAATGAACAACCAAAGCCACAACCGTATTCTTACCGCTGTATCCATAGTGACAGTGACTTAAGTAAATATTTAAGATGGCAACATTTATAACACAGGCATGTCTTTTCACAATTAACTCTGCGTTATTAAATAAACAAGTCCAAAAGAGGCGCAAGTTCATCCATCAGATCATAATGAACCGACAGCAGTTTTGAGTGCTTTTTAACCACTTGCAGAGTGCAGCTTTTGTGTTGCGTGCCTCATGCCCTTGAGCAGCCGGTGGAAAACAGCGGTTTGATATTCTGAGAACACAGCTCATATCTCAGTCTCCATGAGTTAACAAAACCCCACATGAAACACATGAGACACGCGTTAGTGTACAGTGTGGCTCTTACATTATATGACATGACTAACAACTAGTTGTCCAGTACAGTTCCGTTCACACAGCACAGGTTTGCCGATAATGCAGTTGTGAGACCTGAAAATTTGCGGGTGTCAGTTTGTTTGTAGAATGTGGGTGTCGCACTTGTAAATAACCATCCTGTGTGTGAATGCAACCTTATTAAGTACTCAAATACAGGACTGACAACAGTATTCTGCTGCTGTGTGAACGTGGCCAATATGTGTGTAAACATGATTTAAGTGTGATAAAAGGTTATATCCAATTTTACAACTTTGTTTCCATGATGATATAATGTCAATAGACCCTAAAATTGCTGTAAAGGTTATTTACAGCTCAAATAATACATGAGTTTTAACAGAAGAATTATTGTAGGTGCTTTTTTAAAATCATAAGCTTCACATTTCTGTCTTTAAAGTTTAAACCCTCCATTTCAATTGTGAGAAAATATGAAGAATATATGATTGTATTGGCAGTACACCCCTATATGACATGATTAGCTTATTTTCTCTGCAGACATAAGCAGACAGTGTCCACCTCTTTGTGTTTATACATTTGGGAGAGGCTCATATGTAGGAGCTCTGTTAGACATGAGCTTATAACATAGACATATAAACAGTCAGAAATTATCTCAGCTGATGTTTTTTGTTCAAAATATATCCTGAATGAGCACTGTTATAACACTGTGATTCACCCAGATAGTTCCTCCTGAGTCCAGAAAGGCTGCAGTAAAACTTCCCATCTGGTCATTTAGGGAAAATGAAAACCCCCTATTTCAGGAGACTGTCTCTCTTAGCTCCCCTCAATAAGACAAATGATCTAATAATGTCAGCCCGTCATGGACGGAGGCACTAGAGTGGAAGGACAAGGAGATCAGTCCCATATGCTAGCTGGTTATCTATACTATGGATGGTGTTCTAATACAGTGGTTCTCAACTGGTGGGTCACAGAAAGCAGGGAAAAAGTAATGTTAAATACAAATAATCAATTTGACCCACTCTTGAATTTTGAGTCAATTTGACAAAGAAACACATATTGAGTTTTATTCACTACAGTCAAAGTTTTTATCTCCAAACCGTTGTCAAGATATAATAATTTAAATCTTGGCTGATATAATAATTTAAATGCTTTCTATTTTAATTTAGTGCATAAAGCTGAAAATGTGTCTCTGTTACTCAAAATAATGGAGCAGGTCTCATATAATCATGCAAAATTAGGATAAACTAGGCTTATCTTGGGCTGTTGACCTCAAATGCCATGTATCAGATCAAATTCTATAGTATTTTGCCATATTTTCACCTGTTACTTAATAAAATATGGCTTATACTAATACAATATTTCGCCTGTTTATTCCATGTGTTAGGCTTGTTATTCACTTATGCTGTTTTATATGCATTCACAAAACTGCATAAATTGTATAATTATCCCATTCAGTGTATGTCTAGAGTATGTCAGTAATTTTGCTTAATGTTTAGTCTATGCGGTTCATGGTGAATCTCAATGTAAAACTATAGAGTAGTACAGAGTTTCCCAAACTGGGGTATGCGAATGACATTCTGAGATTTACCTTTCTTCAGTCTAAAATAACATTCAAACCCAGTTAATGTATTTCTCACTGGCAAAAATTATTTTGTGTGCCCTCTAGTGTAAAAACACCAAAATGGTTGTGTCATAAAGGTCAGAAAAATATGCAACGAAATAACCTGATATTTTGCGGTTAAAAATTGATTTACTCATGTATCGTGCGTCACACAAGTATATTTTTTCATCAGCCCAGTCCAGTGCTATGTGACGTATATAAGTGATAGCAAGTAAAATACTTCACTGTTTTACCAGACGCGCTCGCACATGTCAGTCGTCCACTATTTTAGTTTATTTATTTGTTGTTTTTTTTGTTTAGATGCATAGGGAGTTTTGATGCTGATGGTATAAGTTCAAAAGCTTTGATGACAGGTGTCAGACATTCAGCAGCACCAAGTAATTTTCCATATTCACACGCAGTAATTTTCAATCACATTTGCCCGCAAGGTAGAGACCTGTTTAGTGTTTTTACATTGCTGCATTATGTTTTTTTCAGCAAATAAGCTCAACCTTGCTAACAGTGTCAAATGTGACATAAAAAGCACCTTGAGCTGACATTGCACAGATACTTACCCTCAATGCTCAAATTCGGCCAGCAATGCCGTATTTGCAATGATGCACACTTCCAGGCGCAGAACTGAACGCTATTCTTGTATACCGCGACGCGATGAGGGGAAGTTTTCAAGTTATGCAGTTATATCATATCTAGCATTCACATCTCAATCGGTAAATAATTTATTCAGTATGTATATGATTAATATAACATGTACAAAACATGTACAAATATAACATGAGGGAGTTGTTTTACAAAGATAATTGTGTTAAACAGACATATTTTCAAATGACCTTGTGTGAATTGTATCTATGCGTTAGAGAGGGGGTAAGCGAAAGGATGTTGAATGTTTGAAGGGGTACGCCAATGTAAAAAGTTTGGAAACCACTGGAGTAGTATATAGACCATAATCACCATATAGAGATTTAGTGTGCAATCATGATACCCTAAATATTGTGATATTAGAACTACTTCTTCAGTTTCTTTTGGAGCAAGAAACAACTTTTATATTTTCTTCATGAACATCTTGTAAATAGGCAACTGCGTTTTTTTCCCCCCTGCAGGCCTTGAACTTATTGGCACTCAATAAGGTGGATGACAGCAGTAGCACTTTTGTGTACTGGAAGTGCTATTCTTGGTTTACTCAGCATCCTTTGGGCTGGGATTCAAACAGGAAGCTGTCCTAGTTCAGGAATGATCAGGGAATTTAGGAATTCTCTTTTGACTTCCTCTACACGGAATACTATTTGAATTATGTTGGGGATTCAAGCAAAGACTCCACCCTCTAGCTTGTGTATGAGCTGAATTTAATTTATCTGAAGACTGTTTTTGTTGTTGTTGTTTTTAAATATTCTTATATTTTTTATATTAATTATTTTGGTTTGAAATTCTATTTAAACATATTATTATTCAATTTCTGAGACAAAAATGTCTGACTGTAACTACTCCTAGAGCTTTTAAGTTACATGCACCAAATTCGGCACAGACCTTCAGACTAATCCCAAATAGTGTGCTATATCTTTTCTAACTGATCTTTTCTCACTTTGACTTCAATTCATGGTGTTGAATATGTTTCCTGTAATAACTAATTTAGAGGATTCAAGCTACATCCTATAACTCCACCACTTATACTTTCTATCCATTGCTCCATCACTTTCTTTTTCTATCTTTACATCACTCTTTTTATTCTTTCTTTTACTTTATAATTTTAACACTTTAGCAACTACAACCTAACAACCATTTAGTGCACCCTAGCAACCAAAACCCATTGACTGCCATTCAAAATGGCTTAGCTGGATATCTCCTGATTGAATGTCATAGAGTTTTCAGGTTTGTCTCATTATACTTAAGCAGACATTTTAGGATCACCCTGACAACTTCCTAGCAACTGTATAGCAAAACACATATCTCTGCACCACAACAACGTTGAGATTTCAATTTTGGTTTACTTGACTCAGACCAGCAAGGAGCCTTTAAATATCATGCTGGACAATATTTAGCCACACCCTAGCAAACATTTAGTGAACCCTAGCAACGAAAACCCATTGACTTCCAGTAAAATGAGCTTAGATGGATATCTCTGGATCAGAATATCATAGAGACTTTATTGCTGGCTCGAATGACTCAGTCCAGCAAACAGCCTTGTTAGTATCACCCTGGCAACTGCCTAGCAACCCATTGAGTTCACCCTCGCAACCAAGTAACAAAATATATATCTCTGCACCAGAACATTGTATACACTTCCGGTTTTGTTCATTGGACTCAGGGTAGCAAAGAGTCTTTTGAGTATCACCTTGTTAACTTCCTAGCAACCAGATGGGGTTACCCTAGCAACCAAGTAACAAATCATATATCTCTGCACCAGAACATCGTAGAGACATCCAGTTTCGTTCATTTGACTCAGGGTAGCAAGAAGACTTTTTAGTATCACTTTAGTAACTGCCTAGCAACCAGATGGTGTTACCCTAGCAACCAAGTAAGAAATCATATATCTCTGCATCAGAACAGTGTAGACACTTCCGGTTTTGTTCCTTTGACTCAGGGTAGCAAGCCTCAGTATTTGACTTCTAAGCCTACTTTTCCATCATTCACAATGTTTCATGGGATACGTAGTTCACTCCATAATAAAAGACATTTACCTAAAAGTCTTGCGTGGTGCCTTTTCCTGATTGTCATTTTTTTCTTCGAATCAAACGTTTGATTGAATTCATTTAAATTCATATAGCTTTATGGCATGAAATGTAAAGATGTGCAAAAGTAATCTATCTATCAGTTTATCCATCCATCCATCCATCTGTTAGACTGAAAGTTCTTATAATCTTTAAACTTTGAACTTTTAAAACTACTACAAAAAATTTGAACTACTTCAAACTTCAAGCTTATATAACTACTTCAAACTTTAAGGCTAGGCTTCTCAAGCCAACATCAAAGTTTGTCTTTACCATTTTATTTATCTATTTAGTAGTTATGGTAGTAGTTAAATTACTCATTGTCCAGTCCATTTTATTAAAAATATGTGTCTGTGTCTTCTCTTCCACAGAGCATTTGCAGAATGAAGAGAATTATGGGCAGGCATTGGACAAATTTGGCAGCAACTTCATTAGCCGAGATAACTCTGATCTGGGAACAGCCTTCATCAAGTTCTCAAGCCTCATCAAGGAGCTGGCTGCTCTGCTCAAGAACCTGGTGAGAGAAAATGGACAATGGATTTTTACATTCCTCATTCTTGTTGTTTTAATTTAAAATGTACTTTATCATAATATAAGAAAAGGCCATTGAGTATATTACAATTGTACTGGTTAGGTGACAAGAGATACTAACAGGACACTTGTAAGTAAAAATGTATCTAAGTCTAAAGCTTTTTCAGAAGATATTTAGCTTGATTGTCTGTTCAGATTTTATCTTGAACATTTAAAAAAACACTTGGTAACCAATAAATAAAAGAAATTGCTTGAAAGGAGTGTAAACAGCATTTAAATTGTTTATTTAGATTAGTAGGATGACATAAAATCAACCAAAACTCACTCACTCACTTCAATTTTGGCAAGTCTTGTCTTGATTTTATGTTTAGCTGTTTAAAAAAGCCTTAAAGAAATATTTTTCTTGTGGACAGAATCTGTGGGCTGATGTTGAGTACTACATATAATAATTGTTAAAGGGATAGTGCACACAAAAATGAAAATTCTGTTATCGTTTACTCACCTTCATGTTGTTCCGAACCTGTGTGACTTACTTTTTTCTTTGGAATACCAAAAAGAGATGTGAGGTAGAAAGACAGCCTCAGTCACACTTTACTTTCATTGTATGGAAAAAAGATCCAGTGAACTTTAATGGTGATTGAGGCGGTCAGTCCATAACATCTTTTGTAATTAAAGTCATACATTTTTGGAACAATATAAGGGTGAGTAAATTATGACTAAATTTTCATTTTTGGGTTGCAGTTGTACAGTTCAAGTTATACATATCCTAGAATATTACTTTAAGGCCAGTAGTTGAATTATAGCAGTTTGTGTCAATGTAGTGAGTACTCTGATCATTAGCTGAGCCTCCCGTTTTCTGATTCAGATTTCTCCTCTGACTTCTCTCCTTAGCTTCAGAGTCTCAGCCACAATGTCATCTTCACTCTGGACTCTCTGCTCAAAGGAGATCTGAAGGGAGTGAAGGGGGTATGATTTAAAATCCTGCTTCTGGACTCAACTATTTGGAATAGCCCCCTTGTTGGAACACCCTGATTTACAGCTCCATACCCACCTTTAATTAGTCCCTTTGCACCAAAAAACATACATCGGATATTTTGCCAGAGTTAATTTACAGGGTTCTTTACTGTCCACTGTCCTTTATACAACACTCTGCTGAAGGAATGGCCACTGTTACTGCTAGTTAATAGTGTGGGGGTGTTTAATGCACTTGCGTGTAGTTGACTGAGGTAAAGAGCTTAGGTGTCAGACAGACCACTCCTGTCAGCCAACTGTTGAAGGTAAACATGTAGTGATTGTGAAAATTACTTACACTAAGTGTAGGGCTACCTGCCATGCTGAGTTTTTTTTAGAAGGACTCTCTGATTGTTTTCACATTATCATGACCCAGGCTAAGAGCCTCTGCAGCATCAGCTGAATTTCTGAGTAGAAGTGATGAGGCTTCACTTTTTGCAAAGTAGACAGAGGATACATACCTACCAGCTCTCTCTCTCTCTCTCTCTCTCTCTCTCTCTCTCTCTCTCTCTCTCTCTCTCTCTCTCTCTCTCTCTCTCTCTCTCTCTCTCTCTCTCTCTCTCTGTGTGTTTTAGTTTGGAATGTATTTAAAGCATTTGCAGCTTAGCTGTTTACAAATAATATAGTGTACATTTTAATCAGTATTTTTGACTTATTATCTAGTAAAAATATCTTAAAAACCACATAACAAGATAAATGTACTTGAGAATCAAGATTTTAAGACTTATTTTCAGAGAATATGTTGAATTCAGTTTATTGTTCCTACCATATTAGCATTTTGTCTTTGTTTTAAGCATAAACCTCATGAAATGTATGCTTAAAACAAGAAAAAAAAACATTTTCCAATGGGGTAAGTAGAATAATCTGAGCACAAACTAGACAAACTGGTGCTGTTTTGAAGGCAAAGGTGGTCAAACCAAATATTGATTTAGCTTTTTTTATGTTAACTGGACTTTGTATGATGTTAATTGATAAATAAAAACTATTTGTGGCATTCATTTTTAAGACATCCTTACAATACAACATTTTTCACAAGTGCCTAAATCTTTTGCGCAGTACAGTATATACAAGGTATTGACAAAGAAAGGTAAAAAGTGTGACTTTAAAGAATCAATATCAACTTATAAATGAAGGTAAAATGAAAATAATAATAAAAAAAATGAATAAGCAAGAGCAATAGTGCAATTGAAGCAAATTTTTTGTGGTTACGCTCTCATACACACATAAACGCACGCACACACATGCACTCACACTCATACATTCTTTCACCCTCTTACTAAGTGGAAACCAAAGCATTCTCTGATGCCCTTATTGACAGAGGCAGCTGAAGAGTATAAGTACAATCACTGGAGGATATTATCAGCTCTCTCTAAAATCTTTCCCTGCACTAGAACAGATGCCTCATAAACCATTAACAAGCACCCACACTAATGCTCCAGTATGTGTAACCAGGACTTGTTCTTAGCTGGAGGCTTAAATTGCTTGAGGAAATGAAGACAAAACACAATGTTTTGTCTTCAGAGATCACAATCAATAGATCACCACTGAAAATGCTTCAGCTGTGCATTTTTCAAATTTAATGCATTTTGTTTTACCACAAATCATATGATCTGCATAACGAGTTGAGTGAAAGGTTGAATTGAAAATTTGACACCTATTTCAGAATTTATTGGTATTTGGTATGTGTCCCTTTTTGCTTCAATGACTACATGCACTCATACTTGAATGGACTCCACAAGTTTGTGCAAATTTGATGATCAATCTGCCTTTTTACCCCAAAGAGTTAACATGGTCAGTGCCACAAATTTGCTTATTTGATCAGTGACCTAGAAATAGTGCAAAAATCTTTAATACTGTATTTCTTATTTATTTTACACCATAAAATTTTTTTTTTAATCCAGTATTTTCAATGTGGACTCAGACTTTCAACACTGTATGTGTTTTAATCCACTGTGTGCAGTTTACGCAGTGTTTTTCAAGTTTGCTTTTCATTCAGTGTTTAAAAAACAGCGTAATAGATAGGAACTCTTTAAAATAGTAACATGAATGGCAGCCTACATAAGAGCGAGTCATAAATGCATGGAATGGTGAACAGTGCATCTCTTTATACTCTGATATTCATGCTGTTAAATGTATGCTCATGCCCTTGAAATTAAGCTAGCAAGTTGATACACTTTTGGTAAGAAAAACATCCCAAAAGCCTTACAAACTGTGTTTTGTGATACATTTTTGGCTGAGCAGATGAACAATTGGATAATAGCAATGTGGAAACATTTTATTAAGTCCAAAGAATAGGTTGCTGAGGGTGGGAAAATCTGATAAAACAATCACAGTTAGTCCATGTAAATCTGGGTTTCTGGGTAGTGTTCAGAAAATGTTATCTCTTAAAATCTGATGATTTCTTTGTGGTGTTTTATATTGTGTAATAATGTATGCAGTCTAAATTATTTTATTTTCCCCAACACAGGATCTTAAAAAGCCTTTTGACAAGGCCTGGAAAGACTACGAGACCAAGTTGTAAGTGTAACTGTGTTTATTAAAGATATTAGACAAATCTTCTGGTTAGACTTTTTATTTTTTTTAACTCCATGCCTAAGTATTAAACTTATGGAATACATTTTGCCTGAACCGCTTAACATACAGACTTCATTCAAACAATTATTTGTAGATGTTTTCAGATATTTTAATTTTTGATTTTCTAAACTTTACAGTTTTTAAGATATTACTGATTCAAGTCTCCCAAAATCTCCCGTTCATTTACAATGATAGAATGTTCAGCATTTTAAATTTAAACAACAGTGACGACGTCATCAAAATATTTGTATACTCATGATTGGTCTTCTTAAACTTGCTTGCATTCTGAATTATAAATGGTCCTTGTCTTCCTTGCATATATTTAACCATTTACACATGCTAAAAGACAATGGAAATGATGCAGCGTTTAATTTGACAAAGACCCAAAAAACCTGCAGTAAACTTGCCTAAAACTTTAACCCTGTTCTTTTGTTGCCTTGCAAGGACTTATATGTCCTTCAGGAAATGCTTATCTAAATATATTTGCTCTTTAATAAATGTTTGTCTAATGCAATGTTGTGATTTAGGCAAGACTCAAACGAAACAGTAAATCAACATTATGTTTAGAGGGCCACTCCACTTGTGGTAACCTCAGACTGAACCTCAGCTGATTGTTTATGTCTTTCATGTTGTGTTCCTTGTCTTTTATTGCCATAGCACAAAGATTGAGAAAGAGAAAAGGGAACATGCCAAGCAGCACGGTATGATCCGTACAGAGATAACTGGTGCAGAGATTGCAGAGGAGATGGAGAAGGAACGACGAATCTTTCAGCTGCAGATGTGTGAGGTGTGTATGTGTGCACTTGTGTGAATCGAAACTTTCTCTCTCTTTCCTCAAGTACCTTTGTTGCACTGGAAAAGTTAGCTTGTGAGACATTTTTGATTGTTCAGTAAATTTAAATGATCTTCTTTTCCTTTATGATGTCTTTACTTGAAGTGTTTTGAGAGGCCTGGAGGTTTTCAGATGCATTCTCATACACTACATGGCCAAAAGTATGCAATTACTCCCCATCTAATTTTATGGGTTTGTGTCATCTGGACCTATTACTAACAGGTGCGCAAAATCAAGCACATGGCTATGCAATCTCCTTAGAAATACATTTTCATTAGATTGGGGCCCTTTTCTGTTCTAGCATAACAATACCCACATGCACAACGTGAAGTCCATAAAGAATGGTTTATTGGATCTGGTGTCTGAGAACTTGTCTGGCCCCTGCACAAACACCTGAACTCCATGAAAGCTGAAGCCACAAAGGAAGGATCAACTCCCTGTTAATGCCCATGGTTTTGAAATGAAATGTTTACCAAGCACATATTTGTGTGGTGTGTTCAGGTTTATTTCTTACACGCCAGCCAAGCACTACAAGGATAGACTTTTGACATTTACATCACGTTTTATCTGGTGCAGTTTTCACGATGAGAATTCTTTCACCTTCTCATCATTCGCTGGACATCTATCCATTTATGTCAGATGTGTCTGTGTGGAGCCTTTAAATGCCATACTTAAAGTTGAGCCATTTCAACCACTTCACAGCAAGTGATATTTGTTATTTTAATAGGGTGAAGTATCTAAAATATAATTTGCTATCAGGACAAAAAAGCACAACAAAAGTGTGTTGTTAGATGTGCAGTGTCTCGTGTGTTTTATTTTCCATGGCTTCCAACAGTACCTGATTAAAGTGAACGAGATAAAGACCAAGAAGGGAGTGGACCTCCTTCAGAATCTCATCAAGTATTATCATGCGCAATGCAAGTGAGTATCCCAGCATTGCATTTTCTCACTGATGTAACAACTAGAAATAGCTTCTAGATTAGTTCATATATAGTGTGTGAAATGCATACATCATATCTTCAAAGGGTTTTAAATTACATCAGACCTACTGGTAATTACTACATACATAGGGGGAATTCACTTAGAATCAATTGCACTTGCTGATTGCAGCATTTATTTACATGAGATTTTTGCATTATTTTAGCTGCATACTGACTAAAGGAATCAACAAATCGGTGATAATGCATCCAGAAAAGTTGTGCTGAGTGCAATTTTCACAGCAAAATGTGGGATCTTAGTGTTAGGTGATGGATGCAGCAGACTACCAGCAATGTGGCATACTTTCCCAAAGAAAACCACTGTGATCAAGACACCTGAATCGGCTCCATAATATCCCCAAAGTGCACTTGACTACACCATGTTTTTGGTTATATATCTGCTGAATATATGCCCACTCTTTTCCATCATTCAAAAAATGCTGCTGCCATGACCAATAGAAAATGTAAACAAACATCTCTTTTAAACAGTTTTGTTTACCACCTGCTTTCTGTGGGCGATAATTGCACCATGTTATTTAATGCAGGCAAATAGCACAAAGTTTAGTAAAAACGTTGTCTATAATAAAGCTAGTTTACATAGAAATGAAAGGTGTCTGTGCTGAAATGTATTACAACGATTTCATTTGAACACTCAATGCATTTAGAGCCTGGTTAAACTGCATTGTGGGTGATTAGCAAGAAGACTCAGGTTTTTGCACATAGATATCGTGTACAAAATTATGGCAACTTGCTTAGTGAATTTGCTCCATAGTTACTAAACATAAATATTTGACATGTTGAACAAATCTATTACAAGCTTTGATTTGTGTTTAACAGAGCTGATGTCTGTTGTTTCAGTTTTTTCCAGGATGGCTTAAAAACCGCTGATAAGTTGAAGCAGTATATCGAGAAGTTAGCTGCTGATCTCTATAATGTTAGTTTCCCTCTTATTTTGTACTTCTTTAGTTCCTGCTCAGTACTGTTGTACAGTTTTCTATTATTGTGTTTGCTCTGTTATTATAAATATGTACCTGTAAAAACAATTTGAATATTTCAGATATTCTATTATGAGATATAAATATTATGAATATATGAGTACACAAGAGTGGAATATTATTTCATATTCAGATGGGGAAAAAGTAAAACTCAAATAAACTGTTAAAGTAATAAAGTAATAAAGTCCACTATCACTGCACTTTTGAAGAGATATTATACTATTATATATAGAGCTAAGATATTTAGACAGAAGGAACTGGCAACATGTTTTTGTATTATTCATTTCATCACATATTTTAACACAATAATTCTGTATTGTAAGATAAAACAGACTCAAGATGAGGAGAAAAAACAGCTGACTGCTCTTAGAGATCTCATCAAGTCATCCTTACAACTGGAACAGAAAGAGGTAGGTACACCAGACTTATTTCCTGTAGTTGTTCCCCAAAGGAACTCCTTTTGACTCCTTTTGACGCAACTTTAAGACCCACATTTGATATCAAGTAGGACTCAATACAGTACCAACATTTTTTATCATAAAAAAGTAACAGGAAATATTCTTAATATCCAAGATTTAATCAAATGTACAGTATTGGCTTCTGAATTTTGAAGATTTCATGATCTCAATAATTTACCACACAAAACCATCCTTGTGTCAAATTGAACCCATATTTAATGTAGTCTTCGACATATTTTCTTTTCCCTTTCATAGTTTTTTTGTTGATTGTCAAGATTAAGAGGAATTACGTAACCTGTTCATGTTGGTATTTGAATAATTTGTCTAGCTTCTATGGAGTGGCACACAAATTAGCTGCAAAATACTGTCGAGTTTGACTGGATGTATACTGCCTTTAACGGTAACAATAAAATAAAGGTTAAAAATGTTTTCTCTTCATTTTAAAAGTTCATAAATCTATTTATTTTACCAACCTAACTATGAACAGTTATATGATTAGTTACATTTTATGATTTGCATTTAGCATTGTTTTCCCTGCTGTCCGCAAGCCTATCAGAACAGAACTGCGACCCACTAGTTTAGACCCACTGCCCAAGGATAATCCACATAGACTTGATGAGACCCTTTTTTTTAATTTACTGATCCCAGAGAGAGAGAGAGAGAGCTATCAAAACACTGTCCACTGCCCACTGGAGAATCGCCTTTGTGTGCAACACTGGATTTACATGCTGTTCTCAGCATTATAAAATCCAGATTTAACTGCTTTTCATACCAGAATTCGCCAAGACATTTACAAATTCTGAGAGACATGTGAAGTAGGTCTGTCCTCGGATATGGCTGTGCTGATTGTAACATTAAAGGGATAGTTTACCAAAAATAAAACATATTGTCATTGTTCACCCTCATCATTTTGTTCCAAACCTGTACGATTTTCTTTGGTAGTATGTTAATGTCAGTCACAATTCACTTTCATTAAATGTTTTTCCATAAAATGAAAGAGAATGATGACTGAGTCTAAAATTCTGCCTAACATCTTTAGTGTTCTAGAGAAGAAAGAATGTCAAATTAGTTGTGTGTGTTTAAAGGATGGCAGAATTTCAGAATTTTCATTTTTGGGTGAACTACCCCTTGATGTTGGCTCTTATTTGTATTTTGTGCACAGTAATACTCTCACATTTAAGTTTCTGACTTTTCTCCTTTTATTTCCTCACTGCCTTCCAAATGAAGTCTAGGAGAGTAAGTGCATAAAAGTAACATTTAAGGGGCTATTCACACAGGATGCATTCATGCGTTCAGTTTGAGCTATTATTTATTGTTGGTATATGCAAACAATATACAGTACACAAATGGAATATTGAGTTTTTCATTGTTGTTGTTTTTTTTTTAGCAACAGTATATGGGATTTAATCTGCCTATAAACACATATTCTGTTCAGTTCCATTTCTGAGTTTTTTTTGAATGCTAGAACATTCAAAAAATTCCTGTGTGAACGACCCTTAAGGATGCTTTTTCCCAATCATATTTTATTATATATTGACTTATTAGTAACATCTACTGTTTGTAAGCTGTGTTTTGTTTTGTTTATATTGTTGGCCTTTATTAAAAGTTTTAAAGTTCAATCAGCTTATTATTTCTGTAATGACAGCAGTATTTGCTCAGTGCTGTGTCAAAAGGTGCAGTAAATGATATTATAACGGATTTATTGTGTTGTGTAGGATTCTCAGAGCAAGCAGAGTGGCTACAGTATGCACCAGCTGCAGGGCAATAAGGAGTTTGGCAGTGAGAAGAAGGGCTATCTCTTTAAGAAGAGTGATGGGTGAGCTCGCTCACCCATTCAAATGAATTGCAGTCAAATGTTTCTGTTTTCTGTGTTGTGTCACTTAATCATGCCTAATGGCATTGGCTACACTTTAATCGATTGATTAAACATAAAAAAAACACTTCTGATCACGGCTTCTCACAGCCTTGAACTTTAGAGATACTCAAATACCCATATAAGTGGCACCAAGAAGTTTTACCACAGAAGATATATCATTAACTGCCTTCTGATTAACCCTTCCGTGCTGTTGCAGGTCAGAACTGTTACTAAAGTAGGGCTGTGAATCTATTAAAAGTAACTAATTAATCACACAGTTTTCTGTGATTAATCGCGATTAATCATGGTACATGTTTACGTGACTTTGGACACAGCTCATGTCTCTCACACACGCACAGTCACAAACAGCAAATTGTGACTCTAGAGCTGTTATTTATCATATTGGGTCAATTTGTCCTAGTAAAAGCTATGCTGGATCTTTAATTATAACAGCAGATAAGGGTTAATGATATTATTAAAGAATTTTACAAAAGAAATTCCCTAGTTAGGAACTTCTTCTCAGTTCCATTTCTCACCATGACATCTTTGACATGCTGAGGAAGAGTGTTTTTTCCTTCCACAGGATCCGTAAGGTGTGGCAGAGGAGGAAGTGCTCTGTGAAGAATGGCATCCTCACCATCTCTCATGCCACAGTGAGTACCACCAATCCCATGTCTTTACTATGCAGTAGTACTGGACAAAATCTAATCACGTTTTGAGAGTAGCTTACAGAATATGCAGATACAATATTTTCATTCAAAGATAGGCCACGTTGGAACTATAACTTAGAGTTCATGTTCTGATACACTGAGCTGTGGTACTCATGCGGATCATGTGAGTTTGAATCTGGCTTGTGACATTCCCGTATCCTGTTCCCCCTCTCTCTCCACTCTGTCAACTATAAAACAGTGTAATTGGTCTCTAAACAGCAGTGTTTTTTGTCCTGTTCCACCGTTTGCTGCAGCACCACACTGTGAAATTACAGAGACTATTTAACTTTATAAAATGTCAACATTTATTGAAATATATAGCAAGCAGATATAGAGAGTTCGGTTGCCACTGTCAAAGATCATTGTGACATGCTAGTTCTCTAGCATCTTTACTCTGTTTGATTTTTTTATATTAGGCGATGCAAACAATAATAAGCATGTGCTCAGTGTGCCTGAGAACGCACTCAAACCTTTTCAACGCTTGCTCAGTCTGACTGTAGCCACTCATGTTATATTAAGTATGCTTATTGTTGTTTAATTCATCATGATATACCTTTGCAGTTTCTTTTACCTTTCTGTCAGTATAGCGATTCAGAGAGCAGAATTTACCTTATTACTCTGGAAAATGGGTACCATACAATTCATGCACAAAAAAAGAACTGCATTTATATTTTCAGAGGTATCATCAGATATGAGATTATTTTTTCATCATACAATTGCATATTGAACCATGGGTATCAACCATACAGTTTTGCACAGGAACTGTTTCACCCGTACTAGTGATATACTGCCATGCAACGGCAAGATGCAGTAACAACATATTTTGTCTATGATCTGAGTTGTGACATTGGTTTGGCTCTACTATGCTCAGATTCAGAGAAAATGGAGTGTGACAACTACAGTAATTAAAAAAACCCACTAAAACAAGTAACTTTGAAGCCATTTTTCTCAGTTTCACTGTTGGCATTGTTACTGTGTTTTGCCTTTGTAGAGAAACACAAAATCTTTATCAAACCTTAGACATTCAATATATTCAGTTTAGCACTCATTCGAAACTCTCACATCTCACATGCTCAGGTGTCGATGGGGGCTAGTGCTGCCCAGTTACCATAGCAACATACACCGATCTGACTCATACACTAATGATATTAGCGCAAACAAGACCCAGCATGCTCTGGCCCCGGGTGGTCTATGAGTCTCCTTGTGTAATCTGTTGTATGGATGCTGTTGCTCAGCAGATGCTGTGTGGAGTGAATGCATTTTGCACTCCGTTCTCTGTGGCAGTGTGCTCATATTCCTGTCTGATAGCATTTTAATGCGCAGCGGTTTTCTTCCATGACGTCTGTATTTTTTTCATCAACTTTAATGTTATCTTACAGCACTGGTATTTTTGTTTATATGACCTTTATATGGTTTTAAAATATAATTAAACAATCTCTTTGTATTAATTATTTAGAAACTGAACATGAGGTCATTATGGTTGTTGCATTTATATTGTAGATTTATATTGCACATGTTTACTGGATATACTACATCACGTATACTGTACATATAGTTACACATGTTAGTTTGATGTATACATATTATACTCCTAGATACATATTAATATGAATCAAGTCTTAAAGGGGTAGTTCACCCAAAAGTTACAATTCTGACATAATTTACTCACACTCATGCGCATGATGTGCATGACTTTCTTCTTTAGAAATCAAACAAAGATTTTTAGAAGAATATCTCAGCTCTATAGGTCCTCACAGTGCAAGTGAATGTGTACCAAACTTTTGAAGCTCCAAAAGCATTTAAAAGTAGAATAAAAGTAATCCATATGTCTCTGGTGGTTAAATCCATAACTTTAGAAGTAATATGACAGGTGTGGGTGAGAAACATCAATATTTAAGTCCTTTTTTTACTATCAATCACTTTCACATACGTCTTCTTTTGTTTTTGGCATTTTGCTTTCTACCTGCATATCGATGCCTGGGCAAGGAGGAGAATGTATAGTAATAATACTTAAATATTGATCTGTTTCTCAACCACAACTATCATCCGGGATGGCATGAGAGTAAGTAAATGATGAGATCATTTAAATTTTTGGGTGAACTATCCGTTTAAGTTCAAACTTTCCATCCAGCATGGTTACTCATTAGTTTTTATCTCAAACAGTTGTTCTTGTGTTGAAGGCTCCAATTGCAACCAATTACATGTTATGGCTTTCTTTTTAATATTATGGTTTCTACGTTGATTCTGTACAAGAACTGTCCCGGCAGTCTTGTATTTCATCACTGCTGTTATTGTTGCCAGTATGGAGCTGTAGCTATTTGTTTCGCCACATTACCTTCAGCAAAGGCTTTCATCTCAAGAGCCTGTTTGTAGATTTTTGTGTATATGTGTGAGCCTCTTGAGTTAGATGTAGTGACTACTGCACATGTACACAGATACAGTGTATAAATAAATATTCAGCTTTTTGATGAAGATTAGTGTCTTTCATTATATTCCTGAGGTAGCCAATTTATATAAGAAACAAGCCACTCCAGTCTGTGTGTTCCAGTAATTTTGTGGCTTATTGCTTTTGTATACTGGTATATTGTTCAGACTAGGCATATGTTATATTTAATAACATATGCGTCAATGAATACTGTATATTTAAATATTATTTTGGCCAAGTTAACTTCCATTATTGTTTTTATTTCATGGTAAAATTATGTCTTATATGTAGATACCTAGTAAGTCTCTTTAAGGATTTGTCTTATGCTTGTTGAACTGCGGGTCACTCACTCACTCACTCACTCACTCACTCACTCACTCACTCACTCACTCACTCACTCACTCACTCACTCACTCACTCACTCTTTGATTACCCATTACCCCCTCTATCCAGTCCAACAGGCAGCCAGTGAGACTGAATCTGCTAACCTGCCAGGTTAAACCCAGCGGAGAGGATAAGAAGTGCTTTGACCTCATCTCCCGTGAGTGAATTTCCCCCCGCTAAACTACATATTACTTCCATCCAAGTGATAGCAAGGCCTCCATTACAGAGGCAGAGAGCTCTAATTGAAGGGCAGATACCATAATGCACTTCTCTCCCCTAATAACAGCATCTATCTCCTTCTTTCCCTCCTACAGATAATCGAACATATCATTTCCAGGCAGAGGATGAACAGGAGTTTGTGATGTAAGTGTGAATGTGTGAGGTTGTGAGTTGTTACCATCTGTTATTTCTCTGTGCTTGTGTTTATGAGTGAGAACAAGATGCAAGTGTATCAGAGCCTCCATGTGTTAATGGGATAAATATGTGTTTGTGTGTATAGAAGGGATGGGCAATATAGCTACAAATATCTTTAAAATACTAAACAGCCATTGCAGCCAAGTATGCCATTTTCCCACATTGTTTTTCAGCTAATGAACATAAATAATATTACATTTTTATTTATATGCAGTAATATGACAATAAACAGCAGTAAATGTATATAATCTATGACCCTGTTTCCACCTGGTATTACGATGCGTCTTGGGTGATCTGATCAAATGTGGTCAGGTGAGACACATCGCTGTTTAGCCCTGGTCAATTAAATGCATCTCCTGTGATCACTTTTGTTTGGATTTGGAGGGGAGGATCTCTATTTCATGACAACATAAATCAATCACTATGTCAGTTTGTTACTGCATGATATTAAATAAAGTTAAGTCAGAAAAAGTCAAAGAATGCACGAAAACAAAAAAAAAACAGCACAATGTTTCTCCCAGATGCAGTTGAAATTTAATCTAAGCACGAATGCAACATGTCAAGCAGAATTATACATTAATTTAGTTGATTACCTGTATTGAAGTAGCTTCAGATGTTAATGCTTCTCTCTTCTGAGTTGATATAGAACACACTAAAGAAGATCCATGATGTACTCATAAATGTGTATGTATCCGTTTTTTTACATTTTCGGTTCGGACGGTTATTTACTTTTAAAGCCGGACACCATTTTTTCTACTTAAGTTAAAATCAGAGATGATATTAAAACCAGGGACAAATAACTAATTGTTTTCATTGCATTTCATTCTGAGCAGAAACTGTATTTTTTCGCTCCGATTGCAGCATTCTGCTGTCTTCTTTCCAATTGGTAACCGGTTAGAATGAAATTAAAGAATGATTATTAACATTCTTTTTTTAAATAGCATTACTTTGTGTTAAGGGGTGATGTACCAGTTACAGTGTTGCCAGACCGCTCAAGAAAAAAAGGGACCTGGATTGGAAAAACACACTTAAAAGGAGAGAAGACTAATTTTTTGGGCAACAGGAAGTTGTGTAATTCCAAAAAATGTAATTAAAAAATTATTTTAAAAATATTTAAATACAATAAATAAATCAACTGAAAATATACCCCTGGAACACCTGCTATGACTTTGTCAAGTTTTCACCACTTATCAGTTTGCATCCCTGCAAATTAAAAGTGCATTAAAATAATTGTCAAAAATATGCCATGAATATTCAATATATTGCCCAGCCCTAATGTATAGTATATTTTGTTGCGGATTAGTATGATTTTCTGTCTTTTTATATGATATATAATTATGTATGTGTGTGAATGAAAGCGTGTTTGTCCAAGTTTTTTTTCACTTAACATGTTATTGCATGTACATGTCCATCTGTGGTGGTAAGCATGTGATTAATGCATATATACTGTATGTGCATGTGTGACGTGCAGATGGATCTCAGTGCTGACTAACAGTAAGGAGGAGGCTCTGAACATGGCATTCCGTGGCGAGCAGAGTGCTGGAGATGACAGTTTGGAAGACTTGACCAAAGCCATCATCGAAGACGTGCTACGCATGCCTGGGAATGAAGCCTGCTGTGACTGTGGCGCGCCAGGTTAGCAAAGTTTGTCTGAAAGTTTGTTTATGGCAACACAGACTTAACCAGTGACATCTGTCACAAGGTCCTCATTTGAACTTATGCAGCGAGAATTCAAAATGATGGCCATGTTAGGAAGAGCAAACTAATATACTTATACTGTAAATTGTGTACTGTATGTGAATTTTTGGTATGCATGAAATACCCGTATGACCTACTACATGTGACATTTTTATACAAAATTTTATAAAAAATTTGAAATATATTTTTTACATTATTTATATCAATTATGATAACTGGATGCTACTCGCATGCAACATGATGAGGTCACATGACAACAATGTAGCTTACTTCTGTTTGAAACATTTATTATTGTGTAATACCTAGTGTTTCACTCACTATTTTTTTGTAAATAGTTGGCAATAGACTGTGTGTACTGCACAGTATTCAGAAAGAAGCAAGTTAGTATTCCTTTTAGAACACAGCAAATGTTTCGTAGATTCTGGCACCAATTTGTGGTTCCAAAGTGAAAGACAGTACACACTGCCCTCAGAAACTATAATGGTCCCAAATGCTTTCCATTCTTTCTGCTGTAGATCCTAAATGGTTATCCACTAACCTCGGCATCCTGACATGCATCGAGTGTTCAGGGATCCACAGGGAAATGGGAGTCCATATTTCACGCATCCAGTCCATGGAACTTGACAAACTAGGCACTTCTGAACTCTTGGTAATCTTGTAATTTACCCTACCAGTGACAAATTTGGACACACTTGACTGAATTTATGTTTCTCATGATCTTAAAAACTTTTTGATCTAAAGGCTTATGATTAAATGCTTGAAATGTATTTAGTTGACAAATATTTGAATTAGTAGTCTCTATGTAGAATATATTTTTTTAAACTAATAACATTTTATAAGTTTGACTTACATGACGTTTTGCCATGTAATTGTATGTAAAGTATGTGCACTTGATTCCGTTCAGACTTACACAAATAATCTAACTTTTATCTATTAATATCTGAGTTAGTCATTTGCTATCCTAATTGCTATCATTTCGCAGCTGGCTAAGAATGTGGGTAATAGTAGTTTTAATGAAATATTGGAAGGGAATCTGCCGAGTCCATCACCAAAGCCAACACCATCAAGTGACATGTGAGTAACTAGACCACACAGCACACATTAGAAAATGTGCACTATAGACCTTTTTCTATTAAAATACAACCCTGTTGTCTAATTAATATGTAAAAACGAACACTTTTGATACAATTTGAAATAATGTACAAAAACCAACCCTTTAGGACAGAGAGAAAGGAGTACATAAATGCGAAGTATGTGGAGCACAGGTTTGCTCGCCGGACAGCCACTACAGCAACGGCCAGACAGGGTGATCTATATGAAGCCGTGAGGACTCGAGACCTGATGTCCCTTATTCAGCTGTACGCTGATGGAGTGGAACTCATGGATCAATTTCCAGAAGCTGGACAGGTATAGATCTATGTAATGTTGAATTCTCTCTATCTAGGATGGAATGACTGATTTATATGCTGCAAATTTGGTGGTGATGAGATTTTTTTATATAAACATTTCAGGACAAATATCTGGTGTGCCCTCTTGCAAATAACTAGTAGTTAATATGTGGTAAATGTGTAGCAATGATTGCCAAACATTTGCCACAAAAGTTTGCCAGGGCACAATACATGTTAGTAAGCCCTGCTGAAAAGACCAGCTGGTTTAAGCCCAAAGTACACTTCAGTTTTGATGTGAACATTTTGTGTCTGCATCCAGTCGAAAGTGAGCCTGTCAAAATATGCTTAATTTGACTGTGTGCACATAGACAGGTGGTTGGCGCATGTGCTCTACGGCTGCTATGAGATACTGGAATAATTCTGTTTAGACACATAAAGTTGTCTTTATATTCCTCCAGACTTGAGTTATACAAATGCAAGTATCTCCTGGCCCCCTCACACATGCGCTCTAGAAGTGTTGCTTCCACAGTCTTCTCCTGATGTTTACCGCCGATTAAATTTCTTTCCTAGCGCTTCTTTGTGACAGCATTAGCTCACATGTGAAATTTTCCAGCTTGTGGACCCACTATTTAGTGCAAATAATTCCATGCGCATGCACATTCTGATGTGCGGTTAGAAAAACTAGGCTGCTCAAAAGCTTGAGCACTCATCTGTCCGAAGTATACTTTGGGTTTTAGGTTGGTTAGTGATGGTTTGGTGCTGGTCTAGCTTGTGGGCCAGCATTGCCATGTTGTACACCAGCAAAACTTTCAGTTTTTGGTAATGCTGGTTAACCAAGGAAGTTTTGCTGTCAAAAAGCCTTGATGAAACTCTAGCATTCTTGCATCCCGTGTTGTGGACCAGCATTCTGTAATGCTTTACCAGGCTGGTAATGCTTTCTTTACTCTAAAACTAAACTTCCTCACGTGAAAATAAAACTTGTGTCTGTTTAATACTGCTCAAATCATACAGCTTAAACTATTTCCTGCCACGTCCATTTATTGTTCTACCGTCATCTGAAACTTACTCATTCACACTTGGTCAATCATAAGCGTATGAAAGGCTTTTTACAGAACATTTAAATCAATTCAGGTAATTCTGAGTGATGTTATCTGAAGCAAACTTGATTCTGACAGTATTAAATTACTGTCGACAGGACCCGGGAGAAACTGCGTTGCACTTTGCTGTGCGGACATCTGACCAGACCGCACTGCATCTGGTGGACTTTCTTGTCCAAAATAGGTACTAGACAGAGTACTCTGTTGTGTGCATTAAATAGCCCACTAACACTCATTAGGACAGAATAAAGCACAGAGAGGGTAATATGGATATGTCTCTGTACAGTGGAACTCCAGACAGACAGACGGATAGTGGAAACGCTGCTCTGCATTACTGCTGCACATATGAGAAGCCAGAGTGTCTCAAACTGCTGCTCAGGGGAAAGCCATCTATTGACCTAGGTAAGTGCAAACATCATTTGTTTGTTATCTTTAGCCTATCAATATCTCCCCTCTCTTTTTTACTGTCTCTCAAGTCTCTGTACAGTAATATTTCGTTAACATTTTGGTTCTTCCATTGACGAACACAAGATTTTGAACATTCTTTGGAACATTCTCAGATCATGCAGGAATAACATAAATCATCAGGTTTTGCAATGACATGTGGAGTCCATGCCAGCTCAAGTGCATGTTGTCATTTAAGCAAAAAAGGGACAAATACTTACCAAATACTGAGAAGTTTTGAAATGTACATTTTTGTATTAAACTTTTCACTTAAGTTGTTATGCTGGTAATATTTTATATATATATATATATATATATATATATATATATATATATATATACAGTGGCGGCCAAAAGTTTGGAATAATGTACAGATTTTGCTCTTATGGAAAGAAATTGTTACTTTGATTCATCAAAGTGGCATTCATCTGATCACAATGTATAGTCACGACATTAATAACATGAAAAATTTTACAATTTGAAAAAAAAAAACCCTCCATGTGCAGCAATGACAGCTTTGCAGGTCCTTGTCATGTCACCCCATGCTTCCTGTAGCACTTGCCATAAATTAAGCTGTCTTGTCGGGCACTTCTCATGTACCTTACACTCTAGCTGATCCCAAAAAAGCTCAATGGGGTTAAGATCCATAATACTCTTTTCCAATTATCTGTTGTCCATTGTCTATGTTTCTTTGTCCACAATAACCTTTTCTTTTTGTTTTTCTGTTTCAAAAGTGTCTTTTTCTTTGCAATTCTTCCCATAAGGCCTGCACCCCTGAGTCTTCTCTTTACTGTTGTACATGAAACTGGTGTTGAGTGGGTAGAATTCAATGAAGCTGTCAGCTGAGGATATGTAAGGCATCTATTTCTCAACCTAGAGACTCTGATTGTACCTCCTGTTTAGTTGTACATCTGGCCTTCCACATCCCTTTCTGTCCTTGTTAGAGCCAGTTGTCCTTTGTCTTTGAAGACAGTAATATACACCTTTGTATGAAATCTTCCATTTTTTGGCAATTTCACCATTGTATAGCCTTCATTCCTCAAAACAATGATTGACTGATGAGTTTCTAGAGAAAGCTGTTTCTTTTTTTGCCATTTTTGACCTAATATTGACCTTAAGACATGCCAGTCTATTGCATACTGTGGCATCTCAAAAACAAACACAAAGACAATGTTAAGCTTCATTTAATAAACCAAATAGCTTTCAACTGTTTTTGATATAATGGGAAGTGATTTTCTAGTACCAATTTTGCATGATTTCTCAAGAATAAGTTGTGGAGTGATGGCTGCTAGAAATGGGGCCTGCATAGATTTTGTATTATTATTTATTAATATCCCCTTTTCTCACAATTTGGAATGCCCAATTCCCACTATTTAGTAGGTCCTCATGGTGGTGCAGTTACTCACCTCAATCCGTGTGGCGGAGGACAAGTCTCAGTTGCCTCCACTTCTGAGACAGTCAATCCGCACATATTTTCACGTGGCTTGTTGTGCATTACACCGCAGAGACTCCTCTGCGATCCACGCAAAACTTACCATACGCCCCATTGAGTGCGAGAACCATTAATCGCGACCATGAGGAGGTTACCCCACCTTAGCGACCGGGCCAATTTGGTTGCTTAGGAGATCTGGCTGGAGTCACTCAGCACACCCTGGATTCAAACTCGAGTCAGTGTCAATACTCGCTGAGCTACCAAGGCCCCCAGGCCTGTCTAGATTTGATTAAAAAAAAAATGTAATAGTGGTGGTGCTGTTTTTTACATCAGTAATGTCCTGACTATACCTTTTGATCAGTTAAATGCCACTTTGGTGAATTAAAATACAAATTTCCTACCGAAACAGCAAAATCTGTACATTATTCCAAACCTTTGGCCGCCAGTGTATATACACACTGTCTCTCTATCTATATATATATATATATATATATATATATATATATATATATATATCGTAAATAGTAGAGAGAATTATTTTGCTCAGCTTCTATTTCTTTCATCACACTTGGCAAAATTACAAAAAAAGGATGCGATTAAGCACGATTAAAAAATGTAATCGACTGACAGGACTAATATACAGTATATATATATATATATATATATATATATATATATATATATATATATACAGTACATTGCAAAAGTCTTAGGCACATAAGGTGTTGCACAAAAACATTTGACTTAAGAAGGTTATTTACAGCTTCAGCTTTAGTGTGTCAATTGGAAATATACATATTCTGTATACTCCCAAACAAAGGTGGTTACACCAAATATTGATTTAGCTTTTTTTATGTTTACTGGACTAAGTATGACATTAATTGATAAATTAAAAGTATTTATGCACAGTACTGTATATTATACTTGAATTATTTTCTTTTACACTGGATATAACACAGCTATCACAACACCTAACCTTGAGGCTTTGATTTTTGTCTTTTGCGCAATTTGAGTTAAAATAATTTTTATAAGGCTGTTCTCGTGTTGTTGGTTTAATTTCAGTAAATCAAAATGGGGAGACAGCCTTGGACATTGCCAGGCGACTGAAAAATGCACAGTGTGAAGAGCTGGTAAGTGTGAAGCTTTCTAATCAATGTTTCTGATTTTTGTTATAGCAATATTGTATATTAAATTCTATGAAACAAACAAAGGTCTCTTTTCTTAATATTTTTTATTCTTTATTTATCTTATACTGTTTTCATTTAATAATTTTGCCACACAACCACCTACAAGTTTACTTACTCAAAACATGCCCTTTTCCTGCATTTGTCAGAGAGGAGAAGTGTGTTATGTTAATGAGTTTGCGATTAAATGTCTGTTTTCAGCTGGTGGAGGCCGCAGCCGGAAGGTTTAATCCTCATGTTCATGTGGAGTATGAGTGGAATCTGCGGCTGGAGGAGGTTGATGAGAGTGACGATGACCTAGATGACAAGGTTTGTGTGCCCAGCTTTATCTTTATTAGCCTTAATTATTCTCCCTTAACTAGATTTCCACCTGGCTTGGGCAGCTAAGAGCTCTGTTGTCATGCAGATCTATTGACCTCAAAAAGTATTTGGACAATTAAACCACACATTCAAAATATCTGAATGTCATTGCATATGTATATAAATACACTCATCCTCAAGCCATCCCAGATGTGTATGACTTTCTTTCTTCTGCAGAACACAAAGGAAGATTTTTAGAAACATATCTCAGCTTTGTAGTAGGTCAATATAATGCAAGTAAATGGTGACCAAAATTTTGAAGGAACAAAAAGCACATACAAATTGCATAAAAGCCATCTATAAGACCCCAGAGGTTAAATCCATGTCTTCTGATTCCAATTGGTTTTGGGTGAGAACAGACTAAAATTTAACTCCTTTTTCACTACAAATCTTGACATCAGTAGTCTCTTTGGCAATTATAATTTAAAGCTTGATTGCACTTCCCATAATGCCATCTCGTGCTCTGCACAAACTTCAAGCACTAGGAGGTACAATCAAACTTGAAATCATGATCGTACCTTGAGACTGCAATGGCAAGATGTACAGTGAAAAAGGAGTTACATTTTGGTCTGTTCTCGCCTAAAACCAAATGGATCCCTTCAGAAGACATGGTTTAAATCACTTGTGGATTAGTTTTAGGCTGCCTTTATGTGCTTTTTGGAGCTTCAAAATATTCATCATCATTCACTTGAGTTGTATGGAACAAATCTTCTTTTGTGTTTTGCTTAAGAAAAAAAGTCATAGACATCTCAAATAGCAGGAGGATGAGCAAATGTGAGCATTTTTATTTTTGGGTGAACTTTCCATTTAAAATGACAAAATAATATTCAATATTACAATTAAATCTTTAGAATAAAAAAAAAAAAAATTTTTTTTAGACACATTCTGGTTGCCAAACTTAGTGGAACATGTCAATAGTTAATGTTATCTGCTATAGAGCATTTTTGTAAACTTGATGGGAACTGACTTCATACATCCAGAAGAAATTACCTAGGCACCAGCTGTTTAAAGCTGCACTATGTAACTTTGCGCTGTAATCTGTGGGTGGAACTTAAAATTGCAAGCAATCTGCGGAAGAACACTTTACATGAATTGTTTTGGCACTGCTCTTCTGGCGGATGAATCTCTTGATTTGAGCTTTGCCTGTGTGTGATCATGACTGGAGATATTCAGAGCCGGAGTCACAATGTGCTATTTTCATGTTGATATAATGTTATACAATTAAACATTTAAAACTGAAATATTACTTGCTTTGTTGATGGTAAACAACACTCGTATTCACATATTTTAAATGAATGAATTTTACACAAAGCACTTTTCTGACACTACACTCAAAGCATTTTTACATAGAGAACAGGGGACTCAATCACTTCCAGTATATTTTAATATAATTTTCAAGTGTTTTATCTACTATTAATGTTTGTATTGTTCTACACTTATTAATTGAATTGTGATATGGCTGATATGAGTTCAATTGAAGACTTTATTATTGTTGTAGAGCCTCAGCGATCAATTAAGGCATGAGTATTGTTTGATTCATACAAGCATGACAAGCAATATTAGCTTCAACAACCCTGCTAGAAAACATATCCAAGCATTATATCAGGTAAACAATTTCGGATAACAGATAAAAATCCATCCATTTTGCTGTCCTGAACTGTGTGAGTGTGACAGACTGAATTGTAGTTCATTTCTTCTTTTTAACGGCTACTCGCAAACTAAAATAGCGCATTACCGCCATCTACTGTGATTTTCCTTATGTTCACGGACACGACGTAATGACGCAAGGATGTACGTCATAAGCCAGCAATTTCGCCCTAAATCGTACCCAAACAGCTCAAAATACAAATGATTTGTATAGGTTTACTGTAGTGAATCGGGATAAGGACATTGTTTTGAACAGTGGTTGTTTATGTACTCAGTCATTAATGGCAATTTATTCATTTTTAACCAAAAAATCTTACATAGTGCAGCTTTTAAGTAATTGCATGGAAATTAAAAATTAGTTCTAAGAAAATCTCTTGCATAGTCTGTTTGCAGATGCTGCTTTGTTTGATATTTTGTATCTAATGCAATGACTGTTGCACCACTGTTTTTTCTGTCTCGCAGCCCAGTCCAGTGAAGAAGGAGCGTTCTCCGCGACCTCAGAGCTTCTGTCATTCCTCCAATGTGTCTCCTCAGGATAAGCTGTCTCTGCCAGGGTATTTAGGACACAGGGACAAGCAGAGACTTTCCTACGGAGCTTTTGCCAACCCAGTCTACAACACCTCCACCGACACACCCGCATCTCCTGTATCGGAGGGCCCTACAATAGCTAGCAAGACCATTGCAAAAGGTATGAACACACCTATTAAGTCAGTATTTATGGACTGCTGTTACAATGCAGATAACAAAAGAGGAGCCCATGATACTAGGTTGACTTGTTTGCATGTGCCTAATGTCTGTGCATTAACTCTAATTGCGGGGAAGGTATATAGTGTTCCTTCTGTGCAATCAATGGACCTTAACCCTTGGTGAAAGTACAGCCCTTTACTGAAAACTTTTCACTCAGAGGAAAGCAGAAAGGGGTTGAAAAGAAATCCTGTAACACCACCAACCACTGTTTGCTTGCAAACTGAACTGGAATGTGCAACATTTGGCTGTACTATTTAATCTAATCCAATACCAAACTGCCAGTTGCATTATTGGGCCATATTGAGGCTTCTTGTATCGTTTTCTTGTTATTTACATTTTGTTTATGGAAATCAGTTTACACTCTTCCTTGAGGTGGGTAGTATGACCATAATCGTATAACATGCTATAATTTATAAGTATACAATATATCAGGCCATATATATATATCTTTATTTTCTGCTTGAAATTCATCATGAAAATCTTTTATACAGTACTTTAAATAACGATATGGTAATGTCTATTTTTGGCATTCCTTTACACATGAAACTAAGGTATGTCTGATTTGATCATATTTTCTCTTTTTATTTGGGACTGGTTGGACACAAACCATGATAGGTCTGATATCACTGCAATATCTTTACATAATGCAACATTTGTGTTAAAAACAAAAGACTCAAAACAGTAAAACCAATATTACACAATGGATAGTTTTGACTCTAAATTCTGTTTGGATGAGCCCCATTCAAATATGTTACTTTAATAATAAATTCATTATAAAAAAGCAAATATACAGAACACACACCTGGGACCACACATTAGCATAATAATTTTCCTCGCAATGTTTTCATTTTTTCCAAACCTGTATAGTTGTGTACTGGATACACAACCTGGCAAGTTCAGCGAAACTCCTCCTTTGAAACTGACCCCACCTCAATTCCCAGCTGGCCTTGTTTGGCCCAAGGGTAATCGTCGATCCAACCGCTGGCCCCGAGAAAGCCCCTAAGAGGCATGATGAAGCCCCGGAAGTGACAGTGGGAATGCAACTGGCCCTGGCATGCATTAGCACGCCCTCAATTGGGCCCGAATGTGGAAAAGCAGCTAATGTTTGTTGCCGTTTCAAATGAAAATAATGTAAAGCAGTCCTGCCCAGTGCCCAATAATAGCTACAACAATGTTACTCCATTCATTCCAGAGAAGACCAATCAAAATGCTACTTCTAGGGCTTTGTGTGCTTCCAAATTTGTGGAACTCATCTGTGAAGCAGTATTTGCTGCTCAGTCTCATTGCGGTAACGGCATATACCTGAGGCCAGTGCTGCAATAGAGGCTGTTCAAATGCCATGTTTGACATAGCACAACATAGCACAACAGAGTTAAACAAAATGCAGAGATCTCAAGACTCGTTTTGTGAAATGCCTCCATTCCTGGCATAGTGTTTTAAAACGCATTGCATTTGCTACGAGACGCTAATAAACAAGCAAGACAGAACAGCCAAAGACCTCCACCTAAGTCATCGTCAGTGCTTGAAACACATCTAAAATATGAATGCACAGTTTTTGTGTTGAAATGTGCATTTATATCTTAAATTCAACGAATATTCAGATTTCTAATTTTAATTTGACAGCCTTAAAGGGCACCTATTATGGCATTTAAAATGTTCCTAATATTGTTTTGGGAGTCCCCAACAACAGTTTTACATGCATGCAATGAAATTTGAGTTGATTTATGTTAGCGATCATAGCCCAAAGTTCGGTGGTAAACACCCAATCAGTTATTGTTTGCGTTAGCCCAACGCATAAACATATTGATAAAGCACTGCATTACTACAAGTTATTGCTCTATTCTTTATGATAACTCCAATAACATCGACAAACATTACACATATTTTAAAAAAATTGACATTGGAGACCTAGAAGCTGCGCTGAGCGTAACTTACACAACACAAACAAATACTTATTAAGCATGCTAAAAAACACATAAAAGCAACAATTATTAATAATACTTACAGGTTGTGATTCGGAGGAGGAAGCTGATCCAAATAAACTTGGTATAAATAAACCTTCCTTCAGTATCAACCAGCTCGCGAATCCACACTTGAAAGCATTCATGTTCGTAAAGCAATCGTCATTAAAATGACGCGAACACAGCACAAGGTTCGGGCTATACTTGTGTGGTATAGTTGTAAATATAAACTCTACCCACTGATTCTTCACATGCTCGTCCCTGGGCAGTGAAAAAAGGTCGCTTTTGATACGCACTTGAGAACACAGCGTCTTGTTGTCGACATGATGTTTTCAAGTTTTCCCTGGTGTCTGCGCGTGCAATGAGTGGGCGCGGCCAATTTGATAATTTTTCGTCTTGACCTCACAACGAAAAGGAAAATGACTCATTGGAAAAACAATTCATTAAATTGACTCAGAGTCGACTCCTACTTTTGAGAGACAATAACTTTTTTTACGGTGAACTTTCATATATAAAACTTTACAGGATGTTTTTGTTTTCAAAATTCCATAATAGGTGCCCTTTAATATATACCGCATTATAAACTGTATAGCAGAATCTCTACCATTTGAGAAATTATTTCCATTACACAGTATATACCGTCATACTGCCCAGCCCCAACTCCATAAGAGTGCTGTTTTCACCCTTATGTTCCAATGCGCTCGGGCCTCACTTCAGAGCGTACAAGTTACCTGCCTTTCGACCAATCACAACGTCAGCTCGTCTCTCTTTCAGCTCCATCCTCTGGACCACCCACCTCCCTGCCACTGGGATCTCAGTCAAGTGTAGGAGGCAGCTCCACACTATCTAAGAAGAGAGCGCCTCCTCCACCGCCCGGACACAAGCGCACCCTCTCAGATCCCCCAAGCCCTATACTGCAGGGCCCCCATAGCAAAGGTTCGTCAAACACCTCAGATTTTGTAATTCAAGAAGAAACGTTTCCGTCGCCTTCAAGGAAATGATGAAGTAATGCTAACACCCACTTTATGCTGAAAAAAATGAGATTGTTTTGCTTTTCTTTTGCTGATAGTGGTGGTGTTTGTGTGGAATGGGTGTGTACACATTTTCACACTGACCAGCAGATCATCTCAGTCTGACCTCTAATGCCCATGAAATAATGAAAGTAACGCTCTGTGTAATTGAGTTTGTGTTAAGGATGAAAGAAAGGATGCAAAAGATTTTTAAGAGGATGTTTGACATAATATCAATCAATCATTGTCACTCTGAAATTAGCAATCTCCCAAAATAGAATTAGTGCTTTACCTTATAGCCCCTCAGTATTTCTCTTTCCTCACCCCACAATGAGAGTTAAAGTGATTGAAGGCCCCATGAAAACTGCACTTGACAAATGTTGGGACCGTAAATGTTTATGTCTGCTAAAAGAGAATGTTGTCAATGTTTAGGGTTAACTAGCATATAAAAAACATCAAAGCAACACATGGACTAAAAGTTCTAATTTTTATTTCATGGGGTCCATAAGCTCTATAAAATCTCCATATTAATTAGCTTATTGCTGCTTTATTTTTGTTTTGTGGTTCTGAGCTTCTTGATTAAGCTCATTACAATAGTTAGATTAGTTTGTGATATTTTTCACCAATGACCTGTGGTGATGATTTTAATGTTAAACAGATATGAAATTTAGAAAGGGTTAAATGTTTATTAAATTAGCTCATTAACGTGTATAGGATGTCTTTGTGACATTAATGTTGGTCACTGGGATGTAAAAACAAGAGAGGGCTGTGGTATCAAATAAAGTACAGTATATGGTTAAAGCTCTTATTGAAATCTAGGAACTTCTGATCTATATTACAAAACTTAGTATTACTTGAAACCTCTTCCCTTTTTTATTTTGAACCTCATAGGAAGTGAGTCCACACCTCCTTCTGCAAACTGGACATCCCCTGCTAATAAGTTTGAGGGAATTCAGCAGCAGCAAAGGTGGTGAACTGCACATATCTTTAGCCACACTGATCAGAAATCTGCTGTTTGTTGTTTTCAGATTACTGTTAAATATTTACTGTTGATATTCAATTAGAGCTTGCATTTGTACTATTTAATACATCTCATTCATTCTTGTTTTCTTTAACACCATTTATAACCATAAACACAAAATCTAACCATTTGTGCTTTTTATGACTAAGAGAAAAAAAAAATCATACTTTCAAGAATGTTAAGATCCACACATTTTTATTAGGTATTAGCGTATTCTTGTAAAAAGCAGCTTGAGCTAAAATTTCAGCTTTACAATTTTTTTTAGTGTTTTCCCCACATTTTAATGTGTTAATCACTGGAACTTTTCCATTTCAGCACTACATCTATGAACGCAAAAGCAACATTTGGCCCACGAGTTCTTCCAAAACTACCACAAAAGGGTATTATTATTTAACATGTATTCAACCTGGAAGATTTCTTTAAACTTCATATGTAATATAATTGTTACTAAAACATATGTACATTGTGGTCTTTCTCTTTCAGTGGCACTACGAAAGATTGACACAATCCACCTCCCCTCTGTGGACAAGTTTAGTCAGGGCACTGATGTGCTGCAGAAACCCCCACAGGCCCAGGACACGCCCTCAACCAGAGCTTCAGATCCAATAACTAGACCCACAGAGCCTCCGCCTAAAATACCACAACCCGCAGAACGGTCCCAGCCTCTTGAGGTGCCTCAGAAACCGCACGTCTCAGACCTTCCCCCTAAACCACAATTATCTGATCTTCCCCCAAAACCACACTTGTCAGATTTACCTCCAAAACCTCAGCTCTCTGACTTACCACCGAAACCACAGCTTAAGGATCTTCCCCCTAAGCCACAGCTCTCAGACCTCGCATCCAAGCCTTCATTGTCTTCAGCAACTGAGCCCACACAGAGGCAACCAACACAGGAAGAAATAAGTCCAAAGCCCGAGCTGACAGAGGGACAGTCATTCAATCAGCAGGAGGAGCTTTCTCCCAGACAGGCCAGTGAGGACACAAATGGTGCACCTGCAGGAGCTATGGAGATGCCAGTCCCTATGCCACGCAAAATCAACACAGTAGTAAGTGAAAGACATTTAAGAGAGTATTACAATTTGTAAAAAAATTATGCTAAAACAGTTCTCACAACTAGCTCTGAACTTTTGTCTTAATTTTGAACAGGATAGAGTATCTAATAGTTTGTAATGTAAAACCTAACAAACTTTTTTTTTTTTTGTAAAATGCTTTAATTGAAAATAAAGCTTGGGGCATCCATCCATCCATCCATCCATCCAATATATGATAGAACTGAGGAACGTGTCTTTGCAGGGAAAAAACAAAGTCAGGCGTGTGAAAACCATCTACGATTGCCAAGCAGATAATGATGATGAGTTGACCTTTGTGGAGGGAGAAGTTATAATTGTTACAGGAGAGGAGGACCATGAGTGGTGGGTAAGTAATTCTATGCCCTACAATTACTTGTATTGATGTTTGTTAAAGGAATAGTTCACCCAAAAATAAAAATTCTGTAATTTATTTACCCTCATGTTGTTTGAAACCCATATGACTTCTGATGATCTTTCCTCTGTGGAGCACAAAAGGAGAAGTAAGGCAGTATTTTTAGTCTTAGTCATCATTCACTTTTAAGTGAATGTTGAATGAGGCTGCAATTTTTGGGGGAACTATACCTTGGCAGTATACAGATACAGTGGCAGTATTTAAAACCTTTGGAATTTGCTGGTTTTCTTGGATCTTCATCAAAGTCACAAGTATATACAAACACAATGTGCTTAAGCTAACAACACACAAACAATTATAATCTTTCATGTCTTAATTGAACACATCTGATAAAACATTCACTGTGTTGTGGAAAAAGTATGTGAACCTTTTATTTAATAACTGGTCAATCCTAGGGCAGGACGATTAATCGAGAATTAATCGAAACCGAAATTCAGAACCTCTAACCGACGGAATTTTCCCATTTCAGTTATTTAGTTTTTTAATCCTGTTACTACTTTCCCCTTAAAAACATACTACCGCGTGTGTAGTCCAGTCACTGACATGGAAGCAGCATGGAGGCAAACTCAAACACCAAGTCAACAGAGCAACAGGAGCAGTTTGTACCAAAGAAAAATGCAGTGTTCGTCGTTTTGTTGTCACCGAACTAAATTAAGTCAAATGTAAACACTGCAGAAAAAACGTTTCAACGACCAAAGGTAATACGACCAATCTGTTACAACACTTAGAGCTCAATCACGTTACCGAATATGAACAGTGCATGGCTCAAATAAAGTGAGAAACTGACAAGCGCCCAGCAACAAGGGCCTCCACAAAGCAGGTGTCGATAACACAAGCATTTACAAATGCTACACAATATGAAAAGAAATCAAGAAGATGGAAAGAAGTAACTGACGCCATTTGTTACTACATCGCAAAGGATGTGGCACCCATAGCTACAGTGGAGCGCAGTGGGTTTAAACACCTTGTTAAAACTCTCGACAGACGATAACTGTGCCATCGCGACCATATTTTTCCCACACTGCGCTGCCTCAGATCCTAGCTGAAACCTGAAAAGGTAAACATGTTAGTGTTTCTTAGTAAGAACCTAGAGTAAAAACATGTGTAGTGACAGGACATGATCACTGAGAAACTTGCTTTTTACATTAAAACTGAAATGTGACTTTTTTCATAAGACGTTTTCATTTCAAGCAATGTGTGCTTTGATTTCAATTGTTCGCAGTATTCAATAAATAACCATAAATAGTTTGTGTTTTCTTCAATTATTTTAAAATCACAAAGATAAGAAATGCACTCTTTCATTAGAATAAAATATCCCACCTTTAATAGTTGAGCATATTTGCAGTACAAACCTTGTCAGTGAACTATGAGGGCAAAAATAAATAAATAAATAATCGTTCATTAATCGTAATCGAGGTAAAATGTTCAATTAATCAAGATTTTCATTTTAGGTCATAGTGTCCAGCCCTAGTCGATCCTCCTTTGGCAGCAATGACCTCAACCAAGTGTTTCCAGTGCCTGCAGATTAGACCTGCACAACGTTCAGAAGGAATTTTGGACCATTCTTCCTTACAGAACTACTTCAGCTCATTTATATTCTTAGAATGTCTGGTGTGAATGGCTCACTTGAGGTCATTCCACAGCATCTCTATTGAGTTAAGGTCTGGGCTCAGATATCTTGATAAACTTGGGAATTTATTTTTCCCTCAATGATGGCAAGTGGTCTAGGCTCCGAAGCAGCAAAGCAGCCCCAAATTATGATGCTCCCTCCACCGTACTTCACCATTGGGATGATGTTTTCATGTTGGTAAGCGGTGCCCTTTTTATGCCATATGTAGTGCTGTGTATTCAGTATCATCAGTCTAGGGCTGTCACCATCGATTATTTTGGTTATCGAGTAATCTAAAGATTATTCAGATGTTGTCGCGGTAAAGTCACGCTTAGCTAAAATGCGTTGAAGTTTTGATGTACACTATGACAGAATAACAACAACAAAAGGATTGTGCCACCAATATCTAAAGCCTAAGATTTCGAGAGTAAAGTCATAATATTTGAGAATCAAGTAAAAATTTCGAGAATAAAAAATATTTTGAAAACAAATCGTGAGGAAGGTAAATCGTAGGTCTGATTCTTGAGGAAATTAAGTAATTGTCATTCCTTTTTGCGCTAACGCATCTCTTTTCAGTGTAAATTAAGTTAATTGTAGATTACGCTTCATTCACAAAAAGCTCCAGACTGCGACTAAAATGGTCGCAAATGCGCAAATTGATTGCAACAAAAATTTAACATGGTGACAGTCGGGTTGTGAACTTTCATATGTGGTTTCGTCATCTTGTGAGTTATTGAATACATCTTTAGATTGCCCACTAGTGTGTCTGGCACCCCGTTTCACCCGTTCTGTTTCTGACAAGCTCTCTGCACTGGACGCAACAACAAACTCAGCACGAGAGAGTCGTGAACCAACTGAAAAGAACAACCAGCACCGGTTTTGATCGATTTGAGCGAGATGGGGAGGAGAGTGACGTCACACAGCCCAAAAAAAATGCTTAATATCTCAAACACCAAACAAGCACAAACGTTCATTTTTGCGGCACAAATCAGCACAAACACATTACAAACGAATGGAATAATGTTGGTGATGATTTAATTATATGGGGTGCCAACTTCATGGATGTGTCAGTGTCCTCACATCTGGGAGTGCAGACATTTCAAAATAGATGTCCCAAGTGTATTCCGGGCTTCTTTATAATTAAAAGTCCCGTATTGTGTACCACTTTTTTCTTCTGTTAATTATTGATTGGGATTGGAGTAGCACAATAAACTGCATCTGAAATTTCTTTTTAATTTGCAAACTTGTAGTGTGTGTCTGGGCCATCCGGTAACAGTAAAGAAAGAATAATATATATATATATATATAAAATAAAGAATTATTGCCTTATTTTTTCTATATTTTAAATATATAAAGAATATATTATATAATATATATATATATATATATATATTTTTTTTTTTTGACACTTAGGACCACTGAGGGACTTGTACATAACTATTACACAAGGTGCAAACATTCATTGATGCTCAAGAAGACAACACACTACTAGATGCATACTATACTTTATGTAATTATCTGTAATGTACATTCTGAAAGTCAGTACTAAATAATTTCTTTTTTATCTCTTATATTTGTATAAATTATGAATGGGGTGTGAAAATTTGTGACAAAAGGGAATGCAAACTTACCTTCTCAACAATATATTCTGTTTATTAAACCTCAGATTAATGGGTTATTAATAAACTAATTCGAGCAATTCTGTGATTTGGTGACTAAAAATAGCCATTTGGCTCCTTAATGTTTCAGTTTAGGAGCCAATGGTTCCTACGTCAATTTTTTAGTCTGGAGCCCGGAAAAATTGCTTACCGCAATTTAGATTTTTTTATTACCGTAAATAAAAGTATTAAAAATGTGTAAAAGTGAATTGTATTTAAAAGAGATGTTTGTGAACATTTTCAACCCATCATGTCAGATTTAATTTATTAAACACTGATCAAATTATGGAGAAGAGTGTTATAGCTTGGCATATGTCCGGATGTGTGTGGTCAAGCACACTTTTTTGGCATGTTTAACACTTGTGTGACCTTTGGAGCATTTATGACTTATTCATTTTTTTTTTATTATTTATAATTTTATCTGTGTTAATGCCAATGGCATAAATTTTGCCAAAGGTGTGTTTTTTTGTGGGGTATTTTGATATTTCAACCTCATTTCCTATAATACATCAATAATACACTGTGTACACAAAATAGTTACACTCAGGACCTTCAGGACAAAAATGTTCCCATTGAAACCCATTAAAACGGCAATATTTGATCCCAGTGCCATTAAAGCATAAAATCATGAATTATATGATATTATGCTTTTATTCCGGATCCCTGTCTTCATATTACATTTTTTCCACCAGATGGTGCCATTTTCAGCAAATACAACAGTGGCATTATGTAAACAAACTGGCATTTAAAGGGTTAATGAATATTTGGTAGTTATGATCAGGACTGATGTTGGTTAAAAATGTAAGTCAGTGAAAGTGGAAAATATTATTTATATATCATATTTTTATGGCAATATTTTGATGCAGACATTTTTGTCCTTTAAGGTCCTGAGTGTTTTTTTTAAATGTGACTTTTTTTTATTTTTAATAAATTTGCATTCTTTCAAACAAACATCTTTCACATTGTCATTATGGGGTATTGTTTGTAGAATTTTGAGGAAAATAATTAATTGAATCCATTTTGGAATAAGGATGTAACAACAAAATGTGAAAAAGTGGAGCTCTGTGAATACTTCCCGGATGCACTGTATTCATGATACCCTTTTTTCATTTTTTTTCTATTTTTAACCATCACTCACATTCAACACAGAATACAATATTAACAGTAATCGCGTCATTGAGAGATACATATTTCCACTAATTTCTCCTTCAGCTAAGCCAAAGTTTTATATTGTGTTTGAGGGGCGTGAGCGTGCAGCTGTGTGGCTTCAACGGCTCACGTTGAGCTTTGTTAACAGCATATAGACCTGCGGCTTTATTCAGTAATTAAGTTCTCTGGGTTCCCACAATGAGTTTTACCTTTGATAATGGCTATAAACAATAACATATTTATCGGAAGTGGGGCACTGCTAACTATTACAAATCATCATGAAAACTAATTTTCATAAGGAGGTAGATCACATTTACATTTAAATGGTAATTAATTTACACAGAACGGAACACAAATTACAATCTGCAGAAAATAACCACCTTAGATTGTCTGGATTCAGTCAGATTTACTTAGCAGAAAGTGTTCGTGCATCCGTCACTGCATGCGTAACTTTAATCAAGTTCAATGGACATCTTTGTCATTACATTATTTTATGTTGTGTCATAAAAGCCTATATTGCAAACCATTGTGTACATAAATAGGTTTAGAGAGCATTCCATTGTGTTTTTTGCAGAGTTCAGCATGTCCCGCCCGGAGACACTTTCTCTCACGTATCTGGACGCGTAGCACTGCACATCGCATGCAGTGACCCGTGTGTCCAGTCTGTGAAAACTGGATGTCATCTTTTTGAGTTCTGTTACATTTCTGAAGTGATATTATGGTTTTTCAGGTCCTGCATTGTTTTTCAAATCTAAAGTGAAGTGCTCTCACATAGCTGATTCTGCTTCTCGTTATGTGTTTGGACACTCGTCAGTTGACTTCCACCTTATTTTCGATTTGTCGAATCAGCAATTTTTTAATTGAGAAATTTTTAGAGTAATCAAATTAAATCAAGTAATCATTACAGCCCTACATCAGTCCACAAAACATTTTCCCACTAGTGTAGTGTAGTGTGTTGTCAAGGTGGTCTTTGGCAAAATTCAGGCACGCAGCAATGTTTTTTGTTGGAAAGCAGCGGCTTCCTTCATGGTGTCCTGCGATGAACACCATGCCTGTTTAATGTTTTCCGTACAGTAGACTCATAAACAGAGATGTTAACCAGTTCTAGTGATCACTTTAAGTATTAAGATGTCACACTAGGGTTATTTTTTACCTCATTGAGCATTCTGCTGTGTACCATTTGAGTCATCTTGGCTGGATGGCCATTTCTAGGAAGAGTAGCCACAGTACTAAATCGTCTCCATTTATAGACAACTGTGGACAGATAAATATCTAAGCTCTTCTAGATAACTTTGTAACACTTTCCAGCTTTATGCAAAGCAACAATTCTTGATCGTAGTTTTTCTTTTTTGTGAGGCATGGTGCACGTCAGCAGATTCCTCTTGTGAACAGTAAACTAAAAATGTTTGAGTGTTTTTATACTTCAAAGTAGCTCTAACCCACACCTTCAACTCGTTTCACGAATTTGATGCCAGGTTTGCCAACTCCTGACTCCAATTTGCTTTTGTTGATATCATTAGCTTAGGGGTTCACATACTTTTTCCAACCTAAACTGTGAATGTTTTAATTATGTATTCAATATGTAGAACAAAACAATAATTTGTGTGTTATTAGTTAAAACAGATTGTGTTTGTTCATTATTGTAACAAATTATTGTAACAAACCAGATTTTAAGACATATTTATACATAAATGCAGGCAATTCCAAAGGTTTCACATACTTTTTCTTGCCACTGTACTTCCCTCATTCTTCAAACTCCTGTGTCTTTTCAGATTGGGCATATAGAAGGGCAACCCGACAGGAAAGGGGTCTTCCCAATGTCCTTCGTACACATTCTGTTAGACTGACAGAATATAACGGCAGGCGTGAAGCTCTCTAACTAGCACAAGCTCTGTCTCTCTGGCCTCACACTGGACTGTGGGCATTGCCTCTGTAAATAGATGCTGAAACCCAATCAGAGTCTTCAGACAAACAAAACATGAAGTATCAAACCCATGCTCCCTTAATCCTCAAGGGTGAAATGTGTAAACTATGTGTTGTTCATAAACTGTGTTATCCTGCCTACCAGTATTATCGTAGCCATGGCAACCCAGCATGCCAAACTGGGTTTGCAGTAGCTATACTTGGAATCTAGCACTTAACATGTATGCTGTAACTTTGTGTATGTGTACACATATAGAATTATATGTATGTCCATTTTAATTTTAATTTTTTACATACATATGCACAGATGTAAGTGTATATTTATGTATGTATAATGTATCAGTGTGCAAATGTATGTTATCCCTGCTTGCTTATGGAGCCAGAGTGACTCTAGACATGTTAGTGTACTGTTTTAAAAAAAACAAATCATCTCTTCAACTTTTAGGAGTAAATGATGATAAGAGCAAAATACAATAAAGTTACATAAATACTATATCAGTCCCAGCATAGTGGCATGCTGATCAGGGGTCATAATCAAAATGTAAAGGTTTTAAGCGTCTCATCTCCAATAAATACACAATCAAAATATGTATTCATTCAGGTTGCATTGCTTTTCATTTTGGTGTGACATGAAAAAATGGAAATCGTCTTGGTTACTCACATAACCTTGGTTCCCCTAAAGCAGGGACTAGACACTGCATCAGAAGCAAACACTATGGGAGAATTCATCCGGGGTCGAGACTTTGAAACCATATACCATCTAGCCAATTCGAGTGCATGTAAAGCTTAGCACTCTGCCTATGTGGACGACATCTTGAGCCGTATACCATAACAGCATAGTACTGATGTGCAATGCCTTCTAGCATTATAGGGTAGTCAAAAGCATTGCTGTAGCCACACCTTCATATTGAGAAATAATAGGTGGGGGCAATAAACCAACAGCTTGATGCTAAGACAGAGACACTGTGCTGTCTGTACAAGTCAGGACATGAAGCTTTGGTGTCTGACCAACAGGATCTAAGAGCCTGGCAATTTATGTGCCACACAGTTTGTGCACTTTTCCAGGTGCCAAATGCCAGACATCCTAGCACAGGGCTCCCCAGTCTGTTGTGACAAATTTGCATCTGGCCAGCTTGGCAAATATCACACTTTTCCAATAAAACTCGGTTTTCCTCAATAATGTGTCACTATGAGGCAAAGGTGACCATGTTGCCAAGTCTGTTGAAGGACCCTTGGGCTGAGCCAGCACTGGAGAGTTCTAATCTGTAGCAAGCCTAGCAGGGCTATGGTGGCTGCAGCGGCTATCAAGCCAAACACTTGCTGTTACTGACGCATTCAAGTGTGGGAGAATGGAATGAACACATTTTTGGTCTGGTGCCAACATGTTTACCAAGTTGAGTTTCATTCCTAGGAAGGAAACTAGTTAACTGGGCACACATTTCCAGTTACCATTGAGTTTCCAATGAGCTAGCAACAGGTCTCTGTGCTTGCACGCTTGTACCATGGATTAAGCTATCAGCAACCAGTCGTTGAGGTAACATGAAATCAGCTCCCCAATCCAATTTAGTGGACAGACATGAGACACTTCTCTGAGTTACTTCCTTGAATGGAGACTTTTAAGTGTCCAATTCATGTGCCTCAATTCCAGTATGGGCCCCAGTCCACCGTTTTACTTGGCAACCAGAAAATGAATGGCTTTAGAAGCCGTTCTTTCCCTCGCATGCCGTACTTCTATCAAATCTTTGGCGTGGAGGTATTGTACATCTGAGTGTAAAATCTGCAAATCCCGCACTGTGCTGTGTAGGGCAGAATGCCATTGAAGTGAGGGGTCACTTTACGTAGCATGTGGCCATGTTTGACTGTGATCAGTCTGTAGTCGCTGGTGGCTGAATGACACTATCCATCTGGGTGGCAGTCGCTCAGTGCAACAGAGTCTTCTCAGCTGGATTTTGCTCACTTTAACGTGAGCAAAAGGGGTCTGTCAGTCGTGCTGGGGCATGGCAAAGTTCTGGCATACTAAACAGCAAAGACTGAAAGCGAGAAGAGTATTTCTGACAATTTTAGCCAGGGGTGTCATTCTTCTGACACCAGGTCACCCATAGTCCTGCCAATTTCCTGGGCGGAGATCATGGAGTCTGGGGTGCTAATTTGTGGCATGGTTTTAGCAAGCACCACAAAGGCAGCTGCACTAGATACGTCAAGTCAAAACGTGCCATTCTTGACATTGTTTTATTTAATGACAGGACTATTTCCTTGCCAAAACAAAAAGAAGAGTGGACTGAACTTGTTGTAGCAGGAGAGGCTTGCTTTATCTCGGTCAAGTGTGCTGACACGCTTTAGAAGGAAAGACTGGGCACCAACACACTCTTTATCCAGTTGCCCCTGATTTTAATGGTCAAGTAAAAACCTCAAGCAACTCAGTTTCTTATAATTAAGGTAGAAATAAAAAGGTCTCAGCACAAGGATCATCTCTGCTCCATGAACAAGACAAAAACAACTTAAATATTGTGGAATAGAGTTACAAATGCACCATTCCTGGACTGTCTTGTTTAGACTAGAGGCCTGCACAGGACTGTTGTTTTCATCATGCTCCCGCAAGTTTCTATCCCGCAATTTCCCACTGAATTTAACTCCATGTTCACCCTCTCTCTGCCCACAGTGATTTTCTTCCCGACTGCTCCCGTTCCTGCAACCTCGCATTTGTTTTCCACATATATCAAAAGCCATACAAATAGACAACAAGCATATACAAAGAATCAATTTTTTTTTTCTGTTATTACAATTATCAGATGACATGTGAAAATGCCAATTTGACTCGCCTGAAGTTGGTTTCTTAACACTACATTTTATAGTTCGAGTTTCACATGCTTTGATAACACAGTGTGCATTTTGATCTGCCAATCTATGAAAGCCCTGTTGACTACCTGCATGGCTGCCTACTCTAAATATTGGATAATTTAATACACAAACTGTGTGCATTTATTTTACATTATAAAAAAAACAACTATTATTGTTTTTTCTTTGTTTTTTGTTTTGTTTTATGTATTCATTAACTAATCATAGAATAAAAAAAGAGATCCACGTCGGATGTTTCAGGCTATTCTCTGACCGCCGCTTCCGTCCACATGTAATGTAAGTACCGTCCGCTCCCACCTTCAACTCTGAAATGTAATCTAGCCCTACAAGAAATCTAATCGGGTCCCGCGGATCCTGCGGGAGTTCCACAGTAATGCAGAACTCTAGTTTAGACCCCTCTGATAAGACCACCGTTGGACTAAGTGTATGTTCAATCAAGCACAACTCCAGCTGATGGATTCCTTTGTAGTATTGTAACATATCAGTTGATGTTTTAAAACAGGCAAATGGCCATATTTAAGTGAATAAACTGGATTCAGACCTAATGTCACATTTAGGATGTGTTTTGCCACTCTCTCATACCTTGTTTTTTAATTTTTGTCTGTTTGCTGCACTGTAAATTCAGTCAGAAAGAAATCCACACTTGGTTATCAAGTTCAAAATCTTAAATCAGAATAAAGATGTAACGTTGAAACATTTTAGCCTTTTTTTTTCTTCCTTTGATATGCATTAGCACCAACTTTACCTTTTATAACTTATTTTAGAGTTATTTTAGCACACTTAACTTGTATTTTAGAGCTCCTTGTTTATAATATACCGGCAAAACTTTACCTTTATAATTAGAATGTTTCCATTTTGTATCATTGCTTCACTCACAGCATAAAAGGGGTATGTATATGTGGGGCATTGACAAATAATGTTGCCGAGGTGATAAAACTGTTAAAAAAAAAATCAAGTTAACATGTCAAGTTCGTAGAAATTTAGTCTTTGTGTCCTTGTTTGTTTCATACATTTCAAGTGGTGTAATCATCAAGTAAAAGGTTTTAAAATACTTTCCTTGCACATTGAATAAATTAGTGTACACAATAATTTATCGTTATGAGTCACAAATATCAAGACGTTTTCTAAGGGTGACTCAATTTGAAAAGAGTCAACATATTGATATAAAAAAGAGAGAGAAAAAATTAAGCAAAATCAATGAAAGTTTTGACAATAAAATGGCTACCTGCATGTTGGTCACACCACCTGACTATCATTTGGTGGAGAAAAGTTTTTCAAATATTAATAATATTTTAAAACAAAATTGTTTCAATGCTTATTTTAAAAAATAAATATATATAATAATAATATATTATTCCAAACTACTTATGCCAGGATTTCTTATGCCAAGATTACTTATGCCAGTATTTCAGCTTTTAACTCTAAAATGCATGTTAATTTTCCCCAAATACTCATACATATTCTGGTCTTTAGAGACCCGAACCTTATATCTATCAAAGATTTATGCGCAAAATAAAATATTTTCAAGACAATTATAAAATAATAAAATAAAATATATTTTGATATGTATTGATGTTTTATTTGTCACAAATAAAAGAGATAATGCAACAAATCATGAAAAATCTAGAACAGGATTTATAAATTTTACACTGAAATTTCATGAGACGCAACTGACTGTCTAACACATGTTGAGCTTATAAGATAAGTGTACACATAAGATACACATCAGCTACACTTAAGTTACACATATATTACATATATATATTTTCTCGGGTACTTGTTGAGTCTAAATAGATGAACAACATACATAATTTCAGTAGTACACCCAAATGACAATAGTCATATCATACAGTTCATGTTTTGAACTTGCTATAGTTTAATTACATTGTTTCTTCATCAAATAGCAATATCGAATGTAAATCATGTCAATCACTGAAACATCAGCGACACCTTGAGTAACACAAATAATATGTATAATATGTATGTGTACACACATATGGGATCTTGATCATTCACAATTGCTGCACAGAAAATCGTTGAGATACAGTATTTATTTGTATTTGAATATAGTACTCATTTCTCTTGTAATAAACAAAAAATAGATACACTGTGATAGTACACTTAAATGGATATATTTTAATCATAAAAAATATAATTTATGGAACTGTGAAAAACCCTGACACTCTTACAAAACTCGGAACTCTAATGACTCTTTTATACACTTGGTATAAAAAATTGTTACAGTTTTGAATGTGTGTGTGTGTGTGTGTGTGTGTGTGTGTGTGTGTGTTACATTATTTAAAAAGATAGATTGAGGAATAGTAATGAGGTTTAGGCACAACTTTAAAAAATGGATGAGTTACAGGGGGTGTTTAAGGGTTAATTAAACTTTCATTTAATTTAGTTATTTATTTAAACTCTCCCGCGACCCTGTACACAGGATAAGCGGTTGACGATGGATGGATGGATGGATTTAAACTCTCTCCACTTTTGACTTAAGGCCCCAGAAACAAATATCAAAATGGCTTTGAACACAAAAACTGAATTTGTCTGCCCCAGAAAAGTGTGTTTATTATAGGAGAGCTATTGAAGTAATGTTTTATGTTAATATGTTTTTTATGCTTTTGAATAACTTAAAAAATAAATATATATATATAAAATAAAATAAATTGTGTCACGTCAATGACGCATACATGTTCAAAAGAACAGAAGTGAAAGCAAAATCATCAAAAAGCGTAGAAAAAAAAAAAAAAAACAGTCTGCTTCCTTTCTCGAAATCAATTCCTTTTATAGATGTAGGCAGAACCTTCAACCTGCGCGCGTCTGACGGCCAACGTAACACTTCTGATTGGCCAATCCGGAGATGTAGACACACACCACATCTTCACAATGACCCGTTGAGCGAAGAGTTCTCCAGCGTTTCGCCAATATTTACTTTACATTTAAATTACTGGAAATTCAGGTAAGAATCATGGAGTAATATTCAATATGTTTCCTTTATGCAGCTTGATACCTGAGGTGAAAGAATGTCTCCTTTAGCACACAGGTGATATTGAGCAGAGGGTCTGTTAAAGATAATCTGCGTGTATAAATACTACGGACAACACTGAAACTAAACGGAAAGAATATATATAGTACTTTGCTTTCAGGATCAGTGTTTTTAAAAAAAAATTTATAAACAATATCAAACTTTCACTTAACGCGTTAGTCCACTGACTGGGTCGTTTAATTACATTTGACTCGAGGTGTATTCATTGTAATGGACTCTGATTACAGATCCATGGGATTATCTGACGTTATATATTAGTGCTTGTATTGTGTACATGTAATATGTGCGTGTGTCTCCTGCTAAGAATAATAAAAAGAGTGCATGATAAAACCGAGACTATTCTTGTGAACAAAGGCTATAGTGCTAAAGTTCTCAAACTTCCTCTGTGTTCAAATAGATCAAGCCACTTCCTGATTTAGTTTATTCAAAACACGCATTTCAATGAACTGCAAGTTCCTTGATTTGCACTGTCATACAGCCTCAGCTTATGTGGGGATTATATAAACATTTATCCATTTCCAAATATTTGTTTACATAAATATGAATCTTTTGACATTTAATAGTCAATGAAAATGTTGGTCTGACATCATTGCACCTTGTGTCCACTATAAAGTAGAACTAATTAGTATGCATACAGTATAAGCTGCTTTTTGCATATATGCAAACACCTTTTTTGTTTAATTATTAGTTTTTCTGCATGCATTTGTTCATTAACCTACAGTATCTGTACAGTGCGCTCCTTGTTGGGACCTCTGAACTCTTTGTGATGTGCAAGGTCACAGGTTTTAAGCTTGTTAACTCAAAATATTGACACAGCATCCTTCATTATGACCTCCAGACTAGTGGTCAGCATTAAAGCATCGGAACGTGTGCAAAGATATCCATTTTGAACAGTATTATGCGAAATCTCAATATATCAGCAGAACTTAGAATAACCTTATTCAATCTTATTATAAAGTGTATAAATAAAGTATTAGCATGTTATACCTTTGCATGATTTAAGTACAGTGGCCACATTTGGCAGCTTAACTGAATATTTGTTGTAATAATGGTCATTAGCACATATTAAAATGTAATAATAAAGCTTTTTGATGGGCAGAAATACATTTGTATCAAACCAAGTTGGCTGTTGTTCCCAGATTGGTTGCACAGACAGGTGGAAAATGCTTTTAAACGTAAAACAGTAATTAGACAGCAATGAAACCTGCACAGGTTTTATCACATTATGCAAGATAATTCTGATCAATAGCATCTGTTCTCAGTGTAAACAGCTACTTTAATTCTGACGTCTGTGGTGCTGTAAGTTGTCATGCTGTGCCTGTGTTTCTGGCATTAGCTGAGCATTCCTTTGTACTGCGGGTATAGTAAAGAGGTACTTTACATGCCCTTAAGGCATGCACAACTTACTGAAAAAGTAAGCCCTGGAGATTTTAGGTTTGTCTGGAGTAGCAAGTTTTTTTTAGTCAGCTGCAGAAATAAAAAAGAAGCAAGGTTCTTTTGATGTTAATGTAATTTCATATATTCAGCCTATATATTGTTTTGCTCCCATGCAATTATTTTATTTTGCAGCAGGCTACATGCACAAAGCTGTATAAAGATAAAAAGCTGAAATGAAGGATTTGAGTTGCTCAATCTACTTTAACATGTCTGTGCCCATTTAAATATTTAAAAACAGCGATCTTACAGTGTGCTTTCAGTTTTAAATAATTGTCTTTGTGAAGGAGGGAACCATTTGTTAGACGTTGGTTCAACTTCCTGTAATGCTTTGTGGCATGAGAGGCTTGCTTTATCAGTTTTCACAGTCAAGCAGATCAGCAGCAAGTCAACACCATTTTTTGAGGTTGAGCATTCTTTAAAAACTCTGAGCACATTTGCATGCTTCACTGCCAAATCAAGAATGGCCTCAGATGCATTAATATGAGCATTTTACTTGCACTGCTGTCCCTATAAGACAAAAAAGCTTAGCAATATTTTCAGTATTTTTTTTTTTATCATTTAATTAATATTTTCGCACATACAGTATCACTGTTCCCTCAGGCCAGTCATTGGTAAGGCAGTAAAGGCGCAAAAATTATATTTAAGACACTGTCTACACTGCATGTGTGTTTTTCAGCAATGCATGCAAAACAGCGCAGGAGAGAACAGAAACACCTGTGCTGTCATGCCAGGGGAAGCATGTTCTTACAGGCCCCATAGCTGCGGCTGACTTTAGATTTTTGTCCTGTTCCTGCCTGGGGTGCTTTTCAATGCAGCTTGGTTAGTTTCTTTGGGAGAGGTTTAGAGAAGTGAATCCAGAATTTCAGTAGCCAGTGCATGGCAGACGTTGTTAAATTAGCCAAAAAAAAGCTCATGATTGCATGTTTTGACCTTGCTAAGTTGCAAGGAATCCATTTGTAAAAATCCACACTGTAAAAAGTGGTAATATTCAGTAACCTTAATGATTTAACCTTTTCATGAGTAGGGTCTAAATTCTTCTGCAGTGTCCTCTGGAGTGAGTTATATTTGCACGTACAGAATGTAGACAAGTATTTTTTGATTTTAATATTTGATTTGAAAAAAGTCATTGAAAAAAATAAAATACTGTATATAATATAGTAAACATGTGAACAAATGGGTTATGTCTGCTGTACTGTATTTGTTTATTTTATTTCATTTATGTATAGCTATAAAAATCAAAACAAATGAACAAATAATATCAGCAGTCCGGTTTGCCTATGCACTGTTTGACATTTCAGACATTGTGTGTGTGACAAGCGCTAATGTAAACAGACGCGAATGTGTTTCCGATAATCGTGTTTAGCATGTTGTCCCTGTGAGTATACATGTCTTAAACTGTTATCGTGGTGCTTTTGTGATATTTTGTATTTTTTTTCTATTTCAGTAAACAAACGTATTATATGCCTGAAAAGACTAGTGTTGTCAGAAGTAACGGTCCTTCGGTGCCAAGTCGGTACTAAAGTAAAAAACATGTAGTGTTTCTGCAGTGCCGGTAGTACAGAGCACCAACTCTGTCTCTCTCCGGTATGACTGACACTCGAGAGCTTTAAAATGCTCACAGGCTTATTTTGAACACGTGTTCAAACAATCTTTGTGTGTATGATCTGTGTACTTTAAACGAATGTATAAATCGACTGCTCATCCAGTATAAACTCCATAGATATTGAGAATCATTCACGTTGTATGAGATGACAGAGCAGAGGACTAATCCACATTGAACTACGCAGCACATGTCAAATATATTGTTATATAATTAAATCACAGCATTTGCGCATTAATCTCAACTCCTTTTTATTTTTATAGCATTTAAAACAACAAAGTTGACTAAAGTGCTTCTCAGTAATTCAATATAAATCATAACATTTCAAAATGACCACATACACAAACACCAGAAGACTAAAAAAACACTCCAAAACTGTGTCCTACACTTAATTTATCAGACTCAAAGGCCAGTGTAAACAGATGAGATTTCAGACGTGACTTAAGTCTTCAATGATCACACTGGGCCGTGTCACAAAAGTGAAGCTTCTGGCAAAAAAAAACCCCAAAAAACCACATCATAATAAAAGCACAATTCAAAGTAAAAACTGAATGCTTGAAATTGAAGAAATTAGAGAATTGAATACAAATATATTACAACTGTATAGTAAAATGTAATATTCACTGTAATAATAATAATAACAATAATTAATCAATATATCACCATCAAAAGACAGATGTTGTATAAAAGTTTGGCAAAACAAAAATTACGATATGTTAAAAAGTTCTATTTTCACTTATTACAATTTTAAGAATTAATTAATTAGAAACCATTTTGATGATTAAATTAAATTAAACTAAAATGTTCTGGAAAATAATAATAATTCAATTCTAATTATTAAAACAATCATAAAAATAAATAAAATAAAATATGTGTTCAATAGCACATTATCATATTTGCTGTTTGTGTGAATGAACCACAACTGCACCTAATAACCATACGTGGCTGCATGCATGGGAAGATCGCATTTACAGACCTGCCAACCTGTACACATTTTGCCCTCAAAGTACACTGGTGCGATTTGTCACTCTAAACTACGCAAAAACCTGGTGACGCCTCTGTGCACGCGCAGTACTCAAAACAAGCAACAGCAAATGAAGAGTTCAACCAATCATAGCGCTGGATTCATTCCCCAAATAGCAATCGGGTATGATTGACAAATGCGCCTCATTAAAAAGAGACTGCAAATCAACAGCAACACAAACTCCTGCTCGATCCCCCCTTCCACTCCCGCCGTCTTACTGATTTCTTAAGCGAAGACAGTAGTACAGTAGTCACTGTACTTCTAACTCCTTAAGGTAAACGGGTTGGTGTGGATGTGGAAAGTTGAAATATTGAATTAAGTTAATCCTCTGGAGTCGACGTGATCGCATGGATTATTTTAAAATACTCCGTCATTCATGGTCACTCAGATAAGAGGAAGACAAAATTCAGCCATGCAAATTACAAAATGCTCAAGTAATGCTGAACAATAAATCGAAATAAAATTGAAATTGCTATACTTCTCTTCAGCATGAAACCATTCAAACGGTTTTTTACATATGTAAACTAGAGATGTGCGAGACTAGTCGACTAAATGGTACAGCTAACACAATTATTGAATAAGCGTTTATCTGGAGGATGATTTCATGCTTCTCTCTTTCATTCACGGTGAGCACAGAACAATGTCCTGATGAGCAAAACATGGTATGTTATCAAACCCCGTGGCCCGTCACACTGATGGTCCAAGGTTTGCAAGTCTGCATTTAGATATGTTGGCTGTGAATATACAAGCTGTGAACTGTTATCTTGGTACTTTGGTGACAATTTGACTGTTTGTTACATAAAATAAACATTATGTGCTTGAAAAGACTCTTTGAGTTACTGTTTGACGAATGACAACTGCTTCGGAGGAAGATCATGTTTGAGGTTTGACTGTGCGTAAAAGAGCTGTTAACTGTTTATCATGGTACTTTGGTGATGAGTTGGATGTATGTATTTAATATAAACTTATTCTGTAGTTTAAAAGACTGTATGAGTAACTGTTTGAGCGAATATAAATGACAGGAGCTTGACCAGAGCAGCTTGTGTTGGCGCGAAAGCTGATTTGAATCTGGCAGCTTGTAACGTAACTGGCTGTTGCAGAAACACAAATGTGTGACGCTACTCTGCGGGGCCCAGTTATTAACTATATCTTAAACTATAAATTAAAAATAATATTTTTGATTTGAATAAAACCAGTTAATTTATATGGTAAGACGTGAAGCACTGCATTCATTAATCTTGGATTGAATTTGAAATTATCATTAGTTATTCAGTAAGTAGTCTGCTGATAGTCAATAACAGGTTCAGTACAAAACTGGATTTTTTTTTGGAAGGACAAATCATCCCAGTTGCATCACAATGTAGTTTTCCCATTTTTCACTTCACATTTCACGAATAACTTGATGATACTGAATTAGAAAGGCTATTTAGCTAAAAAATCATGACTCATAAAGCATCTTAACAGTGGCAGGGAGTCAGTACCTTGATGTAAATAGTCCCTCTTCCTATAGTTCAGGAGGAAGGTACTGGAACTTTATGAGACTGAAAACAACACAACTGGACAATAAGTGAAAAATTTGTGCTGCATGTTATTAAAACCTAAAAGATTCTAAACTGAGGTGCTCTGGTTAAAGGGATTTTTTTTTTTTAAACCAAAAATGAAAATGTACTCACCCTCATGTTATCCCAGATGTGTAAGGCTTTCTTTCTTTTGCAGAACACAAATTGGGATTTTTAGAAGAATATATAAACTGCAAGTGAGTGCTCACCAAAACTTTGAAGCTCTAAAAAGCCCATAAAATTAGCATACAAGTAATCCATAACCCTCTAGTGGTTTAATCAATTCTGAAGCTACCTAATTGGTTTTGGTTGAGAAAAGACAAGAATGTAACTGCTTTTTGTTACTGTACAGTAACTGTAAAGTTATGTAATATTCACTGTAATACTACCAAGAATAATAATAAATAAATAGTATTTGCATATATTTAAGCAAAATCTCACATTTGTGACGCTGTTCTGCAGCACTTTATTTGACACAATTTAACTCCAATGTTGTATTTTGGATTGTGCTGTGAGGTTGTGTATAAAAGAAGTCAAGTCAAGTAATTTATATTTGTATAACGTTTTTCACAACACACATCATTTCAAAGCAGCTTTACAGGAAATCATGCATTAAAAAAATCAATTAAAAATGAAACTGTAATATCTATAAAGCCTTTGAGTGATCATTGTGTAGCTTGATTAAATATAATGGTAAATTGTGTATAGAAATTAAATAATTCAATATTAATTGTATTTAGAAACCCAGTGAGCAAGCTAAAGGCGGTTGTGGCAAGGAACACAAAACTCCATAAGATGTTGGTTAATGGAGAAAAATAACTTTGGGAGAAACCAGACTCACTGTGGGGGCTAGTTCCCCTCTGGCTAACATCATGAATATAATAAATACTGTATATTTGGATAAAAGCATCTGACAAATGCATAAATGTAAGTTTGTAAATTAAGTAAGCGTTAATTTGAATGATGTACTATAATAATGATGTAATATAATTAATTATCTACAGAAGTTAATTTAGATACTTTGTTCTTGTTAGTTGGCTGATGAAGGCTTGCAGGTCATTTCGGTGAGGTTCGTTGGGGTCAATCCTAAATCCAATGTTCAGGCAGTGGCATATGAATTATCCCATCTCTTACAGTTGGAGTTGACACAGTTCATCCTCTGAAGTCAAAAGACTGAAGTGATGTCTGGCTGGCATTGGCTGTAAAAGAATCATCCATAAGAATTGTAATTTTTGAGTGAACTATTCCTTTAAGAATTTCTGTATCAAACCTTATTTCTGAAAGGAAATAAAAACCAGACAATTTTGGACCTAGCAATGCCTTAAAGAGTGGCATAATTTTCTTCTATGTTTAAATGTGTTTTATGTTAAAATAGCCTATCTGCTATCCCAAAATAGACAATTATAAGTTAAACATGTGTAGGTTGATTTCTCTGGAAAATCTATACACTATGGCTCTGTGGTGCTTTCAAAACATTTCTCTGTTTGTTTGAGCATCTTGACCAGACAGACTCACCAGCATCAACTCAATTAATGGCTTAAGTTAGAGATGGAAGTCTCTTTTTGCCCAACCAGTGGAAGACAGGGGAGTGTTTGGGGAAATCTTCCAAAAAATTATCTGACATTTTTGCATTTCTGTTTGGTTATGCTTGTGGCTTCAGCTTCAAGTGTCAGTATACAATCCGACCAAAATGCTAAAACAGACTGAGGAATTGATTGAAGACAAACAACCAGCCAGAGAACATTTGTAATAAATTAATCTTCAAGTTTGCAAATTCATATTTAAAGTTGAAAGCTGAAAGCATGACAGAAAAAATCTGCTAGTCATAGAAAAGAATTAACTTACAACTTAACCATCAGTTGCAGTTGGTGTTGCTTGAAACGAAGTGTTAAGCCATTATTTTTGCATCTGATTCACACCTCTAAAAAAGGGTACAACAGTGATGGTTGTCTCTTTATTCCATTTTTGTTTCAGTGTTCATCAAATGATTGGTTTGGTTGAGTTTAAGCAGTTAAATAAATAGTTCACTCAAAAATTACAATTCTGTCATAATTATTTACCCTCATATCGTTTTTCATGGAGCACTAAAGGATCTAAAAGTTATCTAGCAAAATGTCCATGTTGCTCTTTCCCATACTGCTAAAGTGGTCGAGAACCAGTATCTGTCAAGCTCAAAAATGGGCAAAAGTTTCATAAAAGTGGCCCTAATGACTTGAGTGCTTCTTTCCAAGTCTTCTAAAGCCATGTGTTTCATGAATTCAAACTTTTTGTTATTAAAATTTGGCCCTCTAATATGGTACTTATTTGGCCTTTATGAAGCTTGACAGTCCTAGTCTACAAAAAACCTCCAGAAAACACGAGCTGTGAAAATTTGTGACTTTTATACAGCACAAGCCATTAAAGAGGCTGTAAGTATATATATATATATATATATATATATATATATATATATATATATATATATATACACTCACCTAAAGGATTATTAGGAACGCCATACTAATACTGTGTTTGACCCCATTTCGCCTTCAGAACTGCCTTAATTCTACGTGGCATTGATTCAACAAGGTGCTGAAAGCATTCTTTAGAAATGTTGGCCCATATTGATAGGATAGCATCTTGCAGTTGATGGAGATTTGTGGGATGCACATCCAGGGCACGAAGCTCCCGTTCCACCACATCCCAAAGATGCTCTATTGGGTTGAGATCTGGTGACTGTGGGGGCCATTTTAGTACATTGTCATGTTCAAGAAACCAATTTGAAATGATTCGAGCTTTGTGACATGGTGCATTATCCTGCTAGAAGTAGCCATCAGAGGATGGGAACATGGTGGCCATAAAGGGATGGACATGGTCAGAAACAATGCTCAGGTAGGCAGTGGCATTTAAACGATGCCCAATTGGCACTAAGGGGCCTAAAGTGTGCCAAGAAAACATCCCCCACACCATTACACCACCACCACCAGCCTGCACAGTGGTAACAAGGCATGATGGATCCATGTTCTCATTCTGTTTACGCCAAATTCTGACTCTACCATCTGAATGTCTGAACAGAAATCGAGACTCATCAGACCAGGCAACATTTTTCCAGTCTTCAACTGTCCAATTTTGGTGAGCTCTTGCAAATTGTAGCCTCTTTTTCCTATTTGTAGTGGAGATGAGTGGTACCCGGTGGGGTCTTCTGCTGTTGTAGCCCATCCGCCTCAAGGTTGTGCGTGTTGTGGCTTCACAAATGCTTTGCTGCATACCTCGGTTGTAACGAGTGGTTATTTCAGGCAAAGTTGCTCTTCTATCAGCTTGAATCAGTCGGCCCATTATCCTCTGACCTCTAGCATCAACAAGGCATTTTCGCCCACAGGACTGCCGCATACTGGATGTTTTTCCCTTTTCACACCATTCTTTGTAATCCCTAGAAATGGTTGTGCGTGAAAATCCCAGTAACTGAGCAGATTGTGAAATACTCAGACTGGCCCGTCTGGCACCAACAACCATGCCATTCTCAAAATTGCTTAAATCACCTTTCTTTCCCATTCTGACATTCAGTTTGGAGTTCAGGAGATTGTCTTGACCAGGACCACACCCCTAAATGCATTGAAGCAACTGCCATGTGATTGGTTGATTAGATAATTGCATTAATGAGAAATTGAACAGGTGTTCCTAATAATCCTTTAGGTGAGTGTATATATATATACACTGTATATTACGGCCAAATTTTCATTCCCATTTATTGTTAATTTATAGAGAAATGCACATTAAGTTAAACATGCAGTAAGCAAGGTACTAATTTACGGACACTTGGATAAGTCTAATAGTGGATATTTATCTAGGTTGGCTAACGTTAGAACGAGCGGCCATGCTAAGTGGCTAACGTCAGGCTACTTAAATGTTTAAAATGATAAGCCATGTTTGAGGTCGATGAAGGGTCATCCTTTACCCTCTTGAAATTATTCCACACTTTGGATTTCCTGCCTGACATAATTAATTACCACGTGGACCAGCCGTGTAAACGATCATGTCTGTCCTTCACTGACTGTGCGACCAACTGACCACTCAAAACTTGGTCGACCAAGAGCCTTCTCATCGAGTAACGTTTAGTCAACTATTAGGGGGAAGCCCTACTTGCCACAGCTGCCTTCAGCTTGCTCACAGGGGTTCTAAAAACAATTATTATTTAATTATTTAATTTATATACACAATTTACAATCATATTTAATCAAGCTACACAATTATTACTCTAAGACTTTATAGATATTACAGTTTCATTGTCTGTTAAAGCATGATTTCCTTTAAAGCTGTTTAGAAACGATGTGTGTTGTGAAAAGCGCTACACAAATAAAAATGACTTCACTTGAAAAGATGACTTAATAGAACGAATTATTCTTAAAAAGAATAGCTTCTAATGTCCACCAGGAGGCAGTAAACCCCTTCCATAACAGTCCCGTTTACCAGTTTCAAACACAGCTAGCGTAACCTCCCTTTTATATAATCCAGCAGAACTCATATTGCATTTTCAAGGTTAGACCATTGTGACACATCTTTTCTTGAGCTAAATCTTCAAAGCTACAACATCACATATAATTTTGTACAAAACATTTAAGCTTTTCATGAAGATCTTAATAGGTATGGTTGGATATGTCTATTCTCTGTCTCAGTTCAGTGCTTGTCAGTGACACCATAGTCCTCCAGAGTTTGGGGAGAATGACAGTGGAGGAGGGTGGATGTTGTGTCTGTATCTCTTTTGGCTTGTGGGCAAAGGAGCTCAATGTCTTTTCCATCTGTGATCGTGCAGGAGTGGGGTATAAGGGACGAGGGTTTGCTTTTAGGTTCATGTAAAGTTCAGTTGTGCTCTCAGCTCAGGTTTATCATAGATGCTGAATGTGTACAGCTGCAGATATAAATAACACAATTTGCCCTGAAGTGACACAGAACAAGAATATGTTACAGTCTTCATGATGTTAAAGAGGTCATGATGTTGATGCTCTTAAAAGCAGAAAATAATTGGTCATCGATATGGTTTCATAACAGAATAAGCCTAATTCTTAACAAACGTCTAATAGATAATGTCCCAAACAATTATTTTATTAAAGGGTTTAATATATTATGAATCCAATTTCCCTTGTTCCTTTGACATATAAGAGGGCATTGTACTCTAAAAACATACTGTAATTTTAACAACAAATGTAAGAGCATTTTTTGAAACCAAACTGCTAAAACAACTTGTTCTCTGCTTCGTACATATTTTGATGTCACACTGGTAGACATTTGCATTTGACCACCTTCACAACAACATATCATGTCATATCGTTTCAGAATGAATGACAGAGGCTCAGAATGAGGGTGGAAAATGATCATGTTTTACAAATATATGACTTTAAAAAAACTTGACTATTATTATTATATTAAATATTATACTTATACTATATACTATTAAATATTATAAGTAAACCTCAAAGAACATATTAAAATAGTAAAGACATGTCATAACCCCTTTAAAGCCAAAGTGTGTCATTTTTGCACCACTAGCGTCACCAAACGAAATAATAATAAAAAAAAATTTTTAAACAGGTTTCCTGTATAATCCCTTGGCTGGACAAACAGATAGCCCCATTGGGCTATGTAGTCAATGTTACTGTGTCAAATTGGTCAGGATGCTCAAACAAACAAGTGTTGATAGTGCCACAGAGCCACTTTTCAGGGAAGTCAGCTTACAATGGCTTACTTATAGTTGTCTCTGTATATTAAGCGAGTATATAAGACATTATTTCTAACACAGCTGGCCAGCCCAGCGTGTCTGCATCCATGATGTCTGTCTAGGAGGGAAATGTGCCTTTGTCTGTCTTTCCCTTAAGATTGTAGTAGATCAAATTTAGGATTTGCACCTAGTGTGTAACGGAAGTAGAGGAAAATATCAGTGCACATACAGAGCAAATCTCCTGCTTGCTTGACAGAGTAAATGATGATGGTATTTATTGTACTTAACCCTGTAAAACCTGACATATCAGAAAATTCTAAATTTTTGGTTTTACATGAAACTGTTATTAGTACCATTAAACAAAGTATACAAAGAAATTGTAAAAAAAACATATTTATATATATATATTATATGTATCATATTTAAATGAGGCCTAACAGTTAATTTTTGTATAGAGGCCCAACAATTAATTTTTGTGTAGAACATTTGTTATTTAAGTGTTTCTTAGCCTTCATAAATCTTGGGGTATTATCAGAGGAATCCCCGGGCTTTTCAGAGATACTAAATGTTGGAGAGTTTGGCTATCTTCCTCTCCTTGGCCTATAAATGTGGATTGAAATGTATCACAGTTCAATTCAGAACATCAAAACAATAAGAACAATATATTTTTTTCAATAAACAATTTTTATCATATATATTCTATGCATCAAACACTATATTACATTTAAAAAAGTTAAATTCTAAAACATTTTTCGCTGGGTTTCAGGAACTAATGGTAAAATGACATCATAATAGCTTGTAATGTATAATAATGAGATATTTATAATGGCAAAGCAGGCTGCATATATGAAAATACACAGAAATATTAGTTCACACCTTTAATTATAAGTAGTATATGGCAGAATTTTCAAAGCTCTGATTTTGTCGTGGGCATGAATGGAAAGAAATGCTGATTGAGAGATATACCTCAAAAGTGATGTATAATGCTTGATACATGGATTTCAAAGTAGGGTTTTCAATAAAATAATATTCAAAATTTTAACCAACCAGAAGTTGCTTAAGCCAAGTGTACACTACACGACTTGCAGTCAGTGTCCTGCAACTCACTTGCTGGCATGAACACTTCAGGACTATAGTGTATCAATTACATGACAATTCGTCCCTGACTGAGACCTGGTTGAGTTTTGGGTGATCCGATCATAAATGTACAAGCGAGACATCACCGTTACATCTAGTCGTCTCTTTTGATCACTTGTGTTTGGATTTTGAGGAGAGAGTCTTTGATTTCTAGAGGACATACATCAATAATTACATCTGTCTTTTACTGGATGATAATCAAGCGCAAAAAAGTTAAAGACAAGAAAGAAAACCGCTAAAAACCGGCACACAGCGTCCCTTAATTTGACCAAAAATGACGTTTAGAGCAGAATTTTAAGTTATTTTAGTGAAGTACATGTAACTGATCTTCAAGTGTGTATGCTGCTCTTATCTGTTTCCCAATTGTGCTTGTTCATGCATTTGCTTTTTTAGCATTTACGATCGTATGCTTATTCCAGTGAAATCTGCACGGAACCGGTGAAAAAAATGGCAGTTTTAGCTGTCCTCAGTGTCATCCCGTTTCAAACGGATTGCCAAAAATGCTTCTTAAAATTAAGATAAGGAAATTAATTCACAAACTTGCACAGTTTATTATTGATACATGTAAAAAATAAAAACATGAAAGACTGGCTCTCGCCCGTTTTCATGCTTTATTGGCACCATTTGCAAAGGAAACAAATTATAAAAACATCTGATAATAAATAAAAGTGGTAGAGACGTGGGTGAGGTTTTATTTTGTTTTATTATTATATTTGTACACCTTCTACCAATACCTTGCTCTTCTCTTTCAACAAACACTAAAGAATGGCTTGCTCCCGTTTTTCTATTTGCAAAAGGAAACATTTAAGAAAAACAGATTCAAATAATAAAGAGAGAGTGTATAGGGAGAAGTGGGTGAAGTTCAATTTTATTATATTCTAATAATTTTTTGTCTTCTGCTTCCTAATACCTTGCCCTCCACTTGCGCTCTCTTTATATTTCATTTGCTGTGGCTCTTTGTATTGCACTCGTCGAGACAGTGCGCAGACATGACGACAAGACGTCTAGATATCAGGCAGTTTTGAAAACAGCCGTAGTGTCTGGGACTTGTCTTGACCTGTCGCAGGAGTGCGCTCACAACAAGACCTTTCGTCTTCTCATCGGGACATGAGCTTGAGTCAAGTGTCCACTAGGCAATATATTCAGCAAATTCTCATTTTAAAATATCAGTAACAATATAATCATTACTGTCACTGTTACTTTATTATAATAAGCTGTCATTTATCCCAATAAAAAAAAAAAAGTGTCACTTTTCGTGCAAGTCTGCCACCATTTTAAATAGGTCGATATAAACATTGAATCCACTTTTTTCCACAAATAAAAAACTTGCATACCATATGTTGTTTGGCTTGTCAGCTTGAACAGAGAGTAAAACAGGGACGTCAAACGTTGTGTATCATATTTGATACACACAGTGTTATAAGGTTAAAGGTGATGTATGTGAGTGTAATTTTTTTTTTATATTTAAATTAGGACTGGATATATGTATCAAGTTACATATATCACAATTTTATATATAGCAATAAATCACGTTATCATGGTTCAAATTCCTTATGTTTCACATGCTCTCAATTTCATTCCAATTCATACTGGTATACAGTTATGTCCATTTTGCTTACTGTACATATGAAAGAAATTCTCTCTCTGCTAATGCTTTTTATCATTAGTTTTACATCATCTATGAATCTAAAGTATAGATACACTATCGTGAGGAATAGTAATGTGATTACTATTATATATTTCACCGATCTCCACGTGACAAGGAAGCGGAGAGAAAGCCATAATGAGCTGGTATGTGTCCCCTCTGCCATTCTGAATCTGAACCGGTGTGTGTGTGGCAGCGCCGGCTGAAGAGAACGAGACCTCAAGCACAACATTAGCGTAGATGTGTGGCACCCTCAGCCAAAATCAAGTTGTTGTGATCCAACTAGTGAGCTGCCGGCTTTAATATACTGTAATAAGAATAATTTTAGACCCATTTGTTGACTGCGCTGCCTGGCACGATGTCACAGAAATAGAAACCATTCCAAAAATATAAAGCCCTGTCGCTGGTTAGGACAAAAACTGTAATTAACATGAAAAGATACCTTTTATTGAGTGTCGCGGCATTGCGTCTGGTTAGGACATGGTGTAATTCACAACTTATAGTAAGCCGTTTATAGGTTAATTTCCCTGAAAAAACACTTTTCACAGAGTGTGGCTCTGTAGTGCAATCAAAACATCCTAACAACCTGTCACAGCAACATTGAGACATCCAATGTGTGAGTTGGGGGTGGGACTACCTGATTTTTTGACCAATGGATGATAGAGGGAGTGTTTTTGAAACCTGTTTGAAAACAGAGGAAGTTAAAAAATCCATAATGTTTATATATATATGTATATTTATAGGGGAATTGATTTTTTAAGATACTGCTATATGCTATATGCTTTTTCAGTCAACTATATTTCAGCCTCATTTAAAAAAAAAAAAAAAGATTTGTGCTGAATAGATTTGAGCTGCACTACCCATAATCCTGCAGAGAAAGATCCACCAATCAGAAAATTGCAGCAAACAAATGCGCTCTGCAGGGACTGCCCAATTCCATAAAACACTGTCGAACTACTACATTTTTGCAATTAAATTAAAACATTTTAATATATCAACAACTTTAAATCAAAAGATATATTTTTTCCATAGCATGTTCTGCTCTATTGCCATTATTTTTGCAATTCCTTTTGATGCCACTATTAGTGCAGACATTACTTTGCCTTTAATTTCAATAAATTTAAATTTCAGTGAATGCATTTTAGGATGCATAGATAAATATAACACTATTCATTATTTTTCTTTGATTAGTAAAAACTATAAATAAATAATGATGATGATGAGCATCAGCATTATTAGTTTATTTAATAATAAAAGGGCTGAAGGCTTGCGTGCGAGTAGGCATTAGCCGTGTCTGCCAGTGGTGTCCTAAAGCATATCCATCCATGTCTTGCCATGTTGGGGTTAATGTTAACCCAGTGTGACGTGGCATCGGTGAAATCTGGGTCAGGAGAAGTGCTGCCTCTGCTCTCCGCACTACTGCAGACTGCTTGAGACTGCAGAGCAGTGCCTCCCCTCTGCACACGTGACTTCATTCCTCTCCCTGTGTGTATGAAGTTATGAACGGGAGGGGGGAAGGGTGGGGTTGTGTTCTCTGGTTGGGTGGTTGTAGTAGTAGTAGAGTGGAGTGCACGTGGATGCACATGCTGCAGAATGATGAAGCACCAGTACTGCATTGGAAAGGGAACTGCCCACTGCACCCATAATCTAAAACCTCACTTAAACAAGCACCGTAGAAATAAAACCGAATCCAAACTGAGATTGATGCATTGTGCTAATAGGATTTAGGATTTTAGAATAAGTCCCACACACTAGGATCATCTCCTTGTTTAAATTTAGAAAAAATAATTTTCTTATGACGTCCAGGTCAAATTTCATCCAAAAATTGAAATAACAACAAACAAATAAGAAATTCTATTTTGCATAAAAATGTTAACGTGCCATAAATATATTTATTTATTTATTGGGACCCTTTAAGACTTATCAAGTGTTCTGTCCCCCCTCTTTATGTCTGTGCTCTGCTTTTATTGGCTGGTGGCACGTTTTGGTGTGAAAAATATTTTAGGCTCCATGGAAACAGCAGAATGTTCTGTCTCCCTCCTTAGCCAATGGGAATGCAGGGTGGGTTGTTGTAGTCAAATGAGCAACCTCAGTTTAGATAGAACCACCTTCCCCTACCTGAGGGGTGTAAAGCTAATGGGAGGAGGTTTAGGGGGTTCAAGATGGATATAGAAGTGCTTATTTACTCCCTGTGGTGGCTTAAATCCTAAATGCCATGAGAACATGAGCATGCCAAGATGTAACATGAGCACCCCCACTCACACAGCAGTATATGCACTGTAGGTCAGGGAGACACAGCAACGACCTACAGTCAGCATGTCGTTATCACAATGGACAGGCTGTTAGGTCCAGTATCACCATTTAACCATTATGTTCTGTTGAGATTTACTGTTTTTTAGGGCCCAAGCACTGATAGTGTGGAGGCCATATTGTTACCTATTGTAATTGTACTGATTTTCTTATTTTTCTTATTAGGGTGCCAAGCAGTGAAATTAAATATGCCTCTTGTTTGGTTCAAATGCTAACATATTCTTAAAAAAATAAATTTGACAAATTAACAAAAATGGCTGCCTATAGCCAATCAAATTTCAGCACCTTAAAACTCGTATTGGGAATGGCAGAGAGTTATGAGTTTTGTGACAATCGGCCACACGGTAGCGGTATAATTAGCGAATTCGCGTTTTTGCTCATAACTCCAAAACCTTATAGGATACAATACAAAATGTGTAGCTTCTCTAAATCCAACAGTGCCCTACAATCATATGGTCACTTGTATTTCCATTAACGCAATAAACGTTTTAGTAAAATTTCTATTTTTTCGAAAAACATATTTTTTCGAACTCGTCCTAGGCCGTTTGCTCGATTCTCATGAATCTTGGTATATATAATCTACAGACCCTCCTGACAAAAATGTATAAATAGAATTTTGATGCTTCGAATCATTCCAAAGATATAAGCAAATATGTTTTGGCCATGGCCTATAATGACTAATTATAAGCCTGTATCTTGTGAGTACAATTTTCAAACTTGACAAAATTTGTACAAATGGACAAGAGAACACTCTGAGGTAACATAACGAGTTTCATTCATTTCCCGGACAACGAAATTACCCGACTGGTAGAGAATGCACAGATGAAGTAGGCTCTTTGCCAGAGAGATGTTGACAACGGTTGTAAAGCCATCTTTCAAAACGTTGAACAACACTCATTTTAATTGCACTTCTTTTTATCCAATTTCATTTGAATATTTAGTTAAAATAAAGTAAAATTTTTTAAATCAAGGTGTCTTGCTTTATTGTGTAGACTTAACCCTAACCCTGCTTAATGTAAAGTTCCCCATAGTAGCACCTAGCGTCCAACCAGTGGTAATACTGGTCGGTTACTCGTCGGTTTCCTGTGGAGATTTGGTTTTTCTGCGACCAACCGACCAATCAAAACTTGGTTGATCAACACTCTTCTCATTGTCTAACGTTTGGTTGACTATTGGGGGCAGCCCCAAACTTAAGATAATTCTATTTTTGCAACTGTGCTCAAAGTGGGAGAAAAGTCACACCAAAATGGCAGTCCACAGCATCCACAGGATCTTTTCTGTCAAATTTGTTTGTTTTGGTCATCTCGCCATATGTGGTTGGCCCCTGACAATAGATGCTTGCAGCTATATTTATTATTATCCTTATTAGGGGGTGTGGTAGCGGGGGCGTAGTCAAGCGCCCGTCCGGGAGAGAAAAGCGGTAAGGGCGCTTGCACTGAGCTAAATTATGTCTAACACCTGTCTCTAATTTCAGTGAGCACGGGGAGAGCGGCATAAAAGTCAGCCAGAGGGCCTCCATGGGAGAGAGGAGTGACTTGAGAGTTACTATGCTGTGTCATTAAGCTGGCTGTTTAAAGAGTGCTCCTTGCACGTTGTTATTGTTATTGTGATTGTTATTGTTAGTAATAAAGACCCTCACCTTTGAGCCACTGCGTCAAGTGTCATCCCTTGGAGGAGATCTTTACACTGGTGCCGGCGCGGCCTCCTGGCTGAGGAGGCTCCGGATGGCGTGCCGGTCCTCTGCCTGAGCCCGCATGATCTCAAAAAACCGGCGATCCTGGTCCTGCCGGAGCTCAAGCAGGGATTGTTGGTGGCTCTGGTGTAGTGTCGCGAGGGACTGGAGGACCTCCGTCAGCTGGGAGGACTCTACGGGTCGACCCATCTCCATACTTGGATGAACAAATCCCGGGTTTCGGCACCAGTGTAAAGATCTCCTCCAAGGGATGACACTTGACGCAGTGGCTCAAAGGTGAGGGTCTTTATTACTAACAATAACAATCACAATAACAATAACAACGTGCAAGGAGCACTCTTTAAACAGCCAGCTTAATGACACAGCATAGTAACTCTCAAGTCACTCCTCTCTCCCATGGAGGCCCTCTGGCTGACTTTTATGCCGCTCTCCCCGTGCTCACTGAAATTAGAGACAGGTGTTAGACATAATTTAGCTCAGGTGCAAGCGCCCTTACCGCTTTTCTCTCCCGGACGGGCGCTTGACCACGCCCCCGCTGCCACAGGGGGCTAAGCACCAAAGAATTGTATCATTAGGATATTCTTCTTCTTTTTTTTCTGCCCTAAAAGCAAATGGGCAGCAAAAACCGTATGTCTTAGAGACACCAATCTTGACAGTATGGGAACAAATCCTGACCAATACTCAGGCACATACACACACAACCATCTTACTCTAGGTGGCGCTATAATAAGCTGTTTTATGTTTTGGCTCATATCTCCGCAACCATGAGGGCTAAAATAAAAATTATCTGATTCCTTGGGCCAGGCCTTGGCTGTCTCCAATTTCTTTTCCATCTATAAATTTTTTCCTGCATTTTTAATTTTTTAAAAACATCCTTTTTTGTACTCCTCCTAGACCGTCAGTCCAATCAGCGTGAAATGTGGTATACATCATCTGCAGACCCTTAACTCATGCTACACACATGCAGGGAAAAGAGGCAATGCGTGCGGAGCGGGACAGGGCAGAAATGATGCATGTTTTGTGCTAGAGAACAATATTCAAAATTACAGCGCATCACTGTTGTTCTGTCGCGCTCTTCACTAAAGACGATGAGAGGGCGCAACCATTGTCATGAAGTCTTGCTTTGCAGATGGAATCAATCCGGTGTCCGACGTAACCTAATTGTTAACAAGGCAGCTAGCATGGCTAGCAAACAGAATATGAATATTGATCTTTTTGTGTGTAGTGACTCACTTTTAAAGTCACAGCAGCAGCACCAACTCCCATGCTGAGCTCAGGGCCTGTCAGATTGGATGAATCGGAATGAGAGTGCATCTTTTCAGGGAACATATGGTTCTTACCCACAAAGAATTAGCTCACAGCCTAAAGGGAAGTGTGACTCAAGCGTGTGACATTTGGACTAGAGAAACACTTTGACTGCTAGAGGGCAGCATTATCCTGCAGTTGGATCCACCCAAAATGTTTTGCGATTCTCAAACTCAGTCATATGTCATTCTCTGCAGCATGTGTTCTTTCACCTGAAATAACTGGAGTGTGTGAGGTCTTATTTGTGTGTTCAAGAGGATAAATCAGCAGCATTTGGGTCTCTCCTGATTTTCTCTACCAGCCGTAACAGATGTTCCCTGTCACAGTCATGCATGTGGCCAGATGTTGCTGTCGTGCTCACAGGTGTCACAATTCATGATGCGTGCGTATTGTGGGCCAACATGAATAAGTTCTGATTTCTTAAGTCAGTTCAGATGAAGAGCTTCATTTCACAAAGACAATGAAATCCTTATACATCCTGCTAAAAAGACCAGCTGAACCAGCATGCGATTCCCATGATGGTCTAGGCTGGTTGATGCTGGTTAATGCTGGTTTGGTTCAGGCCTAGCTGATGGTCTGTAAAAGCCTGGTATAGACACCAGCCTACCAGGATCACATGCTGGGGGACCAGCACCCAAATCATATTCATAACATAAGCTGGTGATCAGCAATGCAAAAAAGCAGTTTTGCATCACTTTTCCTTTCTATCACCCCCTTTAGGTCTCTGACAGGTCAGAATGGGGAATCTGATCAAGGTTCTCACACGAGACATCGACAACAATACAGGGAACTTTTTCCTGGACTTTGAAAGTAAGTCATTGTACTTTAATTTACACCTCCTACTAGTTAATTGTTACAACTGGTTACTGAGATGTAGATCTGAAAAGACTATGGGCCCTATTTTTACTTGCAAAGTCAGTGGGAAAAATTTAAACCAAAAATATTTATAAAATCAAATAACACTTCAAATGAAACTATATTCAAAATAATGAAGTGGTAATAAAATAAAATACATTTATTTAAATACCAACTTCCACCGGCCCATTTTACAGTGACTTAAAAATCAATGCAACAACAGGTGGAAAATACCAATTCAAATGAGATAATAAACACAAATGTAAATATAAAACATAATAATAGAAATATAAATCATGACCTAAAGATAGTTTAACTAATTATTTTGTTTCATAAAATGGTTACAACAGTGATTGTCAGGGACATCATTTGATGTTCCACTATATTTTCAGATTTTGGAAATTAACTTTATAACCACCTGCTGGTGGAATCTCCAAACTGTGAAAGCAAGAAATGGGTTTAGACTGAATTCAGATAAGATGCGCTTTTGAAACATCTTAACACAATGACCTATTAATAAGGAAAATAGCAAATTGTGCACTGCACCACTTCATTAACATAAAATACACCTAAAGTTTGCAGTCATACACCCACAGACAGCGCAAACATTCCCACCCTCTCCCACTTGCTCTTTGCGCTTTCACAAAATTTGGATAAGATGTTGCACACGGTCATATATTGCTCAAGAAAATAGAGCCCTTGAAGTCCCTGTTTACACCTGGTAGTAACATTTGTCTCAAATGCATCTCTTTTGACCACATGTGATTGGCTTTTAAGTGTAGATCTCTGAGACACATTTAGTACTGCATTTACAACTGATACTGCATGTTGATAGAGCACAAAAATAAAAATAAAAACTTCTGGTGTAAAGGGGGTCAAAGATTCCAGTACCACATCTAAGAATTTTAAGCTGATATTTCCTCTGCCTTCTCTTACCTCTGCAGATGCTAAGCCCACAGAGGCTGAGAGGAGAGTATGGGAGGAGGTCAGTAAGGTACTTATAGAGGCTGTGAGCATACTAAAGGACCTGCAGTCTTACAGTGGAGCAGGTGAAGCCATCAGACAGGCAAGTTCAACATCTTGCATTTCAGGTTCTTGAAATGTGATTGATCAGGCTGAGCTTCAAGTTGCTTTCAATGAAACAGACTCCTTGTATTATTTTAATTCAAGACTATCTTGAAATATAAGGGAATATTGGATTGTGTAGGGCTAGGAGTTGATTCTAAACTGAATCGATTCTGTGATGCTGACACGATTCTGACGCGATTCTTTGTGACTCAGTTCCAATCAGGGCATGACATTCTGTGTTTATTTCCTCAATGACTAAACTTCTACATATTCTGAAGTAGCTTTATAGCACTAATTCAAAATACAGATTTTAAAGGGATGGCAGCTAAACTATCATAATCGCTTGACTATTCAACACGACTCCAAAATTTCTGCAATTGAACATTACAACATTTTTATTTCCCAGGCCTGGAAAAGTAATTAAAAAAATGAATAAAAAATGTCATTATAAATACCAATGATATTTCATGGTTCTCGATACCAGTTTCGATACCACAACAAAAATATGCTAATATGGTAATGTACTATTGAACACAAGTTGTTTTATTCAGTTATTTTTCATTATTATTTTAATAATTATTATTATTTTCCAGAACATGTTTTAAATTGTAATTTAATTTAATCATCAAAATGGTGTCTAATCAATTAATTCTTAAAACTTTTAATAAGTGAAAAACAAAATTTTTATTCAGCAGCTGTCTTGCTTGTGATATATTGCTTAATTATTGTTATTACTACAGAGAATATTACATTTTACTGTACAGTTGCAATATATATATGTATTAAATTCTTTATTTAATGTCTTCAATTTCAAGCATTTAGTTTTTACATTGAATTGTGCTTTTATTATAATGTGGGGTTTGTTTTAGCCTAAAGCTTCACTTTTCTGGATAAACAGTTCCTGACATGGCCCAGTGTGATCATTGAAGACTTTTAAGTCACATCTGAAATCTCATCTCTTTACACTGGCCTTTGAGTCTTACAAATTAAATGTAGGACACAGTTTTGGAGTGTTTGTATTTTAGACTACTGGTGTTTGTGTATGTGGTCATTTTGAAATGTATTACTGAGAAGCACTTTTGTCAACTCTGTTGTTTTAAATACTATAAAAATAAAGATAAGTTGAGAATAAGGTGCAAATCCTGTGATTTAATTATAAAAATATATATTTTACATGTGCTGCGTAGTTCACTATGGATTAGTCCTCTGCTCTGTCATCTCATACAACGTGAATGATTCTCAATATCTATGGAGTTTCCAGAGTATGAGAGGTCAGATTTATAAATTAATTTAAAGTATGCAGATCATCCATGCTAAGATTGCTGCCTTTAGTGGTTTAATAAATCACACTAGTACACGTCATGCAAACAGAACTTAAACAAATAATCTGTTTTCAAACAAATTCCAGAAAACTCTAGTCTTGCATTGGTTGCACAAACAGATAGTCCTGCCCCAAAATCACACCAATGGTCTTGCCAATGTTGCTCTATTGGGCTGAGTGGGTTGCTCAAACAAACAGAGGAATGTTGCTATATTGCCAATGCCACAATGTTACACTTATAGGTCATCAACAGAAATCAACCTACAAATGGATTACTTATAGTTGTCTCTGCATAAAAAGCTGAAATATGAGAAAGAATTTTAACATTGGAAGAATAACACACATCAGCTTTAACCTTGTGCGACCCCAAGTCCACATGCATGGATGTTGTATTTTGACTTTGCTATGCACAACGCATAATTTACATGAATAAAAACTGACTGAATACTGTTCACAAGACTCTAGACCAGTGGTTATCAAACTTTTTTTGATAATCGCCCCCCTACTTCATTCCCTTACCCCAGAAAAAATATCATACAACACAATACTCAATATCTGTATTATTTGATTAATTTGCTCGATGCAACTTCTATGCATTGCATGATTTTAAAGTTTTGTTAATAAATTTAGCAGGCATATGCATCATGAATGTGAGACCAAATCTTGCGTTTCTTAAATTTAAGCAGATGGAGGTCTATATCTTGAGCCTATAAAATGAAAATGCGATGACAGAAAATAATAATAAAAGAGATTTTGTTATTATATTTCAAAAATAAATGAAAAGACCAGTAATATTGCATATTTTGTCCCACTGAAATTATCATTCTAAATTACAGCATTGATTTAGAGTTGGATGAAGCTGTAAATTTACTGGTATCAACAACAGTAAATGTATCTATAATATCTATAAAAAGTAAATAGTTAACACCTAATTTATGTAACTAAATTATTCTAATAGTGTGACTGAGTTTCATCAGGTTCTTATTGATTCAAATTAGTCACCTCGTGGAATTTCTGAAGGCAAACAAAATCTGTTATATTTTCGTACACTCAAACAAAAATATTTTAGCCAATTTTTTTTTTTTTTGGATTTACACATTTCTATTTTATCTAATGAAAATTTTAATGTATTTAATGTATATTCATTTCTATAGTTTTAACAGTGGCATTTGTAACAACACAATAGTAAGCACATGTAAGTATGGATCTTCTTCACTCCCGTGGTTAGATTTAACATGATTTCTATAAAAAAATAGTAGGAAACAGTAAGCCTATTCAGGTAAAAACTATTTTACACATGTAAAAACGTCATGGTTACTGTTGTAACCTCCATTTCCTGCGCTATTAGGAGGGCCGTCTTCAAGGAGAGGGCCTTGAGCTCAACTGAGTCAAGCGGCTTGAAGGGGGGGTCTTTGAAGGCCCTAGAGGACCACTGAGAGATCCCAGGAGTGGAACAGGCTTGGCCGGGGAGGATTCAGCCTCCGGGTGCCTCTAAGTGGGAATTGTCTTGGGAGGCAAAGAGATCTACCAGTGCCATGCCGAACCAGCCCCAAATCAGCTGCACCACCTGGGGGTGTAGCCTCCACTCTCCACTGGGTGAGACCTGTCACAACAGCGCGTCCGCTGTCATGTTGAGGTTGCCCGGGATATGAGTGCCGTGCACCTGCTATAGGGGGACTCCAGTCCACAAAAAACAGAGGTCTGTCCAATAGTTGAAAGTCTGACAGCAGGAAGGGGTAATTTACATGGTTTGTGCTGTGGCGCCATGCCCATCTTGGGACTTGAGTCTGAAGCCAGTGCTGAAGCGGTCTCATATGCATCAACCCAAGCGGCACGACCACGGCAGAGGATGCCATATGCCCCAGGAGCCTCTGGAACTGTTTTATAGGAACCACTGTGCCGGGCTCGAAGAGAGCGAGGCACCTGAGCACCGACTGCGTGCGCTCGTTTGTGTGGCGTGCTGTCATTGCAGTCTAACTCTATGCTGAGAAAAGATACTTTTGAAAATACTCTGAACCGGGGCGAGCTTGCTCTTTTCCCAGTTGACCTGAAGCCCTAGATGGCTGAGGTGCCTGAGTACCTGGTCCCTGTGAGTGCATAGTAACACTCGAGAGTGAGCTAGAATGAGCCAGTCATCGAGATAGTTGAGAATGTGGATGCCCACTTCCCATAGCGGGGCAAGGGCTGCCTCTGCGACCTTCGTGAAAACGCGAGGGGACAGGGACAGGCCGAAGGGGAGGACCTTGTACTGATACGACTGCCCATCGAACACAAACTGTAGGAAGGGTCGGTGTTGATGCAAGATGGAGACGTGGAAGTACACGTCCTTCAGGTCTACCGCCTCGAACCAATCTTGATGCTGAACGCAGGTTGAAATCTGTTTCTGTATGAGCATTTTGAACAGGAGTTTGCCCGGTTGAGAACTCGCAAGTTAAAGATTGGCTGCAACCCACCACCTTTTTTGCATACGATGAAGTAAGGGCTGTAGAAACATCTCAGAACATCTCAGCTGGAGGGACGGGCTCTATCGCATCCTTGACTAGCAGAGTTGTAATATCTCCCTGTAAGGTGCTGCCGTTTTCGGCGCACATCGAGGTGGAGCAAATACCACTGAAACGAGGCGGGAGCCTGATGAATTGAATCACGTAGCCGAGTCGGATAGTCCTAGCCAGCCAACGCGACGGGTTGGATAGCGAAAGCCATGGATCCAAGCTCCAGGCGAGGGGCACTAGAGGGACGATCGTTTTTTACGTACCAGTGGGGCTTCACAGCTGGGGGGAACAGGTGTCAGGAGGCAAAAGCACGTCCCGAGGCTTGGGTGCTGAGAAAAGACTCAAAGCACTTACCTTGCTCTGCGAACCCAAAAGGGGACGGGTTAGAGACTGAGGAAGAGGTCCTGGAGAGGTGTCTTCGGAACTCGTCAGCGGTGGCCTGCCAGGGATGGGCAGTCGCGGGTCCGGAGGTGAGTTAACTGTGCATGCAGGTGCCATTGCTTGCAGGGCGGAGGCAGCCTGTCCAGTGGCGCTGTAGGGTTTTGAGGTCAGCGACGACATCATCCTACAGGCCTTGGAGGGGAGTATCGGGCGATCACGGGGCACAGGTGAATCGCAACCGCTCTGTCCATCTGGGGGACCTCCGTGCACCCGTGGGCCGTCCCACCGTCAAGGGTAGTGAGAGCGGATGAGTGAGGAGGTCGGTTCCGGGCAGTTAAAGGTGCGCTCCATGACCTTGTCGCTCTCCGATGCAGCGGCAACATCATCATCCAACTCCAGGGGCTCAAGGGAAATCGCGGGCTGGCCATGAAGCGAGCTGCACTGACCTCGAGCCCGGACGGAAGCAAGTGAGCGTGCCGGGGGGCGGGTGCTTCGTGGGGATTTACCTGGCGAAACCGAGCCCACTGTCATCCCCAAATCGGCTCCATTGCCAGCCTGGTCATCCTCAATCCCGTGGGAAGAAGGAGCGACACAGGGGGCGGCTGAAGTGGCATTCACCTTGAGAAATGAAAGCCGCGACTGCAACGCTGCCATGGTCATGTTCTCGCAATGTGTACATGAACCATCCACAAACTCTGCCTCAGTGTGATCGCTACCCAGGTACACGAGGCAGTGTCTATGACCGTCAGTCTTGGAGAGATATCGACCATATCCAGGAACTACACAGAGGCGGAAGGGCATCTTTAAAAAGACGCGTCCTGAAAAGGACGTTCAACGCCTGCTGTCTGTTGCTCTTTTGTGAGTGAAAACAAACTCTTTTAGAGGGGAAAACACTCTTTTAGAAGTAAGCACTCTTTTAGACAGAAGCGCTGTCGAAGCACCCAGGGGCGTGGACTGCACAGCGTGCAGTGAAGAAGAAAGCCGCTGGTAATGTGCTGACAGCAGTGCTCTTCCAACAGAGGTGAGTGGAACAGTAGTGAACTTCAGCTTGCTGCTGCACAACTGCTCGGCTCCAAAGAAAAAATCTGACTGACAGACGCACACACGCTTCCCTTCATACCTGTATGTCCGGGCGGGACATGCAAATTGTGTCTGCCAATTTCTCATTGGCCTTTTATAAAGTTCAGAGGCTCTCAAGAAAGACCCCTTGTGTCACTACATTCGACACCACTTCGGTGAGTGACAGAACGGAACAATAAATACAAAATATATACATTTAAAAGTTGTAACAAAAATGTATTATATTCCTTCACTCCCCTAATGTAGCCTATGACAAATGTAATAGAGCTGAAGTAGTAATATGATAATATGTATTATGAATCTATTTCTGCCTTAACTACAGTAAGTGCTCCAGTAAATCAGTATATCGCCCCCATTGAGAACCCCTGCTCTTGACTGTCATGTAAGGGATAAACTTCTGTTGCACCGAGTCATGTGACACAACAACATGGCGTTGATTTCCTTGAAGTGCTCCTATGGATGCAGCTACAACAAAATTGCCTTTTGTAAAAAAAAAATTCTTTAAGTGTTTTCAATTAAACCAGTTTGGTTGTAAAGAGTAGTGTATCTAGTTTTATTTGATTTGCCGCATTAAAAAATCAGTTAATTTTTCGCACGTCATCACCCTGATAAACACATTCACACAGCATTTCTTCAAAAGTAGAAATTATTTTTTAGTTATTTTGAGTAACATTTAACTCTAACACATCTGGGAGTTATTTTGCTTCATTTTAATATACTTTATGTTATATTTTATTTTCTTATCTCTGTGCAATACAATTCTATTCATTAAAATTTGTTAATGCACTCCTATATATTTACTATGCATTTTCACATTGAGAATAAATGGGTTCATCCAAAAGCTAAGGCTTTATATGGACTTAGGATGAAAATAAGGTGCATTTCAAACAGAGACCAGTGAAGACAGACAGCATACTGGAGGTTAAGTCATTCACTAAATAGGGAGTTAATTGAGCATCCTATTGCTTTCTATAAGTGCATTCAATCCTAAAATCCAACCAAAAGTTAGTTTTCAGGCTGCAGATGATGTTTGGACCACTCAACATGTTTAGCAGACATGGGACAATGGAAATCAGTACATAGATTCAGAATTTTATAATGCAACATTTTATTTTAACATGGTTAGCACTGATTGGATGATGCTGGACATTACTTTGAATAAGAATTATTTATGCAGCTTCACAGAAAATCAGCTGTAATGTCTATAATGTCTCAAAAACATGAATAACCAACACTCCTGGAAACATAATAAAAAAATAAAAAAAATGTTTTGCTTGTTTATTAGGTTCTACTAGTTACAAATCAAAACGGGAAACAGAAAATGTCATACGGGGGTCTCGGGAGGTCAAAACTCAAGGAAATATATTTAATAAAAATAAAATTTTCAAGTTACACTCTGTTCTAAAATCACAAATCAGTCAAATTGGTCTGAATCTAAATTATTTTAAAAAGTCCTTATCCTGTAATCACAAACCAGTGAAAAAGTTATGGAAATTCCTTGGTCAAATAGAGGAGGATCAGTTAATTTTCTTTTGCTATAAATATTATAAAGATTTAGTTCCTCCTTACCCATATCCCCAACCAAGTTAAATGTGTGAATGTTGTCTCCTCAGGCCATACAGCATCCAAATGATGAGCGCGTGCAAGAGGGCGCGTGGGCCGCTGTGGTCCCACTGGTGGGCAAACTAAAGAAGTTTTATGAGTTCTCACTAAAATTGGGTATGTTTTTTTGTCTCCTTTTTAATATGCCTTTAATACAGACCGTAAAGCTACAGTATAAAAATTAACTCTCCCAATAAATTTCCCTTTAGAAAGCTGGCTGTGCATGAATGATTCCTTATGGGGATATATGGTCCACTGACCCACTTAACATTTTTAGTGTAGATTAGTAGCTGCTCTGGGGTGTGTAGCAGGCTTGTTTTGATTTTAATGTGTTGAAGTCTGGTGAGATGGATAGTGACATGGGTTGTCATGACTCCTGATTCATCTGTATGATCAAGACACATTACAGTATCGCTAACATAAGCAACCGATTATAGTAATGTTATCTAACCCTGCTTAGGCATTACTATATTGTCCTTATGCTTACCTCAGTCCATATCCTCACATTGCAAAAAAAAGATTGTTTCCAATTAAAATATCTAAACATCCTTTAAAACAAGATATATTTGCTTGAGAAGCCAAATTGTTAAAGAAATTAAGACTTGTTTTTGAGAGAATGTATCAAGTTTATTTTTCCTACCCCACTGGCAATAGTTTTTTCTAGCTTTAAAGGAATAAAATGTCATCATTTACTCACCCTCATGTTGTTCCAAACCTATTTTACTTTTTTCATGCAGAACACAAAAGAGGTTTTAATGAATATTGCATTCTGTCTATTTATTACAATGGCAGTGGGTAATGCCTCACTTTAAAGCTTAAAAAAGGACCTTCAAGTATAATAAAAGTAGTCCATGCGATTTGTGTATCAAACATCAAGTGTTCTGAAGCCATACGACATGGAACAACCAGACACTGAAAACAATGCAAGGTCTCACAGGAACACTCGTGACACTGTAGAGAGATTCTAATCAAAAGTGATCATCGCTATGCCCTACCCACTCAAAAGGGCAAAGCTCTTGATGTGGGCTCTCTAAAGAGAGCATGGCATTACAGTTTGAATGTACTCTTCATTTAAAGTCTTGTAAAAGGGCCCTTTGTAAATAAATTAACTTTCTTTCTTTTGTTTGGAGCGAGTCTTCAAATGGTGTCCCCTTCCCAAAGTCCATTTCAAGTGTGCAAAAATGCAGTTTGGAAAACGCCCTGTAAATAAGCTTATCTCATAGTGCTCATGAATGTGCAACGGACTCACTGAAAACATTATTTTATTGAAAAATGACTCAAATTCCATGGAGTTTCACATCAAAACCTATCGTCTGTCTTCAGAAGACTTGGAATATGACGCACAAACTGCATGGACTACTTGGTCCCTTTTTTCTTTTAGCTTTTTTTATAATTGATGCACTATCCATTGTATTCAAAATAATCATTAAAATTTCAAATTTTGTGTTCCTCATAATAAAGAAACTCATATGGGTTTGGAACAACATAAGAGTGAGTAAATCATGAAAGAAATTTCATTTTTGGTTGAGCTATTCCTTGAAGCATAAAGGTTTATGCTTAAAAAAAGAAACAGTTGCCTGTGGGTGAGAAAAATAAACTAGATATACTGTATTATAGGAAAACAAGTCTTATCAGTTTTGCTGACTTAGGTAAATATATCTTGTTTTTAGGATGTTTAAATATTTTTACTGTAAAACAGAACAAAAATACTGTTTTAAAATATACTGTTTAGTTCCTTCCTCTTGATGGTTTATATGTTACTCAGTTGTGTGTATGTGTATGTGTTTTTTGCTTTTTCCAACTCAAATTATAGTTAGTTTGCTCCTGCAATTACCACAGTTATACATGTCATAACAATGAATATGTAAGCTGTTACAATGGAGTTGTGTTTTGGGTTTAAGCTATTTTAATATGCATGTTGAATATGCTGTGTTTCTGTACTAATTCAATGCCTGTTCTAGGGGACACGCCCTGAACAGAGCAGCAGTGCTTCATAATTGGATTAGCACGCTCCTTGGGCAAGGCCAATGTCTTTGCAAAACACAGCTCTCGTCATCTTCGTTTAAACTATGTACACACCCCAGATCTACTGAAACTTAGCAACTAATTAATTATCTTCAAAATAAATAAATTTCCTGGAACGTATGATAGATTTGTCCTAGACTCATATGACACTGGATATGATTTTCGTTTAATGCTACAGTGGAAAATCACGCATCATTTGGAAAATACTATTACAGTACACAACACTGATGTACAGTATTATGCAAAGAATCGTTTGTGGAAAAAGACAGGAAGAGCCATATTAACACATTAGTTCTGCTAGTCATAGCCTTTTTCTCTCAGAAACACATTGTGTCTTATAATCTTGTATGTCTCATAGTGTCTGATGTGCTCTGTGATTTAGGTAAAAAACTAGGATTGCTTTCACTTTTTTTTTTCACTTGGTGTTTTGTGTGTCTGTGGGTTTGAGTGATTCAGATGAAGGGCCTGATGTTGAGAAATAGATCATGACCTAATTATACATGACATGTCCTTTAATCAAACATAAACACCAGCCAATGGCAGCGCTCTCTGGAGGTTAGGCTCTGGTGAAACATCAGAGGGGCAGTCTGACCTAACATCTCTCTGTCACATCTGTGTTTCACTGCCAGAGACTTGATCACATGGTGAAAAATGTATCTGAAAATATCTACAGCCTACGGCTGTTTCTTTGTCCAAAGTTTTTGCCTTGGCTACCATAACCCCAGCTTTCCATTTTGTATAGGCCTACCTCTATCCATCAATCAATTTTTCCGATGTAATAAAAATGGTTTCATTTATCTGAACTGTACAAAACTTTGTGACTTTTCCTCCACTAGGCACCTGAATACACAAAATAAATTTAGACTTGATTCAATTATGATGGTGATATTTTACTTGTTGAGATTCAATGATCATAAAATGTCACCATACAAAGAATGCAAATGCCATTACTTTTGTTAAACGTCCCATTTGGGGTTGATTTATAAATAAATTACCCATAAAGAAGGTCTTTCTCCATCATTTACTGATAAACAAGTGCTCTGCTCTGCCAGTTAAACGTTAAACATATTTATTACATGGGTCTCTGGAATACTCGATTCTGAACGGTTAATGGCGCCAACTATTGGTCTGATATTTAGTTAGTAACAACCGAACATCCAGGGATTGAGACATATCAGACTGGTCATCCGGGTACTGCGTGCCATCTTTCTTACTTCTCGTATCACTCTGCGATCTCTAAAAATAAACTAATGCAATAATTTTAACTCATATTAATGTTTTTATGTTCATTTATTTATTTATTTGGCAAGTTGTCTTGTAAAAAACAGGATGATGAGCAGTCAGACAACACCAGAACTTCAATGGATATAATTTCAATTCAAATATATATTTCATGTCCATTTATTTATTTATTTGCCAAGTATTCTTGTAATAAGCTGGATGATGAGCAGTCAGATGGTAATTTCTGTAAAATATACACCAACAAACCAGAGGTGGAATTCAGCCGTTCATCGATTTTTTTCTTTTCGATTCACATGACACAATTTCATCGCAAATCAACATTTCATGTCCACTTTTTTTTTTATTTGGTTAGTAGCTGTGTAATAAGTGGGATAATATACAGTCAGCTGGTTGTTATTACAAAATAAATCTGCAACAGGTAAAAGGATGAGCAAGGAGGAGGCGGGAACTGACTGAACAGTCAACATAAAGGTTTAATGATATAAATGAACTTAAAACAACATAAAACATAAATGAACACAGACACACATGCAGCGCAGCCGCGTGCGTCTCTCTCTCTCTCTCTCTCTCTCTCTCTCGTACTGGCGCCTCTGGCTCCACTTTACCTTGCTTTCCCGCTGATCAGCTGATTCAGCACCGGCCGTGCCCCATGACAGCCCGGCCACGACCTCCTCCTCGTCACAAAATCCCTTCAGGGTGATACAAGACCCAAGTCCTGATAACCCTGTCAGGGTTTATTTTGGGATAACAAATGGCTGACTGTACATTATCCCTTACCTAATTAATGGTATAGTATGTTAACAAGTTACAGGGTTAGTTCACCCCAGATTGAAAATGCTGTCATTGTTTACCCTCATGTCATTCAAAACGTGTACGGCTTTCTTTCTTCCAGAAAACACCAAGGGAAATATTAGGCAGAATGTCAGGCTCAGTCAACATTCACATTCATTGAATGGTCACTGAGGCTGTTAGTCTCTAACATTCTGCCTAACATTTCCTTTTGTGTTCTACGCAATAAAGAATGTCATATGCAGGTTTGGAATAACATAAGGTTGAGTAAATTATGACATAATTTTCATTTTTGGGTGAACCAAACCTTTACCTTTGACAGCATCACAAATTCTCTCTCTCAATCTCCCTCTCATGTGTCTGTTGTAGAGGATTCTCTGCAAGGCTTGCTGGAATTCCTCACCAGCTCGCGCTGCAGTCCCACTCAGCATCTGGAGCAGGAGCAGGCTCTGGCACGGCAGTTTGCAGAGATTTTACATTTCACACTGCGCTTCGATGAGCTGAAGGTAACCAGGCATCTTAATACACCCACTCTGCACAGTCCAATCCTCCTTGAAATAATCTCCTTCTAATCTGCATCATCTACACTGCTGGAGTCAAAGCTATAAATCCAGTATGAGCACAGAAAGACAGGAAGAAAAAGGTAGCAAAGACAGTGAACAAGATGAAAAGGGAGTCAATCAATACAAGCATGTTACGTATGAAGCAGAAACTAGAGGATAAGAAGAATTAGGGTTTGGTGATGTGCTGCTGAAAAGCAGAACAGTTTGTGTAGAATACTGAAAAGTGTCTCAAATAAAAGAGTTCCGCTGGACATTTACCTGGCCCTCGCTTCCTCCTTTATAAGAAAGAAAAAAGAAACCTGTCACAGAGGGTAAGATAGAGAAAGTTTGAGTTCAGTGGAGAGGGAGCTATGTAGAAACCATATGCTGTTTTCCAATAATTAGCATGCACAAATAATGGATAAATTGGTCCATTTTGAACTCTAGACTATTTTTATCAATAGTACGTCCGCTTCCACCAGTTCGCTCCATTCAAGGTTATCTGCGGATAGCATGATAGTTTGGGTGGGTATTGTCGCATTGATTGTGGTGGAAATGACACCACAACATTTTAAATAATTAAAAAATATATATGTTTTCAAATGGTTAGTAATTATTTCACTCTTTATTTATATTATTATCAGTTATTCTTTAAGTGTATCATTTCGTAAGGGTTTTCATATTTTAAGATTTGAGGTATTTGAAAAGAAACATAAATGAATGACTAAGGCATGTTAAGACAGTATTAATGTGAACTTAATATTAGAAAAAGAAAAAAGTTGTTAGTTTTAATAAAAAAAACAACCCTTGGGAAATTAATGTGCCTTCAATTGAAGAAGCACCATTAAATGGTTAACTGCTCTCTTGCCAGATGACCAACCCAGCCATCCAGAATGACTTCAGCTACTACAGAAGAACCCTGAGTCGCATGCGTATTAACAATCAGGCCGTGAGTACACATCGCTTCTCCTCTACCTGCTCTGTATGGAAATCGGCCTCATTATCAGAGGGCTTATGTTTTAGTAATACCCTGTTCCCCAGTGTCACTGGGGTTAATGAGAGCTCTTCTGCTCTCTAATGGTCTGGATCATTAGGTGACAAAGCAGGGCAAGGTCCTGACTCAGGGAAACATGAAATATCGCTCTTATCTCATTCTCTCCATCTTTCTCCCACTTTTCCAGCTATTTATTTTCCATGACTCCCTGCCGTTTGCATCCTTTTATTTTTTTAGCTGACACACAGCTAGTCCGCTCAGTTGATGTTGAAATGGTAGAGCGTACTGAAGGCTTCAGTCTCATTAGTGTGTGCTGTATCATCAGGGAGAGCTTCAGTAGGGGTTGACAGAGGATCATTGACCTTGCCTCACCAATTAAAAGCACTCTCTGCTAGGAATAATTATGATGGCCCCTTTCATCTCATGAAACATGAGCTCTGCTTTGGATGAACACGTATTAGAAATTCTGGACATGTCTGCAGTCTGTGGATTAGAGCAGGATTTACATTTACTTTTTAGCATACAGTAATGAATGAAATGTTTCAAGTCAGTTAAAATGCTTTTTCAGCACATCAAAATGTCCAATTTTCACTTCCATTTTCATGATTAACTGCTTAAGTAAAGCTGACCAAGGGAAAGCTCATACATAACCTCCAAAAAGCCCAGTGGCTTAACTGACCCCTTTAGTTTAAATCTTCAAAAGGAATTGATTTTTCACATTTAGATTACTTAAAAAAAGATCTGCATTCTCTTCTTTCAGCATGCAGAGGAGCACAATGAGGTTGACAACGAAATGGCCAATCGCATGTCTCTCTTCTACGCCAATGCCACGCCCATGCTGAAAACATTAAGCGACGCCACAACTAAATTTGTATCAAAGGTAGGTGGCAATGATTACTTAATAAACATTTGCTGTATTTTGATTATAGCATGTCTTACACAACCAACAAAGGCCATTCAGATGTGTGGCAAGAGGTATTAAAGGAATAGTTCACCCAAAAATGAAAATTCAGTCATTTACTCAACATCATGTTGTTCCAAACCCACATGGCTTTCTTTCTTCCATGGAACACAAAAGGAGTCTCAATCACCATTCACTTTCATTCCATAATTTTTCTATACAATGAAAGTGAATGACGACTGAGGCTGTCATTGTCCTGTGTTACATGTAAGAAAGTCAGCCATGTTTGTAAGAACATAATGTTGAGAAAATTATGACAGATTTAATTTTTCTACCCAATTTGGAGTCCTCGTGGTGGCGTAGTGACTCGCCTCAATCCGGGTGGCGGAGGACGAGTCTCAGTCGCCTCCATGTCTGAAACAGTCAATCTGCGCATCTTATCACGCTGCTTGTTGTGTGGTTACCATGGTGACCTAGCGTGTGTGGAGGCTCACGGTGACCTAGCGCGTGTGGAGGCTCACACTATTCTCCACGGCATCACGCACAACTCACCATACACCCCACACCACATTATAGCGACCACGAGGAGATTAACCCAACGTGACTCTACCCACCCTAGCAACCGGGCCAATTGGTTGCTTAGAAAGGCCTCAGATGACAGAATTGTAATTTCTGGGTGAACTTTAAATAAATGGACAAACAAGTAGAGATGTTCCTGATTAAATTCTACATAACTGGTCTTACAATGCACAAATAACATAACAACTGATGTTTTACTATCACTATCATTAAAACATTCTCATTAAAACCCTCATAATAGAGATTTATTTTATTCTCTCTTTGATCAGCATGAAGAACTACCCATAGAGAACACAACAGATTGCCTGTGTACAATGGCAAGTGTGTGTAAAGTCATGTTAGAGACACCGTAAGTTAATTTATCTTTAATTGTTCTCCTCCTGTTTCCTCTTGTAGCAGGTTGTAACTCTGTAACTCAACACTTGTGTGTTTCTGATGTGTATTGATCAGGGAGTACCGCAGTCGTTTTGCCAGTGAGGACACAGTTTTATTTTGTCTGCGTGTGATGGTGGGGGTCATCATCCTGTACGACTACGTCCATCCTGCTGGAGCCTTCGTAAAATCATCCAAAATCGATGTATGTTCTTTTCTGATTTCTGATCATTGTTAATGTACCATATGTAAAAAAAAAACATTACTTAAAGGGACAATCCTTCCAAAAAAGATTTCTGATAATTTAAATAAATGTTCCGGGGACATTACAAATTGTGCTCAATCAACAGCATTTGTGGCATAATATTGAATACCACAAAAATTAAATTTGACTTGCCCCTCCTTTAAAAAAAGCAAAAACTCTGGGTTACAGTGAGGCACAATGGACGTGAATGGGACCAATCCGTAAACTTTAAAAAACTCTCTGTTTCAGAAGTATAGCTACAAGACATAAACAATATGTGTTTACTAAAACATGATTTTAGTGTGATAAAATCACTTACTAACCTTTTCTGTTTAAAGTTATTGCCAATTTAACAACTTAGTTGACATAACAATGAAATGTCAAAACGACTAAAACTCAATTAATACACAAGTTTTAACAGAAGAATTAATGTGAGTGCTTTTATAAAATTAAAAGCTTCACATTTCTGCCTTTAAACCCTCCATAAATTGGCCATGTTCTCTTTCATTGTAAGTGCCTCACTGTAACCTAGCTTTTGGCTTCTTTTTTTTTAAAGAAAAGGACGGACGAGTTGAAATAAATTTTAAAAAGGTGAATTTTTAAAGAATATCCTGGTCACTCTTTTCCATGAAAATAAGTGGATGGGAACTAGGCATGTGAAGTGCAAAACAATCAATCAATCAATCAATCAATCAATCAATCAAACAAACAAACAAACAAAAAAGCACCATTTAGGGATCATAAAATTACTGGTGACTTGATTCATGAGCAAATCATTGAGTCAGAGTTTTTCAATTAATTGATTGATCCACTTCACAAAACCTAAATTATTCTAAAAGATTTGTTTATGAATCAAACTGATCCAGTTCTCGACTTCAACTGATTTAATGATCCAGTCACAGCGTTAACGTTATGAAAAGATTATCAGTTCGCACAAAAATGGAAATTCTCTCATCATTTACTCACCCTCATGCCATGCCATCCCATTTCTTTCTTTAGCTGAACACATTTCAAGAAAAATATAAAAACTATCTTAGCTCAGTAGGTCCTTAAATGTAAGTGGATGGTGACACGATTTTTGAATGATGAATTCTGGTCAGCAGCATTATATGCATTCATGAGAGGGCGGAGTTCACATGGTCTCTTGTGTGACATATTTGCATTGTCATGTTCGGACCTTGTGTCACATTTTTCTCTTGGTTGAAACATCCAGGATGAACACAGAAATGCCACATTCTAAGTAAACAAAAGATGCAAATACAGACCTAAACCAAAACCAACAGAGGTTCTGTACAGTGTTCCTCGTAAACAGTGCCACTCTTCTGGATGTGTCACATTTGCGTCTGATCTCGCGTGAACATATGCACGCGATTACTTCACATGCGCATACTGCTGCTGACCGGAAGCAAAAATGTATAAAGTAATTAAATATCAATCTTTTTCGCACCAAATGCAATAGATTTGACAACAGAGTTGTATGTGTGACTTTTATGCCAACTGTCTGTTCATTTTGGAGCTTCAGAAATCAGATCACCATCCACTTACATTTTAAGGACCTACTAAGGTATCTTTTTGAATTTTTCTTCAAATGTGTTCTACTGAAAAGAGGAAGTCATACAATGATGAGAGAATTTCCATTTTTGGGTGAACTAGTCCTTTAAATTTCAGTCTGTTCTTCACGCAATTGCTATTCTATTGCTTGGTATTTAGCGCATGAGTCATATGGACCACCTTTATGATACTTTTGGAGCGTGACATCTTTGGTCCACATTAATTTTCAATGGAAAAGAGGCCAGTCAAATGACTTGAGGTTGGGTAAATATTGAATATTTGAAGAAATGTGTGTGAACTTATTCTTGAACTGTGAATCTTTCGCTCTTTTCTGCATGATATAGATGAAAGGATGCATTAAAGTCCTGCGATATCAGCCGCCCAACAGTGTGGAGGGGCTCCTCAATGCTCTCAGGTTTGTGAACACCAGTTTTACAGAAAATGATGCATATCATAACATTACAAGTCTTGACTAAATATGTGAATGGACATCTGTCTACTTTTATTAGTACTGTAAAAGCTAAAAACCATGTGGCTTGTTATAATTTTTGGGTTTTTTTAATATTTCACATAGGTACACAACAAAACATTTGAATGATGAGTCTACCTCCAAGCAAATCAAAAACATGTTACAAGCTTGACTGTGTCTGCCAAAGGTATTACCCCTCAAATAAATTGGATGGGACGGTTCAACAGTTTTTTGTAATACAATGAGAAAAGCAATGTATCATGTGGCAGCTACTGTCAAGTCTGTTTTGTAATGTTGTTGTTTTGGTTTTTTAGATCTTACTCTGGTAGACTGTAAGTTTTGTGTGGCCTTTAGATTTCAAAGATTCTTCTTTGTTGTGAGGCCACCCAACAAAGATTCCCTTTCCATGTTTGCTATGGTTCACTGAGCAACCAGACAGGAACACAAATTTTGGTCCATTCCCTTTTTAATGATAATTTTTACTGTGACTTTTATTAACATGAATCTTTTCAACTGAATAAAGCTATTTTAACCAAAAAGACTGGACTTAAAATGCCTGACAGTTATTATAGTCCTAAAATTAGAGCAAGGACTCATTTGAATCAGGCCATTGAAATCAAACTGTTCTCTCACCACAATGCCAAATACTCTAACAAAATTATTAGTCCTAAACCCACATCCTTTTCACGAAGAGAGTCTCAAGATTATTCATTTCCCCTTTCAGTGACTGTGAGTCTACACCAGCAAGTCATTAGACTATAACAAATTCCACTCACCAGGCAGCACTTCTGTTCTTTTGCTCTTTGTATCCCCACCGAATACTGACAAATCAGAAGAACTGGAGCTATAAACAAGCCAAAATATGATGTAAATTCGCCCTGCTAAAACACTAGCTTAAATATCCATATAGGTCAAGACTGGTTTAAGCTGGTTTCATGCTGGTCTAGTAGAGCCAAGATGTTCACCAGCAAATCTTTGACCATTATGAAGTTTTGGTAAAGCTGGTTTACTTTCTGGTCAAGCAAGAGTTCAGACTTTCCCCAAAATAGACCCCAAATAAACAAAAAGGATTTACTCACCCTCAAGATGTTCCAAACACATATTTTGTTTTCTTCCGTTGAACACAAAAGGAGATGTTAGGCAGAATATTTGCCTTTTACTGTTTAGAAAAAAAGATACAATGAAAATGAATGGTGACTGAGGGTAGCAAAGTCATATGGGTTTGGAACAACATGAAGGATGAAGAATTTTGAAGAATTTCTTTTTTGGGGTGAACTATCCCTTTAAAACGTCTGGTTAGGAGACACATCTGCATCCCATGCTAGGAACCATCACCCAAAACACAACATATGCTAGTCTTTTCAGCAAGGCACCCCTCCTTTTTCGACACACTTAAATTTATTTCCATGCTCAGGTTGTTACGAGTATGCATTTCTTCAACTTCCAGTCCTGAATGTTCAGAAAATCCAGGCTGTCCATTTGCCTTTGTCAGCTGACTCTGGTGGATTAATAAGCCTGAGGAAGGCAAATGGAATGTGATTCCCACATCATCCAGCCCAGGAAGTGGGAGTTTATTCTGCAGAAGTATGAGTAATACATTCCTTGCTCCAAAATCCTGCCGGAGTATTTGATCTCAGCCCCTCTGGGTACACACTCCATCTGCAAGGGATCACCCTCCCAGTTTGTATTACCATTCTATCAGCCCAGTATCTATGACCTCTCTGCAGTGTTATTCTCTCGCTCATCAATCTCTGGGTTGAGAATGTACACAGTTTCCTCATGTTTGTCTGGCTGCTCAGCATGTGTCATCAACAGGCACATATTTTCCCAACTGCAGCATGTGTGATTATTGCCCCCGCTCTCCTCTCTTCTCATTGGAGGCCCACTGTTTTTTAAATGGCTTTCCTGATGAGCTCAGACACTTTTCCCAGGAGGCTGGTGCCAGGCCATATCCCTGTCTATTCACTCCATGCTCTGTGAGAGAACAACTTGTGCTGACTTCCTGCCAATAACACTGCGTGTGAGACCCATAATTCCAGAGCACTCCCTCACAGTATGGTTACAGTAATAGACCAAACACCATATGTTCATTAGATTGCTCACTGTTGGCTTTTAATTCTGTCTTCAGGACAAGCAAAATAACTAAATACAAGCACAAAAAGAAGAATATTTTAATTGCTAAGTTAAGAGGTCACTTATGTCCAAGTCTATGCTACTTCTGATAAATGAACATTCACAATATCTTGAGGGTGGTAGATTGATATTTATTAAATAGTGGTTAACTGGACACACACAAAAAAGTTTAAATCCTTATGACGACAACATCATGTATCCATATAACTAATTTACTGTTATTTTCAATAACATTTTTCAAACTTGATTTTCACTAAGTGCTATGAACTTCCCACTACAGGTTGTGACGTCAGCACCACTTTGATTTTACTTAAAAATGAAGGCAGCAATTAAAAGTTTACTTTTGATTTTAACGTTTTTTATTTTTTTATTTTTTTTTTTGCCATGTCCATGTTACGCATATTACATGTTCCTGTAGAATCAGCTCTATACAGTATGCCAGCAGTATATGAAAATTTTGTGGATAAGTTTCCTCAATAAGAGATAATATTGACATAAAATACCAAATGTTTGGAAAGATCATTATTCCCCGTTTCATCACTGATCCAGAACAACACATGCCAAAAAAGAAAGCGTGGCTTTCCTCTAAGATTCATTCCGAATCGAATTACATGTGGAAGTAAAATATCCTATTCTTGAAAGTGAAATATTAAAGTAATGCTGGAGACTAGAAAGCAATGCCACTGCTGGATTCAGTGTATTTCAGGACTCTCCCACATCCTGTTAATGGAAGTATGCTTTAGACTTATCTCTGCTGTGCCCCATGGCTATTATCATACAAACTGGCATGCTCTATTGTTTTCTTTTTAGAGTATGTGTGGGTCAGGTTTTTCCTACATTGTTGGGACCCATTATCCTCATATGGATAGTAAACCTGAAATGACCTAAATTGTGGGGACCTGCAAACCGTTAACAGCTTAATAATTAAATATATTAATACTAACAATAAATTAATAAAAATAAATTAAACTCTAAAAAAGCAAAAAGGTTTCTGTGAGGGTTAGGTTTAAGGGTAGGGTTAGGTTAGGAGCTCTGTAATCAATATAAGTCAATGAAATGTTTCCAACGTGTTAAAAAAAAAGAAAAACAAGAAACATACTGTAAGTGTGTGATTGCACATGCATTCATTCTCACTCAGGAATAGATGACATGATGGAAGCCTCAAATCTGCAGATGGCAGTAGTAACTTGTGAGAGTGCAAATATGTTAACCCAACAAAAAGAATAAAGTCAATGATGGTGGGTAATATTTCCAGCCCCAAAAAGCATTAGATACTTCTGGGCACTTAAATCACATTTAAACATGTCTCAATGTTATTGCATTGGATACTGTAATAAAGAAAGTGTAATCTGCAAACAAATGATCTGCAAACTGCCATTCTGATCAGTAGTCGCGAGGTGATATTTAGAGGATGCATGACATCAGTTCCCCTGAAGTTCACACTTGTGTCAGAATAACCACTGGGACATGTTCATCATACTAACTATAGACACCAGAAAGTGTCATTTCCATTTTTGTCTTAATTTGAACAACATATCTATTCTTTTATACTGTAGTTTTTGTTAAAAGTTTTACAATTCTATAAGTTCAAACATAAAGAATATATGAGCATGTGTCGTATTGGGGCAGAATGCTGATGTCTGATGGAAAAAAATAACTTTTACATGACTTGAAAATTATGTCATGACAATAATAACCAGTAGATAGCTGTAGTGTGTTCTGCCTGTTGTAACCTAATTTGGGATTTTCTCATTTTAGATTTAAATTAGATTATCACAAGTTATGCATCTGACTATTATTCAGACACATTTGAAACTAAATATAGCATTTTTTAGCAAGTGTCTGTTTTTACACCAAATCAAGTTCACATTTTTTTCCCCATATGTTCAGATTCCAAGTCTATGAATAGTCACAAAATCTTGAGTTTAAAAAGTTCCACTCAAATTGAAGAAACCATATTTGTTACAAAAAAGAATTTGAAACCCAGGAAGTTTAAGTGTGCCTATAGTGTCCAAATAGTTAAGGAGTCACTGTAAATAATAAAAAATAAAATAAAATTACAAAACAAATTTAGGATTGAAGAAAGAGGCATGACCCATCTGTCTGCATAAAACACACTGCTGCACTGGCAAATTCACCGGGTCTGTTTTCAAGAATGGTTGTGCCACGAGCGCAGCAGAGGCTGTCAATGTTAACGGAAGGAGCCTCAGCACGATAAAAGACACTTCACAAGCATTGTTTCCTGACTGGACGTCTGCTCTTATGTCTCTGAAGTCTACTCAAAGACATTATCAGTAGCAAGAGAGAGAAAAAGTGATCACACAACAAAACAGTATGAAAACTAAGCAGAGTAATACTGCCTATATCTTAATTTCCCCCTAACCACTTATTGTTGTGATTCAAAGAGTTTGTGTACTCAAATCAAATAAATCCCTTTATTGACAATCAACCATATACACAAGTGCAACAATGGGTGAAAGTCTTGGGTGCAGTTCCAAGCAACATATACCAATCTGCAATAAACATCAGATTTACACAACACAATTTACATATCTAATATATCACATAATTACACACAACACAATATACAAATAATAATATACAAAGTACAGTATAGAATACACACAATATATAATACACAGTATAGAATAAAAATAGTGCATATAAAACACACAGTAGGTTGATTGTGCTGTATTGACATTCAGGCTGTTGGTTGATAGAGAGTTGCCAGTGTGTTGTTAAGAGAGTATATAGTTATGACAGTCCAGTGTGAAATTAATAAAGTGCAGTGCTGATCGAGTATACTGATCGTGAGAGATCAAGTGTTCAAAAGTCTGATTGTTTGGGGGAAGTCGGCTTGTCATGAAGTCGGCTGGTGCAGGTGCTGATGCTGCGATACCGCCTGCCTGATGGTAGCAGTGAGAGCAACTCTGTCCATGAGATAAGTGTTACTATTGTCTCTGCATTTGAGGGATTTATTCAGAGAAACTGCCCGTGTGCACTGAACTGCATTGTGGGTGGGATCTGGCTACAGGAGTGTGGCAGTAGTCCAGCTGTCGTTGTGTAATCGTATTACTGTAATTAGGTAGAGTACTCCCTAATCCACTTCAGTCAAAATACTGGCCAGTGTCTGACTCACCCTTATGCCTCTGTCATCAATAACCAACAGACAGGCAGATTCCCTTTTCATACGCATTGCAAATTGCATCAGTTGTGGGTCAAGAATGCAGTCTTTGTGTCATATGGAGCAAAAGATTAATCTAAGTGTTAATTTAGAGGTCAAGTCGAACTATTACCAATCAATTTCTTTGTCTACTCGTGTAAATTACTCTGTGTTTGTAAGCATACGACAGCTCATTGTGTAACTTCAAATGAATGTCTTCATAAACATTGCAGATATTCTGGAAATACAGGTGAAACTCGAAAAATTAGAATATCGTGCAAAAGTTCATTAATTTCAGTAATTCAACTTAAAAGGTGAAACTAATATATTATATAGACTCATTACAAGCAAAGTAAGATATTTCAAGCCTTTATTTGATATAATTTTGATGATTATGGCTTACAGCTTATGAAAACCCCAAATTCAGAATCTCAGAAAATTAGAATATTGTGAAAAGGTTCAGTATTGTAGGCTCAAAGTGTCACACTCTAATCAGCTAAACACCTGCAAAGGGTTCCTGAGCCTTTAAATGGTCTCTCAGTCTGGTTCAGTTGAATTCACAATCATGGGGAAGACTGCTGACCCGACAGTTGTGCAGAAAACCATCATTGACACCCTCCACAAGGAGGGAAAGCCTCAAAAGGTAATTGCAAAAGAAGTTGGATGTTCTCAAAGTGCTGTATCAAAGCACATTAATAGAAAGTTAAGTGGAAGGGAAAAGTGTGGAAGAAAAAGGTGCACAAGCAGCAGGGATGACCGTAGCCTGGAGAGGATTGTCAGGAAAAGGCCATTCAAATGTGTGGGGAGCTTCACAAGGAGTGGACTGAGGCTGGAGTTACTGCATCAAGAGCCACCACACACAGACGGGTCCTGGACATGGGCTTCAAATGTCAAACGTCTTACCTGGGCTAAAGAAAAAAAGAACTGGTCTGTTGCTCAGTGGTCCAAAGTCCTCTTTTCTGATGAGAGCAAATTTTGCATCTCATTTGGAAACCAAGGTCCCAGAGTCTGGAGGAAGAATGGAGAGGCACACAATCCAAGATGCTTGAAGTCCAGTGTGAAGTTTCCACAGTCTGTGTTGGTTTGGGGAGCCATGTCATCGGCTGGTGTTGGTCCACTGTGCTTTATTAAGTCCAGAGTCAACGCAGCCGTCTACCGGGACATTTTAGAGCACTTCATGCTTCCTTCAGCAGACAAGCTTTATGGAGATGCTGACTTCATTTTCCAGCAGGACTTGGCACCTGCCCACACTGCCAAAAGTACCAAAACCTGGTTCAATGACCATGGTATTACTGTGCTTGATTGGCCAGCAAACTCGCCTGACCTGAACCCCATAGAGAATCTATGGGGCATTGCTAAGAGAAAGATGAGAGACATGAGACCAAACAATGCAGAAGAGCTGAAGGCCGCTATTGAAGCATCTTGGTCTTCCATAACACCTCAGCAGTGCCACAGGCTGATAGCATCCATGCCACGCCGCATTGAGGCAGTAATTAATGCAAAAGGGGCCCAAACCAAGTACTGAGTACATATGCATGATTATACTTTTCAGAGGGCCGACATTTCCGTATTTAAAATCCTTTTTTTTATTGATTTCATGTAATATTCTAATTTTCTGAGATTCTGAATTTGGGGTTTTCATAAGCTGTAAGCCATAATCATCAAAATTATATCAAATAAAGGCTTGAAATATCTTACTTTGCTTGTAATGAGTCTATATAATATATTAGTTTCACCTTTTAAGTTGAATTACTGAAATTAATGAACTTTTGCACGATATTCTAATTTTTCGAGTTTCACCTGTACTAATGATATTTACATTTATGCATTTGGCAGACGCTTTTATCCAAAGCGACTTACAGTGCACTTATTACAGGGACAATCCCCCTGGAGCAACCTGGAGTTAAGTGCCTTGCTCAAGGGCCCAACAGTGGCAACTTGGTGGTGCTGGGGCTTGAACCCCCAACCTTCTGGTCAATATCCCTGAGCCTCAACCTCTGAGCCACCACTGCTCCAGTATTTTGACTGGTTCTAAAGACCTGAAAAGTGTTTTTGCAGAGGACTTTAGGAAACTAGGACTATAGGTAAGTTGAGACATCACTTGGAGTAGCACCATTCTTTTGACATCAACGTGACATTGAAATTGACACCAAGTGAATCCAGACATTACAGTAATTGATATAAAGCAACGTGGTAAGCGGACTGTAGAAAATGGACATTTACTCATTTTAATCTCACTATAATAATCTTTTTTTTTTTTCTTCTTCTTCTTTGTTTTTTTCTTCCAATAAATCATGATTTAAGGCATTGTACGTTTTTTATTAAAGGAATATTCTGGGTTCAATACAAGTTAATTTTAATCAACAGCATTTGTGGCATAATATTGATTAACAAAAATATTTCAAGTCATCCCTAAAAAAAAAAAGAAGCAAAAATCAAGGTTACAGTGATGCACTTACAATGGAAGAGAATGTCATTTTAGGGGTTTTATGGTATGTTGACATTACATTGTCATGGCAATGAAGTTAGTAAGCGATTTTATCTTATTTTGAAGAAAGGGAGGGGCATGACATAATTACTTTTTGTGGAAATCAATATCATGCCACAAATGCCGTCGATTGAGCTTAATTACTGAACCCGGAATATTCCTTTATTATAAGTATGAAAAACTGTTTTTATTAAGCATTTACAACATGTAAGTTAAAATACTTACTACTGTATTTGCCAAGTATTGCATGAAAGTCGCCCTTTTATTAATGATGTTAGAATGACTTACTAGTCAGTAATTAACTCCTTAAACCCTTAATAGTGAATATTAATGTAAGTATTACCATTAAGCTTAATAATAGTGTTTAAGAAACCTGTAGTGCTTGCAGTTAACAGGTAAGACATTTGGGACTCACAATAGTGTCGATTAGAACATTTACTCTTTATTGGTGGTTGGCTGGTTATTGGTTCTCTATAATATAAATTAACAGTATTTACTAATAAAATCACAAATGGAAACCAGAAAAAAGGTCATAAACATAAATCATACCAGGAAAAAAAAAAAAACCCATATCCATCTATTCAACAAACCCTTTCCTTCCTATTCCACTGCGACAACTATGATGTAGTTAACTATTTTGTTAACAAAAAACAAAGGATTTAGAACAATCATCGAGGAGATATAATTATAAAGGTAAAACACACAATTAAAAAAACATCAAATCAATTAAAGACCACACCCCTTACATAAAAAGAACTTTAAGAGGGAAATGTAACAGCTTTTATGCTACTTAATCTGATCTGAAGTACTTGAATTAATGCATAGTTTGTCAGAGCTCCTATTTTGTATGCAAGAGGCCTGCAGGTGGAGCAACAGCACTAGTTTAAGACCTGTCTATAGGTAACAATACATCCTATGGCAGACTATATTAGTGTATATAATCTCTGTATGACCATACTCAAGACTGCCTGAGCAAAGTTTTGGTCATTGTGTGTGCAGCTGGCATTAGGATTCTCAGAGAAAAGAAGACAGTCAAAACTTAAAAGCCAACTAATGGAGAAAGTCTCTGGCATTGTATGTGGGATTAGGATTATATGAAGTAAAATCACTGTGTGGTCTCTTATCCCATATTGATCAATAATTATAATCTCTAATGATTCAATATTAACTGACCTGGCCTGGAATTCTACTTTTTTATGTGCAAGAAGAATACAACTGATGCATAAAAGACTGATTGCAAACCTGCTAAAATATTGATGGCCAAATGTTATCACAGACCACGCGTTTATGATTGCATAGCACTTGACTCTCTGTTTATGCTTAGATCAGTATATTTGAGAGCCATTTACATTTTAAATCTGTTGACCTACAGTACCTGCTTCACATCTATCTTCATACAGTATCTGTTATCATAGACAAATGACAACAGTAATTGTTATATACAAGGAGTTAACCAAATATTCAATATTGGGAAGACCTTTGAAAAACCTAAATAAATTAACCACTAACACTATTGGTTGTTTCTAATTGCACAGTTACAATTACATTTCCACATTTCTGTTCACAAACCATTAGTTATTCAGTTTGTTAACAGATGTGTTACTATCACATTTTATAATTTTTTCTAAATCTAATTATCTAATCCCTTGTAAGAGATGCTGAGGTTTGGTGTAAAAGCCATTGTGTCCGGTGAACCAAGGATGCTTTATTTCATAGCCAGGAATCAGCACTTCTTTAGCTCATACAGCAACAGACTGCTGTGAATTATTTAACTTTCAATTACTGGGCAAACAATAGATTTCCTTTGAGCAATGCTCAGCCATGTGTGCAGCCCTTATGTCAACAAACGGCCTAATTACCTAATATGATTTCCTCTCGTATTTCTCTCTTTCTTCCCCTTATTTTCACACACAAAAGATGGGGGACAGAGTGCAAAAGACATTTGGCCAGAAGTGTTTACAATTTAAACCTGGAAGTTGTCATTGTTGCCAGTGGTTGGTCTTGCTCCATGACCCCGTGTCAGGTCAAACTGCTCTCTGGCTCAAATCTTGCTGCCTCTTAAACACCACAGAGATGCCAACAGCTCGTTCACACTGTCTGCGCTACACCTTCACACAGATTGTGTCAACAATCCAGCACACTAAGAACAGTTGATATTTGAGATTTTTACATGTGAATTCAATAAGATATTAACCACCATCCTCAAAATGTTTATATTTTATACAATAAAAGGGAGAAAGCATGCTGGTTCCTCACACCTGCCGTTAATCCCGTATCATGGCAGACAACACTGTTTGAAAGCTATTTTCACAACATAGCTAGTGATGTGTGGAATGACTCAATGTGTTGCTATGGAAATTATTAAGCTTATAATTATCTTCTAAGCACTGATTGATTTCAAATACCTTTTTTTTTTTTTAAACCAGACCAATTCCAAGTCATGCACAATGCAAACTGTGACATTAAACATTAAAGCTATTTTGAAAGTGTGTAATTTCTGTGTAACAAAATGCAATAGCAAATAATTGTTTATTTCAAACAGGTTTCCCAAACACTCTCCCGTCTCCCATTGGTTGATGAACAGATAGTCCTGCTCAATGTTGCAATGTCAGGCTGTTCAATATGCAAAGGATGTATTACGCTGGCAAAATAAAGAGGTTTGCTTTGTGAGTATATGAGCCATAAATCAGATGTGTTTCAGGGGAACACTTTTGCACACAGCTTGAAGGTTGCCAGTGAGTCCTTGGGGATTTCCCAAGGGTATGGTCCGTGACTCCAGCGGGCTGCCAATTTAACACAAGTGTAAATAAACAATACTTTCCTGCTTATATACACAGACACACACACACACACACACACACACACACCAAACACCACACACACTGCTGGAGTCAGTTGAAGTCTGTGACAGTTGAAGTTACTCTTGTGCAATAAGGAATTCCACAAACTTCTGTGCCAACAAAGGCAGCATTATGCTGAAAAGGACCTAAGGTTATTATGGTTTTGCATTTGCAAATTTGTTTTAATTGAAATACTATTTTCAAATTTACTTTGGAAAAAATTTGTTTAGTTTTAGTAAGTTTCAGCTATGATTTTTATAGTTTCCCTTTATTAATATACAGCATTGTGTGTAATTAAATTACAAAGTAATTAGTTACTGTAATAGAATTACTTTTTTAGTTTAAAAAAAATAGTGTAATGCGTTACATTTTCAATTATTGTAATCAGATTACAGATACTGTCTTTCAATTAATTTGATTACTTTTCAGTACATTCTAGGGTTATGCTTATTTCTAATATATTATTTAAGTAGAATACATGAATTATGGCCTCATGACGAGTCATTGTGAAGGAGAAATGTGAGGTGCTGCTGAGAAACAATGAACAAGAAAGAAATACAGACATTATTTTGAATTTGTTGAGCGGAAAAGTGTTTTAGAAATAACTTATTAAAATAAAAAAGTATTTAGTAATGTGATTACTTTTCCAATTACGTAATTAGAAAAGTAATCTGATTACAATTTTATATAAATACTTATTACTTTGTAGGGGATTACTATTTTAGTTACTTACCCAACACTGTTGTATACAATATTTACTTTCATCTTACTCTGAACCAAATACTATACTATACTAAGCACTATACTGTCATTTTGTACATTTGATCATTTGCCACTTGCCATAATTTATTTATCTGAAATGTTTCAGTTTGCATTTTTAGTAATTATAGCTTAGGAATCAGTTAAGTAACCAGCAAAACATTGCTAGAGTTAAGATTTATGATTGAAGTAAGCAAAACCTTTGAGGATATAAGCTGCAGTATCAGTTACCTTACTGTCAACTTATGTCATAACAGGTAGGCCTACTCAACAAACATAAAAATTATTATGTATTTTTGGTGATTATTATTTACTGTCCCCGCCTTTCGCCCAATGTTAGCTGGGATAGGCTCCAGCCCCCCGTGACCCTGTACACAGGATAAGCGGTTGACAATGGATGGATGGATGGATTATTTACTGTAAACATTTTCAACCACTGTTTTTAGTTTTGTTTCACCTTTCTGTTTAGTTTTTGTAAATAATTTTATTTCAGTTAATAAAAAGGTTTTAAATCAAAGGTTTACATTTTAGTTTCTGTTTAAGTATATATAATAACCCTGATGTGCACAGAGAGGGTCAGATGGGCTGCAGTCAGTCATAGATAAGGTGATAGTCAGATCCTTAGAGAGAGTCTGCACCACATAGACTTGTGGCCCCATTCTTTCCTCTCTCAATCTTTATCCAGATGACTGGAAATAAAAATAGCCATTCGGGCACGTGCACTGAATTTCAACTCTCAAAGCTTCCATGCGTTTGCTTCCCAGGATGTATTAGAGGCTGAGTGAGGGTCATTCTTCACCTCTGTGTGAGGTGAGTTCAAACACAACAGAGGCCTTTTATAGGGTTACCATAACATCCAACTCTCATGCGGTCATTACACGATAAATGGTGCACAAAGCTGGACCTGTGCCCTCTGTCCCCGGAGATCTCAGTAACCCTGGGAACATGCAGAGTTGAACTGACTGATTCTGACACAATAGAGCTTTCTCAGTCATTTGCGGGTGAACATTCTATTGCAAACAGCTGCACTAGAGTTTAGTTTTACTTCACACACTCGCTTGCTTTGGTGATTCAGTTCATTCATAATGGTTCATTACTGGTATTCCCAATCTCCATTGTGCACTTGAGCAGGGCTGAATCAAATATTCAGTCCATTTTAACATTAAATGTCTTAACTAATATTTACACACATTAAAAAATAAGCATTTGATTTAATGTACTTAAAATGTGCGTATATTGTCATTCTGCGAAACCATCAAGAGATTTGTCAAGGTTAGGTTTAGCGGTGGGGTAAGGGGAGAGTTAGTGTTGTTGCAGAACAGTGTAACTTTGAACAGTTACAAATACAGTGTATGAATATCGCATGAGAATAATGTGAGACTTTACACAAAATGAGGGTGACCATCTGGCCATCTACTGTAAATGCTTAGAACCATGCATCCGATTACAAAGATTGTCCATAAAAGATAAGTGGAAGGTTTTGCTGACTCAATGGCTTATATAGCCATGAAATATGGTGGGTGTGTTTTAAACAAAGCAGGTAAAAGATAAATGCATCTTTGAAAATGTTCAAGAGGTCAAATATGGGTAGGGTTAACAAATTCTAGACAGGAACATACAAACAACTTGGGTTGACCATTATGTTCCTACTGTATAAATGGTAAGAAATGATTCCCAGGGTCCTACAGATAAATACAGACTCATACTCTCTTTCCTTTGCGTTTATTATACTCCAATTCAAAAGACGAAAATCTCAGCTGTAACCCTAAACCACACACTTCTCCCTCATCCTTTTCTTCTTAATGACTGATTCGTTTAATAATTATAAGCTTTTATTGTGCTATCAACTTGCTTTAAGATATCTGATTTCAATGCTGCTTTTGAAATAGGAGCTGTCTTTCACAGAAACAAATCATATTGGCCCATTACAGACACTAGTAGGATCATGCCCTCCTCATGTTGGACTGAAATTAATACAATGAAAGAAAAGAGCAATATGTGTGCCTCATATGAAAATCTATATTCTAATCTAATCCTTGCACAGAGATTTTATCTGATACCAGAGGTACAGACTTTTATTTGAGATTTCTTTGCTTGGGCCATGGCAAAATAATGATTTCAAAGGATAAAACATAATTTGGAAAAACAGTTTCTAAGACAAGCTTTGTAGGCCAAAAAATTATTGAGGTTAAGTAAATATAGCAGAAAACATTAACTGCTTTCTACATTGAATAAGTTAAAGCGTGAACTTGAACATTTTAAGAAAATTCTACATTCAAATACTCATATATGTATATAAGTTTATATAGCTTAAGTAAATATTTTTATGAATGTTTGTTATTTTTACAATGTGTCATCATGTATTAATCCTAAAGTAGAAAACCTTTAGTAGAAATTACATTTCACTGGGAAATAAAACTAGAATGAAAAGTTTGTGGAAAAATGTTGGTTGGCTTGAAAATGCCTAGTCAGTCAGTCAGTCAGTCAGTCAGTCAGTCAGTCAGTCAGTCAGTCAGTCAGTCAGTCAGTCAGACAGACAGACAGACAGACAGATAGATAGATAGATAGATAGCAATTAGCTAGGTGTTGCTAGCATGTTTAAGCATGTTTCATGCATGTTGCTAGCATGTTTTAGCTAGAGGGAGAGAGAGAGAGAGAGAGAGAGATAGAAAGGAACAGATGGAAAGAGAAAAAGATATATATACAGACAGACAGAAAGATAGATAGACAGACAGATGTAGTTGTATAATGAAAGTTATTCTTTGCTCACCCAAGTTAACAAGCCAACTCTCATGTCTCTAGGACATTCTGATCTGAAGAGATCACACTCAGCCATTTTGAATGGACGTCAGTGGGACTGGTTACTAGGATGCTCTAAATGGTTGCAAGGGCGTGGCTAAGTAGTTTGTATCCCAATTCAGATGAGCCAAGTCCCGCATCTCTATGACATTCTGATCTGGAAATATAATCCGACAAAGTTCTTGCTAATGTTAAGTCACTGGGACTTTTCGGGAAGGTTTTTGCCCCTCGGGGGTGCACCATACCCCCCACCCCTTAAAAAAATCATAGCATAGGTGTCTCAATAGGCCGGTCGATTTGACACCTCATTCACGGGTCTACGCCAAATGGTGAGGGACAAAATAGGAGCCGAAGTTTTGCTAGGCAGTTACCAGGGTGATACTCAAACGGCTCCTTGCTAGCCTGAGTCAAATGGGTCAACCAAGAAGTCTTTACGATGTTCTGGTGCAAAAATATGCATTTTGTTACTCAGTTGCTAGGGTAAGCTTATTTGGTTGTTAGGAAATTGCCAGGGTCATACTCAATAAGCTCCTTGCTAGCCTGAGTTAAATGTGCCAACATGAAAGTCTCTATGATGTTCTGGTGCAGAGATATGTATATTGCTACTTGGTTGCTAGGGTGAGGTCATTTGGATGCTAGGCAGTTGCCAGTGTGATATTAACAAGGCTCCTTGCTAGCCTGAATCAAACAAGTCAACACTGAAATCTGTATGACATTCTAATACAAAGATAACCTACTGAGCCAATTTGAATGGAAGTCAATAGGGTTTGGTTGCTAGGGTGCCCTAAATGGTACCTAAAATTAGTTTTCAGGGTGAGACTTAAAGGCTACTTGCTAGACTGATTCAAAAAAGCCAATATTATATTGGTTTTTCAATACGGTTGCTAGAGTAAGTGCATCTGGTTGCTAGGAAGTTGCAAGGGTGATACAAAAAGGCTGCTTGCTGGCCTGAGTCATACGAGCCAACATTGAAGTCTCTATGACATTCTGATCTGGAGATCCCAATCTAAGCAATTTCGAATGGAAGTCAAAGGGGTTTTTGTAGCTAGGGTGCTCTAAATGGCTGCTAAGGCATGGCTAAGTAGTTTCCAAGTAGATACGTGAAAACAAGTAAAACAAGCCAACTCTCATGTTTATAGGACATTCTGATCCGAAGATATCCCTCTCCGCCATTTTAAACAGAAGTCAATAGGGCTGGTTGCTAGAGTGATCTAAATTGTTGCATGGGCATGACTAGCCATTGACCAGGGTGATTCTTATTGGCTGCTTACCAACCTGACTGAAAAGTCTCTATGACACTCTGCTCTGAAATTATCCTTCTCAGGATATCTATGAGGGTGGTTGCTAGGGTACAATAATTGATTGCTAGGGCATGGCTTCACCATTACCTATGTGATACTTACATTTACATTACATTTACATTTATGCATTTGGCAGACGCTTTTATCCAAAGCGACTTACAGTGTACTTATTACAGGGACAATCCCCCCGGAGCAACCTGGAGTTAACTGCCTTGCTCAAGGGCCCAACAGTGGCATCTTGGTGGTGCTGGGGCTTGAACCCCCAACCTTCTGGTCAGTAACCCTGAGCCTCAACCACTGAGCCACCACTGCCCCATACTTAAAGACTGATTGGTAGCCTGAGTGAAATGAGACCACCCCCATATCTCTACGACATTCTAATTGGGAGATATGATCCCACAAATTTCAGTGTCTTGTCATAGTAGGGGGAAAAAAATGTCATGGGTGAGACCCTTGCTATAGTATGCCTATGGGGCATATTTGGGCTGGTTTTACCCCACAGGAGTATATTTTACCCCCAATCTCATGTAATGGTCAAAAACTGCTCACTAAGCCAAATAAAATGAGAAAATTCTGATCTGGAAATGCACTCAATGGGATTTTTCGTGACGTTTTTTGCCCCCCATGGGTGCACCGTACACCCCCCCCCCCCCCCTTAGAAAAGTCATATCTCAATAGGTCGGTTAATTTGCACCTTATTTGTGGGTCTACGACAAATGGTGCAGGACGAGTTAAGTGCCAAAGTTTTATATAGAAGAAGAAGAAGAAGAAATCTGTGAGATTATAATTTGCCTCGCAAGCACCACTAATAATATTAAGTTTTAATAATTTAATAATCTCAAGCCAACCTAATAATAATAATACGTTTAATTAGTAGATCAGTAGGTTGGCTTTCTCAAGCCAACCTAATAAGTAAATTGTACTTTTAGAAGCTGGTGTTTCCAGCATGCAATTTGCTTAAATAATTAATGAGCTTGCATGATTTCACTGTTTGCAAGTCTATTTACACCGTTTTTGTTTGTTTGCCGTTGTTGTTGTTAATTTTGTTGTTACATTTATTAACTTGTTTTGGGCACTATTGAGTAAATATTTTTACAAAAAATTACCCATTAATGACCAAAATTGTATCTGTTGATTGTCACCGTCATGCTGTTTTTTACACCACGTTTTGTGGTCTGGGTGCGCAGCCTTGTATATTTCAAAATTCAAAACATGACATGCTATGATAAAATGTTTATTTAAGTTTTACTAAGTTTATTCAAGTACCATATTGTATTGTATATCATATTTGTAAATAAATGTTACTGAATTTACTGAAGTTAAATTCACTATTTACTTTAATTTAATATCACTTTTATCAATATTATGTAATAAAGTTAAATAGATTTTACCTTAGTTTTATACCATTTACCAAGATTTACTTAAAAAAACGGCAAAAACTTGCAAAATAAAAAAATAAATAAATCTTACTAAATCTTTTTTCCTTCAGTGCAACTAATCATTATTTGATTTTTATGGAAATTGTTTTGAGATGAAGTTTGAATGACAAACTGTCTACCAAAGTAAATGACAACCTTAGTTCGATGCAACACTGTACAGTATTTACAAGACATTGAATGCTGCTTTGCATAAAACCATTTATTAGGATTATAAGTTAATTATCATTTAGATTACAAAAAAGCTAGTATGATATTTACAGAACCATTTAGATAATTTTAGAGACTTAGAGAAAATTTAAATCACAGTCGATTGCATAACAAAGAAAAAACAAATGTCTATGCTTTTAACTTTTCCTCTTGTCCAAGAAATTGAAATTTTTAGCATCTTAACTGATTATATAAACTGAAAGTCAACCATCAAAACTGCCAGCAAGGTGTGATCAGGTGTCAACACTGTAATCCATTAGTTGTGAAATCACACACTGCATTATGAATTATGGCATATCTTCAAAAAGAAGTGATGAATTGAGCCGCTCGAATAATAAAATTTAAAGGTTCAAAGTTCACATTTCACTAGAAGGTAATCAAGCAACTGCAGCCAATCACAGTGTAGGAATGCTTTTGAATCTAAAAGAGAATCTGCTTTCATTTCAATTTACTGCACCTTTGTACCTAAATAAACTTCAACTAGTTGTTCTAATAGTCAAATCATTAATCTAATCTACATTACGCATTCTACAGTAAGAACAACTGCTTTAATATCAAGTAAAGTTATTCTTTTGAGATGTACCGAACATGCATTGCATGTTTTTCCAGCAGGGGTTTTAGTGTTATAACTTCCCCCTCTTAGACTTTTCTAAAAACTCTGAACTAATATTAATAGCCATGTTATTAAACAGTTACCCATGAATTAGCTCCTTAATATCTCCCCAACATAAACCCCTCTTAAATGTTGGTAGTGTCCTATTTTATGTTTCCTTTCATTAAGAACCAAAAGTTTAGAATTGCAGCCTTGATGAATGAAAAACCAAAGAAAGTTTGAAATATTTCAGCATGCACAATACACATAACATTGAGCAGACTTCAACTCCACCTTTTACATTCCTATGTAGTGAAATTAATGTAAAACCCTGTAGCTTGATCATTGAATTTGCATGTACATAATGTACTGTAACTAAAACCTCTCTCGTGTTCAGTGAGCAATTATAAAATAGATGCTGAAGTTCCTTTTTACCTTAGACAGAGTGCTTTCTCCTTTCCCCTCCCCCCGAATGACAGGGGGAGGTCTGCATCTTGTCCATGGGAGTTTCCCTTTGGCACTAAAACTGTGGGATTCCAGGAATTATGCTCAATTTTGAAACTTAACTGCCATCGTGACAGGTGTGCCCAAGACATAGTATATGGGTAACGGCTCTCTTTGAAACCCATTCTGTGTAAGCCTGACAGGATGTGGAGGGCCTCACAGTCTGAGAAAGTATTCTGTGCAGTCACATTAGAGGTTAAAACAAAAGAAACATGAGACATTTTTTCTAAATGTGTATGGCACATCATTTTTAACATACTGTACAGGCTATATGTGTGACATATACACCAAAATCAATGCCTATAAGGCAGCACCATCTTTGTAGTGTAAAGGCAGCTGTATGGTTAAATAGATGCAAGAACAAAAGACCAATTAAAGGACCATAAATATGCGGAATGAGAATAGCAAATGAACAGGTATGGGGCCAATATGGGACTGCCTAAGGCCCTCTGGTAGTCTAGACCTCTAGACCTTCCTGGACTAGCAAAATAGGTAATAGAAAATGCCTAACCATATGCCACTGAGAGGGACAAAATAAATGTGTGTTAATTCAATGCAAATGTATACACTAATCCCATTGGCTCTTAAGTATGATGAATCCTTGGGTGAGGAGTCAGTCTGAACTTGCATTTAAATACTGGTGATGAAGCAGGCTGCTCAATACTCCTTACTGGCTTTTAGCACTTCACTTTGTATCCCGTCTACTTTGAGAAGGCACTCTATACTACCTCCTCAATGGTCACGCAATTACAATCTGCTGTTTATTGAGATTAACGATATAACTACATATTCAGGATAATAATTTAAGAATCAATCACTGATTTGAATATTGGGAATGATATGACCCCTAAAAGCCTTGATTGAGTGTTATTATCTGAAATAAAAAATTCAGTAAATTATAACATTTGTAACCTTTACACTCTTTCTTCAGTTGACATGCACAGTGCCACTAGATAACAATAAAATAGCCCTAAGAATAACCAGCCCTAAAATGTGAAAACTAAAAGTTAAATACAATTATTATGCTAAAATCTAAAAGAGTCCAAACTAACTGTTTTCACTCTGACAAACAACGAAAACAAAACTAAATCGAAAGGACCAATTGATGATAAAATGGAAATTAAATCTACATTAAAACTATAACAACCTTGGGTTGAGATCCATTGTATATTAATTTGATGGAAACCTTAAAGGAATATTTTGGGTTCAATACATGTTAATCTCAATCAACAGCATTTGTGAAATAATGTTGATTTCCACCAAAGAACACTTACTGTCTGTCCTTTTCTATAAAAAGCAAAAATCGACAATGGAAGTGAAATCAAATTAAATTAATTTACTGAAAAATGAAAAAATAAAAATTACACAAACAAAACAAAAATATAATAATTAAAAAAAAATCATACCAAATCCAAACATTTTACTTTCTCCTTCTTCCATCGGCCCCTTTTGCAGTGACTTAAACATACCAATCTAAATAATAATATTTATTGAAAAAATAAACCATGAGCTCTAGAAAATGTAACACAAATCTCCTAATTTTTAGTTTCAACAAATGGCTTCAACAGCGATCGTCAATGACATTATTTGATGTTCTGTACTTTCAGAATTTGGACATAAACTTTATTACCTCCTGCTAGTGAAATCTCCATAAGTGCAAATGCAAGAACTGATTTTGGACTTTGCGCTGAGTAAAGAGGTGGTATTGAAATGTCTTAGTGCTAATAGCTAATTTTCCTTTGCACCACTTAATTTACATACAATTACCCACAGTTTGCACACATACACCCACAGCAGTGCAAACACCCCCACCCACGGCCAGATTCACTTTGCACTGGCACGAAAATTGCACTTAGAATTAGCGCTCTCACGAAAATTGGATAAGATGTAGCACACTGTCGTAGCAATGCGCATTGCACACTCACGAAAATAAAGCCCTTAATTTTAATATGAGTGGTCATGATTACATATTGCAAAATTACAATTCATGTCTTTAAGAGTTAAACTTTTTTTAATGAGGAAAAATGTACTGAGTGCAACTTTAAAGAAAAGGAGGGACAAGTCAAAATAATTTTTTGTGGTAATCAATATTATACCACAAATGCTGTCGATTGACATTCTTTTTAACACAGAATGTTCCTTTAACTTTCTATAAAACTTTGTTTGCAATCCAACGAGCTTGAGAATATGAAATTAATTTAAAACGACCAAAAGTGATGCAAAAACATGGCAGAGAACCCTGCCACTTTGTTTTGTTTCTGAGGGCCGAAGAAACGTAAATGCAACCCTGATGCTTTCCCTACAATGCTGCATTGCTTGATGAGAAAGCAGAGCTGCAATAAAGTTCAATGGAGAGAATCTGAAATCAAAACAAAGAATGAGTGTGTTGGTTATGTAACTGCGATTATGGGGCATTAGAGTAATCTGCTCCACACTGTTTACAGCAGACGAGCAGCTGGCCTCAATCGCCTGCACACCCATAAGAGAGGAACAGCATTAATGGTGTTACACTGAAAGAGATAAAAACAGATGCAAAGAGCTCTTTTAAACAGACCTTATGCTTACTAGTGCCATGTCACAACACTCACTATATCTTTATAATAACACCGTGGGCACTACTAACTCATAGCATCTCACTAAACATGCCCCTTTGCTATAAACACATGCCTATCCCTACATTTAATGTATACATAATACTGTGTTAACTTCTATTAATATCTCCCCTGAACTCCTACTATTGTGAGCCCCGGATTAGGTCTCTTAGTAATACTGTCTCATCTCATTACTGCCCATGCTCAATGGCAGATGCTATAAGGTTTACAGGTCACTGTCCACACAATATGGCTTTGTCCATGACCCTGTCTGCCCAGACAGAGCCCTTTTTAAACACACACACACACACACACACACACACACACACACACACACACACACACACACACACACACACACACACACACACACACACCTCAGGGTGACTAACAACATGATTTAATGGTCCTAAGGCTAAAGATGAAGGGGGTCTTCCATTTTTGCACAAGCCAACAAAAACTATGACAGCTGTGTTTTATGTGTCTTGCATTTCAGAAAAATGCAATCAGCTGCTTAGATCCAAGACATCTAAAAACAAAACAATTTTAACCTCAGCATGAAACATTTGCAAACACAGTTATAAGGTCCAATTTTAGTGATCCAGCTACTCTATATAGGGTACCTAATGTTCAAACCGTTTATAGTAATCCTAAAGAAAAATAATGGCAGGTAAACAAAGATGGTCTACAACTTGGAACCATATAAGAGAATATAACAATCACATACACATAGACAGTCGTTTGATCACACAAGGCTATCATATGACTTCAGGAGACTCTGAATATTGGGCAAGACCCAAATGGACCACTGTTATGTTGCTTTTTTACATTTTGTATCTTGACAACCCCAATCCTCATTCACTTTTTAAATAAAAGAGTGGCCAGTACATTCTTCAACATTTCTCCTTTTGTGTTCCGTTGAAGAAAGCCTTCGGAATAAATTTCAGGGCAATATGAAAGCTTGCATATTTTGCCTTGAACTAAAGAGAAGCTACAATGATAGAGTCCCACATGTGTTTGAAACAATGATCAAAAAGGGCTGAAGGTGTTTTTAAGTGTGTAACTGTTGGTTGCTGTTCCAGTTGCCATGCAAAATACCTGACCCAGTTTCAGGTTACCATTTGCTGGCAGGAAGGTTAAATCCTCCCAGCCCCACTTCATGTGTCTGGGGGCACTGATAACAGCTGGAAAAAGAAATCCACCTCTTCCAAAAACATGTAACGTCAGTGCGGATGGTGTCTGGAGCCATTTGGATGGCAAAACGAGAACACAGATACTGCAGGCCAGATAAAACAACACTCTGAGAGTAACAATGGGGGAAAACAGTTACACCCCATTAACTCTTACTGCCACAAAGTTCATTTGTTAGAAATGTAAGCTTTTGTTTTTTAAATGTAGCAAAAAGTAGCAATACCAACAGGAACATCATGCACCTATTTATATACAGTACTGTGCAAAAGTTTTAGGCACATGTGAAAAATGTTGCATAGTGAGGATGTCTTCAAAAATAATTAAATATATAGTTTTCATTTATCACTTAATGTCTTACAAAGTCCAGTAAACATAAAAAAAGCTAAATCAATATTTGGTGTGACAACCTCTGCCTCACCAATTCTCCTCGGTACTCCTGGATACAGTTTTTCTTGGTTGTTGTCAGATAGGATGTTCCAAGTTTCTTGGGGAATTTGCCACAGTCTCAATTGCTTCTGTCTCTTTATGTAATCTCAGACTGACTCAATGTTCAGAGGGGGGCTTTGTGGGGGCAATGACATCTGTTGCAGGGCTCCCTGTTCTTCTATTCTAATCTTTTCTATTTGCCGAAGTAATGTTTGGGAGTCTAACATTTATATTTCCTACTGACATACTAAAGCTAAAGATATAAATAACTATCTTAAGACAAAAAACTTTTGTGAAACATCTTATGTGCCTTAGACTTTTGCACATTACTATATGTATATATATATATATATATATATATATATATATATATATATATATATATATATATATATATATATATATATATATATAAATAAAGATTTTATGCTAGCAGTACTTTTTTTTTATATTGAGCAAGGAGACCCAGGTTCAAATCCCGAATATAGATTATTATTTTTTAAATAAACTACAATTATAAACAAAATAATCTACAAAAATACAATTGCAACTGAATAAACAACAGTGATCACCAGGCATTTTCGTTTTATGTAAAAGAACAGTGTTAACATTTAGATCATTTCTGTTTGTGTTCCACAGGGAAAGAGGTTTTGAGCGACATGAGGGTGGGTACTAGGGGAATTTAATTTGAAAACAAATGATCTATGGAAGGTGCGACTGAATTGGATGGCCCAAATTTAGACATGAATTAGTGATTTGTACATAGAGTTTTAGTTAAAAAAAAACCCACTTCAACCCTCAATATTCACGCACCTTAATTATCAATGCTAATTTGTTTTGGAAGAAGCAAAATTCACTTGGCTCAAAAATCTGAAGGGGCACGTGCAGTTTAATGGGCCTGACACTTCTCAATATGAATACCAAAAATCACGTCTTTGTAATGCAATTATTGCTGAGTGACAGCAACAAAAATTTGTCAGCAGTGACTGAGGTACAGTATCAGGTTATCCACAGCCAGACAGATCATGTAAACTGTCAACTGTCTGTGGTAGTAATGAGGAAAGTATGGAGTTTTAAGCCATTAAGCAGGGCTGACCTCAAGGCTAGAGTTCAAAGAGGTTTCTTCTGGCAGCTGTGGGAGTTAAAAGGAGTAAGGTATCAAATGTGAACCAAGCAGTCAAAAAACACGTCTTGGAAAATAACTGCTAATACTTCCTCAAAGCAGTGAAATGCGATATAGAGCAATATACGTCTTAGAAATACTGATGAATAAAGAGAAACTATCAGTGTGGGTGGTGTGCTTTTGGAACAACGTTCTTATTATCATTTAATGTGGAAGGTGTGGTACACTCCAAATCATTTGATATTATTCAAATATTTTGAATTCATAATGAGACTGCCATTGATGCATCATTTATTCTGTTTGGGTTTCTGAAAATGTCATCCCAATTTCGATTAAAATTGTTTTCCTCTAAAAGGCAAATAGTGTACAGGGCATCAGCAAACTTTGTACCATATCAGAGCATGCCAGATCTCTGAGACCATATATGGCATTTCCTTCCTCAGTAAATGTTGTATCAATGCCAGGCGCATAGCAGGCTGTGAATGTGTGCCAAGGAAAAGCAGGAACTCACTCATATATCTTCAAGATAAGAAATGGTCGGTATTTTTGGGTACACAAAGAACAAAGCACCGCTGTCACTGCTGTTTCCTGTGTATTCTGTCTACCGTTGCTGTCTAATATACTTATCTACTATTGTCAATTACATATTATCAGCCAGGTTTACCTAACTGAGCTGTGAAATTGTATTTATGTCACACTTGCATGTGGATCAATTGGTCAGCAACTGCTTTCAAGTCATATAAAGGCTTTGAAAGTGTGATAATCTTTGTGAGCTACAAATGGGGAAAGTGTATTGTTTTCCAATAACAGAGGTCAAAATTTTAATATTGGGGGCATATTTTAGTTTACTGGTAAATTTTTCAAATAATAAAAACATATTAACCAAAATGTCTATAAATAATAATAATAATAATAATAATAAAACAGAATCACATAAAAAGAGCTCATTGTTTTTATAACATAAATGAGCATATCAGCACATGCCCACACAGATCGGCTCTTTGAACATTCATCTAAACTATGCTCTTTCAAGATAAGAAACTGAGAAGAAATACAATACTTGTCAAAGTAATTTACAACACCATGCAGTAAGCAATGGGACAGAACAATAAAGGGCCCTTAAGGCACACTCTTTGTGCAGTTTGTCAATTGTAACTTGAATTGCATGCAATCAAATATACAGTATGTCACACTGGGATGTTGAAGATCAAAATGCTCTGGAAGGCTACACTTGACCAATAGATTCAACTGCAAAATGTATAATCCAAACCAAATTCAATGTAACAACAAAGAGGCCTTGTAAACACATTGGACTCTTGTGAACTCTTGTATTCATAGCTACTGTGTGCCACATGTTAAATTATTTATCCTCTTGTGTTCATCAAGACCACCCTCCACTCGCAATCCATAATTGTTTACAGATTCTGCTCTGAAAGTAGCATTCATCATGACCCCCGTCAGAGTTAGTCAACACCACAGCACACTGCCATCATTGGAGATTGTGAGTGTAATCTATAGCTATCAGATGTGGTGTTATGGCAGATCAACCAATATCTTCAAATATAGAGGCACGTTCCCTACTGAAACGTCCAGCTTAGACCAGCAAGTATTTCCAGGCTTGCTTGCTAAAATAGTTAACAAGCCTGGGGAAATGGGAAAATCTGTGACAGGAGGTTGAATGTTTTATGTGCTATAAACCGGTCTATGCTTTCCAAACTCCCCCAGTGGTTCAACCTCAGTGGCCGAAGCTGGAACTACAGTCATACACATACACACCTCAAAGTCCAAACTCTCTTATCATTCACTCTCCCTCATGCAATCCCAAATGCATATGACTTTCTTTCTTCTGCAGAACACAAATTAAGGTTTTTAGAAGAATATCTCAGCTCTGTAGGTCCATACATTACAAGTGAATGGTGATCAGCATTTAAAGCTCCAAAAAGTAAAGACAGTCATAGTAAAAGTAATCCATATGATTGATTCGATCACTTTGGTTGAGAAACAGATCAATATTTAAGTCCTTTTCAATAATTGTTTACTTATATAATTGTCACTCTCCAATGTGCATTCACGAGAGGACACAGTTCATGCGGCCCCTCATGTGACGTAAGTGCGTTGGCATGTTTACGCAAGAACTGGCGCAATACAGCTGGAAAAGCAGCTTGGTTTATTTACAACAGAATGCTGTTCAAAAGATTAATTGGTATTGCTTTCATTTGAACATGCCAATGCGCGTACATCATTCAAGAGGCTGTGTGATCTCGGTCCACTCATGAACGTGCATTCACTTACTTCTTTGCAAATGTAGTATCTCGCTAGGTGGAGATAAAAAGGGATGTGACATCAAAGGCAAAGTGCATGTGATTTTTGGGGCATGAACATACCTGTGGGATCATGTTGGCATACCAGCACCCCATGCTGAGGCATGAACATTCCCATGTGATCATGTTGGCATACTAGCACCCCATGCTGTGGACCAGCATCTAAAACACAACACACTATATGCTGGTTACCAGCAATGCTGGTCTTTTCAACAGCATTAACTTAATGGAAATGCAGTATAAAAACAAGCATTTTACTGTGCTGAGCTACACACTGACTCATCAAAATATGTTTTCCATTACATGACAGCTAAATATGACCATAAAACCCTCTTGGTTCTCACAAAAGAAGCATAGTATGCTATAGGAAACATTTCTCACATCCAAAACAGTTGGCCAGTGTGTCCCTATACAATGGTTACAACAGCAGTAGGTGTCTTCTATAATTGCTCCTTATAAAAAGATGCTCATCCCACATTTGGTGTAATGTATTCTGACATTGTCAACAGCACAGCATGACCGCTGCCAGAACACAGCAGCTCTGAGCACTGTGGATTTCATTTCATTTAGAGTGAAATAACCCCACTCCTGTGTGACCACATGGTGCTTTTCAACCAAGTAGCACAGGTAATACCAAACTGCTGCTTTACTGGAAAACAGAGGCCATTAAATTATTGTTCCACACTAGATAGGGGACAAAACAACAGAGGACTATGATCATTAGAAAACAATGTCATACAAGAGTATAGAGTGACATCTAAATATGTGAACAGATGATTACTTCCCCAGCATTTTTGACAATTACCTTTCTACCTACAATAATTGTTTAACATAATTATCAAAGATTCATTTTTTTATTTATTTTTTTAAGTACAAATTCCACATTCATCAATGTCCCCTTGATTTAAATGGGCATGATACTTCTATCTGGAATTGTTTTGATTGCTGTTCAGGTTTTAATGGTATCTGAAGCATGACAGATGTTTACTGTCATAAAGATGGTAAATAAGGTTGTTTTCATTTGTTCCCTTTCTGGTTTTGGCTCAAAACAAAGACACGATGCAAGTAATGTTTCGTGTCAGGATGTGACTCTACATTCGCTACAACATTACAGCTGCAGAAAAATGGATTCTACAGACATCTGGGTTATGAATAAGTCAGTGCTGTGAAATTAAAAATGGATAAGGTCATCTGGAGTTTACTGGAACTGTCTAGTCAGCAGGGATAAGGGCTACAGGGACATATGGGTTTAAGTAAAGAAGTGTTTATTAACCCATATGCCCTTTATGATCATAATAATCTAATCTTTAACTGGGTTTGAAAAATCACATTCTATTGCACAATGAAGCGCTTATATTGAAACATTCACAATATCACATTGTATGTGGCATATGGTAAATGGGAGCTTTGAGAACTGACTGTAACAGTGACACTTAACCATATTCTTGCCCAACAAAAAAAAACTCCACTCACTTTAATTAAAGAGGAGCAGATAAAGCTATCAGATACCCCTCTCACTAGTCCTCACTTAATGCTGGCACCTAAAGCCTGAAGCCATTATGGGTATTACAAACAGTAGCTCTTGATGCTGTTTCATTAAACTCTAAAGCAGTGGCACAGGGGTTGATACATTTGATGTGTTTGGTGGCACAATGCAGAAAATGTATCTCTGTGATCTGTGACATTTACAGTACACTTCCACTAAAGGGCACATTTCAATTCTAGGGCATGTTTAATTGAGAATGTGTATAAAATATAACGGTTTGGTTTCTGAAGTCAAAAAGTCCATGAAGTCACCAAAGAGCTCCAATTTACACTGAAGAACTAATGAGCGTTATTGTCCACAACCCAACTGGGATATGAAGGCATATTTACAAAACATTCTTAAAGGAATAGTTCACCTAAAAAGGATCTCTAATCATTTACTCAACCTTATGCCATCTCACACTCGTAGGACTCTCTTTGTTCTCTGGTAGACAAGCGAAGATATTTTTATGAAGATATGATGTGAATATATCCATACAATGCAAGGCAATGGGGTCTAACACTTCCAAGCTCCAGAAAAGACATCAAAGCAGCATAAAGGTAATCCCTAGTCAAGGCAAGACAAGTTTATAAATACTGTATATATATATTAGTACATTTCATACACAATGGCAATTCAAAGTGCTTTACACACAAATTATATATTTACAGTATTAGCTTAATTTTAATATCATTTAAGAACAATAAATAATAAAAAAATCTACAAGATAAGAAATAAAACATTATTAAAATGAATAATAAAAAAAAAAAGAATAAAGAAATAATCCACACAACTCGAGTGGCTTAATCCATGCCTTCTGAAGTGACACGATGAGTTTTGGCTGAGAAACGGACCAAAATGTAACTCCTTTTTCAATATATATATATATTGACATTGCAGCCTCCTAGTTGTGAGCATGATTTGAAGCTTGATTACAATTACTTGTGCTTGAAGCATGCACAGAGGCACAGATTGCTGTTATGATTTTGGGCCCCCTGACAACTTTAAACTCTAGGCCCCCATCTTACCACAACCAGTAACAAAGATTTTTCCAAAGCCTAAACATTAACATTATTAATAAGCATAAGCATGTTTGCACATTCAGTAAGAGGCACTAAAAAAAATCTAAGCTTTAATAATTTATGAAAATAACATAAATAATGCATTTAATAAAAATAAGGACAGTATATAGCCATAATAAATTAACATATACTGTACATGACTTTGATCACGTCATTTTAGTGAGTTGAAACTGTGCTTATAATGGAAATGTTTGCTTTTTATGATTTATGTTGTATAGATTAATATTGTTATAATATGAATCTATACAATTTCTGTAAAAATACCAGTTATTTCATTTAGTGCTGCTACAGTAATGACACACAATATGTTTTCTCATCTTTTCATTGTAAGTGCCATTTAGCAGCTGTCTGGCCTTATGCAGTTTTTGACATTTTCCATAGTGCTTCAAAGGAGAAAATTATCTGTTTAATAGAAATTAGTCATTAATGAGCAGGTTTTGTTTTTGCCATGATGTTAAGTGAAATTCGCCCATTGACATGCATTATCTGGATATATTTTTCGAGTTTGAGATGACATAAGGGTGAGTCACTTATCAGGCTAATTAAGCCTCCGAGAGGGATAAAGGCCGACTGCGGATGGTGGTGCGATAAAGAGAGAGAGAGAGGTGGAAAAAAAAAACCACTTACTCACCGGTTCACCGATACACGTAACTTGGTCCTCGGCCACTCCTCCAGCCTCTAGCGGATGACAGCTGCGCCTCCCCGGGCGTATCGGAGGCAGTCCTCCAGCCCCTGGCGGATGGAATGCCCCGCTGCGTTCTCGGGGAACAAAAGGGGTCTCCCCTGCCCCTGGCAGTGGTTCTCCCACTCCAGGCGGTCGGCAGTGAGCCCTCCAAGCTCCTCTGTCCCCCGGAAGACGGCCGTGGCTGCTCTGTAGGGGTGGATGGTAGTGGCTGTCTTCCGGGGGATGGAGGAGCTTGGCCGCCTGGAAGCGGAGGAATTCGTTGCCGACCGCGAGGGGAGAAGGGGCTCCTAGCTGACTGCCTGGAGCGGTCAGGGCCGCTGCCAGGGGTGAAGGAGACCCCTACCAGCTGCTGAAACGTGGCGGGGTCTGAGGCCACCGACCACGAGCAGGGAGGGGCTCACTGCTGACCGCCTGGAGCGGGAGAACCGCTGCTGTCACATTAAATAATGAGATAATTATAATTTTTGGATCAACTATTTCTACATTTTTTAACTACAATTTTTTTAAAAATATTTTGTATTGCTGAAAAGACTTGTTCTTATGAATGTTCTTCACAAATCGCACTTAGGAATATTTTTACAAACTTCAAACAATTTATCCAATTTACCCGGTCTATATATTTTGCAGCTACCTCTTCTCCCTCACCAAAAAAAGACACATGCTCTAAAATTGTTGTCCATGCTGATCATTTACGTTTCTGTGTTGCTCTTGTTCTTACTTTGGCAAGCTTCATGTTGATTTGCTGCCAAAATAAGGCATTGCAATAGGAGACAGGGAATCAGTGAATTAGTAAAAAAAATGCCAGAGGCACTTGTTTAATTGATCAGCCCTCTTCCATTTCTAAGCGGTAAGTGTGACAGAGCCAAAAGTAAAGTGTGGTGAAACTTCAGACTGTCAATAATTGTGACATCCCCTACCATTATCATGTTTTTTTTGAATTGGTAAGAGGGCAGCTGGCTTTTAAATAAATGATCTTCCTGCAGAATAATTAGAAAGTCATGGATGAAAAATGGGTTGTTTGACATTAAATGGCAATACTCCTGTCCTCCATTCCAAAATACTGGGCTTCTTGTGTAATAGCTTTTATCAGGCTTAATATAGTCTCTGTGTCATGACATGCCCAGTTTCACAAAAGCCCTGTGCATCATCTAAGTAGTAGATTCTCCTGACCAGGCTTATAAGTATAAGCCACAGGATTTTAGCTTAAATGTTGAAAAGGGTCTATGACATAAGATGATTTTCTTTCAAAAAGTGTTGGTGGGATGAACTGAAAGAATTAGTCATAAGTAACCCTCGTCATAAGAAGACACAAATGTGAATATCCTTGCTTGACTACTTTATTGGTCACTGTGTTAGGCAGCAAGCCTACAAGAACAACAGAAAATCAAGTATGCTTACTGGAATAAAGGTTTGTGTAGCTCAACTATTAGAAAATGGCACTAGCAGCAAGTTCATAGGTTTGATTTATAGGGGACAAACATACAGATAAAATAAATAGCTTGAATGCACTGTATATCGCTTTTTGCCTGTCAAAGCAATATACCAAAATAAAGAAATACAAATGTGGAAAAAAAACTTGATTGGTTGACAATCCTTAAATACATAAATTAATCCTTAGGACAACAGTGATTCTAGATATTTTCCAGAGCTGGCCACAATAGAGGGCACTTATATCCTTCAAGAATTTGGGAGAGTCCCTATTAAGTGCTCTTCCTGGCCTGCTTAGCATCTCTCAGTTCAATGCCCCATCCTCTGAGCCTGTGGCCTGGGCTGAGCTCACTACTCTGTGTGGTCCACAAGGTTACAAAGTATGATTTACAGCAACCAGAGAGAGGAGACTCCTTAGAATTTTGAGAACACATACTGCATCCATGTGAGACCAGTAATGTGCTTCTGCCGCTAGTGTGTATGCTGTTTGTTTGAAGCAGAAATATAGTATGTGTGTGAAACACTGGAAAGAGTGTAGGAAAAATGAATCATGCATATAAGCTTACAACTGTACTGTGTTACATGTTTAAATGTACTACAGTTGTGTTTACAGTGTCCTTATTTGTTAGTATTACTACATCTGGTACATTAGATGTGTCCAATATTTTAAGCACTTCACACCGGATAGTTAAAAGAGTCTCTGTGAAGCATCAGGCCTGGAAGATTATTGGAAATGAATGTGTTGCCCAGTTCTTGGAAGCAGAAATATCCATGGAGACTTCTGGTCAGTGGACCTTGTTGATTTATGAGGAAGTCCTGATGGGAGTTACACTCTGTCAACAGCGTCGCTCATTATACATTTCCATGCATCACAAACAAGACCTCCAATATTTCCGAGCACCTCAGACAAGTATGATCTCTCACTAAGGCAGAGCAGCATTATATTACTAGAAATGAACATCTTATAATTTATTCACCCTAATGTTGTTCCAAACAACACCCATATGAATTCTTTCATCCGTGGAACACAAAATGAGTTATTTGGTAACACTTTACAATAAGGTTCCATTACTTTAGTTAGTTAGTCAGTAACATTAGTTAACATGAACTAACAATGAACAATAATTTTACAGCATTTATTAAAGGTGCTGAAAGGAGTTTTAGTCATTCTACTTTCACAAGACAGAGCCATTGAATTAGCCATGGCCCTCTTTCCAAAACCAGCTTTAAGGCCAAAACATACTCTATGCAAGTATGTGAACACAGATGCGAGCACTTAACCACTGCATAGACAACGTGCAGTCCGGTTGAACATGCTTAACATGCATTCTTTCGTTACCGCGGCGGGAACAAACCTCTACTTAGGGGGTGAAAGAGTTACCTTCAAAGAGAGTGGAGAGAGTGCCCCACTTCATGCTGTGTGTCTTTTGTAGAGTGTGTGACATTAAAGAGTGTTCTGCTGAAATTTGTGGATTTTGTTTTGTTGAATAAAGGCTGTATTATTTGGGACTGAGAAAGCCGTCACTTGCTTCCTCTTTTCCAGAGGTACTGGAGAAGTGTTACACTGGTGCCAAAACCCAGGAATCGAGAGAGATCACCATCATGGAGTCCTCGCCTTTGGCTGAGATCATGAAGTCCCTTGCCGGCATCCACCAAATGCAACATCAGGCATTCCTGGAAATATACTCAGAGCAGGAGCAACGCTTCCAGGTGCTCCTTCAAGCCCAGGCAGAAGAACGATTTCTGGCAAATGGGGTATTCCAGCCCAGGACTATCCTGAAGTATTCATAGAACTGTTCGTGCACGCCTGAAGGGTGTGGGTGTCCCAACTACAGTGGCCGGTCCATCTGCTACCGATATTGTCGGGGGAAGCCCAGCTAGTGGTGTAACAGCTTCCGGTCGCGAGCCTGCTGGAGAACCCGGACCTAAAATGAGCCATCCTGCAATGGGTCGGCCGCAACCCTGAACAGCACCTTCCAGAAGCTGACATTCGGGGAGTTTGGTCACCCGTTTGCTTTCACCCAGCAGCTCCTTGATGCCTTTTGGAGATGGCTGCTAGCAGGGGAGAGAGAAGTAGTCAACCTAGTGGTGCTGGAGTAGTTCATCCACCAACTTCCGAAGGAAACAGTGGAATGGGTCCAGTGCCTTCGTCCGGCGTTGCTCGATGATGCAGTCAAGCTGGCTGAGGACCATTTGATGGTGTATCCAGGGGCCGGCGAGCCTTCTTTTTTCTCATCCTTTCCCCTCTGCGGACTCAGGGGAGGGGGGAAGTCTTGACTTTTCCAGTCCTTAGATGATTCCCTACAGAGGATTTCCCTTTGGAGCAGATGTGAGAAGAGACCCTTAGGCACACCTTTGACCAAGTGAATGTGATTGATGGTCAATACATCCAGCCAGACATTGTACTTTCATATCTGTACTTTTCAATTATCAAGGATCAGTTGTATCAAATGATGCAGGACACTCAGACAAAGGAAGATACAACCTAATTGTTAATATCGAAGTGAACCCCTATTATTTGCAGTACGAGAGGTCCCGCAAGCCTCCACGGGGTTCTCCCCATTTTAATTATTGTACAGGCATGAAACGTGCAACGTGCTCATCGTCCTACTGGAAAATTGGGAGTAGGGACCTTCAAACAACAAAAATGTAATTCGATACGTTCTTGACCAAACAGCAAAACTACAAACACCGAGGAAGTTCACACAGGAGAATTTGCTCCAGGCTCAAGAACATCAAAGCCAGCTATATAATGGGGTACTCGGCTACGGGAATTTGCACTGGGAATTAAAGTCCTTGTATTACTCCCCACAGTGAGCTCTAAATTACTTGCCAAGTGGCAAGGGCCCTATGAGGTCACACGGTGAGTCTGGGAAATCGATTATGAGGTTAAATGAATGGATAGAGCAGAACACGTCAGATTTTCCACCTCAGTCTCTTAAAATTGTGGAGAGAGGTAGTCCCTGTGACTTTGGTGATGGTGGTTCTGGAGAGGGAGGAGCTTGGACTGGAGGTGAACTTAAAAACCACTGATCGAATCACCCTGGTCACTTGCGGAGACCACCTCTCACAGTCACGTCACGGATGTTACCAGGTTGCAAGGAGAAATCTCAGACGTGTTCTCGCCTCTTCCAGGTTGTATGAATCTCTTCGAGCACCATATCAAATTACCCCAGGGCTGGTGGTACGTAGTCGTCCCTACTGGTTATCCGAGCACAAAAAAGTGGTGGTTCAGGATTATTTGAAAGTCATGCTCAATATGGGGTTAACAGAAGAATCACATAGTGACTGGTCCAGCCCAGTGGTTCTGGTAAGGATTTCAGAAAAGTCAATGAGTAAATTTGACATGTATCCAATGCCCCGCATTGATGAACAGCTCGATCAGTTAGGCAAGGATCGAATTAATTAGACACTGGATTTGATTAAGGGATATTAGCAGATTCCCTTAACTCCTATGTCATGTGAAAAAACTGCATTTTCCACTCCATTTGGATTACATCAATTAGGTCACCCTTCCCTTCGGTTTGTTTAAAACCCCAACCACATTTCAATGCCTCGTAGACAGAATTCTCAACCAACACTCTACATATGCTGCTGCTTATCTCGATGATATTATTTATAGTATTGATTGTTAGTGGAACATTCAACATCTGAGAGCTGTCTTGAGGTTGCTGAGACAGGTGGGACTCACGGCGAACCCTTAGAAGTGTGCAATTGGACGGGTGGAAGTATGGTATCTGGGCTTCCACTTGGGTCATGGCCAGGTGTGTCCCAAATTGTTAAGACTACAGCAATTGCAGCCTGCCCACTGAATGATATCACTAAAAAAAGGGGCAGCAGACGCGTTCCAGTGAACGGCGCCGTGCCAACAGGAATGTTTGGAATTGTGTTTGAGTGGAATTGAAGCGGGAGTTAAGTATGTGTCGGTTATTGCAGCAGTTTTCTTGCAAACTAAATTATATTCATCTGTCTTATATGGGCTAAATATGCCCATATAAGGCAGATGAAACACGGGTGAAACACGGGTTATGCAAGCCTGGTTTCCATGCGAGTGTTGCACGAGCCATCACAAAACCACTTGTGTGTCTTGCACGTGCAGCTCTCGACGGCACAAGGCATTGACGTGCACCGAAGCTGCATTCTTCTCCAGACAAAAACCATGCTTAATGCGGACTGCTCTGTCCAACTGTATCTCTGAAGAGGCACATCGTCTGGACATCCCTCGATATCTCGGTACTTACCACAAAACTATTGTGACCCATTTGAATTTGACTCAGAATTGTCTAGTTAAAAATGCTATGGAGGAAATCAAACATATCGAACAGCTAGATAGCATTGACAAGCTAAAGACTAAAGACTAGCTACATTGATCTAACCACAATAATAATTTTACATTTATGTATTTGGCAGACGCTTTTATTCAAAGCGACTTACAGAGCCCTTATTACAGGGACAATCCCCCTGGAGCAACCTGGAGTTAAGTGCCTTGCTCAAAGACACAATGGTGGTAGCTGTGGGGATCGAACCAGCGACCTTCTGATTACCAGATTACCAGTTATGTGCTTTAGACCACTACACCACCACCACTCCATGATGAGCCATCCATGGTCTTACCTGCTTATGGTTTTGGACTGTAAATATAAGGGAAATTAAAAGGCCTTTAAAGTCTGGAGCTCCAAGAAAAATTATGGACAATGTTTTCCTCCTGTGTAATGGGTGTTCTTCATTAATGATGTTCAATAAATAAACTGGACTTGTATGACTCCTAATATTCCTAAAGATTACTTACATCATAAAGAGCATAATGAAAGGAAAACAATATCTATTATGGAGTAGGAAAAAACATTTTCACAAGCACAGTCCCAACTCAGTGAAGTGGTCTTGGGCCTGCAGTAAGAAAATTACAAGCACCTTAAAGTAAAAAAAAATCTATAAAAAAATCAGTGTCAAATTTAAAACGTTACAGAAGCTTAGGTGGAAATAACTAAAATACTTCAGATACCTTCAATTATCAAAGTACCATGGCACAGTCACAGCAAGCTAATTTTTTTAAAGGCCATTGTTAGAAACTTCAGTTAACAGTGCATGTTAGAGCACAAACCAAGCCATGAAGTCCAAGGAATTGTCTGTATACCTCAGAGACAGGATTGTATCGAGGCACAGATCTGGGGAAGGGTACAGAAAGATTTCTGCAGCATTGAAGGTCCCAATGAGCACAGTGGCCTCCATCATCTGTAAATGGAAGAAGTTCTCCAAATTCTCTGGTCTGATGAAACAAAGATTGAACTCTTTGGCCTGAATGGCAAGCGTCATGTCTGGAGGAAACCAGGCACCGCTCATCACCTTGCCAATACCATCCCTACAGTGAAGCATGGTGGTGGCAGCATCATGCTGTGGGGATCTTTGGTTCCAAAGGTGCTTCAACAAAGTTTTGACAAAAGGCTGTGAAAACGTATGTACATGCAATTTTTTTTTCTTCGTTTTATATTTTTAATACATTTGCAAAGATTTCAAACAAAATTCTTTCATGTTGTCATTATGGGGTATTGTTTGTAGATTTTTGAGGAAAATAATGAATTTAATAAATTTTGGAATAAGGCTGTAACATAACAAATTATGGAAAAAGTGAAGCGCTGTGAATACTTTCCGGATGCACTGTAGGTACAACAGCACGTTTTGTGAATACTTTAAGTAAAAATGCAAATAATGTTTCATAGTGATTAAGGTTATAGATTTTTAAACAGGAATGTGCAAATTTATGTTGAATTAGCTGCTCAAAAAGAAGCTGAGCCATACGACTGTCACAGTAGAAGGTGACCAGTGACCTTGTCTAAGCATGTTCAAGCATTCAGTGGGTCTCTTCCCATAATTACTGCTAATCACTTCACCTCTGACCCCTGTAATTGCTTCCTATCAATGCCAACTGTTGTCATGCTTAAAACAGAGTATCAAAACAGGGGGCAGTGAGGGCTGAAACAGCCAGAATTCCATTGACCCACTACAACAGCAAAAATCCTATAATTGCACTATTACCCTTAGACAAGGGCTATTGATTCCAGCTCTGAGGAGAGAATGCTTCTAAAAAGGTTGCATTCATTCAGACTATTTTATGTTTTTTTAAGGGGGGCTTCGATGATATAAAACTGTGACATAATAATTTGGAAGGGCAAGAATGGACCAGAATGACAGATAGAGACACAGTTATATATAGTTTGTGGACAAAAGTGTCCCCAAAAGTGAGCTAAATCTGACAAGACCTCCCCTTGGAGACCTTTGGGACATCCTCACATGGACAAATGATTCATAACAAGGTTAATCATGATAAGAAAAGAACAAACAGGGTTAGTCTGTAGTCATTATAATTAGCCTTATATAAAAATATATAAAAATAGAACTGTCCCATTTAGATAGCTAAGTAAATGTGTGTAGGAGAGAGAGAGAGAGAGAGAGAGAGAGAGAGAGAGAGAGAGAGAGAGAGAGAGAGAGAGAGAGAGAGAGAGAGAGAGAGAGATGAAAGCTGTGCTCTGTAAATACTACACTGTCTTTCCACTATCAGTAAAATATAAAATACTTGGCTTAAATGCATGGTTAGTTTGTGTATTGTGCATGGAAATCATTACATTTTAATGTCAGATACTTGGGAAATAAGAGACATAAGGACATAATAAAAGAAGTACACAAACCAAATAAAGGTCAAAGCACAGTAGTGTTAAGATCATGGTCTTACTGGAGTCATTGATGAGATTATACATTAGGTATGTTCTTACAGTACACAAATGAACAACAAGATGAAACTAAGAAACCATTGTTTGACTCATACATAATAAAACCACTTCTGGAAGTAACAGCATTCAGTGCCCATCAAAATACCTGAAGTGTTGCTTTTACCTTTAACAACGGGTCCTAACATAATTTCAACATGGCTGGTTTGACAAGCAAATATTTTTTTCAGTTCCAGCTAAAAACAGGAACCATGGCAGCTCACATAGGATATAGAGCTTTACAATATTAATCAGAAGCTTATGGAAACATTAGACATAAGTAATGTGTTACTCATTAAATATTAACAGTGGTAAGGGCACAGTCAGAGTTAAACTATCCCAGGGTTCTCCAGACCAGCCAGTTAATTGTAATTCCCACAGGAACTATTTCACATGTGTACAGTGGAACTCGAGACGTGTATAGGCCAACCAGCACACTGCCTCTTTGAAACAAAGACTGGTACTATAATATAATACAGTGGTTCTCAACTCTGGGGTCGCAACCCAAAAATGGACCACAAGTCTGTTATGATGACTTGAGAGGCAGGGAAAAAACTAAGCGTAATGCTAATAATAAAACGCAACAAACAATACAATCATACGTAGAGCCATTTGGGTTGACTTATAAGCTTTGCGTCTTTTCATTTTCATAGTACCAGTTATCGACATGTCACTTAACTGAGGTGGGCGTCACCTTCAAAAATCGATTTCTAGGGTCATTCACACAAGGCACGTTTTTGCATCCATCTGCAAAGTTTTGGGATTGTTTTGCTAGACAATTATCTTTGATTCAACTTATCTCTCCAATTTTTTGCATTTGTAACATGAGTCCAGCGATTTTAAGATCGTTGTGTCAAGTTAAAAGAACTTCAACTTTTTAAAATGCATCATGAGACACCTGCACGCTGTGACATTTGTTGTGCTGTGTCTTTTTTTAACGCAATAACACGTTGTGTGTGAACAGACCTTTAGTGAGTCAAATTTTTTATATGAAAAGACTAAAGCTTGTGCATGAATGTTAAAAGCTAAAACATTAAAAATGGATGCAAAACTAGCAAAATGAAATACACAACATAATTTGTATTTTTAAGTGATTTATTAATACATTTAATGATTTAATCGTTTTTTTATTATTTTAATATAATTTATTTAAAATTTGTATGATCTATTTGATGATTTAACTTGAGAAAATTGGCCCTCTGTGCAATCATGCATAATCAAACCTTACAGTATTTTGGACCAAATGTATTATGGAAATATGGCTTATTCTAATAAATTACTTTGCCCTGTGTTAGTCATTTATGCACTTTCAATATGGTCAATTTTCCTATTCGGCCTGTTATATTAATAATTTTTCATTAATAATGTTGGGCATTTGCAGCTTATATTAATATTCATACATTTCCATATTTGATTTTAAAGACTTTCTTCAGTACTTAAGCACATGAAGCAATTTTGGTAATGTGTTGGGTCACCAATGTAAAATAGTCCTGAAGCCAAACCAGTTGAGAACCACTGATATTAGGTTTCAGATTATAGTAAATGAATAAAAACCCTTCCCTCAATTTTCTTTAATACAACAATTACACATCAGACATATTCAAATGTATAACAGAAAGACATGGTACATCAAAGAAACCCTTTCGAAATTTGCCCATTTCATTTCTCGGTAGACCCTAATTCCCCTGCACGCTCTGGCCTCTTGGCAGGATTTAGAGGAATTCTGACGTCCCATAATTCACTGGGAGCATTATATTTACAGCTGTTCCCTTTTATTGAGTAGCAATGGTGGAGGCTGAAGTTGTCTTTAGGTACCCTTACAGTGGTGCACACAGACAAAGTGAGCCCCATCTCTGGTTGGCTAAATGGCGTCTCTGTGGATGTTGGGTTGCACAGTGAAACCAGAAGCTCCAGGCATGAAGCCTGATTCACTGAAGTGGTCAGAGAGGAGGCTCATAAAAATACCCCTCAGTCTCTTTCTCTCTCTCCTTCTCCTCTTTTAATTCCACTTTTCACCATCCTGACTGCTTATTCCTCATCCTTCCCTCTTCTGGTTCATGCTTGTAAAACAAGATGCATCACAAATTGCTCATTGTGCAGAAGTGAGTAGCTGAGAGGTATTAGTTGGCTTGGCGTGCTGCTAAGGATAGTGTGTCAAAGGCTTTTGACACAGTTTAAGACTAATAAGGGAGCTTCTTAAAGTAATAGTTCACCCAAAAATTTAAATTCTGTCATAATTTTCTTACCCTCATATTATTCCAAACGCATATGACTTTCTTTATTGGAACACAAAAGGAGAGTTTTTTTCGGTCTGTCTGTTCAATATACTAAATTGCAGCTGATAGGGTCTGTGACTCATAATTTTCTTTAAATGCCATTTTAAACCCACTTTACTTTGAAGCTTAAATAATGACACAAAGTATCATAAAAGTAGTCCTTGTGGCTCAAATTCCAAGTCTTCTAAAGTGATAAAATACTCAATTTTTCAAAGAAATTTGTCAGTGAAAATCTTGATGTCTGGTTTCAATTTAATAGCCCCTTTCACACATACAGCCTTTTTATTTTTTCCAGAAAGTTTACTGCATTTTCAGGTTAGAGATTATGTGTGAACACAACCTTTTTTAAAAATACTGGTAAATTTTGCACTGGCATTTTCCCTTAATGAGAAGTTGTATCATAAATGTCCATATTGCTGGTGTGTGTGAACAGCACATGTGATAAATCTTTCCAGTAAAGGCAACCCAGCAATTTTCCTATAATTTACCTGGTTGCTTGTGTGAAAGGGGCTAGTGAGAGCTTAAAAAAGGACCCAAAAGTATAATAAAAAGTAGTCCATGCGACTCCGTCTTTTGAAGGTATACGATTTAGTGAAAAACAACCTGAAATGTAGCCTAACACAGAGATGTCACTTAGACTACGTTTATGATAACATATAGTTTAGAACAGCATTTAAAGTAAATTAGGATAGAACTTTCCATTTAGAAAAATTCTTTAAGCCTGGTTCCCCTTTTCTCCTTCTATCTCCTTCTAGACCATGAGAAATGTGAAGGACATTATAATGGACAGCTCCCCTGTTCTTCACCACCAGTTCTATCGGGAACACACGCAGGCTTGAGTTAAGTTTAAGATGCCATTTATTTGATAAATGTAAAACAGAAAGTAATGTCTCTCTCTTTGGCGTAGGCCCCGTCCGGCGGTCCGAGGGAGTTGTGCCCGAAACCGTCATATCCTGCCGGAGATAGGAGGCAGGGGCGAGGAGCCTACCCCCGTGGGACAGGGCTCAGCTGGTGGTGGTGGGGTGGCGGAGGTTGCCTGTGTTTTAGCGCACTGAAACAGCAATGTGATAGATTGTGAGCAGACTTATAAAGCAATGGCTTACATGCGATTGGCTAGGAATTACCCCGCTAATGAAGTGATGATGTACGGCTGCTAGTCTTCCCGCTAGAACTACGCTGCACTACATTGCACTTCCATTTCCTTAAGAGGAAACAGCAGGGTTCCAAGGTGCTCTACAATGACCGCATCCTTCATACCTGAGGCTATCTGTTTATTAAACAAGACAATCCAGGAGGATAGCACTGAGCCAAGCTGGACTATGAAATTTCCACCTCGAACTGAGAGTAATTTGACTTCAAACTAGTGCGATATTTTCTAATGCAAAAGAGAAATTGTAACAGCTGATCTGAAAGTCCAAGATATTTTGTGAATATTTCTTAATTTTGTACATTGTACATTCAGTTAATACTTTATAAGGAACACCTGTACAGGGAGCAGTGCAATGCTTAAAATCAATCAGATACAGGTCAGGAGCTTCAGTTAATGTCATCCATTGGAATGGGGAAAATATATTATCTCAGAGATTTCAAAAGTGGCATGAATGTTGTTATTTTCTCTTCGCCCATTTCTTGCACTACTAGCTTGCATTATGAAACATCTCAATCAATGTATAGTTTAATGATTTTACAAATGTATAATTTGTAATGTGCTAAAATGTGTAAAATATATTTCATTGGCTCTATTCTAAAACCTAAAGAGCTGCCTTTTAGGAAATTACTGATATGACACCTTTTTCATAACAGATTTGGAACGTATTTTTCTCAATTTGTAACAGCCAGCAACTCTGTGCACAATACAATTAATGCTCCTCATTTGAAGTGCACGGGAAACTCTACTTAGAAAGATCACCAAACTCTATTGAAATCAATTCTAAGGTAATGTAGCAATAAGCATAAAAATACATACCACTTAAATAAAAGGAAGGCATAATTTGCTGCATGTCTTTTGGACAGCCTGATCTCATGAAAATGATGTGACTTTGACAAAATCTTTGGAGATTTTTTTATGTGGTTTCTTTATGTGTATCGCCACAGCTTCGAGGTGATATTTCTACTGTCACAAACTTTATCTAGTTTTAAATCAACGAAATCTTCCTTTTTACTCTAAACCTAACACCTAAACCTAACCGATAGTGTCATAAAAACAAATGTGAGATGACAAACGCAATTGCTGAGGCAACCACGTAATTCTTTGGTGCTTCTATGACACTTTCACCTCACATGTCAAGTCGCATGCTCTTCAGAACTCGTACCGCTGTCTTTTGCATTGCAAGTGCAATGCTCTATTATCTGAGCTACCATGTAATCTGATAGCACTTGAACAAGCACTTGCAGTTGGTTGTAATGCAAACATCAAAATGCAAACATGTAATATTGTGTGCGCCACATCCGACTGAAGAGAGTGAGATCTTAGCAAAACAGTCTGCATTTGTGACACCCACGGTCAAAACGAGTTGTTCTGAGTCTGAAAGAGTGATGCCAGCTTTAAATTGCTAGGCAGCATGAGACAAAATTTTCTAGCATCTCTTTGCAATCCAAATTTAAACCTCTATGACTTTGCACATTCTGCGGGATCTATATCACCACTAACATTTGGAGACCTCACAACTCCTGCCTAGTTCTTTTAGAAATCACCGATCAGACATGTCTGTACATTTGAGCCTTTACAGCCTTTGAGCTGTTTGAGTATGCTATAAAAACCTCCATTGACTACACATTAACTTTGTTGTTGTAGCGTCTGGAGGCAGTTTGAGGAGATGTATGGAAAGGCTATATGTTTGAGCTGCTCTGACAAACTAAGCCTGAAAGAGCAATCTATGTCCAGGCAGAACAGAGAGGGGAGGCACAAATAGGCATTTAAACACATCTACCGCACTCACCCAAATTAGTGAGCCCCAGTCAGTCATGGCAGGGTCCCTAGTCACTGCAGTTGTCTTGGCATGAGGTAAACTCCTTCTCAAGTGGAGACAAGATAGATAACATTTAGTGTTTGTGTGGCAGTCTAATGAAGATTGCAATCACAAGTGAAATACAGCAAGAAGAGCTGACCAAAAACGAATTACAACACCTCAATTTGAACCCTTTCATGCATAAAAATAAAAAGAGATGGTTTAACCATTATGGGAGACCATTGTATAACACTTAACAGTGCTCCTTTTCTGTGGCTTTTTGGCTTGAAACCCGACCATCTGCAACCAATGAAAACATCCTACCATGAACTGCATTATTCACAACCAACCACATCATTTAGAGTCCCCTAAAAATGCTTATTTAAGGATGAGGGTGGCTCTATATGTTTCATGCTGTTTCTCATTAGATTGTACTATGAAATACAGAGAATAGATGGGCCAGTCTGTCTGCTTCAGCTCAGCCCACCATCCCACTGATGAGAGGCTGGGATTGCTGCTGTTTTAGAGAAGGATAGATCTGTAAATTGGAGACTTTCTGTATAGCTGAGCCATGACCTCATGAGTTAAACTTTTACTCACATTCATTTCTAAACTTCCTAGATTTTAATAATATCCATTTTTGGGTAGATTAAAGGACAGTTCAGCCCAAACATGTCTTGAGCTACAAAAAGCAAGATGCAGTGTAACAAATATAATTGAACGCAGGTGTCTTGAGACATGTTTTAATATTAGAATTTCTTTATAAACTTCTCTTCGCCGGACCCCATACCCTTCCTGGAGCCACTTCCCAAACTGCCAGATCCCGTAACCTTACTGGAGCCACCTCCAAAACCGCCGGACACCTCTCCCTACCTGGAGGCTCCTCCCTTTCCTCCTGATCATCTGCCAGCTACACCTTGGCTTACAACTATCTATCTGTGGGATTCAGGACCTGCCCATTTAAGCAGAGGGGGGGTTCTGTCACATTCCTTTGTGTTATCATCCCTTCATGTTCCTGTACTCTTAGTTTGACTCTTTCATGGACTTTTATGTTGTAGTTTGTCCCAACACTAAAATTCCCAGCAGGCATCATCACATTCACCTGTTTCCAATCAGTATTCCCAGCTGTTCCTTGTGTTGTCATTTCCCATGTCTATATATATTCCCTCGTGTTTCATCATTCATCGTCAAGTCTCGCCTATGTTAGCATGTATATTTGTCTCATGGTGGTATTTATCCTTGTACCTATCATCTTCCTAGTTATATTTCAGTTTGTATATATATATATATATATATATATATTTGGGTTCAAATTGCATCCCTATCCATGATCCTATGTGACATCTCCAGCCTGCTTTAGATCTGTAGGGTGCAGTGCCACACATATTTCAGTTTTAAGTGAGCTGTAGTGGGCCTCCAAAATCCACAAGAGAGGTGAGAACACACTTGCTTGGTTTTTGCAGAGTTGCGTTAGAGATATAAGAAAAATGAATGACAGCTGTTGGAACCTGGCCTGGGAACAACCCTATGGAGCTCTTTCCCTCTGGCATACTGAGGTATGGGGAGTCCCATTGCTCTTGCTGAATTGGAGCACTTCAAGAGCTACTTGTCAGTGGCACACCCTGGGTAAACTTTTTTTCTTTGAGAACTCCACTGCCTGCCATGAAGGGACTTCTTCTCCTACATGTACTATCATAAGAATTAACATTGCCTTTCCTTTCCACAATCTTTCACACGCTGAAGTGCAGGGTAGGCAATACCATGTGCATAATAGTCCTAGGAGGCTGCATTCTTTCAAATCAGCCACTTTTGTGATATTGTGATATTTCAGTTTTTCTTTTTTAATAAATGTGCAAAAATGTCAACAATTCTGTGTTTTTCTGTCAATATGGGGTGCTGTGTGTACAATAATGAGGAAAAAAATGAACTTAAAATGATTTTAGCAAATGGCTGCAATATAACAAAGAGTGAAATCATTTACATTTTACATTTACATTTCTGCATTTGGCAGATGCTTTTATACAAAGTGACTTACTGTGCACTTATTACACGGAAAATCCCCCTGGAGTAACCTGGAGTTAATTGCCTTGCTCAAGGACACAATGGTGGTGGCTGTGGGAATTGAACCAGCAACCTTCTGCTTACCATTTCTGTGCTTTAGCCCACTACACCACCACCACGCCGATATAATATATATACACTCACCTAAAGGATTATTAGGAACACCTGTTCAATTTCTCATTAATGCAATTATCTAATCAACCAATCACATGGCAGTTGCTTCAATGCATTTAGGGGTGTGGTCCTGGTCAAGACAATCTCCTGAACTCCAAACTGAATGTCAGAATGGGAAAGAAAGGTGATTTAAGCAATTTTGAGCGTGGCATGGTTGTTGGTGCCAGACGGGCGGTCTGAGTATTTCACAATCTGCTCAGTTACTGGGATTTTCACGCACAACCATTTCTAGGGTTCACAAAGAATGGTGTGAAAAGGAAAAACATCCAGTATGCGGCAGTCCTGTGGGCTGAAAATGCCTTGTTGATGCTAGAGGTCAGAGGAGAATGGGCCGAATGATTCAAGCTGATAGAAGAGCAACTTTGCCTGAAATAACCACTCGTTACAACCGAGGTATGCAGCAAAGCATTTGTGAAGCCACAACATGCACAACCTTGAGGCGGATGGGCTACAACAGCAGAAGACCCCACCGGGTACCACTCATCTCCACTACAAATAGGAAAAAGAGGCTACAATTTGCAAGAGCTCACCAAAATTGGACAGTTGAAGACTGGAAAAATGTTGCCTGGTCTGATGAGTCTCGATTTCTGTTGAGACATTCAGATGGTAGAGTCAGAATTTGGCGTAAACAGAATGAGAACATGGATCCATCATGCCTTGTTACCACTGTGCAGGCTGGTGGTGGTTGTGTAATGGTGTGGGGGATGCTTTCTTGACACACTTTAGGCCCCTTAGTGCCAATTGGGCATCGTTTAAATGCCACGGCCTACCTGAGCATTGTTTCTGACCATGGCCATCCCTTTATGGCCACTATGTACCCATCCTCTGATGGCTACTTCCAGCAGGATAATGCACCATGTCACAAAGCTCGAATCATTTCAAATTGGTTTCTTGAACATGACAATGTACTAAAATGGCCCCCACAGTCACCAGATCTCAACCCAATAGAGCATCTTTGGGATGTGGTGGAACGGGAGCTTCGTGCCCTGGATGTGCATCCCACAAATCTCCATCAACTGCAAGATGCTATCCTATCAATATGGGCCAAAATTTCAAAAGAATGCTTTCAGCACCTTGTTGAATCAATGCCACGTAGAATTAAGGCAATTCTGAAGGCGAAAGGGGGTCAAACACAGTATTAGTATGGTGTTCCTAATAATCCTTTAGGTGAGTGTATATCCGATATAATAATCCTAACCGATAGTTTCATAAAAAGCAAATGTGAGATAAAAAAACAGATGACGTTTTGAATGCTATTGTTGAAGCAACTACATCGTTTGTGGTGCTTCTAAAACCCGTTGTACTGTCGTGTCGAGCTCGCTTGCTCTTCAGGACTGTACCCCAGTCCTTTAAATGGCAACACATTACCAGTTGAGTTACTGTGCAATAAAACGTAACGCCCTACAGGTCATGCGCTATAGTAAAAGTGTATTGATGTCATAAGATGACATTTTGTATGAAACAGATTAATGAACTGTTAATCTGCACTTGTACTCGTGACTTGTGTGAAAGGAAATAAAAGTAGTAGTCATTTCAGCGCCTCTAGTTTTCATTTCACCAGGACACTGCCCTGATACGTACAAGCTATGTTAAATAATTTTGCAAACAATTAGGCATAGTAAGGTGATTCTATGAGACCAAGTTGGTTCTGAAACAAAAAAGGTTTTGCCCAGCAACAATGACCTGAACAAAAACAAGGATGAAAAAAATGTGCCATGACCTTAAGCCTTTTAAAGTTACCATTAATCTTCTCCTCTGAAAGATTTCAGTGTATAGAGAAGCAAGAGATCAAAATGTCCCTGGTATATTAGCAGTCTACTTGATATCTAATTTACTGCAAGCACATCTTCAGTACACATTCTAGGTATGGATATATGAACCCTGCCACTCGCCATGCCTATTGATAGGAACATGTTACATGGGGTGTATAAATCTATATATATCTGAATATGTATGCTGCTTACGAGTTACGCCATTGACCTTGATTCAAAGGAAGCATAATCTTTGTGATTCTCTGTAAATTTGTGTATGACAGGTGCAAGTGTATGTTATTCCTAGATCTCTGACATGTATGTCTTTAAAGTGATCAGGTGAAAACTAACATGAATGCATGAAAATCTATTTAAAAAAAACAGGACCATTATTTATAGTAAGTAGGTGTTTTATGATGCATTGAAACTCTTCTCAATTCCCATGCAGGCTTCCTTATCTGACAGCTCACACAGCATCTTCGGTCTGCTAGCTGTCTTCAAAAGAGCCACAAAAGCTGGTGCCTGTTTCTAGTTACAGTTCAGAGAGTTAAACCTGGATATGGCTGTTCGCGCACACCAATAAAACCACCTTTCTCTCTCTCTTTTGAGGTTTCCCTCTCTAGCGATCAGTTGCTATTCATAAAGCAGATAAAGTCAAAGTGAATTAATTTGTTCTCACCTGATATCACATCAAGACACTGGCTGGTAAATGTGCAGATATGAATTATTCAGGGTAACTGTGAAACAAAGAAATATTGTTATTGTGTTTTGTTCAGTCCACACCATTGATGTGTCGATGTGCAAGAGGTACAGTAAATCATTCCTTCACTGTCCTTTAATGGGTCACTCTTTGTCCCACATAACACCCAAGAGGAATCTTAGGGAGTGCAAACAAACACTTGGTGTAATTTTCTGTCACATGCAGTAGTGAATACAGAAAAGGCTGATCCTAGAATGCCAACATAAATTCTAGTCACTGACTTATTTCTAATAATACTATTATGTGCAGTATGTGCATGAAGGTTTGTTTAGATGAAAATCTATTAATGCATTATGAAGGTTTTTGTGCTTGTTGTAACTTTTAGAGTTTTAGTGTTTCTTATTTATGCATGCATAAATTGTGCTTTATAGGAACAATTCACTCCAAAAATTAACATTTACTCACCCTTATGTCATTCCAAGCCCATATGACTTTCTTACATGGAAAGACCTTTTTTTTTCTGCACACTCTCATGTCTAAATCGTCAGGATTTATATGACTTTTCTAAATTTAAAATAATTATTATGATATCGTACAACTGCACTTGTATGAATTCGTATGACTTTCACTACAGCCAATGACGTCACTGGACATCGTAGCCATCTAATACGAGACAATTACTTGCTTCTGTCACACACAACAGCTTCCTATCATGTTTACACACTCTACTGATCGGATAGGTTTACATAAGGGGTTTGGTAAGTGTGTGAAACTCATGCTTAATTCTGCATTAGACATCCAGGCATTTGCACATGATGAAATCGTACAAAATACGAATACGAAATTGCCAATTCTTTTTGATGAGACTGGGCTGAAATTTTTTGAAGAATGTACTGGTCACACTTTTTCTTGCACTTTTTTCAAGCTCAACATGGAGGTAGAAGTACCATAAAACATCAGTGGTCCAGTCTTCTAAAGCCATACAATAGCTTTTTTGAGAAACAGACCGAAATGTACATTTATACATTTTTGACTGAAAATCTTGACATCTGTCGCAGCTCTCCTTGGTGCATTCATGAGAGTAGAAAAGTCATTAAACGAATCATTCTTTTGAATCGTACTGATACGGTTCTCAATTATTCATTTGTAGTGGTTCTCAAGTTAACAGCACACTGGAGGGGAGATTATCTGTGAACGACTTAAATTTCGTTCAGTTCCACGCAAAAAGCTATCATTTTGTATGGACCACTTTATAGCAATATTATCTACTTTTTGAAGCTTGAAAGCTTCAGTCACCATTAATTGTAACAGTATGTAAAGAAGTGACCAGGACATAATTAAAATTTCTTCTTTTGTGTTCCAAAGAAGATTTTGAAACAACACAAGGGTGAGTAAATAATAACAATTTTAATTTAGTTGGTCTAACAATTCCTTAAACAAGTATTGGGAGTTAAAAATTATACAAGTTTTGTTGAGGAGCCAGAGACGTAATTGAAAGCCACGTGCCTTGTTTTGGTACATCTATGTTTAAAAACTCAAGTTGATTATACTGAACCCTTCCCAGGAACATAAAATAGAAAGGTCTTGTTCCCCAAACACACACCCACAGCGATGCCTCTGTTAGAGGCTGGCACAGATTCATAAACAGCTGGTGAGGGCAGGAAACTGGGCTAAGCACATGGCTTTTACATCTTAAACATCCTCTTGATCAATTATAGGCCCCTGGCTTTCCACTCTATCAACAAAGATGAAGTGCGCAATGAAAACAAATGAGAAAGTGCTACCTCTTTGTCCTGGCAATATGCCAATCCAACCTTGTCACAGGCCTGGCTAGGCATTGCAGTTGTGACCGCAACGCCAGTTGGCCAGAAGAGCAGCTGGTAAATGGGAAGCAGATTAGGCAAACAGAATAACAGGGAGTCAAGCAATGTGTGCCTGCTGCAAAGAAGAATGAATAAAGGACAATCTGCCAAAGCCAGAGAACAGGGATAAAAAACGACTTTTATTCAAGCTCAGTGTTGTTCTGTGCTGCTGCTGTTGCTGCTGAGGGTAGGGAAATTTTGGCAGCAAATCAGATATATCTTTTCTTTTTTTTCCCCCTTCTTCAGTAATGCCAGTCTTGGCCTGCAGCTGTCAGATGTTTAGTTCCCTCCTCTGTTGGTAATTCGTTTACTACCAAGACTTTCAACATGTCCTTGATATAAATAAACCTCTTTTATCTCTTCAAAGGAATATTTCACTAAAACAATACAAATTCTGTCATTATCCCTTTAAACCCACAATGAAAAAAATTATTATCAAAATATTAATAACTACAGTCTTGACCAACACAAAATAGATATAGTTTTAAAGCTTAAAATCTCTACTTTCCAATGCATGTAGGCATTATGACCAAAAACCGAACAAGTGCTTTGAAATTTGCAGACAATTCAGAAGTGTTCTGTTCATTTATTAATAATTTTGCACTGCACATAATTATTGTAATCAGTAAATACATCAAACTGATTAAATAGCCATGTGTCATATGTGGTTGAAAATCTCTAAAAGAGTAGAATACAACCAGCCAATTGTTTTACTCACAGACAAAAATATAGTGAGTAATAGCTAAGTATATGTATTTGACATACATGTTACATGTAAACAGGTGTTTCTTATAAGCAGTGTTTTTGCTTGCAACTTCAAGAAAAATAAATAGAACATACAATATCACATACCATAACTTAGAGAAAATAAAAAAATGAGCCCATACACAATATAATTGAATGCATAGATCATTAGATAATCCACATCAAGGACAATGTCCACACAGCACAAATTGTGCTATCTGGCTAAAAACACATAAGCTTTCCTGGATCAGATGACTTCTCAGGAAATGATGTAGTATGTTGTCTAGCGTCATGGAACGCTAAATTAATTATATCAGGATTCAGATCGCTGCAACCAGAGGTGGAAGTCATCCAGATATGAGCAGAGGACTGTTTACTCTAATTATATTTGGCCACCAAGAGATGGTGCCAAGTACATGACACAGACTCAATGATGGCTCAACTGACACAGAATGGAACTGAATGAGATCTCGTTACTCATTCCTGCATGCTTTGGAGAGCGAGCATACCTTTAGTCATCATTGAATTTGCATGTGTAATTAGTTCTTATGTACAATTATTACGTTTTATTTGTTTGGAGGCTTTTGGACAATTGTAGATGTTCTGAACACTAGGATAAATAATTTTTGTAAAGCTAGAACTTTTGATTGCTTTGTCGTATCAACACAAAATTGTACTCAGTAATAGGTAACATGATAGGGAACAAATCAAAATCTTTTTTTGGAGCAACCTTATTTAAAACCTGAGGTATATCATGTTAAATAATAATACCAAATTTGATTTTTCATAAATTTCTTAGGCTGAGAGTCTCATAATCTATATCATTACAAAATGTGACCATCAACTGATCCTCTTTTTTTTTGTTGAGTTATAAGCCTTTAATTTTGAGCATGCCACTGAAACAGGAAATCTTTCAAAACACCTTCAGAGCTTAAAAGGTTATTTAGTCACCCTAATGCCATTCCAAAACCATATGACTTTCTTTCTTCCGAGGAACACAAAAGGTAAAGTCACTAATTATTTTCACCATATGGCAAATAATCACTATTGAGATTTAAAAAGAAATGCACCTTTTGTGTTCTACGGAAAAAAGAAATACTGGTTTGCATTAGATAAGACTTGTTTTTTTCTTATGGAAATTCTTCTCCTTTAGGGGCTTGTGGGTGTCAAAAACAAATTGAGGGTCAACTCAAAGTGCCATCTGAGAGGGAATAAACATTGAGCACATGCACCACTAATTCCTAAAGTGTCCATATGTTTTTTAAGCTCGAAAACAACTGTTAAAAATATGACATTGGTGAATAATTCTGTGTGTTGATCAATGAATCGCACCCTCAGTAAACACCCTGTCTGCGGGAGCTTCATGTGACAAGTCTGTTAATTTCAACAGAGAGATTGCACAGACCATTCTTTATAGTCTTAGACTGAGTTTATAAAGAATCAAGCTTCAGGCAAGAAGAACCCATTGTCGCCATCACAAGCAACTATGCCCACAATACAGAAGGTCTTCACAGTCCATTAACAGAACATTCCAGACCTTTTCATCACAAATCGTACACAAAGACTGCTGCAAGGCTTTGACTGATTGCATAACAGTGCTATTATATGGAAGGAAATAATGTTCTCTCATTGCATGAAAACACAAAAATGCAGTACTGGTGTTGTGTTTGGCATAAAACATAAATAATGTCAAATATGAAGCAGACTATTAGTGCTGCTGCTTGCTATGGCAAGAATCACTATTACTATTGCTACTATTACATACCCCTAATCCTAAATATTAAACTTCTGCGCATAACTTACCCTGCACCGTTTTTGCTAGAGAGATTAATCAAATAATTTGGCTTGTTGAGGAGAGGTGTATGGTGTATTTGTATGTATGGTATATGATGAAACGTGGTGAAAACATTTAATAAACTTAGACTGAAAGAGGTACCCAAGCCATATCTAGAGCACAGTATATCATAGAGACTTTGGTGGCTGGCTCTTTTAACTTGGGCCAGTAAACAATCATCTAGTAACACCTTAGCAACCACCCAGAACAACTCTGCAATCACATAACACCCAGGCAACCTCCATAACATCCTTGCAACAAGTTTTGCATGGGCAAGCAATGCTCACATTTTCTTCCAATTTTCTTCTGGGAATCCAGTCAGTTGTCATAATTAATTCAGCCTCAAAAAAAAGAGTTAGAATCACAGACCTTTGACATTTCATTTTGAAAACTATTATCCTATAATCCTTGAAACACGTATACTTGATGCAACGTTCATTTTAAAAGCATAAAAAAAGAGAAAGTGAAAAGTACCACCTATATCTTGAAAGTAAGTGTTTGTGAAACTCCTCTTTCCCAAAAAATAACCTGAGAGAAAATCAGGAGAAATGTGTTAATACCAACCCGAAAACCTCAGTTCTAAAGGGAAGGGAGAGATTTTATCTGTCAGTAGTGTCTGTGTAGTGATGTTTGACTGATGACAAGCCAGCCCAGATAATCGCAGCTTCTGCATAGGGCTGCAGATTCTTCACAATACCAGTAGACAAATCAACACCGACTGAGCAAAATCAGGTAAAAGGCTGGGAGGGATTACAATGATATTTAAAACAATGTGAAATACACCAAACAAAAGCACTGAGAATCGATAGGTGTTTTTAGCTTCTCCTATAATGTACTAATCCTAAAATTATTTAAATTCTGTAAAGCTTCGCTATTAGCAGGTATTTACACTAGTCAATTTCTTTGTGTTTTTTCTGATTGGATTGCTATCCATTCATGAAAAGACAAATAAATTCCCTCCAGATGCATTTGAGGGACATACTGTAACAATCTGATCACTTAAATGACCTCAGAACATGGTTAGAGATGCATACAAGACGTGACTAGGACAAGTATAAAGTAAACACATCTAGTTGTTCAAGCCATATACAGCATGCAAACATTAGTCCTATAGTAACATAAGTGTGGGAGCCCTGCAGTCCAGGCATGAAAGTTTTGTACCGCAATCATTAAAGCAATTTCAGTCACCTCCTGTTCATAATATCAGTAGCCAAAATTAAGTGCAGGTATTATTATCATATTGTACGTGAAGTTATATTTTCAAATCGCACGAATGGGAATAGCATATCAGATTAACACTCACTGAGCACTTTATTAGGAACACTTTTACACCTTATTCATGTGATTATCTAATCAGCCAATGATGTGGCAGCAGTGCAATGTATATAATCATGCAGATACAGGTCAGGAGCTTCAGTTAATGTCAACCATCAACCATTGGAATGGGGAAAAAATATGATCTCAGTGATTTCGAAAGTGGCATGATTGTTGGTGCCAGATGGGCTGGTTTTAGTATTTCTGTAATTGCTGATCTCTTGGGATTTTCAACTACTAGAGTTTACTCAAAATGGTGCCAAAAACAAAAAACATCCAGTGAGCGGCAGTTCTGTGGACGTAAATGCCTTGTTGATGAGAGAGGTCAACGGAGAATCGCCAGACTGTTTGGAGCTGACAGAAAGGCTACGATAACTCAGATAACCACTCTGCACAATTGTATTGAGCAGAAAAGCATCCCGAAATGCACAACACGTCGAACCTTGAGGCGGATGGGCTACAACAGCAATAAAGTGCTAATAAAGTGCTCAGTGAGTATATATATATATATATATATATATATATATATATATATATATATATATATATATATATATATATATATATATATGTGTGTGTGTTTTGCGTATGAGTTTATGTGGCTAAGTGTACAGTAAATGGAACGTGCCTAACCAGTTGAATCAAGACATTCAAAATTAAGTATGTGAATGCAAGCACTTTTAGCTACACAAACTCAATTTCATAAATCATTGCATTCCAAAATGTGTCAGAACACAAATCACAACACAACGCAAGTATGCATTGCATTCTCAATATTGCCACAAGTGGTGTTATAGCGGACATATGAAAGTGTGAACTGTGAATACAGTGAGTTTTCTCTTTCAAGCCAACCACTGTCATGGCAGAGCAACAGTTTGAAGATAATATTGCTGGAGCAAGTAGAGTCAATAAACGAATAGCAACTTACCTGATTAATGGCAGACTTTTAAAAGGTAACTAAATTGCCCCCCTTGAGTTCTAAGGTTTGTTTCCGCCACAGTAATGCTAGAATGATAGGATTGGCCAAACGTCTGCATCTACGTACTCGTACTTGTATAGAGTATTTTTCTAAACTTTATTATAAAAGCTAATACAAAAAATAGCTAAATGCCTTCACCTCAATGTCTCAAAAAGCCCCTGAAGGATGTTCCGCATGAATCTTTGGGGAACTATTAAGGTAGATGAAAGTCAGCGAAAGTGCAGAATTTGTATGCCTCTTGCATGTGACTGACTATCACAATCCATCTGGAATTTCATCTCATGGGACCCAATGTAAGGAGTTTTTCGATACTGAGGGGCAATTACAGAAAGGGACGAGTCTGGACATGCCTCTGGACCAGTGTCGGATAACTGATGAGCACAGCATTCTGACAGAGAGATGTGACATGGGGGTAGAAGCAAGCGCTAATCCTGCTATTGTCATTCTATGGCTGGCTGAATGTGCTCAGCAGAAATGTCACCTTAGCTATGCATGAGAATCCCTGCTTCTTTTTCAGATGTTCAATGTTTATTGAGAGGTACGAGTTCAAAAGGCTGTTGCATAACTGATGTTCAGACTTGGGCTATGTAAAATGATATCAAAGAAGATAAGACTAGATTAAGGATGTAAACAATTATTTAGTATTGGGCGAATCCAAATGTAGAAGTTAAAAGGAATATTCAGGGTAAAGCTCAATCGACAGCATCTGTAGCAGAAACTATTTTTGATTCATTCCTAGGGCACTAGGGCAAACAAAGTATAGCCACAAGAGACAAGATGTAAACATTATACTGTACATGTTAACATGATTTTAGTGATAAAATCGCTTGTAGGGTTTACCGGTGTTATCTTGTCATTGCAACCAAGATATTCATTTAGGTTAGGAACATATAAGTTTAAGAAGTGATTTTATCACACAACAATCAAGTTAACGTGTATTATTGTTTCCCCATCTGTCGGGTCACTAGGGGTCTCTCTTGAGCGCCAAATATACCTCTGCTCTATGAAAAAAGGCCAATGAGAAGTTGGCAGACAGAATTTGCATGTCCCGCCCCTGGACATGTGGGTATAAAGGCAGGGAAATGTGCCTGTTTCATTCAGAAATGTTCTACGGAGCCAATGTGCAAATAGTCACACACCTGTTCCTCTACCTCTGAGCGATTACTGCTGTTGGATCTACAGCGCACTTCAGTGGCTTTCTCCTTCTCTGCACAGCAGTGCAGTTTGCCCCTGGGCGCTTCGACAGCGCAATACTAGTGTTGTATAAAAGAGTGATTTTCTCTAAAAGAGTATTTTCCTCTTAAAAGAGCAATACACAGCAGCGTTGAACATCCTTTTCAGGACACCTCTTTATAAAGATGCCCTTCTGCCCCTGTGAAGTTCCTGGATGAGGTAGAGTGCTCTCCACTTCAGACAGCCATAGGCGCTGTCTCGTGTGTCTGGGCTGCGATCACACCGAGGCAGCGTTTGTGGATGGTTCATGTTCTCACTGCGAGAACATGACCATGGGAACGTTGCGATCGCGGCTTTCCTTCAAATGAAGGAACGCCACTCCAGCCGACCCCCGCGTCGCTCCTTCTTCCCACGGGATTGAGGACGCGGCTGGGACCGGCACGCTCGTTGACTTCTGTCCGTGCTCGAGGCAACAGTGGCTCACCTCACAGCCAGCCTGCCTATCCTCTTGAGCCCCCCGAGCTGGATGAGCTCGCTGCTGCATCGGAGAGCGGTCCGGCATCTGACCCGGATGACTCGTCTGGGCTGCCGCCTTCGGGCCAGCATGCCCAGGCTGAGGCTGACGCCCAGATGTCCGACATGCTTGCCTGGGCCACGCCAGCATGGGTTTGGTCTGGAACCCTCCGTCCTCCCCATAGCCGTCGCGGATGGATGATTGGTTCCTGGAGTCTGCGCGCCGCTCACAGCCACGCCCCACCCTTTCTTCCCAGAGGTGCATGATGAGCTGACGACTGCATGGAGAGCACCCCTCTCTGCTCGTCACAAAGCCCCTTGCTCATCCGCTCTCACTACCCTCGATGGCGGAGCGGCCCACGGGTACACAGTGATTCCCCAGGTGGATAGGGCGGTTGCGATCCACCTGTGCCCCGAGAACGCCACCACCTGGCGTGGTCGCCCTGTACTCCCCTCCAAGGAGTGTAGGACGATGTCATCATTGACCGCTAAAGCTTACAGCGCCACCGGACAGGCCGCTTCCACCCTGCATGCCATGGCCCTCCTGCAAGTCCACCAGGCCAAGGCATTTAAAGATCTGCACAAGGGTAGTCCTGATCCCGATTTGCTGCATGAACTGTGCTCAGCGACCGACCTCACACTCAGGGCCAAGAAGGCCACAGCGCAGTCACTCTGGCAGGCGATGGCCACACTCGGCTGTGGCTGAACTTGGTCGAGATGTGCGAGATGGCCTGTCTCCCAGTTCAGCCTCTTCGGCGACACCGTCGAGGACTTCGCCCAGCAGTTCTCCGCGGTGAAAAAGCAGACGGAGGCCATCTCACACATCCTGCCCCACCGCAACCCTGCCGCCACGGGCCAAGCCCTGTCGGTTCGCCGTGGGCGTCCCCCTGCGGCTAGAAAACGTGCTCTGCTTTAACCCGGGCCCAGCTCTCAGCCCCAGCGTCGAGCACCCCGCAGGAAGCGCACACCCCCCATCTCATGGACCCCCTTGAGGACCCAGAAGGCTTCCAGGCGCTCCTGAGACGATCGATCCAGAGACCAAGACTTTCGCTCCGGAGCTGGTAAGCAGACCACGCCGTCCCCTGGTGGAGGGCCAGGAAGAGAATCTTTATTTGAATTTATTTCATTTGCACTTTCGCCTCCTGACGCCATACCACCTGCTCCGCCCACCGGGTACATAAAAAATAATCGTCCCTTTAGTGCCCCTAGCGCGGAGCTTGGATGCGTGGCTTTCACTTCCCAACCTGTCTCGCTGGCTGGCCAGGACCATCCGACTCGCAATTCAGTTTGCCAGGCCCCTGCCACCCTTCGCGAACCTTTTGCTCAAAGACGCGATAGAGCCTGTCCCTCCAACCGAGATGAAGAAGGGTCTCTACAGCCGTTACGTCATCGTACACAAGAAAGGACCTTGGACTTGCGAGTTTTCAACCGGGCCTTACACAAACTACAGTTCAAAATGCTCACGCAAAAACAGATTTTAACTTGCGTCCGGCATCTAGATTGGTTCGCAGTGGTAGACCTGAAGGACGCAAACTTCCACGTCTCAATACTGCCTCGACATCGACCCTTTCTATGGTTTGTGTTCGACGGCCAGGCGTATGATTACAAGGTCCTCCCCTTCGGCATGTCCCTGTCTCCTCGCGTCTAGACCGAAGGTCGCAGAGGCAGCCCTTGCCCCGCTCCGAGAAGCCGGTATTCACATACTCAACTACCTCGACTCATCCTGGCCCACTCCCGAGAGTTTTTTATGCACCCACAGGGACCAGGTGCTTTAGGGCTTCAGGTCAACTGGGAAAAGAGCAAGCTCACCCCGGTTCAGAGCATCTCTTTTCTCGGCATGGAGTTAGACTCAGTCTCAATGTCAGTGCGCATCACCAACGAGCATGCGCAGTCAGTGCTGAAATGCCTCGTCACCTTCAGGCCAGGCACAACGGTTCCTTTAAAACTTTTCCAGAAGCTCCTGGGGGCATATGGCATCCTCCGCAGTGGTAGCGCCACTGGGGTTGATGCATAGGAGACCGCTTCAGCACTGGCTACAGACTCGAGTCCCGAGACGAGCATGGCGCCGCGGCACGCACAGTGAGATGGTCACCCCCGCCTGCCGCCAAACATTCAAACCCTGGACAGACCTCTGCTTTCTGCGGGCAGGAGTCCCCTTGCAGCAGGTGTCCCGATGCGTCCTGGTCACGACCGACTCCTCCAGATTGGGTTGGGGCGCCGTGTGCACGCAGCTGCGGGCCATTGGAAATATTGGAAGATCTAGCTGATCTGCCACCTACTGTTCTAGACACGATCAACCAAGCCAGAGCCCCTTCCACCAGGCAACTTTACGTCTTAAAGTGCCGCTTGTTCGCGAATTGGTGTTCTTCTTAATTGGCCTATCGCACCCAGGCCGTACCCCCTCCCCCTTGCGGGTCCGAGCACACTCAACAAGGAGTGTCATGGGCACTGGCTATTGGCATCTCCCTGGTAGACATATGCAGAGCAGCGTGTCGGGCAACAACTAATACATTTGCGAGATTCTACAATCTCAGGATAGAGTCAGTCTCATCCAGTGTTTTCTCAGGTCTGAGCCAGTGTTTTCTCAGGTAGAACTCGGTAACATGCTGACGGATTGACCGGGTGAATCGCTTGCACTTAGCGCCTTTTCCCTCAGCTGAGGTAATACCGTGTGCTTTTTCTCCCAGGAGAGCCCACTCACTCGGCTCAATGGATGACTCCTCCCTAGCCCTGTGGGTCCGCAATTCGGCGGAGGAATTTGCCGACCCAATCCACTGCGGGTACTCAAATCTACTCTGTACTGGAATAGGCGCTCCGCAGGTTGGGGCTCATACATGGACGTCCCGCCTGTGTGTATTTACCATGGTACGGTCTCCTTACGAGTGGACCCGCGTCTCCCTTGGGCAGTTCCCAAGGTATCCCTTTAGTTTGCAGTGTCTACAGTAACTCCTCCCTCCGAAGAGGTGGGATCTACCACCGCGCCACTTCCCACATGGGACCTAAAAGCGCATGTGGTGTATTTTGGCACTTTTACCTCCACCTCTCTGGGCGGGTGTGGTCTCCGCAGGGTCTTTTCCCCCTCAAAGAATAGGAAACTGGGTAAGACCCCCTTCCCACGATGCGTGTAAGGACCTCAGCCATTTTGCTCTATACAAGAAACATAGAAAGAAAAGAGGCCCGGCTAGGCTCGGCCCATTCCCATGTTGGCAAGCGTCGACTTGTTCCCCTGTCTAGGGTAACTTAAGGATTTCCGACGACTTAATGGGGCATTGGGGAAGGGTACGTGCAGTCTGATACAGCTGGTCATTTTGGCACGTCAAGTACCTGCCCCCTCCTGTGTCAGCAGCACATGTACACGGCTCAGCGCATGGCGTGATTTAAATTGGACCCCTAGTGTCGCTTCTTCGACACAACGTCGAAGTGAGCGACAGACGGGGAACTCCCAGACTGTCCTCCCGGCCACGTCGCTGAGCCGAGCCTCTGTTGTGGCCAGACCATTTCCAGCTCCTCAGAAAAATCCTGAATGAAACAGACACATTTCCCCGCATTTATACCCGTATGTCTGGGGGCGAGACATGTAAATTCTGTCTGCCAACTTCTCATTGGCCTTTTTCATAGATCAGAGGTACATTCGGCGCTCAAGAGAGACCCCTAGTGTCGCTTCTTCGACACAACGTCTCGTTCCTTCCATCAGGGAATGGAGGTTACATCCGTAACCTAGACGTTACGACTTGTGGCAATACTTTTGAAAGAGTGTATTTGAATATTTATTGATTTGACCCATTCACATACATTGTATGTGCCTTACTGCAACCGCAAGTTTTAGCTTTTTTTTTTGTTTTTTTGTGGTAAGCAACATGAATTCACAAATGCTGTTGATTGAGTTTAATTGTATTCAAAATTTTGAGGAGTAATTTACATCATCTGTCATCAAATCTTTTCTGCAGCTGAAGATAGCGCTAGCAACGGCAAGGCCATGGATTTGATTCCCAGGGAACACACAAACTGATAAAAATGTACAGCTTGGATTCAATGTAAGTCACTTTGGATAAAAGCATCTGCCAAATGAATAAATGTAAACCAGGCTACTTATCTGCCAAGTGGATATTAAAATTTTCACCAGTTTAGGAAAATTTCCCATCTACTGTAGAGTCATAGTGTATCATTTAAAGTCTAATGGAGTAATTCTATTGCATGTGTATTGGATGGCAAGCACAACTGTCCTGCAGTATACTGGAAACAATTTAACCTTGGCCACAGCTTCATTGTGACTAAACTCATTGTCAAGGACAGTATGAAGCAACAGTATCCTTCACTGTCAAATTCAAGGCAACTCAAGTTCAGCAGCCATCAAAGAGAGCTTAAAGAGCAAAATGCTGTGGGCAACTATGCAAATATGCATTCATTACATCAGGATAACACCATTATCTAAATCCATCTCAATAAGTAAGCATACTTTAAACATTAATTATACTGAAAATTCCCTTTTAAGACAACTTCCCAGAGTGCAACAGGCAGAGTCATTCTCATCTTTGGTTTTAAACGTTTGGTTTTAAAAACACTTCTTCCCCTCTCACTAAATTGGCTGTTATAATTCAAAGCATACCCTTTTCCTGGCCATATATTGTCTAGCTGTACGGTTGCTATGTTTTCTTTCCACTGTAAGGTTATATAATGCAAGTGAGGACCTCTGGGTTTGGCTGGTGTCCAGTCCCACACAAGCTATTCTGTGCTGCTTTCTCCTGCCTCCCTCCATCTGCCTTTATCACCCAGCAGCTGACTCCCTCACATGCCTCTCTGCTCCTAATGAGCACCTTTTAGGCAAGAGTTATGCCTTTTCCTTCATTATTTGCCAATCTCTCTCTCTCTGTCTCTCACTCTGTCTCTCTCTCTCTCTCCAACTGCCAAAAGCCATTTGTTATCCTTGATTTGGCTGCAGGACAGGACAAGTCCAGCTGATGTGCACCTGCTTGGTGGCCGTGAACAGGACAGCTTTAGAAACAGAGAAATAATGTCTTTCTTAACAGGCTAAATCTCGACCTAAGTGGACATAGAGGGCTTTTTGATACACAGGGAACAGCAGCTTTTTATCAGCTGTGCGGTGTTTATCAGTCCAACTGCCGTACACACCAGTGAAGTTTTTAGTGAATGTCCACTGAACACTATTCATTACAGAAACTGACTATCTTTTCAAAAATTTTAATTTTCAAATATTCAAACATTCTTTGATAGTGTTGCCAATCCTGATTTAAGATAATTTGGTTTAGACCAAGATGTTAATAGGCAGTCATACCAATTTTATACAGTGAGCTAATTAAAACCTGACTTGCACAAAGTGTTGCAATCTCTGAGGGAATCATTAAACTATGGTGGGAACCAAAGTCAGAAGCCACAAGGAGGAATCACAATACTAATGACAGCACATCAGGTGGACTGAGGCATAGAATTGGTATATAGAAGTAGATGCAATCAACCTTAATTCAGCCCTATTATCAAAGATATAAGATGTCATTGTTCCGAGCATTCATCCATTGACGTTTCCCTTCAATGTGCAATCCAGTGTATAGATCACCCGGGCCTTATTCTGATTTCATTGGTGAATTTTCACATTTCAAAATGGAGTTGATAATATAGAAATTCTGCAGCAGAGCGATGACATCTCAGATCATTATCTTGTCTCTTGTATACTGCGATCAGATAATGTTACTCAGTCTACACCACGTTATCGTTCAGGTAGAACTATTCTTTCGACCACTAAAGATAGCTTCACTAATAATCTTCCAGATCTATCTCATACACTCAATAAACCCCAAAGCCCAGAAGAACTTGATGAAATAACAAAAAATATAAATGCAGTCTTCTCTAGCACCCTTGATATTGTCGCCCCACTTTTATTAAAGAAAATTAAAGAAATAAGCCCTGCACCATGGTACAATGATCACACTCATGCTCTCAAGAGAGCAGCTCAAAAAATGGAGCGCATGTGGAAGAATACAAAATTAGAAGTATTTCGTGGTGCATGGAAGGATAGTGTCTGTAGCTACAAACACGCACTAAAAGCTGCCAGGTCAGCATATTTTAGTAAACTCATAGAAAATAACCACAACAATCCTAGGTGTTTATTCAGTACTGTGGCTAAATTGGTCAGGAATAAAGCCTCATTAGAACCAGATATTACGTCGCAGCACAAGAGTAATGACTATATGAATTTCTTTACAGATAAAATTGAAATGATCAGAAATATATGACCTCAATCATATAAACATGAATCAGAAACATGACCTCAAGACTAGATAATTGTAATGCATTACTGGGAGGATGTCCAGCAAGATCAATAAATAAACTTCAATTGGTTCAAAATGCAGCAGCCAGAGTATTAACGAGAACCAAGAAATATGATCATATTAGGCCCATCATCGTTACATTGGCTACCTGTTAAATTTTGTATTAATTTGTATTAATTTGTATTAATTCTGTTAACTATGTACAAAGCTTTGAATGGTGTAGCTCCGCAGTACTTAAGTGACCTTCTACCATGCTATATGCCATCAAGTTCATTACGATTGCAAAACTCTGGCCTGTTAATAGTTCCTAGAATATCAAAATCAACAAAAGGAGTTAGATTCTTTTCATATTTGGCTCCTAAACTATGGAATAGTCTCCCTAACACTGTTCGAGATGCAGACACACTCCCTCAGTTTAAGTCTAGACTAAAGACTCATCTATTTAGCCAGCCATACACCTAATTTATCCTTCAACCCAATAAAGAGTGGTGGTGGTGTAGTGGTCTAAGCACATAACTGGTAAACTGTTAATCAGAAGGACACTGGTTCAAACCCCACAGCCACCACCATTGTGTCCTTGAGCAAGGCACTTAACTCCAGGTTGCTCCAGAGGGATTGTCCCTGTAATAAGTGCACTGTAAGTCGCTTTGGATAAAAGCATCTGCCAAATGCATAAATGTAAATGTAATTAGGCTGCTTTAGTTTAGTCTGCCAGAACCAGAAACATTGATCATGATCTATAACTCTGCAATAAATTGAATGGCATCTATGTTTATATTATTTTATTTGTTTCCCTGTCTCAACCTCAGGACTCCTATCCTGAGGTCACAAGAACTGGCTGGATCCAGCTCCATTACTGCTTCACGTTGGACTCCACTGCTACGTGTAGCTGTGTGATGATAAATAAATGCAGCCGGTGCTAGTCTTCACTTCACTTCACTTCAGTCTATTATGATGGTCTTCAGAGGATGAACTGATGCCAACTCCAACCATAAGACATGGGATACTTCATATGCCATCGTCTGAACCTTGGACTTAGAATGGACCACACCGAACCTCACTGAAATTACCGGCCAGGTTGAACTGTGATGCACCTCACTAATCTCTGCCTGCATCAACTCTGTCTATTGATGTACCACGTTCTTGAAATGGAATACATAGACTATCAATTGGCAAAAAAAAGCCTTCATCAGTCAATTAACAAGGACAATTACATCTATGTGAACTTCTGCAGTTAATACAGAATGGACTTCAAAGCCATTGTTCATTACTCTTACAATTCATACAAAATCTATGATTAAACACTGACCCTTAACACTTACTTAGTTTAATAATTTTAAACAATGACTTGACTTGCACTATACATAAGTAATATTTACATTATATTCATGATGTTAGCCAGAGGGGAACTGGCCTCCACAGTGAGTCTGGTTTATCCCAAGGTTATTTTCTCCCATTAACCAACATCTTATGGAGTTTTGTGTTCCTTGCCACATTCGCTTTCAGCTTGCTCACTGGGGTTATTAATACAATTACTATTTAATTACTTATTTTTAAATACTATTAACAATCATATTTTATCTAATTACACAATAATGATTCATCGACATTATAGACATTACAGTTTTATCTTCTGTTAAATGTCTGATCTTCTGTAAAGCTGCTTTGAAACGATATCTGTTTTGAAAGGCGCTATACAAATAAAATTGACTTGACTTGACTTGACATGTGTTCCTGGTGTAACTTGGGTAGTTGTTGTTACCATCCTATACCTGTCCCGCAGGTGTGATATTCGGATATACCGATCCTGAGCAGGTGTTATTACACGTAGTCTGCCACTGTAAGGAAGATCAGCTGTCCTTTCTGTCTCCCTTTAGTGCTGTCTTAGGTGTCTCAAAGTACGAACATTGCAATTTATTGCCCTGGCCACATCTGCAGTCCTCATGCCTCCATGCAGCATGCCTAAGGCACGTTCACTCAGATGAGCAGGGACACTGGGCATCTTTCTTATGGTGTTTTTTTTTTTTTTGAGTCAGTAGAAAGGTCTCTTTCATGTCCTAAATTTTATCACTGTGACCTTAATTGTCTACTTTTGTCTGTAAAATGTTAGTGTCTTAACGACCGTTCCACAGGTGCATGTTCATTAATTGTTTATGGTTCATTGAACAAGCATGGAAAACATTGTTTAAATCCTTTAAAACAAAGATTTGTAAAATTCTTTGGATTTTTACAAAACAATCTTTAAAATACTGTGTCCTGAAAAAGGGATGATTCTTTTTTTTGCTGAGTTTTATATATATATATATATATATATATATATATATATATATATATATATATATATATATATATATATATTATATATCAATGATTAACTCTTCTGCTACAGGAATGTAATGCATTTTAATTACCTGAATATTTTGTATTATTTATATATATATATATATTATGCTAAAGTATTAGTTGCTAGCTAGTAACAAGCTGCAATGTTCAATTGAGTTATTTGAACATATCAAGTTTAAGATATGTTAACTCAATATATTTAGGTTTTTGCAACACAATACATTTTTTGGTATACAAATTATTGAAATAGAGACACAATTTTAATTTCATATAAAATAAACAAATTTTTATTGTGTGAAACCAATGTCCACAATTGAATTAAGTTAAACCAACAGACCCCCCCCCCCCCAAGAAAAAACTATGCCTAAACTGTATGCTTCAAACATTCAAAGTGGGTACTTTTCTGTTCCAGCATGACTACGTCCATGTACATAGCGAGGTCAATAAAGACATGGTTTAGAATGGAAAATTTTGAATGGCCTGCACAAAGTCCAAACCTCAACCACTCTGAACACCTTTGGGGTAAATTGGAAAAGCATTGCAGCACTTATAGTATGTTATTTTCTCGATACAAATAATTACTTTAGGTCTACAAAATTCTAAAACAAATGTACTAAATTATTTGTGTAAATGTTATTTCCTTAACATTAAATAATATCAAGAAAAACGATAAATGCTCATAAATAAAAAAAAATAAAATAGAAACCTAAATTTTAACCTATTAGTTACAGTAAAATGATAGAAGTGGTTAAGGGTGCAAACAAATTTTTTCCAGATCTTATTCATGTTCTAAATCACAACCCATATGCTTTTATGTAAAAAAAAAAAAAAAGGCTGTTTTTTTTTTTAAGGAATCATAATAAATTTGTCAGAATGTTACCTTCTCATTTTACCTGTGAAGATAATTAAGAGAACTCACTGCTGGTATTTTTAGTTTCACAAAGAGATTAAAGATGGTTTACAGTACACATTAGAGATGCATCAGACAGCATCCATGCAAAGAATTGCCTGGTTGCAGGCTCAAGCATCACTGAGACATTGCAAGTGACTTTGATAAAGTTAATAGTCCATACTGCACTACATTGGCACAGATATACAGACAGCCCAGCTATTTCAGGCAACACAAATAAAGAGCAGGTCAACTGCGGGTGTGTGAAAGGAACTGTCAGCTCAGAAAGACAATTGGGTTTGATGGAAGAGCTGGTCCCAGCTGGGTGTATGAATACTGGGGAGATAGGCAGAGATGGGGAGATTAGTGGGAGAAGATAACAGATAGGCAGAGTGTGAGAGCATTATGGGAGAGGTAGAAGGGTTAGGGTTAGGAGGGGGATCAGCAGGAAACAGCTGAGGCAGAAGGTACAGTGATCCATCACATCCTGACTAACTGGCTCAGGTGCTCTACATCCTCCTAGACACATTAGATAAATGATGGGCTCTTGGGGCTGAAAAAGGGGAGTCCCTGCGGATTTGTACCAATCTGTGCCAAGTCAGTTTTGATTTTGCAAACTTTTGGGGGCAACCATGGGGAGGGGAACTACATTGAATTGACAATGCTGACCATGCTGCATTTTTTTATTCAGCTGATCCGCACACAAATCAGAGGGCTGGAGAAAGAAATGACCTTGAGAACAGTGAACCAGTTTGCATGCTGCTGTACTCAAAGCAGCACTAATATATCCTGCTTACTGATCTCGTGGGGATGTAAGAGCCCATATGACAAGTCACCTCTCCTAGTGTTCTAAAGGCCTATATTAGATATAAAAATGTACCCTTTTTTCCCTCTTTCTCTTTCTGAAACATAAATTGGCTGTGGGGAATGAGACGCAGCTATTGATCAGTTAGGAGTCACTGCTGAATATAAACTAATGTGTGACCTCTACTTTCAATGTACAATCAGTATTCAGTCAGCAAAAGCCTCAAGGGAGCAATTCAAGGCTTTGCCCTCTATAGAACAAAGGTGAACATAAGAGGTGCATTTTCTTTATTCTTGAAGATGATCGCATCCCACAGGGTGTTTGGTATTTTTTTTTAGGTGTTATTGGTCAAAAATTAAACTCCTGTCTGTTAAGTTGGTATTGATTTTAATTGGGATACTGATGCTGAATGAAGCTTCTTGGCATTTTATAAAACAGCTTGAAAGTAAATCCAAATCAAAATGTAATTTACTAACTATGTACATCACATGGAATCTATTTTTGAATCTCTATGTTCAACAAGTATTTGAATGGTGATATGTGCCAGACCAAGGAATTAAATTAAATTTAATCAAAAATTTAAAGTCCTAACATAAGGTACTTATTGCAAAGCTGCATATTTTTTTATATATAAATTTGCACACAAAAATTAAACAGAAGCAGATTTAAATACAAAAACAAAACAATGTTAGTGCTGGGAAATTAAAAAAATAAATAAATAAATAAAAAAACATTTAAAAAGGTTTTATACAGAATACTTTTCCACAAACACACTTTTAAATTAAATGAATGAAGTACTTATTTTATAAATAAATTAAGACATAATAAAGGTCAAAAAGATAAAGAAAATAACAAGATAATGGGAATAAGGAAAGAAATCAAAGTCATACCAATCAAACACATAATTTGTTTTGGTAGCAAAGAGTTTGCAAAAGAAGAATAAATATTAGCATAAAAAAAAAACAAGTGGTGAATTTCAATTCTTTAAATACAGAGGCAAACAGTGACAATGAGATGTCCTGCAAAAGAACAGAATGAAGATTTTTATTCTGTCCTAGATAGATCAATGCTGAATTTGTCTAAATTCACTTCCACACTGTTTACATATTAAATTGCCTATGCTTTTATCCACAGCAACTAACCTTAGAGTTTGCCAAGGAGCACACATGCTGGTAAAATATATACCTTCAATCATAGGTATAATTTGCAGGTGGGACATGTCTCTACCACTTCTTGCCTTTGCCAATTTGTCCCCACCAATTTTTGAAATAGCTTTCATCAGCTAAGTGTCAAATACAGAAAAAACATCTCCATTTCTTGGAGATGCACCCTCGACTCACGCTGCAGGGCGTGCTGCTTTCCTTTAAATTGCAAAGAAAAATGTAAACATACGCACTCTTCGTTTATTAAAATAAAAATTTTATTAGGGCAGATTTCTGGATGCGAAAACTTTACTATGAGACCAATCAGTCATTCTGGCTAAAATATACTGATGCATGTATTTATCCACTGACTAACAAAATCACAGTAGTGACAATGCCAGATGTATGGATCAAGTTATTAAATTAATTGTGAAGTATTTATTCTAGCTCTTAAATAGGTAATATAGACTGACTGTTTATCAAAAGAGCAAAAGATTATTTGACATTATCTGCACATAACCTAATTAATATTCATGAGATTCACCACTTTGTGACAAAAAAAATAAATGTACCCACCCACCACACACACACTAAAACCCATGCCTTGAATAAATACACTGTAACAAAGAATGTCTGTCTACACTGGCTGGTCCATTGATGCAACATAACAGCTTGAGGCTATCTACAGTACATTGGATGCATCAAATCAAACAGTGGTAGTAGTGCCAGAGCTTGTAGCGGAACATTTTACGTAAGACCCGTTTACTGTCGTACGACACGACATGCCGGAATGGATGCTTCCAGTGTAGATGGCATCACTGAATACGGCTAGTACCGTATTCACTGGAGTTGGCAACCTAGGACACGCAAAAAACAGCGAGAGAGAGGAGTTTGTATTTTATTCATAAGTCCCTCGCACCTGCATGTGGCATGCCAATAGAGATGGGAATCGTTAGGAATTTAACGATTCTTACTGGATTTACTCTCATCTGCAGTCTGTTGCCACATGACAAGATCCTTTAATATTTCTACAGAGCAGATATAACAAATCAGAAATAAATGTAATACAATTCTTGTAAAAGGTGTGTTTGCTGACTTTTTAGAGACATATATCCAATCAAATAATTTGACCCTAACTAGACTATATCTAAACAAACAATAAATGTGACGGTATATTCATTTATTTATTTATAAATTATTATACTTCCTTGTATTACAAAGCGTGTGCATCTTTAATAAATCATTGTCATATGAACAAACAATCAGTAACTGCACTGCTTGATTAAAGTCTCACAGGCTGGGCTGGACTGGTAATCTGGCATACCGGGCATTTTCCAATTTTAGAATATTAATAAAAAATTACTATTATTTAAATATAACTGTGAAAAAATAACTAAATACTTAAATTTAACAATTTGCACAAGAACAAATAAATGGAATGTGAATGAAGTGTTATTTTTAATTGTCCTTGTTAATTACTGTGAATTATTTTTGAAGGTACTGTATATCTGAATGATGGGGCATCAACCTGATCAGTTTTTACTCACCGACACAGTTTCTCCCAGTGCAGTCAGACATCAGTGAGCGAATAGAGGCCAGTTTTTGGCACTGACTCAGCAATAGCTGTCTGGCCACCCCAGAGTCAATCAGTGTGCCTCCGAGTGTCAGCACATTCTTACTACCTCCAATCCATAACAGGAGCAGCAGATTAGTGGACTGAAAGAGATGTACAAACTTCCTTCTGCTGCGCGAACTTCTGTGACAACACCCAAGTGCTCTAACAGGGACTAAGATGCTTTATTGTGACCACTGTGTGAACTTTTAACAAGCATGCTAATGTAAAACAACACTATGCAAACAGATATTATAAGTCATCAAGTCATTACATGTTCATCACTGGAGCTAATTCTGTAGCTGTCTTCATTAGGGTTTAGCCATTACAGCCACATTAATCATTCTCTTGCAAATTATAAACAAGTGACAGGTGCTTAATTCCAGACTTCACTCAAACTCATCCCCCAGTCAGCCAAGGCCAGACTAATCAAAGTGAGATTGACACAGGGCAACTGGTGTTGAGTCAGCACACTCGCAGACGTTAAGGGTTAATTTCATGAGTGTTTATTATAAAAAGCATTCAGGCCAGAAGGGCAGGGTAATGGGGAAATGCCACAGAAAGGTCAAGGTGACAGAGGACTGACGCTACTCCCATCCTTCTCATTCGATTAACCACTGTTGACCAGGTCATGAAGTCTGATTCTGGATTTCTGATGGCCTGCATAACTGATTCAGCAGCAGACAAATGTATTCCGATGTAAACATTAACTAATATTTCCTGATAAAAAAAATATCTTGTTGTATTGGTAATGTTAAAAATAAAACTTAAAAGGTGAATAGTGTCATTATAGAATGAAAAAGTACCCGCACACTATTCATTCAAGGTTCTATTCATTAGATAATGCATATGGTATCATGAACTAACATTAATTGATATAGATTTTACAGCATTTATGAATCTGTGTTAATTCTAGTTCATTACCATACAACTGTTCATTGGTAGTTCATAGTGCATCAACTAATGTTAAAATATACAACTTTTGATTTTATCATATAACTTTAATATAACTTTATATTTACAATTAAATCTTATGATTCCTTTCTTTTAAGTGGTTTATTATAAGTATAAAAACAATAGATTTTATGTTTAATGTTTATTGCAAAATATTCAAATGTATACAAGTAGTCTTAATCTTCAGGATTCGTGGGTAGTGTAGTTCTTCATAAGAATTTTGGCTTTAAACAAGTTTCTTAACATTTTAAATTGAAATAATGTGGACTGATGGTTTTAACAGGTGCATATACCATCCATTATAAACTTCTGAGCTCATGGTAGGCCTGTCTTTATAAATTGTCTTAAAATCAGATTTCCTATGGAAAACATGAATAGGATTGACTAGGAACCATGACTTTTGCACTCACTGTACCAAATGGAATTGCAAAAATAATTTAATCTGCCATTGGCCAACAAACATAGTTCCCGCCTAAATAAATAAATAATAATAAAACAATCTTTAGACTTTTTAGGGGATTATCCTAACAATGGATTACTTTTCTTATGGATTATTACTCTGAATATCAATCTGGGATAGGATACATTATTTTAATATACAGTAAAAATATACAGTGCATTCGGAAACTATTCTCAGCGCTTCACTTTTTCCACATTTTGTTATGTTACAGCCTTATTCCAAAATGGATTAAATTCATTATTTTCCTCAAAATTCTGCAAACAATACCCCATAATGATAACGTGAAAGAAGTTTGTTTGAAATCTTTGCAAATGTATTAAAAAAATAAATAAATAAATAAAAAAGTATTCACAGCCTTTGCCACGCCACTCAAAATTGAGCTCAGGTGCATCCTGTTTCCACTGATCATCCTTGAGATGTTTCTACAACTTGATTGGAGTCCACCTGTGGTAAATTCAGTTGACTGGACATGATTTGCTCCGGGGGATTGTCCCTGTAATAAGTGCACTGTAAGTCGCTTTGTATAAAAGCGTCTGCCAAATGCATAAATGTAAATGTAAACCAAGCCATGAAGTCCAAGGAATTTTCTGTAGACCTCCGGCACAGGATTGTATCGAGTCACAGATCTGGGGAAGGATACAGGAAATGTTAATCTTCCAACAGGACAACAACCCTTAGCACACAGCCAAGATAACAAAGGAGTGGCTACGGGACAACTCTGTGAATGTCCTTGAGTGGCCCAGCCAGAGCCCAGACTTCAACCCGATTGAAAATCTCTGGAGAGATCTGAAAATGGCTTGAGAGGAGTTGAGAGGTCCTGCAAAGAAGAATGGGAGAAACTGCCCAAAAATAGGTGTGCCAAGGTTGTAGCATCAGACACAAAAAATACTTGAGGCTGTAATTGGTGCCAAAGGTGCTTCAACAAAGTATTGAGCAAAGGCTGTGAATACTTATGTACATGTGATTTTATGTACATTAAAATGTTTAATACATTTGCAAAGATTTCAAACAAACTTCTTTCACGTTGTCATTATGGGGTATTGTCTGTAGAATTTTGTGGAAAATAATGAATTTAATCAATTTTGGAATAAGGCAATAACATAACTGTGGCAGGGCGGAGGGCGGGGCCGGGTCGTGATCATACAAACCCGGTCCCTGATTAGCCTGATAAGGGACCGGGTGTGTATGATCACGACCCGGCCCCCTCCGCCCTGCCACAATAACAAAATGTGGAAAAAGTGAAGGCTGTCAATGATTTCCATATGCACTGTATAGCCTATATATATATATATATATATATATATATATATATATATATATATATATATATATATATATATATATATATATATACACACGTACTGTATATCCTGTATGTATATACACATATATGCACTATATAGATTTATATATAAACTTAAACACCGAGATCTATATAAAATAAATATACCGTTCATCTGCAAAAGAGAATTAGGATAACATACACACTGTTATTCCTGGTATAGGTAGTACTGCAGGGAAACATTTGTAATTTTAAAATGATTAAACGTCTCTGAAAAGGCGCCAACATTCCCCCAAACAATAATAATGGATATTTCATCATATTAAGGTATTCAGGGATTCTAAAAGGAAGAGTTTGGACAGGAAACCTGAGCCGAGCAGTAGACAAGAACACACTTCACTACAGAGGTCAGGGCTGTAATCATATGACCCAATCAATAATTAACCAAGGTCACCTTTAATGACACCAAAGTAATGCAACATATATTATTCATACAAACTGCTTCTAGTAGAAGAGAGATATAGGTGCTGGCAAGACTGTGAAAAAGAGATGAAGATGATGGATAGACAAAGACAGAAAGAAAATGAGAACTAGAAAAGAGATCCCTCTCAAGAGACCCATCCTTTATCTGGACTCCGGCCCATAGATGAACTCTTCACAGTCACATAAATGGAATGCAATGTGTAAATATGATATTCAATACTGGACTCATTGCACATGCTCTGTGATGCAGCAAATTCCTCCATTGTTCCAATTCAACGAATCACCACAGGACTGGAACCTGTAATGAAGCAGTAGTTCACTCAAATGCCACAAGACGTTCAAAGACACATTCATCTTTCAAGAAACAAAGCACGGGAAACTCTGTGGGAAGGTGTGTAGTGAGCGAGGACGGAGTATAAATGCCGGCACCCAAGCATGGCAGGACATCTCACATTGCAAGGCAAAAAAAGAGAGTGTTTGGGCAAAACTGCAGTCTTTGCTCACATCTCAAGCGGCAAAAGGGGATTTCCTTGCTCTCCTCTCTTTTATGCACATACATTACACTAAATACACAGGAATGGATAACTGATGCAATGTCAAGCAATTGAGCGTAATCAAGGCTGCCAGAAACAAATCATGATTATGCTGGCACTAACCCTGTGATGAACCCTTATCCAACAAAATCTTTTGTCTGTTTTTGATTCTAGACTATATTTCACAATGTCTTTAAATGCCTCAAACACAAAGAGAAGGGGGATACAGGCACAGGTCCATGAAATCTATGAATGATTTTTTGAACGAGATTGTGTAAAATGTATAAACAGTATGTGTAAAGTGTATATAATAGGTGCTGTGACTGGTCACTATTTCTGTTTAGTTTCTCGTCATTTGTGTGTAATCACAAATGACTGTAATTGTTGCATCCAAAACAGCGCTGAGAAAAGTAACAGGTGCCACTGGACAATGACGTTTATGCGCACCTTCAGAAGAGGTCAAACATAATTTACGCATCAATAATGATACTACTGAGAAACTTTATTATTTTTTTATTTATTATACTGGATAATGCAGAAACATAATTAACAGTCATTCCAGTATAAGTCATCAGTAGAAAAGAAGTGTTTTTTTTTTTTTTGCAAATTTTTTTCAACTTGTATCTGGACTTTAAAGGATTCAGATCTATTTTTTGTTCAATTTAGTTGTAAGATATCAGCTCACTTTTCATTCACACAGTTATTTTTTGGAACCCATTAATCTTAAATATTATTATAATTTGTAAAGAAATGATAATAATAATATATTATAATAGTTATACATATTATTATATCGCAATCATGCACCTTTAACTTTAAACCCACACACTTTTATTTTGACATTCTAAACTCTCCAGGAAGTCCTGCAAGTGTGTCTGTTTGTAAGCAAGTTCACAATATTTTAATTCGCTTCTTATTCAAATTCTGGGAAAAAAATAAATAAATAAAAAAGCACCTCCAGTGTCATTTTAAATGCATATTATAAGTGAACCGAACTTTTGAGCATCTACATCTGAGATGTTGCTCGTGAGTAGTGCTCAAATATTGCACACCACGTGAAGGCTATAAATAGCAGCGAGTGTTTGTGTAAACAGAGCAGAGCCATTCACTAAAGCTGCACATACATTATATATTTGGTAGTGGCATAGTGGGCTAAAGCACATAACTGGTAATCAAACTAAAAATAAAACTGGTTGCTGGTTCGAGCCCCACAGCCACCACCATTGTGTCCTTGAGCAAGGCACTTAACTCCAGGTTGCTCTGGAGGGTTTCTCCCTGTAATAAGTGCACTTTAAGTCGCTTTGGATAAAAGTATCTACCAAATGCATAAATGTAAATATATTTACTAATTAAACACAGCCTTTTGTGATTCACAGAGCTATTGCACGTCTACAAGTGGCTTTGAATAAAATGCATGAGTTATATGATACCCGATCCATCTAAAAGCTTCACTATCAGAGCCGATACCGATCCTGGTATCGGATCAGTGCATCCCTAGAAATAACTCCTTAAGTGTTACGCTTAAGAGAACAACTTAAGGTGCTTTATGCAACTGGGCACATGACTTCCTGTACAACAAGCCAAAGAGAGATAAATAAGGCATACAAAACCTCTGGTCCTGACCTTCAACAGAACTATTACACCTCAAAAGTGTAACTTCTCGGCCGCATACATCTTGAACTTGTCGGCCGCATACGTCATCGAGGCTGTCTCGTTTCAGAAAAGCGAGTAGGACACTTCGAATGCAGCCTTCAAATGCAACCTTCTTTCACAGGAATTCAGAGGATGCATGAGGTGTATCCTTCGTAGGCACTCACAACACACAATTCATTGCTTCAACGGGAATGTCTAAAATAATTACGCCAATTTGCCCGTAAATATGATGTTCAAACACAAGGAATGTTAATTCCCAAGTTGAAGTACCACAGTAGATGGGTGCAGATTATATAATATGTATAATTATATTAATATATAATTAAAATAAAATATTAGACTAAAAGTACACCTGTAAAATCTATTTTCTTTTCTCTTTACATCATCATAACTCTCCTAAAATGTACCTCATACATTCCCTTTCAAAGGGACTTTGTTCCCTTCTCACTCAAAGTGCTCATGCTTGTTAAAGAGTGGCGTGCTGTAATAGCAACCATGTAACATTCTGTTTCCGTTTGTCCTATGAAGACCATCTCGTTTAAACAAGACTTGTTTAGAGGAGGACACAAATACTCGGTATATCAAAGGACGCGTCCTACCTAGCATGCAGCCTTCCAAACAAGACACACACTGTAGTGAAACACAGAACTGAAGAGAAGCTAAAAAAGTGTTAAGAACAATCCATCTTCCGAATTACACAGCATTCAATGCATCAAATTCAATTTATGACCCACATTAGTCCATTTCTCTGAGCCATTATCTGGTGACAACAGCATGACGTTACATCATGGCCTGCCTCCAAAAATACACACCAGTCTTATGAAATATGGTAAGACTGGAACTACTGCTGCTTAGAGAACCATACAACATTATTAGTTGACTTTTTCTGCAAATACATTAATCACTTTAGTTGACTTTTGTAAACATTTTGCATTCTACCTGCTCTAGTTGTGCCCAAACAGAGCCAGATACTCAGTTCCAATGGCTATCACTTCCCTTTGAAGTTGCAATCAAATATTTGCTGAAATTAGGGGAGCATGTGTACTTTTTGGAGTGTTTGCTTGCTAGTTTCCACTGAACTGGCCTTCTTCAGAGCACTGGTACATGTGTGCCTGGCCTGCTGCCATTTGATAAAGAACAGAGAGTGTTAGAGTCAGAGGAGTGGGAATAAAAAAAAAAAAACATGATAAGAGTTAAAAGAATTGGCTGGAAACCTGGAGGGAGGATGTTAGGGTCAAATGAGTTCTTAAGCAGGATACAATTTTACAGAATTAGGGACTCATAACATGAATGTTGACATCTGGCCTTTTTTACATAATGCATATGTCTTGTATAAACAAATATACACTGGTGGCATGTGCTGGCTGTATCCTGAAGCCCCTCAAAGGGTGTTTTAACTTGTCATACAGCATGTAATGCTGAACTAGGACCTGTAGGAAAGTTGCCATTTGAACAAGTGCTGAAAGCCATACCTCTGTGAGGTATGGCTTTCCATCCAGAGTTGCATACATTTTTGGCCAAGATCTTGTACTGATTGCGGGAGAGTCGATCCACTCCGTAAAGTCTTCTCCAGCACATCCCACAGACTTTCAATGGGGTTAAGGTCAGGACACTGTGGTTGCCAATTCAAGTGTGAAAATTATTCGTCATGCTCCCTGAAACACTCTTTTACAATTTGAGCCCAATGAATCTTGGCATTGTCATCTTGGAATATGCCCATGCCATCATGAAAGAAAAAATCCATTGATGGGATAACCTGGTCATTCAGACATTCAGGTAGTCAGTTGACTTCATTTTACTGCTGCATAACGTTGTTTAGCCTAGACCTGACAAATTGAAGCAACCCCAGATAATGACACTGCCTCTAGAGGCTTGTACAGAGGCTTCATGTGCTTCCCTTCTTACTCTGACGTGTTCATTGCTTTGAAATAGGGTAAATCTGGACTCATCCAATCTTTATGCTCCCTAGCCAATTTAAGTTGTTTTTTTTTCTGATTAGCCTCACTATCAAAGGGCTTTCTTGTCCATTCCTTGTGGCCACACAGCTGCTTATTCCCAATCCTTTAAGTTTTCGTTGCATTGTCCATGTGGAAATGATCTTACTTTCACTATTAAACATAGCCATGAGTTCTACAGTCTAATTTGTTAGGATGTGACATTAAGCGTTTAGGGATCTCTGATCATGATTTTACGACTACATTGCTTCCGCGAAGTTGATAATTCACCACTGTAATAATATGTTGTACAGTTCTTAACCCAGTTCCATAGATTTCAGCAATCTCCTAATTTTTTTGTTTTTTGTTTTTTTGCTGGCCAATAATTTGTGGGGCAGTGGTGGCTCAGTGGTTGAGGCTCAGGGTTACTGATCAGAAGGTTGGGGGTTCAAGCCCCAGCACCACCAAGATGCCACTGTTGGGCCCTAGAGCAAGGCACTTAACTCCAGATTGCTCTGGGGGGATTGTCCCTGTAATAAGTGCACTGTAAGTCGCTTTGGATAAAAAGCGTCTGCCAAATGCATAAATGTAAATAATTTGCCTCTTCTGAAACACAGCAATATCTTTTCCACAGATACGTCTTCCAACATGGTTGTATAAGAAATGAGAAGCTATACTGCATCAGTTAGGGTTAAAATAGCTGTTGCCAGCTGAAACATATTAATCACAGCAATAATGATCCAATCATAGGCTCTTAAGTATCTGCTTATTTAAATCCAATAGGTGGCTTTTTCTGGTCAGGCAGTGTATCCTAACCAACCATCCATCCATCCCTTTATCCACCTACCCATCATCCCTCTCTAACTACCAACCTTCCCATCAATCCATTCCTATACCTACCTACCCATCCATTCATCCATCCCTCTCTACCTACTTACCCACCCATTCATCCCTTTATCTACCTTTCGATCCATCCATCCCTCTCTACCTATCAACCTACCACTCCATCTACCCATTAAATCATAACTGTATCTAACCACCTACCCATCCACCCCTCTCTGCCTACCAAAATGCCTATCCTTCCATCCATCCATCTATCTATCTACCTACCTACTCATCCAGTCATCCTTTTATCTACCAATCAAACCATCCATCCCTTTATTCACCTACCCATCTATCCCTCTCTACCTACCACTACATCCATCATCTATCCATCCATCCCTCTACCTACCTACCATTCCATCCATCTACCTATCTACTTACCCACCTATCCATCCATCCATCAATCCCTAAAGGACCGACATGCAATACTTGCCAATCTGCAATTAGGACAGAAAGATTTACAGTTTATATGCAGCCCATTTTCATATGTGCTAAGATTGTGATCTCCATTAACAGATAAAAGTAGACACAAAAACTGAGATCTGTATGTCTGAATAAGCATTTATTTCATCACTCATAATGAATGTCAGTTTGTTTACAAGTCAGGAAGCCCTTAGTTCCCCTCTTGCCTGGGATTCATAGTTTCTGTTACAGAAGCAGTTCCATGGTGATGGTGGCAGTCAGAGAAAGAGGATTATGAGAGAATCCATTGACGAAACAGTCTAGCCAGATTGGGTGTGCCCTACATTGGCCCCCTCTTGTTATTAAAGAGGTCTGGTGGAATCCCGCTCTCCCGTCATATTAATCTAACCTAAGGCATCTCTATCCCCAACAGCAGACCTGAAGCAATTTCATTAACCTTGGCTTTAGTGAGGCCAGACTAGAAAATCCCCTGCCCAAAAGAGAAACTGCCTGTATTGCACTGTACTGCACTTTAAATTTCATTATCAGAATCAGAATGTTCAGAATCAGAAAAGTTTTAATTGAACAGGTAATATTTCTCTTACAACAAATCTGACTTGGCAGTTTGATAAAGGACATACATTAAGAAAAAAAAAGCAGAAAATAACAAAAAGGACAGTTTTTGTACTTAAGTACAAAAATCAACCCAATAACTACAAATATGTGCAAATAATGAGTAAAAGGAATATATAAATCTACAACAGTGTATGTTATATAAGCAATTACATCAGTATTGATGTATGTTCTGATATATACAGATTTATATTTTAGTCATGACAACAGTGCAGAGCTAATAATGTTCTAAGGAGTTTAGTAAGGACACAGCTTTAGGAAAGAAACTGTTCTTATGTTTTGCTTTAGTTTGAATGGTTCTGTATCTCATTCCTGATGGAAGAGGCTGGAAAATACAGTGGGCAGGATGTGAAGGGTCGTCATTTATTTTATTTGCTCTTTTTGCAACAGATCTTGGATGGAGGGCAGACTACATCTTTTCAGCTGTTCTGATGATGCATGTGGAGATGAAACTGCTGTTGAGCAGGTATAATTCAATGAAGCTGGCAGCTAAGGACATGTGAGGTGTCTATTTTTCAAACTAGAGTCTCTGATGTACTTGTCCTCTTGTTTAATTGTACATCTGTGCCTTCCACATCTCTTTCTGTCCTTGTTAGAGCCAGTTGTCCTTTGTCTTTGAAGACTGTAGTGTACAACTTTGAAATCTTTTTTTTGTTGCAATTTCAAGAATTGTATAGCCTTCATTCCTCAAAATAATGATTAACTGACAAGTTTCTAGGTAACACGGTTTCTTTTCTTTTCCTTTTTTTTTTGTGCCATTTTTGAACTAATATTGACTTTAAGACATGCCAGTCTATTACATACTGTGGTAACTCAAAAACAAACATGAAGACAATTTTAAGTTTCTTTTAATGAACCAAATGGCTTTTAATGGTGTTTGATATAATGGAAAGTGATTTTCTTGTACCAAATTAGCAATTTAGCATGATTGCTCGAGGATAAGGTGTTGGGAGTGATGGCTGCTGGAAATGGGGCCTTTTGATTTTCAAATCAAATTGACTTTCAAAAATTACTTTTTTTAAATAGTGGTGGTGCTGTTTTATACATCAGTAATATCTTTGTGATATTCCTAAACTTTGTGATCAGTTGAATGTCACTTTGGTGAATTAAAGTAACAATTTCCTTCCGAAACAGCAAAATCTGTACATTATTCCAAACTTTTGGCCACCAGTGTATATTATATGTTATATATGTATATTCCACTATTCATCAAATCTTTAAGGGCATTATCATTGTTATGTTATCATAGATTTTAATGTGTTCACAGATTAATATGCATATGCTTGTATTACAGCACATTGGGGTCACTCTGGGATTAAATGCTACAAATTGTGCTTAAGCTCTTAGTTTTATTAAATACCCCATCAAATTGCTTGACAAGCAGTTTTCTTTCCTGTGTTGGCGTATTTTACATTGAAACAGGAAGATGGAACAGGGCATATTGATAAAATCATCCATTTTTAAAAATAGCTATTAGCTTTTTGTTTGTAACCATTAAAAAATACTGTACCAATGTTAGGGGTTATTGCAACCTTTTATTGTTAGACACTGTGCTAAAGTAAGTAAATCAAGGGGAGAGGGAAACGGGATAAGAACATGACACAGGCTGTACTCAAATCTGTGTCTCCCATAAGCGCCACCACTCAATATGTGGGGGAAGTTGCACTAGCTACAAAGTCACAAGGTGATTTTTATCTGTTGGCCTCCAAGCAAACAGATATGGACTAAAAGCCAAAAAATCTCCAATTTTGATTTTAATGGGGTATCTATTTGAGAGCAGTATATTTCACATTCAGTTGCTTCTGACCCATTTATCTTATCTGGTGACATCACAGCCACAGTTTAAGTGCTGTCAATGACTGTGACTCATGATGTTCAGAGGGCCACTGTTCTCAGGTAAGTGCCTCGTGTTCGCTGCCTCACCACTGTCAAGGTTCATCCAATCCTCTGAAGGTCAGGCTGTTCACTGGCGGCTCTTATCGCACAGAACGGCCTCTTCAAAACATTCCTCATTGGCATGGTGAACGACTGATACCCAAGTGAATTCTCGAAAACAAGTAAACACGTGTGTGCATGACCTGAAAGGAAAATGTGACCTGTAAACAGGATTGAGCAAAAAAAAGGCCATTATTTCCAAATACAGAATCATGTAATTTAACAATGAAGGATGGCCAAAAATCTCCAAAATACATATGGAAACAGACAGTGAGATGGAGTGACGTAACAGGACTAAAGTGAACTGTGGGAAGCAGATTTTAGCCACATTAATTTAGCAGATGAGAGAAAGAAACTCAATTAAGATGGTGTGGACTGGCCAACTGCAAGCAAAGGAAATGATCACATGACCGCTGCAATATGCTTAATATAGACTAATAGACTCTTTCTCTGTTTACCATCATCACAAAGTACCCCCAACAAGTGATGAAGGAATTCTAGATATTCTTAAAGTATCTAAAAAACTTCAAACAGCTCAATAAAAGCACTCACATTAGTGTAATTCAGAAATAAGAACAGGCCAATAAACTAAACAATTCAACAAGGCACTAACTTTAAATGTACTTTAACTTTGAAATACATAGGGGACTCTTATTTTGAAATGTTAGCACTTCACTGCTTCCAGCTGCTCATTCAAACAAATAAGGGATATTAAATGTGCACTCCAACAATAATCTACATCGTATTACAATATAAGCAATTAAAAGTAAACATTGTCATATTTCATCAACACTACATCATCATCATCATCATCAACAGTTGATCTTTAGTGATAATCCAATCCAATGTCATAAATATCCAATATAGCGTAATGACTGTGAACTGCTCTGCCACAGCTGAAAACACTCACAAGCTACTACGTGTTTGGAGAACATACAACAGTGCAGCGTATTCACTCTGAAGGATGCATTTATTAAATTAAATTGTATTCTTTTGAAGTTTGATAATTTACACCCCCAAATTTAAGACCTCTTTAAATAAAAATGAAGGCTTTTGTTGTGTAATTTAAAATATTCAAACTTTTTATGACCATTAATTTTGGAAAACTGAATTTAAGAAATTTTAAGACTTTTTAAGGATCCACGGGAACCCTGGAGCTAAAGCAGTTCTGTAATGAAGAAAATTCATTCTGAATGTTATGCAGGTCTAACCACAGATACCGGAAAAGCTTTTTGTGTTGTTAGTTTAAGCACATTGTTTTTGTCTATACTTGAGTATTTGATGAAGATGAGATCACATTTTATAAGCAATTAATGCAGGGAAAAAAACTTTTTCAAAGAGTTCACATACATTTTCTTGCCACTGTATATACTGTGCCATTAGTGAAAACAGCTTGACAGTGGGGAACATTTGTGTGTGTCTATTTTGAGGGAAAGTGGCTTACATTTTGTGTACAGATACTGTATGCTCAAAGTTTCTCAATAGTCAATGAGAGAACTGATAGTAACTTCTCAGATGTCAACAACCATGTTATACATGTTTCCCACTTTCATCATGGTCAGATTAGCAAAAAAGTTCAATGCTACATCAATACCTAGATTTATAATGCTGGAATCAACTTGGAATGTTGGATTTTCCAACTACCTACCAGGAAATGTGTAATGGATTGCCACTTGAAGTCGGAATTCCAACTTGAAAAGTGGTTAGGAAATTTTAAACTCCGATTTCGACGAGATGCAAGTGTGTGACGTCACACAAACATGTCGGCACTCAGGAAGATATACAAAATAAGTGTTAAACATTCACTTTTATTAATAATATCGATAAATGAGTCAAAGTCCCTAAATTACATGAAGTTAGGCTTGTTTAACAAACGTTAGCAGAGACAGGTGTTAAAAACATGGTAAATTATCCTATCTTTTTTATAATTGCTAGCGTTGCAGAATTGATTATGAATTGGGTTGATAGGAGACTTCTCTGGAGACAGTCAAACACCAGCTAAGCTAATGGGAAGATTACAGTTTTGTTTCCTTAAATGTCATCTTCTGAGCATCTGCCAATGGAATGCATTTATGGTCGGAGATCGGAGATATCAAGTAGGAATATCCCACATCTGACTTGAATGGAATGCAGCTTAAGAGTGGGTAAATCTGTACTTATTTTAGTTCAACCATTCAAAAGAACATTACCAGTCAGACAAATTACACTTTCTTCAGACAGAGGTATACTTGGCATTTCCACTACAAACTAAAATGAACCCATGATATTTGAGTACCATTGGCTTTAACAGGTGCAATAGCAAATAAAACAACCAAACAATAAAGACTGCTCAATCCAAGAGAGAATGACATCAACCCTTTGCTCTCTCATGTTACCTAAGATCCCAATCCATAAAATCAAACGGTGAACAGGTCAAAGACATTTCACACAGACACATAGAGTACACTGATACTTTTGCTGCTCATTTCACCTTCCAAATTTCTTTTTTAGGCACTCTACTACCATCATCTCACCTTCAGTTCACTGCTGAGTAAATGAAGCATCAAGGATCTGAAGTGTGAATTCATTCCATCTCACAGTGATATGACCATCTCATCTTTATGCAGAACAACACCCATTCAACATTGCCATTCTTATTCAGGGTGTGAAAGTATGCCATTCATGGAGGTTAACGAGGGGTTAATATCAGTTATGAGGAAGGGGGAGTCAATTCAGCCCAGAGTGAAGACTTAATGATCCTTTTAAGTGTGCAAGTGCACCCTTATAGTGACTGGTATATACTTAAGCCTTAATTTAAGATAGTCCAGAAAAGATTAGGGAGAGATGGGTAATGGGATCGTGACATGAGGTTAGACTCGTAAATTGGTCCCCTGCAGAGCATGTGAGTGAAGTGGAGCTATGTGACACACCGCTCAAAAACCTGCTCCAGGCGTGTGGGTGCCGCTCAGCCGCTCATGGCCAGGGCTGGATTGGTAATCTGGCATACCGGGCATTTTTCCAGTGGACCGATGCACTTTAAGGCCAATTAGGGGTGGACTGCCTATCGGGAGAACCGGGCGGGCCAGTGGGCTGTCCGTGAAAAGGACCGAATGGGCCACAAAACGGCACCACAACATCCTGAGGGGGGCAGCGATATACAGAAAAGGACAGACCCCCCCACACCCACCCGCTCAACAACTTTTTTATGTAAAATCCCGGGCCGATTTTTCTTCCCGGCCCACCCCTGCTCACGGTCCAAGCAGAGGCTCCGCTCAAGTACTGCTCACGCTCACTGTTAAAAAAAAGTTTTTGCTCAAATCCTGCTACGATATTACATTTCTCTGTAGTATAATTGGTTCCATTTACACAGGGGCTAGTAGCTACAGTGGTCCAAGCAACTGCCCCTTTGCCCACATGGCTGAGGTGCCCCTCTGGGTGAAATATAGACTATAGGCCGACATATATTAAATGATCAAAGTCTTAGTAATGTACACATCTGAAATTATGTGATTGTATTGTTTTGTTTTTGTATATAAAATCTTTTTCCATAATTTAATTAAAAAAGTGGAACTTTCATATATTCTAGACTCATGACACAAAGTGAAATATTTCAAGCCTTTTTTTGTTGTAATCTTGATGATTATGGCTTACAGCTCATGGAAATCAAAAATCCAGTATCTCAAAATATTAGAATAAATAATGTATAATACAGAAATGTCAACCTTATGAAAAGTATGTTAATTTATGCACTCAATACTTGGTCGGGGCTCCTTTTGCATTAATTAATGCACCAATGCAGCGTGGCACGGAGGCAATCAGCCTGTGGCTCTGCTGAGGTGCTATGGAAGCCCAGGTTGCTTTGATAGCAGCCTTCAGTTCATCTGTATTGTTGAGTCTGGTGTCTCTCATTTTCCTCTTGACAATACCCCCTAGATTCTCAATGGGGTTCAGGTCAGGCGAGATCGCTGGCCAATCAAGCACAGTAATACCATGGACGGCAAACCAGTTACTAGTAGTTTTGTCACTGTGGGCAGGTGCCAAGTCCTGCTGGAAAAGAAAATCAGCATCACCATAAAGCTTGTCAGCAAAATCTCCTGGTAGATGGCTGCATTGACTTGACTTGAGAAAACACAGTGGACCAACACCAGCAGATGACATGGCACCCTAAATCATCACTGACTGTGGAAACTTCACACTGGACTTCAAGCAATTTGGATTCTGTGCCTCTCCACTCTTCTTCCAGACCTTGATTTCCAAATGAAAGGCAAAATTTACTTTGGACCACTAAGCAATAATTATTTGCAGTAATTCATGCAAAAGGAGCCAAGTATTGAGTGCATAAATTAACATACTTTTCAGAAGTTCGACATTTCTGTGTTATAAATTACGAAGTTACGTTTTTTGAGATGCACCTGTATGTCATTGAACATCTTCAAATAATGCCTTTGTTCTAAATTACCTTTATTTACTTTAAACAAGTCATCAAACATGCCTCTCTACAAATGATAAAACTTATTTGTGTTGGCACAGAAACTCACATACAAGCAAATTTGTGCTTTTCAATTTAACTGGACCCGAGTGACACAACTGACCCAGAAAACCACAATCTTTTCAACTTTAAAGTTTGTTCGAGTTGTTTATGGCAATAATGAAAACCTGGATCGGTACCAGGAAAAATATTGCAGGTAAAAGTGAAATTCTAAACTGTTTATCAGTTGCGTTGTCTCCACGAAATGATAATAGATTTGATACATTAATAGGTTTCTGATTTAATGCTATCATACTTTGGGTCTGTATATTAAAATGAGCAATTTCTCATACTCATTTTGTGTTTAGTTTTAAAGGGTTTATTAAGTTATCCAGAAAAGAGCAGTGAATGTTTTTCTCACTGCTCACTGCTTTTCAGTGTTGTTGCTTTATTAATATTCCCTATAATTTTATTTCCAAATCATATGCAATCTAAAGGACTGTGGTTATTTATATAATAATTATTATATTAGTAGATAGATTTGTATTTAGATTTGCACTACATATGCATCAAACAATCATGTCTAGTGCATGCACTCTTTATATGTACAGCATGGATTTAACAAATAAAAAATATTTGTCCTGCATAAAGTGAGATTTTGTCCAATATATATATATATATATATATATATATATATATATATATATATATATATATATATATATATATATATATAAAATCATGTTTAATGATCCTAAAAAAAATTAATTATTTAATTCACAAATTACACTGTCTTCGTTAAAGAAAAGTTTTCTTTTCTAATGTACATGAATGGAACAAGCGATGTCGAAGATGTTATCTGCAACCATATACACATATATATATATATATATATATATATATATATATATATATATATATATATATATACATATATACATATATATACACATATGTAGTGCAAATCTAAATACAAAACTGTTATATACAGATAGTGCAAGGGAATGTAATGGCAGGAGGATATGTTGGATAAATATAAAAAGACTAGACTGTGAATGGCAAATAATTATTATAGGGCACTTTTAACTGTTCATGAGATGGATAGCCTCAGGGGAATAAACTGTTCCTGTGCCTGACGGTTCTGGTGCTCAGAGCTCTGAAGCGTCGGCCAGAAGGCAACAGTTTAAAAAGGTATCGGGCTGGGTGAGTGGGGTCCAGAGTGATTTTACCAGCCTTTTTCCTCACTCTGGAAGAGTATAGTTCTTGAAGGGAGGGCAGGGGTAACCAATAATCCTCTCAGCAGTCCGAACTGTCCTTTGTAGTCTTCTGATGTCCCATTTTGTAGCTGAACCAAACCAGAGTTATTGAAGTGCAGAGGACAGACTCAATGACTCAACTGTATCAGCAGTGTCTGTGGCAAGTTGAACTTCCTCAACTGTCGATGGAAGTACAACCTCTGCTGGACCTTTTTCCACATTGGAGTCAATGTGGGTCTCCCACATCAGGTCCTGTGAGATGGTAGTGCCCAGGAACCTGAATGACTCCACTGCTGCCCCAGTGCTGTTTAGAATGGTCAGGGGGTCAGTGTTGGGGTGTTCCTCCTAAAGTACACAATCATCTCCACCATTTTGAGTGTTCAGCTCAAGGTTGTTTTGACTGCACCAGACAGTCAGCTGTATGCAGACTCACCGTCATCTCGGATGAGGCTGATGACAGTGGTGTCATCTGCAAACTTCAGGAACTTAACAGAGGGGTCCTTGGCGATGCATGATGGCAAAACAACAAGATATATTACTTCTAATACATCTTGTATTTTATGAATTTATTATTGATTAATTTATTATTGAATAGTAGTGTGGCTTACTAGCTCACCTTTTGCTGCACAACCATGACTGCCTAGCACATCCTCTTGTTCTCTGGCATTGTGACACGTATGATTCTAAAAGGAATATTTGCTAATTTTCGCAGTCTCTTCACAGTACACAATCCCTTTTGATTTCCTCGTTCTTAGCTTTGATTTATACTTTGCATTCATTTAGGTTATAAGGTTTGCAACTTCACTAAAACAATGTTATAGCTCCATAACCTCAGGCCTGTTGCTTATTTTGTAGATTCCCAAACAAGCATATCACAAAGCACATTCTGGGTTGAGTGAGCGGCACTGAGCGAGCGGAGCGGAATCTTAAAAAAATAAGCTCTCAACTCAAGTGAAATTATAACCGCTCCGCTCACATGCTCTGGTCCCCTGTGTGGGTCACCAGCTCTTTATTGCTCTGGCCATGTTTGGCATAGAAGAAAACCATAAACAACATTTTTATACAACATAGTTTAGATTCTGCAAATACTGCTCTCATTTGCAAAATCTGTAAGTGCAATATAGTCTGTACAAGCACACATAAAAGAGAATAAAGTAATAAAGTATATAATATAGAGTAATAAAGAAGCAGAAATAGAGGAAAGGTGTGAAAGAGACACTTAACAATTAGGAGGGCTTAAAATTTCTCTTGTAAAAAATCCATTATCAAAAAAAATTTTCCTAGAAGAATTTTTCCTACTCTATTATTAGACAGAACATATAGAAACAGACAGGGCAACCAGTGTCTGGTTAACAGAACAGTGAGGTCAGCTTCAATAAAAGACAGCAGTCAAGATGTGTTCTTTCAGTAGTTGTTAGTGATCTTCTGTTTATTTTCATTTCAAGCTTTATGACATTACTCCACATATGGTTGCTAATCAAGGCACTGACATGAAATGCTCCACAACGGCAGAATTTTTTAAAATCTATTACAGCACAGAATTGTAGGGCCTGTCCAGCTGTAGCATAGACACACGGTTGCTCAAATTTCCCAGTAAACATAGGCAAGAGAATTCCCTACAAAGACTGTACAAAGTTCTCAGCTTCAGTTTGCATTGGGCACGTGCACGTCAAGATGGATTCAGCAGCTTAAAACACATTTTGTTTTTTTAAACGTAGCTATAGATCACTCCATCTCAGACAACAGAGTTACATACGCCATTATTACTGAATTATAGAGCCTTTAAGAATTTATCTGGCTGCATAAAAATATCTTCAAGTTTCATGGTGTGCATTAGATCGTCTTATGTCATTAAAATTCACATAATTCACAACCACAGGTCATTGTACTATAAAAACATACTGTACGTTTCAGAATGTAAAACTTCCTCCATAATAGAAAAAGTATTTATTTAAACCAAGCTGCAAAAATGTCTCGTCTGGAATTCACAAGGATCAAATGCATCTGCATATTTTTCCATCATCACACCCTTGGCCCCACCAACTGGTGCTCAGACAGTCATACAGGTGAAGAGGAGAGAGATGGGCCGGCCTGTCATGGAAGATTCATTCAAAGTGGACTTCTTCGTGTGCCTGTCTGGATTTCAATGTTTTTCTATGTAAACTTGCTATATACTTGTTATACGTACTTTTTCTCAATTAAAAGTCCAACAATTTAGCCAAAACCATACTTGAAAGTAAAAAAGTATTCACATTAAATTCTACTTAAGCATTAAAAAGTAAAAATTAACTTCTTCCTATCTAGAATAACATCAAGAGAGGAGATTGTGTGAGAATTGTTACATTCTATTGGTTGAATAAGTCACCTTTTTAATGTCTTCGATGTCATATTTCTCCCGCAGTGGCATTCGCAACCTGGTCAAAGAATCATGTTACAATAACAAAATGTTTGCAAAATGATTTTTTATGTAGACTGTTGTATGTAACATTGCAATTTCATTGTGGAATGAACACTAGAGGTGCTAAAACAACGACTTATCCATTTTCACTCAAATCAAGAGTAAAATGGCAGATGAGTTTATAAACACATACTTTTTGCTCTGTTCCTCACACAGTGCTATCTTATGACATATAACATCTAGGTTACTGTTGTAACCTCCATTCCCCGATGGAGGAACGAGACGTTGTGTCAAATGAAGCAACACTAAGGGATTTTAGTGGCCTCGGTTACCTCTGAACTTGAGAAAAGGCCAGTGAGAATTTGGCAGACATAAATTTCATGTCCCTCTCCCAGACATACGGGTATAAAAGGAGGCAATCGTACATCTGTTCATTCAGGTTTTGCACTGAGGAGCTGAGAATAAGGTTTGGCCATTACAGTGGCTTGGTTCAGCGTCGTGGCCGGGGGGACACAACTTCTCATTCCCTACATCAGGGAACGGAGGTTACAACAGTAACCTAAACATTCCCCGTCTGTCGCTCACTCGACGTTGTGTCAGATGAAGCAACACTAAGGGTCCCTATTCAATCACGCCATGCACTGAACCATGTACGTGAGCTGCTGATGCAGGTGTGCGTAGGCAGTTGCGTGGCAAAGAAACAGGCTGCATAAGACTGCATGTACCCTTCCCCAGTGCCCAATAAAAAACATTAAACTTTTTAGGTTCCCGGCATCCTGAAGGGGGGGGCACGCCAGACACTCCTTTCTCTCTCTCTATGTTTCTCGCATAGAGTTAAAGCGGCTGGGGCCATTTTAACACTAACACGCATTGGGGAAGGTGTTCTTTTCCAACTCCTATTCTTTCAGGGGGAAAAAACCCCATGGAGACCACCTCTTGCCCAAGCTGGGGGGGAGGTAAAGTGTGGCAAAATATGTCATATGGGTTTTCAGGCCACATGTGGAAATGGCGCGGTGGTAGATCATATCTGCTGCGAGTGAGGAGTTCATACAAACACGGAGACCGGGGGGCAGCGGGGACTGCCCAAGGGAGACGCAGGTCTGGTTTGGTTCAGCAACAAAATGGGACATCAGAAGACTACAATACACACAGAGGTATTAATCCACAAAGGCCCATCCTGTGGAGCACCTATTCTAGTACAGAATAATTAGTACCCGTAGTGGGTCTCGTCGGGGAATTCCTCCACTGAATCAGTTCCGAAGCAAACGTCTTGTTCCCTGGGTCGTCCGTCTCAGGAGTGCTTGGGAGCCTTCCGGGTCCTCGAAGACGTCCGAGAGACAGGGGGGCATGCACTTCCTGCAGGGTGCTCGATGTTGGGACTGAGAGCTGGGCCCAGGTTGAGGAGGAGCTTCCTGGTGTTTGGGGGCTGCAGGGGGACGCCCTTGGCAAGCAGACGAAACACGGCCCATGCTGGAACAGTGGCAGGCCGTGGCTGTGAGCGGTGCCCAGACCCGAGGAACCAGTCGGAAGATGGAGGGTTCCATTCCAACCCCACACTCAAGGCGGCCCGGGCAAGCATATTGGCCATCTGGGCGTCAGCCTCAGACTGGCCGTGCCGACCCGAAATTGCCAGTCCAGTCGAGGCTTCCGCGTCAGACGTCGGGACGCTCTCCGATGGAGTGGTGAATTCATCATCCATCTCAGCGGGTTTGCGGGAGTAAACAGACTGGCCATGAGGCGAGCAGCTCTCACCACGAGCCTGGACGGAAGTCAAAGAGCGTGCTGCCATCCCCAAATCGCCTCCATCCCTTGAAAAAGGAGTGTCGTGGGGGGTGGCTGGAGTGGCGTTCCTTTTTAGGAAGGAAAGCCATGACCGCAACGTTGCCATGTTTAAGTTCTCGCAGTGAGAACATGAACCATCCACAAATGCCGCCTCAGTGTGAATACGGCCCTGACACACGAGGCAGCGTCTATGACCGTCAGGAGTGGAGAGAAATTGACCACATCCAGGAACCTCACAGGAGCGGAAGGGCATCTTTAAAAAGATGCTTCCTGAAAAGGCTGCTGTGTGTGCTCTTTTAGAGAAATAAACTCTTTTAGGGAAATACTCTCATTTAGAAGCGCTGGCAGAGAAGGAGAAAGCCGCTGATATGCACAGTAGATCCAACAGTGAACGCTCTACAGAAGTGAGTGGAACAGAAGTGATCTCAGCTCGCTGATTGCACAACAGCTCGGCTCCAAAGAAATAATCTGAATGAACAGATGCATGATTCCCTACTTTTATACCCATATGCCCAGGAAAGGGACATGCAAATTCTGTATGTTACATTCTCTTTGGTCTTTTATCAAGTTCAGAGGTAACCGAGGCCTTCAAGAAAGTCCCCTCGTGTCACTTCATTCAACACAACATCGAGTGAGCGACAGACGGGGAAACACTTTTCCTATAGCACATGACTCATATTAACATTTGCAATACATGAACAAGCTTGTAAATGTAGTAGGATAAGTGTGATCAAATTGAATATTAGCTCAACTGATAGACCGTTGCATATGCAATACAAAGGACTGGGGTACGAGTCCTGAAGAGCGAGTTGACACAAAAGTTTCAAAGAAGCACCACAAAATGATGTGGTTGATTCAGAAATTTCGTGTTCATATCACATTTGCTTTTTATGACACTCTGATAGTTTGAGGTTTAAGGTTTAGTGTCAGGCTCAAGACCAAAACACAGCGTTAAAATAAATGAATTCATTAATACAAAGGGGCAAAAATCAAACCAAAACTCCCACAAGGGGGAAAACAAACATAAAATATGCGATACACCAACGTCAATAACAGACAGACATGGAGCATGAGAGTCTGGATCATGACACAGACCAAACCCGAACCAGACAGGAAGTCAGGACCCAGGCACCATACTTTAGACATGAAACAAGACAGACAGAAGAGTGCACGGCAGGGAATACAACCAAAACAGTACGCTGAAAGCCCACAAAGTAAACTTCGGAACTGCCCTGAAACGTGCAATGAACCACATAATTTTATTTCCAAAAAACATTGCCACAGTCACACTTCGATCAATGCATGGGAAAAGTCACTCACGAATTGTGATGTCAGAGCACCCAGCCCCTTGAGACAGAGAAAGATAAAAAAAATCAGATGAAGCATTGAAGAAAGTTAGTAATGTTGTTAATATGTAAGAACAAATGTGTTTTGTAGTTATTGTAGTTAATATTTACTTAGATTCCATTATTTGTATTATCACTGCTGGTTTTACAGTTATTATTATAATAGTTGCCTAACAACAACAACAATAATAAACATCAAATATGGAGTAGAAATCCATAGATATGATTTAAATATGTAGGCATGTGTAGAAATAAATGACATGTACACATTACAAAAGCCTTTTGTTTAACTAACACACGCACACGCACACGCACGCACACACACACCTCAGTGGTTGAGGTTCAGGGTTACTGACCAGAAGGTTGGGGGTTCAAGCCCCAGCACCACCAAGATGCCACTGTTGGGCCCTTGAGCAAGGCACTTAATTCCAGGTTGCTCCGGGGGGATTGTCCCTGTAATAAGTGCACTGTAAGTCGCTTTGGATAAAAGCATCTGCCAAATGCATAAATGTAAAATAAATATATATATATATATATATATATATATATATATATATATATATATATATATATATATATATATATATCTTAGGGCTTTCAATCGATTACAATTTTTAATCAAAGTAATTACATGGTGTCCCGATTAATTAATTGCGATTAATCGCATATACAAATATTTGCTGAGAAAGCCCCTCATATAACAATAATTCAATATATAATGATGAAATAATTATACATAGTTATCTTTAAATATTAAATATATATATATATATATATATATATATATATATATATATATATATATATATATATAAAATAAAACAATATTCAGATAAATAAAATGCATTACATTCTTGTGGCAGAAGATTTCATCATTGATAAGACCATTCAAAAATCAGCTTTAGAATACAATGTATTGTTTACTACCATATTATTGATCATAAGTCAATCATTGGCATACAGTTCACAGCAATCCATTTCACAAGTGAATTTGTCAATCAGTTGGAGATTTATTATGAGGGCTTGTTTAAGGACCATCAATTTACACCTGCGTCAGACATATGTATTTTTTATTTTTTTTAGAAACAAGCCAGGGGTATACACAGTACACAATACTACAGATATATATTACAATAATGCCAAGACATTATATTAATTACATCCTGCAATGGTTTTCAATGCTTTGGAGTTGTTGGAGGTACAAAGAGTATTTAAATAATATTTTACAAAAAAGTGCAAATAGGGGCTTTATAGACATACATTTACACTTAGTATAAAAAAAACTTGGCAAGAAAAATAAACAGATTAATCAGAAAATATGAACTTATATTATCAAAACTGTGAAAACCAAATAAAATGTCTTTATAAAGCAAAGAAAAACTGGTTAAAATAGAGGCACGTACACACAAAATTTTCTCCAAAATACTACAGCGTGGACACATTCCCAAAAAAGGTGAGGGGTAGATTCATCTATAGCATTACAGAAGGAGCAAAGTGGATCTATTTCAGGGAGCATGTTTCTTAAATAAAGACTGACTGGTTAAAACGGTGTAACAGTTTAAAGGACACCTCCTTAACCTTGTTGGTAATTAAATATTTGTGAGGTAAAGACCATACGACCTGCGTCAGACATGCTTGTGTCGCGTCTTGGGAGTGTTGCGTCATAAAAGTAAAATGTTTAGGTCACTGTGTTAAATAGAGTTTAATACTAGGGATGCACTGAAATAAAAATTCTGGGCCGAAACGGAAACCGAAAATCCAGGATGCACTTGGCCGAAAACCGAAACGTCCTTTTTTTTTTTTATTTAAATTTAATGAATCTGAATTGAAAAACCACAAACCAATAAAATAAATCACACTTTTATTGAAAGTAACACAACAAAATTGGACAAAAAATATATTAAAACTATATTAAATATTATTCATTCAGTTCTCTAAAAATCTAATTTTACTGATTTTATTAACAATTACCCAAATAATGTAAAGTTTTAGAAAACTATTATATGCAAAACAACAGTCAAGTAATGAACTTAGCTAGCATCTTTCAAAAAGTTTAAATATGCAACAGTAATTTTAATTCAAACAAAAAGGCAGAACACAGAATGGCAGAGGACCTCTATTCCACTGATCTATATATAACTATAATATATAATTATATATATACACTCACCTAAAGGATTATTAAGAACACCATACTAATACTGTGTTTGACCCCCTTTCGCCTTCAGAACTGCCTTAATTCTACGTGGCATTGATTCCACAAGGTGCTGAAAGCATTCTTTAGAAATGTTGGCCCATATTGATAGGATAGCATCTTGCAGTTGATGGAGATTTGTGGGATGCACATCCAGGGCCCCTCCCGTTCCACCACATCCCAAAGATGCTCTATTGGGTTGAGATCTGGTGACTGTGGGGGCCATTTTAGTACAGTGAACTCATTGTCATGTTCAAGAAACCAATTTGAAATGATTCGAGCTTTGTGACATGGTGCATTATCCTGCTGGAAGTAGCCATCAGAGGATGGGTACATGGTGGCCATAAAGGGATGGACATGGTCAGAAACAATGCTCAGGTAGGCCGTGGCATTTAAACGATGCCCAATTGGCACTAAGGGGCCTAAAGTGTGCCAAGAAAACATCCCCCACACCATTACACCACCACCACCAGCCTGCACAGTGGTAACAAGGCATGATGGATCCATGTTCTCATTCTGTTTACGCCAAATTCTGACTCTACCATCTGAATGTCTCAACAGAAATCGAGACTCATCAGACCAGGCAACATTTTTCCAGTCTTCAACTGTCCAATTTTGGTGAGCGCTTGCAAATTGTAGCCTCTTTTTCCTATTTGTAGTGGAGATGAGTGGTACCTGGTGGGGTCTTCTGCTGTTGTAGCCCATCCGCCTCAAGGTTGTGCGTGTTGTGGATTCACAAATGCTTTGCTGCATACCTCGGTTGTAACGAGTGGTTATTTCAGGCAAAGTTGCTCTTCTATCAGCTTGAAACAGTCGGCCCATTCTCCTCTGACCTCTAGCATCAACAAGGCATTTTCGCCCACAGGACTGCCACATACTGGATGTTTTTCCCTTTTCACACCATTCTTTGTAAACCCTAGAAATGGTTGTGCGTGAAAATCCCAGTAACTGAGCAGATTGTGAAATACTCAGACCGGCCCGTCTGGCACCAACAACCATGCCACGCTCAAAATTGCTTAAATCACCTTTCTTTCCCATTCTGACATTCAGTTTGGAGTTCAGGAGATTGTCTTGACCAGGACCACACCCCTAAATGCATTGAAGCAACTGCCATGTGATTGGTTGATTAGATAATTGCATTAATGAGAAATTGAACAGGTGTTCCTAATAATCCTTTAGGTGAGTGTATATATATATATATATATATATATATATATATATATATATATATATATATATATATCTTGAAATTTCTGCTGAACAAACACTGCAGATTGCAAATTTGATGTCCTTATCAGAAACTTTTCTGATACCGCTGACATGATCGGCCTTTGTTTGGTAGCGCCGTGATAAGGGCAAGATCGATCCAGAGTGAAATCTGAGCACTGAGGAGCGGGGCGAGGAGGTATATATTTTCGGCTCATATTTTCGGCCTTTTTTCTCTTTCGGCCAAAAACCGAAAGTGCCATTTTCGGCTGCCGAAATTTCGGTGCATCCCTATTTAATACTGAATCTTTAAACACATCTTGAGATCCCTTAGTTCGCATTTGCGCTCCTTCAAGTGTTTTGAACGCAAGAACATAACACACGTTTGTGTTGTTAATGTTTTGTTTACTGTAATAAACTGTGTTGCTCGCACAGTGGAAATTTCACTTACTGCCCTCTGGAGTAAACAGGTGGTACTACAAGCTTGCATTTCTCAGGAAAGCATTGCGATTAAATGCACAAAAAATTTGTACGCGTTATTTTTTTGAAAAATTAATCGCACGTTATTAACACATTAAATCGACAGCCCTAATATATATATATATATATATATATATATATATATATATATATATATGCAATATCAATGATCATTTTTGACTTCATAACTGTCCAGTCTGTAAAAGTAGCAGGTGTTTGGAATAAAGTAAAACCTGTCAGTGTTTCTCACTTTGTGTTATCATTATTTTGAATGAATACATCACATTCAGTCAGGTGGTCACATACAGCCCAGTCGCACAGATATTTAAATGCATCCGAAGCTCACTTCAGATATGAAATTCCACCTCTGCAGATGGTCAAAACTCCACACAGCCGCCTTGTGACACTCCATTTGAAATGAATGACTTCTGATCTGTCATCTGTCGTTTGTCGGATGCAGGGAAAAGGCGGCTTCAGTCCAGTAAGATGAAAGAAATGTATCTGCAAAATGTAGTAAAGATTCAAGTTTAAATAAAATTGTAAGGAGTAAAAAGCACTATTTTTTCTTTGGAAATGTAATTAAGTAATAGTACAAGTATTCCGTTTAAATTGCACTCAATTAAAGTACAAATCCCAAATAATAATACTTAAGTATATTACTTAAGCATTTTTACTCAATTATTTTACACACCTGTGTTTGTGTATTCATCAGATTTCATTGTGAATTGCTTGTGAAAAATTCACAATATGATTCAAGCTTTGCAAAGGAATGGTTATTGAAAGATGGGGCAGTTAAAATTTGACTATTGGATGAAAAACTAAGTAAACAATTTAATTCATGAATATTTAATGTGTCATGACTGTTTAATAGATTATGCTGCACTTGAGTGAACAGTTTGATACATTCAGATGAAATGTGTTGGGTGTACATTATGTGTTAACCCTTGTAGTTTTAATATTGTGTGGAGTTTGTAAATTTTCTTTGGATTGTGTTTCAAATATGCCAGTATTGGAAAGGCTGCATTATGTTAACCAATCACAACAGTGGGCCTTTACAAAGCATTTCAGACAGAGGGCCAGAGACAGGGAGGAAAATTATTATATATTAATAAATTATGACAAATTTATGAAAGAATCTTTACTAACATTCTAAGTGGCCTCAGGGAAGATAATACAATTATTTAAAAGAAGAAGAAGGAAAAAAAAAGCGTATGTCATGACTCCTTTAAGGTTAAAGAGCACCAATCCAAGATTCCAAATATTCTAAAATTATACGAAAGCTTTGTGTTTATCAGACTGAAATTTAAGTAGTTGTTTATTAATAATATTCCCCTCTGTCATAGCCCTCAAATCCCAATTGTTGTTGTGTTTTTATAAACTTGATCACAACCTGTGCCAATAAATGGCGTTTGCTGTCAATGATACATCTAAATGGCACAATATTAATTGAGATTTGAAAACTTTGGAGAAGGTGAACATCTTCAGGAACTATTGGCTTAAATTCTGGTCTTTTTCTCACATAAATCTATTGAATGGCTTTAGAAGACTTGGAATATAGGGCACAGGATGTATGGACTACTTTTATAATTACATCCACTTTTGTTGTACAAAAAAGAGCAACTAAGACATTCTGCCTTACATCTCACTTTGTGTTTCACTGAATAAGTAAAAATGCTAGGAAGGCTAATAAATGATGAAAAATGAAATAATAAAAATTAGTTTTGGGATGAACTGTTCCTTGAAGTTGGATCAATGTTCCTTGATACCAAACTTTCCTAAGGCAATAGAGGCTGTGGAACAATCAGAACTTGACTTCTCCCTCTTCCATTTGTCTTGGTTACAAACTACTTAAAAGTTACACAGTTCCTGAAATCAGAGACTGACAGAGCAAGTGTCCATTCACTTTCCCAGTTTTTTGTTTTGTTTTTGTAGTCCAATATATAATATGCTGGTTACCGTCTACCTTGTACTGCTGATGCTGTGTTTAATCTCGAGAATGAATGTGACCTTGTCTTCTGTCCTTGGCTTGCATAGAGGACAGGCCTACTTAACTCAGTTTGGCCTTCCCTGTCATTTATAGAGCAGATGCACACCAACATTATATTTTGTGCAGAAAATAAGACAGACAGAATGACTTATAAAGACCCTGAGAGGTCAAATGACAATGGAGTTTACTCAGTGATTTTGGTTTTATGCTTATTATTGGTATAGTAGCGTGAAATTGACATGATCCACACTGACGGCAAGTCCAAAAAGCAACAATCATGTACTTTTAAAATGACTGATGACTTCATAATATTGACACTTTCTCAGCCCTATAGAACTTAAATATAGCAAAGCATCAGATTCTGTCCTGTTCCAGTCACCATAGACCTTCCATCTATATGCAAATTCAACAGTTCTCGAAAACAAAACAGTTCTCTGAGCCCCAGCAAAAATAGGACTTTCAGTTATTTCTTAACATCAGCCCGTTATTTCTCAACAGACTCCTGCATGAGCTGAGTGATAACACTAGTGTTTGCTGGTGTTTGGGTTTGTCTGTTCAGGTGGAGCACTGAGATTGGCTTCTCAAGAAAGAGCCACGGCTGTTACCCAGTGGCTCAGTCTGACTGAGATTACTACAGATCTGCCAGCACTATCAGAAAGTTGGCAAGATAACTCAACACTGATCCATACAAAACTCTTGTGTCTCACCTATCTCTATCACTCATTACTGTTCATATTTAGGTGGAAAGCACTTCCTGTTTTTATCATCCGACAAAGCACAAGCCATCTGTCTGTTAAAAGAGATATGCCACCAATAAATGAAAATTCTGCCATAATTTACGCACCCTTATTTAGTTCCAAGCCTATATGACTTTCTATAGAGGTACATTGAAGGAAAAGTTCAGAAGAATGTCCAAACTGCCCTCTATCATACAATGAAAGTGGATGGGAAACAGGGGCTGTTAAGCTCCAAAAAGGACAAAAATAAAATATAATAAAAACATTGCAGTAGTCAATACGACATGTGCATTACAGTGGTGTACGGTGGATTTTTTAAATAAGGTGTCAGTGTTTTTTTTTTTATCCAATATAAATTCATATTTCAGTTACATTTGACATTTACATTTTCATTCATAAATCTGATATATCACAATATGTGAAAAACATAGGCCTAGTCTGAATGTTCATGTATGGTTTTCACTGTGCATATGTATTCAACATATTTTCCAAAATAATAGTGGAATTTGAATATGTAGCCTACAGTACCATCCAGCTCTGGAAAAAATTAAGGGGGTACTCCCACTAGGCCCGGTTGCCTTGTACCATGACCAAGCAAAATTCCCCCCACCCCACCCCGCTGGCCTGCACTCACATTACACTTAACGTTCCAGGCCTGAGCACGCTTACGTCAATACGATTTTTTTGTTTTTGAAGAAAACAGGAAGAAAAGTGCTCTCACACAGCACAATGGAGTCCATCATTCTAACGTTACTTACTTTGTGGCTTATTTGGAGTCACTTGGGGCACGATGAAACATGGCCCTCACACGTGCCTAATTGTTGACAGCCTCATACCACTGGAATTTATCCGTTTTGTCCGATGAGCTGCCAGAGTTACCTTCAGATCCTGAACACGCAGTGTTTTCAGCTTGTCACGACATTACTCAATGGTTATTTGGTATCCACAAGCACAAAGACAGTCACAAATTTTACAAAGTTCATGTGTGTTGTATCCAGTTGTTCCTGTATACTCTCATTGGCCCAAATTTCCAGTAAAGTCTGCACCTCTGCCGTAGACCAAAGTGATTCATTTGCCGGCATGTTTGTTAAATGGAACAGTCACTGACGTCATGTTTCGAGTTCCGTGCTCAGCCATGGTTAGCGATCACACTAGATGTGTACCGTGCCTAAGCCAACTGAACAGTACCCGAGCCCATCTCTTCAAGCGGGCCAAGGCACGGTTCAGCGAGGGGTCCGGGCGTCCGTCATTCCGCCCTCCTTCGCGCTACAATATGAAATTGTTTGGTGCAAAAAGTGCAAATCAATCCCAGAACAACAGCAAAGGAGGAAACAGGTATACAAGTATCTATATCCACAGTAAAACATTCCATATAGACATAACCTGAAAGGCTGCACAGTAAGAAAGAAGCCACTGTTCCAAAACCACCATAAAAAAGTCAGACTCCAGTTTGCAAGTGCACATGGAGACAAAGATCTTATTTTTTGGAGAAATGTCCTCTAGTCTTATGAAACAAAGATGGAACTTTTGGCCATCATGACCATCGTTATATTTGGAGGAAATAGGGTGAGGCTTGCAAGCTGAAGAACACCATCCCAACCGTGAAGCATGGGGGTGGCAGCATCATGTTGAGGGGGTGCTTTGCTGCAGGAGGGACTGGTGCACTTCACAAAATAGATGGCATCATGAGGAACAAAAATGAGATGGATATATTGAAGCAAAATCTCAAGACATCAGCCATGAAGTTAAAGCTTAGTCGCAAATGGGTCTTCCAAATGGACAATGACCCCAAGTACACCTCCAAAGTTGTAGCAAAATGGCTTAAGGAGTGGTAAAGTTAAGGTATTGGAGTGACCATCACAAAGCCCTGACATCAATCTGAAAAAGCGTGTGTGAGAAAGGAGGCCTACAAACCTGACACAGTTACAGCAGTTCTGTCTGGAGAAATGGGCCAAAATTCCAGAAACTTATTGTGAGAAGCTTGTGGAAGGCTACCCAAAATGTTTGACCAAAGTTAAACAATTTAAAGGCAATGCTACCAAATAATAATAAATTGTATGTAAACTTCTGACCCACTGGGAATGTGATGAAAGAAATAAAAGCTGAAATAAATAATTCTCTCTACTGTTATTCTGACATTTCACATTCTTAAAAAAAAAAAGTAGTGATCCTAACTGACCTAAGACAGGGAATGTTTTCTAAGATTAAATGTCAGGAATTGTGAAAACTGAGATTAAATGTATGAGTCAAATGAAATGATTGAGTCAAATGAAAATTTTAGTTTTGTTCTATAAAGTACTGATAACATTTCTCCCAAATTTCAAATAAATATATTGTCATTTAGAGCACTTATTTGCAGAAAATAAACAACTGGTCAAAATAACAAAAAAGATGCAGTGTTTTCAGACCTCAAATAATGCAAAGAAAATACGTTCATATTCATTTTTAAACACCACAACACTAATGTTTTAACTTTGGGAGAGTTCAGAAATCAATACATGCGTTTATCTACCAGCTTTCATGCATCTCGCTACCAGTCGTTCACATTGCTGTTGGGTGACTTAATGCCACTCCTGGTGCAAAAATGTAAGCAGCTCGGCTTTGTTTGATGGCTTGTGGCCATCCATCTTCCTCTTGATCACATTCCAGAGGTTTTCAATGGGGTTCAGGTCTGGAGATTGGGCTGGCCATTATAGAGTCTTGATCCTGTGGTCCTCTATCCACTCCTTGACTGACTTGGCTGTGTAGCATGGAGTATTGTCCTGCTAGAAAAAAAAAAATCCTCCAGAGCTGTATGTCTTTATATTTATATTTATATTCATTGCCATATACCAGATTTTGTATGGAAAGGTTGGAATGAAGTAACCTTAAACATTAAGCAAGTTTCTATGCATACAAAAAAAAAAAGATATGTTATTTACATTCACATTAACAAACTACTCAAATCAAATCAAAAACTTAAGTTTTTGAATTTGATTATAATAATCTTTTTATATAATACAATATAATGATTATATAATGATATAATACTGCAACAGACAATTATCATATATCTTCTATCTGTTAGCCTGTTTTTTATAGGCACCTTATTTTTTGGATCAGTCATTTACTCTGTGTTGATGACATGATGGCATGAAGCTGGAGACATATCTTTAAGAGCGAGTTCTCACAACAACAAAAAAGTTTCACTGACAAATCAATGTTTGTTGATGAGAGAAGTCTACAGAGAATGGCCAGACTACTTCAAACTGACAAAGTCAACGGTAATTCAGACAACCACTCTGTACAATTGTGGTGTGAAGAATAGTTTTGCAGTATGCTATTCTGAATGCAGGTTGGGTTTGGGGAGTGGGGGGGTGGGGGGTGAATTAATTCACAGGAAAGCCATGAGGCTGAAACATTGGTGTCCATTGTCTTCTGCAAAATAAAATGACAACAAAATTGGAAAACAATGGAGTGCGGATGAATTATATCGTAATATATGGTGAACTATTACTTAAAAGACATGCACACAAACACATTCATTCACACTGTCAGATTACCAGTCTTTATAAATGATTACGAGCACTTCGCTCACGTTGAATGATGCTTTAATTTTGTACAAATTGGTGGTGGTTTAGAGTTCAACTAGATTGAAAAGTTTTGTGCTGCTATAATAGTTTAGCAAGTCGCTAGCATGTTGCTAGCAAGTTTTAGCACTTAGCAAGGTGTTGCTAGCATGTTTAATCAAATAGCTAGATGTTGCTAACATGTTTTAGCACTTAGCTACAGTTTACCTAGCATGTTGCTAGCATGTGTTAACACTTATCTAGGCATGCTACCATGTTTTAGCACTTAGCTAGGTATCCTAACAGGTTTTAGCATGGTGCAAAGTTTGGTGCATGTAGCTTGAAAGCTCTAGGATGAGTTAGAGTCACACTGTAATGGTAATTCTCAGAATTGCTCATGTGTTGAGGTTTCAGATGTGTGAAGGAGAGCGCAGGAAATGCTGAGTATAGTGGGTGCTCTCTCATCTGTTCTACCTCACAAGTTCACTCTTTGTTTCTTCACTGAGAGACCTGAGGTTTCTCGTAATTGTATGCCCCATAGAGGAAAACTACATAGGATCGCTTTCTGTAACAACAGAGCTGTGAATGTTTCCTCCGGGGTGACAGAAATAGAGTAGGTTCATGAGAGTGCCAATGCACAGGGTATTTACCTCAAATATCAACTCAGGAAAAAGAAAAGCTTAATTTTGAAAATGAAGATATTCTCTTTTTGGGATGGCTCAGTGCTCACATTATCAGCATCTTTCTGTCACCCTACAAAGAAAACTGAATATTTGGTATAAATAAACATATTTCACTCAGTAACTTTAAAGGGTTAAAATTTTTTATTATTTTACATTATTCCATTTTCTTTACAAGAGTTCCTGTAGTTCAACAGGTAGAGCATGGCCTTAGCAAATCCAAAGTAATGGGTTTGATACAAGTAACACAGGAATTCATAATACAGGTTGAATGTACTTTTTGAATACCTTGAATGTAATTTTGGATAAAAACTGCATAAATTATGTAAATGCAATGATGAATTTCCTCCTGTGAAGAAATTCCGAACTCACTGACCTCAAAGAGCCAGCGGATGTTGCACAGTGATCTCACAGGAAATGCAACCTGTTAACTACTAGCTTAGTGTCTAACCTGTCATTTTTACTGCATTTTCTTTTCTTCATTACCTTTTTGCCATCATACTAACACTACAAACCTCCTGGGCACTGATCACTATCCCATAGTGCTGTGCAACCTGTAGCACCTTCAAGATTCAGGTTGCTTTACATTGACAAAGAATTTGTAACATGATACATTTACAACATACATAAGTCTCTGCTGCCCATCCCATGCTCTCAGTATACAATTTATTTGTGTAGTCCTACCACAATCCTCTTAGTTGGTTTTCTATTCTACACTCTTACAAATCTGCTTTGCGAGCAGGTTTACAGTAGCTGTGACTTTCAATCTAAACTCAACTTTGTTATCCTGTGCTAGAGCCCAAGTAAAAGCTTAAATTACGATTAATGGTAACCAAAAACATGTAAATGCGTTTACACACAAAGAAAATGACAGCTCACAGATGAGATGGTAGATTAACTCAAAGAGCAGTCAAACGGTGCAAAATTTAACAAGTAGTATTGCCCTATTCAAAGCTGTTTATGTACACTGATAAGATTTCTTCATGCTGTCCATTTATAGACCACAAAGCATTGCCAAACACAAGAGGAAGAGCATGTGACTCCGAGTCTTGTGTGATTAACTGTATATTCTGAGAATCCTAAGCTCAAATCTAAAGTCTAAAAGTCTTGGTTGGGTTTAAGAGTGTTTCTATGTGTTATTGTTTTTATGAAAGAGAAAAGTTTAATGTGTTCAGGTGTTTAAATACTTTCTCCAACCCCAGTTTAATCTGCAGAGACAACTATAATTTCCCAAAGTGTGTAAAAAATGTGGTTCTGTGGTGCATTCAAAACATCTGTTTGGGGCAGGACAAAATATAGGGGGTGGGCAGTAATATTATTTTTGGAAAATCAGTGCAGAAACAAAAATTATTGATGCAATTCCATTTGGTGCTACACAGAAATTACACACTTCACATTTATTTTTTTATTTGCGCTCATTAATGAACAGAAAAATTACTGTAAATGAGCCAGAGTTAGCCTTATAGGGTAATTTTCATCTGTTGAAAATTTGTCTTTGGCTAGTTCTTAAAAAGGCAACCTAAAATTAAAATAAAATAACTGATCACAAATATCACATACAGATAATGCATACAAACTAATACCCAAACAGTACAATGCACACCCACCAAACAAACAATGCAACACAACCATGAATAAGTAGATAAATAAAACACTACATAAATAAAATGTACTCATTATTGACCCCCACTAAGATCAATGATGAGCAGACAGAACAAATAACAGCAGAAAAGGTCAGTAGGCAGCTAGCATTCTAATGTTCACATATTTGATTGTTAACAAGCCACAGATTCAGCTGTTCAGTGAAACAGCAGTAAGTATTGTTTTCTCTAAGATGCATTGGTATTAAATTCCATTCTTTAGATGCTGTTAAAGAGAATGCTGACTGACTGAAAGTACTCCTTCGAATAGGAATGATGCAGACTCTTCTTGTGGTACATCTAGTAAACTGAGTGCTTGTTCTTTTCATGATAAATGTCTTAAGTGGGAGGGGTGGAGTTCATATACAGTATCTCACAAAAGTGAGTACACCCCTCACATTTTTGTAAATATTTGATTATATCTTTTCATGTGACAACACTGAAGAAATGACACTTTGCTAAAATGTAATGTAGTGAGTGTACAGCTTGTATAACAGTGTACATTTGCTGTCTTCTCAAAATAACTCAACACACAGCCATTAATGTCTAAACCACTGGCAAAAAAAAGTGAGTACCACACAGAGGCAGCGTTTGTGGATGGTTCATGTTCTCACTGCGAGAACATGTCCATGGCAACGTTGCGGTCGCGGCTTGTTTTCAATCGAAACCAGGCCAATCCAGCCACCCCCCGCATTGCTCCTTCTTCCCACGGGATAGAGGACGGTGCGGCTGGTGATGGAGGCGATCTGGGGATGGCAGCGGGTGCAGCTCCTCCGGGTACTCCCCCTGAGACCACCTGCCCACCCTGCATGCCATGGCCTTCCTGCAAGTACACCAGGCCACCAGGCCAAGGCACTTAAAGATCTGCATGGGGGTAGCCCGGATCCCGACGTGTTGCAGGAACTGCGCTCAGCGACCAACCTCGCCCTTAGAGCCATGAAGGTCACAGCGCAGTCACTCGGGCAGGCGATGGCCACTCTCGTGGTCCAGGAACGTCATCTGTGGCTGAACTTGGTCGAGACGCGTGAGGCTGACAATGTGCGCTTCCTCAACGCCCGTCTCCCAGTTTGGCCCAGTTCTCTGCGGTGAGGAAACAGACGGAGGCTATTTCACATATTCTGCCCCGCCGCAAGCCGTTCAGAGACCAGGTGGTGAACCTGCAAGCACTGCCCCGGGAGGAGGCAGACCCAGCCCCTTCGTTGCTGTGTCCGGTACGTGCTTTGTGTACCTACTTGGACCGCACGCAGAGCTTTAGACGCTCTGAGCAGCTCTTTGTCTGCTTCGGTGGACAGCGGAAAGGGAACGCTGTCTCCAAACAGAGGCTCTCCCATTGGGTGGTGGATGCCATTTCATTGGCCTATCGCACCCAGGCCGTGCCCCCCCCGCGGGTCCGAGCACACTCAACAAGGAGTGTTTTGTCCTCATGGGTACTGGCCAGAGGCACCTCCTTGGCAGACATATGCTGAGCAGAGGGTTGGGCAACACCGAATACCTTTGCTAGAGTCTACAATCTTAGGGAAGAGTCAGTCTCGTCCCGTGTTTTCTCAGGTCCGAGCCGGTAGAACTCGGTAACACGCTGACGGATTGACCGGGTGAATCGCTTGCACCTAGTGCCTTTTCCCTCAGCTGAGGTAATACCGTGTGCTTTTTCTCCCAGGAGATTCCATATATTTGGATCACTGGACGATTCCTCCCTAGTCCCATGGTTCCACAATTCAGCGGAGGAATTCGCTGACCCAATCCACTACGGGTACTTAATCTACCCGTACTGGTGTAGGTGCTCCACAGGTCCAGCCTCCTGCGTGGACTCCTCCTGTATGTATTTTCCGCAGTACATTGGGGAAGGGTACGTGCAGCCTGACACAACTGGTCGCCTTTGCATGTAAATATACCTGCCCGCTCTTGTGTCAGCAGTACACGTACACGGCTCAGCGCATTTCGTGATTTGAATTGGACCCCTAGTGTCGCTTCTAATTCCCATTGGCCTTTTTTCATAGATCAGAGGCATATTCGGCGCTCAAGAGAGACCCCTAGTGTCGCTTCTTCGACACAACGTCACGTTCCCTCCACCAGGGAATGGGGGTTACATACGTAACCTAGACGTTTTTCTTTTATCTGAAAAACCCCTTGAGAGATTGAGAGGTTAATGATATTTGTGATGGGTGAAGCCAAGGACTCTTTCAAAGACTTAAGCATTATAGAGTCCATACCATAGCAATCTTTGGCTTTGGAGTAAGTGAGTTAATTATCCTTATTGCATCATGCTTAAGAGATGTTACTTAGACTGAACAGGTGTTTGGAGGCATCCACTAGTACTCTGTGCAATCTCAGCAACAGAGTCAATAAAATATTTGTTAAAAGCTTCAGCAATTTCTATTGGATCTTGCAATGTGCTTCTATTCAGTTTTATCTGTAACTTTTTTGATGATCCATTATAATTGACACCAACTAGCTTCTTAATATGCTCCCAAATTTGTTTAGTTACATCTAGCCTCAAAAATAATCCTAATAAAATATTTTGCTTTGGCCTTATCGATATGCAATTTAGACTTAAGAATTTTTTTTAGCACATGACCCCTCTCCTTCATCAGTTTCAGTAAATCGGTGTTCAACCATGGTAGAGAGTTCCTTTGACGTTTCTTTCCTGGGGCCATGTTTATACAATTTTGGGATAATTTTTCTCATAAATATACTGCTGTCTTCTTCTACATCCATCCCAAATATTAATTCATTCCAATTTGTTTGGTTTATTGCTGTTTGAAAATTCCCAAGTTCACTTACACAAATTCACAAGGTGTATTAATTGATAAGTGATAAGGTTGTATGTTTCTCTACTCTTTCTGGCCCATTGCTAAAAAATTATTAAAATCAATCTGTGTTTGAGTAGGTTGTTATTGTAGTAGGCCCTTTAATTAGTTGTGTTAGATCCACAATATCTGTAATTTTTGTAATGTTGAGGTCACCCAAAAGTATAATTTCTTTTTAAAATAACATTCTTTAGGTAGCTTTTAAATTAATCATAAAAACTATTGTTAGAAGAAGGTGGACGATACAGCACAACAAGAACGAGTGACATGTAAGAAGAGAGTGTAATGCATAGTCCAATACACTCCAAGTCAACAGTAGACAATTTAATCTGGCTGCATTGAATATGATCTTTCATGTAGACCATTACTCCACCACCTCTTCCCTCAGATCTATTCCATCTAAATAAGTTATATCCAGGTACATCTAATGCCACAGATGGTGAGTTTTTATGTAACCATGATTTTTGAAAGACACAGACATTCTAATTTGGAGTCGCATAAGAGATGGTTAACTTGTTCAGTTTTAGGAATTATACTTATAATATTCAAATGCCCCCCAAAGGGTCCCCTGGTTTTGCTTGGGGATCTTAAATAACTCTTGAATGATTTACAGTTTTAAAAAACTTCAGTCTGCAATATTTTCTGAAGACAGAGTTTACAGGTACAACCACACGGTCAGGAGTGTCTCTACTGTCCCTTGGTATGTTTGCTGAATAGATTTTTTTATTCCAGGTTTGAGCTCTGTGTTCTAGTTTTTATGAACAGTTATTAGTTTCATGTTCTGTGTTTATTAAAGAGTACTCAAGTACAGTTTAACTTAGCCGGGGCAAAGATGTAGGTATGATGATCCTCTGTGTACCTGGCGTCATAGGAAAACCAGCACTTCCAGGACAGATATCAAAGTCCTCAGGCACCACCATGCATGCTGAGTTTCACAGCAGATACCCATGGCTCTTCCAGTTCACTATAGCCACCAACCTCCATTGTCCTCCCATGTCCATAGCAGCAATCGCCATCTGCTCACAGCAATCCCTCTCCACCACAGCCACGGTCCATTTTTTGATCTCGCCCCAGAATGCAGTTGTCTACCCATGCTGACTTGCATTAGTCCATGTTACTCTGTCCATGATGTTTGAGTTTGGACCGGGGCACTACTGGACATCTCCGGAGAGGAGCAAACACAGTGTAATGATGAAATAGCGGTTTGTTTGCTATTTAGCTTAGGTAAGATTTTTTTATGTTTGGTATCGCCATGGATAGATGAATTTATTAATCAGGAAAAAAATTTCCCATAATGCTTAATGCCCTGATTGTAATGTAAGGTGGTAGATGCAGGTAGCTTGTGATAGAAATATAAACTCCGTTGAAAAGAAGGACATGTGTCTAAGAATGTTAAAATAAATCTGTAGGTTAAAAGTGCAGCCAGTACACCTGACGAGCCTGACCTGCCTCCCACCTTCTTGAATTTCTTTTTCAACTAAGCTTTTATTTAGTTTAACCACAATTTACTACAGCAGCATTTTTAAATACTCTTGCAAATACACACACACACACACACACACATGCATGGATACACATCCACATATACAAACAATCCACACAGGTAGCAGAATCTGTATTAGTGGACCAGGCAAATACAAGCACTGAGTCCTGTGAAAAACAGGGATGAGAGCCAGACCAGACTACTTGTGGAACCTTCTGGAAACCACATGCACACAGCCAACCACGCCTGGCACTGCCAACTAGACTGGGTTCTGCCAAAGAGGTCTCGGTCATGCCAGCACCAAAGCAGAATACAGAGCAGGCAAGAGTTGCAGTGTAGCAGGAAAGATCAATGGCATGTACTGTAGAAGACGCCCACTCCAGACTCACCTCAGAGAGTGAAGAGAGCTCTAAAGAAGCAGATGAGTCAGAATCAGAGAGGTGTTTCTTAACACTCTTATAATCACTGGACTTTTTCCACGTGGGAGGAAATGAGAACTGCCCCCCTACTGATAAGAGTGGATTTACCACTATTAAATGTAAACATCTTTAAAAGGTCTTAAAACAAAAGGTAAACTAGGTTTTTTTAATTTTCTGAAAAAAATAAAAAAATAAACAATTTATGGTTAATAATATATCTAATGTAAACAATATAAGCAATATAATTAGCAGTGACAGCACTGCGTCCATGATCTCAAGTTCTATCTTTGGGCACAGCTTTGTCCATTGTGTGTTTAAACAGATTTGTACTATGCCAGAAATGTTTTTATTTTTTCCAAACCTGTACTGTTGTGCACTGGATACACAATCTGGCAAGTTCGGTAAAACTTTGCCTTTGACACTGCCTCAACCCCCAGTTGGCCTTGTTTGGCCAGAGGGTAATCGCAGAGCCAAAAGCCATTGGCCCCGAGAAAGCCCTGAGGAGGTACGATGAAGCCCTGGAAGTGACAGTGGGAACGCAACTGGCCCTGGCATGCACTAGCATGCCCTATTTTGACCTGATAGTGGAAACGCAGCTAATGCTTACTGAAGGTGGTTACCAGGTTATTCTATGTGGTTGTTAAGGTGTTCTGAGTGTTTGTTTTTACTACTTCGCGAAGGAGTTATGGGTGGTTTCCATGGCTGTGCTAGGTGGTAGCTTACCTGCACAAAGAATGAATAGAAAGCAAGTTGTTTTTAGTTGTAAATGATGTAATTAAGTCAAAAAAATTCGAATTTTATTACCCGTATGGCCTAACCAAAACCCAAACCTGACTATTAGTGGAGCAAAAATTGAATCTCAAAGGGAAAATGCAACCTTTTGTTTGTGTTCATCATTGCTAATGCAAATGTGATTACTTCCTGGTTTCCATAGGGCCAGAACCCTGAGTCTTTGCGGCTGCACGTGCAATGTGTTCAGTAGCACCACAGGAAAAGGTAAACACATTTTACTTTATGCAATGATGTCTGTTGGGAGATAGCGCTCGTCAGTAACTCGGCAGAATGGTGCCGGAACATTCAGTGGCAACATGTATAATTTCCTTGTGATGATGTTGGAGTCTCTATGATATTGTGATCCTTTGGCATGAGTCCTTCATTCATTGCAAATCTATCACTGAAAGAACACACGGTATAAAAGCAAGTAAAAAGCGTTTAACTGCATTACTGGGGATTCTTGTTTGTTGACCTCTAACCCCCCGTAATCCTTTCCTGACAAAAGTATTTTGTCAGATCATGACCCACACACAACAGGGTATGACCCTTCTGGGGATAGAACAGCTTTCAGCACTGTCTTTTTGGGAGGTGGAAAGACAGCTAGGCTACTATTAGCCCTACTACAGGAAAAAGCTTTCTGAATCAACAGGGAAACTGATGGGTGAATCAAATGTATCTCATTTCAGATAGCCGAAAACAAACTATTTCACAAAACTACTACTGGCAAAATTTCTGTTAAGACATGCTCGAAAAAGTTGCCAGTGTAACAATGATTACATTCAAACGTCACAATGGGAAAAAGTGTGTGGGTTTTATGCTCAGAGAATGAGTTACTAGGACAGCAGGGAGGAGTATTTTTAGGGCTCTCCCACAGTGAGGCTCATTGTTTGTTTGGTTGTTTGAGCTGGTTGGTTCCAATTGCATCCATAATGCTCCTAAGTTTGGCACATTTTGTTGGATTTTGAGTGACAAGTAACAAGAGTCTAAGCTTGTTCTTTTAATTTCTCAGAAATTTAAAAGAAATTATCTGTTGTGCATCTCATGAACAATAATTTTTTTTTTTTTTGCTGGTTATCAAGTTTTGTTTACAAATGTTCCTAGAACTCCAGGAGTTCCTGTCCATGTCACGTCCAATTTTGTCGGCATCCTTTGAGGTCAAAGCAATCCATCAGTACATGGCATGTTCAGCCACTATCGGTGCAATGATAAGATAATGTAACATATTACTCTCTGTACACATTGTTACTTTATGTATCTCTCTCTCTACCAAAAAAATGCTTTTTTTCAACATGCTAGTATGTAACCAAAGAACTGGCACAGGTCCCTATGAGTTTACACAAATGTGCCTACAAAAACTACACTGCATTAAACAACAAAGCCATGTGGCAGCATATACCGTTGAAGTCAGAAGTTTACATTAGGGCTGCACAATTAATCAAAATAAAATCTAAACTGCGATATGACCTTGTGCAATTATTAAATTGCAAAGGGCTGCGATTTAATTAAATAAATATTCTGAGGACAGCAAAAACTAGGCAACAACTATGGTTTTACCAACAGGGAAATTTTGTTAACTGTGACATTGAGCAGAAAGCTTACATATAACCAGTTTTGACAGAGCAGCTGATACAAATTAAATGATCAGCATCGATTGATGAGATGAAAAGATTGATTGATTGAAGTTTATTTCGAGAAAAATAAAATAAAATAAAATAATATATACATATATATTAACACACACACAAAAATAAAACAATAAAAATAACATAGCACAGCTTATCTCCCATATACATAGATATAAATATATACACATATACACACATATTATTTACACTTATAATAATAATTGCTCGAAAGGGAGTGGAAAGAAGTATAACTTATTTGCTCCCACCCCCAATTCCTTCCCATATATTACCCCATATATCCGCTGCCATTAACAGTTAAATAAATAACAATTTATTTGTTTTGATAATATTTATTTGATATTATATTTTCTTACAATTACATTATGCTATCTCAATAATCATAATAATATCTCTATAATGCTATATGATAATCCTCATTATCGTAAACATTCAAATATATATCCCGATATCTATAATAATCACATCATATATAAAATATAACCATATCCTAGCATATTGTTTAAACAGTTTTACAATAACAGTAATATCAATAATAATTAATAATAATCATTATCATTATTTACTCAGCTATGTACACATATCCCACTCTTTTGTAATTGTGTCACCATTTACAATATCAAGATAAATACATAGGAACCGTTTATAATCCTAAATACTTAAGTTTATTTTACCATAACCAGTACCCCTCCCAATCACAAACACAAGAGCACCCAGATCCCTCACTCAGTCTCATATTTTGTCAACACCATTTCTTTAAATTTTAATTTGAATTGGTGAATATTTGGGCATTGCTTGAACTGTATCCCCAAACCATTCCAAAGTCTGACACCAGACACAGACACACACAAGCTTTTCCTGGTGGTTCTCACCGCCTGGACTTTAAAGTTTTCACATCCCCTCAGGTTATAGCCCCCTTCTCTTCCTAAAAAGAACTTTTGAATATTACCCGGCAGATCATTTTTGTTGGCTTTATACAAGAATTGAGCAGTATAAAAATCAACTAGATCAAAAAGTTTTAAAATTTTAGATTGCAAAAATAATAAGTTTGTATGATCAAAATATGCCACCTGTATGATTCTAACTGCTCGTTTTTGGAGTAAGAAGAGGGTATGTAGTGAACTTTTATAATTATTGCCGCAAATTTCTATACAATAAGTTAAATAGGGCAGAACCAGTGAACAATACAATATATATAGTGCATTATATTCCAAGATGTATTTAACTTTATTAATTATAGAAATACTTCTAGATACTTTGCCTTGTATGTATCTGATGTGTGGTTTCCAGCTTAATTTACTATCAATAGTTATTCCCAAGAATTTAATTTCTGACACTATTTCTAATGTAACACCATCAATACTTAATAATATTTCTGCGTTTTCTTTATAATTACCAAACATCATTACCTTCGTTTTATTTAAATTCAAAGATAATTTATTAATATCCATCCACGTTTTTAGTTTTACTAATTCTTCATTTACAATTTTTATAAGTGTATTATAATTATCACAAGAAAAAAATATATTGTATCATCAGCAAATAATATAAATTTCAGTAATTTAGAAACACAAAATATGTCATTTATATATAAATTAAATAATTTAGGACCTAATACTGATCCTTGAGGGACCCCACAAGCAATGCCCAGACACTGTGACGTAAACTCACCCAACTTCACAAACTGCTGTCTTTCAGTTCAGTAACTTTTGATCCAGTTCGAAGCCACCCCCCAATGCCATATTTTTCCAATTTAGTTAGTAAAATTGAGTGATTAAGAGTATCAAAAGCTTTCTTTAAATCAATAAATATTCCCACTGCATATTTTTTTTTTGTCTAGGGTGTTCGTAATTTCTTCCACAGCTTCAATTTAAGCCATTGATGTGGACCTCTTTGTTCTAAAGCCATACTGACCTTCATTTATTATGTCATGCTTGTCTATAAATTTTTCTAATCTGTCATTAAATAGTTTCTCTAACATTTTTGAAAACTGAGGTAGCAGAGAGACAGGTCTATAGTTTGTGAAGATGTGCTTGTTTCCATTTTTATATAATGGTATTATTTTTGCAATTTTCATTTTATTTGGAAAAATTCCAGTCTGAAATGATACATTGCATGTATGTTAGCGGTTTTGAAATACTATTTAATACTTTTTTAATTATTGTCATATCTATATCATGACAATCAGTAGATGTTTTTTGCATTAAGTAACAATAGCTATAATCTCTGTCTCACTCACATCAGAGAGAAAGATGGTCTTTGCATTCCTTTCTATAATTGACTCATTGAATGTATCACTTTCACGCTCAGGAATAATTGCTGCTAAATCTGGTCCAACATTTACAAAAAACTCATTGAAACTATGTACTATGTTATGCATATTAAAGTTTTCAACATTCTTATCAATAAAATAATCTGGATATGAATTCTTAATTGTTTTATCCTTAATTATACTATTTAATATACCCCATACCCCTTTAATATTATTTTTATTTTCATTTAATACATTTTTATAGTATCATTTCTTACTAGTTCTTATTATATTGATCAATTTATTTTTATATGTTTTATATCTGTTTTCACATTCTTTTGTCCTTAATTTAATAAATTGTCTGTATAAAGTATTTTTCTTTTTGCAAGCATTTTGTAAACCCTTAGTTAACCAGGGACATTTTATAAGTTTATTCTTGTAGTTGTATTGTCGAAAGATAATTGGAGATCGGTATCAGATGTTAAAATTCTGATTGGAGCATCCCTAATATTCAAGTTGACCGTTTCAAAAACGAATGATGATGATTAGTGGGCTGAGACCCTACAAAATGGACAAAAACAGGTGGACGTAACATTTGAATATGAAGAAGATTTTGTTTCACTGTTTATATATGTATTTATTTGTTTGTGGTTGAACTGAAAAAAGGTCTCAGTTTGGTTCTTTTTAAGAGGGCTCAAGTGTAAAAACCTCCATGTGGAAAACATTACCATCATAATCTCAGTTCAAATCGCAATCACAATATTTTTCAAAATAATCGTAATATGATTTTTTTTTCTCCAAATCGTGCAGCCCTAGTTTACATGCACTTAGGTTGAAGTCATTCAAACTAATTTTTTAACCACTCCACAGATTTCATATTAGCAAAATATAGTTTTGGCAAGTCATTTTGGACAGCTACTTTGTGCATGACATGAGTAATTTTTCCAACAAATTTTTACAGACAGATTGTTTCACTTTTAATTGACTATATCACAATTCCAGTGGGTCAGAAATGTACATCCTTAACTGTGACTTTAAACAGCTTGGAAAATTCCAGAAAATGATGTCAAGCCTAATTTAGCTTCTGATAGGATAATTAGAGTCAACTGAAAGTGTAACTGTGGATGTATTTTAAGGCCTACCTTCAAACACAGTGTCTCTTTGCTTGACATCATGGGAAAATCAAAAGAAATCAGCCAAGGAAGGAGACGCATTCTGTCTCCTTGAGATGAACGTAGTTTTGTGCGAAAAGTGCAAATAAATCCCAAAACGACAGCAAAGGACCTTGTGAAGATGCTGGAGGAAACAGGTTGACAAGTAGCTATATCCACAGTAAAACGAGTCCTCTATCAACATAACCTGAAAGGCTGCTCTGCAAGGAAGAAGCCACTGCTCCAAAACCACCATAAAAAAGCCAGACTACAGTTTTCAAGTGCACATGGGGACAAAGATCTTACTTTTTTGAGAAATGTCCTCTGGTCTGATGAAACAAAAATTAAACTTCTTGGTCATAATGACTATCGTTATGATTGGAGGAAAAAGGGTGAGGCTTGCAAGTCAAAGATCACCATCCCAACCGTGAAGCATGGGGGTGGCAGCATCATGTTGTGGGGGTGCTTTGCTGCAGGAGGGACTGGTGCACTTCATAAAATAGATGGCATCATATGAAAGGAAAATTATGTGGATATATTGAAGCAACATCTCAAGACATCAGCCAGGAAGTTAAAGCTTGGTTGCAAATGGGTATTCCAAATGGACAATGATCCCAAGCATACCTCCAAAGTTGTGGCAAAATGGCTTAAGGACAACAAAGTCAAGGTATTGGAGTGGCCATCACAAATCCCTGACCTCAATCAGATAGAACATTTATGGGCCGAACTGAAAAAGCTTGTGCGAGCAAGGAGGCCTACAGACCTGACCCAGTTACAGCAATTCTGTCTGGAGGAATGGGCCAAAATTCCAACGACTTATTGTGAGAAGTTTGTGGAAGGATACCCAAAAAGTTTGACTCAATTTAAACAATTTAAAGGCAATGCTACCAAATACTAACAAAGTGTATGCAAACTTCTGACCCACTGGGAATGTGATGAAAGAAATAAAAACTGAAATAAATAATTTCACATTCTTAAAATAGTGATCCTAACTGACCCAAGACAGGGAATGTTTTCTATGATTAAATGTCAGGAACTGTGAAAAACTGAGTTTAAATGTACTTGGCTAAGGTGTATGTAAACTTCTGACTTCAACTGTACATACACAAGACAAAGGGTACTTACAGCTTACTGGTAACGCTTTACCAACCCTTCTCCCTGAGGTTTTATCAGATATAATACAATTGTAACAAAGGGACAGAACCTATAACAGAAGGTAAAACCAACCAATGTGTTTTCTACAGGAATTTGGGATGCACCGACAAACCCCCCTCCAACATATCCATATTTTCTAACATTATTACAGCAGATAATTTATCTTCAATTACATACAGAATATGAACTAATAGTCTGTAATTAGACTGATTTACATTTGACTAACCTTACACATTAGCATTTTAACATTGCTTTAAAAAAGTAAACATGACAGTTTGCCAACATAACAACAGCTCCTGGCTCATTTACAGCTGGTCATAATAACCTGCGGTTCAGTGAGCAAGTGACTCATGGTTTAGTCCAGGATTCAGATAGATGACTCATATCTTATTCATCAAACGGTTTAACTGATTAAACTGTAAAAAAAAGACTGCAGCAATCGTGTGATTCCTTCACATATTTGACAGCATGTTGCCTGTATGTTTGTTTATACTCTCAGTGAGGATATTGCACTAGAACATTGTTTTAACCTATTCTCATAGAATGAACGTTACAATAACAACATTTTTGCAAACTGAGTTTTACGTGCTGCTTTCTACATTTTGCTGCAGATTCCTGGTGAAAGTAACACTAGAGCAAATCATGGTTACAACGTCCGATTATGACTTTATAAAGACTTATTTTTCTGACTATTACTCACACTCTATGTTTTCATATCAGAACTCTTTTACTCAAGACTCAAAAAAAATGTCACCACTTGTATTACAGACCCATCTACATTTACACACTTATTCCAATGTGATTAACTTCTGCGATAGCTCATGTTACGTTCCTGTGGGTGTGCCTGTGTTTTATTTCTCTCTCTCTCATTCCCTTAGGTTCATTACCTCTCTGAATTCCTATTGGTTCCAGAAGATGTCAATCTTCATTGATGCGTCAACTTCTCCGCTGCCAATCAAGTTTTTCCAGTCAGAGTTTAAAAGGCCTCTCAAATTGAACGAGAGCAGATCTCTCTTGTGACTCTGTGACATTCTTAAATCCCTGTCACTTTTGGTTTGCCATTTTCGCTTGGGGGGAAACCTTTTGATAACAATGTTTGTTAACCTTTTGATAACAATGGCATGTTCTCTTCCCAAGAGAAACGTGGACAGGTAAGATGTCACGTGACATACACCGTACAACATTAGGTAACTTGATGTTAGACACCCCAGGTAAAAAAGTGAACGCCGTCCTCTGCAAGTTTTGTATTTATAGATAGAGTAGGTAAGTTACGGCGTTTGACACTGAATACTTGTTCCCTGTCAAAAAGCTACACTTTGATGCTGCGCTGACTTAGCGCTTTGGGAACAACTTTAGGTGTGACCAGCTGTGAAGATGTGTGCAACACATCAATGAAATTGACCAGAATTTATAGCCACTGCTGGTGACATCATTGGATGCACCTGTAGCAAGGCTATAAATAGATGCGTCACAGGTACATCATCAGATCTTTTGTCTTCAGAACACTCTGTGTTTGTGTGCCTCATGAGTCTGTCAGAAATGTTCTACTTTCCTCTGTTACCGTGCATTCAGACCAGAGGCGTCGAGAGCGTCAAATCGACCGGAAATCATTCATTTTCTATGATAGCCAGTGTCTCTTGAGCGGTGTGGGCGCCAGAGGACAGTTCAAGTGCAGCCAACATTATGGTTATGAGTTTGACGCGGTTCGGCGGCAACCTATTGGAATATAGAAGTGCTCCACTCTAGCGAAGTCTAGAGAACACAACAGTGTAAACTTTGGTTCCCACCAAACATTAGTTCTGAAGACAAAATGGAGGAGGAACTGATTATTGCCGTGGCGGGTTTTCCCATAATATTTTATCTGTCCCCGTTTGCTTCCAAGGATATAAATAAAAATAAAAAACAATGAGTGGACAAAGGTGTCTAAGGTGTGCCAGGTGAGTTGATGAAGTGGATATTATGGTTTATATAATATTATATAATAATATATTAAGTAATTTCATGAGGATGTACGCTACTTGTGATATGTCGTCAAAAAGGTCGACATGTCTGGATGTTTTGTGGCCCCTTTAAATATAGTTCACAAAAACAAGCATTCTCAACGAACGTTGCCGCCTACTTCAAATACATCAGAGCATCCACAAATTTTCGATAGCGTTGTTGGCAGGGCAGCCAGAGCGAATTTTGACGCTCTCGCCGCATCTGGTCTGAACGCACAGTTAGATTTTGTTAGGCAGTGCGCAGAAACCTTTCTCTTTAAAAAAAAAAAAAAAAGAAAAAGAAAATGACTGAAAGACAGAGCAAGCGGTGTGTGTTCCCTTGTTTACGCTCTATGGCTGAGAGGAACACACACCAGTTTTGTTTTGTATTTTTGGGGAAAGAGGATGCTGCTCTTGCGTTGGGGCGGGGCAGGGTGGGTGTAAGCATTGCGATCTGTTCTCAGTCAAAATGCTTCGCACTCGTCTTGCTTACTTCCGAGAGTCAGCGCCCACACTTCCATCGTGGCGTTCTCTGGAATGGATCTGGCTGAGGAGCGAGAGATGGGTCCTTCCCTATTGCTCGTTCTCTCCCCAGATCCATCTGGTCCTTCCCGTGATCATGAAGCGTGCTCCGGTGCCTCTTCGGTTCATGAGGGGGACCATGAATCTCTTGAGTTTGCGGAGGCTCAGAAACAAAGCGTGACGAGTTGTGCTCCCCCTCGTAGAGACTGGGGACCGGCTTGTAGCCCTCAGCAGCCCCCAAAGCAAGACCTCAGGGCAGTCATTTCTAAAAGACCCTGACGGTCTTGCGCCCAGCCTTGTGGGGGTAGCCAACCTCGGGACGGGGCACGTGAATCATCCAATTCGACCCTCCCGATACCCCCACGAAACCTCTCCATTCCCGCCGCTTCTCGTGTTTTGGGAGTTAGAGGCTTCCAGCGAAATGTTGGGTGTATCGTTGCTTCCTGCCTTAGTCCAGGACATGAACACTTGACATCCCCTTAACAGGAAGTGTCAAAATTAATACCCATCTCAGAGAACCTGGCAGCAAGGAAACTTCTGCCAGGTATTTCTATGTGGGTCCTAAGAACAGTAGAAAAAGGCTACTGTTCGAAGCAAGCATGTCTACTGTGGAAAGAACTGCAAAATCTCTTGGTCAAAGGGGCCAGAGAACATGTTCTCCTTCCAGAGAAAGAGTCAGGTTATTACAGCAGATACTTCCTGGTTCCCAAGAAGGGTGGGGGGTTGCATCCGATCTTAGATCTTCGAGGCTTGAATCGCTCAGTCGGGGCGTTCAAGTTCAAGATGCTAACCATCAAGACGGTCGTGTCCCAAATCCAACATCATGATTGGTTGGTCATGCTCGATCTCATGGATGCATACTTTCATATAGAAATTCTGCCATAGCACAGGAAGATCCTGAGATTCGCTTTTGGGGGCGAAGCCTTCCAATATCGGGTTATTCCATTCGGCCTAGCCCTATCAACCCGCACATTCACGAAATGCATGGATGCAGCACTGGCTCCTTTGCATCCGCATTCTAAATGACATAGACGACTGGCTGATACTAGCACAGTCTCAAGAACTGGCAGTTAGCTCATCTGGTTTCTCTGGGTCTGAGACTCAACTCTCAAAAAGAGTGTTCTCTCTCCCACTCAGGAAATTACCTATCTGGGCGTTGTATGGAATGCGATCACGATGTGGGCACAATTGTCTCCCGCTCGAATCATGTCCATTCAGAACACCCTGAGCAAAGTCAAGCTAGAACAAGGTTGCACTCTTCGCCAGTATCAACGAATACTAGGTCTCATGGCATCTGCGTCCTCGGTGATCCCTTTGGGCCTTCTGCACATGAGACTGTTTCAGTTGTGGCTAAAAGCCTGGGGATTTCATCCAAGGGCCAGTCCCCTAAGGCTAATAAGAGTTATGCGCCGTGCGCTTCGTTCCCTTTGTATATGGTTCAGACCCCGGTTCCTTACTTTGGGTCCCACTCTAGGTGTGTCTTGCCGTCGCAAGTTACTAATGACAGACGCCTCCCTGACGGGCTGGGGAGCGGTCTTAAGTGGTCGTCCAGCTCAAGGGGAATGGGAGGGGATTGGCACATCAACTGCCTCGAGTTGATGGCTGTATTTCTGGCCCTGAAATACTTCCTCCAGGATTTGAGAGGCTGCCAAGTCCTGGTGCGGGTGGACAACACAGTAGCAGTCTCTTACATAAATCATCGAGGAGGTCTACGTTCACGCCAGCTAAACACTCTGGCACGTCAGATTCCAGACAGAAAATACAGACGGGGGAGTGGAAACTCCACCCCGAAGTAGTGGAACAAATCTGGGTGAGATTTTACAGGGCAGAAGTGGACCTCTTCACTCTCAACAGACAGATTTCTCTCTGAGTCACCCAGCCCCCCTGGGTCTGGACGCGATGGCGCATACATGGCCCAGAATGCGCCTGTATGCATTTCCCCTGGTTTCTCTGCTCCCGGGAGTCTTTGCCAGAGTTCGCCAGCAAAGGTCCTACCTCTTACTGATATCGCTGCGCTGCTTGAAAAAGGTATTGTTCTCGGAGATAAAGTCTCTCCTCGACGGCTCGCCTTGGGCGATTCCGGATAGGAGGGACCTTCTGTCTCAGGCGCAGAGGACAATATTTCATCCCCGGCCCGAGCTGTGGAACCTTCATGTTTGGCCCCTGAAGGGTACCAACTGAGGGACACTGGGCTTTCGCCTGAAGTTATCGAGACCATTCTAAGTGCTAGGGATCCCTCTACTAGAAGAAGTTACGCCAATAAATGGGGTGTCTTTGAATGATGGTGCAGTGCACATAATGCAGATCCAGTTAACTGCCAGATTGCTTCAGTTCTGGACTCTGCAGGAAAAATTGTCAGCAGGCACATGCCCCGCCACTCTCAGGGTTTACGTGGCCTAATAAAAGCAGAACGAGATGCTGCGCTTAATTGGCGCACTGGGATGCCCCAGGACTGCCTTCAGACAAAATACCTGACGATGCACCTGTGACGAATCTATTTATAGCCCTGCTACAGGTACATCCAATGATGTCACCAGAAGAGGCTATAAATTCTGGTCAATTTCATTGACGTGTTGCACACATATTCACAGCTGGTCACACCTAAAGTTGTTCCCAAAGCGCTAAGTCAGCGCAGCATCTCGTTCTGCTTTTATCAGGGAACAGGGGTTACAGTTAAGTAACCAGAGACGTTTTCTCTGTTTATTTTTATGTTAGGTTAGAGGATTAATCATTTAGTTATATCTGTGTTTTGTTTTGTTCTTTTTCTTTTCTTTGGTGTTGGGTCCCGTTTCTCTTGGGCTAATTACCTGAAATATATTTATTCCAATTGTACATATTTATATATATCTATTTGCTTATTGTTCATCTATATCATTATATCTTGTTACACTTATGTATAATAAATCACACTTTTGTCTTGGCATTACTTCATTTAGCATGGTCTCTTGTCACCACCATCACTCCAATTTTAACGCAATCTCAATGTTACCTCTTCTAACCCTAGACCAAAATAAGAGGTCGTACCACTCACTTGATAGAGTGTTGGACTTTGGACTCGGAGACTGAGCCTTGAGCCCAGCAAAGAAAGCTCTAAACAAAAATTAAGCGAAAGTGCCATAATAGTGACAAAATACAGTATGTGGCTGCTTCAGTAAATGTACTTTTCATTTCAATATATATTTGCTTTTAAAACACTATCGGTAAAGTTTAGGCGTTAGTTAAGGGTAAGGATGTCTGTTTTGGTCACCGCTCATTTATCTTTTAAGACACTATTGGTTAGGTTTAGGTTAAAGTTTTAAGTTAGGGAGGTACGTTTTACACATTAAAATTAATATTCAAATATTCACCTTAAAAACCTTGATTACAACATAATTGCACTCACTTTTGGCACCCAGTGCTGGACATTTCACAGGGAAACTGCAGCCAAACATGTAATGAAGCACTGAATTTTGGTTTGCAAAAATGTTCACATTAATTTCATGAGATCAGGCTGAGTTGTATATCAATTATTGTCTTTATCATCACAATTCAGTTAAAACACACACACACATACACACACACACACATCCACACAAACAGGAAACAGTGAATGAGCACTCATAAGATTAACACTGATAATCTTGTAAAGAATGCAAATTCTCAAGCAAACAGTACATTCATCATTCTGAATGTCTTTTTGTAAAAAAAAAAAAAAACAATACACTTTTTAACTACATCTTGGTTTCCATTGTAATTTCATAAACAAACCAGATAAGGGCTGATTTTGCAAGAGCCATGCTGCAGAGGCCAGTGTCTCTTTCATCAAGTTAACAGGGGTCAGGGCAACATGAAGTTCAGAACCTGCAGGCAAAAGCAAAACAGTTAGCACTTGTAAAACTATAGAAATTATTGTGTTATCACTATCTCCACTGAATACAAGTGTACAGTTAGAACTATATTTTATTTGCAATGTTGCAGTGTATTTATATTAAAAGTAATATTTACTTTTAAGAGCCCGAAGCATTTAAAAAAAAAAGAAGAGACACCCTTTTAAACATTAACATGTTCATGTGACAAACACTTTTTTCTAAGCAAATAGAAATTACAGAGACCTTATTGTTCTGACAATCCACAAATAGATGATTTAGCCTGGCAGTTATCCTTCAGTTAAACGGCAGTCAGTCTTGAGGCAATCACCGGTAACAATACCACCACACAGGTCAGGTGACTGCAGCTACACATGACTCATACGAGGGTGCCATCAACCCACCAGCTGTTGAATAACTGCGTGAAATCTGAGAATGTCACACTCATCTCACAAAGCCATGGAAATCCTGTGTTCCCGGATTCACTACAAAGAGTACGAGTTATATTGTAGTAAGAGGTCATTGACAAATAGGTCAGCTCATTGATATTGCTCAGGGAGGCAATTTGGAATTGAAAGCAGAATCTGATCTGAATATTTAAATCGTTATTCACAGCATTTTCTGTTTACCAGAAGTGCTGCCTTTTAGATTATCAATGTATAGGCTTTCCTGTGGGATTTGTAATATTATAATTGCTCCATTTGTGAACTTGTTTAAAAAAAGGTAATTGGTAATGCAGTGCTAAGACATGTGAATCCTCCAACTGCATAATTTATCATGGTCATGGTGAAGGATATAAAGACTGTATTTAAATGACTTTCCCTGTCAAGACATTTGGCACCATGTGCTGTGTATTTTTTCAGTCAATTTGTGGATTGATATAAGCAAGAGGCAAACTATGAGTATTCTGTGATCTTATGTCATTCATAGCAATTAGGTAACGTTTATGAAACACTTTGACAGTTTGACATCATCAGCAAATCAAACCGCAATATTCAAATGACCAAGTTGAGTCAATAACCTACTAAACTGTTCAGATAAATACAGGGAAAGTACTGTTATCAGCTGATCAAGAGATCTGTCAGACAAAATGTTCAGGGTACATACAGGCATGATAAATGTACATTCAGGAGCTTTGAAAAAAGTCCAACACATAGCCTAACGCCATGCAATGGTATCAGAATACATCATGGTAAACAGAATATTATAAGAGTTAGGGCTGGGGAATATGTCATAAAAAATTATATCTCTATATTTTTCAGCCTATTGACGATATATTTATTTGCTCTAAAATGGCTCAAAAGTGTTTGTTTTTTTAATCAGAAGAACCATCATTTCATCCAAACAGACATTGTAGCCAAGTAGATTCAATAATTATAAAGGCATTAAATAAAAATGTAATAATTAATTTTTCATTAAATATGATATGCACTTTATATTTATATTTCATACAAAATTATACAAAGTAGCTTAATAAAAAGCATTATTTACCTTCAAACGTTTTTACTGTGCAAAACTATTTCACTGAATTATTTTTGAAACCCCAGTTGAACATTGCATAATACTAAATTATTACTGTGGGACACGTCAGGTTGATTATTATAATATAATGATGAATTATCATTATTATTCTTATTATTAGATTTGCATTATACAAAAGTAATATATTTCTGTCCTGTTTACTTCTTTACGTGGGGGCTTTTATTTCAACACAGAAAATACCTTTTTCACGCTCCAGGTTTTGGAACGCAGAAGTAAAAGTTTGCCCGGTTACATTTCAGCAGTGGTGAATGGCAGATCACAGCAAATATTATTTTCACTTACCCATTCACCAAAAGAAAAAATCCACTATTTAATTTGAAACCCCCTCTCAGCTGTGGCAATTCATTTTTGAATTCAGGGTAATATAACACAAAGAATAATGTTGTAAACTTGCACTCAATATATTTATAAAAAAAAGATCATATAAAAAAGTTTGCTAGATTTACGCTGCTAAATAAGGCGGAAATGCGTCATCACATTCTGTGAAAAAGGTCTGTGTCTTTGACAGTTTACAATGTTCTGCATTTCATGAAACACTGTAATCTCCTCCATTTCTGTCATACAGTGCCGTGTTTGTAGATTTGTATAATATCTTGTAGCGGTTACTAATGTTTGGAATTGCACGAGTGCTTGAACCTGCATTACTTTGATTTCACAATACATGTGAACTGATCTGAGTGCGCTGTCACGCACGTGCACACAGATCAGCGCGTCAACGTTTTGTTCTGAATCACATAGAGACCGTTGATCTATCTTTAAATCACAGCCTTTTGTGGATTAATAATCACATATGACCAACTTGCAATTTTTATGTTATTTTGTTTAACTGTGCAGCCCTGAAGGATCATGAAATTAGTCTACTGATGCGCTCTTTATAAAAATTAATGTCAGAATTAAAGCAAATTAAAATCATTGCGATATTGGTCAATTTTACATCGTCAGCAAAATTAACTTGATTATATTGTTAATATTCAATATATGGCTCAGCCCTAATAAGAGTTACATCAATGTCTCTTTAAGGTAACTCGAGTCATTCAGCATCTGTGTTCGTTACACCTCTGGGCACTGGGGTGCTATTTTCTATGTACATCTACTATCTACTTGAACGGAGGAAGACAGAAATATCAGAGATGGCTGGTCAAGATTATGAGCAAATAACAATTTTTAAATCAGCAGTAACATCTGACAACAATCGTATAATAAATTAAGCTTCCTGAGCTCAGATCACACTAAAAAAACACTACTTTTCAGACTGGCTAAGCTAATGCATGTACTCAATAAAAACTGACTGGTGATGTCTCTGTCAAAAAGGTGACTTACTCTTTTAACTGTAAGGCAGGACTTCAATGCCTAGAGCCACCATTTTCAGTGTTATGATTTCTCCCATTCATAAGTATACCAGTGACCCATCTCATTCCATACAGTCTCTGGCTACATTTGCTCTACAGACTTAAATTTCCAATTATTTCCAATTGATCAGCAAAGTGTGTAAACATAATAGAAAGCTCTTGTGTTTGATAGAAGCAAGTAATTGTTGCATATTAGATGGAAATGATGCCCAGCGATATCACATCGAAAGTCGTACGAATTCATACGAGTGTGGTCATACGATATACTACGAATTAGCCAACTTTAGAAAAGTCATACGAATCCTTACGATTTTGCTATGAGAATGTGTTTGATCCATTTGCTTTGACTGACCACATTTGTTATTAAAATATCCATATCGGTGTACATATGCCACTGTCAGATTTTCTGAAAGTGTGCATAAAAAAAATAAAATGTCATACTTTGAGAGAGAGACCATTGTTGGCTGATATGCCCCTTATGGTAACATGTAAGCCACTTCCTCCATGCAGTGTGACTGTAGCATCATAAATAAAATAGGGTTGACATGACAGATAGTTATAGTGTTCACTAGTACATATACATTTTTGCATTTGGCAGATGCTTTCATTCAAAGCATTTTACAGTGGTGGCCAAAATATTGGCACACTTGGTAAATATGAGCAAAGAAGGCTGTGAAAAAAAACTGCATTGTTTATCCTTTTGATCCTTCATTCCAAAAAATGCAAAAATCAAACCTTTAATTGAAGTAAAACAATTGAAACAGGAAATATCTCTAGTACCTAGTATTAAATCAATATTTTTCTCCAAAACACAGTGGTGACTTATGAGTAAAATTTATGTGAAGCATATTCTCATTCATATTTAAAAAATGACTAGGAACATGAAATTCTTCAGCCATGACTTCCTGTTTCAAAGGGGTATAAGTATAAATACGGCCAAAATCCCTTAAGCATCAATCACAGTGGGTTAGACAAAAGAATATAGTTCTGATGTGCGACAAAAGGTTGTTGAGCTTCACAAAATGGGAAGTGGCAATGAGAAGATAGCCAAAGCATTGAAAATGCCCATTTCCACCATAAAGGACAATAATTAACAAGTTCCAATCAACTGGAGATCTTAAGAATTGGCCTGGAAAGGGACGTGTGTCTATATTGTCTCCACACACAGTGAGGAGGTTGGTTCAAGTGGCCAAAGAATCTCCAAGGATCACAGCTGGAGAACTGCAGAAATGAGTTGGGTCTTGGGGTCATAAAGTCTAAAACATTATCAGACATCACCTACATCACCACAAGTTGTTTGGGAGGGCTTCCAAAAAAAAAGCCTCTGCTCTCATCCAACAACAAACTCAAACATCTTCAGTTTGCCAGACACTACTTCAAATGCGACTGGATTCTAGTCAGATAACACAAAAAATAGATTTTTGGCAGCAAAAACCAGAGATGGGTTTGGAGCACACAGAGATTAAGTATTACCCAATGCCCACAGTTAAATTTGGTGCTGGATCTTTAATGATTTGGGGCTGTTTTTCTGCCAGAGTTCATGGATATCTTGTTCGGATACATGGCATCACAGACTCAGGTTGGATCTTCCAGCAGGATAATGATCCAAAACAAATATCAAAATAAACACAAAAATGGTTCCCTGATCACTGGTGCTGCACGATTAATCATATCGCAATCGCAATGTCAGTCTGTGCGATTATATGATGGCAAATGCTGCGATTTTATTAAATAAATAAGTGCATGTGTGTATGTGACAGCCCATTCTCTCTGAGAGCTGTTTGCCCATTTTCTACACCGCTAATAAAAACATGACCAGTCAGTTTCAGTTTAGGGTGTGGCACATGTGGTCATGTCATGCGAGTTTCTGGTGTTCAGTGTGGAAATTAGGTGAAGATGGACGCCGAGCAGACCGACACTGAACTGGTGGCCTGAAGAAAAAAAAATACCACAGATCACAGCTTTGCGATATGTCTTTATTTCATCAATAATTAAAGTTCATATAATATGGGAGCGTGACATGTAAATAAGCACAGCTCCAAAACTATCATTATCTGTGCGGTCAGAGCTGCTTCAACCAGAGAACGGGAAACCAGAGAACGGGAAAGATTTAAAGTTCCGCCGACTGATGCGCATTCTAACAGGAGACGCTCATCTCTCACTCTGCAGCTCGAGTGTCTGATAGAAACACAGATCACAGCTTTGGGATATATATTTATTTTATCCCTAATTAAAGTTCATATAATACGGGAGCGTGCCATTTAAATAAACACAAACTCCAAAAGTGTCATTCTCTGTGCTGTCAGAGCTGCTTCAATCAGACGCAGAAGAGACTCAATCTGAGCGGGAGTCGAGAACGGGAGAGATTTAAAGTACTGCCCCCGCTGTCTGCAGCTCGCAACGTCATCATCATCATGAGATCATCATGATAAAATCAATCTTATGTGAAAAATAACACTAAAATTACAACAACAATAAAAAATGTGTGTGTGTTTCTGTGTGTATATATATATTATATATACATACACGCACACACACACACACACACACACACACACACACACACACACACACACACACACACACACCAACAACAACAGTTTTAGTGGTTTGATTGAGTGAACCACAATTTTATATCCAGTTTCCTTTTCAAAAGAGGTTACATCCTGCTTAAATGTCCCTGTTTGTTTGGACAATCTTATTTTCGTGAAAATGTGTATGTTCTTATTTATTGTTCAATTTTATTTAGGTGTAATATTGAGAAAATAACAAGTTTGCAGTAATGCAAAGATATTATTTAATTTTGAAAAAATATTTAAATTTGAAAACAATGTGCATTTATAGTTGTTGTTGTTGCTAGTTTGTATGTTTGAGTTGAAAAATACACATTTCAGCATTATCAGTAATCTATTCGTGCATTTTCCTAAGCAAGTTGACTCATAATACAATTTGTTTATTATATTGCAATCGCATATCGCAATATTAAACTCAATAATCGCAATATGACATTTTCCCAAAATCGTGCAGCCCAACTGATCACAAAATCAAGGTTCTGCCATGGCCATCCCAGTCTCCTGACCTGAACCCCTATAGAGAACCCCTATAGATAATTTGTGGTGTGAACTGAATAGAAGAGTCCACCAACATAGACCTCTAAATTTGTAGGATCTGTAGAGATTCTGTATGGATGAATGGTCTCAGATCACTTGCCAGGTGTTCTCCAACCTCATTAGGCATTATAAGAAAAGACTCAGAGTTGTTATCTTGGCAAAGAGAGGTAGCAAAAACTACTGAAAAAAAGGGTGCCAATAAGTATGGCCAATGCGTTTTGAAGAAAAATATTTAACAATCAGATATTTCCCGTTTCAATTGTTTTACTTCAATTAAAGCTAATATTTTTGTGATGATTTTTGATGAAAGATCAAAAGGAAACAATGCAGATGGGTTTTTTCACAGCCTTCTTTGCTCAAATTTACCAAGGGTGCCAATATTTTTAGCCACAACTGTACATTGCATTCAAGGCACATAAGGCCAGTGTGTGTTCTACGGGAATCAAATACATAACCTTGGTGTTGCATGCCATGTTTTACCAGCTGAGATATGGGAACCAGTTCATGCTAAAATCAATACTTTGCTGCACAGTTTTTTCAAATGTCAGATTTGCTGTATGTGTTTATGAAGACTAACATACCAAACTGATTTTTACTCAAAAGGCTTTAAGAACTTATATCACATATACTGGTGTAACAGTATTATGTTTTTACAGTATGATAACTGATGTCTCAGCTCTGTAGGTCCATACAATGCAAGTGAAAGTGAAGCTCCAAAAATCACACATAAAAGTAATCTATATGACTCCAGTGGTTTAATCCATATCTTCAGAAGCAATATAATAGGTGTAGGTGAGAAACAGATGAATATTTAATTCATGTTTTACTCTAAATCAGATGAAAGTGAAACTAAACAGGCACCACATGTGACTCTAAAATGTAAAAGTAAAAATGGAGATTTAGAGTAAATAAATTACTATGCCATTTCTCCTCCACAAATATTACATTGCTTATGAAGATACACTGTAAATTTAACAACTGTAATCATATGGATTAATTGCTTAAATTATAACATAAAAATATGACGGTCATTTTATATGTTTAGAATAGAAAAAAATTGCCCCTGTAAATGCAAATAAAATGCCCCTGGAAATCAAATATTTCCCTAAAATGGAAAAGTTTATTTCTGATCCAGGTTCCATCTGATCTACACAGGAATTGAGAAAAGCAGCACCCAGTCAGACTTAAGTGGGTTCGTTGTAAAATGTCAGATGTTTTAGTGTTACGAGTTTTATTCCCATGCCCCCCTCATCAATTTCAGGCCCTGTAGTAAGCCATAGTACAGTGCACACTTAGAAACACTTAAGTGCCATGTAAAAAAGTGAGTCATTCCACCCTAAAACTTAAAATTAAGTGAGCCCAAACAGAATTTAAGTCAAGCATAACAATCATTGTGAATTATGCATTCTACTGAACAATTAAGACACCTGGATTCTAAACCAATTCCAAGGTGGCCTGAGCAGCTTTGGAAGTATGCCAGGCCAAGCCTATGTGGGTGAGGTAAAACCATAGAGAAAGTTCTGCCTTGTATGAACAAGAGAACTTGCTTACCCTTAGAATACAGACATGCATACTGATTATGCAGATGCTGCACAGCAAACACAGATCACTATCAGCTGCCGACGGAGGAGGTTTTACTGCCACAGCTGTACGGGGGAAACAAACGCTCAGAGGCCCCTCAGAGCAACAGGGCTGGAAGACCCTCTCTGTAGGATATTTAATTCCACTATCTCGTGTGCGCCACACAGATGAGTAGAAAACTGTGCACCTCAGGAACAGAATAAAATCTGTGTCTGGCACGTATCCCAGGGTTAACAATAGGGATAGGAATCGTAAGGAATTTAGGCTAAGAATTCTGGTTATGATTCAGATTCCTCTCAAAGACTTTAGTTCCTTAAAGGTTCCATTAAATATTATTTAAGTACTTATGAGAAAGAAATATTTAGAATAATGTAATTCTAATTGGAGTAAATGCCCTCAGCAGACTGTAAACAAATGAGATATTTTCATATTTTAACAGAACTGATTCTTGAAAATGGTGTTTAAACTAGAGGGTTGTAAAAAATATAGATTTTCCGATGCACTGTGATCTTCATTTGAACAATCTCTAAATTGATTCTTAAATCCCAAGATCTATGTTTTACTTTTGTCCTGCCCTCCACTACAATTAAAGGAAATTGCTTGCATATGCAATCAAATTTTGTGCTTTGTGACTAAAATGTATATATTTGGCCACATGCTGGTAAATGTTTAGATTTCACTCACCAGTGAATGAATTGTGTAGCATAGTGGTGGAATATTCCGCAACGAGATCCTTTCACTTCGCGTTGAGAGTAAAATTTGTTCCATTTAATGTGTCAAAAGATGACATCCATGCATTTGTCATTTGATAATATCTCTTTTAATACCCTTTCTGTTTCTACAGACAGTTGTTGATGAAAAACAAAAACAAAAATAACATTTAATTACAGTCATGTGAAAAAAGTATTTGCCCCTTCCTGATTTCTTCTATTTTTGTGTATTTTTCTACTATATTTTTTTAGATCTTCAAACGAGATATAACATAAAACAAAGACAACCTGAGTAAACACAAAATAGAGTTTTCAAATATATCTATTTTTTATTGAAGCAAAAAAATTATCCAACACCTATATCACCAATATGAAAAAATAACTGCCCCTTAAACTTAATAGCTAGTTGTGCCACCTTTAGCAGCAACAACTGCAACCAAACGCTTCCGATAACTGGAGATCAGTCTTTCACAACACTGTGGTGGAATTCTGGCTCACTCTTCTTTGCAGAACTGCTTTAGTTCAGCCATATTGGAGGGGTTTCAAGCATGAACTGCCCATTTAAGTTCCTGCCACAGCATCTCAATTGGGTTCAAGTCAGAACTTTGACTAGACCACTGCAAAACTTTAATTTAGCTTCTTTTGAGCCAATGAGGCGGACTTACTCGTATGCTTTTGACCATTGTCTAACTGAATAATCCAGTTGCGCTTATGTTAACGTTTAAGCATAATTTTCTGTAAAGCTGCCTTGAAATTATGTGTGTTGTGAAAAGCTATACAACTAAAAATGACTTGACGCTTAAGCTTCAACTCATGGACTAATGACCGGATGTTCTCCTTCAGGATTTTCTGGTACAGAGCAGAATTCATATTTCCTTAAATTATTGCAAGTCACCCTGGCCCTGAAGTAGCAAAGCATCCCCAAACCATCACACTACCACCACCATGATTGACCGTAGGTATAATGTTCTGTTTGAGGAATTCTGTGTTTGAATTACACCAGATGTAATGGGACCCCTGATTTCCCAACAGTTTCATTTGTGACTCATCAGTCCACAGAGCATTCTCCCAAAAGGTTTGAGGATCATCAAGGTGTGTTTTGGCAAAATTCAGATTAGCCTTAATGTTCTTCTGGGTTAGCAGTGGTTTTCACCTCACCACTCTTCCATGGATGCCATTTTTGGACAGTGTCTTTCTGATAGTAGGGTCATGAACAGTGACCTTTATTGATGTGAGAGAGGCCTGCAGTTCCTTGGATGGCCCATTGAGAGCGAGAACCACTAATCACGACCATGAGGAGGTTATCCCATATGACTCTACACTCCCAAGCAACCAGGCCAATTTGGTTGCTTAGGAGACCTGTCTGGAGTCACTCAGCACATCCTGGATTCAAACTCACGACTCAAGGGGTGGTAGTCAGCATCAATATTCACTGAGCTACCCAAGCCCCCCGAAATCTTGCAACTTGAATACCTACTAGTGCAGGGTAAAATAATAAAAGTAGGAAAGATGAAAAAATTTAACTCAGGATAATGTTTACCCAGGGTTTAGAATGGCTTTGGGTTAACAGTTTTAAGTGTGAAAATCCCATAAAAAATTAAGAACATAAGGCAGAGGATGAGAACATAAACACGTAGAATAAGGTGCAAGCTGTACAGCATGAGCATCTATCTTTTCAGAATCAAACAAAAGAATAATAATAATAAAGAGTGCAAAAAAGTGAAACGGCGAGAATATTGGAAAGAATCTAGGAATGGATTAAGAATAGTTTAGGATTGAGGTGAACTCTTTGTGGAGTATAGCACTGCGGTAAAATCTCATGTAAAGAACTGAAGAAGTTGCTGGAGGTGATGAGAGAAGCTAGGGAGGATTGAGTCAGATTGATGAGGAAGACCTTCCACCTGCTCCAAGGCTTCAGTAACGCCCACTAAAGGCACAAAGATCTGGAAAGACCTGCAATGGTAGAGTGCAACTGCTCCTAGAAACCACTAAAAAAAATCTTTCTTCAAAGGTCCAGCAGTGAGAAATATCTGAGGAAGACCTTCCACCTGCTTCAAGGCTTCAGTGATGCCCGCTAGAGAAACAAAGATCTGGAAAGACCCGCTATGATAAAGAGCAACTGCTCTTAGAAACCACTAAAAAAAAATCTTTATTCAACTTTCCAGCAGTGAGAAAGACTTTCAAGCTATTCTGAGGCTTCTGTAATGCCCACTAGAGACACAAAGATCAGAAAAGATGGTAGAGATGTAGGACCAGGTTCTTCTAGTAGGGAGAAACTGGTCCTACATACTACAAAAAACAACTACTTTTTAGTAATCTGTCAGAAACCCTGGAGGATATTATCTAAACCTCCACTGATAGATAAATATCCTGATGTCCCTAAAGAAAACTGAACAGAATCAACACAGCAAAACACAACTCATTAAACAGAAATATCTGTCAGCCTTATACCAACAACAGGTATGCTACCATCAGGATGACAGATTCCATGACACAATGGAGAATAAATGAACTCACACACATAATTAACACATCTCTACTTACAGGCACTTTTCCCACTACATTTAAGCAGGCTCGAGTAACCCTGCTGCTGAAGAAACCCGCACTTCACCCCACACAATTAGAACACTGCAGACCTGTCTCTCTCATCCCATTCATGGCAAAAACACTTGAAAGGGCAGTTTTCAATCAAATCTCTGCCTATCTCTCACAGAACATGCTGCTGGATGACAATTAGTAAGGCTTCAAAAGTGGACACTCCACCAAGACTACCCTGCTGTCTGTCACTGAGTCACTGAGACAGGCGAAAGCTGAATCCAGATCCATCCATCCTGATTCTGCTGGACCTTTCTGCAGCCTTTGACATGGTCAACCATCAGATTTTACTCTCCACCCTCTCTTTGCTGGGCATAACAGGAACTGTGCTTGACTGGTTTACTTCCTATCTCTCAGGTAGATCCTTCAAGGTAGCCTGGAGAGGTGAGGTGTCCAAGCCACATCAGCAATTTACTGGGGTACCTCAGGGTTCAGTGCTTGTGCCACTTCTGTTCTCAATATACACATCATCACTGGGACCCATCATTCAGGCACATGGTTTCTCTTACCACTGCTATGCTAATGACACACAACTCTACTTGTCTTTCCAGTCATGGTCGATGCCAATTGATGCACATAAAATTCAAGGCTCTGATGCTGGCATACGGAAAAGTCACTGGGTCTGCTCCAGCATACCTAAAATCATTTCTGTAGAGCTACGCGCCCACTTCAAGCCTGCGTCGGCTAAGGAATGTCGCCTTGTTGTACCAACACAAAGAGGCACCAAAACACTTTTCCGTACTTTCGGCTTCATCGTACCATGTTGCTGGAATGACTTTCCCAACTCTACCCGTGAAGCTGACTCACTTTTTGTCTTCATAAAACGGCTAAAAACACATCTTTTCCATTAGCACTTAATCAGTCACTAAAATAAATAAATAAATAAAATAAAAATTGTTGCTGCACTTTAATATGTTTTGAATGCTACTATTCTGATGCGAGTGAAACTTTGTAATATGGCACTTTTCGTACTACTGTTTTCTTAAGATGATTCGCTTATGTTTTCCTCTTTTGTAAGTCACTTTGGATAAAAGCGTCTGCCAAAGGAGTAAATGTAAATAAATGCAAAATGCTGCCAGGACAAGCATATGTCTACAGATTTAATAGATTTGTGGAAAGGTAAGGGGACAAATACAATTACTGTATGTATTGTAAATAGATGCCTTGTTTGCTTTGGCTAACCATCTTTTAGTTTAGTGTAACTGAATGACCTCATGTGTACAAAGGTGCTTATCCACACAAGAAAAACAAAAAGGAAACAAAGACTGTTTGACAGGGATAATACCGCCAAGTCCTGCTGATCTTGGACAAATGGCTCCAGACCAATTAAGGGAAGTCTCAGTAAAAAGTACAATAGACTGTTAGTGTCTATATTTTTCATTGGGTCAATGGAAAGTCAATAAACCAGTACTTAGTGACACATGAGACTGCGCTCACCTGGACTGGCCTCAGACACTCCCTTATGCTTCCTTGTAACAATTTTACACAATCTCAGATTAAAGCTGTAATCACCACACTAACATCACTCTCACTGATAATGTACACTTTGTGTTCATTGATAATAAATACCTCACACAACTAAGGCCAACATAGGTGAGACATGCCTTCCTTTTAACTTATTTTCAAATGCTCATAACTGGTCCCACATAAAATCTGCAACTTTTCCACATTTTCAGCACTGATTATAGGTGGAAAATCTATTGAATTATGTGAAATGGATTTAGAAGCATGGATTTAATGTAAAATGTGTTAAACACAATGGCGAGTACTACACTCTTATTGGAAGCTGAAAGCATTGTTGTAGTTGATAAATAATGTGTCCATTAAGTTTTTTTTTTATATCAAGTTTTTAGGTTTAAACATATCAATATAAAGTGGAAAATGTATATTTAGATGCTCTGACAATTTACAATTTCTTTTCACCATTTCCAATAAAAAATAAAATAAAAAAAAGTGTAATTCAGGTAAATCCTCCTGCATTATGAAAGCTTATTATAATTTTTAAAAGTACAAATTCATTTAGTCTCTAAATTAATGATTTAATAAAAACAACATGCAAAAATGTTGTATTTTTTAAAGCAGAGTAGTGTAATGGTCTCTATGTTAAAATACTTTGTCATATCCTAACTTAATATGCAGACAACTACACCAATCAGCCACTACATTAAAACCTCCTGCCTAATATTGTGTAGCTCGCCCCCCCCCCGTGCCACCAGAATAGCATTCTCAGATGATATTCTTCTCACTTTTGTACAGAGCAGTTATCTGAGTTACCGTAGACTTTGTCAGTTTGAACCAGTCTGGCCATTCTCTGTTGACTTCTCTCATCAACAAGGCATTTCCATCTGCTGAACATCCCCTCACTAGATGTTTTTTTGTTTTTGGCACCATTCTAAGTAAATTTTAGAGGCTGTTGTGCAAGAAAATCCCAGGAGATCAGCAGTTACAGAAATATTGAAACCAGCCCATCTGGAGATCGCATGGCTCCATGTGAGGGTTGGATGTGTGAATGGCGAGCTCTGCGCACTTAGCTAGTTTTTCATACTTTTTAGGTCATAAACCGGTGAGATTCTATACACACTGATCCATAACTGTTCTATGAAGACAATAACAAGGATTTTTTTTTATTAAATGTGTACACACCATATGAAAGCTGTCAGAATGAGGATGAATATTTGAATAGGCTTGCCTTCATTAGTTCCTTTATTCAAAACAGTAATACCTCTTGCGTTTATGTCATTGGAGATATGAATGCCGATATTTCGGATGAGAAGTCACTATTTGGTAAACATATAATTCAGTTCTGTGAAGATAATAATCTTATATTGTCAAGCAGAGAATTGTTGCCCACAGACAGTTATACTTACATTAGCGAGGCCTGGCACACTACATCATGGCTGGACCACTGTATCAGTACAGCTGATGCACATGCCTCAATGGGGAATATGAGCATTTTGTATGGGATAATAGCGGGTGATCATATACCTCTTGCTATGGTGATAAATGCTGAACACATACCGGAGCTATCTGGATGTGGAAATGGTGTTAATACAACAGTATTACACTGGTCAACACTCAAAAAGGAAGACATTTCTGCATACTATGCACATACAGACAAGTCATTAGGTAATATCCAACTACCCCTAGATGCAATCCTGTGTAGGGATATTAACTGTGAGGATGTGAATCATAGGAGAGATATATGCTCCATGTATGCTGACATAGTTCATGCTCTGTATGAAGGCAGTAATCCCTACTATAAACATAAAAATAAGAACCATAACAATAAGCCTGGCTGGAAGGAGTTTGTGGCTGGATATCATATGGAGGCACGGGATGCCACTAAATCATGGGCTATTGCTGGTAGACCTCGACAAGGTCCTGTGTTTATGTTCTGAAGGAAATTGTGAACAAATATAGAGATAAAAACTCATCAGTTCTTATGTGTTTTATTGATGCTTCTAAAGCATTTGATCATATAAATCATGGTAAATTGTTTAACAAATTAAGGCAAAGAGGGGTGCCCAAGTATATTGTGAGAATTTTGGCTTACTGGTATGCCCACCAGACTATGCAAGTGAAATGGGGCAATAGTGTCTCAGCTTTATTTGGGGTTGGCAACGGAGTCAGACAAGGGGGTATTTTGTCACCTACTCTCTTTAATCTCTATATGGATGATCTGTCTAGGCAGTTGAGGGCCTGTAATACTGGGTGCATGATTGGTAATTCAATAGTGAACCATATGATGTATGCAGATGACCTTGTGATTTTTAGTCCAAGTAGTGCTGGATTACAGCAGCTGCTTAAAATTTGTTCGGCATAAGGTGTGGAACATGATATCAAATATAACGCCAATAAGAGTGTCGTCATGATCTGTAGAACTAAAGAGGATAAATGTTTGAACTACCCTGATTTTAAATTGGCTAACAATCAGCTTAGTGTCTGTGATAAGGTGAAATACCTTGGTCATTTTATCACTGATAGAATGACAGATGATGAAGATATCTACAGGCAATATCGCATGATGTACGCACAAGCAAATATTCTCTTACGTAAATTTAGGGCATGTACGGTTGGTGTAAAGATACTTCTTTTTAAAGCATATTGCACACCGTTCTATACTGCTCACTTGTGGTCAAATTATAGAAAGACAAGTCTTTTAAAATTGAAAGTATAATGACGCAATGAGAATGTTACTCACAAGACCAAGATGGTGTAGTGCAAGTGAGATGTTTGTGGCTGCAAGAGTGAGGACCTTTCATGCTGTTTTAAGAAACCTAATGTTTAAATTCATGTGCCGGCTTAATGGGTCACAAAATGAAATAATAATGGGCTTAACTAACATACGGCTAAGTACTACACGCTACCAATCTCGTATGTGGAAGCACTGGTATAACTGTCTTTTGGTAGAACAATGAGTCTATATTATTATTTCGTTTTGTTTTGTTTGTTTTTAAGTGTAGGTATGTAGGTATGTGTGTTATGGTGTATTCAATGTATTGTTGTGGGTAAGATTTGGACCTTGAGTCTGTAATAAAAGTTTTGAAGTTTTGAATATGTCAAAGAATTCAAAATCTCTCTTAAAGGCATTAAAAGACACTTCCGTGCTCAAGCTGATACCCCAGACAGGGCCGCAGACCAGGGACTCGGTTTGGACGGTGCGGTGGGAGAAATTCAGCGTCAACTGTCGAGAATATCTGTGAGGCTGACGAAGGTCGTTGCAGACTTGGAGGATCTTGCTGTATTTAGTTGTTCAATCACTTCCACAGAGACAAAATTCTCGGTGTTGGTTACAAGAATCGGGGACGACGAGAAATGTATAGATTATATGGAGACATCGGAGAGGGAATTAGCTGCTAAACCGCTAGCGACCAAGGCGGACTTGGAATGCGTTTTGGGAAATTTGGAAGACCTTGAGAATAGTAGCTGGCGAAACGATGTCTGAATTGTTGGAATTCCTGAGAACGAAGAAGGCCGAGACATGGTGAAATTCCTAGAAGAGCTCTTCCTGAGTCTGCTCAACATAACAGGCCCTAAAGCTGGAAACAAAAAATTTCTGAGATCATCCGATAAATATCTTGTGTTATGCTAGATGAGGAGTAAAGAAAGGACTTCTTGGAAGAACCACAATATTTTCTTGTTCCCAGACTTTGCAAATTCGACAAGACAGAAACGGGATCAATTCAAGGAATGCAAGAAACAGTTACATCAAAAGGAAGGTCGCTTTTGCACTGATGTTTCTGGCCAAACTGAGAATAGAAACTAAGGATGGCCGCAAACATTATCTTTCAGTCAATGGAGTAAGTAAATGTGTGATGCAGCTGAGTGAGAGCCTTTTTTGTTTTTGTGCTAGTTCAGCCTAGTGGCTGGAGTTTGTTATGTTGAGGAACACCCCTTCGGAAAAGTGTTTATCCCGCCTATTGGCTGGAGTTTGTTTTATAGTTTATTTTCTGTTGTGTAATTCTGTCTCACAAAATCTGTATAGAATTTATACAGATTTTGTATAAATCTGTATATATTCTATAATTTCTTCAGGTACTTACAGCTGCACCATATATGCTGTAACACCTTTGGGTGCAGTATGCGACATCTCGATGTACGTGTCCGCAGAACGTGCAATGTAGTAAGATAAACTTAGGGAAAAAAAAATACAAATTTCAGTTTCAGTAACATTTCACCTTGCGAAAGACATGGAAACAATTAACACGTTTACCAAAGAGGGTTGTAAAAACATGATCCGGTCGCTTGACAAGCGGTATGTAATACAATCACAACTATTTTTTACGTTATTTCTTTTAGAAACATTTTATTTCTTGTTGTATTTTTGTAAACCACTCAGTATATAGCTGCACTTTTTTCCCCAAAGGGTTTAAATTGAAAGATATTTATTGTTTACAATTCTTTACAAATCTCTATTTTTTTTTTTTTTTTTTTTTTTAAATCTAATTTATAATATAATAATAATAAAAAAAAAATTACTTATTTTGTCATTCACATTAATTATTGTGATAATGAAACTTCCTTAGTGTAATGCTCTGTTTTAACCTGGTTGCAGTACAGAGATAAAGCCTCCTGTAATCTCCCGAATCCTTTCTAGACACCACACTTCTTTCACAAATGAGCCCCTTTATTTTAGGGTAAGCAACATGCATTATTAATATCATAACATGTTAGATCATTGACTTTAGGGTGAATTGATAGAGTATTACATGAATACAATGGAACCATGGTGAATTAAACAGTGTATTAATTATTATAATAAAATAATCTACCCAAAATAAGTCAAAAAGTAAAAAGTCATTTTCAGTTTCTTTTCCATGAAGATGCAGTTCCCTACAAAATCACCCCAATCATTCTAGAATAATTAATTCTTCTCAAATAGAGCTATTCATGTCATCTGGCGAAGTCATCCTGTATTTTTTCATATCGCAATATATATATCGCAGAAAAACAAAATATCGCAATGTCAGTTTTTTCCAATATCGTGCAGCCCTAATGCAGACCCCTAAAGCGGCAGACACTCTTGAGATGGTGCTTGCTGCTTTTAGGAAAGGTCATGAAACTTCAGCGTATTTATCCTGGCTAATTCAGAATCTCGGGGATGGGATTTTAACATCTCTTAAGAAGTTATGGGAGAGAGACTTGAATTTAGTACTGGAAGATTGAGAGATATAAACCTCGTTAAATTTAAGATTCTGCATCGTTTTTATTGGACTCCCTCTAGATTGAATAGGCTTAGCCTTAAAGACACACTTACTTGCTGGTGATACCAGTTGGAGGATGGGGACATAGCCCATATTTTTTTTCCTGTACTAAGATTCAAGAATTTTGGTCAGCGGTTCAGAGTATTATCTGTGAGGTCTTGGGCACTCCCAAGGATTTTATTCTCCCTCAGACTGAGTGGTGCACAGAGTTGGGCAGAGTGGCAGCTTTTAAGGAGTTGTCACATAGATGGATGGGCAGTTTGGGTGATTATGGCAGGAAGTGGGGCACATATTTGGCCTTCTTGGAGGGTTGACAGGGACGAGAATGGGGGCATATATTGATAAAAGTTGATTCTGTGATTTCATGTGTTCTTTGTGTTCATTTAGGTTTGGAATCAATACAAAATTGTTAATGACAAAAGTTGTATTTTATTTTTATTTTATTTATTTATTTCATTTTTGGGTGAACCCTTTAAACTGTTTGGAAAGTTTGGAGTGTGTCTGGACTGTGAGCTGCATCTTCTTTCTCTCTGCTGCCTCAATCAGGCAGTCGAGCAGAAGTGTTCCTCTGCAGCGCTCTCACACAAAATCATTAGCATTAGTTTCATATGATCTCAGGTTATGTTAAATGAGATCAAACCATTATTCTATTACTCAATTACAAAATAATGTGTAGACAAAAAGTATAATAGTTGTTGATAATGTCTACTGTTTCAGCCCTATTCTTGTGGCTACACTTTCGAAAGAGTGATTATTTTAACGTTTGGCACCATTCCATTGTACGTGCCTCACCGTAACCTAGATTTTTACTTGCGTGTCACATGTCTTTTTGAAAAGTCCAGTTGTGGTTCAATTAAGTGGTATACATGCTGGACAAAGCCGAGCTAAAGTACAATTGCACTATCTAGGTCTGTTAGCCTAAACATAAATTAACATGCAATGGACAGTGGAAGGGCAGAACTTGAAAATGTCAGGCATTCTGTGAAAACTTCTGCAGACACACTCATAACTTTAAGAGCTATACAAGGACACCAGAGACAGATGGAGCTTGTCACTATTAAGTCCGGATGACCTGATCTGAGTAGAAGGCAACAGCATTGCAGCACTTTCACGTGTGGCAGGGGAAGGTTTGAATGCTATGTTGGTAAACCACCTGCTGTGTCATGTCCAGTGTTGGCTGATCCAGCAAGAGCGCTCCTCCGCTCTAATTCCATTTTGGGACTGGCTGAGACTTCACAGCAGGCGTCCAGCAATGATGTGTTAAAGGAGCGCTGCAGCCATACATCACTCACATTAGCACACAGCACTCACATGACGTCTCATCTCCGTCAGCTGCAATCAAGATCAGATTCCAAATGAAGGGCTGCAAAGCAGCTGATTACCACAGAGTTGAGTCGGAGTCATCTGATCAAAAATAAAACCCATGAAACAGCACCTTGCTCACAATTATTTCCACTCTATTTGCAGTCTCCTTTCACTCCACAGTGAGAGACAGGGACTGATTCTGTACTATGAAACAATATGAATATGATTCAGTAAATGTATCATCGCACAATGCCAATGATTCAGTAAATACATAGGCAAAAGAAAACTCAGCAACACCAGAACTGAAAAGCAATCAAACACTTCCAAAAGGAAATGTAAAATTGTACTTTTGTAGCATCTCATCCACATCCAAAGAGTGCATAGCATGGCAAACACAATGCCACAGAAATAGAAACTACAATGGCACAGAAAATAAAAAGTTCAACTGACAAAAAACTGTCCTGTTGATCATTGCGGTGGAGGAAAATAAATTCAACATTCAGATTGAAGAGCTAGCTTTTATCACTTTTCACTTTATCGCTTTGTGCTTAGTAAGGACACAGAGTTAAGACTGCTTTGTGAAAGCCATAGAATAAGTTACAATGTCCACAACATGAATAAATAGTGAAGTCCTAGTTCAATATTTTACAACTAATAAAAAAAAAGAAAGAGAGGTAAAAAAAAAAAAAAAGAATAGGTAAATCCCATCAAAAGTCCTCAAAAATGTCCTCAAATGTTCATCAACATGAGAGCTTTCTCTATGACAAAAAACAGCAACAACAAAAAAACTCATGAATGATTGTCTGGGTTTTTTGTTTCAAACTATTTTCGTCTGGTAGTAAGGTCTGGTTTCTCTTTCCGTTGAGAGAACGGAGATCAGGTGTCTTAGTCCCTGTGGTGAGAGTTGCACATGTTATTGGAAATTACTGTGATTCTGTATTGAAATGATGCAGGGGTGAGTATTACAAACTTGGCTGTGGACCATTTGGGGGGGGGGCGGCACTTATTCTCAGGAAGGAGTGAGTAATACACACTCCCTCCAATATGGTCACTCGAATGTAGATTAACAACAAAAAACATTACTTACAAACAACAAAACATGAAAAGACATTGAATCAATCACACATCATAGATTGGCCATTTGAAAGATGCCTGCTTTAGCAAATACAGTAGTTCACTCAAATGTAAATAATGTGGGGGCCTGGGTGGCTCAGCAAGTATTGACACTGACTGAATCCAGGGCGTGCTGACTCCAGTCAGGTGTCCTAAGCAACCAAATTGGCCCAGTTGCTAGGGAGGGTAGAGTCACATGGGGTAACCTCCTCGTGGTCGCTATAAGTTGTGCTATAATGTGTGGTTCTCCCACTCGGTGGGGCAAGTGGTGAGTTGTGCGTGGATTCCACGGAGAACAGCATGGGCCTACGTCTCCACGGTAACACATTCAACAAGCCACGTGACAAGATCCACGGATTGATGGTGTCAGGAGGATGACGTGGAGGCAACTGAGATTCATCCTGCGCCATCCAGATTGATGGGAGTCACTATGCCACCACGAGGATTTAACCTGTTGATACGCACCCCCTTTTTGAGCACAAACTATGAAAATGACATACCTGAACTTAAATGGTTATATATACTGCACCCTTTGTAGTATGGACACAGTAGTAGTAGCTATTGAAAGAACACACTCTGGGCTTTATTTACCAGAATTAATATATGTTGTTATTTTCTAAAGTTAGAGAAGCTGAAATTTATAGTAATGGAAATATTTTGTGCTGAACATATTTTTATAATCTAAAACAATAATAAAAGTGCCAAGACAACTCAGAAATACAATGTTCTCAAAGCCACAAGTCTAAAGAAGTTATGTTTCAAATTTGAAAATTATCTAACAAAAAATTTGGTCCCTGCAAGCTTTTTTCTCTGTAAAATCGCTGCCGGTGTACAGTGTCAAATTAAGGCTCCGCCTTTCAAGGCAACACAAAATCCGACTGCACTGCTTGGCTATTATGAATAAAACTATGCCGCATTTTTAAAAATATACTTTTTGTTTATGAGACTCTAATATATAAGATCATATACAGTTTTAAAACATGAATGCAGCTCAGATTGCATAGTTTGTTGAAGAACGATGAGGAAGGGTAATTTTTTCAGGCGAGATCTCATGTAATCAATGGAGAATATATCAATATTTCTCAGATTTATCACTTTTATGGACAAAAAATGCTATTGGATATTTTTCAATGAATGCTTTTCATGGACAATTGGCCCAAGTGTGGCAAACTGGATTCATCTGGCGATCACGTTTTCATAACAAAGTTACGAAGTCCTGTTTTGATATTGCATGTTTTAATTTGTATTCCTGGCACAAATAACTAAATTGCTGTTTCTGGAGCATTGCTATTGTGAAACAGAGATCGGATATCAATGTTTAACCCTTAGACCTTTGAAAAAAATTATAATTTGTTAACATTAATTATGTTTATAGATAGTAAATTATATATTAAATGTAACAGAGTGACGTCACTACCGCTGCGGTGGATTACGTATCAACAGGTTAAAGTGCATTGGGAATTCCAAATTGGGGAGAAAATAGGAGAAAAACAAATTTTGCTAATGTGTTGATCATATGATACTGAATTGTTATATTATGAGATTGTACAACCCCTAGAACCCTTTGACCCCACGATTCAACAGCACAAATTATTGTTGTTGTAGTACACTTTTACTGTGCTTTATCTCCTGCTTGTAACTTATTAAAAGCCCATCTAGCCATGCTAAGGTTTGCATATGGTCACACATTTATTTTTTTTACAGTAGTGTTGCAGGGTATAACGGTGCCATAAAGGTAATCTATAGCTAATGGCTGTATGAGTCCAGTGCTGCAATAGGGGTCCTTCAAAAAATAGATGTAGTTCAACAAAACACAGGAATGGAACTTTTACATTTAAAAAAGGTTTAGAAATGCATTGCTTGTGGTATGACATGTTGATAAGATCAAGATGCAATGGCATAAGACCTCCTACTGATACATGTGTACACTAGGACTGGGTATCACTAGCCACCTCACGATACACTACAGATTGCGATACACATGCCACAATTAGATGTATTGCGATACATCACAATGCATATTTCACAATTTGATATATCACAATATCACAACTGGATTCAGATTTAAAAACTTTCAATTCCAATTCATTAGGGTATATTTCAGTTATAATGGCCATTTTGCTTACATACAGTATGAAAGAAATTCTCTTTCAGCTAATGCTGAAATTATATAGGGGACCTTCTAACTTTGTAAATTATGGAAATATTACTTTTAAAAATTTTATTTTATTATTAGTTCTTAATTTGTCACATTTTAGCTCAAAGTAAATGTCTTCCATTAAAAAATATGATGTCTTGAAATTACATATACTCTCATGCCCAACGCGTGAGAGAGCTTGTCCGCACCTCTGACTGCATTAAGGAACACCGCATATTTAGACAACCGAATTCTACTTTATTGAAATGCTGGACATAATGTGAATTCATGAATAGCTGAATATAAATATCAATATAAATATAAATATAAATATTGATATATGGATCTGAATTATTGATACAATATCATAAGAAAAATGATTACAATAGATCAATATTTGATTGTATTAACACAGCCCTAGTGTACACAGACCAACGAAAATATAAAAATATAGAGCAGATGGACTAGCTATAGGAACGCATCATCTTCTTTTCTTTTTCTGTGACAACACTACTACATAGCCGTCATAATAGTCCAAATTTACATTTATGCATTTGGCAGACGCTTTTATCCAAATCGACTTACAGTGCAATTATTAAAGGGACAATCCCCCCGGAGCAACCTGGAGTTAAGTGCTTTGGCTCAAGGACACAATGGTGGTGGCCATGGGGTTAGAACCTGTGACCTTCTGATTAACAGCCCTGTGCTTTTAGCCACTACGCCACCACCACTCATTACCAATACACCAATCACCAATACATTTAGTAAATTAAAAGGGAGATCAGTTATAAACTACTGTTGGAGCAACATGACCCTGTAATCATCATTCTTGCATAACCTCTGAAACCACTGACGTCTCCACTTTGAGGTTCTCTTGAAAGAGCTGAAACCAGAAAAAGGAACCAAATGAAAGCCAAAATCCACCAATGTGTCAAACGTATGAGAACATTTGAGAGATGCTACACAAATTTGTATCAACTGACATACATTTCTGCTGCCTGTGCAAGATATTCAATTTCCAACCATTCAGTTTTCTTTCTCACCAACATTAAATCCCAGAGAAGTCGACAATTAATCTAGAATTTACTCAATTAATCTAGAATTTACTTAGTCAAGATTGGTTGGGTTGTTGTTAGTTAACAGCAAACCAGATCAAGTATCTCCAACTACATGAAATATCACTTACTGGGGTGGACTGGGAAGAGAATTTGGCCCTGGATTTTACATAGAAACTGGCCAAAAGCTGTGGGTTTCACTGTCCTTTTCTCCACATCGCGGTGCAGCCCATTCTGTATAACGTGGTGGCCGTTTCAGCTTATCTTGGCCCGTTCAGGCCCGTTTTGCAGCTGGCCCACCGGGAATAGTCCAGGTTCTGCCAGTCCGCCACTGATCACATACAGTAACTACTTTACACTAAATGCATAGCTTTCCATGTAGTCAGTCCACTGTGACCAAAAAATGAGGAAGGCTTGAGACAAACCAAACAATGGGTCACAGTCTTAAGCCGAAATATTTTAACTGTGGTTCACCCGTATTTCAAAAATAAAATGTTTAAATCACAACAGAAGCGAGATGAGAGCCTAAAAGGAAGACTGTAAATGAAATGAGGATGTCCCCATTATAAAACACTCAAGACATTCAAATATATTTCAAGATCCTTATATTGCCATCAATTATTTGTTTCCATCACCTACTGCAGGCTGTTTCTGTGGAGACGATGTGATAGATTGTCTTGATATATGCGCTAAAATATAAAGTGCAGATTCATCACTTTTAAGGGGAGTGTAAAACATCATAAGATCTGATAGGACTTGGATGCATAAGACATGCATCAGTCTTCTCAAATTGTACAGCCCCTATTAAAGTGGCTCATTCATATGATTGTTTGTAGCATGGGTTTCGTCTTATAGACAAGGCTCCATTGAAAGTCTCACATGTCCACTGCCCAACGGCTAAACTTCTGCAGACTCCATACTGCTACAATCCCACACAGACAATAAGACTCCCATCACCACAGGCTCACTGCTGGAAATACACATTTTATTTTTTTATTCCACACACAAGTCGCTGTCACCACCATGAAAAAAAAAACTTGTTCTACTAGAAGAAAATTTCCTGTTTTATATGCATTTACATATGAAAGGCGTGCACAATCCATGTTTATATTTCAACATAACTGCTGTGTTCTTTTCCAGACTCATCAGACAATGGGAAGTTACAGTTATAGGATAGAAAAGGAAGTGTTAAATAGCCAAAACAAATGAATAAGCGGATATACATGATGCCAACCGCACTGAGGACACATGAGTCAGAATAAGGAGTCCTCTTGGTTCTGTAAACAATATGAATATGGTACATTGTTATGGAAGAATTATGAAAACAATACACTCACTATCGACGCCAGACAGGTGATCAAGCGGTAGTGATAGAGGAATGCATGGATTTCGGCCAGCTTATTTCATTAATAAGCCATAAGCGGTGTGTGTGTGTCTCTTAGATTTTGCCAACGTTGTGGTGACAAGGATAGTAAAACCAGAAATCACCTATACTGTGGATGAAGAAAATGGCTCTTACTACTTCTGCCATATACACTCACAGAGCACTTTAATAGGAACAAGGTCCTAATAAAGTGCCTGAAGTGGTCTTCTTGTAGCCCATCTGGCTCAAGGTTTGACGTTTTGTACATTCTGAGATGCCATTCTGCTCACTACAATTTACAGGGTGTTATCAGACTTACCGTAGCCTTTCTGACAGCTCAAACCAGTCTGACCATTCTCTGTTGACCTTTCTCATCAACAAGGTGTGTTGGTCTACAGAACTGCCACTCACTGGATGTTTTTGTTTTTTGGCACCATTCGGCATAAACTTTAGAGACATTTGTGCGTGAAAATACCAGGAGCATCAACAGTTACAGAAATACTCAAACCAGCCCGTCTGGGACCAACAATCATGCCAAGGTCGAAATCACTGAGATCACATTTTCCTGAAAATGAAATGAACTGAAGCTCCTGACCCCTATCTGCATGATTTTATGTATTGCACTACTGCCACATGATTAGTAGTGCAATCAGTAGGCTGATTGGATAATCACATGAATAAGTTGATGTACAGGTGTTTCTAATAAAGTGCTCAGTGAGTTTATGTCTATGGCAGAAATAGTGAGAGTAGTATGATAGTATGACATTCCGAACTTTGCTACAGTCTCAAGTCAATATTTTCCCTTCTAAGGATATTATGTCATGAGCCTGATCAAACATGTCTTTCATTAGCATGCACAATCTTTTTTGATAGAGGGGTTCACGTTACTACATGTAGCACATTACAAATCCAGATTATGTCAAAGAATCAAACTCTGATGTAATGAATGTGATGCGTGAGAAAGAACTGGATGATAGATCAATCATTGCACATGAAAAACAACACACATCCATTCCATTTTCAGGGCCATCTATGATGTATTTTTCTTGAAATACTCTCTGAAACGGTCATGGGTTTGCCCCTTACTAAATGTAAACCACCAACTTGTTGATAAACCAGTACACTTGAAACTGTTGATATGAAAAAAAAAAAAAAACACTAGACATCAATAGATGTCAGTAAGGAGGTAATTTACAATGCAAATTTTAACTGCCAAAGCATGGTTCAAACAATTCAAACTATGATAAGACATGCAGAAACTTGAACGCTAGTATTTCCAGGCTTCATGGGAATGTCTAGGGCAGGCGTCGGGAACCTTTTTTCACTAAGGAGCCAATTTTTTAACTTTTGGTTAATGCATTTTTTTTGAAAGAGCCATAGCACAAACTAATATTTTACCATTTTCAAAAAACAAAGTTTTTCAATAAACTAAAATGTTTATTTTGCCCATAGACTACTCGAAAACACAAAAACAAACAAATATGCAACAATAGGTAACATGTTGCAATATGTAATTGAGTACACGTGTTTGTGTGGGTCTCCATAAAATTATTTCATTGAACAATTTATCATGAAAAGTTCACTTCTCTTTTGGGCTGTGAGATATGTAAAACATATTTTAACAATAACTCCCTTAAATTGATATCCGATTATATTGTCAACCCTCTGCAGAGGGTCAGTGAATATTATTGATTTAGATTTAAAAATGTAATTCATTTATTGAAAAATGAAAAACTTAGACATTTCTAAATTTAAATTGCACTTTAAAGTAAACAAACAAAAAAAACAATAAAAATAATTAATTGATCAAAAAATCTTATATATAACCACTTCCCCAAATCCAAACATTTACTGCCTCCAATGGCCCATTTGCTATCACACAGGTAGGGCTGCAACTAAGGGTTATTTTGATAATCGATTAATCTAAGGATTATTCGACTATTTTGTCGATTATTGCAATGATTAATCATAAGCTCTTAACCGACTATTCAGTTTAAGCCCCTACTTACAAGGTTGTGTTAAATGTGCTTACTAACAATAAAGAGGACAAAATCATCTTATAAAAATACCTCTAAATAACATTCATTGAATTAAAGTTAAAATACTTTTTATTAAGTTTAATTTAGTAAAAAAATTATTGCAAAAAATCCTATTGTTATCAAGTGTTTTTGTCTTGTTTTCCATTTAAAATTGTCTAAAAATCCTTAAAACAAGATCCATTTACTTGAGAAGCAGCATATACAATATTTAGACATTTAGATATAAGCGTATTTTGTATATACACATGTATTTCTTTCACATGGTTATACTACTGCGAGTGCAGTATAGTGTTGTGCGATTTTCTTCATTGTCAGATCGTCCTATCGTCAGCCTGTGAGACCACCAATACATGATATTATCGTGCAGAGGGGGCAATAATTTACTTATTTGCTCATGTATCGTTGTCCATCATTTCGCAAACAAAGATAAAGAAAATGTCCCGTCACCTATTTGGCAATGTTTTCGGTTTTAAACCAGACGCAAAAGGTTTGCAAACTTTGCAGGAGAGTTGTGCCACCTGTGAAGGAGTCTCAACCCTATATATACACATTTGCGTGCCCACCACCATGCTGATGCTGCTAAGCTAGCACCAAGAACAGCTGTGGTTGGCAAATCTGAGCTTTTGCAAAAAGCACTATGTACAAACGAAACAGAGAAATGTGGGCCCAGTGCTCAGCAGCTGTCTCCAATTATATCGCAAATGAGATGGTCTCCTATCATACAGTTGAGTTTTAGAGATCTACTTCAAACCTAGACAAACAGTACAAGCTGCCGGGGCGCAAGTACTTCACCGACACTGCTATCCCCGATCTGTACAATAAAACAAGGGAACTAAAGATTTTAATGTGGCTGACTTTGTCGCTTTGACCACAGATGTTGTCAAACATAAACTACATGTCTGTGACAGTCCATTATATTTTGGAGGATTGGAAACTGGAGGCAAAATGTCTCGAAACGACATTCATCCCGGAGAACCACACTGCAGAGGTATGGATGGTTATATCATTTTTAATCGTATAATAATAACAGCAACTTGTTATTGCAGTGTTGTTAGTATTATTATTAGTAGTATCATTACAATTTTGTTAATGTGCTACGCAAAGAAAACAAAATGCAGACAAATTGTTTTCTTCTGTAGTACATATAGTTCCTAAAGTAAACGTACATTGTTTTAAATGAGATTGATATTTTTATTAAAACAAGCCAAAACAAATCATAAACGTATTTTGTTTTAGTTTTTGCACTGTATAATGGGCCAAAGACTACCCTCTCTCACCTTTCTGTTCACTTCAATCCATCTTTAACTCGGATAAGAAATGCACAGTGACATATATTATGATTCAATAAGTTGTGAGCCATCACATTATAATCTAGCTGCATTAAGCGAATGCACTCGAGGGATGAGCATCCCCATGACAGAGTATGCATCAGTCAGGTGCAGTTTCAGACTCCCCCCTCAGATCGTGACATTCGCGCAACTCATAGAAGACGGACCACACAGAGAAATGCCAGTTTCGAAGTTTGTAGTTAATTACATGATTTGCTTCCGTATTATTTGAATGTTAATAAAGCTATAACGCATTAATATAACTGCATTTAAGATGCAACACTGGGGTGTTTGCTTTAAAGCGCTCCGACTCCACTTATTCCACAACGAGAGTGCTTCTGTATTTACTTATTTGGTATTTTTGTATAATTCCCTTATACTTTGCAATCTACATCACCTGAAGCTGTTAGGAAAGTTTAGAGTGCATCTGGACTGTAATCGGTGTAATTCTTCCTCTCCTCAGTCAGGCGCGAACTGCAGTGCTGCTCTCACGTGTCATCATTAGAGTTTAATGTGATCTCATGTTACATTAAATGAGATCAAATGACTATTCAACAATGAACATTTTTGTCGACAATTTGTATTATTGTATCGTCAATAATGATGAATTGTTTCAGCCCTACACGACAACATTTGAAAAATTACTAATAGCCTACAAATGAAGAACTAAAGACAATTATAAATGTAAAGATAATAATAATACTCATAATAAATAAGCCTAATTAATTCCTATGTGTTCCCAAGAAAATGCTGCCAAATGTGTTGCACTTTGATAAGAATACAAACACATTCGATAATACAGTTAATGCTGCATAAAGAAAATAATATAGAACTTAATTTTAGTTTCAAGGTGTCTTGTATTTTTTATGATTGAATCACTTTTGTCTTTGCTTAAATTCATGCACACACACACACACACACACGTTGGTGCAGCTATCATTATGAGGACTATCCATAGACAATTATTTTTATACTGTACTACCATACGATAGATTTTATCACCTAACCGTACCCCTAAACCTAACCTTTTGCAGGAGGACAAGGATAAACAGCAACTACTCTATCACAAGCTGCACAGACCTAGTCTTTTAAATAGATTCCTAAAGAGACCAAAGAGCATGAGAGCTATATGAGGTAAGAGTTAAGTGAGATACTGGAGTCACACTTTAAACGTAATTCGGACAGATGAGATTTCTTCCTTCAGTTGAAGTAGGCTATTTTTATGAACAACAATGCAAAAGCTGATTTACTAACTGCAAATCTGAAAACAACATTAAACCATAGCAGTTAGAAAGCCTGGAAACAAATATCCCATTGTAACACAGTTCCCAAAGGATGACACGGGGAACAGCTTCTTGCTCAAGGTAAGGGTCTTTAATTAACACACTTTCTATTACATAGACAACTGTACAGCACACTTTCTCTGTAACAGCTGGTCTGGGTGTAGGCACTCTCTCCCGAGGCTCTGTGGCTGCTACTCTTTTATGCCGCTCTCCCCATGCTTACTGCAATTAGACACAGGTGTTAGACATAATTTAGCTCAGGTGTAAGCGCCCTTACCGCTTTTCTCTCCCGGACGGCGCTTGACCACGCCCCCGCTGCCACACCCATTATTTAGCTCTTTGCAAGAATGACCCTAAAGCGACTGCAAAAAATGTAATTGTCTTATTTGCATACAAGTGTTTCCCACTAACTAAGCAGAGTAAACCTGGTTCACTTTTGCTAGCAACAAATTCCCCCAAAGAAACCTATGCAAACATTCTATAGAATATTTCCTTTGCGCTAGAGGGTAGGCAGTTCTATAAACCGAGAGAGCTGCAGTGTGATGACTCAGTCTGAACTCAATGAACCTTCAACAAGCCCATATCAGAAAAAGATCAGCCCCCTTCAATGGGACCGCCTTTCCTGTCTCTCTCACTGCCCCTCCCCCATCAAGCACCTCTCTCTCTGCGCTCAGCTGACTTGGCTGTCTATAATGGAGATGAATCTGACCTCTTCCTGTCTGTGTATACTCTGCTAACTCTCTCAGCTGAGCGGCACCTCTAGCTATTGGATACAAATTGCCAACAGCAACAATGCACAAAAACAGCTTTGCTATCAGATCTACAGCCTCAGTCCCATGAAAACATATTTAAAAGGTGGTTAGCTGGATAGTAGGGAGACAACAGGGTAAAATCCACAGCTTCAAACATTGCTTTACTGGCTGCAGGTCTAGGAAACCGTGTGAGCAGTGACATCATAAAAATGTGCTTGTCTATATACCCGGGACATGGACATAAGGGGGGTTGGGGGTGCTAAAACATATTAATTTTGATTGAGTGTGCGAATGTCAGCTTCTCCTCAGCTATCAAGTGCGATTCTACAGTGTGATTGTAGCTCATCTTTGTCCACCATGCATGTATACACCGACTTAAGTCCATAACTGGCCATGGAGCAGTGCAATTATGGTCACAAGCATGCCTTTTTGAGATTTTAGAAAATTGATTCAGAATCGTTGGAGAAAGAAACATGATGCATCTCAGAAACTTTTTTTTCTACCACCCCTAGTATCAGCAATCACTGAAAATGTCTACATCAGTATATTCCTAAAACTAAAGGCTAGGGTATACTTCTTTTTTCCAACATGCCACAAGGTCTCGTGCACAGTTTAGCACTTTAGCATTTCAAAGTTTACTCTCTTGACCGCAAGCTTGTATGGACTAGTTCAACGCATGTGCTCTACGACTGCTTTGTGAAACTCTTTATTACAGTCAGCTCAAGACGCTTGTCCAGACAATGCACACTGATGGGGACTGTCTGCATGTCTAGAAAAAGTGGGCTGCATGCACACAATACATTAGAGATGTATTGTATGGCATCTCATGATAAGTATTGCAATACACGTCACGATTCTATATATTGCAATACAACACGATATCATCATTTGATTTGATTACAAATCAATTCCAATTAATGTAGGTGTATTTCAATGATATACTGATGTCTGTTGAAGAGCAGGTAGCTTGAAACATCAAGTGTTTGTCTCTTGGTGATCATATTCAATTGATTTGGAAGTAACAGTGTGCCAAATTTGTTGTGTGTTTACATGATAAGAATGCACAAATAGTTTTATATAAGTATCGATACATGGATCTAAAGTACTGATACAATAACATGAGAAAAATATTGTGATATTTGATTATATCGACACAACCATACAACACATGCATAATGTGCTTATGATTAATTTTGTGGCATGCGAAAAAACAAAGGCTATGTTCAAGCTGTGAATCGAAATAAGATTTTTTTTTGTGTATTCTATCGGAATCCAATCTTCATAATTGATTGTCCACACTGTGAATCACAACTGATCAGATCCGATTTGAGTGTCCCGTGGCTATCTTCATCTTCTGGCATATCAGAAGATGAATGGAATATAGATTTTAGCTTATAACATGGCAATGTGTAGCTGCGGCAGAGACAGAGGCTGGCATACACCGCTTTATTTCGTTCTGCCATCTGCCATATCATAGTTCAAAGCAGTGTGTGGTCCAGACATACTAGCAGTGACTGCTGGACTCGTGTGGTAGCCACCTTTGATAAAAAGATGTGGCTATGCAGGAATGCGTGCAGGAAGATTCCGCTACTTATATTTTCAGCTAGACCTACACTAGCTTATTTATGCCACCACTGCCAGCATGTTACCTGCAACAATGTGTGATATATAATGTGTCTTTTCATATTGTGAAAAAGAGACATACTGCAAAAAGCCACTTGAGATCTGATCAAAGCGATCAGACTGAAACAGACTTCATGAACTAAGATTTGAAAAAGATTTCAAACCACATATGAATGTAGCTTGAAACAGATTTGTTAAAATCGTATATTATGTGATTTTTTTTGCTGTTCAGACTTGCTAAAAATGGTCGGGTTACAATCTGGATTTGGACTGACAGTCTGAAAATAGCCCAAGTGTACTTTAGCCTTTAGTATTTTAAAGTCAAACTAGTGATCAAACTATTGTGACGCACAAACAGCTAAAGTTTCTGCTGTGGAAAACAATGAATAACTAAAATAACTGCAACACAAGCCATTGTAATAGTTTCAACTGGCTGATCTTTAACTAAACACAATTGCTCATGTAAATTTCTTAGATATTCTCCTAATTTCATTTTCTTTAGACCGATAAAGAAAAATCCTAATTATAAAATGGCGGCCCATTCACAATGTCCCAGTTATATATTGACAATAAGCTTATGTGTTTCCCAAGCAAATATTTAAACATGCTTTTTCCCAGTGAGCGGGTCTATGGTGTTCTGGGTAGGGCAGGCTGGCACCGGTATGGAGAGTGATGACCTGATCTGACAGAGTGCCTCTGACATATCACTGCAGCTGAGCTATAGGTGCTGCAGCTGGCTACTGACCTTTCACTCATGAAACCTAATCCATGTGCAGGCCACTAAAGCCACACACTGACTAATAAACTTGCGCACACACCTTTACAGTCTTTCTTTCCCTGATGGAGCAGAGACATATTGAGAGTCCTAGCACCATCAGTGTGAGAGAGATCATATAAATAGTGTGTGTGTGTGTGTGTGTGTGTGTGTGTGTGTGTACACGTGTGAATGTGTGAGGGCTTGTATGAATAGACTCTGTGTGTCTCTGTGTGAAAGCTAGCGAGAGAACAGAGAGAGAACAGAAGCAGAACAGAGAGTTTATATAAACAGACTTGATGTGTGTTGGCTCCTCGACACTAATATTCATCTTAGCTGGCATCAGCAGAGAAAGGACGCTCGAACCTTCTTCTATACAATCACATCTCTGTTCCACCATGTCTCACAAATCCACACAGACTTCTTTCAAGAAATGAAAGAGAAAAAGCCCACTATAAACAGCTCTGAGTGGAAGGAAACTCAATTACCCACATTTCCGTTGCTAAACTTTTCCCCTGTCAGCTGGTCTTATTTCAGTGGTTTTGTGTTAAATTGTCAAGCACATCTGTGGGGCTCATGATGGAGAACTAAATCCTGGGTGAATTTCGAGTTATGATACACAGCTTATAGCACATAGTTGAGGATGACTCTGGACTTTAGCTTTACACTAGAGCTTTTGGAGTGGGCCCAATTCTGTTTGACGTCAGAGATCAGTTTTTTGGTCGGTGTTAAAAAGGTTTTCCAAACTCAGGTGTGCACCAATGAACCGAGTCCACTAGAAAAGCTGTACGACTCATGTGAACTCTGGTATGGTTCATAACAAAATTGGTATGAAAGCAGTCTGTCCTAAATTCCAGAAGTGATCCGCAATTGATGATGTATAATTTGCATCTTTGCATACTCCTAATCTCCAATCCAGCACATCTCCAGATAAATTACCTTAGGAGAGCACCTAGCATTCTTAGCATGTTTTGAAATACTTTAGCGCAGACAAACCCAAGTTTTGTTTTGTGCATTTATAGTCTTGGTGTTAAATCCAATGGTAAAAATACAGAACTAAACAGTGAAATTGTTGTCTTCTCTTCCCGAGTAGTTACCTGACTAAAACTATAAACGGCTGCCACTAGTGCTTACGGAGGTACTCATTTTGATGAAGCAAAGGTGCCGACCCAATAAAATAAAATGTGATAAGAAACCAATGAGGTCAATGGGAGGGAGGTAGAATTGTACTTTGATTCAGACCAAGCAACTGAAACAAGTTAAATGTACCTGTGGAGTAGGGCTCCAACTATTGATTATTTTTATAATCGACTAATCTAACGATTATTAGAACGATTATTCGATTATTTGGTCGATTATTATTATTATTATTAATCATTAGCTCTTAACTTGTGCCCAACTTAAAAGGTTGTATTAAACATGCTTACTAACAATAAAGAGGACAAAAATCATCTTTTAAAATATCTCTAAATTGACAATCATTGAATTAAAGGGGAAAAACTACCTGGATTTTTATCAAGTGTTTGTCTTGTTTTCCATTTAACATTGTCTAAAAATCCTTAAAACAAGATACATTTACTTGAGAAGCAAGTCTAAATATTTATATTATAAAACAAACCGTGCGCCAGGGATGAGTGTCTCCGCATGAGACAGGGTATCAGCCGGGAGAAGTTTGAAACTCTTGTGGCTCTGACCGCACAGACAAATGCCAGTTTCGATTGAACTATAATAAAGGGTGCATTAAATACAGTATATAACGGCGCAGTGTTTCATTATAGATGCTCTGACAGACAAGTTTTGCTAAAGTGGAACACCAGGTATGGCTCCGCTTTATTTCACGATGACACTGCTTCTGTTTTTACTTATTTAGCATTTTTGTATTATAATACTCTGCAATCTACATCACGTTAATCTGTTTGGAAAGGTTGGAGTGCATCTGTACTGTGAGCTGTTCTTCTTCCTCTCCTCAATCAAGTGCGAGCTGAAGTGCTGCTCTCCCGCGTCATCATTAGCGTTTAAAAAAATCTTATGTTGTGTTAAATGAAATCAGATGACTATTCGACAAAGAAACTTTTTGTTGTCAATTTCTTATTGTCGACATAATCGCTTCAGCCCTACTGTGGAGCGCAACTTGATGCAAATTACATTTACATTTATGCAAAGCTTCAAAATGAATTGGGGGTTGAATAGGGAATCAAATGTCAAGACCTATGAAACACGTGTCATGACATGTTGTAATGCAGCAAGACCAGGAATAAAAGTGACATGACAGAAAAAACTAAGTAAACAATGATCTCCTTTCACCCAGTGATATAACGGTGCAGATCACACAGCCGTACCACGAAGTTAAGAGGTCAACTCAAGTCTCTATCTGAATCCAGGCTACAGCTGTGATTCATAAATTAGACCTAGACGGATTGCCAGCAAAACAGGTGCTCCCTTGCCCTCAGGGGTGTTGGGAGAGTGCAGCTCTTCACTTTGGTCTTGGCTACTCACATGCTGAGCAACAAATAACAAAATTAGCCCTTAAGCAATTAAGCTCATCTTCTATTCGCTGGACCAGATGGTACTTCCCCTTCAATGATGCCCCCGGTGCAAAATGAGACTGCCATGATCTTTCCAGTCTCTCAGACCTCCGTGACCCCCTGTTGGACAGTCACAGCTTCCACTCCCTTGATCTCTGTTGTAAAGTCTTAGAACCTCTCACGCTTATCATGCACCTTATGTCATACCAAAACACAATATCCAGTACTGTATCTAAGGAAAAGATTATAGGGAATATTACATTCGGGGGCTGTGGGCAACATTTTGCCATAAGGAATATTACGTTTAGGGGCTGTGGGCAACTTCTTGCCTATAGGAAATATTATGTTTGGGACCTGCGGTCAATTTTTTTGCCTTTTTCAATTCTTTAACTGATTCAACAGAGGAGAAAGGACAGGAAATTATCAATAGAAAAGAAATTGATAAAAAAAAGAAATTGAGATTCAGATGTAAACTCTTGACAGGTTTAAACTGTCAAAGCACTAAGTGAAATGCCATAGTTCTAACTTTCAACTTCAACTCTATCGTTAATTTTTCACGTCTATCTATGCCTTTATGGTATGTTAAAGGATTTTAGAAATCACACTAAAGACTAAGGGGTGCTTTCACACTAAAAATCAGACTGACAGATTATTGTGCAGAAGGTATTCCAAAGTCAAGTGTGCATCAGCAAAATGTAACACTTGGAAAGGTGGTTGCAATTCATAAGCATTTCATCCGAACTCACGGAAGTAACCCACAATTGATGACATCCACAATTGTCCTGACAAATCCCTGGGTGCAGCCATAATGGTTCTTGATTGCTACTGGACAGTTTTCTGGTTCCAGTGCTAGTGCTAGGATCACCATGAGGCTTTGTGAAAACCTGAAAGAAATAATATGAAATAATAGCATATACTGTAATGAATGACAACATTGTTTTAGTTTTTCAACAACATCTGACAAATATAAAGCTTTTAGCCACTTTAACCAATGCAAACTATTTGTTAGCTTTGTATTATGTTTTTTTTGCATATGTGCATATGTGAAATTTTATGTGACATTTAAGTTCAATTATGCATTTTTTAAGGTTTGATCCACTTCTGAACATATTGGCTGTCTTCTAAACTGCATTATTGCACCCTTTAAAGTATGAAAGAAAAAAATATTTCACGAAGGGCCCTTCCACAATACGAAGGCGAAGGGTCCATTTTTTAAGTAATGGCATGCTTCCTACAGAGCATCAAGAGTTCTGTCCTTCAGAGTGAGTAGGGTATTGGGATGATCCCTTTTGATTGGAATTCACACGTAGTCTGCACACATCCCCTCTCCCAACCACCGTACAACACCATCCACCGCTGGTGGTTGGCCCTTAACCAAGGCAGTGGTAAAAGATTGCCACCGCAACAGCCCTACCAGTCTCTATAAGAAGCAGTGTAAAAACTATCAAAACAAGTGACCAGAATGAGGACAACATCTATTGTAAGAGTTAGTTGGAGAAAAAATATGTTCTGGCTCAATTGTTTGCAGTCACAAAAACTTAAAAGTAGCTAACCTCAGGCCATTTCTTGTCCTACCCACTCAATAAACGTTGATGGATGAGGCACTGTCAAAAGACTGTCACCACGACTCTGTAATATATCAGCACTTTGAGCTGCTTTTTTTTGGCAATTTTTATCATTTTAATCTGCTAAAATTAGCATTATCTACTTAGAACATAGGTTGATGTGAATGAAAACATTGGAAACCAGAAAATAAACAGGCTTCCAGTGTGAATCAGGGGACACTTCAAAGTTTAGGAAAAAGGACCAAGCAATTTGCATGCTCCCAATCATTATTGCAGTAATGCGTTTGTCATTGCTGTTTGTGGCTGAATAAATTGCCTTCTGCCAGTGTCTCATTCTCTCATTGTTCTTCTTACAGCTAGTCATAGTGGTACTCAAGTCTTAAATATGTTTTGTATAAAACATACAAACCAAATAACACTATGTAAGAAAATACCTGCCAAGGCAAAGTAAAGGGGTGGAAAAGAAACCCTGTTCAAACCAAACAATCGAATCAAGTGTAAAAACAGCCTAAGAAAAGCATCCATCAAATATCTACAGGATATCAATGGACACATCTACATTCCGATCAAATGTGTCAGACTAACGTGACAAATATCTTCAAAGCCATCATTTTGAAAAATTTGCTAAATCCAATTTTTAAACAAAGAGAAAAGATCAAACATCGATGTTACCTCTAAGGCCACACTAGGCTTTGAACACGCACATTTTATTCAGACAAAGCAATGGACCAGTATATTTGTTGTTACATGAGAGGGCTTCTGGTTTTAGTAAATAACATTTCCCAAAACAACAAATAATATCATATTCATTTTAGAAAATACCGTCTACTCACTTTTCAGCAACAATAAAAACACGCAGCTTTCAAATATGTATCCTCTGAATTGAGTCAAGTTGTCAGTGTGTGATGTTTCGATCTTTCATTGGTCACTTATTCTCTTGTCATCCAGATTCGCAGTTCAGAGTTCACCAAGCTTGAACTTTGGTATGCAGCATACGAAATTGCTTCGCATCAGTTTACGGTCTCCTGAGTTCGGATGCGTTTGAATGGGGGAAAATGGAGCATAAGTGTAGTGTGACCGCCCCTTCGGGCTGTCATAAGCAGATGTGAATTCTGTTGTACATATCTTGTTAAAGTTACTGCAAAATGTATCATGAGAAGTGTTGTAAGAGAAAGAAAGTGTGCATGAAATGAGTACAATGTCCAACCCATCTACCAGAAATTAGCAACTTTATTTGCACCAGTCTGGTAACACGAATGATAGCGATGCACAAATGCTGCCGATATTTATCGGCAAATTATTACCAAATTAAAACCATTGGCATATCAGTTATAAACATGAAAACGCTGATATAAAAATAACTATGGTTTATTTATAATGAATTAGTAACACATCGATGGGGCAGCTGTGGCTCAGGTGGTAGAGAGAGTTGTCCACTAATTGCAGGGTTGGCGGTTCAATACCCGGCCCACACAACTCCACATGCCAAAGTGTCCTTGGGCAAGACACTGAACCTCAAGTTGCTCCCAATGGCAGGCTAACGCCTTGCATGGCAGCTCTGCCATCATTGGTGTGTGAATGTGTATGTGAATGGGTGAATGAAATGCAGTGTAAAGCGCTTTGAATACCGCTAAGGTTAAAAAGGCGCTATATAAGTGCAGACCATTTACCATTTACACACTTTGTAAAAACTTTGTAAATTGAAATGCACAATCCAGAAATAATAATTGCCACAATATGTAGAAGGGTTGGCACTCCTAAGAACATACATTTTTAATCTTTCTTGTTTTCAAGTTAATGCTGAAAAACTGGCATAAACTAATGTGAAAGTGGCACTTACCTATGGGATACAAGATGATGGAAACCATCTAAACTATTTAAAAAAGCAGACTTTGACTTCTGAGACATGGGTATACATCGATCAGCCACAACATTAACCACCTACTTAATATTGCGTAGGTCCCCCTCGTGCCGCCAAAACAGCGCCAACCCGCATCTCAGACTAGCATTCAATGCTATTCTTCTCACCGCTATTGTACAGAGCGGTTATCTGAGTTACTGTATATTTAGTCAGTTCGAGCCAGTCTGGCCATTCTCTGTTGACCTCTCTCATCAACAAGGCATTTCCATCCACAGAACAGCCCCTGTTTTTTGTTATTGGCACCATTCTGAGTAAATTCTAGAGTGAAAATCCCAGGAGATCAGCAGTTACAGAAAAACTCAAACCAGCCCAAATGGAAACAAAAAACATCCAGTGAGAGGCAGTTCAGTGGATGGAAATGCCTTGTTGATGAGAGAGGTCAACGAAGAATGGCCAGACTGGTTCGAACTGACAAAGTGTACAGTAACTCAGATAACCACTCTGTACAATTTTGGTGAGAAGAATAGGATCTCAGAATGCTATTCTGAGATGCGGGTTGTCAATGCTTTGGTGGCACGAAGGGGACCTACACAATATTAGGCAGGTGGTTTATGTTGTGACTGATCAGTGTATATCCACCTGCTGTATGATTGATTGAATTAAGATTGAAATATGTTGTAGTACTATTTTTTTTTTCCAGATGGAATTATTTTTAAATTACATTTTTGCCTTCATTCACTTGTTTCTCAGCATGACTTGATGAAATCATGTGTTGACTTACATTTATATTGTTTTTGGCAGATACCTTTAACACAAGTGGAGTTCCCACAAAAATGTCATTTCTGTTACTACTAAGACTCAAGCCCATATGAATGTATCTCTTCTAAGGAACACAAGGGATATTTTAGGCAGAATGTACTGTGCAAAGGTATTAGGCACATAAGATGTTTCACAACAATCATAAGATGAAACATTTGTCTTAAGATGTTTTTTTATATCTTCAGCTTTAGTGTGTCAATAGGAAATATAAATGTTACACTCACAAATATCCTTTTGTGAATAGAATAGAAGAACAGGGAGCCCTGGAACAGATGGCATGGCCCCCACAGAGCCCCCTGCTGAATATTGAGTAAGTCTGAGATTACATAAAGAGACAGAAGCAATTGAGACAGTTGAGACCTAAATAGATAGATGAACTGTCTGATGCCTGTGATATCCTATCTGTCAACAACTATGAAAACCTAGGTGAACTGGTTCTGTTTTCAAGATAAAGGTGGTCACAACAAACATTGATTTAGCTTTTTAAATGTTTATTGGAATTTTTATGTCATTAATTTAGAAATGAAATCTATTTATGGCATTATTTGTGAAGAAATTTTTCACTTAAGCCTAAACATTTGCACAGTACGATATATATTAAAGAAAATACCTTCTTATGTCAGATGGAGCTCTAGAGATATGGAGATGAGTGATGTAACAGGTGTTTAACCATTTCTCTTCACCCTGCAGTGTTCTGGTAGCATTTAGGGGCGTAAAGATCCATCGATCTGGATTGATGCATCGATCAAATCACCAACGATACGATGTCATCGATTCAACGCACAAAGCCACATCTGTACCCATTTCCATCAGGCGATGTAGCAACCTTATGATAATCATATTGCTTTATAAATGCTAAATTTGCTTCTTGTGTGGGACACAGATGTGCACGGAGTGATTGAAGCCTGATGTTGCGCTGCAAGCTCTGGTTACAGGATAGCGCAGAGCCCATGACAAGCACGATTAAATCAGGCTTCCCTCGATACCATGGCATATGCATCATATTTGAATTCTGCATGACAATTTTCTATTTTAAAAGCACTACGGAGCAATTCAACCATGTCAACCGGCTAAATAGCCACGATATTCTGAACAGTGCTGATGAGGGAAAGAGGAGATTCCTGCCATGCAATGACATCAATTACAAGACTTTTCACATCAACACATAAACACCCTAACTAACATTTAACACTGTAAACTTTAACAGAATTTTTCAATACAGCTTTGGAATTTTTTGAAAATTACATGGATAGTACATACACTCCTGTCGTAGGTATGCAAGTATTTTGGATTGAAAGACTTAATATTTGTAGAAATTACAAATTGTCATTGTAGTGTTTGTCTCATTCCACAAGACAATGAGCTGTCATCAAATGATTTATGATCACATGTATGTGACATTTTCTTATATTTTTTTTCTGTAATATTGTTTTTGATAACTTAAGTACCTTATTTTGTTGTGGAAGACCCAATGTGGATACTGAATTTTCACTTTTCTGAGAGCTCAATAAAATATTAAAATTATATTTTGGTTGCATTTTTAAGATAAATATATTTGATTGTGTAAGATAGGCACATAATATTGTAATATTGATCGCCAACCACTGAATCAAATCAAAAGCGTATCGTGGCAGACTTCGGATTGGTGGCTAAGACAATAGATACAAGATTGCAATAGTGCTGATTTACTCATGCAGATTCTACAATTACAGTTTAATTCAAAGACAATTTGATCAATTTATCAGAATGGATTAGTTTAGTATTTGTCAGCTACATGTTAAAGTGAATAAAAGCGTGCAGGATTTCCCTGCATTATGAATGTGGAACATGCAGTAGTAATTTAAATTGCCTTCAAACTTTCATGTCTGACCAATTTAATACAGAATTTAAAACGGTTTATTGTTTCTTTCAAAAAGGTTTAATATTCAATGATGTGGTTGACTTTTCCATGAAATTGCCCAACATATGCATTGTATGAATTTGTAATGTTCGACTATATACAGTACATACATGTAAAATGTGAGTTCTGTTGTACTGAACAGCAAAAACCAAAGTGCAAATGTTAACTAGTACAAAATAACCTTTTTTCATATTAATCATCATGTTATCATATTTTGCTATTTTTGTATATCTTTTGTTTATCTTTATTTTTTTCTTTCAGTGTGGCTCTCTTTAAAATTTTGGCCTGTCATGTGTTCAACAGATCCAATCAATGTTCAAGGAAAACTGTTGTTTTGCTAAAAATCTGTTTTATAAATGTTATATTGGTGCATCCCTAATGTCCAGAGTCAGTTTTTCACTTAAAGTAGCAATACATGACATATAATATTTCTACGGAATAGAATTATCAGTGAAAAATGCGTCACCACTCCCACACTGACTGGGCAGAGCAGAACATTGAGTCTAAGACGCCCACTGGATTTTGTGGCTGGATAACAAAATGGTCCAGACAGCCCTAACTGACCACTGCACAAACAGAACATTCAACAATCCTAATCTTACATCTACAGTAAATCATTTTTTGGAGGCCATTGCATTTCAAATTCCAGCCTGTTTACAGTAAACGTGTGTTAAGCTGCACTGGCACAAGGCCTTTTGGGTTGGGACCTGGCATTGCTGGGAATTTTTCCACTGAGTCTAGGAATCTTGAGGTCCTTGATTGTTGAAAGGGTCTTATTTAGGGGAGACACAAGATCTCTATTTATAAACTTTTAAGGTTTTTACTTTTCTCTCCCCATAGCTTCATTCCTCTCTCTTGTTCACTTGCTCTCTTTGGCATCTGTAATGTGCTCCAGGAAGCTAGCCAAGAATGAAAATGCAATTGTTTAAAAAGAATGAAATAAAAAGTCTGATAGGAAAAGGGAGGGGAGAAACAGAGTTTGTTCTTCATCTGAGTCATTACAATGGCATTGTACTGACCAGAAACTGCTGTCTGGTGGAGATGGTCTGGTTAGTGAATAGCCCAACCATGGATTGGATTGAAAGCAGGAGAAATATTTTAATATATTTGGCAGCTTAAGTGTGTACATTACAGACAGCAGATCTAATATTGGAACCACTGGCCCCTCAACTCTGTCCTAGTTTGGGCTTTTTGGTTTTTGCTACATGCCAATAAGAGTACACACATTCAACCACATAGTTTGTCCTGCTTTAGATCTTCCCCTTATAACATGACTGCAACGAGCCTCTCCACTGGTTGTAAGCGAATCCCATTATACCACTCCGATCTCAATCTGCTGCTCTTAAAATACATGCTGTGACTCAGCAAAAGAGAGGGAACGTGAGAGGGTGAGAGTGGTGGATGGATGGATGGATGCAGTGGGAGATTTGTAAATCACTGTCATGAATGGAAATGTGAACTGCCAGAGAAAGAGAGAATGATGGCTTGAGGGTGAGGAATTGAGAACCGGTTGTTCCCTTTATTTACTTTTCCAGATGTTTGGTTCCATTAACTGTTCTTAAATGTCTGCACTGGTCCACCAATGTAGAAAGAACAATAAACATGTGCAACTAGTGTAGTCCGATTTGTAAATGAATGGCTCTTATGAGCCGATTCATTTTAATACAATTCGTCAACAACACTCACATGAGTTTGAATCGGTCTAAAGAGCCACTCACTTCCTGAATTGGTCAGAGCAGATACTTCACCAAATCCAGGGCTCTAGACTGACTAAAATGGTCGCATTTGCAACCAAAAATAATTGATTGCGATAATAATAAAAAATATATTCACCATTGGCGACTGTCGGGTTGTGTACTGTTCATATGCTGTTTTGTCAGATATCACCTTGTGAGTTATTGAATACATCTTCAGAGCGCCAACTAGAGTGTTTCGCGCTTCTTTTCACCCGTTCTGTATCTGACGAGCTCGCTGCACTGTACACAACAACAAACCCAGTGCAAAAGAGTCGTGAACAAATTACTCTTTTGAACTGGGTCTTTTTCATGAATCGCCCGAAAAGAACTATGAGCTGTGTCTCGCTTTGAAGGCTGCGTGCTAGCTAGGACACATCCTCTGAAGGCTGCAGTAAACTGAGCATTCTCCTTTAAACAAGCAATGTTTAAACGAGACAGCCTTCATAGGACAAACTGAAACAAAACTTATTCTCTCTATTATTCTTTAACAAGCACAAGAGCTTTGAGTGAGAAGGGAACAAAATCCCTCTGGAAGGGAATGTATGAGGTACATTTTATGAGTGTTATAATGATGTAGAGAGAAAAGAAAATATATTTTATAGGTGTACTTTTAGTCTAATATTTTATTTTATTTTATATTACTATAATTAAACATATTATATACTCTGCACCTGTCTACTGAGGTACTTCAACTTGGGAATTAACATTCCTTGCATTTGAACATCATTTTTTCAGACAAATTTTATTAATTTGAAGCAAAGAATTGTGGGTTGTGAGTGGCCACAAAGGATACACCTCATGCATCCTCCGAATTCCCATGAAAAAGGTTGCATTCAGAGTGTCCCAGTTGAAATGAGACAGCCTCGATGATGTATGCGGCCAACAAATGCAATCACAGGAGGACACAGCCTTTGAAACAAGACACAGCTGGGGTTTAAACTCAGGAGCTTAGGTTAGCAGTTTCAATCAGGTTCACTTTCAGCGAATCAGCTGTCAGTGAGCTCACAACTGGGAGCGCAGAAATTTCAAAATAAGAGTCCCATGTGTATTTCGGGCTTCTCTATAATTTAAAGTCCCTTATTGCGTACCAATTTTTTTCCTTCTGGTAATTATTGATTGGGATTGGAGTAGCAAAATAAACTGCATCTGAGATTTCATTAAATTTGCACTCTTGTTCTCTCTGTGTCTGGGCCATCCGGTAACAGTAAAGAAAGTCTAAGGCAATATTTTAAAACAATTTATATATATATATATATATATATATATATATATATATATATATATATATATATATATATATATATATATATATATATAAATGAGATCAGGATTTTGACACTTGAAAGACTAGAAGTGTTTTGACATTTTGACAAGCTTTTGACAATTGAGAGACATCTACATAACTATTACACAAGGTGCAAACATTCATTGATGCTCAAGAAGACAACACACTATTATATGCATACTATACTTTATGTATTTATCTGTAATGTAGATTCTGAGGAGCACTACTAAATAAAAAAATATTTTATCTCTTATATTTGTATAAATTAAATAGGTGTGAAAATATGTGACAAAAGGGAATGCAAACTTATCTTCTCAACTATGTATACTGTTTTTTAAACATCTGATTAATGGGTTATCAGCTGTCTTCCTTTTATTCTGCTTTCCATCTTGTTTCTGAACAGCAATCTAAATGTAGCAATTCTGTGATTTGTCGATTAAAGCCATATGGCTCTTTAATGTTTAAAGAATGTTTAATGTGGCTCTTTAATGTTTAATGTCTACGTAATTTTTTTTAGTCTGGAGCCCTGATCTCACAAGTTATTACTTTTGTCATTTCTTAAACAGAATTCCTAAATTGTTACGGTGTTTTAGATTTTTTGTCAAATTATTTGAAGGATGCTTACTCAAAAGTACTATGAAATTCTATCTTTAGAAATTCTATCTAATTATGGTCCTTCATAATTAACAGAAAGAAAGGGAGAGAAAACTTCCTAGGAAGAGGTTTTCATATTTGGCAAACTCTGAGTTGGCAACACAGTAATGAGAAACCCAATGTATTGTTATCAATATCAAAAGCCCCTCTCAAGAGAGTGCTTGTAGAAAGTGCCATAAAACTATTTAGAGTCTGACTTCTCAGTCCAAGCGCATGTTGATGCTTTTTTTCCAGGATGTAGGGTGCTATTTTGGACCTTGGCTATCACCAACTGGATTCTATTAGATTATATAACAAGTATGACTGGCAGTGCAGGGCATACAACTGGACTTTTTGAACGTCGCCATCTTGAATCTAAAAGAGCAAGATTATGACTCAAAGGTGGGTTATATGTGTACTGCCTTGGACAAATCATATGAAGTGGATGTGTGGATATTGTAAAGGAATTGAATGAATGTTATCTGGCAAGTTTCTGAAGTAGCTTTTTAGAAAATTCACTTGACATTGTCTAAGATAATGATTTATAAAACACAAAGTAGAGCTTTATCACCCACAGATTAGAATTAGAACATAAGACCTGTAACTTCTGGCTTCCATTGAGTTTTTAGGTTGTAGCAGAAACAGTGTCATATATTTTTAATGCAAATATTATTAGGTAATACATTACAATCAATTCAAGATTTTCTAAATCATTTCTTTGTCTTTAATTCATTCAAAATTTTGTACACCATCTCCTAAAAGTCTTCTTTTATCATTTTATTTTGAGTAGGGGGATGCACCGATACCGCTTTTTCTCTTCCGATACGATTCCGATACCAGAAATCTCAGTATCGGCCAATACCGATCCCGATCCGATACCAGTGTTGTTTTTTTGCATACCGGTAATCAGTTTATAATATCTTTACATTATTGTGTGGAACTAATTGGGTGTGCTCTTTAATACGTAAAGAAAGACAATCCTCTAACTACACATTATTTCAATATAAATGTATCTTATTAAGAAACATTTTTTTAACTAGTTAATGCAGCAGCAAAATTAACAGTAATTCCAGTATAAGTCATCAGTAGAAAAGAAGTGTTTTGTTTTTTTTGCAAAATGTTTTCAACATGTATCTGGACTTTAAAGGATTCAGATCACTTTTTTGTTCAGTTTAGTTGTAAGATATCAGCTCACTTTTCATTCACAGTTATTTTTTGGAACCCATTAAACTTAAATATTATTATCATTTGTAAACAAATGATGATAATAATAATAATAATATATTATAATAGTAATATATAGTAATATATCTCAATCATGCACCATTAACTTTAAACTCTCACACTATTATTTTGACATTCTGAACTCTCCAGGAAGTCCTGTATGCGTGTCTGTTTGTAGGCAAGTTCACAGTAGTTTAATTCGCTTCTTATTCAAATTCTGGGGAAAAAATGAAAAGAAAAAGCACCTCCAGTGCCATTCTAAATGCATATTATAAGTGAACCGAACTATTGAGCATCTACATCTGAGATGTTGTTTGTGAGTAGCACTCAAATATTGTGTACCGCGTGAAGGCTAAAAATAGCCACGAGTGTGTTTGTAAACAGAGCAGCGCCATTCACTAATGCGCTGGAGCCAAGTGTGCATTTTATATTACTAATTAAAAACAGCCTTTTGTGATTCACAGAGCTATCGCACGTCTTCAAGTGGCTTTGAATAAAATGCACGAGTCATATGAACTTTAATTGTGCTTTATGGTTCTTTTATGTAATTTTTGGTGCTTGAAAGTAACGAACATGACTAACACACAGCATCGGATTTGGATCGGGCTCGTCGGACTGATACACGATCCATCTAAAAGCTTCAGTATCGGAGACGAAACAGACCCAGGTATCGGATCGGTGCATCCCTAATTTTGAGTATGTCTTGTCAGATCTGTGCTCAAAACATTTGCCACCAGTTAAAGGAGTTGTTTACCTAAAAATGGAAAATGTACTTTTACTCACTCCTTTACTAACCCTTATGCTGTTCATAACCATATGCTGTTCCTTTTTCAATATTACATTTTCAATATCACTGATACAGCAGTGATGAGAAGAAATTCAAATTATATTCGTCTTTTCTTTGAGACAGCATAAAAAGAAATAAAAACTGACTGAAACAGGTGAATTGCAAGCAATGCAGCACAGTGTTTGTCTTGTACTGTGTGAACTTAAAAAAACAACATATCATTTAAAACCAAAAATGATTACATTTTGGGAGTTTATTGCATTTAACGTTTTTAGTCAGGACCAAAGGGTACCATATTTTTATGACTTCAACACCCGCAACCCCCCACCCTTCAAAGTTTTTGCCCCCCCCCCAATGTTCAAGACATGGTTACGGCCTTGACGGAAATGCAGAATCCAGTCATAAAAACAGAATTAAATATAAAACATGGAATGTCAACAAATTTGAGATATTTGGGGTGCAAATGAATGCATGAATGCACAATTATTAAAAAACAACAAAAAAAACAAGATATGTTATAGTGTAATGATTATACCACAACCACGCTTCAAATTTATTCTGTAAAGCCGGCTGCTCAAATATTGAAAACACCACATAATAAGCATCATGTATGCTTTGTGTGAAGTAGATGACAGAGGACAGTGATTATTCATTGTAAAGCGTCCAACACATTGTTATATTCTCATTTGATTAAAGTTTTATGAATTAATTTGATTAGACAGCCTTTTGATGACTGATTTTAATTGATCATTGAAACAGAATTAAGAATTCAAAAGGACCTAGATTCATCGGTTGGAAAACATGAAAAATATCTGCTTCCTAGAGCTCTACTAAGAATTGGAAAGCCTCTGTGGACTCTTGGTCTGTTTAAATGCACAAACATCTCTCTCAATTTGACTTAAGAGCAGAAAGCTGGCCAGTGGCCAACACAACAGCAATATGAGTTGTAAGGATGCTGAGATTAATTCTCAAGTGCACAGAATTCCTCTGGGATATTTGGGTCTGTGACACGTGGCTGAAACAAGACTCCCAAAAGCGTCTCTTAGAATAAAAAAATTAAAAAAATTCCAAGAAGACTAAGCATGGAAGAAATCTTCAAGTCCTGCCTCCAGGAAAAGTCTGTCTGGGACACTAGTGCAGTTTGGCCAGTGAAACTGTACATAGGCTGGAGAGACATGGGATCTTCACACAATGCACCAGGATATGACCCGTAAGCAGATACACAAATCCCTCCCAACACATGAAAGTGATACCACACCTGGAAATAATAAATGTACATTGGCTTTTCCAATAAAGAATCACATCAGCTGTTTGAGAATTACATAAGCTTAAAATCCAAGAACTCATTCTTAGGATTCACAGGAACTCATTTTCATGACACAAGCATAGCACAAGCATGGCAAACATAGCAGCAGCCAAGCAAACCCAAATAATTATCTGTGAATCATCTGAGTCAGTTAGCAAAACAGACTAAAAGGCAAGAGAGAGAAAAGATCTGTATGAGGCAGAACTCCAGAATCAGTCAGGTTGAATCAGTCTTCAGGGCATTGGTAATGAACAGAAAGTTGGTTCCTCTTGTTCAAGTCTCAAAATGAAATAAAGTCATTATGACTAAAGCGCTGCCTGAATAATCTGCCCACAAGTAAAAATACCCACATTTACCGAAAACTTCAAACATTATTCATATTTAATTAAGGATCTTATGTATGTAATTCAAAACTGAAGAAAAAACAAACAAAAAAAAAACATAAAAATTGCTTTCAGTGACCAGTGTTTCCCCTATATTCCCTGCTTAATTATGAGCACCACTGCAGCAATTGTACATGGTTCATTTAAGATTCTTTACGCTATGTAACATTTGCAAGCCTCAGTCAACTGTGCACTTCCTAGACTGCGAAAGAGTCCCACCACATACACACAAATACATGCACATACTCAAAGTGACAAGTGACTACATATCACACAGGTGTCAAACTCACTTCATTTCATGTGGAACGCGAGCTAATTTCCGAAATGTAGGATGACAAAGGATTGGAATGCCTCAATAACCAATCAGTTAGCAATTTCCTCATGAATATTTTGAGCCTCCCCCTGTCATCTTAACCTTATGTTTTGGAGCACATTTTTCTAGCTTCAAAAGTGAATGAAACAGTGCTACCCAGACCATTTCTCAACATGGTTCAATAGATAGAGCAAAGCAGGTGCTTTAACTCACGGACCACACTGATCATTATCATCAGCACTAGATGCTACACAGTTCAATTGTCAATTGGCTTTAGAAATTCCAGAGATGACTGTAATTTAATCATTGGAGATGACTGTAGTTTAATCAGTAGAAGCATTAGGTCATTCATTAGCAGTTTATGACCTTCACGCCGATAAAGAAACGCAGTTTATTATGTTTACATGACCACGTGCATGGTTGGCTTATTAAGCATAATCGTGTAAAGATGCGCTCAATGTCATAATTTACATCTGCACCCAAACCTCAAAATCAATGCAATTTTAGTAATTGCATGGGTGCTATCAAAGCAGGTACTGGTGCCACATTTTCAACCGGCCCTTAGAGGGCACACACAAAACTGATGTGACCCAGACATCCCTGTTTTAAGCTATTTCGCCACTGAAGCACAACAGCACCGCTGCTGAAAAAGACATCCTAAGGGAAACACAGGTGACTGTAAAAATATCTATTGACCTTAATATAATTAGTGGCCTACAATATTCTGATTACATTGCTTAAATGAATTACTTACAGAACTATGATATTCATACACCTTTTTACATACTACAGATTAAATCCCAATTAAAATGAACAGCTGAAGAAAAAACAGATACAGCATTCAACCTCAAATGTTCTGATTTTCTTCTATGTTGCAAAATGCAGCAAAATGTCTGAAAGAGTTATTGTCTGATTAAAGGGGCTTCGCGTGATTCGCGCCAGCATTGATGACAGAATACAATGAGCTCTATGGAGTGAAGCATCAGCGTCGCCCCCAACACAGTATGCGCTTCCATCAAACATTGTAATGTAGCACTCAAAGTTCAAACTATTTCCACTTTGACCCCATTTCTGCTGACCTTTTGAAGTGGCAGGTAAATATTAATGGACAATTCAGATGATTTAAAATTATGTGGGTAGTGCCAAGGCTAAAATCAAAACAAGAAGTTCTCTACAATCCATTTTATGTAGAGGTCAAAGCAGCATTTATCGCTAGCATTGAGCAGTGTTGAAGAACTGACACATATGTATACACAAGGCAACTGAAATGGAATACACCACATCAATTATGCCTCACATTCTATATGCCATATTCCCATATTTAGGGCCCTATGGTTTTCTCGTTGTGGAATACTATGACGGAAAATGCTAATAGTAAAGTGTGGAATTTTACAGAATTTGACAAATTTGGGATAGAATTTGACAATAAAAGACATTCAAATAACATTATGGAAAAGTCTGATTATTAAACCACAAAAGGATGCAATTTAATTAAATATACACTCACTGAACACTATGGTCCTAATAAAGTGCCCAGCATGGTCTTCTGCTGTTGTAGCCCAAGGTTCGAAATGTGCAATCTAAGATGCTATTCTCTCTCTTTCCTAGTGTTTGTCCTGCGTAGGTGCAGGGTCTGCTTCGTGATAGTCCACATATATATTTGATTTGGCCAAATTTGGCAATTTGATTTGGCATCTGGCATAAAGTATTTATGCCAGATGCCCTTCCTGACGCAACAACCAGTGGCTGGGGACTCTCACTCACACACATACGGGGCAATTTAGAGTCTTCAATTCACTTAACCTGCATGTTTTTGGACTTGTGGGAGAAACCAGAGCACCCAGAGGAAACCCACACAAACATGAGGAGAACATGCAAACTCCACACAGAAAGGCCCTAGTTGAGCCGGGACTCGAACCCAGGACCTTCTTGCTGTGAGGCGACAGTGATGATCAACAACACATTTCCATCCACAATACTGCCACTCACTGATGTTTTTTTTTGTTTTTGGCACCATTCTGAGTAAACTCTAGAGACTGTTGTGCATGAAAATCCCAGGAGATCAGCAGGTTCAGAAATACTCAAACCAGCCCGTATGGCACCAACAATCATGCCACGGTCCAAATCACTGAGCTCACATATTTTCCCCATTCTGATGGTTGATGTGAACATTAACTGAAGCTCCTGACCCAAATCTGCATGATTTGCATTGCACTGTTGCCACACAATTGGCTGTTTAGATAATAGCATGAATATGTAGGTGTATGGGTGTTTCTTTACAAAGTGGTTGGTGAGTGTATAGTCTGCAAGGTTTGCACACTTCTGAATGAGTGGCGCAATCCAATCAAATGCTTCCTGAATTTAGCCTATTATTTATTTTATGATGGAGGATCATTCAAATATTTCATACAAATATGAATGAACTGGACCTTAATCTAACCTTGAAAGCATTAACTTCCAGAAAGTATTATTTGACACCTCCTGAACAGGTTAAGGGGAAGAAGACGAAGCTGTCGGCCAGCTGTACCCTTACAGCCTTAACTGCTGTTTTGCCCTATAACCATGTTTAACTACTGTTTATTGTTTTAACACCCCCAAAGCATTGCTATTGTGTCACAAGGAAGAAAAGCCAATCCAATTGCCAAGTACTAAGATTAAAACAATGCACAAATGTATATTCATGATTCAATTGCAACAGACAATATATGCTCACAACACATTTAAATGCTCAAGAACAACTTATCAACTCTTGGGCAAATGAATTACTCCATCAATCACACACATGACCGGCCACTCTCCCAGTAAGCTCTTGACCTTTGGCTGACGAGACCACTCTTCATGGCTCTTGTCGTACATCAAGACATGTGCAGGCATATGCTCAGAACCATTACATCGTAGTGACTCGTGGACATCAATAATGCCATAGCAAGTCTAGTCATCTCCAACTACTGCCCCATCTGTGCCGGAGAGCTCATGCCAGTTAAACTAACACCTAATAATTCAAAACGTCCCCACCCTCCACCATAGGACATCTTGGTAAATCAAGTACAGGCACATTCTTTTTGCTTTAAAGCACTTCTCAGGATGTTCAATATGTAAATGTTTCTGTACTGTAAATATAAACAATGATTAACAATTTCTTCAAGCTCAATGCCAAAGTAATAGATATTAGAATTGCATATTGTGTTGTGTCAGTATGTGTACATTTGTTATGTAAATTGTGTTGTGTAAATATGTTGTTTATTGTAATTGGTACTGCCATGTTATTCGGAACTGCACACAACACTTTCACCTACTGTTGCACTTGTGTACACAGTAGTGTGACAATAAAGTGATTTGATTTGATTTTGATTTGAGAAAGACTCCCATCTACTTTAATTAAAGGGATAGTTTATTCAAAACATTAGTGTTCTGTCATTATTTATTTTACATCATGTTGTTCTAAGCCTGTATGACTTACTTCCATGGAACACAAAAGGAGATGTTAGACAGAATGTTAAGCACTGACAGCCTCAATCAACATTCAATTTCACTGTATGGAGAAAAGAGCAGCAACACTCTTCAAAATTTCTTCTGAGTTCCACAATTTGGAGTGACATACAGGTTTGGAATGGCATGAGGATAAGTAATGACATTAGTCAGTTGTCATTTTTGGGTAAAATAACTAATTAAAAGGAATATTCCAGGTTCAATGTAAGTTAAAATCAATCTTCAAAATTTGTAGCATAAAGCTGATTATCACAAAAACAAATGTTTGACTCATCAGTCACTTTCTTGGAAAAATCGCATTTACTGTAAGGGACTTACAATGGAAGTGATTGTGGCCAATTTTTTTAATTTGATAAAAGTATTTACATTAATTCTTCTGTTAAAACTGTCATTTTTACAGCCATTTTAGGGTTTTAGTGTTTGTTGACATCACATCGTCATGGCAACAAAATTTTAAAATGTTATATAACTTTACACAGAAAAGGTTAGTAAGTGATTTTATATAACTAAAATCATGCTAACATGCATACTGTTTATGTCTTGTGATTATACTTTGAAACTGCGAGTATTATACAAAACTGGCCCCCATTCACCTCCATTGTAAGCGCCTAAAAATATTTTACGGAAATATGAAGTAGCTTATTATTAACTGTATTTTAACAAGCCTCATTACTTGTGTATCATTTATGCTCCTTTAATTTCTCTATATGTTATATGAGAACACGCAGACAGAGCTTTGATTACATAGAGGAATTGATTTTTTTCAGTATTAAGTTTCACATTTGTGATATGGCTTCTTTCTGTCTCATTCAGTCAGCACACAAAATTAGCCAGAATAAATTATTTATCATGTTTGGCAGCGTTATGTCCATACATCCTAATGTGTGCGTGTAGTAGAACGTGATACACCTCTTTTTCTAACACTTACAACCACACAGAGAACATAAACATACACACAACCCACAAAGAACAAGTTACCGAGATCTCTCATTTCACGTTTTAGTAGTGTTTATAAAATAGCCAGGAATAAAAAAAAAAAAAAGGGAAACATTTTAAAATAAGATGACAGCTGATGACTAACTTGCCATTAAAAATGTTTCAAGGCCAAGGGAGACGTGTTGGTGGGGGATGACAAAGCACTTAAATGGCAGGAACCAGTGGTGATCGTATCGTATTCTCCAGATGGCCAACTATCTCTTCTCCTTTACAGAGGGGCCAGCTAGAGCAATTCAAACCTCCCTGGGGACATGCAGGGCTTGCGCGGAAGAAACCTAGTCATAGAGTCCGCAGCTACTCATCCCCCACAACATGAAAGGGAACGCCACTCACTTTGCCACAGCTACTGTTTTAGTCAGCCATGACGAGCGAACCCGCACTTGAGGAATTGCGATCTGATCCATAAAAGACCCGTAAAAGGCTGTGAGATAAAATATGTGCCATCTGATCTCTTCCTGCTTTAAAATGATCTCCTAAAGTTATTGCTGAAGCTTTCTTTGTTCACCCTCATTTTTACAGCTTCAATGCAACGTTGCAAGATGTTTATGGTAGGGCATCTTATTGATGCAGTTGAAACACATTTACAGAGAGACTTAAAGGACAGTTCTGGGTTTTAAACAACTTAAGCTCTATTGACATAGCTTGCTGTACATTTGCCCCACAGACTTCCATTGTAAATGGATTTTTTTCAACATATTGTCGTTTGTTTGTTTACATTTACAAACTCAGGGATAAATAATTTTCGGTGGAATTTTCTGCTGTTGATGATGAAGTATAAAAAGTATGTAACATGAAACTTTGGTTGGGAACTGGTTTTTATTTCAATACAATAAACCATATGATTTTCATTACTTTTGTAACATTAACTGTTCTTTAGGGCTGGGATAAACGATTATTTTTTAAACGATTAATCTAGCGATTCTTTTTTTCGATGCATTGATTAATCTAACGATTCGTTTTTTCAGTCCGATTCATAGGGGGTGGGGGTGTATAAAATGTAAAAAAAAAAAAAAAACATTTGCCGGGAGTTTGATTGACTGGCGATCTGATCAATCAATCATAATACTCCATTTTTGTCCGATAAAGTAGTCAGGAGAGAGAAGATTAACGTCGGTGGATTTGAATTTGAATAATGGATTGTAGGCTACTGTACTGACATCTTTCCGCGGTTAAAACAACAGTCCTTCTGATGTAGGCTACATTCATGTTTAGCCTATTTGATGCTATAAATGAACCAAGGAAAAGATGATCGGTTCACGAGCAGCTTTAACTGAGGCAATCTGTCACGACACATTAAAGAGCCACAAAATAGTAGGCCTATTTATGGTTTAATTTTCTTTGAATGACCAAATTTGAAAGTTGAGACTTTATTAAATGTTACCTGCTTGGTCCTGTCTGTCAGCGCGTTGTCAAAGTCCTCTATGTATTTTTCACGACATTCACAGCTATAAGCACATTATTAATAGCTATAAGCGGAAACTTTAGGTGTCGACAACGAACTATAGCCTACTCCAACATCGAGTGCAAAGTGGGGAGTTGAAAAAAAAAAACTTATGGTGCTCTGTCATCTGCAGCTGCAACCGGGTGGCGCCTCTTAAGGTGCTGCTGCATTGCCGTGGTGCTAGAATGGAAGGCCATCTCCATTTTGCAAAGACGACATATCACGGAATTGTGTCCTTTTAAATTAAAGAATTCCCATACTTTAGAGGAACGAGTGCATGCTGCCTTGCACTTCTGATAGTCTGAGGAGCCACTCGTGTTGCTACTACTTGCCAGCGCCGCCATCTTTGTTTTGGGTCCGACGAATCGACGTATTTTTTGCGTCGACGTCATCGATGACGTCGACGCGTTGTCCCAGCCCTACTGTTCTTTAATGTGCTTTTTTTTTTTCCGCAATGCAGATGGAAAATTGTGCTACAATAGCGCTGCCCATCAGCTGAATCATCAGAGCAAAACACAGCGCGACCAGTGTGCTCTGATTCCCAAACAAATTACTCTAATTAGACAATTCTTTTGAATCTAAATACAGACTGCTGAGGGCAGTAAATGCAATAAAAATGTATTTCAAATTTTCTAATATTTCTTCCTCAAAAAGTAAGAAGCCTTAATAGAACCGTTAAGGAATTGGAATCGTTAAGAGAAATCTGAAGTGGAATTCCTTACGATTCCAATCCCTACATGGAATATTTCTTTAAAGATGAAGTGTGTAATTTTTTTATTTTTTTAATCCCCTTTTCTCCCCAATTTGGAATGCCCAATTCCCACTTCTTAGTAGGCCCTCGTGGTGGCGCGGTTACTCACCTCAATCCGGGTGGCAGAGGACAAGTCTCAGTTGCTAGCATCTCATCACGTGGCTTGTTCTGCATGACAGCGCAGAGACTCCGCATGTGGAGCCTCATGCTTCTCTCCATGATCCATGCACAACTTACCAAGCATCCCATTAAGAGCGAGAACCACTTAATCACGATCGTGAGGAGGTTACCCCATGTGACTCTACCCTCCCTAGCAACCGGGCCAATTTGGTTGCTTAGGAGACCTGGCTGGAGTCATTCAGCACACCCTGGATTCGAACTCACGACTCCAGAGGTGGTAGTCAGCATCAACACTCGCTGAGCTACCCAGGCCCCCAAGTCTGTAATGTTATACATTTTTATATTTTCAATGTTTAAATGCATTCTTCTATCTCAGAATGTGCAAAGTATAATTAAATTATATTTAATTCCAATTTTAAGACTAGATTCTGTGATTCCATCTGCATTTTCGGCATCGCAGAAATCCTAAGGCCCTAACACGGTGTCTCTTTGGCTCTCACAAAACATTGCTCTGCTTGTTTGAGATGTTTGAAATGTCAAAATGTGGCTCATGTTTGGGGTGGGATTATCTGTACCTGTTTGGCAGAGGGAGTTTGTGGAAAACCTGTATGGAAATAATCATTGTTTCTACAAATACATTTGGTACCACTGCAGAACTTTACATTTCACATGGCCTGTTATAAATATGTGATGGGTGAGCAAGAGCAATAGGATAGCACAACTCCATCCTCTGACAACTTTTATAAACCATGTAACACTTAACAGCTGAGCACTTGACTAAATAATGCAGCCTCTTATGGAAGCCTGCTGCTGCTGAAGATTGAGTTTCATATCAATCCCTCAAGAGCTACCGCATACTGCGGAAGTGAAGAGAGAGAGAGAGCTGAGCTGCTTCCCTTAGTATTCAAAATCAGAATCAGAATGAGCTTTATTGCCAAGTATGCTTACACACACACACACACAAGGAATCTGACATGGTGACAGAAGCTTCCAGAACAAAGAGAATAGAACAAATATTCATATACATGCACTTGAAATATAAACATACACAAACAGTGAAATAAGAATAAAAATAAGATACAACGGATACATATATGAGGAAACTACAGTAGGGCAATAATAATGTTGTTCAAATATGTTATATTCAGATACAGTTATGAGCAAGATTATTTAATGTATTGTGCAGAAGAGGTAGGATATGTCAAATAAATATAAATGGAATATAAATATGAATAAATAGTTGAATAAATATGTACTCAGTAGAACCGGCCAAAGGGCAACAGTTCGAAAAGTTCGTGCGCTGGGTGAATGACGTCCAAAGCAATTTTTCCAGCCCTTTTCCTCACTCTGGTGGTGTACAGTTCTTGGAGGGTGGGAAAGGTGAGAACCAATAATTGTTTAGCAGACCGGACTATCCTTAAAATCTTCTGATGTCTGACTTGGTAGCTGACCAGACAGTTACTGAAGTGCAGAGGACAGACTCAATGACTGCTGAGTAGAACTGGATCAGCAGCACAGTGGCAGGTTGAACTTCCTCAGCTGGTGAAGGAAGTACAACCTCTGCTGGGCCCTTTTCACAATGGAATCAATGTGAATCTCCCATTGTGCCCTACAAAGGCAAAACGCCGTAACATCATGTTTGGTCAAAAATGAGTTAATGTCATTTTTGGGGTATTCAAGACCTCCTTTATCATGTGAATAAATATCGTGAGTCAATTTGATTGTTTTAACGAGAAATTAAAGGGCTATGTCAACCGTAACATCCAAAACCATATGAGAAACCACAGCAGAACGCCGTAACAGTTGTTACGGCTCTTAGCCTTAGTTCCGGCACGCTGAAGTTGAGTTTAAGGTGTTCTGACTTTGTTTCGCCTGGCATCAAGAGAGATGTTACGGTGCCGCTGTGATGTTACTGTACTCTGGCTTTGACATACTGTCAAAGATTACCGCTCTTTTATTGTCACCAAACCGCGTAACATACACACGACACATCTTTGAATTAAAGTGTAGACTGCCGACTGCTTGTTTGTATTATTACTCTGTGATAGCAATGTGATAGGGCGATGGTTCAGATCTGTCAATGTCAGTGACAGCCCGGAGCTAGCTAAATTTAATCTGTATCACGTAAATTAGCGCTAACGTTGACGCTGACACTCGCCTCACATCAGATGCTGAAAACCAAATATTAAATACGGAGGCATCCTACCTTTCCATGCAATCCGATATAATCCATAGAAGATATAATCCATAGCAATGCACGTCATCTGCTGTATCCACAACAATCCATACGTGTTTGAGCCATATTTCCTTCTTGCAGGTGTTCACGTCAGATTTTACAGCTCGTTATCGCTAACGTCCGTACAAAGTAGGCTAACCTAAATAGTAAAAGTAATTCCAACTTTTTTTCGGTATACTCTGTCTATATTATCTCAGAATTAAAAAGTAGTAATCCAAGTCAAGTTCGTTGACTGAGCATCTTGAGCAGTTTGGACTTCAAAGTTTAACTCTTTAACTGGCCCCCCTCCCCCTTTTTTCGCATAGACATGAAAATCACTATCCAAACTTAAATGGTTGTATTTCAAGAATGCTTTGTCATATATACCTATGGACAAGTTGTGTTCCAAATTTTAGGTTGATATCTCAAAATATTAGCTTTCAGTAAGATTTTATTTAGGCGCAGTAAAAAACTTGGAATGAGCAGTCTCTAATCTCTAATGTATTGGTCTAATGTTTAATTAATTATTACTCTATATCTTGCATTTAAATACATATACCTTTGTATTCAATTATAATTAAATGATCTTTATTGTGAAAATATGTACTGTATTTATCCATACTGTACATACTGTACTGCAAAGTAACTTATCTGTTATACTGTTTAACTGTGTTAGTGTTGCCGCACTATCCTGATCATTATAGCACTAAATAGGAACAACCAAAGGTCTTCAATATAATTTAAAACAAATACCATGATGACTAGACCTTGGTTAGGTGTTCTTATAATGGATGTAAGTATGGTGAACAGCAAGTAAATATTGATTATATGTCAGTTACTGACCTTTTGCCTTTGCATGACTCCTGATTTTTGGCACATGATACAAAGGCAGAGTACATTAACTGCCAAACAAGGGTCAAAGGTCAATTTTGAGCTCAAGATTTTTTGCATACAAACATTTCTTCTGTATAGCAACTAGTTGTGAAATTTTGGGAGTCCTACCTATTATACTTTTGTCTGGACAAAACAGAAACTTTAAAGTCATTTTTCTCAGTTTCACACTCTAGTGAGTTAAGGTCTTTTGCTTTTGCAGGGCAGCATTAATGTCCTGTAAGATGGTAGTGCCCAGAAAGCTGAATTACTCCACTGCTGCCACAGTGCTGTTTAGAAGGTTGAGCGGGGTCCGCTGGGGTGTTCCTCCTGAAGTCCACTATAATCTTTAATAAATGTTTTCTTCTCTCTCTCTCCTGCACCCATTGACCTTTTCACTCTCTTTTTAAATACTAGTGTTTTAATTTGGTTCATCGCCATTACGTGTACAAGTACCGCATTTGTTTTTGGTTTTCCTCCCCTTGTCTTGAACTACCGGCAGACGGGGTGGATGTCACGATAAAGGGATGATAAAGATGACCGGAAACGGCAACAGAGAGTGAGTTACAGGTAGCTGCCCGACACCTGTGTGTGTATTTGTCTTTTTTGTTAAGTTTATCATTAAATTATTATTTATATTGTCAAGCCGGTCCTAGCTTCATCCTTTTTTTATTGAACTGTGTTACAACTGCTTTGAACGTGTTCAACTCCAGGTTGTTTTGACTGCACCACTGAGCCAGCAGTTCAACCTCCCTACTGTAAGCAGACTCATCGTCATCTTGGATGAGGCCGATGACTGTAGTGTCATCTGCAAACTTCAGGAGACTGACAGAGGGGACCTTGGCAATGCAGTTCTTTGTGTAGAGTAGTTGGGAGAGCAAACATCCCTGGGGGCACCACTGTTGACTGCACATGTCCCCAGTCTAACTTACTGCCACCTATCTGTCAGAAAGCTGATGATCCACTGACAGATAGGGCTGGGAACCGAGAGCTGGGTTAATTTATTCCATAGGAGATCAGGGATGATGGTGTTGAACAGAAGTTCACAAATAGGATCCTTGCATAAGTCCCTGATCTGTCTAGATGTTGCAGTATGTAATGCAGTTCCATATTGACTGCATCATCCACTGACCTGTTAGCTCGACGGGCAAACTGCAGGGGATCCAGAAAGGGTCCTGTGATGTCCTTCAGGTGGGCCAACACCAGTCTCTCAAATTACTTCATGACTACCGACGTCAGGGCGACAGGTCTGTAGTCATTAAGTCCTGCATTCTTAGGATTCTTTGGGACAGGAATGATGGTGGAGCATTGGAAGCAGCTGGGAACTTCACAGTGCTCCAGTGATGTGTGAAGATGGGGCCAGCTGGTCAGCACAGGTTTTTAGACAAGTGGGTAAAACACCATCTGGGCCCTGTGCATTCCTTGTCTTCTGTTTCTGGAAGACACAGCCCGCATCCTCTTCAAAGATCTTAAGTGCAGGTTGAGTAGCAGCAGGGGGGTTGCAGGAGGTGTTGATGTTTGTGTGAAGTGAATGTCAGAGCAGGTGTGGGGTGTGAGACCAGACTTTTCAAATATACAGTAAAACACATTCAGGTAAAAAACTTTCAGGTTGTCAGCCAGTTGTTGATTCTCTACAGTGTTGGGGGGTGGTGTCTTGTAGTTGGTAATGTCTTTGAGCCCTGATACTGATGCAGGGTTGTTAGCTGAAAACTTGTTTTCCAGCTTTTAAGAGTAGCTTCTTTTAGGCACTCTAATCTACTTTGTCAGTGTGTTTTTGGCCTGATTATTCAAGATTTTATCCCCACTTCTGTAAGCATCCTCTTTGGCCTGACGAAGCTGCACGTGTTTTGCTGTAAACCATGGTTTGTCATTGCTATCTGTTAAATACGTCCAAGCAGGAATGCGCATTTTCTCACAGAAACTGATATGTGATATCATAGTATCTGTGAGCTAGTCCAGGTCGGTGGCTGCAGCTTCAAAAACACTCCAATCAATGCAGTCAAAACAGGCTTGTAGCTCCAGCTCTGCTGCATTGGTCCATCTCTTTACAAACTTAAACTTATTGTAACAAACGTACAAATTTGGGCAGTTCACGTGTGAGGTTTGCTTTGTTAAAATCCCCAAGAATAATAAGGGAGTCCAGGTATTGTTGTTCCATGTCCGTGATCTGATCAGCCAGCAGTTGCACTGCTCGCTTGTGAAGGATTGTAAACACTCATCAGAATAAATGAGGAAAATTTCTGTGGTGAGTAGAAAGGCTTACTTGAGGAAGAGCGCTTCTAAATTAGGGCAGCACATCATCATCAACATATTACATCTGTACCCCAACTTGCATTGATGTAAAAGCATGTTCCACCGCCTCTCGTTTTCCCTGAAACTCTGCAATGCGATCCGATATGCTCTGAACAGCTTAAAGCCCAGTGGATGTAATACGCTGTCCAGAATGGCCAGGTTTCCGAGAAGCACAGAGCAGCAGAGTTAGCAAAGTCCTTATTTGTACAGGTTAGGAAAAGTAGTCTGTCCGTTTTGTTAGGAAGAGAGCGGAAATTCGCTAGATGTCCAACAACATGTCTGAATAATCAAACACTGGGGAAAAAATATCTGGTGTTTGCTGCCAGCAATATTTAACAGTTCGTCTCTGAAGAAACTGATCGAAAAGACTAAACACAGGACAAACAAACAAAAACAGCAAAAAAACTGGAGACCATACGTACACTGATGAAAGTCTATTTGAGAGGCTGCCAGTGCACCCACTGGTCCCTAGTGTGGGAAGGACAGGATGAGGCTCAGTGAAATTAGCACAACGCCAGCTTCACACTCATCGTTTAAAAGCTCAGTGCTAAGTGCAAAGAGCAAAGACTGGCTCTTCAGTCAAACCCTTGCTCAACATGCAACTCAAGACTCTCCGCAAATAAAGAGTTCTCTGGGCTTTGTTATTAAGACAAAAACACACGATCTGGTTATAGAAAAAGCGAGGATGAGTTCAGGCTATGGTTAAGTGACCAAATGTTGGTCTGTTGTTGACACACAAGAAAGAGATTCGTCAATGCTTCCATCAATTTTAAATATAATGACATCAAACTTGTGGTCCTCTACCCATCAAACAGTCAGGTATCGGGAAGGATTTGGGTACGTTTTTTACAAATACCTTTGGGTTCATGTCGGTCTTGAGTTTGAACAGACTAATATTTTAGCTTTTAGTCTTAAATATAACATGGTTTGCACACTCACACTTCACCCCATATTTGAGACAGAGCAAATTATTTATAAATCCAGCCCTGCAAGAATCTGTGTATTTGGATCTACCTGTTTGGAGAAAATAAAAATAGTGATTGATTTTGGGTTCAGTATTATTAAAATGTGATCTTACCTGTCAGTTGGGTCAAAAAAATATTATCTGGAAAATATTTACTTTGTATTAAAAGCATATCTTGTTCTATATATGATTAATGTCGTGATGTATAAACCTGAAGAGAAAATTTTTCAATTCAATTCAAATGCATTTTCATTTGGAAATATAGTTCCAACTCAGCTGCAAGATGAAGGTGACAGTGGCAAGAAGAAACACCATATAAAGATAAAACACAAGTACAAACTATTCATAAAAGTGTACGTTGCAACAAATATTTAAATGAATGCAAATCTATGCATAGTTTTTTTAAACAAATAGTGTTCATCTCTCCTTCATTGCAATGATACTTTTGCAAATAGCTTTTCCAGACCAAGTTCAGGCTTCAACTTAATGCACTCACAAATCTCTACATCCCAATAACATCCATTAGGGATGCTCCTATCGTTCAGCCACCTATCAGTGCAAATATATATTATTAATACAATCATCTAACTAAATCGATAGACAGGGAAGAAATGTATATATACTAGAGGTCGACCAATTAATCGGCCGATTTTTTGCATTTTTTAACATAATCGGCATCGGCCAATATCCAACTATATCAAGCCGATTATTAGGCAGGCGCATCTGTGGGCAGCCTAGTGTTGTTGTGGAACACGTGTTCGAGGCACGCTGCCCCTAGAGTCATTTTCCAGCAGAGTGAGCAGACCTCATCCAGTGCCTAAGGAAGGAGCTAAGTTCCTTAGAGAAAACGGTAAGGATTAAATTTGTATAACTCCTTTATATTTAATTAAAAACTTTTGATATGTTACTGCCAACTTCGAGAAAAAACGCGACATGACGTTCGTCTACTTTGGATATTGATAGCGTAGTTGAAGTTGTATTATCACAGCAGAAGGGTTGCTATCATGTCACAATAAGTAAGCAAGAATTTTGCAATTACAGACAGTGAATCTGAGACTTTTATTTGTTCTGTTTGTGTGTCTTATATTTGAGAGGGTTGTCACTCAATGCAGAGAAATAAGTACTAAAAAAGATATCAACGCGCTATAGGCTATTGAAGGACTGGCTTTGGTAAGCTCGGACGTTATCGGTTCTGCTGTCGGTACTGGAGAAATTAAGAAAATACATTTATTATTGCTATAAAGAGAAAGTTATTTTATCTCGCCAGCCATTTCTATGTATAATAATAATAAATGAAACCATTTGTCTGTGATGCAATTTAGCTATTTGCAGTCAGAGAGAGAGAGAGAGAGAGAGAGAGAGAGAGAGAGAGAGAGAGAGAGAGAGATCTCATTTTTAATTTAAGTGTACAAGTGCAGATTGGTCAAGTGTCTATTTTAAGTAATTATTTGTGTTACATTTTATCTTTCAAATAAAAGGTTCAAATAAGAGGTTAAAAACAAGCACATATCGGCCAAAATAAATCGGCAGCAGTAATCGGCCATCGGCCGACCCGGATTTCAAAAGATCGGCATCGGCCTGAAAAAAAAAAACAATATCGGTCGACCTCTAATATATACTGTATACACTACCGTTCATAAGTTTGGGGTCACTTGCCCGAAATATTTCTCACATAAATGCTTAAATGTTTGAAATTAGTTTTGTAGACAAAAATAAAATTGTGCCAACATATTAATTTATTTAATTACAAAACAATTTTTTTTTAAATGGATTACTTGGACCAAATTATTAAGCAAAGAATCCACTAAGTGCCCAACATAGATGGGATCTCCTTCAATACTGTTTAAAAAGCATCCCAGGGTGATACCTCAAGAAGATGGTTGAGAAAATGGCAAGAGTACATTTTTGCCAAATCTAGACAAAGAGTGGCCACTTTGAAGATGCTAAAATATAAAAAATTTGATTGCGTCATTTCATATACTTCAATGTATTCTGCAATGATGACAAGAGTCACGTGAAAGTCCCTTAACGTGTATAAATATCACTCACTTTTGCACATAATTCATTGCTCTTCACGATCACAGAAGTGACCGATTATGGTTTCAAAATGGCGAATTTCTCTGAAAGGTGAGGAGTTTTTAACCCTGAAATTATTATTATTATTTTTTTCATGCATTTATTTATTTTGTGGAATTTTATAATTTTCCACAGCACACCTGACACTCTTTCAAGGCACAGTGGTTGGGGAACACTGTGTTAGGCTATACCTTTTTATTTTTTAAAAAAGCTTTTTTAATATGCCTTTTAAACTTTAAGCTTTTTTTTTCAGCAAAATATAGGCAAGTGATATTTCTGGCAAGAGGAAATTTGTGCAGAAAGCTTACATATGGCCAGTTATGACAGAGATATTGATAAAAGGTGAAATGATCGGGATCGGTATCGGCTGACAAAATCCTGATCGGAGCATCTCTAATATCTAGATAGTTCAACTCTGCTGGAAAAGCATAGCTAAGCCTTTATAATATGATCAGATACAAATTGGATGCCCTAAACCAGACAGTAAACACTAACTTGTGTCCCATAAGGGACCAGAACCTGCCAGCCATGTTTCAGGATCATTAACTTAAAAGTGCCATACAGCACATTCAGTTTAACAGTTGTGTTCATCTAATCAAAACAAATTCAGCCATGTTGCTGCTGCAATCACTTTTGTCTGCTCCACCAGCTGCTACATCTCCCCAGGTGCATCTGAATCCATGCTTCATGACCAATGAATAATGAAGTCAGCAGTAGCTTTATATGAGAGACAAATAATGTGTCAACGGTCTTGAGGGTGCTGTCCCATTTATCTCTGCAAATACAGTCATTCACCTGACCTTAGGTCAGCACATATGATATTCTGTAGACATCATCCCCAACTGAACAGTTGCATTGAAAATGGGCCCAAGGTGAAAGCCACACATGGACCATTCTGCTTGTGATAAATCATAGCAACAGTTCTACTAATGTAACAGACTGAAATCACCACTATCTGTCAGGGGTCAGGTCTGCTCTCAAGGGAAACATTAAAGGTATAGAGCAGCTTGGCACAGGAGAGTATGGTTTAGGGACACTATAAGGTCAATTTTGGTCCTTTTAATTTTCAGATCTGCCCAACGGAGGTGTCAGCGGATCTGCATGAGGACTGTGTGACTTGATATGACAACATTCATCACAACGTCCTCAAGACTGCTCACCATGGGCCTCTGGATTGTAAAGCTCTGTCAACACACTGTACAGAGAGGGGGAAGGCAAGCACTGCTTACAGTTACAATGACAAAAACAGGTAATTACACTGATCAGCCACAACATTAAAAGCATCTATCTTATATCGTGTGGGTCCCCCACTTGCCACCAAAACATCGCCAACCCGCATCTCAGAATAGCATTCTGAGATGATATTCTTCTAACCACAATTGTACAGAGTGGTTATCTGAGTTAACATAGACTTTGTCGGTTCTAACAAGTCTGGCCATTCTCTGTTGACCTCTCTCATCAACAAGACATTTCCGTCCACAGAACTGCCGCTCACTGGAATTTATTTAGTTTTTGGCACCTTTCGGAGTAAATTTAAGTGACTGCATGAAAATACCATGAGATCAGCAGTTACAGAAATATTCAAACCAGCCCGTCTGGCACCAACAATCATGCCATGCTCCAAATAACTGAGATCACATTTTCCCCCTATTCTGATGGTTGATGTGAAAATTAACTGAAGCTGCTGACCCATATCTCCATGATTTTATGTATTGCACTGCTGCCACATGATTGGCTGATTAGATAATCGCATGGGTGATTGTTGGTGCCAGACAGGCTGGTTATAGTATTTCTGTAACTGTTGATCTCCTGGGATTATCACGCACAACAGTCTAGAATTTACTCAAAATGGTGCAAAAACAAAAAACATTCAGTGAGCAGCAGTTCAGTGGACGGAAATGCCTTGTTGATGAGAAAGGTCAACAGAGAATGGCCAGACTGGTTCAAACTGACAAAGTCTAAAGTCAGATAACCGCTCTATACAATTGTGGTGAGAAGAATAGCATCTCAGAATGCTATTCCGAGATGAGGATTGGTGCTGTTTTGGTGGCACGAGGGGGACCTACACGATATTAGGCAGGTGGTTTTAATGTTGTGGCTGATCGTGTATAAGGTCATGGCAACTCAAGGTTGTGTAGCCCTATCAGGGCTCCAGACTGCGACTAAAATTGTCGCAAATGCAACCAATAATAATTGATTGTGACAATTATTTAAAATCTAGTCGCCATTGGCAACAGTCAGGTTTTGTGCATTTATATACTGTTTCGTCAGATATCATCTTGTGAGTTAATTGAATACATCTTTAGAGCGCAAGTGTGTCTCGCACCGCTTTTCACCCGTTCTGTTGTGGTGACGACGACGAGCTGCACCGCATGCAACATCAAACCCAGCGCGAGGGAGTTGTGAATAAATGACTCTTCTGAACCGGGTCTTTTTCATGAATCACCTGAAAAGAGGGTTTGAACTCAGGAGCTCAGGTAACAGTTTGAATCAGCGTCACTTTCTCAGTGAATTATCCATCAGTGTGTTCACAACTGAGATTGCAGACATTTCAAAATAGAAGTCCCATGTGTAATTCGGTCTTCTTTATAATTATAAGTCCCGCACCATATAAGATCGAGCTTTTGACACTTAGGACAATAAAGGGACTCATACACAACTATTATCTACACAAGGTGCAAACATTCATTGATGCACTCAAGACGACAACAAACCACTATATGCATACTATACTTTATGGAAATATCTGAAATGTAGATTCAGAAAGTCAGTACTAAATAAGAAACATGTTTTATCTCTTATATTTATATAAATTGTGAAAGGGGTGTGAACATTGATGAGTAAAAAGGGGAATGCAAACTTCCGTGTCTTCTCAACTATGTATACTGTTTATTAAACCTCCAAATAATGGGTTATTAGCTGTCTTCCTTTTCTTCTGCTTTCTAGCTTGTTTCTGAACAACAATCTACATCAAGCAATTATATGACTTGGTGACTAAAAACAGCCATATTGTTCCTTAATGTTTCAGTTAAGGAGCCAATAGCTCCTAAGTGATTTTTTTTAGTCTGGAGCCCTGCCTTTACTGGTACAGTGAATTAAACATACCATAAAACCGTCAATGGACCTGCTTGCCTGACTTGCATTAAGAAATATTGTTATATTTAAAATATGCCCAAGACACATATGCAAAGGGAAGAAAAGCTTCCATTGTGTCAGGATGAAATAAACTGTGACCTTTTATCACAACACACAAAGTATGCTAATGGCAGTCATTTGATGTTGCACAGAAAAGAAAAGCAGTGCATTGTTGATGTCTTAACAATTATTCTGTGTTAAATACAAGTTAAGATCAGTCAACAGCATTTGTGGCATAATGTTGATTACCACAAAATTTTATTTTGACTTCACCTTCCTTGTCTTTACAAAAAAATAAATAAATCTGAGATACATATAGGCACTTATAATGGAAGTGAACGAGGCCAATCAGTAAACGTTAAAATGCTCACGGTTTCAAAGGTAGAGCCACAAGACATAATGTGCGTGTTAACATAATTTCAGTGTGATAAAATCGCTTACTAACCTTTTCTGTGTAAAGTTATGGCCAATTTTACAATTTTGTTGCCATGACGATGTGATGACAACAAACCCTAAACCCCTAAAATGACGACGATTTAAACAACTTTACAGCCCAAATGATACATGAGTTTTAACATAAGAATTCATGCAAGAGCTTTTATAAAATTGTAAGCTTCACATTTCTGCCTTTAAACCCTCCAAAAATTGGCCCCATTCACTTCCATTGTAAGTGTCTCACTAATGAAAAAGTCGAAATGTATTTTGTGGTAATCAACATTCTGCTACAAATGCTGTCGATTGAGCGTAACTTGAATTGAAACCGAAATATTGCTTTAAGCCTACTTGTCACCAGCTGAATGTTTTCCTTAGGTAACATAAAACATCCTGGGCAGCATTAATAATGTCATGTTAACATGAAATGAAATGTTACGAATAAATAATACTAAAAGACAATGTCATGTGGCATGTGGCATGAAGCAAAACTACCTAAATAAATCACTGCTCAAGCGCTAAATTCGCCGCGCAATTGAATATAATAGCAACTGTTCATAAAAATATTATTAAAAGGTTGGTTTCGCAATAAAATGTTTGCCATCCAAACTGATCACAACATCTGAAGCGGAATTATATTCCTGCACCTGTGGCAGGCAGCAGACTGAGCACATTGTTTTGCTAAGGCTAAGATTTAGTTTCCCTAACTCCTGGACATATCATAAATGCAACAATGGAGAACAGTCTTACCATTTTGGACGCCTGGAGCAAATAAGTCGTCCACTTTCCTGATCCAAATATTAATTTCCAAAATGTTGCGCCCAAGCGTTATTAGCCCCGGTTGCTAAGTGTACGTCCTCTCTCCTCCATGTGCTCACAGCAGCACGCGCATCGTGCAGCGCTTTGCCAAGCAACCGATCAGGGCTTGACGTCACCGCGCAACAATTTCATCTCTAACCCAAGCAAGAATCATGAATTAGCTTTGCACGTAAATGTAGCTTACGTATTTTGCTTAATGTTAATAAAAAATATTTCTATAAAAATAAAAAAAAGCTCTCTCAGACATTTATGGTCTTATAAACTTATTTATATAAACTCACACATCTTCTGAGCAAATTACTTTGTTTTTTAGTGCATCACAAAAATTGTGATGCACTAAAAAAAAATTATGTTGCCATGGGAGTGCAAGAGGATGCTGGAAACCATCTTAGAACAAATAAAACTCAAAGCCTTTGCATAAAAGCATCTGTTAATAGAATAAATGTTCAAGTAAACTTGTATGTAGTTAATCACAGGATCTTGGCGAGGTGCAAAAGTAAAGAAATAACAGTCATCACTTCTGGATGCCTCGTTATGGTCCAAAGAGATAAGGGTTCATTTGAGAGTACTTGGCCAACTAGTTAAACGCATGCGCGCACGGTATTTTGATGGGCAAACAGACGTGTGCAGGCACACAGCACATATTCAGTTGCAGGTTTCTGCATCCATACAGGGTCATTCCCTTAAAATGTTCTGTCATTCAAAATCAGAGAACAAGACAATTCGAAGTTCAGTAATTTGATGCTTGAAACTTGAAAAACTAAATAAAAGTGGGAAGTTAAAAGTGGGTATGATAAGGGGGCGGGGGCGCAGAGTTAAACAGCCAACACAAGTATTGCGCCACATAATGAAAGAAAACCTTAAGAGTCTTGTAATAAAATAGGATAAAAACAAAATAAAAGGATTGCTCTAGATGCTCATTTTGCAGTAGCAATTGCCTAAAGTGCATCCCAATAAAAAGTATATTTTATGATTTGAATCAGTGTGGCCAAGAGCCCTGTACAATGGAGTATACAATTGGGGACTGAATCAGCATGTTAGATGTGTGTGATTCAGTCCAAGTGGTTATGTAAGGCACTGGCTGGTATGCCTGTAAATAGAAGATATACTTCCCCAAACGTGCATTAGTCATCCTAAAACAATGACAAACGGATGATGCCATTGCAAAGAAATTAAGTGCAAAACAAATCCTTTGTACGAAGAGTAGGCCAAATCAATTATAAAATGGTGAGTCCCACGGTGTATGACTGTATCTCCTTAACATACTACCTGATTGAAGGATTTGAAAGTGGGTCAGAAGACTAGAAGGCAAAAGCAAGGTGGTTCACATTAAAGACAGTCAAAACACGATTTATAGAGAAACGCATTTATGATTCAGAAATCAACAGCATCTAGAATACATATGTGCAATATGTACAAAACTCACATAAACAAATATTAAGTTAAGGCCAACAGTATGTTGAACTGCAGACCAGTTCATTGCTAAAAAATAAAATACAAACAATCTAACATCCTTAATGTTCAATTGAGGCAGTGTAATTGTATAAATCAATGTCAGATTGCTGCAAGGTTCAGGTGCTAGCCACACCTTCGAAACATTTGCATCGACTTGGGGCAACACAAAAACCATACAACGCTCATTGAAATGCTAAAAAGAAGTTCAGTCCATAAATAATGTCCAAGCAACTCAAGAACTGCTTATCTGCTCAAGTCTCCGTTTTAAAAGTTCACATTTTCGCTTTAATTGCTCCTTCAATGAGATTAGTTTTTGTTCATCTTCTTGCATGCTGAGGATGCACTCAGTCGCCTTCTTCAGTATTACCACTTTGGCAGCTTTCTCGTTGTTGGCTACGTCAGGAATTTCATCCCTCAATGCGAAGAAACTTAATTTGAGTTCGTTCCGCCGCTGCCGTTCAAGCACGTTATGAGTCCTCCTCTTATCGTTATCCTCAGAATCTGACGTCCTGGGACTCGCACATTTTCGGTTGTGGCTAATTTGTTTAAGCACCCGGCTGTTGCTCTCGAATTTAATCCTCTTGACAGCGGGCTGCTCATTTCGCATGGATGGGTGGGCAGCGTAATTATGTTGGTGGATATTAACATGACACCGCTTGAGGACGACAGGGCTCTGGTGTGTTGCGTTCGAATCGGACTTCCTCGCTGACTTTCTCTTTTCCACAGTGACGACGTCAATTTCCTCTTCCTCGTCGTCATCATCATCATCATCTATTGGGAGGAGAGCAAATAATATGTCAGCTTGTCATTCAAGGCACTGTAATATCCTCTTTATAGTAGAGGCAATGCAGCATGGATGTGTTCTTATTCATTGTACACAACCTTGTGTAGATTAACTGGCTTTAGTAAGAGGACACAATTGCGATCATCACTACAGTCTGGGATTAACACTTTAACAACCATCTCTAAATGATTAGTGTTCAATATTTATGTATAGTAAACCAACAAAATGCAAACATTGCCATCAAATAATGAATACATTTTAAGTTTACATTACAGTTACTCACCAGAATCGCTATCACTGCTGCTACTACTACCACTGTTTGGTGGAGTATCTAATGGCAGTGTTGTGGAAGTAGGTGTGGATGACGGATTGCTGGGATTTGAGCTGTCAGTCAATGGAAAGGGAAACACTACAGATGGGTCAATGCACTGCGAGGCAGGAGGGTTCATATCCTGAAGGTAGCTGACGTTTGGGTTTGACTGACAGTTGTCGGTTGAGTCACTCCTGGAAGACTCCTTCCTCGCAACCTGCAGTGATGCTAATCTTTCAGACACCACCTTCTCCAGCTTGGCTGCAGCAGAAAAACCGCTCCACATGCAATCCTGAATGATAATAGACTTGAGAAAAGACTGAGAGTAGTCCGCATCACAAATGAAACTGTGGTTGACCACGTCGTCCCCGAGAAATTCTGAAACCATCTCCAGCTTGTCGGCAGTGGAGGGGAACGCGTCTGACAGCGAGGGTCGCCGGCTCGGGGAGAGAGGGGGAGTGGGGAGCAATTCAAATTTCTTCCATATATCCTCACTGGGCGCCGGTGGCTGACCGTGCTGTTGGTTATAGAAATCCTCCTCGTTGTCAAAATAGAAATAGGGCTGGTATGAATCGTAATCGTAATCATAGTTTTTACTTTCCATACTTGAATTCAGCGGCATGGTCAGCGCCTGTAAAAAGAAAGCATGGTTAACGTCTCGCCCTTTAAATTGTCACACAGCTGGTGAAAAATCTCATGCATAAGACAAGTTATCAAAGCCAGTAATGTTGACTTGAACTCTCAAACCAATAACGGTCTAACAGTGGTTGAACGTCAGAGCGGCACAGCAGGATCAGCTTGTCGTGAGACTAATCACACAAACCACAACTAACCAAATTTTGGAACTCATTCCTAAAAAGTGCCTGTTAACCTAATCTTGAAGCACTGTCCAATTCAAATATTTGTGCTCGTCTTTCAAAATGCCTTAATGAGGCGGGGTAATCAAATATATGGCCATATATGAACATGTAAAATTTTAAATATTTCAAAAGTCCGAATTCCAACAGCATTTGGGAAAATGTTACATGTATGAAAATTCCCATTTTGTACAATTTTTAAATATATGCTTCATATTTGTAAACGTATGTGCGTGTGTGTATGTGTTTTACATATATCCGATTGTATTTTAAAAAAAATATATATCTTTTTTTAAAAATCGATAAAAGCCTTAAAAGGCAATGAAGGGTATTTCAAGGGGACTTACCGTAGCCGTGGTGAGACTGAAAGAAAACTGACAATATTGTCGGATGTCCGTGAATGAAGTGTCAAATGAAAGGAAGTCCAAAGTGGGGGTGGATCGTACCGGCGTCTGGTATGAAAAGCTCAACCTGCGCACTCCAGCACGAGAGCGGTTGTGGTCACACCGCGCGCCTGCTTGTCATTTACTGCAAGATTTCGAACAGCTGCTCCCGCGGGCTTTAATACTACGGATTGCTTTTTTTCCCTTACTCTAGATATTCATGCGCCCCTTCCCGCCAAATGTTCATGGCGTAGTAAGATAAACAAAAGTCAAACGTTTCCTTTTCGCAATCCAATTAACACATAAGTTAATACAAATATACGAGGAAATTAATAAATATCACAAAGAGTCGCCTTTGTTTTATAAAAAAATTGTTATACAAAGGACTACTTTTCATCGCGGAGTCACCGATTGTGAGCAGTCAGTGGGGCGGAGCTTTGGGTAATTCCCGGAATCTACGAAGAGTAGTAAACCAGCACCCAACGCCTGTTCCTAACATATTTGACAAGATCCCGTTACATCTTACTATGGGATGCTTTGTGTCAAAGCTGGGAATTTTTTATACACCCACAAAACTGTTGAATTAGATAAAACATCGTAAACATTCGAATCATCCTTATCAATTAGCATATTTCTGACCATCATATCCAAATGTCTCTACTAAAGCGCTCGGACAATCATTTGAACATATTTCACCTATTTTCATATTCCCTCTGTTGTTGTTGAGTTTATTGTTATTTAACGCTGTGAATGTTATTTACATTAGCCAGTATTATTGTTGTCGTCTATTTATATGATCACCATCATAATAACCATTATTATCATAAGAAGTTAGTGCATCAATTATTGATTATTAACAGAAGACTGAAATATAGCCTTTCATCTAGTCCTTGTGGATGAAGGGACCAACATTGCCTCATGCCAAGTTATTCTCCCAGACGTGGTTGATGCTTCCCTCTAGTGACAATGTATATAATGGCATTGGGTTTGGCATTGAGAGACAAACCTTGAATTTATACATTGTATGCAGTCAGTAAGCCTTTCAATTTAGAGTCGCATTAAATTGGATTCGAGTGTTTAATTCTATACAAAAATTATGTTTAGGAATTTAAGCATCGATATTTATTGTTATTTTTAATTATTAATTAAAGAGATAGTTCACCCAAAAATGAAAATTCTGATTATTTACTTAACCTCATGCCATTCCAGATGTGTGACTTTCTTTCTTCTGCTGAAGACAAGTAAAGTTTTTTACATACGTATCTGTAGGGCCATACAATGCAAGTGAATGATGGCCAGAACTTTGAAGGTCCAAAAAGCACATAAAGGCACCATAAAAGTAATCCATAAGACTCCAGTGGATAAATCTGTGTCTTCAGAAGTGATATAATAGGTGTGGGTGAGAAACAGATACATTTTTAAGTCCATTTATTCTATAAATTCAGATTCTAAGCCTAAGCAATCGTATAGTTTCAGAAGACATAACGGAGTCTTCTTAATTACTTTTATTTCCCTGTTGTGTTTTTTTTCCCCTAATAGAATCTTTGCTTAATCAAATTAAACCAATCACCTGTCCTATTACTCATATAACTATGTGAGATATATTTAAACATGTTACCTGGCAGATGTCAGCAGAATCTGCTGTGTGAATGTGATGAGCTGTGATTCTCTTGGCCAACACCCATAGTGAGACACTGAAGGTCCACTTTGTATGGTCAGTGCATTCCCATTGGGTCAGGATTTAAATAGTTGCAGGCTTTCCCCAGTGCACACTTGGCACTGAGACAAAAACCTTTTGTGGTAATCCCAAGGTGAAATCTTTCCCCTCTCTGCTTGCCTCAGCACTTTCTCACACCCAGGACCCTCTCTCGTGACTAAACATGGCCCTCAGGCATTCGGCAAATTAAGGGAAGGTGGGTAACCGAGGCAGGGTGAAGCAGACCTGACAGTTCCTAGAAGGATCCTTGTGTAAGATGAATCTGTGGTCAGCTGTATATTGTATCACACGTCACTATGCCATGTTGGGCACATCACATGAAATATCTAGATGCATAAGAAGAGTCACACCTGTGAGAGGAAAAATTGGCACACAGATCATGTGACTGAGTTCAATTAAATTTAGCCTTTATTCCGAATTAGGTCACTCTCTATGCATGATCAGAGAGCAGCTCCATGCCATAGTGCACACCTAGTTACACATTCACATTTAAGGGCTAATTTTTTAAGAACTGCTTAAGGCACTTAAGAGTGGATGAATGGACTTGAAGCATTCATTCATGTTTTACTGATTCCCTATTGTGAATCTATTTTCCTAATAGAAACTTTGCTTAATCAAATCAAACCAATCACCTGTCCTTTTACTCACCACGTGAGCTATATTTTAACAAGTTACTTGGAAGATGTCAGCAGAATCCGCTACAATCTACAATGGGGACTAACTTCAGGCAGGGATGAAATATCGCCCTGTGCCTGAGATAGAAGATCCTTCCTGTTCGGAATCGCCCAAAGTGAGCCGTCGAGGGAAGAGATTAGCTCCGAGAACCAAGCCCTGTTCGGCCAGCGCGGTGCTATCAGTAAGAGGCAAAAACCCTTGTTGGCGAACTCTGGGCAACTGCTACCTTAGGGGGGAGTTCTTAACTCCCCCGTTGGTATTTTCTGTCTGGACAGTAAATCTGCTCCCACATACGGGCATCCAGCAATATAACTGACCTGAGTGACAGGAGCTTGCCCTGGGCCCTAAGGAGAACACAACGTGTCAGAAATACAGCTGACAAGAATGTGGGTCTCCTTGATGATTTATGTAAGAGGCTACCGCTGTATTGTCCACCCGCACCAAGACATGGCAGCCTCAGGAGGAGGTATTTCAGGGCCAGAAATAAAGCCATCAACCCGAGACAGTGACTGTGACAACCAAGCTACCCCGCCCGTCAGGGAGGCGTCTGTCGTTAGCAGCCTGCGACAACAAGACGCACCTAGAGTGGGACCCAAGGCAGAAAATCGGGGTCTGAACCACATAGAAAGGGAACGAAGCCTGAGGCGTGTAACCCTTTTTAGCCTTGGGGTTTTGGCCCTTAGAAGAAATCCCCTGGCTTTGGGCCACAACAAAAATGGTCTCATGAGCAGAAGGTCCAGAGGGATCACCGAGGGTGCGGTCGACCTGGGACCTGGAAATCGTTGATACTGATAACAGTGCAACCTTGACCTAGTCTGACTTTGCTCAGGGTGATCTGAATGGACTCAATCCTAGCGGGAGACAGTTGTGCCCACATTGTGATTGAACTCCATACGATGCCCTGATAGACAGTGTTCTGAGTGGGAGAGAGGACGCTTTTCTTGGTGTTGAGCCTCAACCCCAGAGAAACAGATGACGATGTCCCTGTGCTGAACTGCCAGTTCCTGGAACTGCGCTAGGATCAGCCAGTCGTCTACATACTTCAGAATGCAGATGCCCCGGAGTCGCAAGGAGCCAGCGCTACATCATGCATTGTGAATGTGCGGGTAAAAAGGGCTAGGCTGAGTGAAAGAACCTGACACTGGAAGACTTCGCCCCTGGAAGCGAACCTCAGGAACTTTCCATGTTGTGGCAGAACTTCTAAATGAAGTATAGAAGTGCGTCATAAGATCGATGGTGACCAGCCAAACGAGTTGTAGGGCTAGAGACACGACCATCTTGATAGGCATCATCTAGGACTTCAACACCCACAAGCTTTAAGATCTAAGCCAGACGCCACTCCTCACCCTCCATGGGAAACGGGAAGTATTTAGTGTAATAACCTAACTCTCTCTCTCTGGAAGGGGAACACATACCATGGCCCCTTTAACCAGGAGATTTGATTTTTATTTTATTTTTTTACATAAAAAAGAAATCCGGTTTACGGTAGTGAGAACACGCCGTTGAAACACGGAAAAGAGGCGAGTGAATTAAATCCTGACGCCATTATAAGACCCACAGAAAATTATATATCTGGCAGAAGTTTCCACGCTGCCAAGATCTCTGAGATGGGTATTAGACTAGACACGAACAGCAAAAACACCCAATTTTGACGGATGCTATGCTGCTACAATCCATTCATGTTCACTTAATCCAATTGTGTTAGGACTATCAATAATATTTAATGCATCATTATATTGCTGAAGCTGGGCAGGGGATTTCCATTTCCTAGCATGCTTTGGATGGGACTGGATTAGGAGAGAAAATTTTAAATGTATTTTTATTTTATTTGAATGTATTTCTATGCAAACTGAAAATAAATATAAGTAGGAGACTTGTTAGTGTTTAATGTTCTGTTATGTTGGGATTTAGAAGAGTTTGTCATGTTGAATTTTACCATTGTGGAGAAGAGTGAAGCTAATGGTTAGGTCGAGGTTGGGTACATTACTATTGAAAAATCAGTGTTTATTGCTATTCGCATGAAGCAAATACTGAGGGATCATCAGTATAATGATTGATTGGGTATCTGTGAACTCTCAGCATTACCATACAGTACACAAATATATATAAAGTATGCTAATGTGTTTGATAGGTTAACTCAATTAAATTAGGTATTACTAGGTAGGTTACACAAAGTATTTAAGTAGAGCCAACATTTTAATTTCATATCAAAGAAACTCATTTTCTTTGTGTGGAAACAATGTCCAAAATGTAAGTAATTTAAACCCACATTTTTATTTATTTGTGTGTGTGTGTGTGTGTATATATATAGTCTTTCTTCACATTTAACATGTAGCAACCTTAAGTTCTTCCCATCATCTGCAGTCAAAGTAACAAACACACTCTTTTCTACATTTTAATAGACATAATAACATAAGAACCTTACTGTAGACCACTTTAAACCACATTTCACTGTTTAAGGACAGAGGACTAATACTTTTTTGTCAAACTGTAATAAATGCTTTGTTTCTACCATGTATTTTCCCTGCTTTGCATTGTCCAGGAAAACTTAAATACAATTTTAGCCAGACTTCACCCCAATCTTAAATAAAAAAAACACTGGCTTAGGACATCCTTAACAGCTGTGCATCATTGTCCATGGAGAAACAGCTCATACAGTAGGGGGAGGGATAATTAATTAGACTTTATAGTACTTACTATGTGTATTTTCCATCACAAACATCCTGAGATACAAAATAAATGCCCAAATTAAATTAAATACCGCAATGGACAAAATAATGAAAACACTCAGTCCAATTCTTTCTCTTCCAACAATATAGTTTGATATAATAGACTTCACAAAATCACTCACACAAAATGTATCATATTTTATACACCTACAACATATGGTATTTAAAAAACATAAATAAAAAAAAAAGGCCCTCTTGTCTAGATGACCCATAAACTCCAAACATTTGTCACTCTGAAACAGTTGTTTCCTAATATTTCCATCAAATTAATTCTAAATCTCTGTATATACATTATTTACATTTATATCCTCTGTTTACATTTCTTGTAATGATACATGCCACAAAAACACAGGTCACAGGCCCGTGGTCCTAAAAATCTTAGAAAAAAGAAAAAAGAAAATAAGAAAAAACAGGAAATACATTCCAAGCCGATGAAATAACTGGATTTAGTGTTGTCTTTCCTTTCAAGATTCAAAACATGTAGGATGGCAGCACATTAAATATCAGCATACAGAAAAATAAGAGTTAATTAACAACGTTGCTTTGGTACAAATCAAAATCTTCACTGTCCTCCATCAGGAATTACCTGATGGCAGCTGGAAGACATGTACGCATCAGTATGTCTGCGTGTGTATAGTAACAATATTCCAACAATGATATGGTGCAGCAGACACCTGCTAAATCCCCTTTTGTGTGTTTATTTTAACTGTGTGCAAAAGGTGAGCAGGGCATTCTCTCACTCTGGCAGGAGGGACAGGGCAGCAGCAGGGGACAGTAAGCAATTCGAACACTGCCCAGGAAAGCAAAAGGTCCCTGATTCCCACAACATATCCTGCTCAATCCAGAATCCACTGCTCAATCTTCCTCCAGTTCTTCCTCATCCTCCTCTCTTAACGCAACAATATCATCCATCTGCCCCCCGGCCCTAACATCATTCATGGGGGCAGAGTCCTCCCCATCGATGGTCAGGTCCTCATCAGAGTCTTTCTTTTTCTTCTGTGTGGGTAGAAAGAAAGCAAGCCAATATAAATTTACTTTTCGGACAAATTCAGCAAAGCGCTAAATAGCTGAACTACAAATTCTGCTTTTCCTTTCAAATTCAAACTCAAGGTGATGGTCAATACTATGGTGTCACACTACATGGCATACATTGTAACAAATGGAAACAAGTGAAGTTTAATCAGTAAAACAAATAGCATATGATGCACAAAACGATTTTTGAAATATAATGGGTAATATACAAAATATAATTCCATTCTTTTAGTGAACAGTTTTTAAGAACTGTATTTAAAAACATTTAAAAATGTGATAACCACCTTCAATATAAATGTGACAACTTGCCCTGACCTGACTTTGCCTGCCAAAATACCAAAATCCTTAAAAGACCTTGTTAAATCTTTCATTTAAAGTCTTCCTTCATTATATAATTGACCCTTGTCTTAATGTATGCCAGTGTGATTTTATTGTATTTACTAGCTTACCCAACAGCCATTACAAAAACATGATAATACTGAAATAGTAATAGCTTGGAGAATACAATTCAAAATCATTTTAAAGTGTTTGAAACCAATATACAGAACTACTTCTAGAGAAGCTATTTAGACAAGCTTTTATGTAAGTGGACTTTGACTCAAAACCTTAAAAGTAACTGATATATAGCTCTTGTGACACCTAGCCCTAGTGTTCTCAATACTATTTCTGTAGCTCAAGCAGTACAACATGGTACAAGCTATGCCAAGATCATGACTTCGGTTCCCAGGGGAAAACATGTAGGCCGTAGTGCAATGCATATAGTTCAGGCAGATATAGGTCAGGAGCTTCAGTTAATGTTCACATCAACCATCAGAATAGGAAAAGTTTTTGATTTCGACCATGGCATGAATGTTGGTGACAGACAGGCTGGTTTGAGTATTTCTGTAACTGCTAATCTCCTGGGATTTACACACACAACAGAAGGGCTGCAACTAATGATTATATTGATAATCGATTAATCTAACAATTATTAGAACGATTATTCGACTATTATTGCAAAGATTAATCATTAGCTCTTAACCGATTATTCAGCTTGTGCCCCGACTTAAAAGGTTGGATTAAACGTGCTTACTAACAATCAAGAGGACAAAATCATCTTTTAAAAATATCTCTAAATGACATTCACTGAATTAAAAGGGGGAAAAAATTCAGTAATAAATTCACTACAAAAACCCTATTTTTTCTCTTGTTTTCCATTTAAAATCGCCTAAAAAAAACTAAATACATTTACTTGAGAAGCAACATAAGATATTTAGCCTTGCTTTTAGAGAATGTATCTTAAATAAGTGTATTTTGTATACAAGTGTATTTTTTAACTTTGTTATACTTCTGCGAATGCACTAAAGACAAAATATACTTATATTCAAGATCTGTTCTCTAAAAGCAAGTATAAATATCTTATATGCTGCTTCTCAGGTGAATGCATCATTTTTAAAGGATTTTTAGACATTTTTAATTTATTTTAGTATTATATTCAACGTTCTCAGATAATATTTTTTCTTCTGCAGTATAGCTGCTAAAGTAAATGTACATAGTTTTAGATATTTATATTGGAAAACAACCCAAAACAAAATCAAATCAAAAATTTTATTTGTTGCAGTGTATAATGGGGTGAAGACTACCCACTCTCAACTTTCTGTTCCCTTAAATCCATATTTAACTCACTAAAAAACAAACTCCCTCTTATTTCAATTATCTTCACGATAAGAAATGTACGGTGACATATATTATGTTTCAATAAGTCATGAGCCATCACATTATAATCTAGCTGCATTAAGCGAGTGAGCTCGAGGGGCGAGTGTCCGGCGACAGAGCGTGTCTCAGCCGGGTGCAATTTCAATCTCTCCCCTCAGATCGGGACATTTGCACAACTCATAGTAGAGTTGCTGACCACACAGAGAAATGCCAGTTTCACATGACCTGCTGCCATATTATTTGAACTTTAATAAAGCTATAACGCATTAAATATAACTGCATTTAAGATGCAACACTGGGATGTTTACTTTAAAGAGCTCTGGCTCCACTTATTCATCAACGACAGTGCTTCTGAATTTACTTATGTTTTTTTTTTTTTTTTTTATAATTCCCTCATAATTTGCAATCTACATCACTTGAAGCTGTTTGGAAAGTTTAAGAGTGCCTCTGGACTGTGATCGGTGTAATTCTTCCTCTTCTCAGTCAGTCGTGAACTACAGTGCTGCTCTCACGTGTCATCATTAGAGTTTCAAGTGATCTCATGTTATGTTAAATGAGATCAAACGACTATTCGACAACAAACATTTTTGTCGACAATTTTTTATTGTCGACGTTGCCCTACACAACAGCCGAGTTTACTCCGAATGGTGCCAAAAACATCCAGTGAGTGGCAGTTCTGTGGATGGAAATGCCTTGTTGATGAGAGAGAGATGAGCTCAACGGAGAATGGCCAGACTGGTTTGAACTAACAGAAAGACTACGGTAACTCAGATAAACACTCTGTACAATTGTAGTTAGCCGAATAGCATCTCAGAATGCACAAAATGTTCGAACCTTGAGGAGGATGGGCTACAAATGCAGAAGACAACGTTGGGCAGTTTATTAGGACCATAAGTGCTCAGTGAGTATATATAGGTGTGTGTGTGTGTGTGTGTGTGTGTGTGCGCGCGTGCGTGCACACGAATAAAAGTTACAAAACAGTATTGTTAAAAAGCAACACTTAAACTGTAGAAGTGTCATCTTTGTAAATGTATGGGTGGAGTACCAAGGTATACAGCTTTGTTAGTTGTATTTGTTCAGATGTGCTTGTTTTAGTACTGATTGCAGATGGAGATGTTACTGTCTTTTAAAGGCATTCACTAACCAAACAGAAAGCAGGATAGTCATAATAAGCAGTTGACAGAGAGCATATAGGCCTCTATGTGGTTTTACCTGTTTTCGGTAGACATAGCATGCTGCGATTGCAACCATAGTAGACTCCCCAAGAAAACCAGCCAGCAGAGATCCAACACCAAGTGTAGCCCCATGTACCCTGTATAAAATGAGTTATCAGTAAAAAGAAAGCCTTCCAATATACTACAGCATACTTTAATATGCAACGTCCGTCTGAAGTAGCAGAATAAAACTGTTGACATGTACTTTTCAACTTTCATCCCAATCGGTTACTGCTTGTACAACAAAGAGTAACACACTTACCCCATGTAAGGAAGTACTATAAGACTTGTAATGAGGACAATAATGCGCAAAACAGAGCTGGGTGCCAGGACAAAGGTCTTCTTCAGGGTCATGAGCCAACCAGTCAGGTGAGCACGTATTGTCACTGTTGGCATAACAATCAAGAAATCAGTGTAACATGAAAAATCTGATTCATGCAATCATGTGATAACTTTTATTTTACATTCATATCATTTCACTACCATCAGTGTTGTATAATCATACATGTTATTAAAATTCTGTGGTACTCTTGTTCTGGTATGTCCTCTCTCACTTTCTAAAAAGGGATGGTTCCCCCCAAAATGAAAATTCGGTCATCATTTACTTACTGTCATATTGTTCCAAACCTGTATGACCTGTATGACAGCCTCAGTCACCAGCCACATTCATTGCATCTTTTTCCATACAAGGAAAGTGAATGGTGACTGAGGAAAACAATCTGGCTAATATATCCATGAAAGAATGTAAGTCATACAGGTTTGAAACAACATGACATTTTTGGATGAACCATCCCTTCAAGCCTGGAGGCTTCATAACTGAAGCCTGACCACTCTCTTGACCTTTGCCTTTTCAAATGGACATTCTCAAAGGGCAACCAGTCTCCCTCTGAACATCTGCCCATTTGAAGGTGTACTGCAAGATCAGACCATAAATTATGCTTCTTTGATTCCCATGAGCTTTTCAAAGAGAAATGTATGTAAAATTAGCAAAGTAAATTCAATGTTCAATTGTGTATAGAACCATGAAAGACAATTAAATTCTTGGTCCTGGGGTGAGTAAAGAACTTTTGTTTTATTTAATTAATATTCTTGTGTTTTTATGGAAATTTACTAAAAGTGCTATACCTGGTATAGGAAAGAAAGAGAAAATTCGTAATGGGGTGACACATAGCTCAGCAAAGGCTTGGTCTACTCCTATAATGTCTACCAGGATCCTCTCAGAAATGTGTGGCGCCCAGAACACCACGAAGCAGAGCTGCACAACATGGGAAGACAGAGATTACACTGACTGTAATTATTCTATGCTGCACACACAAAACAATGAAGTCAATTTTATCATTAGGGCAATGTCATAGCATTTTATTAAACATTAAAAAATATATAGGTTAAGATGTTACATAATAATATGTAATAAAACGTATCAATAATAATATTCATCAATCTATAGACATTTTATTATGACTATTTTTAAAATTTTTAGAGTAAAAAAGTTTCAAAACTATATATATTAAAAAAAAAACACACAAGCAGAAGTATGGAAATTAATTTGTGACCCTCAAAAAAATACGTTTTTACAAATTTGGTAAAGAAATTAATGTCGGCACACTTTATATTTGTCTACAAAACAATTTAAGCATAAGCCCTTAGAGCAAAAGGTTTTTATGATCATAAGAAACAGTCAATTGTGTCCAAACTTACCGTAGTTTGTGTATCTAAGGTAATTGAAGGTTTAATTTATTTGTAATTTGGTTTTACCTTTAGTTTTAAAGGTATCCATTAATCAGGTTATTCCTACTGAAGTCCTGGTGAAATCAAGTGGCACCACATATTAAATGGTATGTTACTTTAAAGCTAGAACACATCTGTATGCAAGAATTCTCTCCGTTTATATTATGCATCCTTAACCTGTTAAAGCTCACAGAAAACACAACTCATAACTGTTTACATCTATCGGAGTGCACTTCTTTTTCATCAGCCTTTGGAATCTTTAAACAGCACTGGAATGGGAAGTGTGTGTGGACAGACATTTATTTTGAGATATGTTAGCATGAGGAGCTGAGAGCAAAACTGCAGAAGAGTTCCTGCAACACCTTAACATCATGGTTTCAATCAATAAAATAAGCCAACCATCGATGCCATTTAATAACAAAAAAGTCTTTAGGGGAAATGCAACTTTTGCAAAGCGTGCTTACACAGAATCTTGATGATGTTGTGCAATTAAGAAATCTCTGCAAACCACAATACACTTCCCTAGCAGTGCACTCATGCAACATTTCAAAGGAGAGGACCATCTGTGCAAAACGATATAGCTCTTGCATAGGGATTAAACATAACTCTATAACTGACACCGACCCATATGGCCACAATTCTTCCTTCACTTCACTGAGAGAGAAGTGAAATTCTGACATAAAAATATTAATTATGGTATAAGATTACACAGGCTTTAATCTAGGTCAGTGAGGGAAGATCTGACCCTGTTACTATAGAGGCAGAGATAATTAATGTATCATTTAGCCTACCTCTAAAAGCACTTACAACAACTAGATAGGCTATCCTAATACAATCCTTAAGGGATAGTCCAACCAAAAATGAAAATTCTCTCATCATTTACTCCATTCCAGATCAGTATGACTTTCTTATTTTTTCTGCCAAACACAAAGATTTTTAAAATAATATTTCAGCCATGTAGGTCCATACAGTGCAAGTGGATTGTGTCCAGACCTTTCAAGCTCCAAAAATCACATTAAGGCAGAATAATAGTAATCCACAGGACTCCAGTGTTTTAATTGTTGTATGGATAACTTTTATACTGCCTTTATGTGATTTTTGGATCTTAAAAGGCCTAGTCACCATTCACTTGCATTGTATGAATGTACAGAGCTGAAATATTCTTCTAAAAATATTCTGGGTGAACTATCCCTTTAAATTCAATTTTTTCGAATTTAGGAGATAATAGAAGTATAAAAGTTGAAAGAAAAAAAACTATGTTTACTGAATATACAGTTGGCTAAGTGCAACATGGCTTTATGTTCAATAGGCAGAAAAAGTAATAAAACAATTAAACTCCATTAGCAAAACACAGTTACAAATCAAAGCATGATTAAAGACAAACCAGGACAGAAATTTGAAATTGATTATGTGGATGAACTTACTGTCATAGAAAGAGTCAAACAAACAAAAGTGAAGCGCCTTATGTGGTACTTGGTCACAATTGTTCCACTGTTGGCCATCTTGTTGCTTGGGCTACTCTAGAACATGACAATAAAGAAAAGGGCAGATGTGAAGAGAGCAGTTTATGTTTTTATAGCCATAAATTCTTGAAATTTTGACCTGAGCTTTCTTTGTTATTATTTTTTTTTATTAATTCCAAGACAGACAAAAATAAATGTTACCACATAATTATGCATTTAGAATTAACTTATAACCCTTTATTACCAAACCCCTAAATGAAAACTGAGTGTCCAGTACGTCACACACAAAATGCTGGATCCTCAACTAAAATTCCTGAATCTTAATACAACCCCAAAAAACATGGGTTGTGTCCCCGTCTTCTGACTGTTGAGTGCCCCTATTCTGAGCAAAATAATCTGAAATTATTCAATTTGTTTGTACAGCTGCTACCTGGTGTCTATAAAGTAAATTAATCCATCCAATAAAAGTATTCCCGAACCCATATTTTTCCAAATTTTTTAAAAGATAATCCCATTCTACCATATCAAACGCCTTTTCGGCATCAAGTGAAAATGGCAGCAACCAGAGTCTGATTATTCGCCACTGACCACATGATATTGATGAAACACCTAATGTTAGCAGAAGAGCTGTGGCCCCGAATAAACCCCACATGAGCTATATGTATAAGAGATGTCATAACTTTACTTAATCAATTAGCCAGAATTTTTGACAAAATTTTTACATTAACTGGATCAGGGAAATTGGATGGTAAGTTTTACACTCGCTTGGATCTTTGTCCTTTTAAGAATCAGACTGATCCAGGCTTGTGTCATGGTTGGGGAAACTTTCCACTCTTTAATGATTCCGTATAAACTTCTAGCAAAAGTGGTGCCAATTCTGTTGCAGAAGATCTACAATTTTTTGAGACAAAACCATCTGGCCCCCCGGTGCCTTGCCTGTAGGTTAGGCCTTAATTACCTCGTCAATCTCCTCCAAGGTTATTGCAGAATAAAGAGAATTTTTTTGCTCAGTCGACAATTTAGGGAGTTCTAACAGTTCCACAAAGTTCCTAATATCTTCATCAGTAGACGAAAACGTGGAACTATAGAGATCAAGATAGAATTCTTTAAATGCCTAATTAATAGCGGAGGTAAATATTTCACCACCAGCAGATTTCGCAGAGGGAATGGTAGAAAAAGACTCTCTCCGTTTTATATATCTAGCTAAATGTTTTCCTGCTTTGTCCCCGACTCAAAATATGAATGTCTTACCCTGAATAACCAAAACACTTTCCGTGACAAAATAGTATTAAATCTGTACTTCAATTGGGTGAATTCTCTGAGGCCATTAGACGACATTTGGCACATCAGCACTGCCTCTAGGGGAGCATAATGACTCCCCTACTCTTACTTGAGCTAGCACTAAAAAAAACATATCCACCCTAGGGTTGTGCCGATGGACGATATCATCGTCCACCGTGTTGGCTGACCAACATCACGATGTAGAGCCACCATCGTGATGCCACGCCCCCTTTTGCGAGTCTTGCTAGTGTGACTCACTAATCCTAGTCTCTTCTATAGTTAACCTAAAAACTTTGCAGGGATTGCTCTGTAAATTAAATTGAGAATATAACTAATGCATATATGCTATTTTAAATACTGTAGTATATGCCAGAGACATGAGGTGTTAGTCTGTGAAAATACCGTGTCAGGCAGGCTACACAAATAGCCTATTGATCTTGATTGCTAGCTTCTTGTCTTTTTTTTACATGTCTTACACTGTACATTTTGATTAAAATATTTTATGTTGTAGTCTACAAGAAAATAGCCTTTATTAATTAATTATTAGTAGTTGTAGTGTCTCAGAAAATCTTGCTCATTGTCACATAGATCTTGTATACACTGAAGCGGCAGTTTAAGATAAACCCAGACCAGCAAACGTCAAATAACTTGTCTGGTTAATACTTTTAAAGAAAAATTTCCTTGGCCATAAATCCATAATGTCAAATTAAATGAAAGAAACAAGGTGAATATGAATAACACACATTTATTAAAACATAGAAGAACAACACTCAGACCGAAACTCGGCATTAACATTTCAATTATAATTAGCAGCACAATTAACTTCAGCACAGGCTACAAAATAAATTATGTTATTGAAATATTGTAAAGTGGTCATATGAACTACACAAATGAACGTTTAAAAAATAATATGCAAAATCGAATAGCTCAGCAAACGGATGGCGAAAAATGCGTAAAGAAGTCTAATATCTTTCACCATAGACCATGTTTAAATTTCGATGTTTCTGGCCAGAAATACCAACATATTCACTTTATCTGGTTTTAATAAGCTGCGGATTGGAGTAACTACACTACCCACTCTGCTGAAGACCCGCTCTGATGGAGTACTGGTAGCACATATGCACATATATTTCCGTGCTAATCTTGCCATGAACGGAAACCTTTTGTCGTTCGTTTTCCACCAAGTCAGCGGGTCCTCTTCCCCATCAATGGCCATTTCCTGCAGGTACATGGTCATTTCTGCCTCGACCTTTTGCTCATCAATGAGTAAAATAACGAAATTATAGTTTTTAAGTGGAAAATAGTATTTATGTAAAGAGATATATTAAAATAAAAAGTGCACAACTCTTCTTAAGTGAAAGCTAAAAAAAAAAAATGCTTCACGTGTCGTGCAACCTACTGATAAAGCGCCGACGAGTCATTAGTTGGGTTAGTAAAATAATGAAATAATAATTTTTCATATCATTTTTGAAAATTATATGAAATTATATTAAAGCCCCCCACCGACGATATCATCGTCCATCGCAATGTTTTACTGTCAACATCGTCAACTGCCAATTTAGGGGACATCGCCCAACCCTAATCCACCCCATATCTTCCCATATTTTTCAGCTTCCTGCGGAGAAAGAAGAGTTTCTTAAAGAAACACAATATCATATCACATATGAAGTGGTAGTGGCGTAGTGGGCTAAAGCACATAACTGTTAATCAGAAGGTCGCTGGTTCGATCCCCACAGCCACCACAATTGTGTCCTTGAGCAAGGCATTTAACTCCAGGTTAGCATTTACTTGGGGGATTGTCCCTGTAAGTCACTTTGGATAAAAGCGTCTGCCAAATGCATAAATGTAAACGTAAATGTATTTCTTAGGTTTAAGAAAGAACATTCATTTTTTTATGGGGTGCCCCAGCCCATTCACATTCCAAGTGGAGACAATTCACTCATATTAACCTTTGACATTTTCATACAATATAAAAAATAAATTGTGTAAATGTTTTTTTTTATAAAAAACACATTTCAAAATCAGTGCAACAATAAAACCACAAACATCCCTCCGAAGAAAAAAATAGAAAAAAGAAAAACGTGCGCTTTAATCCCGCACAGGAAAGCGGCAATCAGCATCAATCCCTCTAAACTCAAAGAGTCCATGCACGCCTACGAGAGCCCCCGTGAGAACTTTGCCGTCTGATTGCTCAAGTCCGGTGCCTCTGCACAAAATTTGTGCAGCAAAATTACATAACAGAAGAAATTTTATGAAACAAACTCCAGCCAATAGAAGGCATTCGCACAAAGAAAAAGCAGATTCATCCACAGCTATCCCAAAGGCATGTTCATCCAAAACAATTAACTCCAGCCGCTAGGCAGAACCAGCACAAAAAGAAACAAACAGGCATCCCAGTTTCTAGGACGGTCAAGTGTATATTTAACAAGTCGAGTTAACTCAGAGGTCACATAAGAAACACACCACGATTTCCTCAGTAAATCAACTCTATAAAAGACAACGCTTATTATAGGCATGTAGATATTTTGCTGTCATCCTTATCACTGGCCAGGAACTTCAGTGTAAAAGTGATCTTCCGTCGAGGCAAATGTTTCTTGAAAGAGTGACACTTCACAAACAACTCCAGCCGCTAAGCAGAGTCAACAGAGAAAGAAACGAAAATAGCGCACAGCTTCCTCAGACAGCCATAGTAAGCACAGCGAGTCAGTCCACTCACATGTGAAACATCAAATTTCTTACTCGCATTTATGAATGACAGTGCTTGATTGGGACCACATTCATACTTTGCAGCCATCCTTTGTTTCTATTCTCAGTTTGGCCGGAAATATCAGAGCAAAAGCGATCTTCCGTTAATGCAAAAGTTTCTTACACTCAAGAAAATATTTTTCTTGAATCGATCACGTTTCTCTCTTGTTGAACAAGAAAATGTTGTGATTCTTCCAAGAAAGCTTTCCTTTGCTCCTTGCCTCGTGCAACGTGAGATCTTTATCGGATGATCTCAGAACTTTTGCCAGAATTGTTCGGGGCCTGTCTCACTCCGCAGATCTGAGACTCCGTGAGCTCGCTTGATTTTCCAGCTTGCAGTCGGTTATGTAGAGCAGACTTCGGAAAAGCTCCTCAAGGAATTTCACCCCATCTCTGCCCTCTTCATGGTCAAGAATTTTAACAATTCAGATGTTATTCCTATGGCTCCTTTTCTAAAAATGTTCAAGTTTTGGATTATCAGATAATTCCCTCTCCGATCTGCCACTCTTGTGACCAACCCATAATCGACAACTTTCATCAGCATCACAAACATGTTGGACAGTCGACACTGAATTTCTCCCACCATGCCATTCAAAGAGTCTCCGGTCTGCAGGCCCAGAGTTTCAGCTTGAGCAAATAAGTGTCTTTTAATATCTCCAGAGTCCGAAGATTTGAATTTTTTGACATATTGACTACAATGGCAAATATGTAGCAGTGTATATCAAATCTTATTTTAATTAAAAAATTATTAAAAACCAGCAAAGTGCACAGAGCTCGCTGCTCACACGTCTGCTTCTCGCGTGGCATCACCCCAATCCCGTGACCTGAGCTTTCTAAAGGGGTGGTCACACTAGACTTTGAGCATACAAATTTATTTCGGACAGCACAACGAACCAGGATATGATGTCATGCGTGAGGGCTTCTGATTTGAATAAATAATAAATAGCAAATAATATTATATTCAAAATGTTAAAATATACAGTTTACTCACTTTACTGCACCAACAAAAACACCTAGCTTTAAAATATCTTTTCTTTGTATTAAGCCAAAAATCAGTGTGTGACGTCTCAGTGTTCTATTGGTCACACATATTCTCGTCATACAGATTTGCAGGCAAGAGTTAACCAAATTGTTCTTCACATGGTCTTTGCATGAGCTTGGTTTTCCGGTCTCCCACGTTCCGATGCGTTTGAATGGGAGTGAATGGAAAGCGAAGTGTTGTGTGACCGGGGCCTATCAGATATTGCATGCATATACAATGTAAGATGGGCAAGTCTATTTCATTTGTGGCCATCCACCTGCAGACAGACAACATCCACTCAATTCCTGTTCACGCTCTAATTGTGGGTCCTGCAGAGATCTTTTTCTCAGCACATGCTAAAGGCAAACATCCATAAACATAGAAATGTATAAATGGAAGTCTTTTTAAAATTACAGCCTCTGGGACTGTGGCTTTAGGTTTTTGTTCTGTCATCAAGTAGTACAAGACAATGGAAACATTGTAGCTAACAAAGGTATCAGCACACAGAAAAAGTAGAAGATATAAACCACTTTAGAAATGGTAGAAATTATAAAGCACAAGTCCTTTTCTGATCTTTAGTATAAGATATTTTGTATTATTTTAGCAGAAGTATAAAACTAAAATATAAGTAATACTAAGGATTCTGAGCTCTCTATGGTTAAGGATTAAAACTAAAACCTGTCTGTGTATGACATCAATGACATCACTAACCTTTTCAAACGCAGGGTAAACAGCTCTAAGTTCAGTAAGCCAGCCATATGGCATATGACCCACCGGATATGTTGCTGTGAGAACTGCGACTGCCTAGAAAACAACAGCAAGGTTTTGGTAACATTATACGCAAATTATATCATCTGTTACACTGACTATTATCTGATATAGTAGAACTAAGCTGTGTCTCAGCAAAATCAGATTTCTGACAGCTTGGCACGAAACAACTAAAGCAACAATGAAGCCTGAAAAAACATCTTTTGGCATTTCTATGTTTCTACAATTTCTACAATACAATTATTATGTAAATGTTAGGCTACGTAAGAGTAAATTAAACAGATCTGAGGTGGGAAAACACTACAAATGTCACGAAATGGCATATTTGTTCCATTAATGCAGCATTCATAAAGAAAGCAATGTAAGATCCAGGAAGCAGGTAAGACTTAATTATACCAGATGAACAATTATGCAGATGAAATAAGTTTTATTCACATCATGAATCATTAAATACAGGCCCTCTATATGCATTTGCCATCCATGTAGCACTAAAGAAATCATAAAGGTTTGGTATTTAAATACTATAAGAACATGTGTGTCATGTTTGTTGAGGAACATGCTAACCTCAGTGGCAGCTGTGCCTCCTTTTAGATCCCGTGACACAAACAAGTTGACGATGGGTCTGCTAATCCGCTGCGTAGCCAGGATGAGAGCCAATGGCCACCAAAAGCTCAGCATCTTTTTAATGGTGGCATCCCCCTATTACACAGAGTGAGTGTCAGTAAATAGCAGAGCAGTTCTAGGAGTCTCACAGGTTACATTTACATTTATGCATTTGGCGACTTACATAGCACTTATTACAGGGACAATCCCCCCCAGAGCAACCCTGGATTTAAGTGCCTTGCTCATGGACACAATGTTGGTGGCTGTGGGGATCGAACAAGCAACCTTCTGATTACCAGTTCTGTGCTTTAGCCCACCACTTCACCGCCACAGGTTACAGGTGTTAGGGCAAGGAGAAATGAGTACCAATAATATGAAAACAATGAAGTGACCAATATAGTTGTGATATAGCAATCCTCTGATCAGGTGAATAGTGACTGATTTGTAAATTAAAATTAAAGTTTGATAGTTTCATATTGCTCAAGAAAAAAAGAAAATTAAGTAAGTGTACGCACCCCAACCTCAGGTCCACTGGACTCAGGGATGTTGTTATGAATGCTCCTGTAGTACCCCAAACCAACAATAGTAAAGCGTACCAAGGCCCCCATATACAGAGAGAGGATTGGGATCAACAAGGGCTCCACACACTCCAGATGACTGTGAAGCAAAATAGACACAAACACAACCTAGAGAGAGAGAGAGAGAGAGAGAGAGAGAAATAAAATACTAGACTCAATAACTAATTAAAGTGACAATTATCATTGTCATTAATCATTAATGACAAATGTCTTTGGGGGAAAAATATGAACATAATTGGATTAACAGAGCTTGCATTTTTGGGGATGCAATTTCATATGGTTGTATATTTAAGCTGTGAATATTTCAATTGAAAGAACAAAATCTCATCACAAAATTTCAATAATAAATATTCACCCTCCAAAGTTCCGTAAAAATAAGATCAATATTTTTTTTTTTTTTCATAATTATTTGACGGGTAATATTCAGGTCCATTATATTTCACTTTGGAAAATCATCTCTAAAATTTCAGTGGTTAAAATATGTTTGGAAATTCAACCTTGTAAATCCTGGCACTGAAGGAAAAGCAGTAGAGGGTCAATGCACAAGCAACTAGGCTTCAACACAAGGTGGTGCAATCCAGTCTTGATGAAAAAACCAAAGCAAAATGGAAAGGACCTAGACAACTGCCAGTTTTAATAAATAAATTAAACTAACTTGACAATAAAGTAATTTAAAAAATATATATATATATTTTCAGTTTGATGCCACTTTACAATGCGTGTCATCTTCTGGTTTAATTTTGAGGCAATTGTCAGGGCAAAGTGTTGCTGGTTTATGAGGAAAAATAAAAATTCTACATTTTCCTTCTGTATGTTAAGCATAATGCAGTTGAAGACATCATTACTTTTTATCTTTTGTTTTTTCACATATTAATAAACATTATATTTAAACCAGATGAGGACCATCAAATTTGGGGTATTTACACTTAACTTCATGCGGATCTGATTGCTATCTGATTGAATAAGCATTGGCTACATAAACTGGTCTCTGCCAAACAGGTAAAAATCTGATCTTCAATTCTCACACAATATGCAAATAAAACAGTGTTTACTTCAGAGAATACGCTAATGCCAGGCAACGAAATTAAAAGATTTATTATTTGATTACAAGTGACTTTGCCTAATGTGTGTGTGTGTGTACTGTGCATTTTCCCCCTCAGAGCTTGTCGTTGGTAAAATAGATCCATGCACATCATCTGCACTTATTGTCAGTGTTTAGGCCTAGATTCAGTTGCGTCTGCGATCTATATCAAATAAAAGAAGAAAAAAAGTTCTCCAACGGCGTGGATCCATTTCTTGGTTTGGTATCACTTATTGCGCAAAGCGAGCACTATGCAGAAGGTGAATATTTATTATTGAATTACAATTTAATTATGAAATTTGGTGCAAAATGTTTTCATTTGAAAAATTCACAGCTTAAACAAACAACCATATAAAATTGCATACCCCCAAAATGTAAGCAATGTTAATGCAATGTGTCTATTTTTCAATTAGTGCAATTCAGTTTTCTTTTCTGTTTCAAACACATGTCATTAATATACTGTACATTCATAGACAATGATAAACATAGCCCTTCCATTATAAATTCATATTTTTAATCCACAAATACTGTAAAAGACTGTATACGCCCAGACACATTCTGTATCTCTTTACCCTAGTTTTCTATTCTCAGTCATATTATTCATTCATGTTCAAACACTGAAAATATGAACACTCATCCCTATTCATTAAATCTATATAGCTTCCATTATTACATTTACATTTATGTATTTGCCAGATGCTTCCATCCAAAATGACTTGCAGTGCATTAAAGCTATACATCTTTATTATAGATTTTATATCAGCATGTGTGTTCCGTTGGAATTGAACCCACAACTTTAGCGTGGCTAGTGAGAGCAAAAAGACGCCAGCTAATTTTCAAACACTGGACATCAACCGATCGCATGACAAAATAATGGATCTGGTTCTTACCTGTACAATGACATCAGAAATAGAGGCACATCCCACCAGGTAACTGTGCTTGTGCTTTAGAAGGATTCCAGCATGAGTCCAGGCCTAGAACCACAGACAAGATCTCCAATCAACTATGTCACTTATCCAGTACAATATGCCAATCCATTAATAGGACGCTCTCTAAAATTTACTTAAAGGAATGTTACGAGTTCAATACAAGTTAAGCTCAATCGAAAGCATTTGTGCCATAATGTTGATTAACACAAAATAAATTCCGAACTTTTTTACACTTACAATGGAAGTGAACTGGAGCCCATTTTTTACAACGATGCCATGTCAACAAAACCTAAAATGACTAAAAATTTAATTTAAAAGACCTTTACAGCCCAAATAGTACACGTTTTAACAGAAGAATTAATGCAAGTGCTTTTATAATTTGTTAAGCTTCACATTTCTATGTTTAAACCCTCCAGAAATTGGCTACATTCACTTCCACTGTAAGTGCCTCACTGAAACCTCAGTTTTTGAATAAAAAAAAAAAAAAAAAAAAAAAAGTGTTATCCCCTATTCTCACCAATTTTTGGAATGCCCAAATCCCACTACTTACTAGGTCCTTGTGGTGGCATGGTTACTCACCTTAATTCAGGTGGCGGAGAATAAGTCTCAGTTGTCTCCGCTTCTGAGACAGTCAATCTGCGCATCTTATCACGTGGCTCGCTGTGCATGACACCATGGTGACTCACAACGTGTGGAGGCTAATGCTACTCCCAGGGATCCACACACAATTTACCACATGCCCCATTGAGAGCGAGAACCACTTAATCGTGACCATGAGGAGGTTACCCCATGTGAATCTAACCACCCTAGCAAGGAGTCACTAAGCACACCATGGATTCGAACTCGCAATTCCAGGGGCGGTTGTCAGAGTCAATACTCACTGAGCTACCCAGGCCACCCGGTTTTTGCCTTTTTTTAAAGAAAAAGGAGGAACGAGTTGAAATACTTTTTTGTGGTAATCAATATTATGCCACAAATGCTGCTGATTGAGTTTAACTTGTATTGAACCCAGAACATTCCTTTAAACGGATATATAAGTAATAACCATTCTCTCATAATTTACTCACCCTTCTGCAATCCCAGATGTGTATGACTTTTTCTTCTGCTAAACACAAACTAAGATTTTCAGAATAATATTTCAGCTCTGTAGGTCCATACAATGCAGGTGAATGGTGATCAGGCCTTTGAAGATCCAAAAAGGAGATAAAGTCAGCATAAAAGTAATCCATTTGACTCCAGTTGTTAAATCAATGTCTTCTGAAGTGAGAACAGACCAAAATATAATTCCTTTTTCACTGTACAGGAGACTGTTGTCAAGATGTAAAGTGAAAAAGGGGTTATATTTTGGTCTGTTCTCACCAAAAACCAACTGGATCACTTTAGAAGACATTGATTAAACCACTGGAGTCTGATGGATTATGTTTATACTGATTTTATCTGCTTTTTGGAGCTTCAAAAGGCCTGATCACCATTCACTCGCATTGTATGGACATAGAGAGCTCAGATATTCTTCTTAAAATTTTCATTTGTTCAGCAGAAGGGAAAAAAATCATACACATCTTAGATGGCATGAGGTTGTGGAAATGATGAGGGAATTACAATGTTTTGGGTGAACTATCCCGCAACACTGAAGACCAGCCTTAACCATGACATTGCTGCAGTTTTACTTCCATTAAGCACAAGATATTCTGCGTGGGCTGTTATCCATCAAAAGGAGCTTGACACCTTTCTGAACAGGCTCTGAAGCTTGGCCTTGCCCCACACACAAACACACTCAGCTGCACTCTGTCCATCTGTGCCAAGCAGTCGAGCCAGATCTCACGGTCACATTTTACAACTGCATACAGTTGAAGTCAGAAGTTTACATACACTTAGGTTGAAGTCAAACTATAGTTTTGGCAAGTCGTTTAGGACATCTACTTTGTGTATGACAGGAGTCATTTTTAAAACAATTGTTTACAGACAGATTGTTTCACTTTGAATTGACCATATCACTATAACAGTGGGTCAGAAATTTACATACAACTGTGCCTTTAAGCAACTTGGGAAATTCCAGAAAATTATGTCAAGCCTTTAGGCAATTAGCGAATTAGCTTCTGATAGGAGGTGTACGGAACTGGAGGTGTACCTGTGGATGTATTTTAAGGCCTATCTTCAAACTCAGTGCCTCTTTGCATGACATGATGGGAAAATCAAAAGAAATCGGCGAAGACCTCAGAAAAAAAATTGTTGACCACCACAAGTCTGGTTCATCCTTGGAAGCAATTTCCAAATGCCTGAAGGTACGTTCATCTATACAAACAATAGTATGCAAGTATAAACAACATGGGACCACGCAGCCATCATACTGCTCAGAAGGAGATGCATTCAGTCTCCAAGAGATTAATGTAGTTTGGTGCAAAAAGTGCAAATCAATCCCAGAACAACAGCAAAGGACCCTGTGAAGTGCCAGTAAAGGCCAGACTACAGTTTGCAAGTGCACATGGGGACAAAGATCTTGCATTTTGAAGAAATTTCCTCTGGTCTGATAAAACAAAAATTGAACTTTTTGGCCATAACAACCATCGTTATTTTTGGAGGAAAAAGGGAGAGGCTTGCAAGCTGAAGAACACCATCTCAACCGTGAAGCATAGGGGTGGCAGCATCATGTTGTGGGGTGCTTTGCTGCAGGAGGGACTAGTGCACTTCACAAAATAGATGGCATCATGAGGAAAGAAAATTACGTGGATATATTTAAGCAACATCTCAAGACATCAGCCAAGAAGTTAAAGCTTGGTCGCAAATGAGTATTCCAAATGGACAATGATCCCAAGCATACCTCCAAAGTTGTGGCAAAATGGCTTAAGGACAACAAAGTCAAAAAATTGGATTGACCATCACAAAGCATTGACCTCAATCCAATACAAACTTTGTGGGAAGAGCTGAAAAAGTGTGCGCGAGCAAGGAGGCCTACAAACCTGACTCAGTTACACCAGTTCTGTCAGGAGGAATGGGACAAAATTCCAGCAACTTATTGTGAGCCGCTTGTGGAAGGCTTCCCAAAATATTTGACCAAAGTTAAACAATTTAAAGGCAATGCTACCAAATGCTAACAAATTGTATGTAAACTTCTGACCCTCTAGGAATGTGATGAAAGAAATAAAAGCTGAAACAAATAATTCTAAACTATTATTCTGACATTTCACATTCTTTTTTTTTTTTTCTTCAATTTTCATTGATTCCCTTCAACAAATTAAAAAAACATAACATAAAACATGGAATCAAATTATATAAAATGATGGGGTGTAACTTAACGTCTCCACTTAGTTTGATAGAAAGGCTTTGTAATGGTGAAACAGGGGCAAGAACTTCCTGTTCAATACAAAACCAGGGAGGGGCTATCTCATGTGGAAGCGGCCAATGAATCAAATATCTGAGACTTATAAATAAAGGAAATCTTGGGTAGGCCTAAACTTTGTCAATCAGCATATGTAATTTACTGAAATGTAATCTGGGACGTTTACCATTCCAAATTAAGGACTTCGCTATGCTATCAAATTGTTTGAAATTCAAGAGGGGAACATCTATAGGAGAGCTTATAGCAGGTAGTTGAATTTTGGAATATTCATTTTAATAACATTAACCTTCCTAGTCATAAATGTAATGATGCCCATCTACCCACATTGCTCGAAAACCTTTTTATTAAAGGGTCAAAATTAACTCTTAACTAAATCAAACAAATTTGAAGGAATAAAATACCCAATACTTAATGCCTTGTTTTGGCCACTGGAGGGCCCAGTCTGAAAAGCCGTTACCTAGTAGTATGCTGTCAGAGACAAAGCTTTGGATTTAGACCAATTCACTTTGTATCCTGAGAACTTAGATAAGCAATTAATAATTCTGTGGAGGCAAGGCATAGATCTAGTAGGGTCGGAGAATTCTAACATTCTTTTATGATTCTGCATAAACTTCTAGAAAAAGTCAAGTTCTGTAGCATAAAATCCCAAAAACCCAGCGGCAAAGCCATCTGGCCCCGGAGCCTTGCCTGTAGGCAAGGCCTTAAATACCTCGCCAAGCTTGTCCAGGGTTATCTCAGAATTGTGTCTCCAGGGTTATCTCACATTTTTTGATGAATGAGGCATACTGAATGATCCGACCCCTAAGAAGTGCCTCCCAAGCCACGCCCACAGAGGATACGGAGGACCAGTTGGTCTCCATTTAGAAATTGATGTCAGTCTTTAGCATTTTAGCACCAACTATATGATTTCTTTTTCTCCATATGTGGCAACACCTATAAACACACCAGGGCGTGATCTGAGACTAAAATGTTTCCAATTGAGTGATCAACAACAGATGAAATGAGGGACATATATATATATATATATATATCTCTTCTACCACACACTGGACTGTCAAATATATTCTCCCTTTATATATATTTTTATATACCCTTACCCATATTTTTTATTTTTATTGTATGTGTATTCTATATTGTGTATTGTTTACTGTACATTGTATATTGTGTTGTGTGTGTACATTTGTTATGTAAATTGTGTTGTGTAAATATGTTGTTTATTGTAATTGGTACTGCAATGTTATTCGGAACTGCACACAAGACTTTCACCTACTGTTGCACTTGTGTACACAGTAGTGTGACAATAAAGTGATTTGATTTGATTGATTTGATATAAATATATATATAAAAAAATCTATTCTAGAGTAAATCTTATGGACTGATGAATAAAATATATAGTCCCTACAAGATGGGTTCAAAAGTCTCCAAATATCTGTAAGACCAAGATTTTCTTTGAAGATCCTGTGAAGCATCAATGTTGCTCTGGGGGGCTTGCACACCCCTGCTTCACCATGATAAAGGACTGAGTCCATCAAAAGATCAAACTCTCCTCCCAACATTACATCATAAGGGGTGCCAGCAGCCAGCAACATCCCCTCAAGATCTATAAAAATGCCCTGATCATCAGCGTTAGTGCATAAATATTAGCCAAAATAAGACTTCGTCCCTGAATTTCAGCCAAACAACAATGACTCTTCCTAATTTATCTTTACTCTGTTTAAGACATTTGAATTGTAGATGTTTACTTATTAGCATAATGACTACCCTGCTCTTATTCGAGCCAGCACCACAAAAAAAAAAAAAAAAAAAAATGTAATGCCCACCCCACATCCCTAAATTTTTCAGCTTCCTGCAGAGAAAGGCCTCCAGAAGAAACACTGTATCATATTTCTTACACTTAAGAGAAATAACCTTCCTTCTTTTTATGGGGTGCCCCAACCCATTCACATTCCACATGGAGAGAGACAATACACTCATATTAATATTTGACATTTTGACAAAGAGATTGTGTGTCATAAACAAGTTTATAAAGATCACTTTCCAAAATTGGTGTGACCATCAAAACCCGAACTTCCCCAGAACAAAATAAACAGAAAAAAGAAAAATGTGCACATTAACCCCACGCACGACAGTGCCAACTGCCGTCCATCCCTCCAAACTCAAACAATTAATGCACGCCTACACAACAACTTTGCCATCGGAACACTCAAGTCCGGTGTTTCTATACAAATTTTGTGAGACAGAATTACAGAGCAAAAGATAATCTATAAAACAAACTCCAGCCAATAAGAGGACTAAGTATAAAGAGCATGTAGTTTCATCCATAAAACTGTCTGGTGTGTTTCTCTAAAAAACAAACTCCAGCGGCTAGGTGGAACCAGCACAAAAAAGCACAGTTTCCTCAAACAATCAAGTTAATGTTCAGTGAGCCGGTCCACTCGGCTGCAAAGTGAGTACCATAAGGTGACTTACTCCATTGACTTTATGAAGGACATGCTATGGGCATGTGAATGTTTTACGGCCCTCCTTAGCATCTATTCTCAATTTGGCCGTGAATATCAGTGCAAAAGCGACCTTCCATTGATGTAAAACTTTCTTGCATTCCTTCGAAGTCTGGGAACAAGAAAAATGCTGTGATTTTTCTAAGAAAGACTTCCTTTACTCCTCGCCTCACACCTCGGCATCCACCACTCTTGCAACCACCTCAGTGAACTTCGCCTCCATGGCAGTGATTGACCAACACATCACAGCAAGATCATCCAAGTCAGCAACGACCTTCGTCAGCATTGCTAACATGCCTAGCATCCCCCGCCGCACCTCTCCGACCAAACTGACTCCCAGGCTCGGGGCCTGCTCGCGGTCGTCAACTTGAGCACGTAGAGTGGTGGCACCCTTGGTAAATATGAGCAAAGAAGGCTGTGAAAATAAATCTGGGTCTGAAACCATTCCTCCATACAGAATCTCTACAGATCCTTCAAATTCAGAGGTCCATGTTGGTGGACTCTTCTACTCAGTTCACACCATACATTTTTAATGAGTTCAGGTCAGGGGACTGGGATAGCCACGGAAGACCCTTGATTTTGTGGTCAGTGAACCATTTTTTTTGTTGATTTTGATGTTTGTTTTCAATCATTGTCCTACTGGAAGATACAACCATAGCCCATTTTAAGCTTTCTGGCAAAGGAAGCCCAGTTTTGATTTTTTTTTTTTTATCTCGTTATCTGATAGAGACCATGATGCCATGCATCTCAAGATGTCCAGGAACTCTGGTAGAAAAACAGCCCCACGACATAAAAGATCCAGCACCACATTTAACAGTGGATACTTCTCTGTGTGTGAAAAATACATCTCTGTTGTTCGCTGCCAAAAAACAATTTTTTTGTTTAATCTCACTATAGAACCCAGTGGTATTTGATGTTCCAGTAATGTCTGGAAAACTGAAGACACTTGAGTTTGTTGTTAGATGAGAGCAGAGGCTTTTTTTTCTTGAAACCCTCCAAAAACAACTTGGTGATAAATGTGATGTCTGATATTTTATTTTAGACTTTCTGATCCCAAGACCCAACTACTTTCTGCAATTCTCCAGCTGTGATCCTTGGAGATTCTTTGGCCACTTGAACCAACCTCCTCACTGTGTGTGGAGAAAATACAGACACACGTCCTTTTCCAGGCAATTTCTAAAGATCTCCAGTTAATTGGAACTTGTTAATTATTGCCCTGATGGTGGAAATGGGCATTTTCAATGCTTTGGCTATCTTCTTATAGCCACTTCCCATTTTGTGAAGCTCAACAACCTTTAAGAGCTATATTCTTTAGTCTGAATTTTTTTAATGAAAGATCAAAAGAATAAACAATGCAGATTTAATTTTCACAGCCTCCTTTGCTCATATTTACCCAGGGTGCCAATATTTTTGGCCACCGCTGTAAGTGTCCTTCAATGTTTCCAGAGCCCGAGGATTTTGAACTATTTGTCCTCCTAGAACAGTTATGGAACAGAGTGTTTTGAATCTCACCGGTTTATGTCATTAAAACAAGTAAAGTGCGGAGAGCTCGTCGTTAACACATCCGATCCTCGCATGGTGTCACGTGACTCCGACATTTCACATTCTTAAAATAGTGATCCTAACTGACCTAAGACAGGGAATGTTTTCTATGATTAAATGTCAGGAATTGTGAACAATTGAGATTTGAGGTTTATGTAAACTTCTGACTTCAACTGTATCTGCAGAGAGGGTTGTGATGTCACAATGCACTTACCATAGCATCAAGCAGAGGAAATGCAGCCAGATAGAGAAACGCCTTCCGGGTTTTACTTCCCACAGAGTCATCCACATGATGCAGTTTGTTGATGATGTAATAGCCCAGATCGGTGTAGGCTAAATAAGGAAATGTGACAACAGTATTAATATGTGTAAAATTCTAATGAACAAATAATATAAAGAGCTGGTGATAAAAAACTAAAACTGATACAAGTGACTATATTATGAACAGACTATATTTTGGATGTAAATTAATTTAAAAATATTTTATTTGTATTTATTTTATATGTACTTAATTATATATCACTTATTTTTTATTTCATTTTATCCTTGTTTTTTTTACTTCACCCTATTTTTCTCTCTGTATTTTCTATTTCGATTCTATAAGTACTATAAGTAACAAGTACATGTTAGGCATTATTGTAAATGCTGACAAGCATACAAATATCTTTTTTTTTATTTTTTACTTAAATTTACTCTATTTTTTTAATCCACACAATTTATTTTAATGCATTTAAAATAATTTATATTTATTTAATATAATTTATAATAAATTAATAATTTATAACTATATTTATATTGATTTTATTCTTGTCCTTTTTATAATTTCTCCTTTATTTCCCATATTTCATCATTTAATTCACCAGATTTTTTAAAATTTTTATATTGTCTAATTTGGTACTGTAAGTCCTGTACACATTTTGGCATTATTGTAAATGCAGACAAGCATGCGACTAAAGCTTTGTTGACTCTGAATCAACTTAAGTAAATGTTCTCTTTGTTCAATAGGTTTACCTTGCTCCTAATGACATGAAGTTTTCATGTCTCAAATTATACAGTATACAGACCATACTTGCAGGGTTGGAGAGTAACGGAATACATGTAACAGGATTACATTTTTAAAATACAAAAAAATAAGTTACTGTATTCCACTACATTTACAATTTAAATAATTGGTATTTAGAATACAGTTACATTCAAGAGATTACTTTGCATTTTATTGTCATTTGTTTCATTTAATATTCAGTCCTTTCAGATGGAAAACATTTACATATAAATGATGCGATCCAAAGTGCATTTGAACGGCGGTGAAACCCTTTCTTATGATGTGTTACATTCATACGAGCAGACAGAGAAGTAAGTTTGAAGTAAGTTTGTAGCAGAAGAAATAGAATAAACCTTGTGTAAATTGTCAGCTTTACGCTAAGCTAAAATGCTATTTCTAGCCATTTTATATGCACATATTACCAGACAGGATCATATTTTTTTTATCAAGAAAATTCACTTTAGATAATAATTTATTTTCATCAAGTAACACCTTTGATATTAGGGCAAAAATCGTATTCTTGATAATTTTTGTGTTACTTTCTGTAAAAATATCTAAAAACCTTAAAACAAGATGAATTTCATTAATCTAGTTTTAGAAACATCACTGCATAAGATATTTAGGTTTTTCAGAGAATTTATTTGTAATATGTGTATTTTCTCTTACTGTACTGGCAGAGTTTTTATAAAAAAATCTACCAGTGCTGATGAAGTAATCTAAAGTATTTCAAATACGTTACTGACCTTGAGTAATAATTTACAAAATGTATTTTACAGCATGTATTCTGTAATCTGTAGTGGAATACATTTCAAAAGTAACCCTACCAACCATGCATATATGGCATGTACTTTTTTAATTGTAACTGTATCCCAATTTTTTTGTCCCTTTCTTTAATCTTCTCTTTCATTGCTTTTATTTCTTTATTTCCACAAAATGTATTTTCTCTATTCCATTACTGGAAGTACTGTATACACCGTAAATGTAAACAATCCTGCCAGCGAAGCTTTGTTGACTCAAAGTACATGCTGCTTGCTGCTAAAACTGACACAAAGACAGAAAAGTTTTCATGTCTCCTGTCTCTCCTGCATCTTTGCTGTCTCTCTAGAATGTGTGCAGCGAAGTGCTCTACAGAAAGGCACAGCTCAAACTGAATGACTGTGCAAAGGGACTATATCTTGTATCTATCAGAGTTACCGTGGTAACATTTTCTCTCTGTCACCTGTTTTGTCCATGGATGAGCACTCAAACAAGTACCAGTAACTTCCATCTGGGCACTAGGGAGTGGGAGAAAACCGCTCTGATCCTGATTTCTAGATCTGTATGTAGATTGTTTAAATAGATATCTGGACCCATTTTAACCACAACCCAACCAACATAACTATTTGTAATTTGGTAAATGTGGGAGGCAGAATTTAACTTATTTTCTGTAGGTGTGCAGTATTTTGCACAATTTGTTTAAGGCCAATACAATTATGGAGGGTGAACAAAAATCCCAAAATAAACAATCTACCTCTGTGCGGGAAAGTTTAGAGAGAGTTTGTTTGAGAGAGGTCTGCCTATTCAAAGTGAGTTTGCAGAACATGTGTGCGATAACTTGACAAAAAATCCTTTAGTCAACACCATCAGAGGGGTTACCAGGATATCATGTTTGGCGGGGGCAACATAAACAATTGAAAAAAATCGGCGCAAAATTAAGCTATACTACACACAATCTGTTTTAGTGCATATCTTTTTCTAAGCCAGGAACCCAGAGATAGGCACAGGGCCCCTATTAGACTATAGGGCTTAAACTGGATTTTTGTTGTGTCAGACCTCACTCATCTGCTAGCGATGGAAAAATATGCACAAAACAATCCACTTTTAAATTGTAATTTATCATCAGATGCAGAGGCGTTTCCAGCATTGAAGGACATCCGGGGCTTAGCCCAGACAATTTTATTTTCACACTAGCAACCACTTCCCTGTAGTCCAAAGCTGGTGAGAGGGTATTCTTTGAGTTTTGCTCTGGCTGGGCCTGTTTCTACAGTTCCTAAATCTTCCACTCTAGTACTATCCTCAACATCCTCTCTCCTCCCTGAATCATCTGTGATGCAAAAGAACAGATACAGCACATAACTTATTGCAAATCAGCTTCAAACAACTAATTCATCAAGTGCTACATATGTCAAAGTGTAGACCAATACCATTGAAGAAAATGTATTGGGAAGAGCAGATCAGTGGGATTGCCCTTAGATCTATCATGATTCTTGAATTTTCATGTACATTAACATAAAGTCATCACAAAAGAGTTATGTTATAGGGAGTAAAGTGAGGTAAAAAAAATATTGAATATAAATAATTTATATTTTTTGACATAAATAGTCAAAATGATGTATAAGATCCTAAGTTAAAGCAATACATGAATGACTTTACTCTAAGTTCATTGACACACTATGGCATCGAACTGTATATAATTCTCATCATCTCTATGAGAATAATTCATCTGTCAAAATCCTTTCATTAGGATCATTGAGATAAACAATGTTTCACTTTTAACTTTCTCTAAAGTAAAGTGACTGATTAATTGTTTCCATGCCTGATTCTGGCACAGCTGCTGCTGCTGCTCCTCAGTCTGTAGCTCATCTTTGCTACCCTCTACAAAACATTTAATCAAATCAAAGTGTATATTTCCTACAAACTAATATCACAAAATAAGTCACACATACATTTTATGTTAATGCTTATTGGTTATCCTTAGCGAAATCAACACCTGATAAACAAGAAAAGTACACTCCGAACGGGGCTCGAACCGCGGTCTCCGGCGTGAGAGGCGACTGCGTTAACTCGGAGCTACCAATCTGCATCAATCTAAACAAGGAGGTTAGAGGCTACAACTCTTGAGGTTTAGCCTACTGTGGGTGAAAGCCAGCTAGATGATGATCTTAAGACTTTAAGGACAAAAACAAATGTGAATTCTTACCCACTGACTTCTTTCGGAAAAATCCCCAAAGCCTCATTTGCTTAATTTTTGCTGTCTTTCCTGCTAACTGCTGTTAACTCGCCACTAAGTAACGTTAGTTGATGTCAACGCTCCTCCTCTACCTGCTGCATATTCAACAGAGAGGAAGAAACGGAGTCACCCATAGGCTACCGACAGCAAAGGAACTTATTCTATAGGCTAGATTATGCCTATGTCTATTTTTACAGGCTGTATGCAGTATGTGCAAAGCCAAAGCACAATGAAATAAGGCAACTTATGATTTCGTGGGTTTACATAGGCTTTTGTCCGGTTTCATATTTGTCAGTCAACTATTCAAAATACATTCGGGGCTACACTCAAAACATTAGGGGCTAAAGCCCCGGCAAAATCGGCTGCCGCCACCTCTGATCAGATGGACAGATTATTTCTCAAATTCTCAGGGGAGGCAGAGCTTATCCTAGGGGAGGCACTGCCTCCCCCAGCCTCCCCCTAGACACGCCCCTGATCACCATGGATGAAATCTTGTTTGGAACAATGTTCCTTTGAGAAGTAATTTTTCCAGACGACAATTACAACTCATGACACATCTGGTATGATCAGAGGGACCTCATTAGGTCAGCCTGAGATGAGAGAATGTGCTTCTCCATTCACAACACTGACTGACTGACACATTTATTTGGAGAAGTGCAATACATAACGGTGTTCCCTCCATGCTTTGTAAAAACCAGGCATGCGGCACAGTTACAATAAATAACACAGATATGTTATCCGGTGGAAAGTGAATAAGGAAAGAAAAAGGCAAGAACAGAGGCAGAGAGGGAAATGAAGGGAAAGACTGGAATACTGACCAATAAGAGTGTGGAAAATGATAGCCACAGTTCCTGCTGCAACCATGCAGAGGACCGCCTTGGTTCGGTCCCGTTTGCTGTTGACAAACACCAGCCCTACATTCTTGAAGTCGCTCATAGGACCTGTAAAGAACTTCATGAGGGAGTAGGCCAGGCCATAACTGGCCAACATTTCCACTGCATCCTCTTTGACTGCTGCTATTCCCCTATTCAAAGCCTATAAAGGAAGAGAGAAATTATACAGATATATAACAATTAATTTTTTCACCATTATACAAAAACAAGCAATACAGTAGAGTGGCTGTTTGACTAGATAGGAGTTCTAGATCTAGCCACATTATCTATTTTCTGATAGTGAGGGATGCATAGAAAGTCATAGATGCATAGAAAGTCATAGAAATATCACTCCTCGTGGGATTCCTCCACACAAAGAGGGTTTTATACAACACTACACATGTATCAACTAACTAAATCCAACTAATAGTCATTAGTCCCCCAACTAAAGATCCAAATCCATGGATTGGTATTTGCTACACTGAGTAGGTTCTTATTACACTAGCCCAGAATTTAATCTTTAATGAGTTTCTGTCTCTTAAAGCTGCAAATGTGAGAATACAACCCATAACAAACTTCACAGCTTCACTGTGTGCCTTGCCCTGCTAAATTTAGCAGTACAAAATCTGTTAAAACACTATTAAACGACATTGTTGAGTACAGCATATAAAGAAGAAGAATGGTTATAAGTTCAGATTGATTCATGGAACATTCTACCAAAAACTCCCAGTGTGACACAAATCTTTAACAAAGGACAGTGGTAGCAGTACCTACACTCCAGAGTATCTCAGTGACAGATTGTATAGTGAAAATAAAGTAGTAAAATTGCTTTCTGGAAAAACACATGCAAGAATATATCATTTACATTTATGCATCTGGCAGATGCTTTTTTCCAAAGCGAATTACAGTGCAATTATTACAGGGACAATCCCCCCGGAGCAACCTGGAGTTATGTGCATTGGTCAAGGACACAATGGTGGTGGCTGTGGGAATCAAACCAGCGACCGTCTGATTAACAGTTATGTGCTTTAGCTCAATAAGCCGCCACTCCAATATATCCCAATCAAACACGTAATTCGGTGACTTGGAAGTGTGGCACATGTCAAAGCTGGTGGAAAAATGCTGAGATGCACACATGCAAAGTTACTTTAGTATTAAATAACTTTTGATACCCTGTCCTTGACCCTAGCTGGTGGTATAATTTTTTTTTAACACAATCAATTTCACAGACTTATTTATTTATATTGTCTTAAAAGGAATATTCCAGGTTCAATACAAGTTAAGCACAATCGACAGCATTTGTGACATAAATTGATTACCACAAAAATTTATTTCGTCTCGACCCTCCTTTTCTTTAAAGAAAACAAAAAATTAAGTTCCAGTCAGACACTAACAATGGAAGTGAATGGCCTGTAGGATGATGTCTTCACTGACTTCCAAAGCCTACAGTGCCACCGGACAGGCCGCTTCTGCCCCCCATTCCATGGCCCTCCTGCAAGACCACCAGGCCAAAGCACTTAAAGATCTGCACTTGGGTAATCCTGATCCCGACGTGCTGCAGGATCTGTGCTCAGCGACCGACCTCACCCTCAGGGCCACAAAGGTCACAGCGCGGTCCCTCGGGCAGGCAATGGACACTCTCGTGATTCAGGAACGTCATCTGTGGCTGAACATGGTCGAGATGCGAAGTGGACAAAACACGCTTCCTCAATGCACCTGTCTCCCAGTTCTGCCTTTTCGGCGACACCGTCGAGGACTTCGCCCAGCAGTTCTCAATGGTGAAAAAGCAGACGGAGGCCATATCTCACATCATGCCCTGTCGCACCTCCAGCGCGGCCGTGCCCCATCTGCCCGCCGAGGGCGTCCTCCTGTGGCGCCCAAGAAACGTGCAGCTTGTGTACAACGTACAACGAACGTGCGCAGTCAGTGCTGAAATGCCTCACCGTGTTCAGGCCTGGCACGGCGGTCCCCTTAAAACATTTCCAGAGGCTCCAGGGGCATATGGCGTCCTCCACGGCGCGGCGCTGATGCATATGAGACCGCTTCAGAATTGGCTCCAGACTCAAGTCCTTTGGCACGTAAAATGCCTGCCCGCTCCGGTGTCAGCAGTACACGTACACGGCTCAGCACATGGCGTGATTTAAACTGGACCCCTAGTGTCGCTTCTTCGACACAATGTCGAAGTGAGCGACAGACGGGGAACGTCTAGGTTACGGATGTAACCTCTGTTCGCTGATGGAGTGAACGAGACGTTGTGTCCTCCCAGCCACGTTGCTGAACCGAGCCACCGAACCTCACTGTCGGCTCCTCAGACAAATCCTGAATGAAACCAACGCATTTCCCTCCTTTTATACCCATATGTCTGGGGCGGGACATGCAAAGTCTGTCTGCCAATTTCTCATTGGCCTTTTCTCATAAATCAGAGATGCAAAAGGCTCTCAAGAGAGACCCCTAGTGTCGCTTCTTCGACAATATTGTCTCGTTCCCTCCATCAGGGAATGGAGGTTACATCCGTAACCTAGATGTTCATCTCTAACGCCTTACAACAGTGTGCAGAGATAATGATTGTCCGTTACTGTGGGCAGTCTGGCTATTAGAGTTCCTGCTCTTATTTCTGCCATTTCTGATTCTGAAGAATGAATATGCATCAAAGAAAACCAAAAGAAAATGTTTTGTTCCAGTTTTCATTATAATAATATTCCAGTGAATGTCTGTTCAATCCATTCGAACTTCAAAAATATTTTTTTTATTTAGGCTACAATTATTTCCGCCATTTTCATTTACCATAAAACTGAATAATGTGTTTAAATCTACACTGTAAATAGTGGTAACCTGCAAGTGTTACCATAAAGGAATGTTCCAGGTTCAATACAAGTTAAGCTCAATAGCCAGCATTTGTGGTATAATGTTGATTACCACAAAAATTAATTTCAAATCGTTCCTCCTTGAAAAAATATTAGTGAGACACTTACAATGGAAGTGAAGGGAGCCAATTTGTTAACGTTAAAATACTCTGTTTTTCAAAAGTATAACCACAAGACATAAGAGATATTTACATTTACATTTATGCATTTGGCAGACGCTTTTATCCAAAGCGACTTACAGTGCATTTATTACAGGGACAAGCCCCCCGGATCAAGTGTCTTGCTCAAGGACACAATGGTGGTGGCTGTGGGGATCGAACCAGCGACCTTCTGATTTCCAGTTATGTGCTTTAGCCCATTATGCCACCACCACTCCACCACTCCGAAATGTGTGTAAATGTGATATTAGTGTGATAAAATCACTTACTAACCTTTTCTCTGTAAATTTTACAACTTTTACCATGAAGATGTAATGTCAACAAACCCTAAAACTGTAAAAATGACCATTTTAACAACTTTACAGCTCAAATAAAACATGAGTTTTAACAGAAGAATTAATGCAAGAGCTTTTAAAAAATGATAAGCTTCATATTTCTGGTGTTTAAACCATCAACAAATTGGTCCATTGTAAGTACCTCATTGAAACCTAGATTTTTACTTTTTTTTTTAAAGAAAAGGAGGAACGAGTCGAAAATAATTTTTGTGGTAATCAACATTATGCCACAAATGCTGTTGATTGAGCTCAATTTGCATTGAACCTGGAATTTTGCTTTTTCTACCTGATTTGTTTTGATGGTGTGAGCTAATGTATTCTGGTTAACAAAATGATATTAAATACGACATCAAACCAGTTAGTTTAGATGTTCCTACGTGACGTTAACATTTTGCATAATAATATTGGTGTTCTCTTGCTTGTGTATGAATTAGGTTTAATATGACAATAAACTAATGGAAGATATTAAGATTTGATGCCTTTGTTTAGGAGCATCATGGCCCTTTACTGTGATGGCACCATGGGCAATATTTAATTACATTAATAAAACATATAATCAGGTAATGGTTTAGTGGTTTTACAGTCAAAGGCATTTCAGAAACGTAACGACTGTGATAAAACTATTCATAAATGGTTGACAAAAACAAGGCCAGTTCACGCAGAGGTGACAATCCATTAGAAATTAGCCCATCCAAAAGTGCACATTCATTTCTGTCAGATTGCTTTTGCATTGTTCAGTGTGGCATGTTATTGGATGCGTTGTATGGCCAGCTGTTGACGAAAACACAGTTTTCAAGGGTCGCAATAGAATCCCAATTGTGCCAATAATATAATTTCCTACCTAAACAAACGCACAGAAACGCAACTATAAACCATACGTTATTTTAGACATATACAATATCGGAATAGCCACGGATGTCAGAAGGATGCCACTGCTGCACTGTACATCTACAAGATAATCGTGTGCGGCGCTACACAGGGATGCAAAACAAATTTTACGTCAAATCAACAGCGCCAGCGCTGTATTAAACGAAGAATTCGCACTTGCCTGTTCGCCGAGGTCGATGGCAATGTTAGTTATTGCCAACGGCACCAGAAATCGGATGAGAGGCCAGTAGTGTGTGAGAACTGGGGATTTGACCATGTTCGTCGGGAGGACGGCAGCACTGCCAACATCAGCTGCTTGGATCTAGAAGGATGCGAGGCCGCTCACAGCACGCTGAGCGTTTTCTAGCAGAAATCCGCCAAGATCACGTCCGTCCCTGCCCTCCTACACAACAACAGAATCATAAACAATGATCGAATGCATGGGAAAATAGGAGAGTCGCCAGAAAATTCTGCTGACGGCTTCTCCATTGTTCAGTCATCAGTGGAGAGGACGATCACTCTAAATAATCGCCCGCCGCGATTAAGTGCGGTGCAAGTGTAATGCCATATAATGCAGATAACGAGGCCGCGGAGGCTTGCCGCTATTCTGCTGTGAATGGCCAATCTTAACTGTTCTTAATTCATCATCCTTCCTTGACAACACGTGGGGTGTTGTCGATGGATAAAGGCCACTCCTCTCCTAAACGTCACCGGCTGTGTGCAGAGAGATCTCCCTCACACATAAACAGGGATGTAAAGTAATTGAGGAAAAATAGGCTACTTAAGTATTATACTGAAGTATTATTTTTTTGGAGTGCAGTTTAAACTTAACAATTGCACTTTTACTTTAAAGTAATAAAATATATATAAAAAATATTACTTTTTACAAGAGCTTACAATTTTATTTAAACGGTACTTTCAAACCTTTCCACTGCTTCCGATAAACAACACATGACAGATCAGAATCAGTCATTTCAAATGGAATGTCGCACTGCAGCTGTGTGAAATTCCGACCATCTGCACAGGTGGAATTTCGGATCCGATTTAAGCTTCGGATATGTGAAATATTTGTGCGACTGGACCGTATGTGACCGCCCGACTGAATGTGATGTATTCATTCAAAACTATGAGGATGAAGTGAGAGATATTGATGGTTTTTTTCCAAAACTTTAATCTAAACGCCTGCTACTTCTACAGATTTGACAGTTATGAAGTCAAAAATGATCATTCACATTGCAAATATACTGTATATATAAAAACAAAAGTCTTTTGTAATTAAATGTGTACATGCCATTTATTTCTACACTTGCCTTCATATCTATGATTTTCTACTATTTGCTGAACTATTCTTGTTGTTGTTGTTAGGCAACTATTAATTATAATAATAACTATAAAACCAGCAATGATGGTGATAATAATAATGATAATAAAAATAATGGAATCTGAATAAATACTGTATTAATTATGAATTTATTGAATTCATCCATCCAAACCTCAGAAAACTATTCACAAAACCAACAACATTACTATATTTCTCCAAAGCTTTTTTTTATTTTATCTTTCTCTATGTCTCAAGGGGCTGGGTGCTCTGGCATCTCAATTCGTGAGTGTATTCAACCATGCAACGAACATTGCGTGACTGTGACAACATTTTTGCTAACAAAATGATGTGGTTTATTATTGGTGAAGCATTAATATGTTTCCATTGATCATGTTAAAAATATGCTTGCTTGTTTTGATTATTGGGGTTACCTTCCCCATCCCCCCGGGATCTACACCCCTGCTTCTATGACACTTTTAACTCACCTGTCGACTCGCATGCTCTTCAGTACTCATACCCCAGTCCTTTGTATATGCAACACTCAGTCATTTGAGCTACCACACAATACGTGTTTATGTTCTGCCATTTTACTCGTGATTTGAGTTAAAAGGTATACAAATCATTGTTGTTTTAGTGCCTCTAGTGTATCACTACAACAGGCCACATAAAAATCATTTTGCAAAAATTTTGTTATTGTAACATGATTCTATAACCAGTTTCGCAAATGCCACTGTCATTGGACAGTAAAAAGGTGACTTAACAAACCAGTCAATTTTAACAGCATCCTCTCCCACAATCAATTCGCTCTGGATTTTATTCTAGTTAGGAAAAGTTACTTTTTTAATACTTAAGTACAGTTTAATGTTAATGCTTTCACTCAAGTATGTTTTTGGCTAAATACTTGGACTTTTAATTGAGTAAACACAGCAACACCCACTGCCCTCTCCAACAACTTCTTCTCTCACACTACTTGACACACCGGTAGGGGTGGGTAATAGGTTTGCTCATTCAAAACAACTGGACATTTTCACCACACTCCTCTCTATGAAACAATACTTCTTTTGAATTCCATGCCATTACTACAATGTAACCCACAAAAATCCATGTTGTTGTCATCTATCGCCCTCCAGGTCAGCTCGCAAACTTTCTTGAGGAGTTTGATGTCCTGCTGTCCTCCTTCCCGGAAGATGGTAGGCCACTTGTGGTTCTTGGAGATTTCAACATACACCAAGACAAGCTCCAGACCACTGAACTTCGTGCACTTCTGGCCTCATTTGACTTTGAAAGACTAAGCACTGCAGCAACTCACAGATCGGGCAACCAGCTGAACCTCATTGTTACACATAACTGTACCAACTCAAATATTCTTGTTACTCCTTTACATGTCTCTGATCACTACTTTGTTCAAATCAACATGACTCTCCCATCTACATTAAAACAGACTCCGCCATTGGTTTCCTTTCGCCGTAACCTTCGTTTTCTTCCACCCTCGTGCCTTGCTGTCTCTACCTCTCTTCCCTTACAACACTTATTTCCACCCTGGATGGAACCTCAGCCACAGACACACTAAGCTCTACTTTAACAACCTGTCTAGACAGCATCTGTCCTCTCTCCTCTAGGCCAGTACGTATGACACCACCCAGCCCCTGGCTCTCTGACGTCCTTCATGAACATCATACTGACCTCAGGGAGGCTGAGTGGAGATGGTGGAAATCTTAAGATCCAGCAGATCTGGGTAAGTATCAGTCTCTGCTTGCAACTTTTTCAAATAACGTTAAATATGCAAAAACTTCCTATTACCAGAACAAGATTAACACCACCACAGACACTAGCAGCTTGTTTAGAACATTCAACACACTTCTCTGTCCTCCCCCTCTACTGCCTGACACATCACTGACAGCAGATGTCTTACACAACATCACTGGGAACCATCATTCAGGCACATGGTTTCTCTTACCACTGCTACACCGCTGACACACAGCTCTAATTGTATGCACGAATCTCTGCCCGTTTGGCAGACATCTCGGCCTGGATGAAGGAACACCACCTGCAACTTAACCCATACAAGACTGAACTCCTTGTCTTTTCAGCCAACCCTGCTGTTGAACACAACATCACCATGCAGCTGGGTTCAGCTACAGTCACGGTCCAATAACCATCTAAATTTCACAGACCACATTTCAAAGACCACAAGATCATGTAGATTTACACTCTACAATATCAGGAAGATAAGACCCTTCCTCTCTGATCATGCTACACAACTTCTTGTTCACTCACTTGTCATAACTAGACTGGACTACTGTAATGCTCTCATTCCAGGCCTCCCTGCATGCACAATTATACCCCTGCAAATGATCCAGAATGCAGCAGCCCGTCTGCTCTTTAATGAACCAATATATAACGCATTTTACACCACTCCTTGTCTCTCTTCACTGGCTGCTGGTTGATGCATGTATCAAATTCAAGGCTCTGATGCTGGCATACAAAACAGTCACTGGGTCTACTCCAGCATACCTTGAATAATTTCCCACCAGAAGCCTGCGGTCGGGTAATGAACGGCGCCTTGTTGTACCAACACAAAGACGCACCAAAACACTTTCCCAGACTTTCAGTTTCATCTTACCATGTTAGTGTTAATGACCTTCCCAACACCATCCATGAAGCTGACTAAAGAAAGTGTTCTGTCTTCAAAAAACGGCTAAAAACACATCTTTTCCATGAGCACTTAATCAGTCACTACAAGTTGCACTTTAATCTGTCTTGAATACTACTATTCTGATGCTAGTGAACCTTTGTAATACAGCACGTTGATGATTCGCTTACAATGTATTGCTTTTTTGTAAGTCGCTTTGGATAAAAGCATCTGCCAAATGAATAAATGTAAATGTACACTTTCCACTCGGTATCAATACTTTCACTTAAGTATAATTTCTGTGTACCTTTTACACCTCTGCACAATAACATACAGCAGAAGACACAACTGTCCAAAAATGAGATAATTCTTATAACAGATATTGCCAGTGAGGTAGAGAAGGTAGAGCTGCAGGGCAGGCAAATATTGCAACAGCTTGCCTATCAATTAAAAGTATAGTTCACCCAACAATGAAAATTCTATCACCATTTACTCAACCTCATGTCATCCCAGATGTGTATGATTTTCATTCTTCTGGCAAACACAAGCGAAGATTTTTAGAAAAATATCTCAGCTCTGTATGGCCATATAATATAAGTGAATGGTTCAAAAAGCACATAAAAGCAGCATAAAAGTAATCCATAATTTTCTTTGGAAAGTGTCATCAACACCTACCCGAAGAGTGTACTTTTTTACTTTAACTTGCAAAATTCATTACAAATAACATATTTTGTTTTACAAATACATTTTTAAAATACACCTACATTTTAAATATGCAACTTTAAATTGGTTCTCCTGGTCTTTGGAAAACATAATTTGATTAGCACATCACTACCTCAAAGAGTGAATTAATAAAAACAATTACAATAAGAATATTTTATTAAAATAGGAGATGTAATATGTCAATTTATATGTAATATATGTTAATAAATAATAATTATGTAGTCTGGAGGAATCCTCTATGCAGAATTGACACAGATAATACAATCCAGTAATGTGAAATCACGTAAGCGCTAGTCTTTAATATCTTTACCACACTCATTTGAATATTGTGTGCCTTTACACTTGATATGAGAGAAGCATTCCTGTAGTTTGTATCCTGTCATAAGGACATGTTTCACTATGTTTATGACATTTTTAACATTAATGAAGGGCGTTTTCATGACTACTCCTTTGTCATGCCAATTCATATTGTTGAAATTATCTGAGTAATTAATCGTATATGGAGTCAAACAATTATAACGCTGCATGCTTCATCAAACGCTATATGAATTATTGAACTGTAGCTGTTTATGTTTTGCTATACTTCCTGTTCAAATTGCTCTAGAGAGTAATAAATGATCAAACTGTCAAGATGAACTGTGGAAGATGCCACAATGAGATTCTGAAACCAGTAGAAGGAAAACAAGAGCTGTAAAAGGGAGTGGCTGTTTACACTGGGGTAAAAGAAGGTAGACGCCATTTACACAAATAGCACCTTGTTTATACAAAGTCCAAATAGTGATATATTCTATGTACACACAGTGTGCATAGGAGTAATATGCTATTCGTATTTCATACTGTACTAAGGGTAAATTGTCTGAGCAGAGTTAAAAGTGGGCAAAGTTAGTGAAAATAGCCTTTGCCAACAAGGTTGTCATTCTGCACTAAGTGCAACCAGACACTGCCAGGAATAGCACACTAAACATAATTTGTAATAGCTAACAATCTAGAAAAAAACTCACACCAGTCTAAAATTACAATGTTATTTTTATTGCAATTTGCAAATCAATAATTAACCTTGTAAACTGAAAAAAATAATAATAATAAAAAAAATAACAATAATAAAATAAAATCTTCCTACCTAGCTGGAGTTGCAGCTACTGTAAGTCTCATAAAACAATTGGACTGAATTCAATTAAAAATTAAACCAATTTAAAATAGTTTAACCTTTAGGTATCAGACTATGGATAAACAGATCATTAAAACATAAATTCAAAACCATCCCAAAACACAAATCCAGCAATTGCTATGAGGAAAACATGAGGGATCTAACTCCTGATATATGCAGATTACGAGTGATTTTCATTTGTCTTTTTATAGACGTGTAGTTATGTATGATTGTCCACCTGAGGGCTGATTCCACTTTGGCCTACTATATTCATAAAATCTGGAGGGTGTTTGATTTTTGGGTACAAGTGCATTGTAGTATCTGTCATCTTCTGTAAGCAAGCACAGGCAAGGCCAGTCTTCCCTGTGGTGACTGGGGTAGTATGTGATGAACTGCTCGGTGTCAGACTTGTAGAGCCGATAGACCTGGATAGTCTCATCACATAGAAAAAAATCAAATGAATTAATTAGCAGTACAGTCAAGCAACGATAACAGAAGTCATTATTCTTATTTGGTTGGTCCAGAGTTAAATAAAGCTGAAGTAAAGGTTTATTGAACTTTAAAGAAAATCCACTTTAAGCAGTGTGCTAACCTGTTCCAGTCCACTACATGCCTGGGGTGGTTGGTAAGGAGGGTCTTGGGGCATTTAGAATTGTTACGAGCAAAGAGGAGCCAGCAGAACTCAGGTACATCAGAGCCCTTTACCATATCAAAGTGTAGCTGAATGGCAGTTCTCCACATCAGGAACTTCAGGGCTTCCAGAAGCTCATACTCCTCATCATGATCTATGAACAGCTGCTGGCATTTGCGGTCCTTCTCTTCAAGACGTTTACACTGGACTGCCTCCTGCCACTGGAGACAATAAATACATTGCCAGACCATATTGTTAAATATACAGTGCATCTGGAAAGTATTCACAGTGCTTCACTTTTTCCACATTTTGTTATGTTACAACCTTATTCCAAAATTGATTAAATTCATTATTTTCCTCGAAATTCTACAAACAATACCCCATAATGACAATGTCAAAGAAGTTTGTTTGAAATCTTTGCAAATTTATTCGAAAATAAAAACCGATAAGTATTCACAGCCTTTGCCATGACACTCAAAACTGAGCTCAGGTGCATCCTGTTTCCACTGATCATCCTTGAGATGTTTCTACAACTTGATTGGAGTCCACCTGTGGTTTGGACATGATTTGGAAAGGCAAACACCTGTCTATATAAGGTTCCACAGTTAACAGTGCAGGTCAGAGCACAAACCAAGCCATGAAGTCCAAGGAATTGTCTGTAGACCTCCGAGACAGGATTGTATCGAGGCACAGATTTTGGGAAGGGTACAGAAAAAAGTTCTGCAGCATTGAAGGTCCCAGACAAATTTCTGCAGCATTGAAGGTCCCAATGAACACAGTGGCCTCCATCTTCCGTAAATGGAAGAAGTTTGGAACCACCAGGACTCTTCCTAGAGCTGGCTGCCCGGCCAAACTGAGCGATGGTCACTCTGACAGAGCTCCGGCGTTTCTCTGTGGAGAGAGGAGAAACTTCCAGAAGAACAATCATCTCTACAGTACTCCACCAATCAGGCCTGTATGGTAGAGTGGTCAGACGGAAGCCACTCCTCAGTAAAAGGCACATGACAGCCTGCCTGGAGTTTGCCAAAAGGCACCTGAAGGACTCTCAGACCATGAGAAACTAAATTCTATGGTCTGATGAAACAAAGATTGAACTCTTTGGCCTGAACGGCAAGCATCATGTCTGGAGGAAACCAGGCACCGCTCATCGCCTGGCCAATACCATCCCTACAGTGAAGCATGGTGGTGGCAGCATCATGCTGTGGGGATGTTTTTCAGCAGCAGGAACTGGGATACTAGTCAGGATCAAAGGAAAGATGAATGCAGCAATGTACAGAGACATCCTTGATGAAAACATGCTCCAGAGCACTCTGGACCTCAGACTGGGGCGAAGATTTATCTTCCAACAGGACAACGACCCTAAGAATACAGCCAAGATAACAAAGGAGTGACTACGGAAAACTCCGTGAATGTCCTTGAGAGGCCCAGCCAGAGCCCAGACTTGAATAACTTGATCTCTGGAGAGATCTGAAAATGGCTGTGCACCGACGCTCCCCATCCCACCTGATGGAGCTTGAGAGGTCCTGCAAAGAAGAATGGGAGAAACTGCCCAAAAATAGGTGTGCCAAGCTTGTAGCATCAGACACAAAAAGACTTGAGGCTGTAATTGGTGCCAAAGGTGCTTCAACAAAGTATTGAGCAAAGGCTGTGAATACTTATGTACTTGTGATTGGTTTCGTTTTTTTATTTTTAATAAATTTGCAAAGATTTCAAACAAACTTCTTTCATGTTGTCATTATGGGGTATTGTTTGTAGAATTGAGGAAAATAATGAATTTAATCAATTTTGGAATAAGGCAATAACATAACAAAATGTGGAAAAAGTGAAGCGCTGTGAATACATTCCGGATGCTCTGTATATCTCATTTACTATAAAGTTTGAATTCAAAATATTTTAACCTGAAATTAGTTATGGGCATTTTGAGTAATTCTGTAGTTGAGTACTCTAACACATAAAAAAAAAAACAAGTAATCAATTACTTTAAATTTAAGTTCAACCAACTTTTGAACCTGTTTTTATAATGAAATGAGCACTAATGAGCACTAAGTCTACATTATAAAAGGATGAAAGAAAAAAAACATTTGCATTCACACATAGAAACGTACATTCCAAGTCTTCTGAGCAATACAATCACTTAAAATAATGACACCATTTTCTTTTTGGGAACTGTTCTTGCTCATTCATCCACAGTGTTAACCAATGCTTTGAGAGGTGAGGGAAACCGTTTCATTGTTGCCATGGTAGGCAAAGGCACAAAGGCAAATCAAATTGCAATATTCGAGTAGTGCTTTTAGTAGTTGAATATCTCAAGATGAACAGGTACTTGATTAATTGATACTCATGCACATCCCTTCCTGAAGTTTGAACCAAGTTTTTTTTAGAAATGTATACAAATTAATAATAACAATATTAGTTGGTCAAAATCTTTTTGTGCTTCTGCATAGTTTTGTGCTTCATATCTGCTTTAACTTTTACATTTAGCTAAAAAGCTTATAATAATAATAGGTTGTTTAATACATAGGCGTAGATTTAAAGAGAGGCGTAGATTTTGCTTTGAAGGTAAGGATTCCGTAAATTCCACTTTTACACAGAGTTCACTGTGAATGAATGATTGAATGTTATATTTATATAGCACTTTTCTGACACTACAGGGGACTCTCACACACCACCAGTATGTTGCATCCAGCTGGATATTGCCACAGCTTCCGTTGTGTGCCAGTACGCTCACCACACACCAGCTATTGGCGGAGAGGAGAGAGTACAATTATATTGCCAATTCAGGGATGGGATTATTAGGAGGCCATGATTGAGAAGGTCAAATGGGGGAATTTGACCAGGACATCGGAGTTACACCCCTACTCTTTTAAAGATTTTTAGTGTCCACAGAGAGTCAGGACCACAGTTTAATGTCTCATCCAAAGAACGGTGCCTTTTTACAGTATAGTTTACCCGTCAATATACTGGGGTGTTATGACCAACAAAGACTGCAGGTTGCACAGCACCTGCTTGCCTCACTAACTCCTATTTCAGCAGCAACCTTAGTTTCCCCAGGAGATCCAGGTACTGACTAGAATAAGCTAGAGCTCCTGGGTGATATGGCTGCTAGCAAATTACCCAATATATTGTGACAGATTACCCAATATAGTGTGACAACATGCCCTGGGCAAAGGTCAATGAACTGGGCAATAACCATGGCAATATTTAATAACAGTAGCCAAGACTTTAACCTCTTCAACTCTGGGCCCATCCGGACAAGCAGACGGATTAAAATATCAATAACATTTTTAATATTATTATTTGTGATAGCCTAGGCCTGTGTCACTTATTAGAAAGTTAATATTCTTATTCTGCTGTTGAAAGCAATCCAGAGCACATAATTAAAAGCACATAAATCGCTAGTGATCTAGTAACAGCTGCACCCTGTTTGATTGACAGGCGGCATACCTGTGAGTGCCGAACATGTGCGTGTGCTCCGAAAATGCTCGCACTAATGCACACCTGAACGGTCAAATACATTTAAAAATTCTGTCAAATGCCCTTCTTGGGGGGCCTGGATAGCTCAGTGAGTATTGAATCTGTCTACCACCCCTGGAGTCACGAGTTCAAATCCAGGGTGTGCAGAGTGACTCCAGCCAGGTCTCCTAAGCAACCAAATTGTCCCGGTTGCTAGGGAGGGTATAGTCACATGGGGTAACCTCCTTGTGGTCGCAATTAGTGGTTCTCAATCTTAATGGGGCATGTGGTAAGTTGTGCATGGATCCTGGAATGTCATGCACACCGAGCCACGTGATAAAATGCACGGATTGACGGTCTCAGAAGCAGAGGCAATTGATACTTGTCCTCTGCCACCCGGACTGAGGTGAGTAACCATGGCAACACGAGGACCTACTAAGTAGTGGGAATTGGGCATTCCAAATTAGGAGAAAAGGGGATCAAATTTTTTAAAAAAAATGCCTTGGTGAGGCATTCATGTAAACACAGAGAGTGATGTCTAAAGGGAACGTAAACAACAGAGAAAAAAGCAGATTTGTATTAAAATGTCTGACTTATAAGTGTAAATGTAAGCTAATAGGCCTGCTGCCATCTAGTGTGTCATTATAATAATCAAACAACCATAACAAGAAAATAAGAAAACATTCACTGCTCTTGACTGAATAACTTTAGTAGCTTTAAAAATTATTAATGCATTATAATCATACATTAATGCGATGGAGGATTTCCTTTATTTGACTACCATACATAACATAAAATAATGATCATATGACAATAGCCTCCTCCCCTACCCAGTGCAGTTTACATTTCTGTTGCAGAGAATTTAGTTGATTGCATAGGCACACTATTAGGTTGTGCATCATTCTAGAAAAATATAAAACATAAACTTTGACATGTTACTTTAGCAAGTAACTTAAATGTAAAAATTTCTCTGTGGAATCCGGACAAGTACCTTTTTTACTCTGACAAGTGAATGACCAATTTACTTGTCTGGAGGACATACAAATGACAATGCTTTGTGGGTGTGACTTTTTTGCCCTGTCATCACCATTCATACAACTAATATGTTTATGTTTAAATTACTACTAAAGCACAACATCTAGCCTCTTAATTTCGCTCTCGAATTGCACCAGATTGATGCATTTAACCTTAAAATGTTCAAAATGTTCTTACGGGGGACCATACCCCCATACTGTGGAAAACACTGGAAGACATAGAAATAGAAAAAACTGTTCTGGCGTACCCGTGATCCTTGTGGGCTTTTTTGTGCTGACTCTGGCGTTCAGAATCACTAGAGTTCACATTTTGGTTTTGACGACCAATTTGCAGATTTTGCACATCCTTCGTAGTATCAGAGTCTGATTCATGACACATAAGCAAGAACATCCAACCTGCATCTCTGCATGGTGGCCTGACTACGAGGGGAACATACAAAGGTATGGATATCAAAGATGAGGTTCAAAGTGATTAACTTTTGCGAGCAGCGCTTCAGTCAGTATCACTTTAATGGAAACAAATGATGTGAGAAGTAGCAAACAAAACAAACAGAAACACTTCCGCATGCAGAGAAATCCAAGGAATTCGTCACGCATTATACAGTTAAAACAAGCCAGCAAATCAAATTGGGACGATCAGTTTATTTATTTATGAACAACACCCAGTCAAAACCACCAAAACTGTGGATGGAGCACTGATCTATATATATAACAGATCAGTGGGAAGGAGCCTGACATGACCCAATTTTACTAGCCTGCTGAACAGACTTGAAATACAAAGTATAAAGAGAGCTTACGGTGAACTGGGCATTATGGGATTTGTAGTTTCCCCGGATAGCTACAGTTTCTGTTGATGTTTTAAATACACTGCAGAAGTTCGTTTTGTTTTGTTTTGTTTTGTTTGCATATGTTTCATCAGAGAAACACCGACTCAAAGCCACAGAAACTTACCCTTCATTATCTCTAATTTTGTGACCAATCTCTGGCACTATCCTGACACAATAATTATTCTTCTTCTTCGGTTTTATGGCTGGTGGCACCATAGACATATTTATATGTATATGGGTGGCACCAACGCCACCTACAGTGTGTTGGAATGTGGACCAGAGTTTACCCATTTCGGAAAAAAACAACAACAAAAAAACCTCTCAATCAGATCTGTTCCCTTGAGATAATGAAATACAAACTATAATCCATAAATAAGTATATTTTTAAGATTTATTGCTTCCACTTCCACCTTTCTAAGTTCCCTCTTAATTTCTAACGTTTTTATCAAGTCTTCCATTAGGCCTACTGGTTTTAAAGTTCATAATCGGATCCTCGTAAAATCCTCTTTTATCCCCCCCGGAAGTGCAGCAGTTTTTCAGCACTTTCACAGTTTAATTTAATTTGACTGTCTCTGCCATGTCATCAGGATTTGCCCGCAGAAGGTGAGTTGCGACATATTTGGATTTTAAACTTTGAAATAGTTCAACCAAAAATAAACCCTTGGCATACAGTACAGCCTATGGCTCTGTAGGTTGTTTTTCCATCCACTAGATGGCAGCACTTACTTTATTCATAGTAAATTGCACAATCCCTGATTTGTAATATGCATAAATCTTAGAAACTTGTAAAAATTGGTAAAATATTGTAATAAAATGTAAGTAATTAATTTTATGTAATTACATTTTTTTATATTATATATATAGAATTTTGATGGAGCAACAATTTGTGTGAAAAGAAATAATAACAGAAGGGTTTTGGATTACAAATACTTTTGATACAGCAAGATGATTTTTTTTTTAGTAACAAATTAAGATAGCACTTGTTCAAAATAACCACTTCAGAAAAGGGTTACACATGTTCTGTTCAATTCAATCACATTTGCTATTTTATAACATCTTGATTAATCTCCATTATATACTATTATACTAGGTAAATTGCTTTGAGTAAGCGCTATATAAATGTAACAAATTCTTCTTCTTCTTCTTCTTCTTCTTCTTCTTCTTCTTCTTCTTCTTCTTCTTCGTGTTTTGAGAGAAAATAAAATCAAAAGTGCCTTTTAACCATTCAGGGGGCCTTAAGCCCCATTGTACCCACAAATTATTATAATTCCATAGTATTATTTATTATTTATTGATCTTTCCATGGTGCTCTGTTATATGGTACATTGAAACATAGACAAACAAATAATGCAAAGTTTTAATTTCTTATATTAATAATAATAATTAAAAAAAACAATATCATAACTGTACGTCTGCTTTGGCAATGAAGGGGAATAAAAAGTAGAAACAGGGAGGGATTAGATCATAAAATGTGTGCAAAGGAGACAGTGTGTAAGGGGTCGTTCACACCAAATGCGTTATTGCTGCTGTATGTGCGTTTTTTCAGTTGTTTTTCTGTGCATTTAAGCGCTAGATGGACGTATTAAACAAATGTATGTCTTGCTGATTTTTCTGCGTTTTTAGATGCCGTGTCAGGTTAAAAAAAATCGTCTACTTTTAAAACACATCACAGCACACCATTGTCCTACTCTAAAGTAGGCCTACGTGTTCGGTGTAAACGGCCCTTAAAGGAATATTCCGGATTCAATAGCCTACAAGTTCAACTCAATTGACACAAAATAATCTCGACTCATCCCTCCTTTTCTTTAAAAATAAAAAACAAAAATCGAGGTTACGGTGAGGCACTGACAATGGAAGTGAATGGGGCCAAATTTTTAAAGGTTTATTAAAGCAGAAATGTAAAAACCCTTGCATGAATTCTACTGTTAAATCGCACATATTATTTGAACTTTAATGTTGTTTAATTCGTCATTTTTACAATAGTTTTCGGTTTTTTTGTTAACATTACATTGTCACAGCAACGAAATTGTAAAATGTGCTACAGAAAAGGTTAGTAAGCGATTTTGTTCCACTAAAATTCATGTTAAAACACTTAGGATTGTTTACGGATATACTTTCGAAACAGTGAGTATTTTAACGTTTACTGATTGGCCCCATTCACTTCCATTGTTAGTGTCTGACTGGAACCTGGATTAATGCTGTCGATTGAGCTTAACTGGTATTGAACCAAGTGTTGTGCCGAATTTTGACCCTGCCAGAATGCGACTGCCCCTCGCGTGCACGCGCATCATACAGTTGATATGCTGGTGCTGTGAGCTCGAGCGCTACCATGTTCTGCTAAATTTGTGCATCATTAATGCAAACTTATTTAATTTCTACTTATTAATGTGTGCATTGATAACACTTCCATGTTCATTTTATGCTTTCTTGGTGCTAGACATGTCTGGAAAAAGATTGCTTATTAACGTAGTAAACAGGGCTCCAGCTGGCAGCACTAGCATATCAACAGTATGATGCGCGTGCACGCGAGGGGCAGTCGCATTATGGCAGAAAATCAGAATTCGGCAAAACAATCTTAATGACTGAGGTGAATGATTTTCTGGACATAACGTTTCATGGTAACGGTGCTCTGTGGTGTGTACTGTGACTTTAAAGGCCGCTCCTCCTCCTCTGCTTTCCTGTGCTGTGGAGGTGCTGAAACGTCGCCTTTCTCGTTTCAGAGCAAGCAGCCATGGCTGAAATAAAGACGGGCATATTTGCCAAAAACGTCCAAAAAAGGATCAGTCGGGCACAAGAGAAGGTAAGAATCCCAATACTGTCCAAATGGTCAAAGATAAAAATAGATAATGCTTAGGGGTTTGATAAAGGAACGTCCGTATTTTGTCTTCGCGGATCTGTCCTGCAGACGCTCCCGGTAGGAGATTCAGGTGTGCGACTTAACTGTAACATTTCAATTCAGAAGAAAATTATCCGTAATTTGTTCGTTCTCAAACCTGCATCTTCACATTTTAATCGTCATATGAAGAAAACATCAGCGCTCAGTTTTTGGGTTATTGGTTGAAATGTCAGACTGCAATCTTACCCAGAACTGCCATTTAGAATGCGAGGATGAAAAGGTGGTGCATGACAGAACCCCACTTAAACCTACATTGCAAGCAATTATATATATATATATATATATATGCTATACAGGCTGTTGGTCTGCTACGTGCTTTCTGAAGGGATTCATTATTGATCTCAGTTTGAATACACATCACATAGTACTGTATGACTAGTAGATTATAATGTGTCATGGATATAGTGACACGTATTACGGGTTGTCATAATGTTATGATCTGCATGCATACCATCATTTTTTCTGTATCAATCTTCCTCGCATTTCTGACGATGCAATCCATTATTTACCCAAGACGTTGGTTGAAACTGTCATTTTCCTGCAAGGTCAGAAGAATGGGGGATGCCCTCGTCTATGCGGTATGAATACTACCAGGGGGAGATTTCCGAGTGGCCAGGCTATCGGTGAAGGCCTGCTTAATGTGCTTGTTAAGAGACATGCGGCAATATCTCCCTATTTTAAACGAGATATAAATAGCAGACGAAATGTTTGTCGCTTACGATTTGACATTAGACGGCTAGGTCAATTCAGTATTGGGGTTTGTTGATCGCATTTTTGGGGTTTGCTTCGACAGCCTGCGCAATTTTTTTCAATTCGCAGCGAACTGAATATGAAATGTCTGTCACCTCGTGAACTAAAGACGCCTGGTAAACAGAGTTGTTTCAGTATCATATAACAATGACTGTCACCTGGTAAAGAGCATTGGCTTTCTACTAATATTGTGCAATTTGTCCCCAATTTTTAGTAGCCAACATCCCATAATTTATGCATTTCACAATTGTATGATGCTGTTCTGAAGAAAAATCCAATAATTCATCATGGAGCCACACAGTTAAAAAAAAAATGGGCCTTCTTGACTGCTCCCTTTTCCTTTCAGTGTAACTTGATTCCCTTTAGATGGTTAAGACAAGTACATTTAGAAGCAGGTATACAGTTTAATCCCTCTGGAACTGGAGATCCTGGATAGGGGCAGATAACATGATAAGGGGTGTATAAGAGAACCTTTAATCTGAGTCCTGATAGCGATAAAATACCTTAAAGGGATAGTTCACCCAAAAATGAAAATGTTCCCATTATTTACATACCCTCATGCCATACCATATGTATATGACTTTCTTGCTTCTGCAGAATATTTCAGCTCTGTAGGTCCATGCAATGCAAGTAAATGGGTACCAACATTTGTAAACTCAAAAAAATCACATTAAGGCAGCACAAAAATAATCCAGAAGACTCCAGTGTTAAATCTATATCTTCAGAAGCAATATGGTAGGTGTGGGTGAGAAACAGATCACTATTTAAGTCCTTTTTCTACAAAAAAATTCTCCTCTCTGCCCAGTAGGTGGCGAAATGCATAAAGAATGCAAATCGGCGAAAATGAATGTGAAAGTAGAGATTGATGAGATTAAAAGAGTACTTAAATATTGATTTGTTTTATCATATTTCTTCTGAAGATATGAATTTAACCACTGGAGTCATATGAATTACATTTATGCTGCTTTTATATGCTTTTTGGAGCCTCAAAATGTTGGTACCTATTCACTTGCATTGTATTCAGCTACAAAGCATTTATGTTCAGCAGAATAAAGAAAGTCAAACACATCTGGGATGACATTTATTTATTCCTTTAAATATCACTCATCCTTCTAATTGCTTTAGACTCATGAAAATAGTTGCATTGCAATATTATGACAATTTGATTATTATAGCAAATGAGAGAATTTTACAACTTAAAGTAGTTTTGTATATACTAGTTGTTTTGACTTATCAATATTTTCCAATGATGTTCAATGCCCAAAAGCATCACGAAAGAAACAAGCCATGTAAATTGATGTATCTTTTGTTTTGCAGGATTTGTGCATTGAGATAATGGGAAATCATACAAAATGAACCCTTAATTATATTAGTGTCACTGTTCTATGCGTTATGAAGCAGATTTCCTTCTGCACATTGTTTTGCTGACTAACTCGATTTTTGTATAATTAAACTGAAGATCATTCATCAAAATAAAGCAGAGGACATTGCTTACCTATGTGAATAAGACAAGGTGGAATTTCTACTGTAGTGTCTGTATTCGGGGCCTAAGTTGAGTTAATATTTCATAGGTAGTCTGCTTCTGTTGTATAGGGTTTCCTGGCTGGACATTGTGTCTTAAATTAGTCCGACTTGCCTTTGGCAAAGTCAGACCATTGTTGACTCTAGATGTGAGGGTCAGTGTCTTGAGGAGATTAAAAAACAAAAATCAAAGCATGTAAAAAGATGGTCTTGGTCCTTTGCAGTGGGATACACATTGAATTACAAAAGCTACCTGAATCTGAATGTTCTTACAGTCTTATATTTAAAATAAGAAAATGTCACATACAGGTACTGATACACTCAGCAGGTACAGTTAGTACTCTGCACTTTCCTTAAATATTAATTTGCAGAGAAATTACATGTTAATGAAATGGTGATAAATGTGCTTTAATGTTTGGAGCAGAGCAAGCAAAATTCTATTTCAAAAGAACTATTTCAATTTTGAGTTTTAAAAATATTTTTGTGCATTATTAATAATTATAACAAAGCATTACTTCAGTTTACATGGAGGTATATCAAACATTGTGATAATTTTCTAGTATGTATAATTAGATGTTGACAGGTGTCACAACATGCTACCTATTGATCAATATCAAAGGCCCTTCCGGTAAGCATGTGTGAGTAAATGTGTTACAAAGGAAACATCCAGATGGCAAGTTATTAGCACCCAGGGGCATTGTGGAGCTTTTGTATATGACCTTATTCATATTCCTAGGGGTCCGTCTCCGTGGTAACTTAGGCCCATGCAACATACTTCCACTTTCACACGTCATGGGAGGAGGCAGTCACAGCTATTGTCTTTGGTTTAAATAACATCATACATGCCTGTACACATGTAGTTATGCTGTAGGTTTATTTAATATATGCGCCTATAGTTCTTTAAATTATTTAATACATTCATAAAAAAGCTCTTGTCTTAGACTCAGCCTTTACTGGTCCCGGTCTCGACTCGGACTGGGCCCTCTCTGGTCTTGGTCTTGACTCGTACTCAACCTTCATCTGGTCTCGATCTTAACTCAAAATCGACCTACTCTGGTCTCGGACTGGACTTGGACTCTGAGGTTTAAAAATCCAGAATGATGTTTGTGAAGCAGTGTGGATTTGTTTGCCCAACAAAACATCCATTGCCTTTGTAATAGACTATAAAGGCTTCTATTGTATTACAGTTCAAGGTTCCAGAATGTACCTTGTATATTGTTAACAGGTATGTACACCTGGTGTATTGAATCAAACAGAAGTTGCATTTTTTGTTTGCAGTTGATTTAAATGATTGCAGAGTTTGACTGAGGGCTTGTATATTTGTTTGTGCTTTACTCCTTTTGTACAGGTAAAATACAGTGTATTTGCTCACACATTAACGGTGTTAAGATTTAGTATTAGAAACAAGCAGTGGGATGAAAATTATTTGAAAGGTTTGTGCAGGAACGCATGCGTATTGATTATCTCTCAACAAATGTGGGGATATGGATTTAAACTTTATTTAAAATGTACATAACATTTCCAGAAAGAGTAGGTGTTGGACTGGCTTTTAAATGTTTTATCTAGGTGAGTTCAATAGGATAAGACATCTCTCTTGTTCTCTGCCAAAATGTATGTGTTAGTCACTGTGGGTAGGCAGTGAGTTGGTCATATGACAAAAGTCCTATTCCTCCCCCTCTGTCCTCAGCCCTTCTTTGTGTGCATGTCATACCGTCCAGAGGCTTTTCTCTCCTCTCAGTCACCAGACACTGTTAGAAGATTTCCTCATGGGGATTCAATCATGGCTCAGCTGAATCAATGACAATGCTATGTGGACTGGTTGCTCAGTCATCCTTCTAAATGTTTATCTTTACTAACACTGAGAAATGCAAATGAACATGCTGAGAGGGATAAACAGGAAGAGGGATATCCAGATATACAGGATACCCAGATACTGTATAGAAATCACTTTTGTAATAGGCTATTATGTCTTTCATATGATTTGACCTTTTACAGTGTTCCAACACTTTTTGACCAATACATTTGCATGGCTTTTCCTTGATCTTTCCAGTTGTTTACTGGATTTTCATTTTTGAAAACCATTCAAATTTAGATGGATTTGCTAATATCATTCAGACCTATTTGTGAAATATTTCAACTGATTAATTGAAAAGAACAGACATAAAGGAATATTCTGGGTTCAATACAATTTAAGCTCAATCAACAGCATTTGTGGAATAATGTTGATTACAACAAACAAATATTTTATTCCTTTTCTTTATAAAAAGCAAAAATGTAAGTTACAGTGAGGCACTTACAATGGAAGTGAATGGGGCTAAGTTTTGGAGGGTTTAAAAGTAGAAATGTGAAGCTTATAAATTTATAAAAGCACTTAAATGAATTCTTCTGTTAATACTTGTATTATTTGAGCCTGAAAGTTGTTTAAATCATAATATTTACAGTCATTTTAGGGTTTATTTACATTATACCATCATGGCAACAAAGTTGTAAAATTGGCTATAACTTTACACAGAAAAGTTTAAGCTTATTGTTCACACTTAAATCATGTTAACACTATACTACACTTTTGAAACAGTGAGTAATTTAACATTTACTGATTGGCCCCATTCACTTCCATTGTAAGTGCCTCACTTGAATCCAGATTTTTTATTTTTTTTTAAAGTTGGTGGTAATCAAGATCATGCCACAAATGCTGGTCATTGAGCTTAATTTGTATTGAACACGGAATATTCCTTTTAAAGAAGGATTTGCTCAAAAGTCAGACCGTACTATGGCTTGTGAGCAAGTTTTACTCTACACAAGCAATTTTTAGCTATTTCTCAATATGGTAGAGCAGAGCATAACTAGAAAATGTTAAATTAACTATTAAAATATATATTTTCTATATATAAAACCAATTAAGAAATTATTAGAGATGTAAATGTGTTTAAAATAGTTTATTAAACATTAATTATTTTATCCTGACATTCACTCAGGTAAAGATTTTATTACAATTATATATATATAAAAAAGAAGAATTTGTCTAAAAGAATTGCAATTTCCACCAAATATTTTTCTGTGACCCCTTGGGCTCTCTCGTTACAGGTTCTGCAGAAGTTGGGAAAGGCAGATGAGACGAAAGATGAACAGTTTGAGCAGTGTGTGCAGAATTTCAAAAGACAGGAGGTAAGTTAAATCTTCTAAGCTCAGCTGGTTTTGAATTGGTAGCCTTTGGTTGATTTTCCCACCAGCAGCAGAGATCCACATTGTGTGCCACCAGCACACAAAGACAAAACAAAAACTCTATTGTCTTTCAATATGTTATTATAGATTGCTTTTAAATGAAAACAATATGTCAATATTAGTGAAAAAAAAAATAATTTACACATTGTTTAAGACTGATGTGTACAAATGGGATAAAGACCATGAAGGTGTACCCACATTTTATCTTTTGTCTGAACAGTCTTTGCTGTGAAAGACAACTAAATAATTCTCGTTAATGATGTCACTACAAAGCTTCATGGCCACAATACTATAAAGACCCTGGCAGGGTAAAGGCGTGTGAATAAATTTTTGGCAAGGGGTACAGCAGTTTAGGCAAACGATATACACATGCAAGCACAACGAAGGCATCAGAGAACCATGTCTCCCTGGGGATCATGTCTATTACCACACTCACTCACACACACACACACACACACTCACACTTGGTGGTCTACCATTTCTATTCCCTAAACCTAATCCTCACAAAAAACTTTCTGCATTTTTACATTTTCAATAAAATATCGTTAGTATGTTTTTTAGTGACTTGAATTATGGGGACACTAGAAATGTCCTCATAAACAACATTGATAGCAAAATAGCCTTGTTATTACCAGTTTGTAACCTAAAAATTTATTGTAAAACCACCTAAACCTGCCCACACACACACACAAACACACACACACACACACAAAACGCAATGGAATGTTTTCACCAGCAATTAATTAATTCAATAAGCCAGCCAAGGCATTAGTTACATTCTACCAAGATCAAAACTGTTGTCGTGTTAGTGTGAATGAGAAATTACCTTAAAACACAATATAATTGTTCAGACAAAATAGAATGAACCCATTTTCTAAAATATTCTACCTGTAACATAAGAAATGTTCTACCTGTTACTTGTAGACCCCAAATTTGGCCTTGCACACAGGGGTGTTGATAATATATTTCAGAACGATTTTCAGTTTCCAAAGTGTCAATAATCACCATGTCTGTGTGCATCAATCTACCATGTGCGAGTCTTTGCTGGCTTGTGCTACTTCATAGTCAAGTCTTCTGCCATCTCCAGCAATTATACAATGATGAATAAGTGAGGAATACAACAACAACACAAGCGATTCATTTTAAACACTGTTAGGGAGACAGTCCGTTGCTCAGGGGTTTTAGTGCCATCCGCAGGGTGACGAAACACGAGATCACTAAAGATCTGTACTGTTTTATTGTTTTGTTTTTTGTTAATTATTATAATTTCAAAGGATGAGCTTACACATGATTAAAGCACAATATTCTATAAAATTTAAGTTTGAGGATTGATTAATTTGTTTTTATTCATATAAACTGTAATATTACACTACAATAATTATTATTAAACACAGTAATTATACAATAACACAATTTAATCTTAATTTAAACTCAAATTACTGCTTCATTGTTAACAATCCTTGTAATCCATTTAGCTTTTGTGGAAATAAAAGGGAAAATAAAAAGTTCACTATCCATCACAAGGGCTCTCTTCAGTTCGGCAGGGCTCTGCCCACAATCATGACAAATCTCTCAGAAACGGGATGCTATTTTATATTAGCATAAATTACAGATATACTGAAAGCTAAAATGTTATAATATATACTGCAAAAATACAATGAAATAAATGAAAACTTGTTGATACTGTTTGCCAGTCTTGCTCACTAAAAATTGGATTCTCTTTATTCTCTCTTTCTCAAGAAATCTGTGGACTATTGTGGTAAACTCATTGGATAACAGAACTTTGCAGGTGCAGCATGTTCATAAACATGGGGATAGTTATGGAGGTCTAATTACTGCACAATTGTACATGACATTGCCTCAATAGTTCTATAATTAAGAGCAGTTTGTCTCAAATAATCTGATTAGTTTGATCATATGAAAAGCTTTTATGGTATTAAGAAAACTGGAATTTGTGTGAGGTGGCTGAGAAGAAAGATAGGGAGAGAAATGTGTAGTTCTTGAGATAGCATGTTTTTGCTGAAGAAAAAATCTAATCCCACCCTCTTCACCTTTCCTCACTAATCCTGATTAGACTGCTTTATGCTCCAGCGTGCCAGTGTTTCCAGAAAAATTCTCCCCTCATTTCCTTCCACTTCTCTCCAACTCCTCCTCTCATTTTTACTTTTTCCATGCTATTAAAGGGATAGTGCATCAAAATATATATATTTTTGTCATCATTTACTTACCCTTGTGTTGTTCCAAACATGAATGACATTCTCTCTAGCATTAAACAAGTAGTGATCTATAAGAATGTCCAAGCTGTTCTTTTCCTCACCGTGAAAGTGAGGGGTGACTATGGCTGTTCCTAATCCCCATCCACTTTCATTGCATGGAAAAGAGTAGCTTGAACATTCTGCTAAATATCTCATATTGTGTTACACGGAAGGAAGAACGTCATATGGGTTAGAAATGACACAAGGGTGAGTAAATAATTACCAAATTTTCCATTTTTAGTGACCTTTTTGAGTGATACTTATGGTTGGATTGTGCAGAGCGGTGTACGGTACATGCAGAATGTATCGGTCCAATATAAAATTCACTGAGTCAGAGTCAACAACATACAGCTGCAAGATACTTGTCACAGCCAAAATTTAACCCATATGCTGTCAGTCTGGCTCATTATTCTCTTATAAGACACTCCATGGAGCCACATCAACTGCAATAAGATATCCTACACATCTATTACCTGCAACAGGACCCGTGAAATTCTATACAACAAAGTGATGCTGGCTAATTACAGTGACCACAAAATACACTTCTGGGTTGTGCCAACCAGACTCGCTTCATTGAATGTTAAACAACCTCATCCCATTACTCCAGTCAAGCTTAAAAAACATTTTGATATAAATAAATAAATAAAAATAACACAGCCATCTGCTAGAGGCCACACGATACCACAAATTAAATTGTCTGCCTAAAGCAACACCAGCATCTGTAACAACATGTTTCTTACTTTCTCTAATGCAAAGTGAGAGACTCTCCATGATATGTCTAATGGAAAATATTCATATATGCATCATTTTGGCATATATTTCAGACTGCTGCATATATGAGATGCATTTTTCAACCACATTCTGGAGAGGAAGATTGTTTAAGATCGAGAAAGATAGAGTTTGCCATCTGGGCTTTTCAATTATTCTCAAGGCTCCTTACAACCCCTTGCTGCCTCAGAATTACTGGGCCTCGTGTAGAGTGCAGAGAATTAAATTGCTTCCATTTGCAGCATTGATTGGAGAGCTTGTTGTGATAGTCTATTTGTTTTTTTAAGACCACCTGCATGTTTCAATGCGATGTAATGATTTCAGCACCATGGACAGCAACGGTTTCCATTGCTTGAAACTCTAGTTATGATATAGTTTCCAGTGACAAGACCTTATGAAGAGGTTTTTACTGAGATTATATATTATAGATACGTCAACTATTAAATTATAAATGTGCTCGGACACAAACATAATATTTATTTAATTAATCAATTATACAGCCATATCACAGCCATGCTGATATTTAGCACAACAGCATGATTGTGAGTGTAATTGCTTTTATAGGATACTTTCATATCCGCGATATGGGAAACACAGACAGAATTGTGGAATCCAGTCATGAAAAAGAAAACATGGAATGTGACATATTTTAGATAAATTGAATGTATGAATGGCTGAGATTTTTTTAAATAAATATACAGTCTGCATGTGCTGCGCACTCCAAAGTGATCTTTGAAGCTGGTTGCTCATACACTAACATGCCTCAACTTATGCATCATGTGCACTCTGTATGTAGATGACAGAGTACTCATTAACCTTAAAGTGTGCAACACATGTAGAATATATAAGTGTATGTAATTAAACTGCAGCCTTTTGTAGTTTAATAAGCACATTATGCTTATACAGAGTCAAGAAGCTGTCATCAAAACATACAAACTGAAGTACATCATTCAGCGTTCCGCCAAAATAAAAGCTCAATTTGTCAAAACGTGTGAAGTTGAAGAAATTGCAACAAAAATATATTACCACTATATAGTACTATGTAATATTCAATGTAGTAATAAATAATAATATCAGTAATAAATCATATTAATAACTTGGATTTTGCAGTGATGATCTGTATAGAAATACTTGATTTGATTGAAGTTCTGTGAATTCATTTGATCAGACTATAACTATAACCTATAATTACACTTTAAAACATAAAATTCAGAAAAAATAAAACAGAAAACACAGAATAAATAAATCAGATTTCTAAGGGCCCTACAGTACTTTCACACAGCAGTGCAGTTCAGTTCAGTTGAAGAAAAAATTATATTGAGTAACTTACATTTCATGCTAAATGTAGCCAGTCAAGTTTTATAGGTCACCAAGAAATGCGAGTATGTGAGTGTAGTGGAGCAACAGCAGTTTCCCCTCCCCACTCAAAGCATTCTGTAATCACTCCACTCATGCGCCACTCTAGGTTTTTCATTTCCCAGTTCCCATTCTGCTTTCCAATTCGCACCACTCACATACTCTGGTCTGGAATGCCCCAAACATGGACAAGCGGAGTGATACAAATAGTGAAATACCCCAGTGCTATTCTAAAAACACTGCCTTGCCCCAAAAAAGTAACTTACTTAGTCAGATACTTAAGAGCCTATGACTGGATTGTTATTGCAGTGATTAAGATGTTTCAGCTGGCAACAATTCTTTCAAACCTAACTGATGCAGTGTGTAGCTTCTCATTTCTTAAACAAACATGTCGGAAGATGTATCCCGTTTCAGAAGGGGCAAATTATTGGCTTACATCAAGCAAAGAAAAGAATTAAGGAGATCGCTGAAATCACTGGAATTGGGTTAAGAACTGTCCAATGCATTATTAAAACTTAGGTTATTCGTGTGTGCATAATGACATCAAATGAATAAAAAACACACAAATAAAGTGACCCGCATTGTGTTCTCCATCATGGGCACGGTTGTGATAACACAAGTTGATGATGGAAATGCACCGGGGTTCGACAGTATCTGAAACCAGAAATATTAAGTGGGGGCTCTGGGAATAATCACACACTGATTCGGACCACAGCAAGCGTGCCCATACCACCTTAGGGGCCATTTACACCAAACACGTTTTTGCATTCGTCTGCACTGTTTTTCAGTTGTTTTTAGATGGTGTGTTAAGTTAAAAAGAGTGTTAAAAACATGCCTCGACATACCTGCCTTCTGCTCTTTTCATGGCACTGCGTCTAGCTTTTTGTTTAGTGTTAGGATGTGTTTGGTGTAAACAGCCGCTTAGAATGGGGCTTGTCCATATCGGATTAAAGGACCGGAACTAACTGTTGTATAATTGCATGTAAAACTATTGTCATTTTTATCAATAATTCCTTGGTTAACCTGTGATAGATATCTTAATGTGTCTGACATGTGCTGAAAATAAAACCTGCTGTTGATAGATGATTAACAAAAGTCAATATAATGTCATTGTTGCATGTCTCTTTGTGTGTTTTAATACCTGATGTGATGAATATTAAATGACAACGAATCTCCTCTTTTATGTTCTGATCCATAGACAGAGGGCTCTAGGCTGCAGAGGGAGATGAAGGCATACATAGCAGCTGTGAAAGGTCAACTATTGCAAAACACACATACAAGTACATACTGTGCACATGCTTCCTGAAATCTGAACAGACTTCTCTCTTTATTATGATTGCAGGGATGCAGCAGGCTTCTATGAACTTGACAGAGTCATTACATGAAGTCTATGAGTCTGACTGGCACGGCAAGGATGATGTCATGACCATTGGAAAGGTAACCAGAATTAAAGCTGTCTTTGCTGTGTTGCCTGTGAGTTAAAACTGTAAAACGCTGCAATGCATCCATTATACAAATGGCTTAAAACTGAGAATTGTCAAAATTACATTATATTCAGGCATCTGAAAATCTATGTAATTGCATTTGTAACACAGCATCAAAAGAGCTGCTAAAAGTTAAGAATAAGCCCATCAGGATCCTGCTTATAGTGGTGACAGGATACTGACACCCAGGTTCTGTGATTGTGTTTTCATGTTCGGAGCATGGTGTCTGGGTCCTGACTCTTCAGCCTATAGGTGCATCTTAAAAAATTAGAATATTGTGAACATTTTGGTTTTGCGTAATTTAATAAATAAAGTGGGACTTTCATATATTCTAGATTCATTACACATAAAGTGAAATATGTCAAGCCTTTTTTTGTTTTAATCTTGATGATTACGTCTTACAACTCATGGAAATCAAAAATCCAGGACCTCAAATATTAGAATAAAGAATTTATAATACAGAAATGTCGACCTTCTGAAAAGAATAGACATTATAGACGTTCGCCGGGTACGTCCACATGAACCACCCGCCTCCTGGCACGCTCGCTTGCCACTGGTCAGGCCGCCTCCGCCCTGCATGTCATGGCTCTCCTGCAAGTTCACCAAGCCAATGCACTTAAAGATCTGCACTTGGGTAGTCTTGACCCCGACGTGCTGCAGGAACTGCGCTCTGCCACCAACCTCTCTCTCAGAGCCACGAAGGTCACAGCGCGGGCACTCGGGCAGGCGATGGCCACCCTTGTGGTCCAGGAACGTCACCTGTGGCTAAACCTGGTCAAGATGCGCAACGTTGACAAAGCCCGCTTCCTCAACGCCCCCGTCTCCCAGCTTGGTCTCTTCGGCGACACCATCGATGACATCGCCCAGCAGTAAAGAGGCAGATGGAAGCGATCTCTCACATCATGATGCTGCGCCGCCCCAGAGTAGCCCGCGTCCCGTCAGCCTGCCGAGGGCGTCCCCCTGCAGCTTCATCAAGCAGACAACAGGCAGCTCCGCCTCAACACGGGCCCAGCTCCCAGCCCCAGCGTTGAGCGCCTCACATGCGCCGTACACCCCCTGTCTCCAGGACCACCTCTAGGGCCGGGAAGGCTCCTATGTGCTCCTGAGACAGAAGACACAGGCAGTCAGATGTTCGCTCCGGAGCTGGTACCAAGATAACTCCGTTCCCTGGTGGAGGGCCGGGAGGTAAATCCTTATTTCCCTTATTTTATTCTACCAGGAGATTTTAGAGCACTTCATGCTTCCATCTGCTGACAAGCTTTATGGAGATGCTGATTTCCTTTTCCAGCAGGACTTGGCACCTGCCCACAGTGCCAAAACTACTAGTAACTGGTTTGCCGTCCATGGTATTACTGTGCTTGATTGGCCAGCCAACTCGCCTGACCTGACCATTGAGAATCTATGGGGTATTGTCAAGAGGAAAATGAGAGACACCAGACTCAACAATACAGATGAACTGAAGGCCGCTATCAAAGCAACCTGGGCTTCCATAGCACCTCAGCAGTGCCACAGGCTGATTGCCTCCGTGCCACGCCGCATTGGTGCATTAATTCATGCAAAAGGAGCCAGTAGAGAGAGATTTTCCACGATATGAAATTTTTTTAGATGCATCTGTAGTTCGGTTTCTGTTCTGGGTCGGGATCTGAACACTAATGCTCCATATCTTGTCTTTAGTGTGTGCATGGCTTCAGTGTCAGTCCTCTTGCCATGCGCTCTTCTGTCAGTCTTGTGTGTTGTGTGAGTGCACATGGTATTGTTTGGTCCTTCATCACCATGCGCACTTGTGTCTGTTGTAGTCTGGTGTGTTAGGACACAATGTGTTTGTCTGCCATGTGCTTTCCTGATCCCACCTCCTCATTACCCACATCCCTCTTCCTCGTTTAGACCTTGTTTTGCTAACTGCCTTCACCTTTTCCTCATGTGCTTTGCCTCTATATATTGTGCAATCTTCCCTCTTGTATTTGTCAGATCGTTTTGTGAGTTTGTTGGTTTGTTTTTTGTTCCAGTCATGATCCTGTTTCTGGTCGGTTCCTGTTAATATATTTTTCTTGGTTTATGTTTGATTGGATTAGGAGCTACTTTTAGCCTTAAAGGGATAATGCACCCAAAAATGAAAATTCTCTCATCATTTACGTAGGCTCATGCCATCCCAGATGTGTATGTCTTTCTTCTGCAGAACACAAACAAAGATTTTTTTTAAAATATCTGAACTCTGTAGGTCCATACAATGCAAGTGAAGGGTGTCCAGACCTTTGAAGCTCAAAAAATCACATAAAAGCAACATAAAAGTAATCCATTAGATGGTTAAGTGGTTAAATCCTAAAAATCTTTGTGTTGTGCAGAATACATTCATACATATCTGGGATGGCATGAAAGTGAACAAGCAAGAGGTTTTCACAGTACACAAACAAGTCAGTTGAGGGATTTGTACTCAGTACCTGAGCAAGAGCTAAAATACTGTATCTTGTAAGAAAAAGGGGGTCAAATCACTTAGACGTTATGACTCTTTTATGAAGCATGTGCATTTCATAGACAACTTACAGGATAGATTCAGAAGGGGGCATGCATACTGGCCCCCATACATGGAATTGAATATCCTCCATTACAGCTTGTATGTGTAATAATATACATCCAATAATGTTCATAATATTCAGAGAAAATAACTTTAAATGGGTGCTTTGGCCTTTTTGCTACTAAAGAGGAATTTAAGCAGATGGGTGTTCATCTAATTTTTGCATTTATTGTAAAGGGAATCATTACTTAGATTAAAAACAGCATGAAAATGAACTTAAATTGATATGCCAGCTTATTTATATGTCTGTCTACCTGAATACAACAAACACAGTCTAAAAACTGTCCCTTTCTACTAAAACAATTTCCTCTTTCTACCTCAATAAAACAGGTAAACCTAATAGGTGAGCATATTAACATTGTTCTATTAATTAACAAATGTATAATATAACATAATACAATATAATTTAATGTAATATAGTATAATATAATGTAATTAATATAATATAAAACAGCACAGAATGAATGTTCCATGGAAATAAATTCATATGAAAATTAGGATGGTTGGATAAACCAAGAAAAAACCAGACCTTAAAGTCTGTCTTTCTATCAACTGGCACATGGATCATATTTTTTGAGGGAGAGACCTATTAATAATGTATAATGACGTATGTCATTTTTAGAATGGGCGTGTGGCAATGACTCAACACGGTCCTTAGAGAATTAATTTAATTTACCCAAGGACTCGTTTTCACGAGTGCTCTTTTTACTGGCAGCTCTCTGAGGGGGAGAAAAATTGATTCAGCTTCCACTATTTGATTTGAAGAGCATCCCCTGTGAATGAGTATGAGCCTAATTCGATTTTAATTTCAGTGCTGCTGAATCATAAATCCAGCACCTATGAAGTCATCTGTTTATGTTGCTAGAGCAGAAGCAGCTGAGCTACAGAATAGCATTTAACATGGGTTATAGATTCTTTCTTTAGCATCGTCTCTTTTTCTTCCTACAATAATCCACAGCTCTGTTTAAGTCAACATGAAATCAAACTTGACCTTTTTTAATGCATGTTTCTGGTGTTATTGTAAATGACTCATCTGTGCACATTCCAAATAAAAAAAAATATTATTTGTAATCTTTAGTCACTTCCTCTGAAACAACCTTCCTTTTCTACTGACATAATTTGGGCTGTACTGTCTATTGTATAATGTCATCCAACAGCCAAATTGCAATTAAGTTTTGGCTATTGGTTTAATCAAACTTGCATTCAGGTCTAGCTCAATTCTGGTATAGATCTTTTTAGATCTAATCAATTTCCGACGGATAAAGTCATGTCCTACATTTTTTTTCCTGTTGAATATCCAGATTCACTTTGAAATACATACAATTATTGAAGTAAAATGGGTTACGAACAGTGTTTCACATTGACTTTAAAGGAATAGTTCATCCAAAAATGAAATTTTCTGCCATCACGAATCCTCGTGTTGTTCCAAACCCATATCACTTTCTGTCATTCTCTGGAACGCAAAAGGAGATGTTTGGTAGAATGTGGGCCTCAGTCACCATTCACTTTCATTGTATGGAAAAAAGATGCAATGAAATTGAGTGATGACTGATGTTAACTTTCTGCCTATGGAAAAATGAAAGTCAGACGTGTTTGAGTAAATGATGACAGAAAATTATGAACTATCCTTTTAAGTCGTGTTGTCGAAGGCACTCAGTTAATCTAATTGATGGCTGTCCTGTCTCCTCTTTAGAACTGTGATGTTCTGTGGGAGGACTTCCATCAGAAGCTAGTGGACTCCACACTCGACACATTGGAAACATATTTGACACAGTTCCCAGATCTCAAGGTGACAATGACATTTTACTCCTATTTCATTGTTTTAAAAGGATGGATTGTTCATATTTTGCCTCTTATCAGCCAAAATGTTTAAACTGATATATGTGCCAGCCCAGTGCTGTAAATAACTGCAAAATGTATTTGATTAAAGGGTAACCTTAGTAACCACAAGTGTTTTTTCCTCCATCAAGGTGCGTGTAGCGAAGAGAAGCAGGAAGTTAATTGACTATGACAGTGCAAGGCACCATCTTGAGACCCTTCAGACTTCAACCATGAGGAATGAGAAAAAAATAGCGAAAGTATATTGCTCTTCTCTGTTTAAACTTATCTGTGTTGTGATTGCATTTATTTATCATTGCAATGTTCTGAACAGGGCTGTAACCATCAAAGAGATTGAGGGGGATGCACCTACCCACATATATTATCTTTGTCACGAACCCCGCTCCCTTGCTCCGCCCCCTCGAGCTTCCACGCTCGTTCCACCCCCTCGAGCTTCCACGCTCGTTCCGCCCCCTCGAGCTCGCACGCTCTTTTTGCTCGCTCGAGCCCTCACGCCCACTTTGCTCCTACTCGCTCACATGCTCGTAGGCTATCTCCCTTCCTTGAGTTTCTCACGCGTTTCCAATCCCCCAGAACATTATGACCACCTGCACTCGCGTCATCTGCACTCCTGCACATTAGTTTCACCTGCACTCGTCTCATCACCTGTCATGGTTTACACCTGCACCTGCCCCTATATATATCACTACCCTTTCGTCTCACGGTGGTTGGTTATTGTATTTAGTTTCCAGTGTCTTTGCCCCCGCTAGTCTCGTCTAGTTTTGACCTCCTCTCGTTCACCTCTTAGCTTGCCAGCTCCCCTTGTTCCCCTGTCTTTTGCTCCCACTTGTTATTCTTATTCTGATTACCCCGGCTTTGACCCCTACACTCTCGTTGACCACTCTCTCCTGGATTTTCCCCTTTACCCTATCTTGATTCCCCGGCTTCGATTTAACGCTCACCCTGACCATTCTTCACTGGATTTGCCCTGTTTTTGTACTGTCGCCTGCTTTGTTGGAATAAAGCAGTTTTCTCCGACATTGTGACTGTCTCGTCTTGTGTTTGTGTGTGCGGGTTACAAAATAACCAGCCTCACCGAAGACAGTCACAATGCGTCGCGCTGAGGATTCGCGCAGCTCACTAGAGCGGAGGAACACGTCACATTCAGCACGAGGAGCTACGGTGTGGAAACATGAACAAGGGCAGCAGGTATGTTCTATGTCTGAAATTTTTCACCCTGTTTCACCTGTGTCTGCCCCTGAGCCCGTTGATGCTTTCCATGCATCCGCGAGCGCCGTATGCTCTCCATTCCCGGAGAGGTTTTATGGCTCATCGGACGCGAACCAAGGGTTTTCCGTGCAAGGCAGCGGTTATGTAACTCATAACCCCGTCCTTGACATTATGGAGCCAGCGGCCCGACTCTTGGGTTTGCGCCAGGGGAGCCAACCCTTGGAGGCTTATATTATGGATTTTTGTGCCCTGGCGTACCAGGTGAATTTTGATGAGGTGGCTCTGAAAGACATTTTTCAATTTGGACTGAATGAGCCAGCCTCATCATTCATGCCTGGTGGTCGCTGCTCTCTCAACCTGGCTCAGTTTATTGACCTCGCCCTACTGTACGCTGGTTCCTCGTTTACTGTGGGGGAGGCAGAAACTGAACCAGCGTTCCATACCACGGCCCCCGTCTTGAAGCCTACCACAGCCCCCGTCTTGAAGCCTACCACGGCCCCCATCTTGAAGCCTTACACGGCCCTAGTCCCGAAGCCTGTCACGGCCCTAGTCCCGAAGCCTGTCGCGGCCCTAGTCCCGAAGCCTGTTGCGGCCCTAGTCCCGAAGCCTGACACGGCCCTAGCCCCGAAGCCTTACACGGCACTAGCCCCGAAGCCTGACACGGCCCTAGCCCCGAAGCCTGACACGGCCCTAGCCCCGAGGCCTGTCACGGCCCCAGTCCCGAAGCCTGACACGGCCCCAGTCCCGAAGCCTGTCACGGCCCCAGTCCCGAAGCCTGTCACGGCCCCAGTCTCGAAGCCTGGCACGGCCAGCGAGTCAACGCCCATGCCTGCCACGGCCAGAGAGTCAGCGCCCATGCCCGCCACGGCCAACGAGCCAGCGCCCATGCCCGCCACGGTCGGCGAGCCAGCGCCTGTAGCCTCGACCGTCCCCATGGCCACGTCCCCTGTTGGCCGAGGACGCAAGAGAAGGAAGAGGGCCCCTTCTCCCCAGTCTCGTCTTGTGCTCAAGACCGCAGAGGTTCCCTCAGAGTCTTCCACAGCTCTACCGACCTCTGCTCTGCCCCCAGAGTCTTCCACAGCTCTGCCGGGTTCTGCTCCGCCCCCAGAGTCTTCCACGGCTCTGCCGGGTTCTGCTCCGTCCCAGAGTCTTCCACGGCTCTGCCGGGCTCTGCTCTGCTCCCAGAGTCTTCCACGGCTCTGCCGGGCTCTGCTCCGCCCCCAGAGTCTTCCACGGCTCTGCCGGGCTCTGCTCCGCCCCCAGAGTCTTCCACGGCTCTGCCGGGCTCTGCTCCGCACCCAGAGTCTTCCACGGCTCTGCCGGGCTCTGCTCCGCCCCCAGAGTCTTCCATGGCTCTGCCGGGCTCTGCTCCTCCCCCAGAGTCTTCAACGGCTCTGCCAGCCTCTGCTCCACTCTCAGAGTCTTCCACGGCTCTGCCAGCCTCTGCTCGCCCCTCAGAGCCCTCGCGGCCTCCGCCTCTCGAGTCTCCCAAGGCTCCTCCTCCCAAGCCTCCCAGGGCTCCTCTCAAGCCTCCCAGGGCTCTTCCTCTCGAGCCTCCTAAGGCTCCTCCTCTCGAGCCTCCCAGAGCTCTACCTCCCAAGCCCCCCAGGGTTCTGCCTTTCAAGTCTCTCGAGCCTCCCAGAGCCGCCTCTCAGGGCTTCTCCTCCAGAGTCTTTCAAGGCTCCTCCTCCCAAGCCTCCCAGGGCTGCGTCTTCTCGAGCCTTCCAAGGCTCCTCCTCCCAAGCCTCCCAGGGCTCCTCCTCTCCGAGCCTCTCAGGGCTTCTCCTCTCCGAGTCTTTCAGGGCTCCCCTCCCAAGCCTCTCAGGGCTTCTCCTCTCGAGTCTTTCAGGGCTCCCCCTCCCAAGCCTCTCAGGGCTTCTCCTCTCGAGTCTCTCAGGGCTCCTCCCCCCCTCAAGCCTCTCAGGGCTTCCCCTCTCGAGTCTTTCAGGGCTCCTCCTCCCCTCAAGCCTCTCAGGGCTCCGTCCCTCGAGTCTTTCATGGCTCCACCCCTCGAGCCTCTCAGGGCTCCGCCCCTCAAGTCTTTCATGGCTGCACCCCTTAAGCCTCTCACGGCTTCGCCTCTCGAGTCTCTCAGGGCTCCTCCTCCCCTCGAGCCTCTCAGGGCTCCGTCCCTCGAGTCTTTCATGGCTCCACCCCTCAAGCCTCTCATGGCTTCGCCTCTCGAGTCTCTCAGGGCTCCTCCCCCTCTCAAGCCTCTCAGGGCTTCCCCTCTCAAGTCTCTCAGGGCTCCTCCTCCCCTCAAGCCTCTCAGGGCTTCTCCTCTCGAGTCTTTCAGGGCTCCACCCCCTTCCAAGCCTCTCAGGGCTTCGTCTCTCGAGTCTTCCAGGGCCCCACCTCTAGAGCCTCTCGAGTCTTCCACGACCTTTTTCCCCGAGCTTCTCACGGCTCTACTCCCAGAGACTCCAGAGCTCCCTATGGCTCCGCCTCCCGAGCCTCCCACGGCTCCACCTCCCGAGCCCCTCACGGCTCTGCTCCCAAAGACTCCAGAGCTTTCTATGGCTCTGCCTCTCGGGCCTCCTACGGCTCTACCCCCCGAGACTACAGAGCCTGCCAGATCGTCGCCTCAGGGACCTCCCACGGCGCCACCTCCATTGGCTCCACCTCCTGAGCCTTCCAGGCCTTCCCCCCTAAAGCCTCCGTCGGCTTCACCTCCAGAGCCTTTCAGGCCTTCGCCCCTAAAGCCTCCTTCGGCTCCACCTCCAGAGCCTTCCAGAACCCCACCTCCAGAGCCGCCTACAGTGCCGCCTCTGACGGCACCGCCTTTCACGGCTCAGCCCGGACTTCCTGACCCGCTCCCTGTCCTGTGGCCTCTTCCCTGGCCTCCGGACCCTATTCCTGTCCGGTGGTCACCTTCCAGACCCCCGGACCCAGTCCCTGTCCTCCAGTTGCCTTCCAGACCCCCTGACCCTGTCTCTGCCCTAACGGCTGCCCCCTAGATCTCCCGACCACCCACCTGTCCGCTATGTTCCCCAGACCTTGCCTTGATACTGCCCATTGACCCCATGGACTGTCTCATTTCCCTCTGTGCCCCTTGGACTGCCCTCAATTTTGTTTGTGTGTTTTGTGGGTTGTCTGTTCAGGGTTTTTTGTTTGTTGGGTTCGTCCAGCACCACTTCCTCGCAACCGAGCGCGGCCGTCAGGAGCCGTCCGTTTTAGAGGGGGGAGTACTGTCACGAACCCCGCTCCCTAGGCTCCGCCCCCTCGAGCTTCCAAGCTCGTTCTGCCCCCTCGAGCTTCCACGCTCGTTCCGCCCCCTCGAGCTTGCACGCTCTTTTTGCTCGCTCGAGCCCTCGCCCACTTTGCTCCTACTCGCTCACATGCTCGTAGGCTATCTCCCTTCCTCGAGTTTCTCACGCTTTTCCAATTCCCCAGAACATTATGACCACCTGCACTCGCGTCATCTGCACTCCTGCACATTAGTTTCACCTGCACTCGTCTCATCACCTGTCATGGTTTACACCTGCACTTGCCCCTATATATATCACTACCCTTTCGTCTCACGGTGGTTGGTTATTGTATTTAGTTTCCCGTGTCTTTGCCCCCGCTAGTCTCGTCTAGTTTTGACCTCCTCTCGTTCACCTCTTAGCTTGCCAGCTCCCCTTGTTCCCCTGTCTTTTGCTCCCACTTGTTATTCTTATTCTGATTACCCCGGCTTTGACCCCCTACGCTCTCGTTGACCACTCTCTCCTGGATTTGTCCCTTTACCCTATCTTGATTCCCCGGCTTCGATTTAACACTCACCCTGACCATTCTTCACTGGATTTGCCCTGTTTTTGTACTGTCGCCTGCTTTGTTGGAATAAAGCAGTTTTCTCCGACATTGTGACTGTCTCGTCTTGTGTTTGTGTGTGCGGGTTACAATCTTATTATTTAGATTAGCAGTCAATCAAAATGGCTTTTTCAATTGACAATTCTTAATTTTATACATGGTCCCTCCCAACCTTGAATATTTGGTTGCATCCCTGGTTTTGAATGGAATTTATGATTGCTGAAACCTCTATTAATGTGGCATGCTGTGATCTGAGCAGATGCTTGAACGTATATGCCATATGTCTGTGCCCTTAGGCAGAGGAAGACTTGAAAAAGGCACAAAGGGTTTTTGATGATCTCAATGTTGGCCTGCAGGATGAGCTGCCCACACTCTGGGACAAGTGAGACATTATGACTGAATGTTACTGTAATCTGGATTTAAGGGTAGACATTTTTCACTAAATGAAGAGCATTTAAAGAATCTGTCAATATTTAAGACAATTCTCTTTTCTTGCTGGCTCATTATCTGTATATGTTAAAAGAATAGTTCACTTTCTTCTGTAGAACACAAACAAAGATTTTTAGAAGAACATCTCAGCTCTGTAGGTCCTGCAATGCAAGTGAATGGTGCCCAGTTCTTTAAAATCTTAAGAAAAACCCATAAATGCTACTTAAAGTTGAAACATAAGACTCCAGTGGTTAAATCTATGTCTTTAGAAGCAATATGATAGCTGTGTGTGAGAAAAGGATCAATATTTAAGTCCTATTTAGTATAAATCTCAACTTTCACTTTCAAATTATTTCACATTTTTTAAAGTGAAGGTGGAGATTTAGGGTAAAAAAGGACATACATATTGATCTGTTACTCATCAACACCTATTATATCGATTTTTGGAGCTTCAAATGTCTGGTCGCTATTCACTTGCATTGTAAGGACCAACAGAGCTAAGATATTCTTCTAAAAATATTTTTTTGTGTTCTGCAGAAGAAAGAAAGTCACACACATCTGGGATGGCATGAGGGTGAGTAAGTGATGAGAGAATTTTCATTTTTGGGTGAACTATTCCTTTAAGGTACATTTGTTACAGTCAGATCACTAGATCTGCAAATTGAATTTATTTAGGAAAACATTTACAGTAATTACAAGAGTAAACAATGCTTAATGTTATAATTGCTATGAGAGGCAATCAAACACTTTAGATATCATACAGTGAAGAATATAGAGAGAGAGAGGTCACGTTTTGACCCTTTGTTCACGTTTACCAGGGTTCAGCATTATACTGTATATTATAAGACTAGATCAATAATTATCTGTCAATGGCTTACATAACTGAACCCTTGCTGTATCATGCCCAAAATAATTATTGTACAGGAGGAGGGGTGACAGAAGTATTTTCAGCCTGGTGCCCTGACCATAGCTCTGGCCAATAATATTGATTTAATTTGACCGATGGACTTCCTGGAATGTACAATTATATCCCAGTATTCCAGTTTTATCCATTAGTTACACAGTATGCTCACTGAGAACATTCACGCCACTACTGCTGTTAAATAGAAAAGGTAAGGTGTTGTATTTTATTAACACTTTCATGTGAAATGGGATATGCTTCACTGTTCCAAGCAGAGATTTTAGCAAAGACTGAGTGCTATTTGTCGTGCTGCAGAAAAACTTGTTATGGATGCTTTTTCATGTTGCAAGGATGAGAAGTAGATTGTTTGACTGGAGCTAATCGGGATGTATAAAGGAAAGGAATGTGAACTAAGTGGAATTAAAATAGAGATATCAATGTATGGTTCATGGGTTAAAGAGAAGTGTAGTTTTTGTAATATTGATTGAATTTAAAGTGCATTGCTTAGAATTCGGGCAATGTTGATGATAATAACAAGTTGGATTTGATATATGTGGTTGGTAGCATGAAATAAGTAGCTAGAGTTTACATAAATTAGCAGTATAATGGAACACAGTTAAAGGAATGTTCTGAGTTCAATACAAGTTAAGCTCAGTCGACAGCATTTTGACTTACAATGGAATGAGACCAATCAGTAAACATTAAAATACTCACTGTTTCAAAAGTATAGCCACAAGATGTAAACCATATGCGTTAACATGATTTTAGCATGATAAAATCGCTTACTAACCTTTTTTGTGTAAAACTATATCCAATTTTACAACTTTGTTGCCATGACAACGTAATGCCATAAACCTAAAAACAACCATAAAAACAACAATTTAAACAACTTTACAGCTCAAATAATAAATTACATTTAACAGAAGATTTCACATGTTTTTATAAAATGTATAAGCTTCACATTTCTGCTTTTGAACCCTCCAAAAATTGGCCCCATTCACTTCCATTGTAAGTGCCTCACTGTAACCTAAATATTAGCTTAAATATTAACTAAAGAGTCTAAATTAATTTTTGTTGTAATCAACATTATGCCACAAATGCTGTTGATTGAGCTTAAATTGTATTGAACCCAGAATATTGCTTGAAGACTCTGCATTTGCAGTATGTAGGTGTATGGTGTCTTGAATTAGTTTATTTAGAGCACCAATGGTTTTTCCATAGTAACCGAATATGCAATAATTTACATTTTGTAAAAATTTGTAATTTTGCAGTGCAAAGCAATTTGTACTGTCCATTGATATGTGTTCTTCAATAGTATGCTTAGTGTTGTTGTCAACAGTATGTTGCATGTAACACAAGTAATGTAGAATCAGCTGTATGTGAAATGAAATATGAAATATGCTCTGGCAAGCAGTATGCTCCCTGGAGCAGCAGGCTAGTTACATAATCCATCCATTCAGAAGCTTCCTCTCTCTGCCAGGCCCTCCAGCCGCTCTCATTTCAGTTCAACACAAAAAGAAAGATGACTGTCATTTATGACACTTTAGATTTGTACTATGTGTGCTTTTAGGGTGGTACATAAATACTGTATACTAGCACGTACTATGGATTGACTAAAATATATTATAGGATGGAGGAGAGACTATTATACAGGCCCAGGCCATAACCACTATGGGTATTTAGGGGTAGAAATCGCTCCTCCAATATTTAAATTGTGCATGACTTATATGGGCTTGTCAATAGTTGATTCTTAAATTATTACAGTCACCCTCCCCCTCCCAAAATCCAGAATATGTGGTCACATCCATGTGTAGATATGATGTCCCCAATTCTTTTGTTTATTAAGGATTAACAGAGCTTAATATCAAGCAGTTGGATTAATGTTTGAGGCCAGAGGTTTGATTTAGTGCATAAAATTTGACTTCTGCACCTTTGCACCACTGTGGTGTAATTGTCATACATTCTGGACATACTGACAAATGTTAAGATTACATGATATAAATCATAAATCTGAATTTAGTCTTTAAAAAAAATCCCTTTCAAACAACACAGAATTTTTTTTTTTATCAGGTAATCTAAAAATCACATAGAAATAGTGCCTTAAGATAACAATTGCATGTTTCCACTTTTTGCCGTGAACGTTTGAGGTTTCTGTCTGTTTGAATGGGAACAATTATCCCATACACTATTGTTTGTTTTGCTTTAGTGTACAGGAAAAAAAAAATGGGGAAAAAAAATTATTATCACAATCAATGGCTTTTCTGCTTGGAAGATGTCCAGATGCTTTTTCAACTTGCTCTTTGTGCAATTTGAATCAATGTTCTTCTCCTCTCCTCTTTGCAGTCGGGTGGGGTTCTATATAAGCACCTTCAAGAATGTCTCTGGCCTGGAAGCCAGATTCCACAGGGAGATCTCTTTTGTGAGTCAGTTTAACTTCTAAACCTTTTTAAGCTCTTAAACATGATGCTTCTCCCAAATGTAATACATTATTAAGAACTGGATGCTCAGGAAACATAGTAAATGTTCCATGTGAGTCATGCTTGTTTCTAGTCACTAAGCGAGCAACCAGCGATTGGCATCCTGGGTGGGAACAGTGCCTGCTATATGTGGGTGTTAAAGGAAGTCGCAAACTGCTGTGTTTTTAAGGATGATTTATCAGTTTCACATTTTACATACTAAGATTTTTCATATTACGAGCTGTGTTTCTGATCCAGGGAGTCTGAAAAGCTTTGGCTTTCATGCCTCATCTGAATCTAATTTTCTAGTCAAGCTGCTCAGCTCTGCTGCAGCTATTACTCATGAAAAACAGACAACTTTATATTTGTATGTGCTTTCTGAATCACAGTAGAAACACTAATGAACCATTGAGAGATATTTGTGTGCTGATTTATTTCCTTCCCAATGCAGTGCATCTGCTTGAAATCTCATTCAAATGTGCAAATGTGGCAGAGCAACTTTTTAAAAAAGCTTTGTCTGTCCTTCATTAAAGTAACTCTTTGAAATTCCCATCTTTTTAGATGTGTGTGCGGAATATTGAGCTTCATGGTGCACTGCTTACATATTCCTGTCTAAATTAATGCGTACTATGGGCATGTTTTGATATTTTGGTTCATGTAGGTTAAAATTAAAACAACTTTATTTTGGTAGGCAAGTATTCCAGCCCTTATTTATCTAGTGTTGAAGATGTTTGGAGCCACACAATCACTGGACAGTTCATCTGTCACTCATACAGCTTCTATGTCCATACAGATGATTATAATGTTGTAGCATGGGACTCTCCATGGTATAATGTGCTCATTATTAGACACAGCATGTGGCCATCAGTGAGCATCAGTGCATGTTCAGTAAATAATTCTATAGCCAGAAGGGTGATACAATGCTGTTCAGCACAGAAGCTACTGCAAATGTCTATTTTATTTGTGTTTGTGTGATCAGCACAGAGGTACAGTAAAGTATTTTTGTACTGTTATAAAGAGTTTAAGCCATCCCTAATTTTATTCTGCCTTATGCTGGACTACTGTTAAATAATAATAACTATCTGTTTGCATTTCCCTTTTCAGAATTGTTTCTCATGTGAAGAAAAGAGCTTTTTCATTTTTTATCTGTATGCCATTAATTGAGAATTTTGAAAATTATCTACAAATACTGGACATATTTCTTGTAATAAATGTTGCAATGTACAAAGGAAGGACCGTTTGATAGGAAAATTCAATTTTGAAAATAATAATTGCAAAAAGAAACTTTTCGGATATCTTCTCTTCTTTCATCCTTTGCTGCAATTAACTGTGATGTGATTGTTTCTTTTTTATAGTGGGATAAAAAAAATAAAAAATTAGTTTAGGGTTTCAATTGATGAATCCATGGCAGTACAAAAGAAAATTAAAAAATAAATCCAGAAAACCTTTATCAAATCTGAGCACTGAGCTTCACTTTGTATGATAAATTGTTAGGTTTTACTTTGTGTCAGTTACAGTGGTGTCAATATGAACTTTTAATAAAATGACATGACAATAATGGAACTATTAGCAGGAGCAAAAACATATAGAGTAGCACCACAGTATACCTAAATGTTGAAGTAAATTGCTGGCAATTGCAATTAATTGCTATGCTATATATTGTAGTTCTCTTCATGGTTGTTTTTTCCCTCTATTTCTAATTTTTTCCTCTGTTGTGGATCCAGCTTTGTCACAAGCTGTATGAAGTGATGAATAAGCTTGCTGAGCAGCACTCCGACAAAATGTTCACTATTCAAGGAGCACCCAGGTATGTTTTTGACATTAATCTCCATGCAGAATGCAGCATTTTCACTGATAGAAAATATCAAACATTTAAATAGTTTGGCTTTGTTTGTTTTCTTCCTGTTTCAGAGTGAAACGTCAAGTTGGGGTAGAATTGACAATTATGTGTAGACAAAGCACACTGGAGATTTATTTCCTCTAAACTGTTTTTAGGGAACAAAGGAAAATAATTGCTTCTGTGAAAGAATACTTTTTGGGAAGTACAAGTTCTGTGCATGTAGACAAACAGGATTCATAGTGCAGAGGACTAACCCCATACTGTAGTTCATCAGCACAGTGCTTGAAGCAAATTATGTTGGTTTATAGTTGTGATGTGGTTTGTAGATCTTAAGGAGTGGTCACATAGCACTTTGCGCTGCATTCACTCCCATTCTAACACATTCAAATGCAGCTGACCCTAAATGCAAGCTCATGCGAAGAAATTTCGAACAACGCTGCGAACCAAAGTTCAAGCATGGTGAACTCTGAACAGTGAATTTGTATGACGAGAGGACCAGTGACCAATAGAGGATCGAAACGTCACACGCTTACCTCTTTGCTCAATACAGAGAATACATATTTTAAAGCTGCATATTTTTATTGTTGCAGGAAAGTGAGTAGACAACATATTTACAATTTGTGATGCATTTTTTAGTCCCCCTGCATGACATCATATCCTGGTCCACTGCGTTGTATGAAAAAAATTTGCATGCACAAAGCCTAGTGTGACCGCCCCTTTATGTAGGTGTCAATACCTTTTAGTTGCAATTATGTTGAAACTTGTTTCACCCTTGCTTGTAATTTATGGAGAAAAAAAGCTGATTGTAATTCACAGATTTATTTTACACATAAAAGCAAAAAAACAAAAAAGGACACACACATTCACACGTGCGTGCACACACAAAATATATATTTTTTGCCCATAATAAGGAATTTTCCTAACATAAGAGCAATTTAAGCTTGGTATCACCTGAATATAAAGCATGTTGTTGCAATTTTTGCTGTTTTGAGTTTACAAACAATATATTGACATATAAAGCCACATTTTGTAATGTCTCTTTAATATTTTTCTTTTCTGCCACAATAATGTAGTGCCTTTGAATGATCTTCTTTTGGGGGATTTTCTAATCAAATATTGATATATGCGAATGGTAATTGATTTGATCAATATATTGGCATGTCATGTAATTAATTTGATTAAAAAAAGAATTGATTGACAGTCCTACTTTTTAGTGATTCTTCATTAAACTTTACAGAAACTTTAAACATCCAATACTGTCCCATTTGCTGCCTCTTTGACTTAGAGTTCACCATTACAGCCAGTTATTAGCTTCAAAGTTAAAAAAGATGAATGTGCTGAGCTGATTGTGGTAGACATGATCCGTTGCCAAACTCAATCTCTTAAACGAGTCACATAGCACAGGGTGTGCCTGTGGATTGCAGGCTAACCTTTTTACAAATCCTCACTGAGGGCTCTGATCTTGTGGAAAATAACATAACAAAAAAAATCAAGCCACAATCAATCAAGATTCAAAAATGTGTTCTTTGTGGTGATGTTGTTTTTTGTGTTGACAGTGACTCGGGACCACTCCGATTAGCCAGGACCCCCACCCCCCCTGATGATGAAAGCCCAGACAGCAGCCCAGCTGCCAGCCCCAACCACACACTGAGGCCCAGCTCCCCTGGCCGTCCTCGACCTAAATCCCCTTCACAGGTCAGGTTTAAAACACCACCAATACATGACAGTTGTCAGGATTGGCATTGTGCTACACCTATAAACAACAATTGCACAATGTTTGTATGCTTCTTTTTTATGTATTACTAGTGTAATGACAGTAGTCCATAAAGAACCATATGCTGCATTCTTATGAACATGTTTACGCTATTGGTATTCTGTACTATTCTGGATGAAGATGCAAACAGTTAGGAAATTCATAGCTCATTAATGATGTGCAGCACTACAAGATGTAGATACAGCTCTTCCACTTGAGTAGGATAGGCAATTATATGGATAGCAGCTGAAGAGGTCACCAAAGTCTATTGTATTTGTAAAATATGAAGTGTTGCATTGTAATTATTGTATATGGTAGCTCTTACTTGAGCTATTCTTTAATATTTCACATGCTTAATTGTTATGATACACTATCAGTTTAAGATGGGACCTCCAAAACCTCCTCCTCCAAAAGTTACTCCAACCAGGGAGCTGCAACAAGAGCAGATAATTGACCTGTTCGACGGAGGCTTTCCAGAGATCAGTGTTACCTCACCACAGGTGAGTGTACATTCACAGGAGTTTACTTTTTCAGTAAAATGGACAGCTAGGTTAAGAAAAAAATATATTAAGAGTAAAAACATTTTTAAAGTAATATTCAACACTTAATGTTATCTCACATTGAATAGTAATTATGTTTTTTATTTATTCCCCTTGTTTTAGCCAAACGAGAAACCCGGAGAATCTCTCCTGGACTTGGATTTTGATCCATTCAAGCCTGATGCAAATACACCTATTGGGCAGACCCAATCACCCATATCTCAGGTCCTTCTTTACTCTCTGCTATGCTTTATTGCAGGGTTCCTCAATTGATTTTCACCAAGGGCCAAATTCTGCCAACAATACAAAGCCAAGGGCCACCGACCACAATGTTATGACCACAATGTTTGCTCTGTTATTATTATTATTATTATTATTGTTGTTGTTGTTGCTGTTATTTTTGTTTTGTTAAAAGTCACAATATACATATTCAGATTTTTTTTTTAATGTCTCAGTAGTCTTCTATTCAAACAATTCTAAACCTTTTTGTATTCAGACACAGAAAACTAAAGAACTTTGCCTGTTGAATATTAAAAACAAAAAAATCTGGATCTCCATGTCTGCCATGCGAGTCAACTGCTCCTGCTCATCTCCAGACTGGATCTCTTCACTTTCCCTAATTGAAGATTCAATTATTAGGCCTAAATAATTGTATTGTTCTTAATTAGATTTTATGGGGATCAAACTGTAACAGTATTAACTGACATGTACTCAACATTCAATGAGAGATGTGACAGCGACAGGCTGAAGCAATACCTCTGATGTTGCGGCTATATTCTGTTGTAACAATCCCGAGACACTGATCAAGTTGCACACTGGACAGTCTGTTTCTATCCTGGTTTTTGATGATGTTCATTATAGAAAACGATGACTCACAGATGCAAGTGGAGGGGAACATTGAAAGTAGGAACATTGCAATGATTTTGCTGTTCTTCCACTTTTGTCCAAAAGTCGCTCACACTAGCCTCCTTGTGTTGCTCTCTGAGCAAATCAGACTTTGACATTTCCAAAATCTCCAGCTGCAAAGATGCTTCATCTAACGATGAAACCAAGCATTTGGCCTCAGCAGTCCATTGCCCATCTGGCAGGACTGAAAATGGCTGTCTAAGGAAGAGAAGTAGTCCACTTGACAGGTTAAAGCTCTCAAATCGCTCCTTGAAATTCTCTGCCAATCTCGTCACAAAGTCACGCATTAGCGGGTCCTCTCGCATCTGGTGTTTCTCGTGTTGGGTTAACAGCACCTAGCCTGCTTATCAGGCCTCTGTGATGTCCAACCATTGACGGAGCACCATCAGTGACAACTGACACAACTTTGCTTAAATCCAATCCATTCTTTTCAAAGAACTGCATCAGTTCATTAAAAATGGTTTCTCTGAATTCAGCTCTTCAAAGCAGCTCTTCACGGAAAACCTTCCCATCAAAAAATCTGACGAACACTGACAGATGTTCAATGTCGGTTTGGTCACAAGACGAGTCTATTGCAAGTGACATGACTTCTGCTTTCAATATGTTGAATAAAAGATTGGACAGACACTCACTCGCCAATGCCTCTACTCTTCTTGTTGCCGTGCAATCGTATAATGGTACCTTCTGTAATAGCTCCATGACCATTTTCTTTGTTTTGTCATTGTGATTTTAAACTTTCTCGACCATGTCAATTGCACAGGTTTTATTAATTTGGCATCCGTGAGTGGCTTTTTGGCCTTTGCCAGGTTCCAAGCCACACGTAAGGATGCTGCAGTAGCATTCTCCTGTATGGATGTGGTTTTGTGAATAACAGCAACCGATTGCTTGTAAGCTGCCATCAATTGTGTTACCTTATGTTTGCGGCTCTCAGAATGTTTTGGATAATTGCAGTTGAAATTGCTGTGCAATGCATTGAAATGGCGTTTGATGTTATCAGCCTTACAGACCGCCACGGCATGCGTGCATATCAAACATGTTGGCTTTGCGTTGTGGTGGTCAGGCAAAATAAAACAGAATTGTTCAGTCCATTCACATTTGAATCATCTATTTTCCATGTCCACTTTTCTTTTCTTCGCCATGTTTTTGCTCTCAGACTAAGCTGTCAAAGATGCTGCATTTGAATTTTTGCGCCAGCGACGTGCTTATGCTGACGTTATCTTGATAATACCATTTGAAAGCGCAGGCCAAACATTTTTCTCTCACGGACCGGATGTGCCCCTATTGAGGAACCCTGCTTTATTGTATTACATTTACACATGCAATAAAAGGTTTATTTATAGACAGTCATTGGTCAAATTAAATTAGAATAGATTAGCAATCTTTATGGTATCTCTATTGTTATTGATCATGCAATATTAATCAATATTTTAACCACCCAGACATAAGGATAACTTTGTGCATAATTTATTTTCCTACAGACACTACCTTGGGATCTTTGGGCGGTGAGTCTGCTTCTTTTCAATGTGATCTTTCATCTATATGGATTGATGTAAAGGAGAAATATCTTGGTGCTACTGTATAAAAAGCATACTGACAGAATTCTCCTATCTTATGGCCTGGATTTGTACTCTCTTGAAACAATGCATTCCCTCTGACATGAAATAGGAATGTATCACTATTTTCATGACAAGCTAACATTATTATGCTCCAGCCAAGTATGACTTTGACAGCAAATATCTCTGATATCTCTGTTCATTTTTAGGGAAATGCAGAGCCTGCACAGCCTGTAAGTAATGACTGTCAAGAGTGTCTGGGTAGAAAACTATTTAAATGTTATTAAAGTTTGGGACAGATTTAACCAATAGCCTTTGAGGTTTTTGAAAAATAACAGTTAACCTATTCTTAAATAATAATTTGACATAAATCTTAAAACGTAATGAACACATTTGTTTGCCATTTCTTCAGTATGATATTGCTTCCCAGTTTAGATATTCATGTATTCTAGTTCTTAGTAAAAATAATCCTGTTTAGTTTCGGCAATCTATGCTGGCCTGCAAAGGCAAAACACAACAAGATATTTAGTAAAAATTTATTTATAACCAAAATCGGGTCTCTTATGGGGCTTTTCCACTGCACGGTACAACTCGACTGCTTGATTTTTGGGGGTTTTCCACTGTGGATAGTACCTGGTACCTAGTACTTTTTTTAGTACCACCTCGGGTGAGGTTCCAAGCGTGCCGAGCCGATACTAAATGTGATGTCAAAACCCTACAGCTCACTGATTGGTCAGAGAGAATCATCTCTACCAGCATTACTGGATTTGTGACACGGGACATCAACCCGCTAGTTTTAAAGTTAAAAAAGAAATGACTGCTCTAAAACCACGGCGTGGTCAATAAAAGAGGTGCAGACATTCCTCTGGTTAGTGACGAACGAAACGACACAATATGAAAAAGTCTTTCAGTAAGTGTCTCAACTGTTGTCCGCACACGACAACCACCGGACCTACCGGTGGTTGTCGTGACTACACTGCAAAAAATTATTTTTGTCTTGTTTTCCTGTCAAATTATATAAACTTTCTTAAAACATGATTTATTTACTTGTCAAGCAAAATGGGATAAGGTATTAAGTCTTGTTTTAAGATAAATCTGACTAAATTTAGTGAACTTTAGACTCAAAACAATAAAAACAAATCTGCCAATGGGGTAAGCAAAATAAACTTGTTTTCTCTTTAGTAAGTAAGTAAAATTTATTTAGCTAGCACATTTCTCAGATAAAAATCACAAAGTGCTTCACAAGAAAAGGGGAATACGCAACATCAATAAATACATGACACTATATGATCCAAATAAATAACTAAATCAAAAACAAAAACATAAACAAACAGAAATACACATCAGACAGGCCTAACCACCCTACAGTCTAGCTAAAAGCCTCTTTAAATAAAAGAGTTTTCAACTGTGTTTTAAACTGTGTTTTAAAATTTTCCACCGAATCCAAGGAGCGCAAGGAAGGAGGCAAAGCATTCCACAGTCTAGGTGCCACTGCTTGAAAAGAACGGTCCCCTCTAGTTTTAAAATGTGTATGGGGAACAATTAAAAATCTCTGACCAGTTGATCTCAGACTACGTGAGGACGTGCGCAGCTGTATCAGGTCAGCGATGTAAGGGGGCGCTTGTCCTTGTAGGGCTCTAAAGTTAAGAACCAGCATTTTAAAACGCATTCTAAATTGTACTGGTAACCAGTGAAGAGAAGCTAAAACAGGTGTGATGCAGGGGCGTCGGACTGGGGGGGGTAAAGGGTACCGAGTACCCAGGGCCCGAGGCAGGGGGGCCCCTTAGAAGTCAGTTTTCTATACATACATATTTGGTACGGGGGCCCAGCAAGATGGTTTGTACCCAGGGCCCAAAATTTGGTGCTGCGCCCCTGGTGTGATGTGTGCCCTTTTACTGGTGTGGGTTAAAAGCCTTGCAGCAGAGTTCTGAACAGTCTGAAGGTGATAAAGCTCTTTCTTATTAAGATAAGTAAAAAGACTGTTACAGTAATCTAAACGAGATGAAATAAAAGCATGAATGATCATCTCCAGTTTGGCCTTAGATACCAGGACTCTTATTTTGGATATGTTCCTTAATTGAAAGAAATAATTTTTGATAAGTTGTTTCGAGTGTTGCTCCAAGGACATGGCAGAATCAAAAACCACACCTAAACTTCTGAGACTCGGCTGCACAGACGAGACTAATATACCGATATGTTGCTTTATCTGAGAGATGCTTTGCTCAGGGGCAATTATGAGTGTTTCAGTCTTAGTCGAGTTCAGGACTAAGAAGTTATCATTTAACCACTGCTTGATACTAGTCAGACAGTTGATAAGAGAGGACAGTTTATGTAACTCAGAAGACTTAAAAGAGCAGTGCAACTGAATGTCGTCTGCATACAGATGATAAGAAACCTCAATAAAATGACCGATTATCTGTCCTAGAGGGAGAATGTACACAAGGAAAAGAATCGGTCCCAAGATCGAACCCTGAGGTACCCCACTCGATAAGCCTGCAGTATCTGACATGATCTCATTTATAAAAACACTAAAACTTCTACCAGAAAGGTAGATGAAAACCATTTTAAAACTGATCTAGATATCCCTACCAGATCCTGAAGTTTATTAATCATAATATTATTGTCAATATTGTCAAAGGCAGATGAGAGGTCCAATAACTAACACTGTGTGCTTCCCAGAATCAGCTGACATCATAATATCACTGGAAACTTTAAGTAGTGCAGTTTCAGTAGAATGCTTTTTGTGGAAGCCTGACTGATATTTGTCAAAAATGACATTTATCTCTAAGAAAGTAGTAAGCTGCTCGGCTACCACTTTCTCTAAAATCTTAGCCATAAAAGGAAGTTTAGATATTGGCCTGAAATTTTTGGGTTATGATGGGTCCAAACTCGGCTTTTTCAGAACAGGTTCAACAATAGCATGTTTAAAAAAGTTGGGAACTACACCAGTTAAAAGAGAAATATTGATCAATTCTACAACGCAAGGGCCAATAGTATCAAAAGCCTTTCGACAGATGGCGAAACAATTTAATTAATGGTGTATTTAGTTCTAGCACTTTTCAGCAGTTCATTTAAGGATGCTGTTAATTCCCTAAGATAAAGCCTATGAACTTCGATTTGTCTGTCAACATTATATTGATGTAAGACAATACGTATTTTTCTTTTATTTGATTAAAATATGAGATGTTTTCAAAAAGGGTAGGCATTATAAGCAAGAGCTTCAGCCTACACCTGTTTCAGGCTGAAGGAAATATGCTGTTGTTTGTCAGCTCAACTGTGTTGAAACTAAGTTGTCTGTCTGAAATAAATAAACCAAACTTCAAACTTCAAACTTCGAGTTTAGTTGCTTTCCATAAGCGCTCTATCTTTCGACGTTGACTTCTACAACTCTGATAGATTTATTTATCCAGGGGCAGGGCTTTTTAAGAGAGACAATGTTTGATTTCACAGGTGCCACTTCATCTAAAATTGCTAATTATTGGCTGTTAAGAGACTGAGCATAAACATTTGCATTACTGCAACCCCTTAACCGGCATGGATCAAACAAGATAGAAAACCTCTCGGCAACATCCTGGTTTATAATTCTCCTTTGAGCCTTAATTCTCAGGGGCGGGGGGTCCCGAGGTAAGTTCAGGTCAAAGAGTACACAGCTATGGTCACTCACATGTGCATCCTCCACACACACATTTACTATATCTAGACCCAGTGAAAAAACAAGGTCCAGGGTGTGCCCCTTTAAATATGTAGGTCCTGAGACATGTTGAGTAAAGTTAAGAGAGTCAGTGATAGATAGGAGATCTGCAGCTGCATTACATGAGATATCATCAATATGAACTTTAAGTTTATTTTGCTTACCCCATTGGAAGATTTTTTTCTGGTTTTGAACAAGACTTAATATCTTATCCCATTTTGCTTGACAAGTAAATAAATCATGTTTTAAGAAAGTTTAGATAATTTGACCGGAAAACAAGACAAAAAGGATGGTACATTAACTCTGCTTGAAAGCTTCACTTTATTTAGTTGACCAGTTCTGGAAAGCTTGCTTCTAAAACAGCCAGGCCAATTTAACTGTTACACTTGTGTAAAATCACCATGCAACAACTCCTTTGAGCTAGTAGCTAACAGCTAGCGGTCGTGTTATTGCTTGTTGTTTTGTGTCGCATTTAAGATGTCACAGCAGTGGAAAAGCAAGCTCAGAAAAGTAAAGTGAGTCGAGTCGAGTCGAACCGTAACGTGCAGTGGAAAAGTGCCATTTGACTATGATCTGTACTGTGACAGACGGGTTTGGCTCATCAAGAAAAACAATGGCTGGACAATCAAAACGTTTTGGTGTTGCCATAGTCACTGTGTTTTGGCTTTGTAGGAAAATGTGTCTGACTGTGAAAAATATATCTTCACTTTGCATCCCCTTCTCTGATCACCCCTTCTCTGATGGGGGGGGAGGGGGTACTTGTTTTGGACAGTAACCACTCTCTTTTTGTCTTTCCTGATCAGGCTACCGATGCTGGCTTCACTGCCAATTGGGCAGCAGACTTTAGCTCGCCATCAGCTTCGGGTGCTGATGTGCAATCTGGAAATGTTAAGCCTGAAGTTGAAGGCCAGGGCTGGCCCCCTGCTGATGGCTGGCCTATAGAGGCAGTTCCACAGCCCCAGGGAGATGCAGCCACTTATGAGGTTAGAGCCTGGGATACGGAAAACAATCCTGAGCAAAACCCAGACTGTGATCCTTGTGCTGTGGGGGGTGGCGAGGCCAAGCAGCAGCCAGGACAGGGACAGGAGGGTGTAGAGGAAGGGCAGACAGACTGGGCCACAAATCAAGTGGAGTGGGCAGAGCAGAGGGGGGCAGAGGAGACAGGGGGCTTGCAACCCATGCCCGGGATCATATTCATCAATGAGTTTGGTGAGGAGATTCCAGAAGCCACAGAGGGACATGTGCAGGAACTACATCAATGTCAGGAGGGGGGAGAAAGCTCCAAGTGGCGTCTGTCTAGTCTGGTCGATCTAGATGGATCAGGGTCAGAGTATGAGACTGCTGAAGAATGGGGGGATGTCCCTGGACAGAACGGGGGGTGGGTCAGTGCTGATGATGAGCTTGAATCTGCAGAGAATGAGAATCCAGGTGCTGCACCAGAACAAAGTTCTGGCATAGCTGGCAGTGTCCCAAAGGAAATTACCCCTACTGACTCTGGGTTTGGTGGTGATGCATTTGCCACCAACCTGGATCAACCTGTAGAAACACCTTTGAAGCCTGAAGAAGCAGCAGCTTGTGTCTCAGAGCTTGTGCAAAAAATCTCGTATGAGCCAGTAGACCCAGCCGATCTGGACCAAAGCCTAGATGACACTCAGAGCGGAACAAATACATCCCGAGATGATCTTGAATATACTCAGAGTTCAGAACCATTCGGCACTGAAGGGAGTGACCCATTTGGTAAAGGGAATGATCCTTTTGCCACAACAGGGGGCGACCCATTTGGTACTGGAAATGATCCATTCACCAACTCAGAAAAATATTATTTTGGAGAATCTGAAGCAGATTCATTTAAGCCTTTTGAGGAAGATCCCACTGTATTTTCTGGGAGTGACCCATTTGCCACAACAGGCAGTTATCTTTTCGATTCTCAAGGGTTAACAACAGAGATCCGGAAAAGTGGGGTTGATTCCGATCCATTTGCAGTGTCCCAGGAAGGAGGTACAGGAGGGTGGGCAGCCGACCCCTTTGCTAATGAATTCGCATCAGACCCTTTTGCTACTGGAAGCAATCAGGACCCATTTGCTGAGGGTAACACAGCTGATCCTTTTGCCACTGAAAGCAGCAAGGATCCATTTACCCATGAGAGCAACCAGGGTTGGGCAGGGACTTGGGAATCCACAAAAACAAATGAGTTGGGTGGAGAAGGAAAGTATTCTGATGTCTTTAATGATAAAAGGGAACAACCGAATGGGTTTGCCCAGTGGGCAGATTTTCCTGCAACAGCTGCTGACTCCAGTGGAGAGAACTCCAATAAGGGCTCCTGGCAAGAGGTGAGCGACAGCAGTGGTTTCTTCTCTTCTGATGGCCAAGAAAAAATCACAGATGGCTGGCCTGGCGAGGCTATTCAGCCTCAAGAACCCTTTGCCTCATCCACTGTGCAAAATGATACCTGTGTTCCTAAAGCCACCATTGCAGAGGACCAAGTCTGTCATAAAGAGCCAGAGAACTCAGACCTGTCTGAAGACGAAGTTGCAAACCGGAGATATGGAAAGTTATACCAAGAAATAGATACAGAGCTGGAAGAGGTACCTGACTTCCTGCCTCTCTGCTTAGCTTAGAGTAGAGTAGACTACAGTGAGAATATTTCCCTCATTTCCTGCCCACAAATGAACTACAGTTTTCCTGCTACAAAAACCCTTCGGACCCTGGAACCCATCCCACAGTCCACAGCTCCTAGCCCTCTTCTCCTCTCTCTCTCCTTTGCTTGCTTTGACTGTTCATTAGTTGTACTAATTTTTAAGTAGCTTTTCCAGTCTTCTTGTGTTCTAAAATTAAAATACAGTTCTTTGAGGTTTTACATGCTAATAACTTATTTAATTGATTTAGGTGTCCAACAAGAATTTTAACGGATTTTCTAAGGTAATTTGGAAATAAGAAAGCTTGATTAAGCTTTTTGTTTGATTATTGGAGAATTCATAATTATATTATGAATTCCTGTCAATGTGGCAGTCAATGTAAACTCAAAAGCCACATTGGCCGAAGTGATTGTATTAAAATAAGTGTATTTTAGCTGTGCTTTTAGTTCTCAGAGGACCTGAAAAAGTAAAAGTGATTTAAAACTACTTGATTTTCATATTGTCTGTTTTTCTATAACACGTTTTTTATAAAAAGGTTTTAAGAGAGTGTTTTTAAGGGACATTACATTAAAAGTTCCTTAAGAGAGAAGGATTAAAAAACTTTATAATTTGCTAAACAAAATCTCAAAAAGCTGGTCCATTTTAAAGTATATTTTATGTCTAAATTATTCCTAAGGATATCAAATTTGTATGCCTTATGAGTCATGATTAAGATCATTTTAGCAATTGATGACACTCATTTTATGATGTACATGAATCGATTAAAAAATAAATAAATAAATAGTGGCCCAGCCTTAATATGCCTAATGCTGTTTCATAATTCTGCTCCCTACTAATTCCTGTTCCTTGAAACATCTACTGAAATATTTCTTACAGGAGTTATTTTGAACAAAACATATCCAGTCTAACAAAGCTGGTTATATGCTTAGTATTTATGATTTATGATTTGCTTACTTCTGTACTATATTCTCTATTTTATCTTTTTAGGATGCAACAGTCCCAACATTTACTGCTGAATTTGATAAGATGGTGAGTTGACTTTTTGATTGTAAATATTTGAACATCCCTGAAAGAACACAATTGGCCATACTCAATGGGAGTCAATGTTCCATAAATGTTTCTGTTAAATATCATTGTGTGTTCATTTTGTATTTTATTTTGTGCGTTTAGTTACCCCCCAATTTTTTTCCATGTGCAGATTTCATGTATTTTGATAAGACATTGTTTTCATGCCCCCATGATTGTGCTGCATCAAATTCTTTTGAATGTACTCAGTACATCATTTTTTAGTGTGTGTGTGTGTGTGTGTGTGTGTGTGTGTGTGTGTGTGTGTGTGTGTGTGTGTGTGTGTGTGTGTGTGTGTGTGTGTGTGTGTGTGTGTGTGTGTGTTATAAACTTATGGGTTTAGATGGTCCACTGATAAATGTGCCCCTGGATGGTCTTTCTATTTTATTCTTGTAAATGTATAAAGTCTGAGGCTCAGGGCCCAGAAGGTGATGTAGCTGAAGGAGAAGGTGAAGCAACCCCAGCTTCAGTACCTGCAGGTGCTGAGAGCCCCGTCACAACTCCCCCTACAGACACACAACCAGAGGAGACCACTGTCTCAAGCCCTCCAGCAGAGACAGCCACTGTGAGTGACAGTAAAATGTCATCCTTTCAACATCATCAGAATTCTCACCATCGACAGCATCGTCAACATCATTGTCATCATTTTTATTATGTCCATCAATGGTCTACAATCTATTGTTCCTGTTATCATCATCATCACAACATCATCATCATCAGAGTCATCGTGATCGTTTCTTTGAGAAAATCTGCTTTAAAATCGGTTGTTATCATCATTTTCATCACATCATCATCATAATCATCATCATATTCATCTTCTTCCATCAGTGCTTTCAGAACTTTGTTATTATTTCCATTGCTTTCAATGTCATAATTATTTTATGTTTATGGATACATACATGGATTTGATCATATTAACATGATCAAATGAAAGCAGGAGCCATTGATAATATCCTGTGTGCTGTGTTGTTGATAAAGAGCCCTTTGGAGTCTCCTGTGTGTGCTGATACTGAAGCAGCTGAGCAGACTGAGGTATGTGCTTTAAATTCCTGATAACACACCAGCACATATTGCCAGCATCATTCCTTTGAGTACATGTATTTTTAAACTTGTGTTGGGTTGAGAATTAATTTGGTGCCATTTGATTTTACTTTTGTATACACACCAGTGCAAGGTTGGTCTGTCTGTGGTATTTTTTTTATTTTTGTTCTCTTTTCCAGTGGTCATATTTGATTGTAGTATTTTTTATTTTTTATTTATTTTTTCATATGTCAATGGACAGCTCTTTTTGAGTTTGTTTGTGTGTGTTTTTTTTAAACAGTTATCATTTTATCATAGCTTTTATTACTATATATTACTTCTTAATATATATATATATATATAAATCTGACAGTATTTCTTGCACTGAGAAATGTTATTTAGCTTATAATTTTTTTTTTTATTCTGTATTGGCAATAATAGGATGCTTAGACTTACAAACAACATACTATGTCATTATTGCCATAGTTTTTAACAAGATTTAGTTGAACCTGAGAATTTTATTGGTGATGAAATGGTCTCAATCATTCTTTAGCTCCCAACTGAGGACATAGAAAAGGAGCAACCCAACCAAGAAGTGCTGGTAATTATAACTTATGCCAAATAAATGGCATAAGAGAAACTCAAGTCATATGCAGCATTGTCGCATATAAGCTTGGTTTTTATAGCAAAATACCTGTTTTGTTTTTATAAAGAAACATCAAGGCAGAATATTAGAGCTTTTGTGTGTTAACAGCACACATTGTATTTAAAGCTGAAAAGCATCCAAATGAATCTTGTGATGTGAGATATGATAGAAGAACAGGTGGTGTTATTTGGAAAGATGACAGAAAATGGAGATAGAATGAATGTGAGTTTTTTATTTGTATGTAGGAATGTTCTCCAGTTCAAGAAACAGAGGAGTCACCTGCAGAGGTAATTTCACTTCCACCATCATTACCTTTCAATTATTAAATCAGAATTGCACAGCATTTTGTAAGGTAACTTAAAAATGTGCTCCATGTGGCAAAATATGACTTAACATAACTAAATCAACCTGAATAAATTAGAGATACCAACGAAAGTCATTTTTATGGGTTAAGGTAACAATTGCACATTACCACATTTACGATGATTTATATAATCCAACATTTCTGCTTCTTCCATGATCAACTAATATTTTAGATATAGGGTTTATACAGGCATCCAGGCACTTAAACCGATAATGTAGTAACAAGCTACCATGGAAGCCAAACACTGATATGACCAGAGACAGATTTGTTGACTCGTCAGTGCAATATGCGTCATTATTCATTTAAATAAATGTGTAATCATGCTGATAACCACGTTTCTTTGTGTGTAGGCTATTGCAGAAGATAAAGAGTCTCCCATTGAAGAGACTCGGGTAACTATTTTAGTCTAATTGATCAAACAATGTAATTCACTGTTATCGTCATGGTAAAAACAAGTACACTCCTGTTATGGTATTTGATGGTATTGCTCTCTAAATGAGACATAACACAAATGCTGTTGAGCTTTTATTTTGTATTTGTTTTGTCTCATCATGAAGCCATATCTAAATTAATTTATTTCCAGCAAGTTTTTAATTTCCATGTTTAAATACAAAACCTAATATTATGGAATTATTCAAGTATTTATAAGTGTCCTTTGGTCCTTTGGCTTCATATGAAACAGTCTGAAATTGGAACATGATGGTAGCCACACTGGTTATAGTTCCCATGAATAATTTTGTCTTGCATATATATATATATATATTATTATTATTATTATTTTTATTTAATTTGTTTATTTATTTATGTATTTATTTTTTTAACAGAATGTGTTGATGGATGGATACTTCTGACATTAATCAAAACCTTTGGCCCATCTTTTTGTTTATGTTTTATTTGAAGTTGTTAAAGGTACAATCAGCATTTGCCATTTGCCAAGTCATTACCCTTAATTGAATTTGAAAAAGTTTTAATGTCAATTTAATTTCATTCAAATAAAGTCAGTTTAATTCAGCCAACATAATTTATTTGGATCAAATCAATGTACTTGATTTGAAATAACTTAATTTCAAAATTTTCATCAGTTACAAAAAGTATTAATGTAGTTCAAACTCAAATGGATTAAGTAAACTTCAATGTTACAAATTTATTTTGATAGAACGCAATGAAATCAAGTTGTGAAAAATGAGAAATCAGATTGTGCCTTTAAAGTTGAATTTTCATTGTATGTTTCCTCCCTTATATTTTTGGTTACATTAGTTTAAACTACATTACCACATAAGGTTGCATAGACTGACTACATGATGTTATATCCCCCAACTCCCATGCTTACTGAACCTTTAAATAGTTATTTAGCTGATAACTATTATTACCCTCTAATGACCATTTTTGGTTTCCATGGTGACTCCATCCTCTGGGCAAAAATGTATCTTTCTCCCATTGTTAGCTTGGGAAGTGACCAAGCAATTAAAAATTGTTGGGAAAAACTGTTCAGGTGTCAATATAATCTATGCATCCATTTTTACTTGAATCTGAATTCAGCATATTTATTATTTTTTTTATTAACATTTTTTTTTTATTGATTCATATATTAAACAAAGAAAAGAAACACATATACAAACAGAATCAATACTTAACCCCCCAACAACACCCGGTGGTCAAACATGATTATAGGCCCACACACACGCACGCACACACAAAAGGAGTGATTTGAAATGTATTGTGTACTTGCTTGAACTTTATGTCAAGAATGGGTTTCATTTTTACAATTATTTTTGAGTCTGTTCAGACAAGATTGATCTTTAGAATGTCCACACACACTACTGCTTCATCCAGTGGGTAGTGGTCATTCACTGTAAATCATGATTCCCCAGTCCTTCATAGCATCTGGTTTACTTTTCCCCAGTCAAAACACTTGACTGCTGGTGAAACTCAAGTCAGTTTGTTTGGAGAACTGACTTCTCATCTCCTTCCACATCAAGGACAGTTTTAACCGCAATGGTTAAACTGATCCCTGTACCCCTCATTGTGACACCCTGAGTGCTCCCCTCCTTGGTGCTGTGCACCGATCCATCCACATGGTTGGCTGTGTTGTTTTCAAACACTGGCTCTCACTCCTGGGCACCTCTTCTAGATTATAGATGTCAAACCAGAGGAAGAGGCCAGTTCAGTAGAAGCCAAACCAGGGGACCCTGACAATGTTGAGCCCAAACCAGAAGATGAACCAGATAATGTTGAATCCACACCAGGAGAGGTTCCTGATTATGTTGAACCCCAACAAGGGGATGAAACCAGTAAGGAGGGTGCAGCAAACAATGGGAAAGAGGAGGTAGATATTCTGTTATTCTGCACTTTGGTATGCAGACTATTCAAAAGAACCACGTATCTTTATGTGACCACATTGAACAGTAACATTTTTAAAAAGTCATTGACACAGATTTACTGGAATGCTTAAAAACAAAGCTGTTATGTTGTTGTTGTTTTTTGTGTTTTTACTTCGATGTGATATCCCAATGTATAATTGGTTTTTTTTTTCAAATCAGATTTGTTTTCAGTTAATCACATATTCTCTTGAGTGTGTATTATTTGTACAGTTGAAGTCAGAAGTTTGCATACACTTAGATTGAAGTGATTAAAAGTAATTTTTTTTAACCACTCCACAGATTTAATATTAGCAAACTATAGTTTTGGCAAGATGTTTAGGACATGGCATGAGTAATTTATCCAAAAATTGTTTACAGACAGATTGTTTAAATGTTTATTGGCTATATCACAATTCCAGTGGGTCAGATGTTTACATACACTAGGTTACTGTGCCTTTAAGCAGCTTGGAAGATTCCAAAAAATGATGTCATGCCTTTAGACAATTAGACAATTAGCTTCTTATTGGAGGTGTACTGAATTGAAGGTGTACCTGTGGATGTATTTTAAGGCCTACCTTAAAACTCAGTGCTTCTTTGATTGACATCATGGGAAAAGTCTGGTTCATCCTTGGTAGCAATTTACTAATGCCTAAAGGTACCACGTTCATCATTACAAACAATAGTACACAAGTATATACACCATGGGACCACGCAGCTATCATACCGCTCAGGAAGGAGGCAAGGAGCAACTTATTGTGAGAAGCTTGTGGAAGGCTACCTCTACCCAAAATTTTTTGACCTAAGTACAAACAATTTAAGGCAATGATACCAAATTCTCTCTCCTACAGATGAACTTAGTTTGGTGTGAAAAGTGCAAATTAATCCCAGAACAACAGCAAAGGACCTTGTGAAGATGCTGGAGGAAATAGGTAGACAAGTATCTATATCCACAGTAAAACTAGTCCTATATCAACATAAAAAAAAGCCAGACTACAGTTTGCAAGTGCACATGGGAACAAAGATCTTACTGTTTGGAGAAATGTCCTCTGGCCTGATGAAACAAAAATCAAACTGTTTGGCCATAATGACCATCGTTATATTTGGAGGAAAAAGGGAGAGGCTTGCAAGACGAAGAACACCATCCCAACCGTGAAGTATGGGGGTGGCAGCATCATTTTTTTAGAGGTGCTTTGCTGCAGGAGGGACTAGTGCACTTCACAAAATAGATGGCATCATGAGGAAGGAAAATCATGTGGATATATTGAACATATCAAGACATCAGCCAGGAAGTTAAAGCTTGGTCGCAAAAGGGTCTTCCAAATGGACAATGACCCCAAGCATACCTCCACAGTTGTGGCAAAGTTGCCTAAGGACAACTAAGTCAGAATCAGAATCAAAGTCAAGGTATTGGAGTGGCCATCACAAAGCCCTGACCTCAGTCCGATAGAACATTTGTAGACAGAGCTGAAAAAGCACGTGCGAGCAAGGAGGCCTACAAACCTGTCTCAGTTACACCAGTTCTGTCTGGAGGAATGGGCCAAAATTCCTTATTGTGAGAAGTTTGTGGAAGGCTACCCAAAATGTTTTGACCCAAGTACAAACTAATTAATGGCAATGATACCAAATACTAACAATGTGTATGTAAACATCTAACCCACTGGAATGTGATGAAAGAAATACAAGCTGAAATAAATAATTCTCTCTACTATCTTAAAATAAAGTAGTGATCCTAACTGACCAAAGACAGGGGATGTTTTATATGATTAAATGTCAGAAATTGTGAAAATCTGAGTTTAAATGTATTTGGCTAATGTGTATGTAAACTTCTGACTTCAACTGTATATATGCATTCTAACTGTGTCAAGTGATTCTTCAAAAGTAAATCTGTTAAATTTAACTTTGTCAGGAAATTAAGTATTTGTCAGAGTTACATGCAACATGTCAGTGATTTTATTTATTTGCCTCCCCTCAGGAGAAGATGCGTATTCCTTCTGTTGTCATTGAGCCTGCCTCTAGTAACGAGGGTGACGATGACCATGATGGTGATATCGCATCTCCAACAGTAACCAGTGACAATGGGGTGACACCAGAATTTCAGACAACCATAGAGCCCTTTGGAATGCCTTCTGGCTACCTTTTCAAGGTACAGAACATTGATAAAGAGAAAGAATACATGATTAAAGAACAGAACTTGTATGTGCATGTATATTTATTCTAGTTTCTTGCTCTAATCTTGTCCTGCAGATTGAAACACTGCATGATTTTGAGGCAGCAAACCCAGATGAACTGGAGCTGAAGAAAGGAGACATTGTTTTGGTAGTACCCACAGAACTGGCTGAAGATCAGGTGTGATTTGTCTTGATATTCCAATATTCATTATTCATTTGTGATGGTCTACTATTCATTCTATGGAAAGTTGTTGCAGTAGCTACATGTGTTTATGCCATGTAAACTGAATGTAAAAAAATTGACTTTCTTAATTCTGCTGAACACAAAATATTTTTAGAAAGATATCTCAACTCTGTAGGCTCTCATAATGCAAGTAAATGGTGACCAAAAAGCTCATAAAGGTAGCATAAAATTAATGCACACAACTCTATTAGTTTATTTCATATCTTCAGAAGCAATATGATTCAATAGGTGTGAGTGAGAAACAGATCAATATTTAAGCCTTTTTTTTTACAATAAATTCTCCTCACTGCCCAGTAGATGGCGATATGCACAAAGAATGTGGATTGCCAAAAATAAATGAAGAATGTGGAAGTAAAAAGTGACAGTGGAGATGTATAGTAAAAAAGGACTTAAATATTGAACTGTTTCTCACCCACACCTATCAGATCACATCTGAAGACATGGATTTAAGCACTGGAGAGTTTTATTGTTTACTTTTATGCTGTATTTATATGCTTTTTGGACCTTCAAAGTTCTGGTCACCATTCACTTGCATTGTTTGGACCTACAGAGCTGAAATATTCTTCTACAAATCTTCATTTGTTTTCTGCAGAAGAAAGAAAGTCACACATCTAAGTAAATGATGATCATTTTTTGTTGTTGTTTTTTTTTTGGTGAACTATCCCTTTAAATATTTGGATTTCTGTGATCTATTAAACATTGAAGTCCTTGTGAATTCTGCTAATTTATACTTGTCAACAAGGTAACATAGGAAATTCTATGGCTCAAAACTGAACAACTTGTCTTGATGTCTCATTTTGATAATCAATTTTAATGGTCACTTTATTATGTCTGTAGGATGCTGGTTGGCTCACTGGCATCAAAGAGAGTGAGTGGTTACAGCTGGGTACCTCGGCTCACAAAGGACTGTTTCCTGAAAACTTTATAAAGCGTCTGTAGTAAAATGACCTCGGTGTGTTGTGAAAAGGCAAGTGGATCTGAACGCTAGCTGACAGACCCACCCACCACCAAGTCTTAAGTACTGATGACACCTGTCAGTCAGACTTGGCAGGAAATGACACAATAAACAAAATGAAGCAAGTGGAGACGCAAATATTTACTCAGAGCATAAAGAAAATAACCAAGCATGACGTGATAGTATGGTCAACCTTTCTCGCAAAAACAAGATATCCCTGTTTTTGTTTGTTTCCCTGTGAGCAGCAACAAATTGATGTGTGCTTTGTTGGAACTCTGGTGAGCTCCACATGTAACCCCTGTCTGTTTAAAGAAGAACTAAAGTGAAAGATTTCCCCCCTGAAGACAGAAAATACCCTTACCCTCTCTGCACCAAGTGTATTGTATTGACTTTGTTGCTCTGCAGTGAATTTGAAGTGATATGATCTATTTAACCATTCTAAGTGTTACACCGGACTTCGGTGTTTTCTTTGAGATATTTCAGATATAAATGTTACATTTGCATCATTAGTGTTCACTGTAGTTTCACGGCAGGCTATGGTAGTGGTATTTGGCATATTTGATATTGACGTTGTTATGGACAAGACTTACAGTGTTTATGCCAAATTAATCAAAATCCTGATGAACATGGATATCTGGTGAGTTTACAACATGTGAAATGTTCTGAGAAGAATTCTGATATATTGCACCAGGCAATACAACTTTGCAAAACACAAAATGTAGCTCCCTGTAAGTACAAACATTATGTGTATTATATTCACAATTACATAAACACAGAACTTATCCTTGAATGGATGTGGAAATATTAATTGGTGAAAGATGTTTTATGTTTGGAGAAATTGTATTTATTCAACTTTATATTTTTTAAACCAATGATCAGTGGGAAATCGTAAAAAAAAATATGCAATATATGTGATTGGTTGATAGAGTAATCATTGTCTTCATTGTTTGATTCTGAGACAAAAACAGCATCACTCCTGTGTTCGTATTGTTAGCCGCACTGTAGAGCATTTCTGTGATGTACATACAGTATCTGTGCTAATTTACCTATAAAGTGAATAAAAAATAGTTAGTATAAGTTTTGGTTCAGCTTAAGGAGTTGAACAGCATATCAATATATAAAGTTGGTTTCTTCCAAACTATGCTTATATTTCTTTTATATTTAGCTGTTTCTCAGCACACAGGCAGCAGTAAACACCACAGATAATGCTGCATATACACTCACTGAGCACTTTATTAGGAACACCTGTGCACCTACTTATTCATTTGAATATGTAATCAACCAATCATGTGGCAGCAGTGCAATGCATATAATCATGTAGATACAGGTCAGGAGCTTCAGTTAATGCCAACCATCAGAATGGGGAACAAATGTGATCTCACAAATTTCGACCATGGCATGATTGTTGGTGCCAGACGGCCCGACTGAGTATTTCTGTATCTGCTGATCTCCTGGGATTTTCATGCACAACAGTCTCTAGAATTTACTGCTCTGCGAATGGAAGAGGCCATGAGAGAGGTCAACGGACAATGGTCAGACTGGTTCAAGCTGACAGAAAGGCTACTGAAACTCAGATAAACACTCTGTACAATTGTAGTGAGGAGAATAGCATATCAGAATGCACAACACATCGAACCATGAGGTGGATGGGCTACAACAGCAGAAGACCACGTCAGGCACTTTATTAGGACCATAGTGTTCCTAATAAAGTGCTGAGTGAGATAATAACTCAAATTCAATAACAAAGGTAATGATCATACTAACAATAGCTTCAAAAATCACATGCAATTTGTTTAATAATATTTTTTTAGTGTTAAAACATTTAAAAGCACAAGTAGTACAGATTAGTCAGCACAGTTTTAAAAGATTATATTTGTAATGACAACTGAGTCACTCAAGGGGGAGACATTTGTCTTACTGTATACATTTTTAAATAATTTGTGTGACTTTTTCAGATGAGCTACATTAGCATTGTGTAGCTAATTTAATGCACAAATCTTTTATAACAGACATAAAAAATTGGTAGATATCTCTGTATATATCTCCATACCAGTGCCTCAATGGTTCAAAAAGCTTATCGATAAAATATGCTATGACTCTTTGGGTGTTTTCACACTTTAAAAGATCGTCTTTATAAAAAGTGTCCCTGGCCTTGAAAGTAGGCTTAGATATCTCGTTGGTCCACTTCACAAGTTATGGGGTCTCAGCACATTTTCCATCACACTGTGTTGTCAAATTCAGACATTAGCTATATTAAGGTATTTAAGTTAGGCCTATATATATAATACACCTGATTACAAATACTGTATATATGTAATTTGTCATATCATGTATGAAAAAGACTAATGCAACTCCACTTTAGGAAATGACATCAGCAAAGTGTAACTGTAAGTGTTAATCAAGCATTTTACTCTCTTACATGACCAAATGAAAGATGCTCATAAACATGCCCTCTTGTCCTCTTAATGATCCACAGTAAGTACACTTCAAAAGAATGGGGTGAGTACACATGAACGTGATGACTTGATTAAAAATGATTGATTTACAGTTTATTGGATCACAGGTGTGGAAGGTTTGACATTAAACCAACCTCAGAATATCTGGGTGAAACAACCTGGAAAAACAGTGAACTTCAAGTGTGAAGTAACTGACTTGAGCTCTGATAATTATGTCCACTGGTAACAAAAGAGAGATGGTGAAATGTTTAAAAGACTACTCTACATCAGTGCATCTGGCAGTCCAAGTGAAGCAAGATTTTATAACTAAGAAACTTGGAAATTCACATGACATAAAACTTAAAGAAATAAAGAAGGAACATTCTGGCATGTATTACTGTGCGTGCTGGGAAAGCCACAGTGAGAGAAATATTTTACATTAACACAGAAAGAGACTTCACCACAACAGGAAATTACAAATTCAAAACAAAAATCAAGCTGTTATAAACCTCATTTATTACAGTATTGACTCCAATGAGAGCATGCACCAAATAGAGCAGCTTTAGATAGCAAAAGTTAGAATTCAAACAAAGAGTCAAGGTTTTCAACAGCAAAGGAAACCATATTGTTAGGTTAATGAACATGAAATGTTTAGTGGAAATACCTTAAAATACATTTGCAGGCCCTCTTAATACTAACAAATACACAATATAAAAACTACAATAATAGATTAATAATAAATATTACTGCAGTCTAATTGATGGAAAGGAACTATAATTTGTGGCTCTTCTTTAATGGTTTAGTGCAGTGTGCAGCATGTCAAATCTGCATTAAATAACAAACAATACAAATTCAGTGTGCATTGAATAAGATGTTAACCTAAAAATGTGGAAACATCTAAATTAAATTTCCTTTGACTCAAATCAAAATATGAATTGACATGTCTGAATCACATTGGACTACATAAGGTTACATTAACAAAACTGATTTCAAGGGTTAGGTAACAATTGAAGGTTACCACTTTTACAGCATAGCATAGTAGACTCTCTCTGCCACTATGAGTGTTCATCTGAAGTTACCAATTTTACTGTTTATTCATCTGATATGCAGAGATAAGTCTTTAAATATGTGTCATATTATTTGCTCTGTAATCCTAAAAAACACTCTTCTATATAATGTACAATTGTTATTAATGAAACCTAATATTCTATGAAGCTATCTCTATTATATATATATATATATATATATATATATATATATATATATATATATATATATATATATATATATATATATATATTAATCATAGAGATAACTATGATAAAAAACTAAAAAATAATTAAAAGAATATAATAAATCCTTATTGATGGTGTGTGTGAACAGCACATTTGATACATTTACTAGTAAATTTTGGATATATATACTTCCCAGCTATTTAATATGTCAAAAAATGTCCATGTTCCCGGATGAAGTATGTCCAGAATGTATTCACGCTAATCATCTGCATACCTAAAGAACATTTTTTTTTTTTTATGGCCTAGACGTACGTTCTTTATCAAATCCGGTACATAGTATGACAGCACATGAGCCAAAGTATTTGGACACTTTCTGTTTGTCAAATATTAGTCGAACATGTGCATGGTTAAAGTGATGAACAGCACATGCGGTTACTCTGTTATGGTATAAAATTGAAGGGAACTTGATTTTATACACTAAGAACCTTGACATCAATTGAGTGAAAGTCATTGCAAAAATGGCACATATAAGTGAAGTTCTGAGAAAAGATTTAGCAACATTTGTTTGCATATGCCACTTAATATTTAGTTGTCTAATGACATTCAGAAATTGTAAGTGTAGCAACTGTCTAAATGTTTTTAGGGCCACTGTATCTAGTAATGTTATTACAGGAACGTATCTGGTAGAGATAGGTTGAAAGAAACTGGACTATTTGTCTGAAAAATGTGTGGCTTAAAAGTTTGAACATAGACATGAAATTAGACAGAAACTGTGCTGAAGAGTTTTTGGCACCAAATAAACAAGAGAGCCATTGAGAAAAGTGGGAAAACATACATTCATTTTTCAGCAAGTCCCATATACTGCAAACAGTGGCCTGTAGAAAACCTGAGCGCCTTTTGTTCTGTCTTTGGCAGTATTTGTTCTGTCTTTGGCAATAATCAGTTCTGTTATTCGATTGGTGTATTTCACATGTTGCTTTTCATTCAGCCTTCTTGAGCACAGGAAATGACATCAGCGAACTGTAATTGAAGGTCATACAAAGTCAGAGTAAACATCTAAAAGAGAGCAATACACCAAACATAAACTTATTTTTCAGACCAGATGAAAGATGTTTGTATACATTTATATTCTCCTCTTCTCAGAGACTCCAGGTCAGTATTTACAAAAATATGGCTATTAAACATTTTAACTCTGATTTTGAAGAATTGACATTTGTTTTTATTTCATCAAAGCAGTTGTCCTGGGAGTGGATGTAGAACAAGGTCAACCGACTTTGGTTAAATTAGATGGCAAAACCTTCAGTTTCACCTGCAAAGTGACTGGGTTGAGCTCTTCGAATTATATCCATTGGTATCAAAAGAGAGAGGGTGAACCCATCTCAAGATTACTCTATATCAGTGCAGGTGGTGACTTCACTCCTGATACCAACAATCCCCAAGCACAGGACTTCACTGTGGACAAAAAGCACCTCTATAATCTAAAACTAAGTAATTCAAAAGCAATTCATGCTGGCGTTTACTACTGTGCTTACTGGGACACAAGCAACCACAGTGAGAATGTCTACTCACATCCTGTACATAAACTGTGTTTGTAAAGGTAATTTGAAATAAAGGATGGAACAATATGTTTATATACTTAAATCGGTAACACTTTACATGAATGTTTCTTTTGTTAATGGACAGGGTTCATAAAGCTGTTCATTAATGACTAATAAGAGGATTATAACTCATTGATATGCAAGAATCAAAAAGAACAACTTTCTTGCAATACATGCCAAACAGTGACATATTATAAATGCTTAATTGTTCACAGTTGTATAAATCAAAAATATTAAATTGATCAATTCATGATTTATGTAATAATGCAGCAAAAAATGTATTATTAAAGTGAGATTAAAAAGAGGGATTATGTCAATTACATATGAATTACTGTAGGGTCTTGACTCACCTATGTTGTCACTTTTCTTGTCACGTTTGCGAATGGTGCAACTCCCAGCGGTGTCCTAACTTACCTAATTCTAGTGAATTAAAATCCTCTGCAAAAAAACTATTCATAGCATTTAATGCCTGATTACCATTAAACCAAACTGAACTTTACATACAAATGTTTCTAATGCTGGCAACGACTTAAAAATTCTTCATATATGCCCACTTTACGTTAAGGTACATTTTCATAAGTTACTAATGTTGAAAAAAATGTTATTAAGCATTTATTACACGTGATATATTGCTCAAGGCATTGGCATGTATTGCATGAGTCACCCTTATGCATGTTGTTATAAGCGCATAGCAATGATTTTTATAATGCATCTGTAAATGATTTATTAATCATTAATAAACCCCTTTATAAACACTGTATAATCCAAATGTTAAATGAATTTGAAAAAACGAACAGTAAAAAACACTAATATGACCTTACCTATTCTTAGAAAGTCATGTTCAGCTGCTGTTTGCATTCATGATTTAGCAGGTTTAAGTTTGAGAGAGAAGTCTTCTCCAGAGAGTGGTGATGACGTAGGCATCGTGTAAACCACAGGATCGTGATGATTATGATTACCATTTGATTGGCAGAACTTGCTCATAATTCACAGCAAGCTCCTGGACGACGCATTATAAAATGGCAATATCTATGATGACAATATTTGTGCTGTTAGTTGTCTTAATAGGTGAGAATGCAGTGTTCCGTTATGATAATTATTCTCATGGCATTCACTGTGTATTAACACTGAGCACGTTTGAATTGTACTGTATCTCTCTTTTGGTTTTAGATTTTATGAACGCCCAAATTACGCAACCTGATCCTTGGCTAAAAAGGCACACGGGTAAATCTGCTCTAATCAAATGCACTGTGGACCAATCGACCAGTCTTCAGACCAATGCTCTTCACGTATACAGAGCTAAACAAGGAGAAACTTTCCAACGAGTCATGCTTTTTGAATCAGGATCCAAAAAGGGTGTAAACGATGCCGGTTTCCCCCGTAGATTTAGTGGATCAGTAAGTCGTCAGCTAATGACCCTCACTATCTCAGCACTGACGCTGGACGATGCGGCGGTATACTATTGTGCGCTCTGGAGCGGAGACACAGTGCAAACTGTAGATGAAAATCCTTACAAAAACCTGTTTTCAATTAATCATCCAAGGGTTTTTGATAGCAGCATCCCCTCAAGATGGAGACATTTCACATGTTCGAATTTCATTATGCTGGTTTGAGCAAAGTCAACATACTGTTATTCTACTCAAACGTGATGCTCCAAGACCTTTCAAGCTCCATCCACCAAGCTCGGTATATGGGCTACCTTCAATCTGTCCTCTATAGTGAGCTATAGCTTTTCTCACTGAACAGACTTAAAGTCTGTAGCAAGCCATCCAATATCATATCCATCCATCCATCCATCCATCCATCCATCCATCCATCAAGATTTTTCCAAGTATATGAATCATTTTGAGTAAAATAAAAGCATATTTCTTTTTACTATTCCTACTTTAGTAAATTAATTTTGTTAAATTCTGCCTAAATGTAGTAGATTGGTGGTAGCGTAGTGGGCTAAAGTACTAAGCAGAAGGTTGTTGGTTCGGTCCCCACAGCCACCACCATTTTGTCCTTGAGCAAGGCACTTAACTCCAGGTTGCTCTGGGGGAATAAGTGCACTGTAAGTCGCTTTGGATAAAAGTGTCTGACAAATGCATAAATGTAATGTAAAATGTCAATTTAATTGTAGTACAAAAACAAGCCCAGATGGGACTTGTGAGAGAAGTCAAGTATTTCTCAGCCTAAGCATGGTAAGGCACATTTTAATGACCACAAAAGCAGGTAAAGTCTTAACTATCACCAAAACGAAGAATGAGACATTTTTGTCTGCAAGCACTTTTCATGTGGAGTTCAAATTGGCTCTTGGCGTTGACGCTCTAACGCAAATCATGAATGTGGCTTCACGAATGCAAAGGAAACCATATTGTTAGGTTAATGAACATGAAATGTTTAGTGGAAATACCTTAAAATACATTTGCAGGCCCTCTTAATACTAACAAATACACAATATAAAAACTACAATAATAGATTAATAATAAATATTACTGCAGTCTAATTGATGGAAAGGAACTATAATTTGTGGCTCTTCTTTAATGGTTTAGTGCAGTGTGCAGCATGTCAAATCTGCATTAAATGACAAACAATACAAATTCAGTGTGCATTGAATAAGATGTTAACCTAAAAATGTGGAAACATCTAAATTAAATTTCCTTTGACTCAAATCAAAATATGAATTGACATGTCTGAATCACATTGGACTACATAAGATTACATTAACAAAACTGATTTCAAGGGTTAGGTAACAATTGAAGGTTACCACTTTTTACAGCATAGCATAGTAGACTCTCTCTGCCACTATGAGTGTTCATCTGAAGTTACCATTTTTACTGTTTATTCATCTGATATGCAGAGATAAGTCTTTAAATATGTGTCATATTATTTGCTCTGTAATCCTAAAAAAAACTCTTATATATAATGTACAATTGTTATTAATGAAACCTAATATTCTATGAAGCTATCTCTATTATATATATATATATATATATATATATATATATATATATATATATATATATATATATATATATATATATATATTAATCATAGAGATAACTATGATAAAAAACTAAAAAATAATTAAAAGAAAATAATAAATCCTTATTGATGGTGTGTGTGAACAGCACATTTGATACATTTACTAGTAAATTTTGGATATATATACTTCCCAGCTATATAATATGTCAAAAAATGTCCATGCTCCCGGATGAAGTATGTCCAGAATGTATTCACGCTAATCATCTGCATACCTAAAGAACATTTTTTTTTTTTTATGGCCTAGACGTGCGTTCTTTATTAAATCCGGTACATAGTATGACAGTACATGAGCCAAAGTATTTGGACACTTTCTGTTTGTCAAATATTAGTCGAACATGTCCGGTTAAAGTGATGAACAGCACATGCGGTTACTCTGTTATGGTGTGAAATTGAAGGGAACTTGATTTTATACACTAAGAACCTTAACATCAATTGAGTGAAAGTCATTGCAAAAATGGCACATATAAGTGAAGTTCTGAGAAAAGATTTAGCAACATTTGTTTGCATATGCCACTTAATATTTAGTTGTCTAATGACATTCAGAAATTGTAAGTGTGGCAACTGTCTAAATGTTTTTAGGGCCACTGTATCTAGTAATGTTATTACAGGAACGTATCTGGTAGAGATAGGTTGAAAGAAACTGGACTATTTGTCTGAAAAATGTGTGGCTTAAAAGTTTGAACATAGACATGAAATTAGACAGAAACTGTGCTGAAGAGTTTTTGGCACCAAATAAACAAGAGAGCCATTGAGAAAAGTGGGAAAACATACATTCATTTTTCAGCAAGTCCCATATACTGCAAACAGTGGCCTGTAGAAAACCTGAGCGCCTTTTGTTCTGTCTTTGGCTATCAGTTCTGTTATTCGATTGGTGTATTTCACATGTTGCTTTTCATTCAGCCTTTTGAGCACAGGAAATGACATCAGCGAACTGTAATTGAAGGTCATACAAAGTCAGAGTAAACATCTAAAAGTGAGCAATACACCAAACATAAACTTATTTTTCAGACCAGATGAAAGATGTTTGTATACATTTATATTCTCCTCTTCTCAGAGACTCCAGGTCAGTATTTACAAAAATATGGCTATTAAACATTTTAACTCTGATTTTGAAGAATTGACATTTGTTTTTATTTCATCAAAGCAGTTGTCCTGGGAGTGGATGTAGAACAAGGTCAACCGACTTTGGTTAAAGGAGATGGCAAAACCTCCTATTTCACCTGCAAAGTGACTGGGTTGAGCTCTTCGAATTATATCCATTGGTATCAAAAGAGAGAGGGTGAACCCATCTCAAGATTACTCTATATCAGTGCAGGTGGTGACTTCACTCCTGATACCAACAATCCCCAAGCACAGGACTTCACTGTGGACAAAACACAGCTCTATAATCTAAAACTAAGTAATTCAAAAGCAATTCATGCTGGCGTTTACTACTGTGCTTACTGGGACACAAGCAACCACAGTGAGAATGTCTACTCACATCCTGTACATAAACTGTGTTTGTAAAGGTAATTTGAAATAAAGGATGGAACAATATGTTTATATACTTAAATCGGTAACACTTTACATGAATGTTTCTTTTGTTAATGGACAGGGTTCATAAAGCTGTTCATTAATGACTAATAAGAGGATTATAACTCATTGATATGCAAGAATCAAAAAGAGCAACTTTCTTGCAATACATGCCAAACAGTGACATATTATAAATGCTTAATTGTTCACAGTTGTATAAATCAAAAATATTAAATTGATCAATTCATGATTTATGTAATAATGCAGCAAAAAATGTATTATTAAAGTGAGATTAAAAAGAGGGATTATGTCAATTACATATGAATTACTGTAGGGTCTTGACTCACCTATGTTGTCACTTTTCTTGTCACGTTTGAGAATGGTGCAACTCCCAGCGGTGTCCTAACTTACCTAATTCTAGTGAATTAAAATCCTCTGCAAAAAAACTATTCATAGCATTTAATGCCTGATTACCATTAAACCAAACTGAACTTTACATACAAATGTTTCTAATGCTGGCAACTACTTAAAAATTCTTCATATATGCCCACTTTACGTTAAGGTACATTTTCATAAGTTACTAATGTTGAAAAAAAAATTATTAAGCATTTATTACACGTGATATATTGCTCAAGGCATTGGCATGTATTGCATGAGTCACCCTTATGCATGTTGTTATAAGCGCATAGCAATGATTTTTATAATGCATCTGTAAATGATTTATTAATCATTAATAAACCCCTTTATAAACACTGTATAATCCAAATGTTAAATGAATTTGAAAAAACGAACAGTAAAAAACACTAATATGACCTTACCTATTCTTAGAAAGTCATGTTCAGCTGCTGTTTGCATTCATGATTTAGCAGGTTTAAGTTTGAGAGAGAAGTCTTCTCCAGAGAGTGGTGATGACGTAGGCATCGTGTAAACCACAGGATCGTGATGATTATGATTACCATTTGATTGGCAGAACTTGCTCATAATTCACAGCAAGCTCCTGGACGACGCATTATAAAATGGCAATATCTATGATGACAATATTTGTGCTGTTAGTTGTCTTAATAGGTGAGAATGCAGTGTTCCGTTATGATAATTATTCTCATGGCATTCACTGTGTATTAACACTGAGCACGTTTGAATTGTACTGTATCTCTCTTTTGGTTTTAGATTTTATGAACGCCCAAATTACGCAACCTGATCCTTGGCTAAAAAGGCACACGGGTAAATCTGCTCTAATCAAATGCACTGTGGACCAATCGACCAGTCTTCAGACCAATGCTCTTCACGTATACAGAGCTAAACAAGGAGAAACTTTCCAACGAGTCATGCTTTTTGAATCAGGATCCAAAAAGGGTGTAAACGATGCCGGTTTCCCCCGTAGATTTAGTGGATCAGTAAGTCGTCAGCTAATGACCCTCACTATCTCAGCACTGACGCTGGACGATGCGGCGGTATACTATTGTGCGCTCTGGAGCGGAGACACAGTGCAAACTGTAGATGAAAATCCTTACAAAAACCTGTTTTCAATTAATCATCCAAGGGTTTTTGATAGCAGCATCCCCTCAAGGTGGAGACATTTCACATGTTCGAATTTCATTATGCTGGTTTGATCAAAGTCAACATACTGTTATTCTACTCAAACGTGATGCTCCAAGACCTTTCAAGCTCCATCCACCAAGCTCGGTATATGGGCTACCTTCAATCTGTCCTCTATAGTGAGCTATAGCTTTTCTCACTGAACAGACTTAAAGTCTGTAGCAAGCCATCCAATATCATATCCATCCATCCATCCATCCATCCATCAAGATTTTTCCAAGTATATGAATCATTTTGAGTAAAATAAAAGCATATTTCTTTTTATTATTCCTACTTTAGTAAATTAATTTTGTTAAATTCTGCCTAAATGTAGTAGATTGGTGGTAGCGTAGTGGGCTAAAGTACTAAGCAGAAGGTTGTTGGTTCGGTCCCCACAGCCACCACCATTTTGTCCTTGAGCAAGGCACTTAACTCCAGGTTGCTCTGGGGGAATAAGTGCACTGTAAGTCGCTTTGGATAAAAGCGTCTGACAAATGCATAAATGTAATGTAAAATGTCAATTTAATTGTAGTACAAAAACAAGCCCAGATGGGACTTGTGAGAGAAGTCAAGTATTTCTCAGCCTAAGCATGGTAAGGCACATTTTAATGACCACAAAAGCAGGTAAAGTCTTAACTATCACCAAAACGAAGAATGAGACATTTTTGTCTGCAAGCACTTTTCATGTGGAGTTCAAATTGGCTCTTGGCGTTGACGCTCTAACGCAAATCATGAATGTGGCTTCACGAATGCAAAGGAAACCATATTGTTAGGTTAATGAACATGAAATGTTTAGTGGAAATACCTTAAAATACATTTGCAGGCCCTCTTAATACTAACAAATACACAATATAAAAACTACAATAATAGATTAATAATAAATATTACTGCAGTCTAATTGATGGAAAGGAACTATAATTTGTGGCTCTTCTTTAATGGTTTAGTGCAGTGTGCAGCATGTCAAATCTGCATTAAATGACAAACAATACAAATTCAGTGTGCATTGAATAAGATGTTAACCTAAAAATGTGGAAACATCTAAATTAAATTTCCTTTGACTCAAATCAAAATATGAATTGACATGTCTGAATCACATTGGACTACATAAGGTTACATTAACAAAACTGATTTCAAGGGTTAGGTAACAATTGAAGGTTACCACTTTTTACAGCATAGCATAGTAGACTCTCTCTGCCACTATGAGTGTTCATCTGAAGTTACCAATTTTACTGTTTATTCATCTGATATGCAGAGATAAGTCTTTAAATATGTGTCATATTATTTGCTCTGTAATCCTAAAAAACACTCTTCTATATAATGTACAATTGTTATTAATGAAACCTAATATTCTATGAAGCTATCTCTATTATATATATATATATATATATATATATATATATATATATATATATATATATATATATATATATATATATATATATTAATCATAGAGATAACTATGATAAAAAACTAAAAAATAATTAAAAGAAAATAATAAATCCTTATTGATGGTGTGTGTGAACAGCACATTTGATACATTTACTAGTAAATTTTGGATATATATACTTCCCAGCTATTTAATATGTCAAAAAATGTCCATGTTCCCGGATGAAGTATGTCCAGAATGTATTCACGCTAATCATCTGCATACCTAAAGAACATTTTTTTTTTTTTATGGCCTAGACGTGCGTTCTTTATCAAATCCGGTACATAGTATGACAGCACATGAGCCAAAGTATTTGGACACTTTCTGTTTGTCAAATATTAGTCGAACATGTGCATGGTTAAAGTGATGAACAGCACATGCGGTTACTCTGTTATGGTGTGAAATTGAAGGGAACTTGATTTTATACACTAAGAACCTTGACATCAATTGAGTGAAAGTCATTGCAAAAATGGCACATATAAGTGAAGTTCTGAGAAAAGATTTAGCAACATTTGTTTGCATATGCCACTTAATATTTAGTTGTCTAATGACATTCAGAAATTGTAAGTGTGGCAACTGTCTAAATGTTTTTAGGGCCACTGTATCTAGTAATGTTATTACAGGAACGTATCTGGTAGAGATAGGTTGAAAGAAACTGGACTATTTGTCTGAAAAATGTGTGGCTTAAAAGTTTGAACATAGACATGAAATTAGACAGAAACTGTGCTGAAGAGTTTTTGGCACCAAATAAACAAGAGAGCCATTGAGAAAAGTGGGAAAACATACATTCATTTTTCAGCAAGTCCCATACACTGCAAACAGTGGCCTGTAGAAAACCTGAGCGCCTTTTGTTCTGTCTTTGGCAGTATTTGTTCTGTCTTTGGCAATAATCAGTTCTGTTATTCGATTGGTGTATTTCACATGTTGCTTTTCATTCAGCCTTCTTGAGCACAGGAAATGACATCAGCGAACTGTAATTGAAGGTCATACAAAGTCAGAGTAAACATCTAAAAGAGAGCAATACACCAAACATAAACTTATTTTTCAGACCAGATGAAAGATGTTTGTATACATTTATATTCTCCTCTTCTCAGAGACTCCAGGTCAGTATTTACAAAAATATGGCTATTAAACATTTTAACTCTGATTTTGAAGAATTGACATTTGTTTTTATTTCATCAAAGCAGTTGTCCTGGGAGTGGATGTAGAACAAGGTCAACCGACTTTGGTTAAATTAGATGGCAAAACCTTCAGTTTCACCTGCAAAGTGACTGGGTTGAGCTCTTCGAATTATATCCATTGGTATCAAAAGAGAGAGGGTGAACCCATCTCAAGATTACTCTATATCAGTGCAGGTGGTGACTTCACTCCTGATACCAACAATCCCCAAGCACAGGACTTCACTGTGGACAAAAAGCACCTCTATAATCTAAAACTAAGTAATTCAAAAGCAATTCATGCTGGCGTTTACTACTGTGCTTACTGGGACACAAGCAACCACAGTGAGAATGTCTACTCACATCCTGTACATAAACTGTGTTTGTAAAGGTAATTTGAAATAAAGGATGGAACAATATGTTTATATACTTAAATCGGTAACACTTTACATGAATGTTTCTTTTGTTAATGGACAGGGTTCATAAAGCTGTTCATTAATGACTAATAAGAGGATTATAACTCATTGATATGCAAGAATCAAAAAGAACAACTTTCTTGCAATACATGCCAAACAGTGACATATTATAAATGCTTAATTGTTCACAGTTGTATAAATCAAAAATATTAAATTGATCAATTCATGATTTATGTAATAATGCAGCAAAAAATGTATTATTAAAGTGAGATTAAAAAGAGGGATTATGTCAATTACATATGAATTACTGTAGGGTTTTGACTCACCTATGTTGTCACTTTTCTTGTCACGTTTGCGAATGGTGCAACTCCCAGCGGTGTCCTAACTTACCTAATTCTAGTGAATTAAAATCCTCTGCAAAAAAACTATTCATAGCATTTAATGCCTGATTACCATTAAACCAAACTGAACTTTACATACAAATGTTTCTAATGCTGGCAACGACTTAAAAATTCTTCATATATGCCCACTTTACGTTAAGGTACATTTTCATAAGTTACTAATGTTGAAAAAATGTTATTAAGCATTTATTACACGTGATATATTGCTCAAGGCATTGGCATGTATTGCATGAGTCACCCTTATGCATGTTGTTATAAGCGCATAGCAATGATTTTTATAATGCATCTGTAAATGATTTATTAATCATTAATAATCCCCTTTATAAACACTGTATAATCCAAATGTTAAATGAATTTGAAAAAACGAACAGTAAAAAACACTAATATGACCTTACCTATTCTTAGAAAGTCATGTTCAGCTGCTGTTTGCATTCATGATTTAGCAGGTTTAAGTTTGAGAGAGAAGTCTTCTCCAGAGAGTGGTGATGACGTAGGCATCGTGTAAACCACAGGATCGTGATGATTATGATTACCATTTGATTGGCAGAACTTGCTCATAATTCACAGCAAGCTCCTGGACGACGCATTATAAAATGGCAATATCTATGATGACAATATTTGTGCTGTTAGTTGTCTTAATAGGTGAGAATGCAGTGTTCCGTTATGATAATTATTCTCATGGCATTCACTGTGTATTAACACTGAGCACGTTTGAATTGTACTGTATCTCTCTTTTGGTTTTAGATTTTATGAACGCCCAAATTACGCAACCTGATCCTTGGCTAAAAAGGCACACGGGTAAATCTGCTCTAATCAAATGCACTGTGGACCAATCGACCAGTCTTCAGACCAATGCTCTTCACGTATACAGAGCTAAACAAGGAGAAACTTTCCAACGAGTCATGCTTTTTGAATCAGGATCCAAAAAGGGTGTAAACGATGCCGGTTTCCCCCGTAGATTTAGTGGATCAGTAAGTCGTCAGCTAATGACCCTCACTATCTCAGCACTGACGCTGGACGATGCGGCGGTATACTATTGTGCGCTCTGGAGCGGAGACACAGTGCAAACTGTAGATGAAAATCCTTACAAAAACCTGTTTTCAATTAATCATCCAAGGGTTTTTGATAGCAGCATCCCCTCAAGGTGGAGACATTTCACATGTTCGAATTTCATTATGCTGGTTTGAGCAAAGTCAACATACTGTTATTCTACTCAAACGTGATGCTCCAAGACCTTTCAAGCTCCATCCACCAAGCTCGGTATATGGGCTACCTTCAATCTGTCCTCTATAGTGAGCTATAGCTTTTCTCACTGAACAGACTTAAAGTCTGTAGCAAGCCATCCAATATCATATCCATCCATCCATCCATCCATCCATCCATCCATCCATCCATCCATCCATCCATCCATCCATTCATCAAGATTTTTCCAAGTATATGAATCATTTTGAGTAAAATAAAAGCATATTTCTTTTTATTATTCCTACTTTAGTAAATAAATTTTGTTAAATTCTGCCTAAATGTAGTAGATTGGTGGTAGCGTAGTGGGCTAAAGTACTAAGCAGAAGGTTGTTGGTTCGGTCCCCACAGCCACCACCATTTTGTCCTTGAGCAAGGCACTTAACTCCAGGTTGCTCTGGGGGAATAAGTGCACTGTAAGTCGCTTTGGATAAAAGCGTCTGACAAATGCATAAATGTAATGTAAAATGTCAATTTAATTGTAGTACAAAACAAGCCCAGATGGGACTTGTGAGAGAAGTCAAGTATTTCTCAGCCTAAGCATGGTAAGGCACATTTTAATGACCACAAAAGCAGGTAAAGTCTTAACTATCACCAAAACGAAGAATGAGACATTTTTGTCTGCAAGCACTTTTCATGTGGAGTTCAAATTGGCTCTTGGCGTTGACGCTCTAACGCAAATCATGAATGTGGCTTCACGAATGCTGTAACAAAGTGGATAGCCACAGTCTATCCAGCAGATTAATATTTTTGAGGATGAGAGAATAAAATAATGAATGCCTATTGCAATGAATATACAACATACGGGGAGATTATTTCTTTCAATTCAAATACCCACTTAGACTTTGGGAAACGTTTAATGTTACTTGAATGAGTGCTATTTCAGGGAATTTCTATCTTTATACAGTGGAAGGCTTTGTTTGGAAAATGTTAATAAAGCATTATATTGTTACATATTATTTTGTTTTCTTTCCCAAGAAGGAAATACATGCATTTTAACAGGAAAACAAGTATATTAGAGTCAAATTTCAGCACTTTCAAAATCTGTGATTAATCATAATTAACTAAGAAAACATTATGTGATTAATCATAATTAAAAGTTTTGAATGACAGCACAACTTCTGAAAATTATGTTTAAATGAATGTACTGTGTACACATACTGTACATGAGATGAACAATCCAGTCATATAAGTAGCCTAAAAAAGCTGTTTTATTTTACAAAAAAACAGGTGTCTTATATCAAGTTAATTTGCAGTAGACTATATATCAGAAATACATTGAACAATTTAATAATAATGTTCATTTGATAACCTCTTAATTTTATACAATGTAAAACATTTCGGCAATTTTAATGGTAAAAGACTGTAAAAATGCTTCTGGAAAAAAAAAAGTTAATTGGTTACCTTAAAATATATGGTAAAAATGATAATATATTTAAAAAGACAATAAATGTCATTTTTAAAATGTTGTAAAAATTACCTTTTTTAGATGTAAAAAGTATGATTTTACTGTATAATTAATGGTAAAAAATGCTATGTTTAACAAAAGTACATGTACTTTTTATGGTAAATTGTTGTTACAATTTCAGTAAAAAAAAAAACAATAATCGAGCAGTCCCAGAATTCCATGCATGACCCGTCACATTTTATGGGAATAGTTATGTTTCTTATTATTATTAATATCACTTATCTACAGTGGGGTGTTCTATGTTATATGTGATGTAGTTTAGTTAATGTTTATTGCATAATTTTTATTTCACATATGTTACACTGATGGTGTTTAATGTTTGTTTGAGCACTGTCTCTACATGTTTATTGGTCATTGCTCTTGGACAGGCCATTGATAAACTTCAAGTCATCATATGGCTTCTGTAATTACTACGGTGAGTAGTAATAAATTATAAAGTGAAAAGCAGATTTTTACAGTTTCAAGGATTAAGTTTATACAGTTTTATAATATAAATGGTAATGAACTGTAAAATATACAGGCATCAAAATTACATCATGTAAAGCCTGAAGTGTAGTTACTGTAGTTTTATGGTGATGTTTTGGCAATCACAGCTGACCGTAAATAAAACAGGATTTTTTACAGTGTACATTTCACTGTAATAGTGAAAACTGAAGGTAATCAACAAAGCACAGTACAGGCCTATGTCAAATTTTTACCATTAACCAAAACACAAATTCTGTAACAAAAGGACAGGAAATGTAATAGTAGTGCAACCTCCCATTTGTTGCACATAGAAATCAATGACACCTACATCCCAGACAAAAGACAGTCTCTGCCACCATGAATGTTCTACTGAAGTTATCCTTCTCACTGCTCGCTTATCATTTGTGTAGTGGTATGTCTTTTCATTTGTAGCCATTTTATTCTTTCTTCTGTTATATAAAAAAAAAAACATCTTCAAAACATCAAATTGATACTGCCACATACATTATATGCATATTGGCCAAGAAATATATTTATATATATTTGTTTATATAAAATGTTCATAAAAAGTGATGCTGTTGCTTTTTGCAGTTGATGGAGTGGAGAAACTGCAACAGAAGATCTCAGTGACCAAATCGGTGGAAAAGTTGGCCATTATAGACTGCCATTACCTCTCAGACTGCTGGAGCTACATCCACTGGTATCAGCAAAAAGAGGGGGAAACTTTAAAAAGAATTCTGTACTCAAAACTCAGTGATGGAACAACACACAATGATGCTGGTTTTGAGTCCTATAAATCAGAAAAGAAAGAATCAAATCATTTTGTTTTGAGGATAACCAATCTGAAAAAAGAACATTCAGCAGTATATTATTGTGCATGCTGGAGCTCAGTCAACACAGTATATATATATATGCATTAGTCATGCACAAAATCTTTGTAGGTTTATGCAATGATCATAAACCACAACTCTTCCGGCAAAGCTCATATTAAAATGCATGATGATAATGCCAAGGTGGCATTGAATGATGTTGAAAGAGGCATGAAACAAGTAAAGACAAGAGTTTTGATAAGGTTTAATTTGATAAGTAGAAGTCATTGGTCCCCCACTTCTACCTACTGAAATAAAATGTGCTGTATACTCTATAAAGGCTGCTAATGAAAGACATTAATCACTGAACCTCTAACAAGCGCAAAGCTAATGGGGTGATTCTCTCGAAACTTGTGCTGGTCCTTTTTTACTCCAAAATAATAATAATAATAATAATAATAAATATTTAATTACTTAATTAATATTTTGCAAAGAGAATAATTTTGCCTATTTTTTAGGGACATTTAGGATTTTTTACACTGTGACATTATATGCATTACACCCATTTCACCCATCAGTTTTCATTACCGCTATGTGAAAAATCTTTTTTTAATTAAATTGTAAAATGTTTATAAATCATAGAAGTATTCCTTTCCAGAGTTTTAATTAATAATAATAATAAAAAACACTGTACAATAGCATGTTTTTTTACTGTAATACATAAAAAACTAATTTGTATTGATTTGAAATTAAATATGACCCTGGACATTTTCTTGACAGGTTTTCACGAGAATTAAACATGGATTAAACAGCCCTAATTACTTATAACCACTGTCCCTTGTTAAATAGGGTTCTTTTATTATTCGTTTAAAAAGGGTTATTGTAACGAATCCCGCCTCTTCGGCTCAACCCATTCCCTCGTGTTCCCACACTAGTTCAGTTTCCCCGAGCGTTCATGCTCGCTCGCATTCTCCCCCCTCGGGCACTCATGCCCGCTCCCTATCGCCAGAGTATTAGACGCTTCCGCACTCGCCTCTCAGCCCCTCATTGCACACACCTGCCACAGTCCCAATCACCTGTCATTCGTTTCACCTGCACCGCTGCTTTGGTTCACTATATCTACCACTACACATTCATTTCGCATTGGTTGGTTATCGTATAGTTTACCCCTGCACTTTGCCAGCTACTAGTGATCCCCTAGTTTATCCTTGTCCTTTCTACTTGCTAGATTACCCTGCTATATATTTGATTACCCGGCTTGACCCCTCGCTTCCCTTGACCACTCTATTTGTAGATTTGCCCTTCTGTTTCATCCTGATTACCCGGCTCTCGACCCTACGCTTTCCTCGACCATTCTCTCTGGATTTTCCTTATTGTACCTTCGCCTGCTCTTATAAAAATAAAAGCAGTTTTGATATACATTGTGACTGTCTCATCTTGTGTGTGCGAGTGTGGGTTACAGTTATGTTTACTGAAATTGATGAAGGGCAAAAAGTTAATGATACTGGTTATTAGAAATACTGCAGGGTTCTTCTGATTCGACTCTATTCAAAGTCTCCAAACTGAGCAAATATCAACAGACTGCAGATGTTTATGAACTTGTATATGAACCACCTCTTCAAAAGGCAAGAGAATTGACATAGTGGATAAGATTTACATTTATCTCTGCATTACAAGCATTGATAATAAACCAACGCAGCGCAGCTCCTGCTGGTAATAGTCTGATAATATTTTTTTACATTATAAGAAATTGATAGATCAGTTCACTTTAGAAGGAAATGTCTTTAGACTGGATCAACACGTTAAAATGTATATTACTGAAACTATTTTCTAGTGTTATTGTTATAAATGTTATTTGACCATATAGTGCACAAAGCAACTAAATTCAGCAGTTAAGTAGTGTACAGCCATGGCCAAAAGTATTGGCAGTGGCATATATTTTGTGTAACCCAAAGTTTTCTGCTTCAGATGTTGTGGTGTTGATTCACATTGTTTCTAGATTATTGTGCAGAGTGATCAGATGAATTTTAAATAATTGCAAAAAGCTTCATTGGCCAAAATAAATTAACTTTATCACTTAAAAACTTTATTGTCTCACATGCAAGGAAATTGCTGCAAAGAATATTGCATCTGAAAGAACCATTTACTGGATCATCAAGAACTTCAAGGAGAGAGGTTCAACTGCAGTGAAGAAGGCTTCAGGACGTCCCAGAGTGTCCAGCAAGCGCCAGGACCGTCTCCTCCTGAGGAGTCAGCTATGGAATCATGTCACCACCAGTGCAGAGCTTGCTCAATATTGGCAGCAGGTTGGTGTGAGTGTATCTGCATGCACAGTGAGGCGAAGACTTTTGGACAATGGCCTGGTGTCAAGAAGGGCAGCACAGAAGCCACTACTCTCCAAGAAAAACAGCAAGGACAGACTGAAATACTGCAGGAAGTACAAAGATTGGACAGCAGAAGACTGGTGCAAAGTAATTTTCTCTGATAAAGCCCCCTTCCGACTGTTTGGGACATCTGGAAAAGCGATAGTCCGGAGAAGAAAAGGTGAGCGCTACCATGATTCCTGTGTCGTGCCAACAGTGAAGCATCCTGAGACCATCCGTGTGTTGGGCTGCTTTTCATACAAGGGAGTGGGATTTCTCACAATTCTGCCCAAAAACACTGCCATGAATAAAGAATGGTATCAAAATGTCCTGCAAGAGCAACTTCTACCAACGATCTAGGAGCAATTTGGTTATGATCCGTGCATTTTCCAGCATGATGGAGCACCATGTCACAAGGCAAGAGTGATAATGAAGTGGCTCGAAGATCATTACAGTGAGTGGTGGTGTTGTAGTGGTCTAAACCACATAACCGGTAAACTGTTAATCAGAAGGTCACTGGTTCGATCCCCACAGCCACCACCATTGTGTACTTGAGCAAGGCATTTAACTCCAGGTTGCTCCGGGGGGATTGTCCCTGTAATAAGTGCACTGTAAGTCGCTTTGGATAAAAGTGTCTGCCAAATGCATAAATGTAAATGTAAATGTAAAATATTGGATCTGTGGCCAGGCAACTTCCTGGATCTTAATCCCATAGAGAACCAGTCAATCCTCAAAAGGCGAGTGGACAAGCAGAAGGCCACAAATTGTGATCAACTCCGAGCACTAATAAGGCAAGAATGGATCGCCATCAGTCAGGATTTGGCCCAGAAGCTGATATCCAGCATGCCAGAGCGAATTGTTATGAAGAACAAGGGTCAACACTGTAAATATTGACTCTTTGCATATATTTAATGTTTTTGCCTATAAAAGCCTTTACATTTATGAAATGTGTATCATTGTTTTCCAGTATACCATAGAAACATGTGAAAAAAGCATCTACAAATACTGACGCAGCAAACTTTGCAAAACACAAAATGTATGTCACTGCCAATACTTTTGGCCATGGCTGTTGGTTTCAGCAAAGCCTTTTACTTTACTATACTGACAATACTTTTTTGTGTATTTTATAGCAAGTGCAGCATTTGCCACTATCATACTGAAGCACCATACAAAGCTTAACGTCAATGCTAATCAACATAGCACAGAGAAAACCAGTGTCACATCTGTATCATAATTTTAGATTAACACGAAGGCCAGAAACTTAATAGCATTGCAACCTCCCATGTGAACGCACAGAAATGTATTTTACTCTAGAATCACAACAGAAGCTCTCCAGATTCTCTTTGCCACTATGAGACTTCCACTGCAGTTATCCATTTGATTGCTTATTTACCTTTTATACAGAGTTAAGTCTTTCATTTTTAAAACACAAGTATATTATCACAAAAAGCTTGCTTTTTTGCAGTGGATGGACATGAGAAGCTGCAACAGAATTTGCCATTAGCCAAATATGTTTCTATAGACTGCAACTTCCCTTCAAATTGCTTGAGTTACACTGGTACCAACAAAAAGAGGGAGAACCCATAAACAGAATTCTGTATTCATCCATCTGTGATGAATCAGCATACCTGATGCTAATTTTGATTCCATAAAATAAATAAAAAAGGGTCAAACATGGCTTTGAAAATACTCAAATTGAAAAAAAAAAAAATAAATAAAAAGAACATTCAGTAATATATAATTGTGCTTGCTGGGTCTCAGGGCACAGAAACTCTGCCTTAACCAGAAACCACAACCCTTCCCGGAAGCTGATCAAAATTTGTGACAAGAAATAAACTCTTGCAGCCCCTACTGGCAACAGGGATAATACAGTGTGCATGTATTAGATGTTGCATAATATGGGATGTTGTTAGATCTGTTCACAACAAAAGTAAATTAAAGCCAGTTTAAACTCTTCAAGGATCTAAATCAAGGTTAAAATTATAATTTTTTTAATGTTCTTTCTTGGGTAATTTTTAAAAAAATGTCTACAATATTCTACAGCTACTTAAGGCAACTACAGAATCTTTTCTGCACAAGGCGCATCTTTTTGTTCAAGAACGAATGACTGTGGGAGACAAGAAAGTCTTCGGTCGAGGCACAAAACTTTATATAACAGGTAAGTAAAAGCTTGCATAATCAGGGGTTGCCAAGCCATTTTTCAGCATTTCAAACTTCTTAGTTTACAATAGAGAGAAAACATACCATTAAAGACTTGAACCCAACATTCCAGCTTATGTAATACATGTAAACCTGTCTTTCTTTACATAGTGTACATAGACCATTATACTAAAATGGTGTAAGACATCAGGCACATATTGAAATTCATAACTTTATGTAAGGATAGTAGGTGTGAAGTAGTATTTGTCACAGACTTAATCTGAGTGGGCAACTGGATCAAAAAATTTGGATCGGGAACACGGCTAATAGTAACTGGTAGGATTTCTTCTTTATATGTAAGCTACAACTTAAGTAATCACACTGTAAAAAAAAATCCTGTTGTTTTTACAAAAAAAAAATCTGCCAGCTGTGGTTGCCAGAATAATTATGTAAAAAATACAGTTCAAATGCAAACCACTTTACAGAACAACCTGTACATTTTATAGTTTAATATGGTTGTAATATACACGCTGTCACTGTAAAAAAAATAAAATCAAAATCTGTTACATTCGCAGTAAAAAAACAAACATTAAAATGCCTTCTGAGACTGTAAATATTTGTTTACTTTATAAGGTAATTTGTTAATCACCGTAGTAATTACAGAAGGGCACTTGATGACACGAAGTTCATCAATATTGGCTTTTCCAGGAGCAATGACCAATAAATATATAGAGACAGTGCTCATACTCAATCACACAAACACTAAACACCATCATGGCAACACATATGAGATTTAAATAATGCAGTAAACATGAACTAAATTACATCAAATATAACACAGAACACCCCAGCATACATAACTGATATTAAAAATATGATGAAACATAACTATTCCCATAAAATATGATGAAATATAATGGGTCATGCAGGGAATTGTTGGAACGCCCGAATACATGTACTCTCTTGTTCTTTTTACCATTAATTATACGGGAAAATCTTACTTTTTACATTTAAATAATTACATTTTTACATAATTTTATTGTAAAAACTGCTGTATTGTCTTTTAAAATATATTAAAACATTTTACTGTAATTTTACAGTTAATATTTGTTAATCAATTCACATTTTATTTCTGTAGCATTTTTACAGTATTTTACTGTTAAAATTACTGAAATGTTTTACAGTGCACCCTCTATTTGCTCTAATCTAATCAAGTTAAATGTATAGAAAGTATACAGCATGCTTCGAGTTTGTTGCAGTTTTCTTCAACATTTATTTCTCTCTGAAGATAAAGGCAAAGACATTACCGTGCCACCAAAAGTATCAGTGTACCCAGTGTCCTCGGAAAAAAATGGCAAAAGCGCAATGTTATGTCAAGCCAGAGGCATGTTTCCTGACTTGGTGGAATTTCTGTGGGAAAAACAGAGCAGACAGATGACAGAAAATTGGACTGCAGTGTCACCGGATAATGTTGTGGAGCAGAGAAATACACTGCCACAGATTGCCGTGACAAGTATGGTGATCGAAGATACAAAAACAGCCCAAAACAACATTTACCGATGCTCTGTTACACATGAGGGGAACAAAGATAAACGTCAAAAATATGAATTAAAAAAAGGTAATTTTAATTCTTTGTGCAGATTCCTTTTTTATTTGTATTATTATTTTGTATATATATATATATATATATATATATATATATATATATATATATATATATATATATAAAATGATGTACAGTGTGTTAAAGATGCTTTAATTTTAAACAATTGTTCTTAAATACATACACATACAACATAATTAAATAGATTTGAAAGTAAAATTTTACAAGTCTTTCATTTGCTTTCCCCTTGAAGACTGTTCTTTATTACGTATTTCATTATCAAACTAAAAGTTAATCTTTAAAGGAAAATATAAAATTATTTACACTATCAATATATGAGTATATGAGTAAGTTTTGTAATTGCTTAATCATATCTTAGATGAAAAAGAGCCAGAAGGGACAACCCAGGCTGCAACTCAGATCCTGGCAACATGTCCACCCAGCACAGAGAACAAAGAAAAGAAGATATCAGGTGAATAAAATTTTTTATTTTCATCTAATTATCAACATATTAATTAATGCATTACACATTTTCAATTTAATCAGTTAAAAATGTAGTTATTTTCCCATTATTTTTGAAGTCTGACACATTTTCACATGTCATAACTAGTGAATAATTGTATCACACTGTGAAATTGTCATACAGATTATAGTTCTTTACATTTACAGTATAATACCTTTCTGGATCCTTCCACTTAAAGTGCTTTACAGCATGACTTCATATTATAAACACACAAAACTTGATATATGGTATATAGAATGCATAAAAATGTTATTTAATGTGCTTTATCAAAGCATTCACATGTAGTTTTTTTTCTATTACAGATTCTTTGGGTCAAACACCCAGTCTGTCCCTGTTTGTCTATGCGTATGGTGTAATGCTCATGAAGAATGGAGTTTATTTTTGTGCTGTCTTTATCTTTCTTTTGAAAAGAAAAGCTGTAAAGAAAGACGAAAGCTCTTAGGGGCTAAATGATCAACATGAAGCAAACATCAGGTTTATCATATATAGTAGATGCACATTTGACAATAATCTCTCTCTTTATTAGAAATATATTCTCAAATGTATTGCTTGCAAATGTTTTTGTTTTAGATCTGCTTTATTAATGCTTCTAAAAAATAAATTGATCACTAATATTTTGGCTGTTCATTTAAAAGCTTAGAAACAGAAATGCACAACTGTCTTCTTTCTGCTTTAAATTATATGCAATAAAAAATTTAATGTGTATTTTTGAAATCAGTTGTTTTTTGTATTCTCTGAATTTGTTGAATAAAATCTGACAAAATCATTTTATATTTATTTTTATCCATTAAACATGAAATTAAAAAAATCATTTTAAAATTAAATGGTTGCAAAATCTTCTACGTATTTTTATGTTTTGTTGAATAATGAAACTGTTAATAAAGTTGTATGGGAGGTTATCTTGAAAATAAAATTAAGTTATAAAAGAGTCATTACATTACATTTTGTGTTACTTTTTTCCATTACATTAAAATAACACATTTTTAACATAATAGTTAACTTGAACTAACAATGAACATGACTTTTACTATTTTATTACAATTGGTTAATGTTAACCAACATATTCTAATTTTTATTTTACATTAAAAATGGTATTTGTTAACATTGAATAATGCGTTATGAACTAACTTATAATTATCAATAATATTTTGATCAATTAACATTATCCAAGATAAATGTTGTAATAAAATCATTGTTATTTAATGATAACTAATGCATTAAACGAATGTTAACAAATTAAACCCTGCTGTAATTTGTTAATAATAATTAAAAAAAATTAAATTATTATTTATCACCATTCTAAAACATTTGGTAAAACTGAAACAGCCAAATACCGATTATGATGCATATTATGTGCCAAACATTCATATCAACTTAAAAAAATCCTATACTAAAATAAAATAATGCAAAATGTGCAATTAAACAAAAGACTTCCACTCAAAAAATATATTTTGATTTACAAATGATTTACACATTATAATTTAATAACAAAATTCCATCACACTGAAATAATCAAACTTAAACAAAATTAAAATAAATAAATAAAAACTATATATTTGAAGTTATATTAATTAAATTTTGTTAAGCATTACTAAATTCAACTTGATGGAATTTTGTTATGAAATTTGAATGCGTAAATCTTAAAAATAGGCAAAAATATATTTTTTTTAACGTTTAAAATATCTGCTAAAGAAAAAAAAACAAACAAACAAAAAAACATCTCAGAATACTTGGCATTCATTTTCTTATCTTTACTTTTTACATTTACTTTTATTAGCTACATAGAGCACTTTTAATTTCCTTTTAACGTGTTATGTTAGAAGATCAAAACCCAGATATGAATTTAAAGACATAAAGATGGTGATTGAAACTGCTGTGGTAGGAAAATGCGGTTGGGTATGTACACACCACAGGCAGAGGCGCTTACTGGAAAGAACACATGCAGTAGTTTAACCACACGATTGGCTGATAATTTATTAGCAGCTGCAGGTTGTTTGTCTTGCTAATCTAAGCTGTTATTTGCGGGCAAGAAAGTTGCAGCAACTTTTGATAGCAACATCCTTGTGAGCACAAACTGACTCTCATGCAGGGGTTTCCGTTCGCTGGCTTTTCTCACCAGAACATACCATACTGATGCATATTCTTGACAAAAAAAAAAAACACATTTAATAAAAACAGTAATTGTTTTAATATATAATGAAAAAAGAATACAATCTGACATTATTCTGCATATGTCAAAGCTTTGTAATGGGTACATACTGTATGGAGATAACTCTCCATAACTCTAATTATACAAAGAAAACTGGAGGTCCCAGACCTGCATCAGGTCCATAAGCCCTTATTTAGTAAGCATGGCACACTTGTATACTTAAAGGAACATGTCAACCAAAATGTTTAATTATGTAATTATGTACTCACATGCATGTTGTTCGAAACCTGTATTACTTTCTTTCTTTCCTTCCATCTTTTTTCCATACAATAAAGTGAATGGTGACTCAAGCTAACATTCTACCAACATCTCCATTTGTGTTACACAAAGTCAATGGGTTTGGAAAAACAAGCGGATGAGTAAATGATGACAGAATTTTCATTTTTGGTAGAACTATTCCTTCAAAGGGATTAAGATTTACTGGTGTTTAGGAATGCTTAATGATGAGGAGCCAAAAACATAAAAACGGATTACATACTCACATCATTACACATCACATAACTCCTTGTTTAAGAGAATTTCATGCAAAATCAGTCATGTCCTTTATTTTGCAAGTTAAAAAAAATCATTTTAGATTTCCTAAACACGCCTCTACCACATTTGTGATTGTTCACACAGATTGGTAGCAAAAGCAATAAAAGCAAAAAGAGGAAGAAAAACTGGAAAATCTTTAAATCTTCACACACTAATGAGTGGCAGTGAAGACCTGACACCATACTGCTATTCACATTTAAGTCCTAAATCAGAGGCATGAACGTCGTTAAAGTGATAGTTCACCCAAAAATACTAATTCTGCCATCATTTACTCACCCTTGTTTTGTTCCAAACCCATTTGAAATTTATTCTGTGGAACACAAGAAGTGATGTGAGGCACCATGTTAGTCTCAGTCACCATTCACTTTCATGGCATCTTTTGTCCATACAATGAAATAGTCTCATTGAGTCTGTCATTTCCACCTAACATCTCCTTTTATGTTCCACAGATTAAAGCGAACATAAAGGAGAGTAAATGATGACAGAAACTTCATTCCTGAGTGAACTATTCCTTTATTACACAGTTCTGCAGACATCTAGAGCTTACAGCACAAACTTATGAGACGGCAGTCATGTTGTTACACAGAGATAAGTGTCATGTCTCATTCAGCTCTGATATCATCTGTTGATTAAGTTCATAATACACATTGTACAGTTCACATTAAAATCGTTCTTTCACCATTTTCAATCATTGATGCACAAAAAAAATGTTTTGTTCTGTAGAGAAAAATTAAGATACAAGAAAATATATAAGAAAACAAACAATTGCACCAAGAGCATTACCAGAGTGGGTAGACAGAGTGACAGAGAACTGCTGATTATGACAATGGCAGATGTAAGGCAGTTTGTCTGTGTGCTGGTCACCCACACACACAAACCCACGATAACACAGCTTTATGTTGAGAAGTGCTGGACAAGGCTTTTGTATGAGTTCGAAACTCAGTGTTGTAACCTGAGCTCCTAATTAAAAAGTCAAATAAATTGTACATTTAGATTTAGGGATTGGCTGGTAGAAAAATCTGCCAGCTATTTTCCCTAAAATATCTGCTGAATATCTGCTACACGATGGGCTTCTGAAGATCACGTTTATCATCAAAGTCTTCATCAGAGTCTACAGAAATAAAACAGGATATTAGAGTAGAAAGTGATGAGTGTTAAGGAACAACCATATCACATATCAGTTCTTTGTCTGTGCTTTGAATACACCAAGCAGTAAATGTACCACTGAGGAGACAGCTATAAATGCAGAAGACCTTTATTTAATTCTGTAAAAGTGCTGGGAAGAATGTTATTCTTTGCCCACATAAAATGTATTCATACTTTTAACCAATTCTCTTATTTTACTGAATTACAAACCCTGCACAAAATGTAGTTGTCTGTGAAAGTTATGTTTTTACTGATCCTTAAAATTAAGTAGTGACATTAAAAAACATCATTAACCAAAAAGCAAAAACTGAAATATACTGTTATAGAAGCTATATAACAAAAAAGACAACACCAAAGGAAAACTCCAAAGATGTTTGTGGGAACATAACATTTAAACAACATGGATAAAATATGAAAAGGGACACAACACAATGTAAGAGAGTTTAAATGCCTTAGTGGCGGTCCAGGCCGAATACTATTGTGTCCGTCTATGTTGGGTTTCCAATACAAACATGTGCCAGATATATTGACCAATATATCAGACTACCTCTAGTTTGAACAGCCCCCAAAAAGAACTTCAAATTTTAAAAACGTGTATCCAGATACCTGCATACTGTTCCATTTGTCGTGCTGAATCTATCTTTTTTAATGTAAGAATGTGTTTGGTCTGAATGGCCCCTTAGTTGACAAGGCTGATTCAACTTCCAGGAAGCGCAAACTACATCAATCTGCCCAGAGACTGCATCGAAAAAATATTCCTCAAACCTCTATGCATAAACTAGAAATGTAAATGCAGCGTAGTTCTAGCGGGAAGACTAGCAGCTGTACATCATCGTACCATTAGCTAGGTAACTCCTAGCCAATCACCTATAAGACATTGCTTTATAAGCCTGCTCACAATATCGCATTGCTGGTTCAGTGTGCTAACACAGCAACCTCCACCACCACAAGTTGAGTACCGTCCTGCATGGGGTTAGGCTCCATGCCCCTGCCTCCTATCTCTGGCAGGATTGCCAGTTCCTAGTACAACTTCTTCGGACTGCCAGATGGGCTTAAGCCAAAGAGAGACATTACATTTCTGTTTTATATTCATCAATAAATGTAATCTTAAATTTCACTGAAGTTTGCGAGTCTTCCTGATAGAAAGACTTTTATTAGTACAACCACAGATAGACCTATGATCAATGTGAATGATCCACAGAGTTCAGTAGCGGAGAACAAGAGATAGTAGTACAAATGAAGCCTTTACCCCAGAAGAACCATGTGAATGCATGTCTTGAATTTGCAAGAATCACAACAATGATCCATTCATGATGTGGGAAAAGAGTTTGTGATTAGACCAAGTATAGACGTCAGCCTAAAACTAAAGCTTGGAGGAAAGGTAATCTTTCAGCAAGACAATGAACCCAAACATGAGAAATACAACTAACCTAAATAGGCCTGTTGTGATTATTTATTAATTGTCTAGACATGGTTATTTGATCTGCACAATCACAATATAATGTCCAAATATAATATCTATATAGATTGGCTGGGTTCCAAAAACAAAAATGGACCAAGACTAACGTTGACCAAAAAGAGACATATTTTACATTTTTGGAAATATTTTATATTTAAAAGATTATTTGTTATGTAAATGTTTTTAAGGCCTAAAATGAAATCTTTCCACTGTTCAGTCACAACATTAAAACCACCTGCCTAATATTGTGTATTTTAATGTTTTTATCCAGTCTAAAAACATTTTCTTCTAAAGTGAACTGATCTATCAATTTCTTATAATGTAAAAAATATTATCAGACTATTACCAGCAGGAGCTGCGCTGCGTTGGTTTATTATCAATGCTTGTAATGCAGAGATAAATGTAAATCTTATCCACAGAGTATCTCTATTCTCTTGCCTTTTGAGGTAGTTCATATACACTATCAGCCACAACATTAAAACATCTGCCTAATACTGTATTTGTCCACCTCGTGCCACCAAAACGGCGCCAACCTGCATCTCAGAATAACATTCTGAGATGATAATCTTCTCACCACAATTGTACAGAACGATTATTTGAATTACCATAGCCTTTCTGTCAGCTCAAACCAGTCTGGCCATTCTATGTTGACCTCTCTCATCAACAAGGTGTTTCCATCCACAGAACTGCTGCTCACTTGATGTTTATTGTTTTTGGCACCACTCGGAGTACATTCTAGAGACTGTTGTGCGTGGAAATCCCAGGAGATCATCAGTTACAGAAATACTCAAACCAGCCCGTCTGGCACTATATTGCTTTTTATTATATATAATTCCAATTTCAATACACCAGAAGTATGAACATTTGTATGACAATCATTATAATCTTGAATTATTCATCATAATCGCAATTATTTGTATGACAATTAATCATCAGCCCAATTTCATAATGATGACAGCCCTAAACCTGAACAACCTGAAACAAATTTGCTAAAAAAAAAATGCAAAAAAAAAAGGTGCTTAAAAGTGCTAAAATAACACAAGAACAATGTGCAAACCTGATACAGTCCATGTCTAAAATACTGAAAAAAAGTAATTGTTGCCAAGGGAACATTTCAATATATTATTCAAACTGCATATTGATGTTTTTTTCCTGATATTGTCATATCACAGTAAACATTAAAACTATCACATTAAAATAATTAATTCTGGGTTTCAGCCCTCTGAAATAAAATTATCAATTCATGTCAATGTTTGATTTGTAATTTAGAAAAAAAGAACATAATTTTATTCCTTTAATATCTCATCCACGGACCGCACTGCACCTGAACTCTGACAGTGGCATTTCTTGGAAAATGCATGCCTGTTACGGTTGCATAAATGAGGTGAGAACATTCTGTCTCACTCATTTTAACAGTAATCTGATGGCATGTCAATTATATAAACATGCAAAAAACACAAATGTTTCACATTAATTCAAAAATCTTTGAGGCAATCAGAGAACTACATGCTAGATCTTCAACCATCAGAGACTGATTATAAAAATCTTAATTTTAAAGCATATTTTGTTTCGGGGGTGAATTTTGAGTGACAGTCAAAATGCAAATAAACTTTTGCTTCAACCAAAACTGATACAGTTCAGAGTGTCAACTACTGTTATAATTTTTACCCATTTTGATAAAAATACATAGGCAATATTTAATTGTTTTAAACAAACATTATTTGCTGCAAAAAACTGCATTCGAAACTTGTTATAGATATGATTTTAATAATTTTAGGTTGGGGCGTGATAGTACCTGCCATGGACTCAGGAGGAGAGTAGAACTGGCCTTCTGAGACTGGTACTGGGTATAAAAGAGGTTCTCTCCCTTCTGCACTCTGCACTGAAAGATGCCCTATCAAACAGGACACACACGCTAGCTCAATACTATTAACCATTGTGTTGTGTTCATTTGTGCTAACACCTTTGTTTTCCCAGTCAAAATAGTCATTTCAAAGTTTAGAATCTGGACTTTAAAATGCATATAGCTGATCCTACCAATTCATAAATAATGCTTTTTATTTGCTGAAAAATTAGAACTGTTTTGTTCTCATAATTTGCTAATTTGTTATCTCAACAATTATGTTCAGAGTTGGTAAAAAAAAAAAAACAAGCCCAAACACAACATAACATGAAAAGTAGATCTTGAAATATTCCTCGAAGAGAGTACATAGAAAGATATTTCTGAGGAATTTGTGTGTGCAAACACACATCCACATACTGGTATGGTCCTGAAAACTTAATATTTCTGTTTTTTTGTAGTCTAATCCATTCATTTTTGACTGGAAACACAAAGTGTAATAACACCAAAAAAAATAAAGAATATGGTCCTTTTTGTGTTTTCAGATACAATATGTGAATAAAGTAAAGGAACTTTGGTCCTTTTAGAATTTAATTAAGTAAAAAGAAAATTTGTTACATAAAAATACATAAAAAACATTTAAAACAATGTTGTCTGGGTGTGAGAGCAAATAAAAAGGCACAAAGCATAGTTAAAATATAATCTAATGCCATTAGTGATTAATGATGGTTTGTCTCACTGTATCAGTAATAAGATATGTGACTCTTACTGATTTCATCACCAGCCTCCTGGGGCAGGACTTTGAAATCCAGGAGCCAAGTCTCTATCCATGCCAGGATGAAGGAGATGATGGGTAACACGTACCCAAATGCTCCCTGAGACAGGAGCTGGAGAGCAGAGGGAAAATGCTTGGCCAAGGTGAACTATGAAATTCTATGAATCTCAATAAAAAGTAGAATGAAAAACAGCACCTACCTTTGATACAATTACTTTTACAATTAAGAAGCCAGTTGTAATGGCTGTTGTAATCTGTAATAAAGAAATGCAAATGGCTATTAAAGTAATATACAGTGGGGTTCAAAAGTCTTTAGTAAAATTGCTTTTATTTTGCATTTATATTTTATATTCATACATATTTTTATTTTTTTTAAGTTGAACATTAAAATAATATTCCGAGTTCACTAAAAGTTAAGCTCAGTCGACAGCATTTGTGGCATAATACCGATTACCAAAAAATGATTTAAACTTGTCCCTCCTTTTCTTTATAAAAAGCAAAAACCGAGGTTACAGTGAGTGAATGGGGTCCAATCCATAAACGTTAAAATACTCACTACTTCCAAAGTATAGATACAAGACGTAAACAATATGTGTTAACATGATTTTAGTTTGATAAAATTGCTTACTAACTAACTTTTCTGTGTAAAATTACAATAAATTTTACAACTTCGTTGCATGGCAATGTAATGACATCAAACCCAAAAATGTAAAAATGACGATTTAAACAGCTTTACAGCTCAAATAATAGACAAGTTTTAACATGTGAATTAAATCATTTAAGAGCTTTTATAAAATGATAAGCTTTACATTTCTGCTTTAAATCCTCCAAATATTGGCCCCTTTCATGCCCATTATAAAAAAAAATTTATATCAGAATTTCTTCCAATTTGGTGTGTTCCCTTTTGACAGTATGCACAAAACCTGATGATGCATGTTATCCCAGCATGATTTAAGAATGTTATTAAAAAAAGAACATATTTTATGCTTCAAATGGAAGCACGGACATCAGACCTTTTGATCAAAGATGTTAAAATGTTAAATGTCACTAATTTGCTTATTTGCTTGATGATACAACCTAGAAATAGTACAGAATCTTAAATCTGTCTCATTCATTTTACATCATAATGTGTCTTTTGTGTACAATTTTTCAAGATTATTTCCACATTAAAATTAGATTTTTACTATGGAATTTTAAACCCCAATGTGTATACTTTTGAACATCTTTTTATACTAGCAGCTTAGTCATTTTTGTACTTTTAACAAGCATTCAGACTGACGCAATGAAAATTCTCTGAGTTGACTAGTGCAGCACATAAATTAGGGCAGAGTTAAGCAACACAGCCCTCTAGTGGAGGGTAGCAGAGGGTAAAGTAAAAAAAAAAGCTGCTTACCGCAATGGCCCACCAATGGCGCAGCTTGCACACTGCATACGCCAGAATCAATGCTGCAAAGCGGAACACTGCCAATAGCTGAGGAGAAAGCAAGAGATATTGTAAACCAAGCAAATATATCATTCAACACCAACACATGTGCAGATAGACAAGTTATGACTGCTCTTAAAAAACGGGTTCATCAACATTTTATCAATAATTAATTGCATTAGAGAATGCAGTCAGGTAGCAATGTCAAAATGCTTACATCAAGGGATCACATGGTATTAGCATAAAGCTAGGCCAAACTTACAGGGCAAAGCATAGAAACCAGCTCACTTCCTCAATTTCAAGTTCTTTTAAAATAAAACCTGTTATTGTTTATTATATATAAGCACGTGACACAAAATAGAAGGGATGAATTCAAAGACAACAGTCCATCATTTGATCACAGTAATCTAAGAGATATTGGACAGAGAGACTGTGTAGTATAAAAGAGGTGTAAATGAGGTTAACTATGTTAATTAGAAAAGTCTTGAAAAGGGAAGTGTGGGAGGGACGTGTCCTTACATTTACCCCAACAGTTTCATCTGAATTCACACCTTCATGGTTGAAATGCTAGTGATTTCCGTTCTAAACTTAACTCCTCCGAAAACAGAGTATATTTTAAAAAGCTGGTGCCATGTATTTGTGTATGTGTGTATTTGTTTTGGCAATAGATGGTAGTGTATAGGCTTATTACTTACAAATATGTCAAAAAAAGATTTGTGGTAATCATATTGTAACACCTCTTTCCTCAGCTGATCTTGTATACCATCACTGTCCTAGAGGAGGATATACAAAAAAAGAATGATCTTTACTAAGCATTTAACTAGAATGTAGTGCAACTGTCACCACTGAAAAAGAGATATTTCACCTAAACATTTTCAAATTCTGTCATCGTTTACTTACAATCATGTTATTCCAAACTCATATGTCTTTCTTCCTTCCGCTGAACACAAAAGGAGATGTTAGGCAGAATGACAGCCTCAATCACCATTCACTTTCATTGTATGGAGAATTAAAAAAAATGCAATAAAAAGTGAATGGTGACTGAGTCACTAACATTCTGCCTAACTTTTTCTATGGGTTTAGAACATAATGAAGGTGAGCCAATGATGACAATTTTTAACCTTTGGGTGAACTATCTCTATAATGTTTTATCTAGACCAATAATAAAAAAATTAAAAAAATCAAATACTGCATTTTAAAGAGATGGTGATTTGTACTTTACATGCAACTCTTTAAATAAAATTTAGGAGAAACACAAAAATAAAACATACATTGAGCTCAATGATCCACAGCAAGGTGACGAATAAAAGGTCGAAGGTCACGAAAAGGCAGAAGGTCCTTCGGACATCAGAGATGCACTTTTTCTCTCCTGCTTCATAGGACTCGACGCGGGCAGAAATGGGGGTGGAGTTAATGGAGACCATGCCCCCTACCATGGCCCGCGAACCCACACTGCTGCTGCATTGGCTGTCCATGACTTGCCACTATTCACACTCACTGTTCTGGAGAGTCAGACTCTGTCGTCATGCCTAGTTCTGAAAGGACACACAGTCAGTTGAGACATTTCTCACAGTGGTAAGAGATGATCAAAGGTTTATATTTATGGCTGTCATATGATCAGGCCTTTATGGCTGCTTTATATCAACAAAATCATCAAATATCCTGTACAGTCTGTAAGTTGATAGAGTCAAAAGACACAAAAGAGAGAACTGAGAAAACATTAACACGCAAAAGCACTTTTCAGTCTAGACCAGTGATTCTCAAATGGTGGGTCAAAAATAAAAAATTAAATGCTAACCATTTAATCATGCAGAGTTAGGATTTCAAATAAACAGGCTTATCAACATCAAAGGCAGTGTGTCCACTCAAATTCAATAAAGTTTTGGTGCAGATTCATGTCACTTGACATGAAGCAGGTGAAAGTAAACATTTCCATTTCAGATTCTACGGACATTTTTGTTTACTTTGTACAATAAACAATTTTAGAACCATTTTGAGTTGCCACTTGATGTCTAATGTAATATCTGAGTCCTGAAGCAAAAGCACCAGTTAAGAACCACTAATCTAGATATTAACCTGAACAGAAATGTCATTAACCTTGCATGACTCATGTCCACATTAGTGGACATTGTAGTTTGGCCTTGCTATATGCAACACATCATTTAAATGCATGTAAACTGACTGATCTCAGTTCAGGAGGCTCTGTGCTGTCAGTAAAGGGTTAAAATTTTGACGTATCAATTAATGTGACAAAACAACATGGTGCTGACCACAGCGGAGACTGGTAAAACACCTATTTAATGTTTACATTGAAACCTGCTTGATTCAAAATATAAGAGTCTCTAAATTCTAGCGATTTATGGCAAACGACACTGCTAAACAGTGTACACTAATGTGTAATTTAGCAAATTTTTTCCATGGAAATCCTTTATTTACTGTGCATTATCACATCCAGAATCATTGGGTTCATCCAAAAGCTGGAAAATGTTGCTTTCAGAGGCTTTATATGGAGTTAGAATGAAAATAAGGTGCTTTTTGAACTGTTCTGAGACCAATGCAGACAGACAGAAGTTATCCACTAAATAGGGAGCAGGGGAGAATCCTATAGCTTTTCTAAGCAACTAAGTGCATTCACTCCTAAAATCCAACCAAAAGTGTAGTTTCAGGCTGCAACATGTTTGGCATACATGGGAAAATGGTAAACAGCTCATAGATTCAGAATGTATAATGTCTTATTTTATTTTAACATGGTTGTCAGTGATTGGATGATGCAATCAGAGTTATTTATGCTAATTTCTGATGCAATGTCAGTAACGTCTCAAAAACATGAATAACCAACACTCTTGGAATCATAATAAACAATTTGATAAAAATAAAAAAAAAGTATCCCTTTGTCCCACTGTCCACATATGTTGACATCAACTTTTCCGAAAACTATTTGGTCTAGAATTTTCTTATTTTTATGTGCTACTAGTTGCAAATCAAAAATGGAAATAGACATTCACACAGCAGTCACGCTCAGGTCTCAGGAGGTAAATACACAAAAAAGTGAAAACAACCTAAGCATAATAATGGTGTTGTCGTCACAGTAAAAAATAGCACAGCAAGTCTTATCAGGAAGTTTTCCAAAAAATATTTAAGAACATAGCTGAGCATTTAAGAGAACAGTGAATGACTGTTTGGTTTAGTTGGCCAAGTTCCTCTTACTGATCTCATTTACTGAAAAACAATGAGCATAGGAATTTTCATGACTTCATAGGTTGCATGGGTTGACTATCACACTGAATGGCTGACCTGAGTAAACCTGGCAGGCTTTTCCATGTAGGAATTCCTCAAAACAGGTAATTATATATATATATATATATATATATATATATATATATATATATATATATATATATATATATATATATACACACAGTTGAAGTCAGAAGTTTACATACACAAAGTCTTTAAACCTAATTTTTTAACAACCACAGATTTCATATTAGCAAACAATCGTTTTGGCAAATTGTTAGGACATCTACTTTGTGAATAAGTAATTTGCCAACAATTGTTTACAGACAGATTGTTTAACTTTTATTGACCATATCACAATTAATTTGGGTCAGAAGTTTACATAAAGGCACAGTTAACTTGGTGTAAGTAAATTTGCTTGGAAAATTCCAGAAATTGATGTCAAGCCTTTAGGTAATTATCTTCTGATAGGATAATTGGAGTCAATTTGATGTGTACCTGTGGAAGTATTTTAAGGCCTACCTTCAAACTCAGTGCCTCTTGGCTTTACATCATGGGAAAATCAAAAGAAATCAGCCAAGACCTTAGAAAAAATTTATGGACAAAAGAATTGTGGTTCATCTTTGGGAGCAATTTCTAAAGGCCTGAAGGTACCACATTCATCTGTACAAACAATAGTATGCAAGTATATAAAAACCATGGGACCACACAGCCATCATTGTGTCTCCTAGAAATGAACATAGTTTGGTACAAAAAGTGCTAATCAATCCCAGAACAACAGAAAAGGACCTTATGAAGATGATGTAGGAGACAGGTAGACAAGTATCTATATCCACAGTAAAACGAGTCCTATATCGAGGATACTCAGCAAAGAAGAAGCCACTGCTCCAAAACCACCATAAAAAAGCCAGACTACAGTTTGCAAGTGCAAATGGGGACAAAGATCTTACTTTTTGGAGAACTGTCCTCTGATCTGATGAGACAAAAAATGTAACTGTTTAGCTATAATGGCCATCATTATGTTTGGAGGAAATAGGGTGAGGCTTGCAAGCCAAAGAACACCATCCCAAACATGGGGATGGCAGCATCATGTTGTGGGGGTGCTGCAGGAAGGACTGGTGCACTTCACAAAATAGTTGGCATCATGAGGAAGGAATATTATATGGATATATTGAAGCAACATCTCAAGACATCAGCCAGGAAGCTAAAGCTCTGTCACAAATGGACAATGACCCCAAGCACACCTCCAAAGTTGTGGCAAAATGACTTAAGTAAAACAAAGTCAAGGTATTGGAGTGGTCATCACAAAGCTCTGCCCTCAATCCGATAGAATATTTGTGGGCAGAATTGAAAAAGTGTGTGTGAGAAAGGAGGCCTACAAACCTGACACGGTTACAGCAGTTCTGTCTGGAGGAATGGGCCAAAATTCCAGCAACTTATTGTAAGAAGCTTGTGGAAGGCTACCCAAAACATTTGACCCAAGTCAAACAATTTAAAGGCAATGCTACCAAATAATAACAAATTGTATGTAAACTTGTAACCCACTGGAAAGTGATGAAAGAAATAAAAGCTGAAATAATTCTCTCTACTATTGTTCTGATATTTCACATTCTTAAAATATAGTAGTGATCCTAACTCACCTAAGATAGGGGATGTTTTCTATGATTAAATGTCAGGAATTGTGAAAATGTATTTGGCTAAGGTGTAAACAAACTTCTGACTTCAACTGTACATATACATATGTATATCTCTGGAACAAATTAAGTGACTGCTGCACAATTTGCAGTTTCTCTGGATTTACTTTTTAAAATAAAGTACTGACACCATTTCTCCCAAATAAAAATCATTTGAAACAAATGTCATTTAGAGCATTATTTGCAGAAAATGACAACTTGTCAAAATAACAAATGAATAATGCAAAGAAAATACGTTCATATTCATTTTTAAACAACACAATACTAATGTTTTAACTTAGGAAGGGTTCAGAAATCAGTATTTGGTGGGATAACCCTGATTTCCAATCACAGCTTTCATGCGTCTTGGCATGCTCTCTACCAGTCTTTCACATTGCTGTTGGGTGACTTAATGCCACTCCTGGTGCAAAGATTAAAAAAGTTTGGCTTTGTTTAATGGCTTGTGGCAATCCATTTTCCTCTTGATCACATTCCAGAGGTTTGCAATGGGTTTCAGGTCTGGAGATTGGGCTGGCAATGACAGGGTCTTGATCCAGTGGTCCTCCATCCACACCTTGATTGACTTGGCTGTGTGGCATGGAGCATTGTACTGTTGAAAAACCCAATCCTTAGAGTTGGGGAACATTGTCAGAGCGGAAGGAAACCAGTTTTCTTCCAGGATAACCTTGTACATGGCTCGATTCATGCATCTTTTCAAAGACGAATCTGTCTGATTCCAGCCATGCTGAAGCACCACCAGATCATTAACTTCCTTATGCTGTGAAGTTTATAATTATAGACTACCTAGGCCTTACTGACAACATGGTTAACAATTTGTAAGTGAAAAACTTCTGAGGCTCGAATAACAGAATGTTAAGAATATAAAAGCCGAAGAAAAACAAAGTACACCAAGTAATTAACTACATCAGACACTGAACTATTAGTCAGTATGTTTATGTTTTGTGAAGAGGCTATTTCAGAGCTCTGCATACTAGGAGCTAGCAGTACAATGCTACAAAAGCTATAATAGAAAAAGCAGGGCGAATATCTCATAATGTGCAATACAGTGTTATGATAACACATAACATATTATTAACTTGCAAACTAAAAACGACGTAAAGCGAGACAACCAAGTCACAACCCTCCTGAAAACAATCTCCCTGGCTGTATCAAGTCAACCCTGTTTTTCTGCCATCTCTGGTTCATCACTGTTCAGTCACATCAACTTTGAATTCAAAACTTAATGTTAAAGCGATTGTGCTGCTTACCTTCGTTTACAATCAAACGAATGTAAGCGTTATATTACAGCCGCTCAAGAGATCACTGAACGATCATCTCGCTGTGTTGGTAAAACACACCCGCACCATCTGATGATTTCGGTTTCAGTCCGACAGGAAACTGTCATTGTTGTTTGCAAAGGGAATTCTGGGATGTGTAGTAGAATCTGGAAGTGTGTCAGACCTACAGCAACTCCAAATTCAAGAGCACAGAAGAGCTGTCAGTTTGTAATTTAGGTGCACAAATATTTGGAGGAGAGGTTCAATCATATTACAGCAACAGCATCAGATAAACATTAGACAAATTATATTTGGGTCAAACACAAATAAGGTTGTCAAATGATAAAAATAAAAAAAAATTAGTTTAACCCTCCTATTCTGATCAAGCAGAGCTGTTTACTTTGCTGTTCTCATTGTCCTTTTTGACTGGACATAGCGCAATTTTTATTTATTTTTAAGAAATTATAACATTTCTACTAAAAACAATACAATTACGCACTTCTTTTGGGATTTTGACCACGTACAGCAAAGATGTTGCATTTTATTTTACTTTAAAGACCACTTAGAATTTTTTTTTAGTGTGTTTAGATGGCAAGTGGAGGAAAAGTCACTATGTAATGTTCAGCTTAGATAAACAAACCCATTTTTATTACATTGCAAAAATTGTGTCAAGTTTCTAGAAATGCAATCTTTGTGTCTATTTATGTTGGTTTAATTATTATTATTTATTTGTATTCAAGTAATTCTTATGTGTGTATTGCATTTTTAATGCATTTTTTAATAACAATAGACAAAACATTTGCATCACATTATTGATTATATGTAAGCAAACATTACCTCACATTTTCTATTGTGATGTTAATTATCAAGATTGGGAAGGTCGTGGGTTTATTTCACACCTCTACAGACTTGAGACCAACACCGTCACAACACACAGAATCTGATGTATTCAGCTACAGCTAGTACAGTATCAGTATATAGTCTTTTCAGGCAAAATATCCTTGATTAATGTCAATGTATATGTTTGATCAATTTAAATAAATGTACTCTACAACATTAGAGGTAAAAACAATTTATTGAAAACAACATAAAAGTCTAGAGATTTCTTCAACAACTATAAACAACATTTTTGAAATGATATGTATTCACACTGTAAATCAGCGTTAAGGCAAAATAAAATAAATAATAATGATAAAAGGTACCAGAACTCATAATTAATATTAAACATCATATAGTTTTTCCAGAATGTGACATTCATATATTAATTAGGCTTAAATTATACATGTAGCATAGTTCACATTATAATTCAACAAATTCTATAAACTGACTTTCTTGGTTGATTTTAAAGTTATGTTTGTTTACAGTAATTTCATGTGTTCTTTTTAGTGTAATATTGGTTAATTGAATATCTGTCATTTTAAGCTGTCTACACTGGTTAATCTATTTTGAGCATGTAATGCAGAGACCAGGTGTATTAATGAGGACCAAGGACCAATGTTATATTCAGCAGTCAGTAGTTATCTTCTCAGAGAGTGCTGATTGGCAGGTACTGGGTGGGATGAACACTCCAGGGTCACTGATGCCCAGTTGAAGGTCAAAGAAGCGAGTGGAAGTGGTCACACTACTGTTCTTAGTGTACGTCTCTTGCACTGGATAGCAGTCATTCAAAGTGTACACACCTACCCAAGCTTCATCTGTAAAAAATGTTTGTAGACACACACCAAAGAATTGCATTTTAGGATTATGATGGTATTAGATGTATTATAGTCTCCTTTGAGTTTCTAACATAAAAATAAAACATTTATGTCCCACAAATGTAAAATACATGGCACAATCATACTTTTGCGAGCTGGTTTCCGATCAGACCATTCTTGAACTTCAATCATGTCTCCAGGTCCACCGATAAAGTACTGGTCCTCATACGTTGAGTTCAGAGGTATATCATAAGGGTCCCAGGCCTCAGTCAGTGCAATCTTTGCACACTTCTTAGTAACTTGTTCAATCTGGAAAAGCACTCCACTCCTGAACAGGTAGATGTACTCAAAGAACCTCAAAGAAATACAATACAATTCTAGTAAATACAAAAAATTTTTTTAATGCAAATTAACTAGAACACAAACCTTTTGGTAGTCATTCTTATTTCTACTATTCTGTATTCCTTATGTCATATATCTGTGTAGTACAAATGTCCCTAAATCTACTTAACTGAGATTAAAAAAAAGAGCATAAACAAACACACACACACACACACACACACACACACACACACACACACACACACACACACACACACAGACTATATATAACTGTTAGATATATAACTTACTAACTACTCTAATATATAGCACAATGGTCGAACAGTTCAGCACATTCTGTAAACAAACCACAACAACACTTTAAGAACACATGAAATGGTCAAAATGTATCATTTTTTATAAATGCATACTTCTTGCAGGGTGTGTGTCCTGTCTTCTGTTCTAGGACCCTAATTCGTTGATTCTGTGCATCATAGCAGACCGCTGCTCGTGTATTTCTTCCAGTGCTGTGGTCGTATTCAACGGTCCGACCCTCCCATTGTAACGGGGCGAGACAGGGCTGCGCCGGTGCCGCTTCTGATGGTGGATAACCCATGCACGGTACCATCGTCGACCAGCAGAATGCAAGCACAAAGACACAAAAGCCTGACATGTCTTTTGGTGCAAGGCAATAATTAAATGAAAATAAAATATTCAAAAAAGAAGGCCTATGCTTCGAAGTCAGTATAGTCTCGTTTGTACGGCCAAGATTTGCACTGGTGCCTAATCCAAATACACAGAGCCCAGTTCAGCATCGTCACAAATACGTCGGAAACAGCGATTGGCCAAATATCCAACCCATATGCCTATGAAAAGCCCATATGGTTATGTATCTGCAGTATTATTCCAATATATAATAAATATTAAACATATTAAAATATGCACTATATTTGAAAAAGTAGCCTAATGCATTATTTTTATTTATGTTTTAAATTATATTTATCTTCTGTGATTTTTAAAGAAAAATATAACTCAGAGCTTTATGAATGATCAATATTATTATAAATAATCATTATATCATAAAAATAAATAATAAAATTCTTATAATATAATATAATTCTAAATCAATATGATAAAATAACATATTATACATAATAATCTGTGCACTGATTTAATATCTTGCACGAGTTGACATCAAATCGTTGCTTATCAGTTTCTGGCGTGTGCCATAATTATAATTGTAAAGCACAGTACAATTCAGAGTATTATGAGTGAGCAATATAATAATTGTCAAATAATATAATTATAATTAAATTAATTAAATCATATAATAAATATCATTTAATATAAATAATTTAATTATATTTGAAATTATTTGATGATAATTTCCTTATGCATCAATATTATATATTATATATATTATATTATATAATATTATACATTATAATCTGTGCACTGATTTAATGTTTTACATGATCAGTGATGGGTGTAACGAATTACTTTTCATTGAAAAGTAAAGTAGGGGATTACTCTACAATTTTTAAATAAATTTAAAGGGGTCATGACATGGTTTTTTTTATTGTATTATTATGTTCCCTTAGGTGCAATTATAGTATTAATATATTTTTTTTTTAAGAAAAACTTTTAAAATCTAGTGATTTATGACCTTTTCCCACCCTGTTTCTCATCCTCTGATTCAAACAGTCTGTTTTGGGGGCGTTTTCCATTTAAGACTTCAGTGTTAACGCCCACTGTTATGATTGGCTAACGTCAGTGCCTATGTATCAATTATTGACGCCCCCAGCCAGAACAATATGCAAGTAAACTAAGTAAAAACACTGTGATTATTCATAATGAATGAAATTGCGCTTTAAAAAGTAGTTTAAAGTTTAAAATAGATTACTTACAGTTTGCGTCGTCGTTGTTCCCAGAATAGTCGGCACGGACTTATCTTTGAGCAACAGTTTTCTGGCAAAGCCAGCATCATATTGAGATTTGTTCTCAAAACAGTCATCCTTAAAATGTACAGAACAAACGCTTAAGTTAACACTGCCGTGACTGGGTCGTCCGCAAAAAATAAACTGCATCCATTTTTCCCTGACGTCTGGATCTTTCGGCAGCTTATTCAGAGGTTTTGTTTGACCACAGCCAGGAACATCACATCTGTGTGGCATCGTAATTTTCCTGTGCACAAGTAGTCTCTGTCAGAGCTCGCTGTCCATCGACTGAACACTTGTGAGGCGCACGGCGATACGAAATGAGCGTAGTTGTCTTGCGCTTAAAGCGTAGTTATCTTGTGCTGGAGGCGGTCATATGCAAACGCTGTTACGTCACTTCTAAGCATGAATCCAGAACGAGATGTATTTTGAGTTTGATTAAATAAATGATTCGTTTAGAATGGGGAGGACGTCTTAAAATATTAAACTTGCAGGACGTTTTAATGATACAAAGACCTCTTATATACCAAAAGATCAAGGCAAATTTGGTTTCTCATGTCATGACCCCTTTAATTACAGTAACTTCTGAAGTAATTGTAATTTATTGATTTTATATGATTTATTTCAAAGAATTAAAAGAGTCTATCCTTGTATTTTTCATCTGGTCGAGGCTGATAAGGGTTTTAGAGCAGTGGTTCTCAACCAGGGGGTCGGGACCCACTAGGGGGACTCAGCACACTTCCCGGGGGGCCTCAAGATCTCTTAAAATTATTGAAAATATAATAGATTATTATGATTTCTATATAATTATTATTATTCAACTTTCTGAAAATGTGAAACATTTAATAACTCCCATCAACAGCTTGATTTTGAAAGGAAATATCTTCTTATAGATATATCTTCTAATATAAATATCTAATTGCCTACATGGGGGGCCTTCAAATATTTTCTCAGATAATGGGGGGCCTCGGAGTCAAAAAGGTTGAGCACCGCTGTTTTAGAGGGTTTTAGAAAGTAATTAGTAATACTTAATTAAATCATTTAATTTTCGGACAGAGTAATTAGTACAATAGAACGGTAGAACATGTAATTATTAGTTATTCATTTTTATTAATTTTTTTTGTAACTTACCAGTAAACTTATTTGTAAATTATATTGTCAGTCCTTGTCGTGTGTGCCAACTATTATTCACTCCGCCATTTGCATCGGCTTGTTTACAAGCACGTAGCCTATTATATTCGCATATGCATATATGCCTATCCACCAGATGGCAGAATTTATTTTTGCCTACACTTCTCAACTGAGTTCATCTATCTTTAATGTTTGTACAATGTTGTTGGCTTTTAATATGGCGAAACCCGTCCAACGTGGGTACTAAAGTCAGGTTTTTGAAAGTTTAAATACAGTGATAAAATGACTGAATTAACACATGCTCAGTATGAGTCCAGTGACGATGAACTCCCAGAGGAGGTCGCCTTTGACGACTCCAAAACTGCTGCGTTGAAGAGTGTAAAAGACGCGCTAGAGTCAGCCAAAAGGTTAGTGAGTGTGATCCCACTGCTTCTAGTTTATAGAGGCAGAGCATATGATATTCCTTACAACATAAATTCTTACAAACAATATGACGTGACAGCCAATATATCCACATGAAAGTAAAAAAAAAACAACCAATAATTAACTTGATTCATTTTTGTCTCGTTTGAGACTTGCTGTGTTGGTAATCATGTTAAATAAATTATTTTTTTAAACATTGCAATTCATCATGTTTTCAGAGAAAAGAACCTATTGAAAGAGAAGCGAAGGAAAAGACAGCTGCTTTTCCAAGAGCAAAAGGTACAAAGTGGTGAATGGTATCCTCGGGATATCTACTCTATTATATTAAGTTAAAGTTTATTCACTTAATAAATTTGTATTGATCATATTGGGAACACATGCTAGCATACTTGCAGTAGCATTATTTACTAATAGCACTTTACGTTTGTAAATATGAAGACAACATTATCTAAATCTAACTTCTGTTGCTTTAAAGAAGAGAAAGTGTCTTCCTGAAGACCTCTTGGAAGAATTTGATGCCTTGCCTCAGAAGTAAGTGCATAGTTGAACAAAATCTTGTTCAAGTCATCAACTCATTTTTGAATTTTAGATTTTAAACAATCTCCTTTCATTTTAGAAGGCCCAAGACATCAGACAGCAACAAAGGTAATTATTATTTTTAAAGTACATAATAGATATTTAACCATTCATTTCCTATATTTTTTTCGATTTGTTGTCTTATTTTAGCAACAGTTTAAACATTGTCAATATTTGAAACCACTCTCTAAAACTTGATCTTATAGATGAGGATACAGAGGATGTGATTAAGTCCAAGACGGTCTCCAAAAGGTTAACTATTTAACAATAATGTTTACTGACAGCTTAATGAAAGGGTCCAGCATATACAGATGAAGAGGAAACAACGTATTGTCTGGTTTCAGTTTACAGGACAGCTACAGTGTAGTCAGGCTGAAGGATGGGTCAGCTGCCAAAACAATGCAACAAAGTGCCATGGATTTCATTCAGTCACGTCTTTACGGGCCAGGAACCAAAAGAACCACCAGTAAGATATCACACCACCCCTTAGCCCCACACACCACTGTTTAGCATCTTTAAGCCAGATTTATTACTCCTACAACCTCCAAATCTTCATAAGTGTTTAAATGTTATCTACAGATGCAGCACGTCTATCACTCCAAAAGAAAAGGGGCTTAAACCAAGGTGCAGCTGTAGAGTTTGCCAATAAGGAATGGGGTGAGTTTTGAGATTTTAAAGTTTGTCAGGTATACAATGTCTGGAGTGTGATTTGAAAGCAACATGATGAGCTGTGTTTACTTATAGGCGCTGACCATAAAGTGAAGGCTGAAAAGTCAAACAAGAGATTTATACAAAAACAGAAACTGGTTCCTTCCTGAGTCCTAAAACAGCAGAAAGAACTGGTGGATTATGAGTGCAACATTCAGGAACTGCTTCACCTGAGGATCAAGTATGGAGACCACCTCAAACGTACAGCTGCTGTTGACCATGAATCACATTTTTAACGAGGACACATATTTCAAATGGTTATTAAAGGGATTGTTCACTCCAAAATAAACATCATCATTGACTCACGTTCATGCATCCCAGATGTGAATGACTTTCTTCAGCAGAAGACAAATTAAGATTTTTAGAAGAACATCTCAGCTCTGTAGGTCTTCTGAATGCAATTTAATGGTGGCCAGATTTTTGAAGCTTCAAAAATTACATGGGAACATAAAAGTTGTCCATATGACTTAAGTAGTTTAATGTATGTCTTCTGAAGTGATTCAATCACTTTGGGTGAGGAACAGATCAATATTTAAAAAAAAACATTTTACTATTAAAAAAATATATATATACACACACTAGTAAAAAATTACTTAACTATTGATTTGTTTCTCAACCACACCCATAATAGTTTCTGAAGACAGATTTTACCACTGGAGACATTTGGATTACTTTATTGCTGCCTTTGTGATTTTTAAAGCTTGAAAGTTCTGGTCACCATTCACTTGCATTATATGAACCTACAGAGCAGAGATATTTTTCTAAAAACCGTTGTTTGTGTTCAGCGGAAGAAAATCATACACATCTTAGCATGATGGGGAGTAAATGATGAGAGAATTACAATTTTTGGTTGAACGATCCCTTTAAACCTCATATAGTTAATATGCATAACATGTATAAATAATCAGACATACTTTTGAGTAATTTGTTGTGCATCAAATAAGGTTCATGTGATGAATCTTTGCTCATTTAAAATGGACAATATCTTGACCCTTGTGTACAAATTGAAATTCAAAACATGGAGCTTCTCTTTTTGGGAGTGGCACATGCTGAATGTGAATTTTCTTCATATTTGGATATTTACGGTAAACTTTAATAAATGTAAGCCTTCGTAAGGAATGACAATTCTGGGATCTGCATTTTTCTAGTCAATGTAAAGTCTACAAGACAATACGCATGAAGACACTTTTGGATATGATTAACACTGGCATTTTTAAGGAGATCTTATGTACATATGGTGTAATTATATACTTAGTTACTAACTCGTTTTACCACCAATGATGTTGTGCAACAGCCAAATATACATTAGTGTGTGTGAAAACAGACCTGCTATTTTTGTTCAACTGGGTATTTGTTTTATTACTAAAAATGATAAGACAGTGTTGATGACAATACTGTACCCTTTCTCCTTGTTTTAAAAGTACTGATGGTCTGAGGTCTGCTTGACTGGTAAATGGGAGAATAAACAATGGAGCAGGCTTGCCTCTCTAGGACCGGATATGACCTTATTTTACTATGTTCCTCTCACACATCCAAACTGCACAAAAAAAGTGCAGGCAATGAGTGATGAGAGAACACCTGAAAACAGACTTTAAAAAGATGGAATAAGGGATCAGGGTGGATGAAGACCATAGACATCAACACAATTACAAATTAAAAAAGTGTCCGAACATTGCATCAATCCTGATGTGCAGTTGGCAGAGGGAGGGTGCGCTTGCACAAAGAAGGGCATAACTCAAAACAGCTCACATTAACACTATACCAAGTATCACCACTAAGGATGAGTACAGCAGTGTTAGGTTTTGTAGATTTTAATTTTTATTTATTTTTTTTAAAGATAACTAAATGTTTCACTCATCTTGTTAATATAATTTTAATAGATTTTTTTAATATTTTTTTTTATGGTGAAGTACACAAACTGAGACTTGAAAATAGCAGGGTTTACCGCAGTGGGACCTTAGTAATTCGGTCTTGCTCACTCTGCCAGCTTTCAACCAAGAACAAGTATATCTTATATGCAATTTTACTGATAATAACATGTCAATAATGTCATAAGAATTTTCCTCATGCCTTGTAAATAAGGAAACAAACAAATCAGCCTGCTGCGCCTCCCACAAAATAAAAAAAGACAAAGAAAAAAAAAAAAAAGACCATAATGATTTGGGATTTTATCTGACTGTGAAGGATCCCTCTCCTAATGTGTCTTTAGACCTTTAGCCTGGGTGAAGAGGATCCAGTCTATCAGAGAGCCAGGATGGGTCTGGCCATGTGGAGGCTCAGTTCATCAGGCCATGGTTTAAAAGCTGGGCCCCAGGTTTCAGGAGTCTGGGATGGGCTAGGATTATGTTGGCCTCTTTCACGTGGTTATTTGTGGGATGATTCTCCAGGGGTTAGTGCAGGTAATCATCTACTGATGCAAAGGCGCAGGATCCAGTGCCTGTGCGAGCCATGAGGGACAGACTTTGAGATGCCTGGCCGACGGCAAGTGCCAAGGGAGGCTGCTTTGGCAGATTGTGAGTCTCTGAATGACAAAAACACATGTGTAAGATTCTGCTTATGTCAATTTAAAGGGACAGTTCACCCAAAATGAAAATATTCTCATGTACTCACTTTCAAGCAATCCCTGATGGGTTTGACTTACTTTCTTCTGCTGAACATAAACTAAGATTTTTAGAAGAATATCTCAGCTCTGTAGGTCCTTTTATTGCAAGTGAATGGTGGCCAGAACTTTGAAGCTCCAAAAATCACAGTGATAAAGATCAAGTGATATGTTTTGTGTGGGTGAGAAACACATCAATATGTCAATCCTTTTTACTCTAAATCTTCACTTTCAGAATGTTTTGAATGAGATTAATTGTAAAAAAAAAAAAAAAGACTTAATTATTTATGTGTTTCTCACCCACACCCATCATATCACTTCTAAAGACATGGATTAAACAACTGGAGTTGTATGGATAATTTTTTTGATGACTTTGTGATTTTTGAAAGGTTTAGTCACAATTCACTTGCACAGTATGGACCTACAGAGCTGAGATATTCTTCTAAAAATCTTTGTGTATTGCAGAAGAAAGTAAGTCACACACATCTGGGATGGCAAGAAGGTCTGTAAATGAGAACTTTAATTTTTTTAGGTCAACAATCACTTTACCTTCTAATATCAAAAATACAAGACAACTTTAACTATACCTAATATTGCACTGTTGAGTGTAGAGCAGACAGGCTCTCTCTGGATGGAGTCCAGCTGGTAGCCCACAGGGCTGTTCCATGGATCTGAATATGCCAGCAAACTGAACGCATCCTACAAGAATGAAAGGGGTGAGAGAGAGAGAGAGAGAGAAAGAATCCTTATGTAAATAAAAAGTATACAGTTGACCTAATCTCCTCAGCCTTAATCATAGTCTCAATCATTACCAAAATACATTATATAATGGGGTGTTTTTCCCTCTAAAGGGCCATTTTAATATCAGACGTGATTCAATAAACAACATCTCATACAACAACGCATATAATTACAAGTACAAGCTGCACCTACATTCCCTAACCTTCAGAACACATGAGTATTGATGGCAGTACCTTGAGCATCTTCTTATTGGCTGAGTTTTTGCCCTGTTCACGACGCAGGTGTTCACTCATGCTCTGTAGTTCTCGTCCAAACTGGATCATTCTCTCGATGGCTGCCTGGCTCCCCCCGCACAACTGTCTCTTAGATTGAGTGCTGTCCACCTCTGTGTACAGAGTATCCATTAAAGCACTGCACTGCATTTATTTTGCATTACAAATGGTTGGAAGTAACATGCACAAAATCAGATTTTCTAGGCAGATTACACAGGAGAAACTTTTGCCTTCTTGTAAACAGATCTCATTGGTAAAAATTTGTGCTGATTAGAAGGTATTATGGAAAAGTGTCCCTTAAGGAAAGTTATTTCATAATTTATTCACATTCATGTCATTTCAAGCCTGTATGACTTTATTCCCTATGTGGAACACAAATGGAGATGTTTGATTAAATAGCCCTCCATCTTTTCAGTGAATTGTACCTCAATTTAAACTTAAAAAGGACACAAAAGTATAATTGAAGTGGTCTTAGTCACTCATCAACGTGTAATGCACGTCAAGGTTTTAGCTGAGAAATTACTTAAATTCTCTGTTGTTTCTCACCAAAACATATGCCTTCAGAAGACTTGTAACATGACGCATGAGTTGCATGGACTACTTTCATACTTGGTCAATTTTAAGCTTTAAAAAAAAGGCCCTATCCACTGCCACTGTATTGAAAAAGCAGCAGGGGGGGACCTTCATTAAAACTAGGGATGTGCAAAACTACCAATTTTGATAATCGACAAGTCGTCGGTTATTTGAACGACTAGTCAATGTTAAAGATAATAATGTCTAATATAGGTTCCGTTATGATCATGTGACCCTTATCAGATGCATTTCAGATGGATATATGGATGCTAAGTGCAGCATTTCAACATGGTAACTAACAGTTATGCAACAAATAAATAGGCTAACTAGCTAAAACACTTTATTGCACAAAATTGACAGAATCAGCTAAATATTTTAATCTCTCCACATCACCTCATAAATATGAGAACATTACTCACAGCAGAGAATTTAATGTCTGACAGTGATCATCTTGTAATGTATTGTTGATGCAGTGCTTTGATGGCTGTATCAGCAGCAGGGCATAAATGGACTAAACTTAAAGCATTAAAGAGATGAAAGTTTTTTTCAGAGGGTTTTACTGTTTTACTATTATTCACTTTCAATATGAGAATTAAGTCTCCCATTAAAACCACCAACACTTAAAATATAAATGTTAGTAGTTAACCCCACTAATTGACTAGTCAGTTGGTGGACATCTAGTCGATTAGTCAACCACTGTGGCACATCCCGAATTAAAACGTCTCCTGTATACGGCATAAGAAGGAAAGGCATACTGCAAGTGCTTGGGATGACAAAGATGAGTGAATTATTACAGCAACTTAATTTTTAGGTGAACTATTCCTTTAACAGCGAGCCTACTTAATCTACACACCCATATTTGCATCGCAGTCCTCCAGCTCAGTCTCATGTGTAGAGCTGCCATTCAGAAATCCATTTGAGGACTCGGACACACCGTTTGAACAGTGATCAACCTCCATCTCCACCTCAGTGCTGTAGGGGAATGAGTCAACATTTACACAACAGCACAAAAAGGAACTATTCAATGACTTATGTAGCTAAATAATATACAGTAGTTTCCCTGCCAAATCATCACTTAAAGGGATAGTTTACACTTCATGCCATCCCATATCTTTCTTCTGCTGAACATAGTTTTTTTGAAAACTATTTCAGCTCTGTAAGTCCATACAATGCAAGTGAATGGTGACCAGAACTTTGAAAGACAAAAAGCATATAAAAGGCAGCATAAAAGTAATCCATATGACTCCAGTGGTTAAATCCATATCTTCAGAAGCAATAAGATAGGTGTGGGTGACAAACAGTTCAGTATTTAAGTTCTTTTGGAGCTTCAAAATTTTGGTACCCATTCACAAGCATTGTGAGGACCTACAGAGCCATACTCATATGGGATGGTATGAGGGGGAGTAAATTATGAGAGAATTTTCACTTTTGGGTGAACTATCACTTTAAGCTTGTAATCATCAACCATTGCTTATGCTACAAAGTATTTGTGGAGCTAATTTTATGATGTGCAATAATTTCTTTTGTAGTATTACAGTTTTACATCTATTAAATGGTTATAAATAAAACCATGCATAAAAAAAACGTTCTCTGTGCTATGTAACAGGATGTACCTAGAGTTGGTCTGCTGGCCCCGACTGCCATTTAGGACACCAAGATCGGTGCTTGGCAGGGTAGGGGGTGATGACTTGTGAATATGGGCAGAGTTGTGTCCTTTACTTGATAAAACTCCATTACAGTAATTACGATCAAAACCTGGAGACAGAGAAAAGCACAAATTATCAGGAAGAACCACTGATAACATCTCTTATTCATGGTGCTGTTTAATCAAATAGATGAAAAAAAAAATAAATGAAAACTATTTACTGGCTATTGATGTTTAGATGAAAAAAGTTCTTTTTAGTTGTCTTTTGCCAAGATATTGTCCACCCATGCTGGGTGAAGACAAGAATGGAAATATGATAAGGTTTGCACGGTAGCCTGTCATTGCAACATTCTTTAGTAGTGTGCGTGTAGTGTGTGCACCTGTCTGGTTGGCCTGGGAGCTGCTGGCTTTGTGGGCTGGACTGCTGAAGAGGCGGGGGGAGCCTGGGTAACTATCCTGTGATTTGGGGCTTCTTCCACCCAGACACCTGACCTCACTGTCAGTCCCATTCACCATCTCAATAAACTGCCTGACTCTGGACAAACAGGCAGAAAGAAAAGGGACACATCATGAATATTTAATCCTCACAGGAGGTTCATTCTTGAGGAATTTTATCCATTACACTCACTTCAACATAAATAGGAGGTCTGGGCTTTTCTCTAACAGGTTGGGGTAAAGTTGCTGAGTGGTCTCTATAGCCTCTCCCATTCTGCCAGACAGGACCAGCTTCTGGATCTCTGCAATCAAAAATTTTGAAATCATTACTGAAGGGCCCAGTGGTACAATACCTGCAGCTTTTGTGTTCCGTGCAACAATGTTCACCCCAAACATAATACTTTGTTTACGTTCCCTCATGTTGTTTTAAACTCCTATGACTTTATTTCTTCCATGGAACACAAAAGGAGATGTTAGGTGGAATGCCAGTCTCAGTCACCACTGACTTGCATCTTCTTTTCTATACTATGAAAGAACGGTGAATGAAGCTGTAAATCCCTTACATTCTGCATCAGCTTCTTTTGTGTTCCGTGGTAGAAAAAAAAACGTAAAATGGGTTTGTAACATCAGGGTGAGTAAATGATGACAGAATTTTTCATTTTTTGGGTGAACTATTCCTTTAACTCTTTCCCCGCCAGCGTTTTTAAAAAAAAGTTGCCAGCCACCGCCAGGGTTTTAAACTTTAATGGCCCGCAGAATATTTTCTTCCATGAATATATGAAGATGCTATATATCACAATAAAGATCTGAGCCTCTGCTTTTAGGCAAAAAAAAACTCTTTTATTTTATCTTCATTTGTTCTTTTTTTATTGCGACTTGAACAGAGGTCGGTTTTGTCAAAAAACAACATTTCAGACAAAAAGCTGAGAAAAAGGCATGTTTATGTCTGATATTTTGAGCTTCTCAATACTCCACTTCTTCATGTTTGAGACGATCGCAGTCTGTTTCTTTGATCAAAGAGTTGCGTACTCTTTCAAAACATGCACAGGGGTCTTCCTTACCGTATAACACCTAAAACACGGAAACCCGGAAAATTCCGTGTTTGGCAGGGAAGCGTTTTTTCATAAAACACGGAAAATTCCATGTTTGGCGGGGAAAGAGTTAACAGTGTTGTCATGGGGGGACCTTACTCTGTCTATTTTTGATAGAAGCGAGTTCCTCATGCACGGCCTGGTCAGTTGATTTGGCAAAGGCTTCAGCAGTGGCACAGTAGCTGTGGTGAACCAGATAAGAGGCCACCATCCTACGAAAAGAGTTAGACAGAGGAGAGTAATTCAGAATGAGAATATAAGCAATACACAGAAAAACAAAAGAACGCAAAACCAATGGGAGCATCAATAATGTTACCCCTCTACCACATCCATATTATTTTTGGTAGGTTTTTGTAATCCAATGTCAACCTAAAAATACGCAAAATCAAAAGTACTCACTTCTGAATCATGGCCTGCCATTCTCCCTCTCTCTCGCCAATGGGGAAACGGTCAATCTGGGACTGAATCTTAGTTCTCCATTCACGCATGTAATCCTCAATATCAAAGACAAAGGGGTGCTGCCCAAAGTTGGCATCCACGACCTCCCCTGGGGTCTGTAGACCCACTGTAGGGTACAGGTTAGGCTGAAAGGAAAATAATAAAATTTACTAGATGTGGATTGCATTCACTGGCTAACTAAAAGGAATAGCTCACACAAAAAAGAAAAAAGTTCTCATGATTTATTCAACCCTTATGCCTTCCCAGATGTGAATGACTTTCTTTATTCTTCTGAACACAAACGAAGGATTTTAGAAAAATATCTCCAATCTATCTGTCCATACAATGCAAGTGAATGGGTACCAAAACTTTTAAGCTCTAAAAAAACACAAAGGCAGCATAAAAGTAATCCATATGACTTCAGTGATTTAATCAATGTCTTCTGAAGTGATCTAATCGATTTTAGGTGAGATCAGACCAAAATGTAACATCTTTTACACTATACATTTTGCCATTGCAGTCTCTAGGCACGTTCATGATTTCAAGCTCGATTACACTTCCTAGTGCGTGACGCATGTGCAGAGCACTTGATGGCGTAATTGAGATTAAAATCATGATCGCCAAGGAGACTGCTGATGTCAAGATAAATAGTGAAAAGAAGATTTATTTTGGTCTGTTCTCACCCAAAATCCATTGGATCGCTTCAGAATACATGCGTTAAATCTATTGGAGTCTTCTTGATTAATTTTATGCTGCATTGTGTGGCCATATAGAGTGGAGATATGCTCCAGAAAATCATTGTTTGTGTTCAGCAGAATAAAGAAAGTCATACACATCTAGAATGGCATGAGGGGGAGTATATGATGATAGAATTTTCATTTTTGGGCAAACTATCACTAACTTTTACTGCCATCTCTTATAAAGGAATGGTCAAATATTACTACCTTGCCATGGGTTCTGGTGGGATTTTAAAGTGTACATATTCTGTCAGCTACTTTCTTACACTAAAACCATGTGTTCGGAATTTTTAAATCACTCTAAGAGCACAGACCAGTGTAGGATATAACTAAATAATAAAAATGCTAGTTTATTGGTCAGGTCAGGGGGGCAGGCACATATTAGCTGTTTTGTGATGCTTTCAGGAGAATAACCTTGAGAGCTGGAGCTCATTGGCCAATAGAGAGAAAGGTCAGGGCTGCTAAACTGACATACTTCACAGAAGTACTCAAAAGCAACATGAATGCTGGTCACTAGCCAACTGTGTTTTCTGCTCAATGGATTATTGTTTTATCCCCAAACAGGCCTCTGTTCGTTCAGCAAGAGAAATGTTTAGGGGCTGTCAGTCCAACATCTTGAAAGATTAAGGGAGGGTTTCCCCTACTATATCTAAAATGGAGGATTGTTATAGTAATGAACAAATGTGACATACAGTGTATATATGACATCATATATGCACATAAACAGAATGTAATCAGATTTTACACAATCTGAAAAAGCCTTTTGTTGAAATATTACAACCTACAATATAATATACAAATCGCGCATATATAAGACTTACCGGTAAATCTGTAAAGGCTATGCCTGAAAAATAAAAAACACACAATTACATACATTACAATCAACATCAATTAACATGTATAACTGTACAATCAACATTAATTAAAATGTATAACTGCTCTATGATGCAAACATGCATGATTTTTTTAAAGCCAAAACTGATGCTATTCCCCCTGCATAATCCTAAATCAACCTATTTGGCAAATGTTCCATTCCTAGAGATTTGTAAGTAATGTTAAAGCATTCACTAAATTAATGGAGGCTGTGCAGTTGTTACAATAGTAATAAAGAGAACAAATGTAAAAACAGTTAAAGGAATAGTTCATCATTATAACTGACGCAATGTGTTTAATGATGCCATATTTGATTTGAGAGCTTCAGCATAGGCCTAGATTTTCAGTAAATAACAACTTTAGTTCCAGGCTGTTCGTCAGACATGGAATATACTGATAAAGTCATATATACCACTTTTATGATACTCTGTCAGTTTGAAGCTTGACAGCACTCATCCTCTCATTCACTTTTTTTATACACAAAAATGTGGCCAGGATATTCTTTAAAAAGAATCCTGTTTTGTGTTCAACTGAAAAAAGAAAAGGCTTTGGAACAGAATGTGTTTGGGGTCGGGGTGAACTATTCCTTTAAGAACAGTTGACACCAATATTTAATGTCATCTTAATAGTTCCAGTGTAATACAAATGGTTACTACCTAGACTGTGGCCATTTTTTGTGTAGAAACAAGTATTGTTGATGAGGTTAACACAGCAGCCAATCACATCGCCTGTTGTAAATGTTGGACCATAGGGCTGTCCAGTACCGGAAGAGCAGAAGGAGTGGCCATCATCTCCATGGTAACCATATGAGTGTTTGTCCCAACCTAAGGACAGAATATTGTGCACTTTCTTTTGCATATTAGGAACAATGAGCTGCAAAAATACTCGGGAGAGAGAATTGCACCCTCTCTAACTCCTATCTCCCAGGCAAGCTGCAGCCTCGAGGAGAAACTGACCTGTGTATGTGACAGTCAAAAAGGCGGAGGGAGTAATTAAGCTTAACATGCCCACTTTCTTCATCTAAACTTCTCCATGGTCATCCAGAAATAGAATGCACAAAACTCACCTGACAATACTGACATACTACCTAATGTGTCACAGGAAAGCAAATAAAATGTCTTAATGCAATTAAACAAAAGCAGTCAAAGACTAATGACACACTTGAAAGCATCATTTTACCTGGGAGTCTGTTCATGTTTACACCTTGAGCTGACAGGCCAATCCCCATATACCTGATCAAGAGACAAAATGTTACATTAGAATGTAAATTATACTTAATGACAGTTTAAAGGCTGTTATTTAAAAAATTAAATACCAGAATGCAATGCCAAGTTCTTGCAATCAAAATTCCAAATTCCTTCTCTTTGAAGGCCCCTTACCCATCTCGTCCTTTACTGATGATTTTCACCTCAAAGTAGTAGACCCCACAGGCAGCTGGAATGGGGTGTGTTGCACGGACAGATGCTGCATCTTTAGGTGTCTTTCCATGACCTGAATGACAGTGTAAAACATTTCTAAAAGAAATCTTGTACATTGGTTACATTTCTACAACATTTCATTTAAACATTTAATGTACAGTAAAAGGCTGTAATTGGCAAAAACACTGCAATATAAACAATGTTTTTGCTGTGAGTGCAGTATGGTTTGTGTTTATGATATTTTGCCTGGCATTTAGGGTATATTTGTTATATAATTTCAAAAGCTGTTTATTTAATGTGAATATGTTTGCTTAAAATGTGGGACTTTACAGTGGGTACGGAAAGTATTCAGACCCCCTTAAAGTTTTCACTCTTTGTTATATTTTAGCCATTTGCTAAAATCATTTAAGTTAATTTTTTTTCCTCATTATTGTACACACAGCACCCCATATTGACAGAAAAACACAGAATTGTTGACATTTTTGCACATTTATTAAAAAAGAAAAACGGAAAAAAATCACATGGTCCTAAGTATTCAGACCCTTTGCTGTGACACTCCTATATTTAACTCAGGTGCTGTCCATTTCTTCTGATCATCCTTGAGATGGTTCTACACCTTCAATTGAGTCCAGCTGTGTTTGATTATACTGATTGGACTGGATTAGGAAAGCCACACACCTGTCTATATAAGACCTTACAGCTCACAGTGCATGTCAGAGCAAATGAGAATCATGAGGTCAAAGGAACTGCCTGAAGAGCTCAGAGACAGAATTGTGGCAAGGCACAGATCTGGCCAAGGTTACAAAAAATTTCTGCTGCCCTTAAGGTTCATAAGAGCACAGTGGCCTCCATAATCCTTAAATGGAAGACGTTTGGGACGACCAGAACCCTTCCTAGAGCTGGCCGTCCGGCCAAACTGAGCTATCGGGGGAGAAGAGCCTTGGTGAGAGAGGTAACGAAGAACCCAAAGATCACTGTGGCTGAGCTCCAGAGATGCAGTCGGGAGATGGGAGAAAGTTGTAGTAAGTCAACCATCACTGCAGCCATCCACCAGTCGGGGCTTTATGGCAGAGTGGCCCGACGGAAGCCTCTCCTCAGTGCAAGACACATGAAAGCCCGCATGGAGTTTGCTAATAAAAACCCTGAAGGACTCCAAGATGGTGATAAATAAGATTCTCTGGTCTGATGAGTCCAAGATAGAACTTTTTGGCCTTAATTCGAAGCGGTATGTGTGGAGAAAACCAGGCACTGCTCATCACCTGTCCAATACAATCTCAACAGTGAAGCATGGTGGTGGCAGCATCATGCTGTGGGGGTGTTTGTCAGCTGCAGGGACAGGACATACATAGTACAGGGATATCCTGGACGAAAACCTTCTCCAGAGTGCTCTGGACCTCAGACTGGGCCGAAGGTTCACCTTCCAACAAGACAATGACCCTAAGCACACCGCTAAAATAACGAAGGAGAGGCTTCACAACAACTCCGTGGCTGTTCTTGAATGGCCCAGCCAGAGCCCTGACTTAAACCCAATTGAGCATCTCTGGAGAGACCTGAAAATGGCTGTCCACCAACGTTTACCATCCAACCTGACAGAACTGGAGAGGATCTGCAAGGAGGAATGGCAGAGGATACCCAAATCCAGATGTGAAAAAACATCTTTCCCAAAAAGTCTCATGGCTGTATTAGATCAAAAGGGTGCTTCTACTAAATACTGAACAAAGGGTCTGAATACTTAGGACCATGTGATATTTCCGTTTTTCTTTTTTAATAAATGTGCAAAAATGTCAACAATTCTGTGTTTTTCTGTCAATATGGGGTGCTGTGTGTACAATAATGAGGAAAAAAAATGAACTTAAATGATTTTAGCAAATGGCTGCAATATAACAAAGAGTGAAAAATTTAAGGGGGTCTGAATACTTTCCATACCCACTGTATATACAACCAACACCGTTAAAAGGACTGTTCGGGGTTACATTTATTCATTTGGCAGATGCTTTTATCCTGTATTTATTATATAAATGCAGGTTAAGCTAAAAAAAAATAATATTGACAGTAGAACTCATGGCTATGTGAAAAGTAAGAGCATTTCCACATGCACAATGCAATTAGAATTTACAGCATTGGGACTAAACAGCTGTGTGAAGCCACTTGTTAGTGAGGTTAATCAGAAAAACAACTTCAATTTGCTAGGGGCCATAAAGATTGGACTGTGGAAAAAGGTAATGTAGTCTGATGAGTCCAGATTTACCCTATTCCAAAGTGATGAGTGCGTCAGGGTAAGAAGGGAAGCGCATGAAGCGATGCACCAATCATGCATAGTGCCCTCTGTACAAGCCTCTGGAAGCAGTTGCTTCAATTGGTCAAGTCTTGGCTCAGCAATGTTATATGCTAATAAAATGAAGTCAGCTGACTGCCTGAATGTCTGAATGACCAGGTTATCCCATCAAGGGATTTTTTCTTCCCTGACGGCACAGGCATATTCCAGGACGACAATGCCAAGATTCATCATGCTCAAATTGTGAAAGTGTGTTTCAGGGAGCATGAGGAATTATTTTTACACATTGCACCCACATATTTCTGACCTTAACCCCACTGAAAGTCTTTGGGATTTGCTGGAGAAGACTTAACGGAGTGGTTTGACTCTCCAAACATCATTCTTTCTTTCCGTTTTTAACGCCATGCCAGCTTTTATGGCTATATTCATGGAGAGAGCCATTTTAGTTATTCAAGAGTAAAACTAAAAACTAAAAGATAATTTTTTTCTAAAAACCTTAAAACTTAATTTGGATTTACTTGGTTAAAAACTTTTTCAAAAGTGTCAACAGAATTATACATGCTCCTCAAGTGTGTAGAATTGTTACAGTCCAGTAAGACATGTTTAATGGATAGTGGGCTCTTACAGGATGGGCACTTTGGTAAATTTTCTCCAGATAGTAAAAAATGGTGTGTGAGCCTTGTGTTTCCTATCCAGCATTGAGTGCAAGTGACTTGATCCCAATGATTATTAAAAGGGAATACATGTCTTGTCCCAACAGCAGGATTTATTTCCCATTATTTGTTGGTTAAACATTGATACCATTCTGACTGCCATTTGTTTTTAGTGTATATGTTTAATGTTGGCTTTTGATCAGTGAATGGAATAGAGCATTTTGCTGGATCTGAGGACAATGCTTCTTTGGCAGCTCTATCTGCTTGTTCATTTCCAGTGATTCCTGAGTGACCAGGTACCCAGCAGAAAATAATACTAAAATTCTTTGATTCCAGAGATGACACATTTCACATCTTATAGACTCCAATGCATCCAGACATGATATAGAATCAGTTATCATTAAAAAGGATTTCTGTGGAACAGTGAATGAACTTCAGTGCTAGTAATAAAGCATTTGCCTCTGCAGTAAAAACTGAACTTTGGTCTGGGATGCGGATAACTTGACAGAGTTGACTTGTTGCAAAGCCTCTCCAATCATCAATACAAGATCTCGGGCCAAAAATTAAAGCAACTCTGGAAGGAAATAAATCTGACGTTGTCTAGGGTTGTCGAAACAATGCCACGACGGATGTGCACCATAATCAAAACTAGAGGCGGTCTAACAAAATACTGAGTATGCAAACTTTTTTTGGCCAGGCAGTGTAATAGGTGATTGGCTTTTGTACCTGTAAAGAAAAACTTCAATTTCTACATCCACCCAGTGTTAATCTAGTCAATGAAATCACTAACAAAAATGTTTGTTGTGTAAGATTATATATGCAGAAGAATTCCAGGAACATGATTTGAAACAAGAAAAAACCAAGCCTTTCAGTTTGGAATGTCAACGTCATAAATCACAGGCCTTCAGAACCCCCACACAGTTAAACCAGGCTGTTCGGTGTAAGGTTACAAGGACCATCAGATTTGCACAACTCTAAGACATTTCATCTTAATCTAGCCTTGGTAACGTTTGTACCAGACAAATGAATGATTATAGACTGATGGACCTCTATAATTAGATTTATAATTACAATTATAGGTGATCTATAATGATCACCTATAATCTTTCATTTTTTATAATTCATCTCATTCTACTAAGAATGGTATCTATAAGGTTTAACTTGATAAAATACAATGATGTGTAAAACCAATATGATTTTGTAACCAGGGATTTTTATGTTTTGTTACCTACACGTATAACATCCATAAAAATAAATTTCATGTTTAGTATGCAAGCATTTGTTTGTGTTTATAGAGAAAGCTGATGACAACGAATATCATGTCTCTTGTACCATTTGCAAGATATAAAGTTCATGATTAAATATGCACTATTTATGAGCGGGAAAATAGTGAGAATCTCTAACAAAAGGACCATAAATCGACTGCCGGAAAAGACAGCCCAGTCGACCATGTGACTCGTGAAGATGTTTTATAACTCTCTAACTTCAATACAAAACAACCGCAAAGCTCTAAAGACATCAAAACTGTTGGAAAGGATACTTAATGTATTAGAAAGATGATTGATATGTGAAATAAGATGCAGAATTGTGATTTTTTGTTTTTGTTTTTTTGTTTCACGGATTCAAATGTCTCTGTATTTCCCTTTAACGTTTTCTCAATAAAAAAAAAAAAAAAAAAAAAGACCATGTGACTCTGAAAAGTCACTTCTGACTGGCGCAGGACACCTTTGGGGATGCGGCCAATTTCAGTTCAAATATTTCCAAACAGGAAGAACAAGCTCTCTTGTCTCTTCTTCTGTTGCCTCTTGCATCTCGTCTCTTCATCCTCGAGGCTCTTCGGCTCTCCACTCTTCTGTCTGCACGTGCCTATGTGAGTCCCACGGAAGCTCGGGAATTGACGTACCGAGAAGGAGTGAGAAGGCCTCGCTTCACATCTAACCTCAATAATTCATACAGACAAAAAACTTTGATCATACGGAGATCAAAACATCGACGGAACGAACATTCGACCAAGCGCCAAGAACCAAGAAACAAAAAGAACGCAAAGAAACACCACAAAGACATGCAAGTACATCTCCAATATTGTGCTCAAAGTGCTGGTGTATTAATCAAATAATTTGAGTAATCCGACAGCAAATCGATCTAGACTCAAAGAAGGATAAATGGTTTTTGAGGTATTGTCAAAAGTTCATGTTCACCAACCTGTCTAATGTAAATATGTGTTAGATTTAGGGCTGTTGATTTAAAGCGTTAATTCAGTGCGATTCATTTGACCAAAAATAAAGCGTTAAAAAAAATATTTATGCAATTAATCGCACTTCCCCCGGACCATAATAAAGAAGAGTCCTGAGAAATGCAAGCATGAAGTACCATCTGTTTACTCCAGAGGGCAGTAAGTGAAATTTCAGCTGTATGAGCAACGCACAGTTTATACAGTGAGGAAAACACTTCAGTAGGCAGAACACCACAAACATGTGTTACGTTCTTGCGTTTAAAACACTTAAAGGAGCGCAAATGCGAACTAAGGGATCTCAAGATGTGTTTAAAGATTGAGTATTAAACTATATTTAACTTGACACAGTGACCCAAACATTTTATGTTTATGATGCAATGCACCCGAGACACTACACAAGCATGTCTGACGCAGGGTGTGGCTGGACTTCCAAAATTTTGAAGTTACCCATAAATATTTAATCACTGTGGAGCGGAGGGGGGGCGGGGCCGGGTCGGAATATCGCGCGCCTGGTCCCCAATCGGCCGAGGGATAAAGGCGGCCGGTGACGATGGTTCGAGAGAGAGAGATTACGGGCATGTCCGTCAAGTGTGTGTTTATGTTTTGCGTTTGGTTTGGGTTTAATTAAATTATGATTTATATTGACAAGCCGGTTCTCGCCTCCTCCTTGCCCATCCTTTAACGGTGCTACATTGGTGCCAAAACCCAGGGAGGAGGAGGGATGCCCGTCGCAGAGTCCTCGACACTGCCGTCCACCCTGGGGAGCGCCGCTGCCATCTGCCGGGTGATGGAGTAGCCCGATAGCCCATATGCGGGGATTGGCCGTCGTCCGCGGGGCAAGTGGGGACTGGATACCCCGACCGCCTGCAGCGAGGGAGCCGCTGCCGGGGGTGGAGGAGTGCCCTGCCACCCCCAGAGACGCGGAGGGGTCGAGGGAGACCGCCGTCCGCGAGGGGAGGAGGGAAGAAACGCCCCGACTGCCCGGAGGGGTAGGGCCGCTGCCAGGGGCGGAGGAGTGTCCCAATTTGCGGCCAGAAAAGCGGAGGTTTGACTCCGGTTCACCCGGGGTTGGAGCGGCTGTCGTCCGCCTGAGTGTGGAGGAGTGTTCGAGGACCACGCGACGGTACATCAGAGAACCGGTGAGTGAGCTTTTTCTCTCCCTCCTCTCTCTCTCTCTCTCTCTCTGTCGCACCGTGTTGGCCTTTTCCCTCGTTTTGTTTTTTGTTGTTGTTGTCTTCCCCTCCTGTCTCCTCCCAGGGCGAGGAAGGCGGGGATGACCACGCGGGACGCAAGATACACCCCGCCCCAGGGATTGGGGGGGGGGGGTGTACATCATGCCGGTGGCACCCCGGCCTGAGATAACGCCGGGAGGAGTGTGGAGCGGAGGGGGGCGGGGCCGGAATATCGCGCGCCTGGTCCCCAATCGGCCTGATGAGGCACGCGAGGGACAAAGGCGGCCGGTGACGATGGTTCAAGAGAGAGAGAATTACAGGCATGTCCGTCATGTGTGTGTTTATGTTTTGCGTTTGGTTTGACTTTAATTAAATTATGATTTATATTGACAAGCCAGTTCTCGCCTCCTCCTTGCCCATCCTTTAACTGTGTTACAATCACAAATAAAATCAAAGAAATTTCCTTCAAACTTATTTATAAGTACTACCTCACTAATTATTTTCTTGTGGAGAGATTTCATTGTGATGTCGATATATTCTGTACATTTTGTGGTCTGCAGGCGGAAACATTTTTTCATTTATTTTGGAGTTGAACCTACTAGACTTGTTTTTGGTCTGATTTCTGCAAGATTGTATCATTCCCAGCTTTCAACTTTGTTTTGAACATTTTTTTATTCTGTTTTTTTTTTAGCTATGACATGTCTCTTCATAAGGAAGAAGACTTTTGTTGGCAAAGTTTAGTATTCATAAATGGAAGCATGGTGGTTATAATTTTTAATTCAAAGGTTCAGCAATACCAAAGAACAATTTCCAATTTGAGTAACAAGAAAGCTGTAAAGTGTATTGAAATATGTAAACAATTTGATATTTTTATTCAACTGTTTATTTATTTATTTCCCTTTTTGTTGTTGTTTGTTTTACTATACCTCTTGGCTCAAGATGTAAAGGTTTTGTAAGCATTAATAAAAAAGAATTCTGACGCAGGTGTAAATTGATGGTCCTTAAACAAGCCCTCATAATAAATCTCCAACTGATTGACAAATTCACTTGTGAAATGGATTGCTGTGAACTGTATGCCAATGATTGACTTATGATCAATAATATGGTAGTAAACAATACATTGTATTCTAAAGCCGCTTTTTGTATTGTCTTATCAATGTTTAACTCTTCTGCCACAAAAATGTAATGCATTTTAATTATCTGAATATTTTTTATCTATATATATAATTTTTTAATATTTAAAGACAACTATGTATAATTATATATCGATATAAATCTGTATAATCATTATATTTAGAACGACTGTTATATAAGGGGCTTTCTCAGCAAATATTTGTATATGCAATTAATCGCGATTAATTAATCGGGACACCGATTATTTAAAACTTTTAATCGATTGACAGCCCTAGTTGGATTAGATTTATGTTTAGAATAGTAATAAAGTTTGTCTGTGTTCAAAGACGACGTGACTGTGGTATATTTTGATAATCTCATCCCTGTTTCTAAAAGATTTCACTTCAAAGCTGTACTTAAATACATGTGATATTGTTTTCAATAAGCCATGAGAATAATATCACTCCAATAAGTTAATTAATCATAATTCACTTATTAAAGCTAATTCCTTACTGTAGTAATTGTGAGCTGATACAACTAGACGTTGTATTACGACTTCAATGGTGGAAAATCTATTAAGACAAATAATCTAGTTATTTGTAATTTATCTCATTTATAATGGTTGTCGAACGCGACAAATTCCGTTATACATTTCATTACCTAATAAGGTACAATAAGGACAGTTTAATTTAGTCCATAGCTCACATATTTCGAGACCCTAAATTCCCATCTAAATTTAGCATACAAAATATCCTTACATATAATGGTATGAGAATGAGATCAATTTAAATTAACTTCTAAATGTCTCATTTCCTTTATTCCCTACATATAATGGTGGTAGAATGCATTCAAAATACCCTATTATGGTGTGAGAATGTGGGCATTTTAACTGATCCCCTCCACATCTCTAAATTATACATGTAATACACTACAGTTGACAGGATTTTTATTATTTAATCAACGATAACAAATAAAAAAAGTTTATGATGATAAAACTATTTTAGTAAAGCATATCGTTGAAGAAAATATAAAGATAAAAATTATTCTACAAGATATTAACAGTGCATGATAAAAACAGGGAAGAAGAAACTGTTTATAAAAAGAAACTATAAGACATGGATTCATCTAATCCAATAATCCATTATGTTGAGGATTTCCTCACTTCCCAGCCATTCTCTGTTGACCTCTCTCATCAACAAGGCGTTTCTATCTGCAGAACTGCCACTCACTGGATGTTTTTTGTTTCTGGCACCATTCGAGGTAAACTCTAGAGACTGTAGTGCATGAAAATCCCAGGAGATCAGCAGTTACAGAAATACTCAAACTGGCCTGTCTGGCACCAAGAATCATGCCACGGTCGAAATCACTGAGATAAAAAATGTTCCCCATTCTGATGGTTGATGTGAACATTAACTGAAGCTCTAGACCTGCATCTGCATGATTTTATGCACTGCTGCCACCAAATTTATGGATTAGATAATCGCATGAATGAATAAGTTGATGTACAGGTGTTCCTAATAAAGTGCTTGGTGAGTGTATGTTTGGTACAGGTTTAAATTAAGAAAATGTTTACAAGTTTAAAAGTTAGATCTGTTACAATTCTAAACGTTTTGCCATTTTGCATATTATCATCAAATAAAGATATTTGATAAGTATTTTTGTAAAACTGATTAAATTATTGAATATGACATATTTACAATGATTTTCATCAAAAGATTAAAACTATGACAAAAACAAAAAACAATGTAAAATTTAACAATGTATCCGCCATATTGGGTGTTAAAATTTTGCCTATTATTTTTAATGCAAGTGCTCAGTCTCGGGCCAAATTGTCATTGAATTGCTTCCTAACCATTTCGGTGGTTATATCCAATATTTTAACTTTGTTGTCATGATGATGTAGTCCCAGTAAACCATGTAATAAGTAATTTTAAAATCACACAAAAATCATCTTAATACATATAATGTTTACATTTAATCTTGTTGCTACACTTTTGAAACGGTGTGTATTATATTGCGGACTGGCCCCTTTGACTTCCACTGTAAGTGCCTCTCTGTAAACGTGATTATTTATTATTTTATTTAACTAAACCAACAAGGGACAAGTTAAAATTATTTTTGCGGTACTTAACATTTTGTCACAAATACTGTTGATTGTATGAAACCTGGGGCATGCAATTCAGACTTAGCCAGTGATAAATGCCTAAAATAATATGTAGCCTATAGATTCATAAAAAAAAAACATTTTAAGACATGTTGGTTTAATGTTAATAAAAAAACCTTCTACCTGAAACATTACCTGTCGTCAATACTGACTGGCCTAATTAATAATGTGGCCTACCTTTATGACTCAGCTAAGAGAACCTCACCTACTTCCATCGGGTCAATTACTAGATTATGGAATCATGTTTGGCAACTAAATCTTTTAATACAAGTATTTACAGCTCTTCTTTAACTGGTATTTTCCTATTAAAATCCTTACATATTCGCGATGGCAGACAATCTGCCTCTGCGGGCCTTTCTGAAGCTTACCCGCCAGGCTTGATCACTGGCTGATTGTTTGATTGTTTGAGTGTATCAGCGGTGTCTATTCAGACATGGCCATGGTGCACAGATCAGGTTGTCAATGAAACTCCATAGGTGCGTCCGGAAATGACTGAAGCATCTTCATAGCTCGTTGAAACTCACCACCATCTCCTTGCTTCAGTATATTTCGGTATTTATCGTATATGTGCACATTACTATACATAAAACAACATGACGTATCCATACACACGCAGTTAGCTAATTTGAAACTTTTAGCAGTAGCTAAATTGACACAATGCTGACTGCTCAGGAATGATGCTAAAAATGCTAATGGAGGCTATTTTTATTCAAAGTGCTGTCAAACGTCTAAGTCCTGGTTCATACTCGTTTGCTTAGATCTGCTATTATACTCGATTATGATCACTCAAGGACATCCCTATTTCATAACGATAGCTTTTAAGAACAAAAAAAACGCAATTGAGTTTAATTTATAGATAACGCGTGCACACTGAAGCTAAGAGAAGTGTCTTTACATTGTCATTAATCGGAGGAAAAACTGGTCACGAGCTACCCTGGCTAACGACCTGAACATTTAGCTTGTAAACAACTTGCTATTCTGCTGTTTGTGTTCAGTTGCTGTTAGCCTTCCATTACCCTTATAATGCACCCGGAGGTTGTTCTGAGACAGGCCGATGTAGCTGAACTTGTCTTTGGGGCTCCACGATCTGGGCAGCGGGGTCTCCTGCTCGTTGACGGCCGGATAAAGACGTCTGAGCCGCTGATTGAGTTCTTTTTCCTGCTCGTTGAGAGCCAAGTCTCCGTGGACGACAACCGACATCAGAAACCCACAGCCCGATGACGGTCCTGACATCGCGATCCAATTCCTGCCCTCGATACCAACAGCTTGCCAGCTATCTTTAGCTGGACAGCTTTCTAACAGTGTCCAGTGACAAACGCGACCACTGTCAGACACCGCAGGAGGAGAGACGCAGAGATTTGGGGCTTGTTTTATTCGGATCTGGTGGCTTAGCCGGCCAGCTAACGGTGATTAGCCACAAACAGCCTCTGATAGAGTTAGCAAGACGCTCAAGATAATTAATCACGTAAATACACCGAAACGGCAGCTCACAAAGACAGGACAGACATCCCGAAATGTTATCCTTGATTTTTAGGACGACATGCAGCCGATGGGAGAAACGTAATTATCTAAAAGCAAAGACAGCAGCAGAGGGAACCCCGATCTTTTGTTTGTTGTTAGTGTGAAATCCAGCCATCTGATTGGCTCTCTCAAGGTCCAGTCACACTTCCTCGAGGACTTGGTACATAACTAGACATAAGCTACCAATAACATATCTTCCATGTTTCAGATAATGTGAACGTGAAACGAACATGTGAATGAGCCTATTTCAGTGTTTCATTCATTTAATTATTAGGTCCGTAATTTGTATATGATGGAATAATGGAGTTAGTGCATGTTTGAGCCAATCAAACTCACTTACACACAACAAACACCATAGTAGACAACGTTTTTTTCTAAACATATGTAATGATTTTCATTTATATACATGTATTTTTATATTTAACATAATCAACTTTATTAATCGTACATCACACAGTATAAATTCATGTATTAATGGTGATTTCTACAGTCCTTAAAGGAATAGGTCACCCAAAAATGAAAATTCTCTTATCGTTTACTCACCCTCATGCCATCTCAGATGTGCATGTCTTTCGTTCATCTGCTGAACACAAACCAGTGGTGTAGCCAGGGGTGGGCCTGGGTCTAATTAGGGTGGGACCAGGCCCACCCTTGGCTACACCACTGGTGTAGCCAGAATTTGAAAGATTATATGACTTAAATATATATATTTATAAAATAGTTACAAAAATGCATAAATTCTTACTTCTGGAACTTTACTAATTTTTGTTTGAATGTGTCGCTTCTCTTTTGTCAAGGAAAATTTGGTAAAAACAAATTAGGGTGAAAACTTGGCCCACCCATTTTTATTGAGGGATAATTGAAATAATTTCCTGGCTATGCCCTTGACACAAACTAAGCTTTTTAGAAGACTATTTCAGCTCTGTGAGTCCTCACAATGTAAGTAAATGGGTACCATAATTTTGAAGCTCCAAAAAGCACATAATGGCAGCATAATAGTAATCCATAAATTTCCAGTTGTTAAATCTGTCTCTTCAGAAGTCATACGATAAGTGTGGTTGAGACAGTTCAATATTTTAGTCCTTTTTTACTATAAATTCTTCTCCCTGCCCAGTAAATGGCGATATGAACAAGGATGGCCAAAAACTAATTTGTGGTACGCATTTACTTGCACTGTGAGGACCTACAGTGCTGAAATATTCTTCTAAAAATCTTTTTGTGTTCAGCAGAAGAAAGAGTCATACTTGGGCAGGGTCAGTGCAGTTAATCTTGGGCAGGACCAAAACAATTTATTAATAAAATGAGTATAAAATATTGCTTTTTATTTTACCTTCACATTTGCACACTGTATGTAAAAGTGGAACGTAATATTATTATTCTTTTTTATTTTATTTTGCAGGCTTTGCAGCAAAATGACTTGCATTTGACATATATAACAAAATTATTAAATGGTAAGTATTTAGACAGAAAAAATGCATCAGTAAACCTGCAGTAGACATTTTTATTGGATTGTTAATTTCAAACTTCCAATGAAAAGGCACTCCAAACAAATATATACAGAATTTTCTATACAGGTTATAAAAATACATACTAGATCGTGAGATCATTCTCTCAAATTGGATAAGATTTTTTTTTTACAATTCTAAAGTTTAACATGAAGTTAAGTTGTATATTACTAAATTAAATCCATGCGCTTTGTATATTTTTAATTGTTTATCCATGAACTCTGGAATGAACTGGAAAATTTCCCACAAACCTTCAGGACAAGTGGCGCATCCAATCACAATATATCCACTCATAACATTCACATATTGCTTTGGTCTTTAAAGTGGTACACAGTCCCACAACTCATGGCACAGGCACTGACAAAGGTCGTACACCATGATAATAAGAAGACTGATGGGTACCAGACTGACCAGCAAAACCCCCATTGTTGTATGTTGCATGATTAGCAAGTAGACACCCAGAGGCAATGAGCTGAAGTACAGCAGCCCCAACAGCCAGACCAGGAACCTGGCTGAGGTCTGGCATAGCAGGGCTGCACAGTTCCACACTGTCCATCTCTGTGTAATGGAGGCCATGGAGTCCAGGCTGGAAGAGCGGTAATCCCTAGCTGGAGCTGGGCTATGCGAAGGAAATACAGACTCCTGTTGGGAGTCCATAATGGTAATTACCATGTAATTAGAAAGAATTGAAGTAGGCGAAGTTGAGGCAGAGTGACACACCAGGGAGTTGAGATCTCTGTGGCTGAGGCGAATATCGCCTTGGTTCTCATTCAGGTTCTGATGCTTCTGTGTCTGGATGGAGAAAGCTGTCACCAGGTTGTACTCATCTGGTAGACTTTCCACAGCCTCTCCGGGAAGGTTCGTGATGTAGCGGCAGAATGGGCATACCACCGTATTGGGCAACGATTCACCTAAATCAAGAATTTTTGCAAGGCACTTGGCACACAGATAATGACAGCACTCAAGTACTTTGGGACGTCGGCTTGATAGGCTGTAAGCACAGTAGCAGATCTTGCATTCCAGTTCCGCTGTGGTGCAGCCACCCACCACATCTTCTGGAAGTTGTCCCATCATGTCTCCTTCCTCTCAACGTTTTCTCATTGGCTGGTTGTAGTCAAAGCTGTGCGGGAACATGTTTGCTAGGCAGCTGCTATGCCACTCCTGGTATCCTATGCAGGCTATGGCAGAAGGGAGCATTGCCTACACTGTTCCACAGGGCTCTGGATGGGTTTGTGCTGAGGAACCTTTCATGTACTATGTGGAAGGGTGGGGAGAGGCCACCGCCGAAAAGATAACTGTTAACACAGCAGTAGAGAACAAACACTACAGCAACAAAGCAAGCCCTGTAAAACCAGGGCTGGAATTTTCTAGCCAGGGCCTTTGTTGCCACTGAAATTCAGTCCAATTAGTGGCACTTCTTTCTGGTACAGTTTTTTTGCTTGCCATACCATATTATATATATATATATATATATATATATATATATATATATATATATATATATATATATATATATATATATATAAAAACCTTTTAGTGACCATTGTCTATAAGCAGACAAATTATGTTAAATTCAGAGCAATACAGTACAAAATACAAGAAAACATTCAAGATTACAGCTTCAAACAATCACACATGTTTGAAGCTGTAATCTTGAATAGTAGCCAGATCAGCAGTTCGCCGAGCAACATCATAAATTAGGTCATTGCTTTCTACTGATCCTTTCTCTCAGAGACATGTATTACTGAGATTTTATCATATCAAACAAGAATTCACTGACATAGGGCTGAAATGTTTTCCTAACATAGGGTGCAGTTTGCATACTATAATCAAAGACATTTCAAAGGCACTAATTTTCTTCCATATTCAAATTATTCAGATTTCAAGATAGCACTAGACCTTAAAGGAATATTCTGGGTTCAATTCAAGTCAATCTCAATCCACAGCATTTGTGGCATAATGTTGATTAAAACCAAATTAAATTTTGACTCGTCCCTCATTGTCTTAAAAAAGAAAAAGGGCTCCAGTGAGGCACTAACAATGGAAATGAATGGGCCCAATCCATAAATGTGAAAATACTCACTGCTTCAAAAATATAACCATACACAAAAAGTAAACAATATGTGTGTTAACACGATTTTAGGGTGATAAAATTGTTACTAATCTTTTCTGCGTAAAGTTGTATCAATTTTACAACTTCGTTTCCATGACGACATAACACCATAACTCTGCAATTCAGGTTTTAGTAGTCCACTGTAAAAATGACGATCTAAACAGCTTTACAGCTCAAATAATTCACAAGTTTTAATGAAGAATTAATGTGTGCTATTATAAAATTTTAAGCGTTAAGTATGGACGAGTCAAAATACATTTTGTGGTAATCAACATTATGCCACAAATGCTGTCGACTGATCAATTGTATTGAACCCTGAATATTCTTTTAAATATGATAGAGGAGGCCTTCTTTACTTGCCAATTAGGTCCAAGTCTTTGTAACTAAGGACGTCTCTGTGGCTTTTGTTATCATTTGGTATAATTCAGATGGAAAAGGAACCGTGAACATGAAAATATTGGAGTTTCATAGCGCTGGCATTTATTTATAGAATTGGAAGTCAGTTAGAACAAGAGTAAGACCCAGGCTTGAGGCACTAAATTATTTCAAACGTTTTTCAATCTTGTTTTTAGAATACACTCAAATTAAAATATTGCATGCATCATGCTTTCTCATAATTTCATAAAATTGTCCTACTGTTGGGGTTAAGGTACTTTTAGGAATTGTACACAGCTATAATCTTTGAGAATTATATAAATAAATATAAAATCACAATTACTTACATTTTACAACTTTTAATTTTACAATTAGTTGCAATGTTTTGCTAACTGTAAGAGTGCGGTGGCTGTTTCTACAAGCATTTTAAAGTATGTATACTGCGCCCTAGTGGTGAAAGAAGTTACATCTGCTGTTCCTAAGATAACTGATATATATCTTTTTTTTTAACAACAACAACAACAAAACATTTAATTATTGAGTTAAATCAAGTCCACTCCAGACCAGGAAAGAAGCAAATAAAAATATAATGTGTTCAAAAGAATTAAGCTTTAGAATGATGAAGAAGAATAAATAAACAAAAACATAATACATTATTTTCCATGTAAGATGAATAAAGTGAACAACAAAATCAGTGTTTAATTTGTACGTAATTTCCAACAATAATTTGCAAGCATATGTCAATTACAGCATGTGACAGGAGCCAGACAGCTGACTGCGCGATGACGTAAGAGTCCCAACAGCAACCAGGGCGGCCTGAATGACGTCAGCGTCAAAACAACAATAAAATAAACAGCAGCTGGCCGTGCGCGTGAGAAGCGGGGACCGGGCTCGCTTTCGATTGCTATGGCTAATCAGAGTGCAATTGAAAGCCTAGATGCTTTAGAGGTGGAGCCGGTGGGTCATATCGCAGGCGAGTGTTCCTCCCGAGCAGTCAACTCAGGTGTAGAGATGGCGGAGAAAGAGGAAGAGCAGCTTGAGGCAGACATAAACCCTGCAGGCACTTATCCACTGTGTCCTATATCTAAGCTGATTAACTGGAAAAGACCATTACGGACTTCCGTTTTCTTCGCAACTACAAATATTGTCTTTTGGTGAGACATGACAGCGCATTTTCCTTTGTAACAAATTGCTATGACATCACTTATTGTTTGAATGCACAATGCTATATCAGAAAATGTTAATAACTTTATTTAATAAATTAAAATAAATATTTATCATACCATATCGTACATTTCCCAATGCAATTTATTAATCTGCCTAAAATTCAATCAGTAGGCCTAACTTTTAATATAGAATCCCCTAAGGCAGAGGTGCCCAAACTTTTTCCCATGAAGGGCCAAAAATCAAACTTGATTGAGGGCAGAGGACCAAATCGTTGCATATATCAAACTGCATTATTTTAAATTTAAATATTAATACTGCAAAACACACAGAAATCTAAAATTAAAACATTCAACTGTCATATACTTGCACAATGCACATCATTGATTTCAATATAATTTTTATGTATGTTGTGTCACTTTTGGATAAAATGACAATGTAATAAGCGTCTCTTAAAACACGGTTACTGTCTCTTTAAGAACAGCGCGTCTCACATGGAACACACGTAGTTCTGTGCAGTTTTGGAGCGATGAAGATACAATGGCATGATGTAATAAAAAAGTACGATATTGTTTTGTTTTTGTGACAGAATATATTAAATATATTTTTTATCATAGACCTAGGCTACAGGTTGTCCTGGATTACACTCAGTATTACCATTTATTGGGACTGCCAAATGTAATAGGATTATTGAATTAAACACTGCTGTCAAATGTTTTTGCGTAGTTAATGCATTTAGCCTACTTACTTTTAGTTGATATTAAAACTGTTTTCCTGCTGTGATATCAAAAACGTGAATTGTAGGCTATGCTTCTTTTCTTAAGAGGGGATGGATTAAGGCTGAATGCATTCGCCTATATGAAAGGAAATAAAAGCTGCGATGCAGATTTCTGCAAATTAAAAAATTGAGTCGACTTTTAATTTCGTTAGTCCACTCATCTGACTTTATCAAGCCCGGTTCACGGGTGCGCTTCATCGTTCACGCGGATATGAAACGCTGCACAACGTATAGTGCGCGTTTAAGCCATAATTCATTTCAGATGATTCTACGCACTGTTCCGCGAGTCCACCTATTAGCCTACCTGTCATTTCTTGACACTGTTTCAGTTCCCGCTCCGTTTTAAACCAACAAGGTTCAGTCTGGCATTATTGAATGTCCACCTCCGACTTTGGAGCTGACCAATCATAGTGAAGATTTTGGGGTGCCACCTGGGATGGCCAATAGAGTGAACGTTTAGACAGCACGTATTTAAAGGATATTGAAGTAGGCCTATGCATATATATATTTTTTAAATTAAAGCACTTATACTCTCTACTTTTGAAATAAGCTATAGTTTTTGTAATGCAGAATTTTATTTTATTTTTTTTTATAAATAAATAAATTAAAAACGAAGAGCTGCATCAACCGAAAACGAAGTCATTTTCAATTGTTCTGCAGTGTAAACGTTATTTTTAAACGTTTTAACCAGTTAATTTCATTCCAATATTTTTTCATGAAGCTAAAGAGTTTATCACAGTAACATTTTAGAATTACACCATTTTGTGTTTTGCCCGGAAAACATGTGCTTTGATCCAGAATTAAGTTGCTGCATCCCACATTTATTTGCATTTCTTTGTTGTCTTTTTAACAACTATGTATAATTACTACATATAGAGTACACGTATGGCTAATCCAGATACAAGGAAAACATTATTAAAGGTGAAAAGTACATTTCTTAGTTGTTTTCAAATCTTCACTGATTTATGTGAAAAATGATGCATTAATACAGATTTGTTGCTGTCGGTTTTTGACTGGGAAGCAGATCTGTAAGAAAAATGATACTTCAATGAATTGTTATGATATCTGATAAATTAACCACACCAGAAAAATGTAAAAGCTTCTTTTCACTTATTTTTGGTGTGGCAAGTGGCTTATTTTGGGCTTTTGTTTCCAGACCACATTGCTTGTTGCTCTCACTACATCTGGCAACTGGTGTTTTACCCTTCGCTCAGAGTACTGTCATTTTAAAAGGACATTATTAATCGTTCTTTTATTTTGTTAGAACAGATTACTATTTGGAAAGGAGGCTGCAGAACTTCTGAACCAGAACAAAATTATTATAATTTTTTTTATATACAGTTTTTACATATTTTGCTTTTAGTCCCTGAACAGGACTGTATAAAAAAAGTAACTTGGTGTTCCTTTCTGGAATTAGTTAATACTTTCATTTTACTGTGGCCCTCAAAGCAACACCTTGGATTTAAATGACAAAGATTATCCATAAGATGTCACTAGTGAACAGAAATTGTGAAAACAAATGCTGTTTATGTAAGGTTGTTAAAAGCTCTAAGTGTGGTAGCAACAAATATCTTTAGTTTAGAAAACCAGTTATAACTGTAAGGGAATTTGGTGCAACTGACGTCTGATTACATCATGTCTTACACATAGGACTTTAAAGTGAAAGCTTGTTTTTCTTAGATGTTCGATGACTACCTGTACACTTAATTATAGATGCAACCTTTTTTTGGTTTTCCATGCAGGTTGGTGTCCCTCAGTCCCTGTCGAGTATTCAGCCTTGTCTCCATGTGTCTGGATGTCTTAGTTGTGATACAGCTTGTGAGAGATGTGGCTCTTTCCAGATCAAGAGGTGTGGATTTATTTCAACACTGTCTTTGTGCCTTATGTGGCATTATATGGTTACTCACAAAAATGGATGCAAATATAGAAATGGTGTCAAACAGTCCAATTTTAGACTGAACCGGTCCTGCAGACCTGTTATAAGGCTCTCATATAACTAAACAAGGATCTTTCAATACATCAGTTCTGGGTAATTTCTCTTCAAAGATGCTTCAGTCTACACTACTCACTGTGCAATTTAGCGCCACATAGTAAGTGAACATTAGTGTGTAATTTTTAAGCCATGCTAGTTAATTATTATACCTTTGAATCACAAATGCATCAATTTTTTAAAGCATATCTTTGCTGCTGCCATTTTGATACTTAAAGGATATAGTTCACCCAAAATTAAAATTCTCTCATCATTTATTCACCCTCATGCCATCCCAGATATGTATGATATTCTTTCTTCTGTAGAACACCAACAAATAATTTTAGAAGAATATTTCAGCTCTGTAGGTCCTCACAATGCAAGTGAAAGTGTACAAAAATGTATGCTCCAAAAGCACATTAAGGCAGCATAAAAGTAATCCATAAGACTCCAGTGGTTAAAAACATGTCTTCTGAAGTGATATGACAGGTGTGGGTGAGAAACAGATCAATATTCATTCTTCGTACATATCGCCACCTACTGGGCAGGGAGGAGAATTGATTGTAAAAAAAGTACTTAAATATTGATCTGTTTCTCACCCACACCTACCATATTGCTTCTTAAGAAATGCATTTAACCAGTGGAGTCACGTTTATGCTGCCTTTATGTACATTTTGGAGCTTAAACACTTTGGTAACCATTCACTTGCATTGTGAGGAGCTGAAATATTATTCTAAAAATCCTTTTTTGTGTACTGCAGAAGAAAGAAGGTCATCTAGGATGGAATGAGGGTGCATAAATAATGACAGAATTTAAATTTTTTGGGTGAACTATCCCAGCTGAAAGTATGTAAATGGATATAATGCAATGGCAATATGACAGCAATAATCCACTGACGTTTATTTTCCTTTTCATAGGTGCCACTTTATGGAGGAGAATGACAAGCAGGTAAGTTTATATTATTCACACCTATTTACACAACACTTATAAATGTGTTTCTCTTCCTTATGTCAAGCATTTTCCATTCTGCTACAGTCCAGCCTGTTACCACTAGGGGATGCTCTATGACTCTTATTGCCGTTATTGTTGCCATACAGCAATCCATAATGCCTGTCATGTGAGCTAAGAAATGTTTGGCAGTGAGATTCAAAGATGCTGTTGAGGAACCATAGTGAGACCAAAATGAATTGCTTAATAGTCCAACAAAGCACTTATAAAACTTCCGAACTGTTTAAAACATAGGAAAGCGCAATATGGCAAAACATTTCGTATATGAGTTATTCGTTTGGAGAGTGTGCCTTTTATATCATATATATTGTCTTAATAGTCAATATTTATGTCAAATCTTTGCAATTGAGCACGTTTAAAGCCAGCCTAAATTTAAGGTTTTGGATTCTGTTGAAGCTTGATGATTTTATCCAATTCTGCTTATCATTGGCCTTCGGCTTTCCATTATTTTTTTTCTGGTTGTGCTCTGCTGTACTCTGACCGGAGTTGCCTGTCTTTGTTTACATGCTTATGGTGAAAACAAATACAATGGCTCCATTGTGCTCCAGTGTGTGAGATTCCAGTGCAGTAATCCAAAATGTGGTGTTTATCTGGGGCATGCCTCATTAAAACCCTAGGTACTCGAAGAACAGCTGCTGGATTGCCTCAACTTGTTCATTTCTGTTGACTGCTGTTTGTGTTAGCCGTGTTTCAACAGATGTATTTACCCGGCTCTTCACTCTGACCCATGTGCCCCCTGTCCTTCCATAGATGTGGGATCAAAGCTCTTCTGTGCCCTACTTTTTGTACTTGTGTTTTTATCTTAATTTCACAAGAAGGCCTGTTGAGAATTAGTTATAAGTTACCTTTATATAAGAAGGCAAAATAAAGATTTCAATTTGAGATTGAAAAGTGTGACGGCCAATAAGGCTGCAATGGACAAACAGCAATGTTACATACAGACAAAAAAAATATTTGAAGACAATTGAAAGATTATTACCATCAAAGAAAATTTTACTAAATGTTACTAAATTGAAATAAACACAAACATGCTATATAGTAATTAAAACATTCAAAGGTCACAGAAACGATTACCAAAAAAACTGTGCCCAATGTTTTTTATACGTACCATATATTAATGAAATCATGACAATTTATTTTATTATTTTGTCATTTTCAGTGATGAAACACTTTGTTTATCAGTACATTGTGACGTATGTACCCTCGTGGGTTGTTTTGTCCTGTGGTGCCATATGTTGTCTTCAGTGCTGTGAAACTTGAGTTTATGTTTCAGACTGTTGCTTGTCTAGGAGTGGCATGACACTTGTGCGCTGAGGAGTGATCATAATCCTTCATTACGTTTCCTCACCGTTCTTATTGGGGGGATTTTCTAGTGTCCCAGCCAAGAAGCCTATCACATCTCAGGATACTAAGTATCAAAGGGTTTGCCAAGAGGCTCTGCAGCTCATTGGAGGAAGTGAGGCTAGATGACTGGCATTAATTGTTTGCTGGACAACTGACCAGTCAAGGCTCATTCGTCACAGTCAAATGACCAGGTTATGTCAGCTGTATTAAAATAATAAATAAGGTTATACTCTATTTATAATATATTACATAAAAAAAGATGGCTTTTTCTATTTTATTGTGTGTGTGTGTGTGTGTGTGTGTGTTTGTGTTTGTGTGTGTGTGTGTGTGTGTGTATACTCTATTTATAATATATTACATAAAAAAAGATGGCTTTTTCTATTTTATTGTGTGTGTGTGTGTGTGTGTGTGTGTGTGTGTGTGTGTGTGTGTGTGTGTGTGTGTGTGTGTGTGTGTGTGTGTGTGTGTGTGTGTGTGTGTGTGTGTGTGTGTTTTATATCTATATTCAAGGGTGTAGGTTTGGTTTGAAAGTTGGTAGGGACATATTGCTATGAAGATAATATTCAAAATTTTGGTATTAAGAAAATGACATAAAATTTGTCTGATAATTTAGGCAACATAACATCAATTCCTAATTCTCTGCTTCATCATATTAAATATTAGCCTGTTTTTAAAATTTCTGATGAATAAACAGGTTTAGAACTGACAACCAGGGCTGCACAAAATGGAGGAAATATGATATACAATAAACTTGCTGGATAATGCAACGGTGATACGCAATGCGAATGAATGTGTCAAAATCAAATGCAAAAGTTTTCAAGTATATTTACATCTAAAAAACAATTATATTCAGGGGACATAAGGTGACAAATTGAACCATATTATACAGCATTAAACAAATGGAAATATACAGTATAGAGTGCATTCAGAAAGTATTCAGACCCCTTCATTTTTTTTCACATTTTGTTATGTTGCAGCTATGACACTTGACATTTATTTTGGGTGCATCCTATTTCTCTGGATCATTGGAGTCCATCTGTGGCAAATTCAATTGATTTGACTTGATTTGGAAAGGCACACAACTGTCTATATAAGGTCTCACAGCTGAAAATGCATATCAGAGCAAAAACCAAGCCATGAGGTCAAAGGAACTGCTTGCAGAGCTCAGAGACAGGATTGTGTTGAGGCACAGATCTGGGGAAGGCTACCAAACAAATTTGGCTGAATTGAAGGTTCCTAAGGGCACTTGCCTTCATAATTCTTAAATGGAAGAAGTTTGGAACAACCAGGACTCTTCCTAGAGCCACCCGGCCAAACTGAGCAATCGGGGGAGAAGGGCCTTAGTAAGAACCCGAGAGGTGGACAAGAACCCAATGGTCACTGTGGTTGAGCTCGAGAGATCATGTGTGCAGAAGGACAACCATCACTGCAACACTCCACCGATCTGGGCTTTATGGCAGAGTGGCCAGACGGAAGCCTCTCCTCCATACAAGACACATAAAAAAAGCACCTAAAGGACTCTCAGACTATGAGAAACAATATTATCTGGTCAAACGACTGAACTGTGTGTGTGTGTGTGTGTGTGTGTGTGTGTGTGTGTAATAATGTTGTGTGTGTCTGTATATGTATATATATATATATATATATATATATATATATATATATATATATATATATATATATATATGAGGAAAAAAACAAGAAAAAAGATTAAGCTTTTGTGATGTCAGGGAAACGTTTTATTACCCACGTGCCTGTATGGAGAGTGTAATCCAAAATACTTTTCTCAGAGGGTCTAATTCTGTGAAAAGGGAGTATTAAGGGGGTATTATATAATGATTGTATGTGTGTTTGTTCATGCCCCCATCATCCTTCCCTCTCTGTCTGTTTGATGCCTGCTTGTGGAATGCTATGTGACTCTGGTATTTTTAGCCTTGACTGGTTAAAATAGTGAAGCTCAGGCCTTGCTCAACATAAACACTAGCTGGCGTGGCTTCATGCAACACTTCATTTGTGACTCTATCTGAACTTTGGAACTTACCACTGACACACTCACCTTCTGAAACAAGCACCATCTGAACGTTTTTCATGTTGAAACCTAGAGCTTTGGAGATGAATGTAGAAGACCATAGATCAACGTTGAGGTAAAAAACTGTATTTAGGAAATTGGTACAAATATTGGAAAGTGACTGTTAATTTTTTGGATGCTTCACATCAGGATGATCTGAAATGACCCTCCTTCAAATAAGTAGTTTAGTAGTAGCTATATCTGGAGATATCAGAGCTCCCATTTATTTTGTTTCTTGCTTTTTTGAAAACATGATTTCAGCCACAAGTTACACTTAATTAAATTATTTGTTGCAGGTTCGAAAGCTGGTAATGTAATTACATTACCGTTAGATGTGTCATGTTTCAGATATGAGGATGTTCTTAATTATTGTAAATGTCTGTCATGCATCAGATGTATCAGGGGTTAAGCTGTCTCCATAGCGGCCCTTGTTTTGGAACATTTGCTTGGGGGAATTTGATGTTGATTGTCACAAGGACTTTAAAGGAATTGATACGTGCATGGAAGCCACACAGCAATGGAACCAGTCAGTCTGTTGGTGTTGTTGTCATGTGTGGTGCGGTGTGAGTACTAGACAGAACCACAGACAAGATGAAAGTTGAACTGCAATTGGCAATGCTGATGTTTCTTCTGCCCTTATTTTACTAATTAATAGAGGTGGTGGGTTTTTCACTGCCATTCCTCATCTATTTGTTTTGGGATTTTTTAGTGCCCTGTCACTGGGCTTGTTTTAGTGTCAGACATGTAGATTTTTGCCTTGTGTTATTTTAACGAGTCAGCTTTGAGCCGTTTAGTTTAGCGTTACCTGTTGTTTTGGCTTTTCTATGTTTAAGACTTGTTCGAGGGAGTTTTAAAGAAAACTTAAACATTGCAAATTTGTTATTTTCTTTGGTAAATGTAACACATATGTCCTATTTACTTGAGGCTACCCATGACTAATATCCCATGCAGTTTGATTTCAAATAGTGTGGACCACATTCCACCAGTCAACAACCAGGTTTCCTAAACTACCTCAGTGATTCACAAATAACTGTACGTGTACCCAAGTGGGCACCAGAGAGGTTCCATGGGGTACTTTGGAAAGATTTAGATATTGATTTTACCTATAAATGTACAAAACAAATATTATGACCTAAAATGTATAAAACAGAATTTATGTATTAGGACTTTCAATAAATAAAAACATATAAAAGTACTAATAGATTAAAATGACAATTAATTTTGCTCAATCTCATGATTTATTTCAGTTTATTTTTAACCCTTTAAGCTCTGAATGTGTTTTAAAAGATTCCCTGTTTCAGTCCAAAATTAAAGGCTTATAACAAAAAAAAAAGATTTAAAAACAAAGCGGGTAATTAATTATAGTTAACTATAACTGTTATCTATAACAGTTATAGGTATCATTTTAAAGAAAAGTGGTGTCCAGAAGCCTCTCCAAACAAATACATAATATTAAAAATTACACATCCAAATACAACAATGACTAAATGTATGCTCTCACGCCACATCATGCAGTAACAAGATCTCATTCAGTTCCATTCTGTGCCATTTGTGCCATCATTGAGTCTGTGCAATGTACTTGGCGCCATCTCCTGGTGGCCATATTTAATTTGAGTGAATGATCCTGTCTGACCCTATTTGGATGACTTACACATGCTGTTGCAGCAATCTGAATCCTAGAGCTGTTTGGATGGATTTGGCAGGAAATTGCATACTTCCATCATTCGTCTGTGCGTGCTTATGCCATGACCATAACGAAAAGAAGATCAAGCTATTACAGTGCATGTATATGTACGGTGATTGCCGTGGTAGTAGTTTGAAGCTGAAAGCTTGCAGCCACACATTGACAATGGATCATTCAAAAAGTCAACCTTCTGGGGAATCACCTCTTTTCAAAATAAAGAAACCAAAAAGAGTCTGCAAGCAAAAAGGGAAAGGGACAGAACCCAAAATAAAACATGAAACAACATCGTTGTAACGTTGCTGGCAACAGGCAGATGAAGAGACGATGACATGAAGACGAACCCAAGTGCAGTTTATTTTTCAAACGTGTAATCCAAAAACCCTAACTAAAAACATGAACACAAACATGAACTAAACTAGACAAAAACTAGACTTGGCATGACTTGACTATAGACTTAAATTAAACATAACATAACATGACTTGACCATGGCTTGACTTGACTTCAATAAAACAACAAAGTTACATTAACACAATACCTGACAAAAGACAATGGCAAGCACAAGGGGTTAAATACAAGGACATGGTTAACAAGTAAACAAGACAACCAATCACAAGACCAAACTATAAACAAAATAACAAGAAACTGCTCCTGGACCGTGGAGCAAATGCTTGTCTGTGACATGGCATGGAGCAGGCTGAGGCGTGGCTGTGAAATGGCCTGGAGCTGACTCTGGCATGGTGGTGACATGGCCTGGAGATGACTCTGGCGTGGCGGTGACATGGCCTGGAGCTAACTCTGGTGTGGCTGCCATGGCTTGGGGCAAAGTTGTGGAAGGCGGAGCCATGGAAGGCTTGAAACTAAGAGTCCTGGATGACTGGGAAAAGACCTCAGTGGTCGAGAACATGAACCGCGTCTCGGGGTGACCTCTGTGGTCGTGGGCATGGACTGAGTCTCGGGAATCACCTCTGTGGTCGTGGGCATAGACAGAGACTTGGAAACAATCTCAGTGATCCTATATATGGGTAGAGACTTGGAAAGGACCTCCGTGGTCGTACACATGGGTAGAGACTTGGAAAGGACCTCCGTGGTTGTGTATATTGGCAGAGACTCGGAGACGACCTCTGTGGTTGTGAACATGGGCAGAGACTTGGAAAGGACCTCCGTGGTCATGTACATGGACAGAGACTTGGAAATGACATCTGTGTGTTGGCTTATTGGCCGTCGAAGGCTTGGGCGTTGGCATGTCGGCCGTGGCAGGCATGGGTGTTGGCTCGTCGACCATGACGTTGGACGTTGGCTCGTCGACCATGACGTGGGACAATGGCTTGTCAACCATGACGTGGGATGCTGGCTTGTTGGCCATGGGCAGAGACTTGGAAATTACCTCTGTGATCGTGTACATGGGCAGATACTTGAAAACAAATGTCTTTCTCCTCCTCCTCTAGGGGGCCGAAGTTGGTAATGCTGGCTCTGGTACGGATGATGCTGGCAACGCTATTTCTGGGATGGATGGGCTGGCAACGCTGGCTCTGGGACGTACATGGCTGTCACGCTGGCTCTGAGACGGATGAGATTGACAGCACTGACCCTGGGACGGTCGAAGCTTCCAGTTCGTTGGCCGTGACCGTTGGCTCGTCGGCTGTGGCAGGTGTGGGATTTGGCTCGTCAGCTGTGGTAGGTGTAGGCGTTGTCTAGGCGGCCATGACGTGGGACTCTGTCTTGGTGGCCACGACATGGGACTCTGGCTCGGCGGCACTGGATTTCCGACATGTGACATCAACCCGTTAGTTTTAAAGTTATAAACAGCAATAGCAGTATCATTTGTTGACTTTCGAATTGTGAAAAAAGAAATGGCTGTGTGCAAAACCATGCCATGGTCAATAAACGAGGTGCAGACGGTCCACTCGTTAGCGATGAGTGAAACGAAAAAGTCTCTCAGGAAGTGTATCAGCTGTTGGCCGCACACGGCTTCCATCGGACCTAAAAAAAGTGTAGGGAAAAGTTTAAAAAAACTTAAAAGTGACTATAGAACCATCAAGGAAATGTGGAAGTGGTTCGATCAAATGGATGCTATCTTAACCAGCGAGCAATGGGAGGGAGGGTGCCCTGGACTGGCGTTGATACACGATGGAGGATGGTTTGTTTTGTTATGTTAACTCTACACTCTCCTTGAAAGCTTCACTTCATGTAGTTGACCAGCTACTGGAAGCTTGCTTCTAAAACAACCAGGCCAATTTAACTGTTACACTTGTGTAAAATCACCATGCAACAACTGCTTTAAGATTTTTAAGGCTTTTAAGATGATGTCACAGCAGTAGAGACGGTGCAACTATGACAACCAGCCTATAATCCCACCCACGTTGAGGTGGCACTAAACTGCAATGGAAATGCAAGCTCAGAAAAGTAAAGCTAGTAGAGTTGAGGCAAGTCGAACCATAATGTGCAGTGGAAAATTGACATTAGCGCGGTGGTACGTTAGATTGCGTTAGCCACTAATTTTTTTATGAACTGTGGTACTGCAGTGCATTCATTTTCGAGGAGAGATAAAAAAAATATATAATTATTATGCTGGTAACTTTGTCAATCGGTAAACTACTTATGACATTGGTCTATTTGCCTGCTAGCTAAGCTATAATAGTTTCCACCATTTGATTTTATCTGATTTGACTAGCAATTGTTATGTCTTATGCCATCGTTGCCTAACTTTTGTAATGCTATTTATAAAAAAAATAACAGTTTTCAATAAGTCTAAACAACATATCAGTGGAAGATATGCTACTTACATTCATAAGACATATTTTCATATATCCATCTTTCTTTTCCTTTCCTTATTTATTTTTTGAGGGGAGGGAGCGAGTTTTGTTGTTGTTGTTGTTCACTTTGATAAGATGATCACTTGTTACCATTGTTACTCCTCAAACCATCAGATTCATCCGCGCAGAAGAGCAGAGTTGAAGCCCAACTCACGTAAAAATCATAACAATGTTCCTATGAAAGTAACCTGCAGTTTTATGCTTCAACCGCTAGAGGGCTAAAAGTTACATAGTGTAGCTTTAAAAATGACTGATTAATCATAATGCTAAATTATATCTATTGTAATAAAAGTTGATAGGAACACATTTCTATTTTGGTGTTCTTAAGCCTTATTTATGGTACTGTGGAGGTACATACATAAGAGATAAAGGTTGGGAAACACTGACCTAACTTGTAACGAAGTTATCTGATGAAATCTCTTCACACAGTTACAAGCCTAACAGCATCAGGAGTATCACACCTCAGTGATCTCCTTTCATCTGCTCTGGTCTGGGTTGGGCAAGCCCGAGCTCACTTTCTCTGGCACTTTCACTGGTCTAGAATTGTACCAGTCACATGCTCAGTGGTGAAATGCTAATGTGAGCTCTGTTGCCTCATAGTCACATTCGGCCCATGTGCTCTGTTTAAAAGCAAACCTCCGGTGGGGGGTTGTGACCCATTGGTGAAAACACAGCTCAATCTGATCTGCGGGAGAGGGCCTAATTGCTTGGCTTATGTGTAGCATGTTTATGTTTAAATTTGGGGTTGATCTGTTTGTATATTGAGCTCTGCATTTTAAAAGTGTTGAAGCATGTAGCTACTCTAGGTGGCGTTGTTTGTTGCATTTTGGCTAGGGGAAATATAGGGCAACAGCTGTGAGGGGTTAAGGGTAGAGGTGCATAACAAGAGTTAAAGGGCATTAACGGGCTGCCCGTTAATAGATGCTTATTTTGTGCCAAGGAATTTTCAGATGCCCTGTTCTAAAAGTCGTGCTAATTCACTGACAGCAAAAAGATCGAGGTTTGACCAAAGAAATATTTACTCTACATTTTACCTGTTAGTATAAGCTGACCATCTCTGATTTCCTTTTTAAAAGCATTTGTATATAGTTTCTTACTAAATCAAAACACATACCTTTTGAAATTTCCATATTACAAACCTCTTGTTCAATTGGTAGAGGATTGCACTATTAACACCAAGGTCAGTAGTTTGATTCCCAGGAAAACATACTGATAATATATCTAATTTGAAAGTAAATTTGCTTTGGATTAAAGGATCTGCCAAATTAATAAATATGAATTTTAATATAAACTCATTGAAGAGTCTAACTTTGATGTCGACAAACTCTGATTTGTGTTTAGTGAAAATAAAGATATGTTTATTTAGCTCAGCTGTCAGTAAAGGGCCTTGCACATGGGGTGTTACAAATCAAATATCAATTCTATTCATCTGCATTTTTTTTTAAATATCAGAATGGCTTTTAAGAAATTAAGGAATGTGAGCTCTCAAAGAAGCGAAGTATTTCAATATATCGTATATGATTTCCACATTTATAAATCAGGTATGCCAAGGTTGACTCCAATTCAATTATCACATGAACCCATTGTAGTGCTAAGTAAAAAGAATTATCTGGTACATTTCTGTAACTAGATCACCACTGAGATTGTAAACCATTTCACACATGCAATGTCCACTCTGGCAGTACTAGAATAAGCCTTCAAATGCTTATAAATTCTTTAACCATTATTAAGCTTAGGTTGATTTACTAAATTAGCTAATTAAAACAAGTTATTTTTAAGGGTTAGATCAATTAGAAATTGATCCTTAAACTAACAATTTTAGGTTAACACTTTTTTTTCTACTGATATCCATAAAGCCTGGTTATGTGAAATCTAGAAATGGACTGTGCTCCAAACAGTGTTTGTTAAAAAAAAGGCCCTATTTTGCTTTAAGTCATAAGTGCAAAACTGTCAGAAACTGCACTTCTTGATTTAATCACAGGTCAAAACTGTAACAGTTCCAGAGAAAGTTTAGACTGTTTTGTAGCCTAATGTTGTACTTCAGGCTTGTGAGACTTCAACAATTCCTATTTAATTTAGAGTTGGACATTAATAACTTGCACAGCAGTATAAGATGATTTGTATACTAGAAGCGCTGTATGTTTCGCACTGTAGATTCAAAAGTACGGCTCATTAGAATGGTTCTTTCGGGATGGGACTATACCGGAAGCACCAAATATTTTGCTCTGTTGATTCAAAAGAACTGGCTCTTTTGAATAATTATTTCGGGAATTGAACTGTCCGGAAGTGCTTATGTTTTGCGCTGTAAATAGATTCGGCTCGAGACTCGTTCGATTGGGAATTAAATACACTATCATCTCCACTGTTTTGAGCGTGTTCAGCTCCAGAATGTTTTGAATGCATCAGACAACCAGCTGTTCAACCTCCCTTCTGTATGCAGACTCATCATCATCCTGGATGGGGCCGATGATAGTAGTGTCATCTGCAAACTTCAGAAACTTGACAGAGGGACCCTTGGTAGTGCAGACGTTTGTGTACAGGGAGAAGTGTAGTGGGGAGCACACACATCCCTGGGGGTCACCAGCACCAGTGTGCATTAACTGAGTCCTTGTTAAATGGGACATGCTACTTTTATACACATGGAAAATATGGTTCAGCATATGTTAAATTATAGGGAATATAAGTAGTATTTATCATTTTCATCTATTGACACACAACTCATAGTTAACATTAACAGTGATTGTAGCAGAATGCACTTCACTGGTTTATTTTGATTTAAAAAATATATATATATTTATTGAAACTGGAATAAGACTTTAAACATTATGAAAATATAATGAAAATAATGCAGTGGTATAAAAAAATCAGACTCTGTCCAACTTCTTCCACCAGCCCCTTTTGCAGTGACTTCAAAATCACTCTGTGACAACAGGTGGAAAAATACCAATACAAATTAGATAATAAATAACATTTTAAAAATTAACATAATAGTAATAATAATTGAAAAATAAATCATACATTTTTGTTTCATAAAACAAACAGCAGTGATTAACTTTCTTTTTAACCGTGATTGAAAACCTGTTAATGTTTTTCAGTGTGCCCACACCCTGATGCGTTCTTTGTTTACATTTGTTCAAAGTTACTCTATAGTTTTAATTTAAAGAACGTAATTTATCTTGACAAACTATATATTATTAAAAAGTTCTGTAGTGTGCTGTAGTAAAGACACCTCTGCTTAAATCTCTGTGCTCTTAAAGGCACCTCCACTTAAAAGCCACCTTTTAGATGTGTGAATGGCACCTTTAGATTTGTGAACGAAAGGGGCACCTTTGTGCGGAAACGCCCGATTTGAAGGGCCCTTCGAAGCAGCTAGTTATGAGCCCTTCGGGTTGAAACGACCCTTCAACATGGCGGCCACAATCGCTCCCCCTTCGAAGTACCATTCGCAGGCGGAGTTATCCCATTTGAAACGCAGAGTAAGATTCCTAAAGGTCTATAGGTACTATAGACCTTTTTCACACTCCGGGTTTTGGATGGCGGAAGTAAACGATTGCAGGGTAACTTCGATGGGAGTGAATGGGAGACCACAACAAATATTATTTTCACTTACCCATTTGCTCCCAGAGCAAAAGTAAAAGTCAACTATTACATTTGAATGGCTTTCCAGAACTTTGACTTGACTTGAAGACAATTACTTTCATATGTCTTCATTCAAAAGAGACCATAGTTTTACAAAGGATGTGTTACACATGTTAAACAAAGGAGTGATGAACTACAGCATTTTAATTTTGAGTTGGAATTTTTGGCTTGTGGTCAAAACAAAGGGGAACAGGTTAACAGGGGTTTTAACTGAATTCATTTAATTACTTTAAAAAAATTATAAAATTATCCATTTGGAATAATTTTTTGTGGTAAATCAACATTAAGTCACAAATGCTGTTGGTTGGTCGAACCTGAATGATTTTTGATGTTTTATTTTTATTTATTTTATTGTAGTTGGGAGGTCATTGACTCGGTCCAGGAAGGCAAGCCTGGATCAGTATCTCCATTCACAGACTTTTGGACGAGCTTCAAGCTGTTCATTGAAGAGGCTTCTTCTTTTAAGCAGCAGAATCCAGGCAAGGTATGAATGTATTTGCAGTTGACTGTGCTCTTTGTGTAACATACATTAGATAGGCAGGGGTCAGGGTCAACCTGGGGCTACATTTAGAAATGATTTGTTTAAAAAATCAAAGTAATTTTAAATCATAATTATAAATTCATCCTATGAGTCGTTGTAGCCATTGAAGTACATTCAAAATGTTTACTGAAACATACAAATCTAGTTAAATATAATTAATGCATTTTTTGTTTTATAAACGGGGTGTGCTAACATATGGAAATCATAACCCAACAATTATTTATTGTTGTCCAGTTTGTCATTATATTTTGATACACTATTATTATTACTTGAAGATTTGTTGTATACAATAGTAATATATTTCTGTTTTATTTAATTTACTTTCACCTGGAGCTTATATTCTGACGCTGCATGTTCACCATGATGCAAAAGGATGTATTTTATGTTCGCATCGTGGGCAAAATTTTTTACATTATTGTAACAGTAAACATACAAGTCACGGCGGCCCCTCTGCACACTAGAGCAGAAGGGAAAAAATATTGCCATTTATCAAGTGCTGAAACTTTGCTTGGTGCAGAACAATCTGGAATAATGTTAAACATTGTAACAGTCACTTCTTTGCAACCTGAACTTGTTCAGAGCGTTAAAGGTTTTTGACACCTGCGTTAAAAACTATCTAGATGCAGTGCAATCTAGAATCAGCGCAATGCATGAAATAGAACGCTGGTGTCTCGACATGTGTTTTTGAGGGGCCTGTTGCACCAGATATATGTAAGTTACAACTTAGCCTAGTTGTAGCGTAAACGAGTGCTAAGTCACAATTTCTACTCCACTAAATATTTGAGCATTGCACCATTAAACTTAGGAAGCATGGAACCCTACGTATCAACTAAATATTTACGGAAGATGACCAGGAGCAACAGTTGGTATAAAAAGCAGACTGATATTTTATGAAATCAATACTTTCGACATACAGTATGATGTTGACATTTTTACTTGTTTACCACTATGCATTACCTCTAGCTTACCACCTACTTGTTAAGTCTTGCATTAAAAACAGGTGGTGCAACCAAATTAAGCACTGACTTAGTTACAAACTAACTAGTAGTTACTAAGCCCTTAGTGTGAACTTTACGTCCCAACTTTAACTTACTCAGAGCTGGTACATCCCTACCCTGAATTCTTTTTAATTTGAAGCTGTGTCTAAAAATGTGCCGGTTCTGTGAGACACTGAAGAAACAGTGAGATGCTTTGCAGCTAGTATGGGCTTTCGTACATAGGAAAACAATGGAAAAACAGATTAGACGTGGGCGAAAAACACGTTCTGTATGAATGGCCCCTGGCCTAACTCATCCGTTTGCACATATCTGTGAGTGAGAGCACTTGGGCGAAACAAGTTTGCAAGGCCTATATATTTTTCATAAAATACAAACCTGAACAGAAGTCCTACTTGAAAAACTAACCCAACCTGGCAGACCTCTAACGTGAACCACTCTGAGAGTGCTGACAACAGCATATTCCTGCGTGTACACAGAACAACATGTCACCCCTCAAGAGTTTTTTGCAGTGCAACGTCCGGGGCCCCACGGTTTAAACCGCTGCCGGCAGGGGTGAAATTTTAAATCCTCCATCTGTCTCTCATTGCAGTTCTGTCTGCTGGTATGCAGTATGTGTTCCTTTTTGGCAATACTTGGACGCTACATTCCAGGGGTTGTTATTTCATACATCTTAGGTAAGTAGGTACACAAAAAGATGATGATCAATAATATTGTCTTATACATAGTCTGTCTCAATAATTTACTACCACATGTACAAATATGATTTACACTCTTTATCTCTTCATCCTTCATCCTCTCTTCATTTGCTCACCCTCATGTCGTTCCAAACACATACAACTTTCTATCTTCACTGGAACACTAGATGTTTGTCAGAAAAAAAGAAGCACTGAAAACCAATGGTGACTGAGGCTATCATTCTACCAAATATCTCCTTATGTATTCCTTAGCAGAAAGAAAGTCATACAGGAACAAATGGGAGTGAGTCAATAATGAAATAATTGTGGGTGAACTGTCCCTTTAAGTTTATGTTTGAAGTATTGCATCCATGCTACTATTGGCTAAGAGAGTACTCTTTCTTGGATTTACCTCCAGAACACCCAGGAATACCAAACAGTACCATTGGCATGTGATAGTGGATTCCTAGTAATGTAACCATGACAGCATTCACACTTAAGTGTCTGGTTTCTCTGGTTCCTAGCAATCAGCAGGTTCATAAACACACTGGCAAGCCTGACTTGTGCATTAATAGTTTTTACATCTGTGTACTCCAGTGCTGGGCATATTTCTTTGGCCTTTGGGGTTGTCACATGAGTTTGGGATGTGGTTGGAGCCAGTTCTGCAGAAACTGGACTTTGGTGTGGGCGTGTTTCTTCAGAAAATAAAGGAGAATCATGGTATGTCTGAAATACACAAAATGAAAAAGTTGTGCTTTTGTGATGTCTTTACAAATTAGAATTTTTGATTATATCTCTGTTGATAAGACCATCATGGCTGTTTAATAGCACATGTTGTGTTTTGGAAGCTGGCCCCTTGCATGGGTTGTGCTGGTGTCAACTTCCTTGGTCAACAACTTTACTTGAAAGACTAAGATGATCAACCAGCTTCACCAGTTAGGTTACTCTACTGGTCCACAAGTGAAACCAGCACTAATCTGCATAAACCAACATCTACCAGCATAGACTGTAAAACATTCTTACACTGCACCTTACAATTTTTTTGTGTAGAACTGCATGTTTGCCGAAGTTGGCCTTTTCAGTAGGGTTGCTATGAAAATTAAGCTTGGCTAAGGACTTGCAGTGTGTATATTTCATTCTCCATATTCCATCCCTGCTACAGAGAGGAGGATACTCCAGTCACAAGCCAACAGAGAGAGCATTGAAGCAGACCTGTCTGCTCTTTTTCCCAAGGTAAGTCAAAACACAACTGGCCAGCTACAGTAACTCACATAGTATGTCAATTTCTTGTCCATGTGAGGGTGAACTTGAATGATCTATTACAGCTGGACTCAACAATGTGCAAGGAGCTGTCTGTATCAGACACAGAGGTCTCGGAAATGACGTGGACAGACAATGGCACCTTTAACCTTTCAGAGGGACACACACCTCAGACGGAGACCTCTGATGGTAAGCTCCCTTATCTTTTCGAAATGGCATTCCCTAGGAGTAACCACTCATTATTGTTTTAGAATATCATTTTTTTTCCATATTATATAAGGGATAATCCTTCCAGTTCTTGTTTTTTTGTTTTGTCTTGCTTTAAAGGACTAGTTCACCCCAAAATGAAAATTTTCTCATCATTAATTGACCATCATACCATCCCAGATGTGTATGACTTTCTTTCTTCTGCTGAACATAAATTAAGATTTTCAGAAGAATTGTTTAGGTCCAAACAATGCAGATGAATGGTGACCAGACATTTGAAACTCAGAAAATCACATAAAGACAGCATAAACGTAATCCATATGACTCCAGTGGTTTAATCCATGTCTTTTAAAGTGATATGATAGGTGTGGGTAAGAAACAGCTAAATATTTAAGATTTTTTTTTTACTAGAAATATCCACTTTCAGTTTTATTTTAAAATGTGAAGGAATGTTAAAGTGAAAGTGAAGATTATTTAGTAAGGAATAACTTAAATATTAATCTGTTTCTTACCCACACCTATCATATCATTTCTGAAGATATAAACCACTGGAGTCTTATGGTTTACGTTATGTAGCCTTTGTGATTTTTGGACTTTCAAAGGTCTGCTCACCATTCACTTGCACAGAAAAAAACCTACAGAGCTGAGACATTCTTCTAAAAATCCTTGTTTGTGTTCTGCATAAGAAAGAAAGTCACACACACCTGGGATGCATGAGGGTGAGTAAACATTTTTGTGTAAACTATTCCTTTAACTGAGTACTGCTTCTAACCATCCATGAAAGGTTTTATGCTCACCATGTTTATTAAAACTAATATTGAAGTCCTCCAAGGCCATGTCGCAATATGGTACCAATTAGCTGATATGAGAGACATTAAGGTAGCACCAGTATATTGTCATGGAAAACAGTCAAATATACAGCTTAGCAGTCATTGTAGAAAAATGTTTGATAATATTTGATAATTAATCAATCAGATTAAAGTGTTCCTGAGAGACGTGTATTAAATCATTTTATTTGACTTATTTTTACATGCAGACTCAGACCGGCGAAGTGATGAGGAAGTCTTCACGTGTGGATTTCCAGAGTTTCCCTCCCTGGACAATGGCTTGGGGACAAATGGTGAGGATGATGAGGATCTAAGCATCGGTATGCCTACCCCACCAGCCCATCCCAGCAGGGTCGGGTCCACACAGTCAGAAGAGGAACCTATAGTCCAGGCCCTGGAGGTTGTGCAGAGGCTGGCTGGAGACATGATCACGGCAGCTGTCACAGCAGCCATGCAGGAACGCCTGGAGGCCACAGTAGCGCCAATGCTGGTCCAGGCACTGACTGAGGACAGCGAAGCAGAGGACTTTGAGATGTTGGACCAATCAGAGCTAGAAGAGCTAGAGGGGGAGCTGGGGATGGGCAGGGCAAGCCGTCCAGATTCGTCAAAACCCAGCAAACCTTCAGGCTTTCTCTCTAAACTACTGGGGCACCACTAGTCTTGTTCAGAGGGCTTCTGATTCCCTCTATGATGGGATGTGGGTGGGAGGATAAATGTCGGGTTTACAGGGAAAAGTCCAGAGTAATGAAGATATTCCATTGTTTTACTTTGCAGGTGTGATTCAGTCATTTTGAGGAGGGAGGATAATTGTGTATTACAGGGGGAGGGTGGAATAGTGGCTAGTATTGGCATAAACTCCATCTGAGAGGGTCATTGGAAAATAGGGCCAGGCAAAATTTAGGATGTAAGAATTAATTTATTAAATGAATGATTTGGAATTTGCATCGAGTCACATTCAACAGGAAGTTGATTTGGAATTTATTTGGAATGCCAGGATAAATTATTTTGTGAATTTCATGAAATTCAAGACAGTCACACAAACACACGTTTTGTGACAAAAGCCTTGATCTTGTTAAATGTTCTTCCACCATGGTCCATATAATTACATTTATTAAAGTGATAGTTCACCCAAAAAATTATAATTCTCTCATAATTGTATTCATCCTTATGCTGTCCCAAACTCATAACTTATTTTCTTCTGTGGAACATAAACAAAGAAATGTTCATAGATATAGAGTTATGTGTGTGTAAATCCATACAATACATGTACAGCTCTCTAAACCTGCGTCACGTGCAAGGAAAGGTAATGAGCTTCTCATTAACGCGCCAAGTAGACTACCAAAGAAAGTGATCTGAGTTTGAGACGGCTTAAGGGTGAGTATATAATGGGAATAATCATATATACTATGCATACAAGTGTATACATACAGTACACTAAATATATATATATATATATATATATATATATATATATATATATATATATATATATATATATTAATTATACACACACACATACACTCACTGAGCACTTTATTAGGAACACTGTCCCGATGTGGTCTTCTGCTGTTGTAGCCCATTCGCCTCAAGGTGTACAGAGTGTTTATCTGAGTTACCGTAGCCTTTCTGTTAGTTCAAACCAGTCTGAACATTCTCCGCTGACCTCTCATCAATAAGGCATTTCCGTCCACAGACCTGCCGATCGCTGGATGTTTTTTGTTTTTGGCACCATTCGGAGTAAACTCTAGAGACTGAGTATTTCTGTAACTGCTGATCTCCTGGGATATTCATGCACAACAAACCAGCCCGTTTGGAACCAACAATCATTCCATGTCGAAATCACTGAGATCACATTTTTTCCACATTCTGATGGTTGATGTGAACATTAGGATTTTCCCACTTCCCAGACATTCTCTGTTGACCTCTATCATCAACAAGGCATTTTTATCTGTAGAACTGCCGCTCACTGGATGTTTTTTGTTTCTGGAACCATTTAAAGTAAACTCGAGAGACTGTTGTGCATGAAAATCCCAGGAGATCAGCAGTTACAGAAATCCTCAAATCAGCCGTCTGGCACCAACAATCATTCCATGGTCGAGATCCCATTTTTCCCCATTCTGATGGTTGATGTGAACATTAACTGAAGCTGCTGACCCGTGTCTGCATGATTTTATGCATCACACTGCTGCCACGTGATTGGCAATTTAGATAATTGTATGCATAAGTAGGTATACAGGTGTTACTAATAAAGTGCTCAGTGATGTGTATATAGAGTATTTATACTAATATATATATATATATATATATATGTATGTGTGTGTGGTAAATAAACAATTTATTTTTGTGGCATGTATAACATGAATATCAGCTAATGTTAAATAATGGAAATATGAAAAATCGTAAAAACACGTGCCTCCAAATATTGTTTAAATCCAGGTGCACAACCAAAAAATAGGAATCTATAAAAATACATATTGAAGTCGGCACACTGTTGCTCCCAAATCAATTTAATAAGCTAACAAAGAGACAAATTGATGTTTCGTTTAGTTAGAAATGTCACATACGTTTGTCTCTTGTTGAGCTTATTAAATTGATTTGGGAACAGCAGTGTGCAGACTTTGATGTATGTTTAAATAATGGAAATATCCCATATATTGTGTATGACAACATGTTAATGGGTATCTGATACTGTAAAAGGAAATGTTGACTATATTAAAAACCACAGTATCTTTGAATTTAATTTCATTTTAATTCCACTTCCTTGAATTTGAATTCAAATTACAATGCTGCATCCTTTTTGCTACCTCAATTCAAATTATTTTCTAAATCAGGATTTGAATTTAAAAGGCATTCACAATTCAGTTCTGAATGCACACAACCCTGTTGAGGAAAACTATTTTCACAATGTTTCCCCTCATCTTTATATAGGACACCAACCTGCCAATCACCAGAGGGTTATGGACCAGACTTATGACATTAGTTTAGCTGTTAAAGGGCTGGTAGATGCAGGATATCTTGCTGCCAAATGATTTTCTCTATACAACTTCTTCATCTCTCCTTTAAAATGCTTAATGGCCAACGACACAGGGCCTCCCACTAATTGACAATCAGCAGGACTTTTACATTGGTAGTACTTATTTAGCAAACAGAATCACCATATTTAATGTGTAGTGCAAATGTGGAGAATAATATTTTTTATTTTAAATGTTTCGTGTTATAAGTTATTTAGTGTAATCCTTTGCATGAGTAAACAAGTTTTAGACTGTTCTGTTACTAATTGCACCTTTTAGAGTGATACAGCTAGGCACTGGAGCACAAAGTTGAACAGATTCTACTTCATATTGACATTAAACAAAAAAGTGCTTATTGTACACAGCTAATCTTAAAAGGAAACTTCACCCCCAAAATTTTAAATTCTGCCAATATTTGTTCCAAACCAGAATGACTTAACACAAGATATTACATAGAATGTTAGGGACTGTCAAACTCAGTCACCATTCACTTTCATTTTATGGGAAAGAGTAGCGTCAACTTTCCTCAAAACATATCCTCTTACAGTTGAAGTCAGAAGTTTACATGCACCGTAGCCAAATACATTTAAACTCAGTTTTTCACAATTCCTGACATTTAATCGTAGAAAACATTCCCTGTCTTTGGTGAGTTGGATCACTAGTTTGTATTAAGAATGTGAAATGTCAGAATAACAGTAGAGAGAATTATTTATTTCAGCTTTTATTTCTTTCATCACTTTCCAGTGGGTCAGAAGTTTGATATATTATTATTATTTGGTAGCATTGTCTTTAAATTGTTTAACTTTGGTCAAATGTTTTGGGTAGCCTTCCACAAGCTGCTCACAATAAGTTGCTGGAATTTTGGCCCATTCCTCTAGACAGAACTGCTGTAACTGAGTCAGGTTTGTAGGCCTCCTTTCTCACACACACTTTTTCAGTTCTGCCCACAAATTTTCTATCAGATTGAGGTCAGGGCTTTATGATGGCCACTCCAATACCTTGGCTTTGTTGTCCTTAAGCTATTTTGCCACAACTTTGGAGGTATGCTTGGGTTCATTGTCCATTTGGAAGACCCATTTGCGACTGAGCAAATTTTTGTTTCATCAAAAAACATTTTTGGACATTTCTCCAAAAAGTAAGATCTTAGTCCCCATGTGCACTTGCAAACTGTAGTCTGGCTTTTTGTATGGGGATTTTGGAGCAGTGGCTTCTTCCTTGCTGGGCAGCCTTTCAGGTTATGTCAATATAGGACTCATTTTACTGTGGATTTATATACTTGTCTACCTGTTTCCTCTAGCATCATCACATAGTCCTTTGCTGTTGTTCTGGGATTGATTTGCACTTTTCACAGATCATGTCTCCTTCCTGAGTGTTATGATTGCTGCGTGGTCCCATGGTGTTTATACTTGCATACTATTGTTATACAGATGAATGTTGTACCTTCAGGCATTTGGAAATTGCTCCCAAGGATGAACCAGACTTGTGGAGGTCCACAATTTTTGTTTCTGAGGTCTTGGCTGATTTTCTTTTGATTTTCCCATGATGTCAAACGAAGAGGCACTGAGTTTTAAGGTAGGCCTTAAAATACATCCACAGACCACCTGTAATTCAGTACACCTCCTATCAGATGCTGATTGGCAAATTGCCTAAAGGCTTGGAATTTTCCAAGCTGCTTAAAGGCACAGTTAACTTGGTGAATGTAAACTTCTGATCCACTGGAATTGTGATTATTGTCAGTTAAATGTGAATCAATCTGTTTGTAAACAATTGTTGGAAAAATTACTCATGTCATGCACAAAGTAGATGTCCTAAATGACTTGCCAAAACTATAGTTTGCTAATATTAATTCTGTGGAGTGCTTAAATGAGTGGTAATGACTTCAACCTAAGTGTATGTAAATTTCTGACTTCAACTGTATGTGTTTGGAATGGCATTAAGGTACCGTAAATGATGACTGAATTTTCTTTTTTAGGTGTACTTAACCATTTAAGATTGCCATTTTTAAGAATGTTTAATGTAATACAGAAAACATATTTAATCACTAAGAACAATGTAGAGGGAATACAACTGTTAGTCTTTTAGTCCGTCATATAAATCAAAATCTCTTTGAGACACTTTGTTTGCTATATCCGAAAAAGAGACAAGACTCTAATCAATTAACCCATTATTCATATTGCCTCTTTTAACAATGGAATTAGGTGCAAACAGTATAAACAAGACGGTTTCTGTTCACAATAAGGGTACTTGGTGTGTGTCTAAATTTAGTATTTCTAGCAAACTTATATTTGTAACAGTGAACATTATGAATTTTTGTTTTGAGATGTGTCTAACATAGTGGCTGAATGTGGATTTCTGGAATCAGAAAGTCTTTTTTTTTGCCACTCATAATAATGAAAATATCCAAAAAGTATTCTAATCAGTGTCAGTTTGAATTTTTTTATATAATAATATTATTTATTCCAAATATATATCTCTCCCATTTCATTGCTGCCACACACATATGATTGCCTTATATGCCTGTGCAAGTTGTCTGTCAGAGCAGAAGTGAATAAGCAAAATATAGTTAAAAGATAATCTCAAGAATGTGATTAAAACTGTATGATTCAATATTGGAGCCTTTTGTCTGTTTCTTGAACGAGGTTTGCAATGGAAGATATCTGAATTGACTTGTTGGAAAATACACTAATTTGGGGCAAAATATAGTTCGAATACAGGTAAAGTGGGAAACTTTAAGTTTTTGTATTTGATAGTTCTTCCTTTTTCCTCTGCATAATGTTGGGGAGAACTTTAGCTATGTACAATAGTATTGTCTGAGGGGCTAAGCCATTTGGGATTATATTTTAAAACAATGGCAATGACAAATTAACAGTACGCCAAGTGTACCACTATATTCCTCTATAGCTAATTGTCCCAAAATGCAAGATTAAACAGGTTATACCAAAAGTATTCATTATGTTATGATCTAGGTACCAGTTAAATATGGGGTACTTCCCTGTTTGATGGTTAGCTAGGTAAGGGGAGGCACAGGCTTCCTCATAAATCTGACACTTTTGAACAGCAGCACCTGGTGATTTACACAAAGGCTCTTACAGTGTACCTCTAAACATCAGCAGCAGTACATCAAACTTTTTCTTGAGTCGGCAGAATAGCAACAGTCATGTTTTGGTGTGTATGATTTCTGTACAGTAACTGTGGAACTTAAGAATACGCTCAGCACAAACCCTTTGGACATGGAAGTGAATGTACCAAATTAAAGCATTTAAGTTTTCAGTTGTGATATTTTGATTGTGTTCATTATTTATTTCAAGGAGAATTAATTTAGCACAAATTCGCCACTAAATGTTATGGTACACTTCTTGAAACAAATAAAGAAAATTCTAAAAGATATTTAGAGAGTCATTTACACAAGTCTATGTTTTAAAGTGAACAAATTTACAGTTCTTGCAGATAACTTGAAATGTTAGCTAAACACACTAAAAATAAACTCTTCCATGATTAGGCATCTGGTGGTCCTTTAAAGGTTCAACCTCAGCAGGAGATGTTTTACTACCATTCCATCTCTTTATGGAGTGAGTTGTTTAATGTGGTGTGATATGTGACTTGGGGCCAAAATAAAAATCAGACAAGCCAATAAAAAATAATTTGCCACACATTCATTTAATCTGAATAGTCTTGATACTTAAAGGGATAGCTCCCCCAAAAATGACAAATCTTTCATAATTGTCTCACCCTCATGCAATCTCAAAATTTGTAGAAGAATATCTCAGCTCTTGTAGTAAAAAAGGATTGAACTATTGATCTGTTTCTCACCCAAAGTGATTGTATCGCTTCAGATGACATAGATTTATCCACTCGAGTCTTATGGATTACTTTTATGCTGCTTTTATGTGACTTTGGGGGCGTGAAATATCTGGTCACCATTCACCTGCATTGTATGGACCTACAATGTGGAGATATTCTTCTAAAAATCTTGTGTTCTGTTGAAGAAAGTAAGTCTACACATCTTGGATAGCATGAGAGTGAGTAAATGATGAGAGATATTTATTTTTTGGGTGAAATATCCCTTTAATAAGAGAAAGACATGAAGACAAATATTTACTTCACAACAAGACAGCTGAAGACCCTTCTGTTTTATGATTTTTTAAATCAAAGACATAACAAACAATCTCGAACCTTTCTAAGCTAAGTAGCTTAGGTATAATGATCTGTAAATGTAATATCGGCTTTGACATGAGACTCTCTTGTAAATATTGAAGAATACCTTGCATAAAACAGCGGTTTTAATAGTGAAGTGTTTTGACAGTGCTATGTTCCATAATATGAGCTTTGATTCATGTCACAAATAAAGAAGAGACATTTTTAGCTTCATATTTTTTTATGAGCACTCCCACAGAGAGATCATAATGTTGAAAAATGTACATGTAAAAATCATGTATACTGTATATGTAGAAATATGTATGTTGCTTTTTGCAAGACAGGCTTTTGAATTACATGGTGTCATACACAATGAATCTGTTTAACCAGTCTTTTTTAAACATAAAAACAAGCATGACTTCTTTTGACAGTGGCCTTTAGTTTTCAATGAGATGTCATTGTTGTCAAACCTTGTGCTGTTGCTTTGGAGACACAATACAGAAATATAGTTATTTTATAAAAGTGTTGGTTTTCTGAGCCAGCATTTAATGAAAACCATTCATGGACACTCTAGAAAAATGATTTTGTGGTGAAGTAAATATTGTAGAAAGAGTATGTACTTTCTACATTGAATAAGTTAATTTAAGTAAACTAGAAAATATTAAGTACATTCTACATTTGTACTCAATTCAAACATGTAAAAATGAATGCTCTAGCTTATAAGTAAATATTATGAATGTTTGTTATCTTTACAATGTGTCATCATGTTTGAATCCTAAATTAGAAAAACAAGAAAATACAATATGTAGATTTTACTTAACTTTGGAAGCTAGGTAGGGGCGGCACGGTGGTGCAGCGGTTAGCACTGTCAGCAAGAAGGTCGTGGGTTCAAACCCTGGTTGCCCCGGCCTTTCTGTGTGGAGTTTGCATGTTCTCCCTGTGTCTGTGTGGGTTCTCTCTGGGTACTCCGGCTTCCTCCCACCATCCAAAAGACATGCAGGCTAGGTTAATTGGTGTCTCCAAAAAAAAATTGCCCTAGATGTGGATGTGTGTGCAGTCCCTGCGATGGACTGGCGACCTGTCCAGGGTGTCCCCCGCCTTTCGCCCAATGTTAGCTGGGATAGGCTCCAGCCCCCCGTGACCCTGTACACAGGATAAGCGGTTGACGATGGATGGATGGAGCTGACGATGGATGGATGGAAGCTAGGTTAAGATAAAAAAATTTAAATAAATGATCTGTTGATTGTTACTGTCATCGTGTTTTATGCACCCAGTGTTTAAGTCTGCATGCACAGCTCTGAAATGCCAGTATACATTGACAAGCATGACTTAATTAAGTGCTACATTGCTTGAGTAAAATGTACAAACAAAATGTGAGTAAAATTGACTTGAAACAGGGTATTGCAGGGTATTTCAAGCCTTCACTTGAAAACATGGTCTGTTAAATTTACATGCAGTTTCTGTGTGGAAATTGTTTCCTAGTTTTTCTTATTTAAGTAAACCTCACTACATACTTTTGTTTGAATGGAATAGAGCTCTACCTTTTAAGGCCTGGAAGATGTAAAAACTAGCTTGTCTCAAATCTTGTAATTCCTACAGAGACAAGCAGGTGACTGTACAAATAGGGAGTTAAAAAGCAGAAGTTTTATCACATTGACCTTCCTGCCACACTGCGCCATAAGCATTACAGCAAAAAAAAAAAAAAAAAAAAAAAAAAAGTTACACTAGTAAATCTCATGAAAAATAGTAACATTACTCACATTTGGCATGCATTTGTGAAAGCAAAAGTTGAAACATAAATGGACATTTGCTTTAGATTTCATGAACAAATGTTGGTAAATTAAAGATAGCTGTTATTTTCTCTGTATTTATTGATATTCTAATAATATTAGACAGCAATTATGTTCTCATGATGTATCGTTTGATTATTTTTTGTCATACAGTGTTAAAATGGGAGTGCCACACAGATACAAAAATACATTTCTAAATCTGAACAAATAAGAGGTATATTTGTATGTGCTTTCACGGTTTAATTCAAACAAAATACCCGCAGCAAAGGGCAAAGGGTCTTTTGGCTTCTACATGATTTTTAAATGCCTTCTCCAGCGCCAGGTGTTCCAAAATTCTGGGAGAACCTCACATTCTTCTACATGTGGTATTTTGAAATTATGAGGCCATATCATGTTTGTGTGCTCAGCTGCTTCCAGGTTGGATTGCAGGTTTATGTGCTATGTAAAACACCTGTTTGCAGCAAGTCTGAAGTTTAATTATATGTGTAACAGTAGACGTGCTGATCCGGCCATCCCGTTTTCATGACATATGATGAATGGATCTTAGTGGACGCTATTACGTAACATTTTCTCAAATATATGCATTATACATGAGTTGCATTGCATCTATGCATGTCACTTCTGCATTAAAAAAGGCTCTTATTTATCTGTAGCTTTAGCTTTTATTCAAGTATTTTTGCCATATATTGTGAGAAGGAACACATTTTAACCTAAATGGTCTGTGCATATGACAGTTATGATAGACTGGCAAAAAAGAAAAGAAAAAAGGCAGTAATCTCAGATAGTTATCCTGACCCTGATCTTTTATAGTGTCCTGTTACACTCTGGCCTTCAGCTGCTATACGTTTCAGACATGGCATACATTGGACAGCTTTTCCTGTAGGATCTTTTTTTAGTGAGTGTGAAGAAACTGACAGATAACACCTTTGGAGAGCTGCTAACAGGAATCTGCTTGTTGTTGAGATTTTTTCTTTTTTTACAGCAGGAGTCTGTTTTTTAATTAGCTCAGAAGAACTCGTTTTTTACTTCACTGTAAATAATGAAAGACATCAGGCTAGCATCTCTTCCATTAACAAGAATGAAAAAAAAAAAAAACTCTTTAAAGGTTAGTAAGTATGTCAAAAAGATGTTTAAAAAATAATGCATAATCTGAGGGAATCTCTGATGTGTGTTGACTTTCTGTCAGTTTCACTGACTGAATTACGAATTATGTGACCAATTTGCTTCAAAACACTGAACAATTCTCGTTGTAATCAGTGTCGGGTAATTTACTCAAAAACGTATTCACTACAAATGACTAATTACTAATCTAAAATTGTAATCATATTACTGAATGATTACCTAATTGAATATGTAATGACATTACTAATTACTTTTAAGTTACTTACTAAAACCCTTTTCACAAAAAAGATTTTATTTTTCTGCTCAAGGAATGAAACATTTCTTTCTTGTTCACTGATTTATTAGGACGTGCACACCCTTCAGCTGTCACAAAATGCAAAGACAAAGAAATACTTATTAATTAATGTTTTACATGAATTTACCATATAGTATATAATATTGTTTTGAAAATATTTGTAACCCAATTAAATTATTTTAAATTAATTAACTTATTTGAAAGTCAGTAACTGTAATCTGATTACAAGAATTTGAAATGTAATGACTACTATAAGTAATGCGATTTAAATGCTTTTTGTACTAAACTGTAAATAGATTACAGTAATTCATTACTTTGTCATTAGATTACACCCAACACTAGATTTGAAAAAAAAAAAAAAAACTCAAACAAACCAAAGATATTTTAATATAAGCCCAATAATAATTTAAAAACATTAATGATGAATAGACTATTTTCAAGCTGTGTGAATAAAAACTGTGTGAATAAAAACAGCTAAATCTTCATAATACGGAGCAAAGCATGCATGCAGAATTCAGAATAATGAATAAATAAATAAATAAATTCATTATTTGTGAGCTAGAATGGGAAAAGTACCCAATTTTCAGTTATGTTCTGTAGGTTTTATGACACGTTTATGGCTCAGTGGTAGATGTGACACACCATTCATCCAACAGTAAAAAGTTTTTCATTTTTCTTTGCATCCCTCTGGCTCCCTCTACCAAGTTGGATCTTGCTTCTATTCCTCCTAATTACAGGACTTTCATTGGTCAATGAGCTAACTTTGCAAGAGCCAATCCCAAAAAGGGAAACAGAAAGGCCCCTGACATAAGACATGCCTTTTTTTTCTTAATGATCATGGAGCTCCTTAAAAATGTTGCCCGCCACAGCAGCACCTCAGAGGGGTTTGCATGGGGAGTGCAGAGGCTGTGAAAGGACTTAACTACGCCCCTTCAAGCCCACCAGCAACTTGGTGACTTAAAACATTTCTGATAAAAAACAGGTAAGTGCTTATGACGTGATCCTTTTTGTCATCCAATTGGTTGGTGCTGAAAGCTTATATACTGTTTACATATGAAAACTTAAAACCAACATAAAATGATCTTGTTATGGGAATGTTTGCTTATCATATCAGTTGTATTTTTCACAACACCTTTGTTGTCGTTAGAAAACACATCAAATAAAGATATTTTTTACTTTTTTTATTGTTTCATTTTCACATCATATGATGCAAGACATGTAAGGTATCTAGACCTATAAAAAGGAACTGGAAAAAGGAAAAAAGAAACCAAAAGTAGTAACTATAGAGTGGTAACTAGGAGTGGTGGGCTAATGCACAGAACTGGTAAGCAGAAGGTTGCCGGTTCAATCACTGTAGCCACCACCATTGTGTCCTTGAGGAAGGCACTTAACTCCAGGTTGCTCCGGGGGAATTGTCCCTGTAATAAGTGCACTGTAAGTAACTTTGGATAAAAGCATCTGACAAATATTTAAATGTAAACTATTGTTTTAAAAAGTAAACAATTGTTCACAATTAGTAGAAAAAAATACTTTTTGCATATTCTATTTGAATAAGATTAATTTAAATGTGAATTACAGTCCAAGCAGTAAATAGAAACAAATCATTCATGGTAAAAAGTAAAAATTAGTCACGCATTATTGGAGTCGGTACTTGCTGATCAAAACTATAGTTCTGATGTAATGTGTAACATGTCAGATGTTCAAAAAGGGAACATAGACCACTACAATGAGAACTGATGGATTTGAGTGTAGTTGCTGTGCCCTGGGTTTGCAAGTAAATTGTTTTGGATTATACAGCTGACTTAAGTGGCTCACCAGATTTAATGAATATTGATTTGTTGGTGTTGATTTTAGGAATTGATTAAAGAAGAAAAATGGCCAGACTTACACTTATTATAAGTGGAATTGCTCTTGCAACTCTCTTTATGCCAGGTAAGAACCAACTTTTATCAAAAACGCAATATTTTGTTCTCTTGAATATTTTGAAGATGAGGATCCTAATTTAAACAAGCTCTGAGACAAATAATGCTCCTTTGATTATATAACTGAAGCATCTTCAAAGTATTTTCTTTCTCTAAAAACCCAAATACAACTAAGGAACATTGTTCCTTATATAATAATGTGCATTATTCTTATAAGAGAACTTCTGTGAACCATTTTGTGAAGTGATTTCTTTCAGACAGTGAAGCCTTGTTCCAAAGAGAAACAGGAGGCACAACCTTTGCAATGATTAGCCGACTGTAATTTTTTTTCCATGAGCCATAAACATCTAAAGAGACCAGATGGAAGTGCAGATATATGACACAAATAATGTTACATGTACATACCATTTGACATCCTTTATTTTATTTTACAGCAGTGTGTTAATTACAGCAGCAGCAGCAGCAGCAGCAGCAGCCTCTAGTCTATTTGCCCAACCTCTTTGTAGTTTAACAGGTAGACCTGCAGGGGGTCCCGGAAGTTTAAGCCCCATTTTACAAAGCACTTAGAATGCTCAGAGAGAAAATATGAAATGGTAATAAGCATAATTAGGTACAGGCTCCACAAGTTCCTGTTGTGCACTTAGGGGGCACATAAGTTGGATGAAATTTTTCTTCATTTGAGCAGTGTGACATTTGGTTTCTACAATTCATGTTTCTTTTTTGTTAATGTCTGTCACAGACTTTCTGAGTGCTGGTCCTGTAGGGAACCATGGAGAAGAGGATGGTGAGTTGGCCTTTTTTTGTATAATTAATAATGAATAGCACCCTTATCAAAGCTTGAGTGTGAGATAATGGCCAATAAACATGAATCATTGTGCTGCATATTTAACAAATGCCAGCATCAGGGCAGCACTATTGAGTGGTAAATAGTATTAAATTGTTCTCTATCATGATCCCAAGTCGAAAATGGAACCTCCTACTTCTTAATGACATTTTTGGTTATATATTTAAATAACTTTTACACATCATAGTTATGGACTGTGACACACGTACATGGCATAAAACCCTGAAGTTCCTTACCAAGTTAAGGGACCATTGTGTAACTTCCACTCTACATAATAGAATTACCACACTGACACTCGCATTGATGCAATCATTTTCCTCTTTTTTCAATCATACAGTTATTGTGCTCTGATTTTGATTTATCCCACCCAGTGATTTGAGTCTTTTGAATCTTTTCAACAAAATGATTAATTCACTGATTTTGTTCAGTCACTTTTTATGCCAGTAGGTGGCAACAAATGAGCAGCTTTTTGTGTTCTGAGTGAGTCATAATTGAATCATTGATTCAACTGATTCATTAAACATTTTGTCATTTATGAACGAGCAAAAATGATTTGCTTACAAGAGTTAGGGCTGCCAATTCTTTTCTTTAACATACTGTATGAAAAGCAAGTACCACTCATTTTTATTGACAGTGGAGAATGATTTATGACTAGCTGTTTCAGGTATTGAACCACAGGGTAGCGCAATGCGCTCTCAGAAACAGGCTCAACCTTCTCAATAGAGTATTCATATAGCGAGACAAGCAATATTTTTTAAATAGAATGTCAAGGCTGTCAGCAAGCATTTCTTTCACAATGGATTTTGGGTTAAGGTGGTGATGGGCTCCATATATCGATGCCTCACTTTTGTCATGTATTGGTTCAGTTACTGAGGCTGCTCCTGAGGAGAAGTCAGACAACAAATCAGCATTGAAGAAACTGGTCCGCAATAGGAGGAACATTGCCAACTACAGACATCTGCCTGATTTCTGGGGCTGGTATAAATACTACATGGAGACCAACAATCAGGAAAGAGTGAGTGGCCTCAAACATTAGCAAATATAGAGGATGTTGAAGGGAGCCATGGTCACACTCTTTGTGTGACTTGCAAATTTTGTCTGTCTTTGTGCAGATTTGTGTAATAATAATACCTTTTAATCAGTGTTGGGTAAGGAAAATATATGGGTAAAAAATATGGATAGAAATGACTAATTACTACTCCAAAATTGCAGACTTTACTGATAACTACTTCGAAAAAGTTAGCACATTCCTAATTGTTTTCTAAAGTAAGTAACGTCAAACAGATTTGATGTGTATTTTATAAATTAAATTTTAGTTTAGAAATGTGTGTATTAAACGTAATGAACTTAATTACATCTGATTACAATAATTCTGATTACAATAATTAAAAATGTAATGCACTACACTACTTTTTATACTAAAAGTAATTAGATTACAGTAATTAGTAACTTTGTATTTAGATTACACCCAACATGCTTATAACATTGCTATACAATAGTTTACCTAAACATTTTAATATCGTATCATTTACTCACCTTTCTGTTGTCTCAAACTCACACAAATTATTTGATGTCTGTTTGCCAATACAAGTGAATGGAGACCAAATTTTCAAGCTCCATAAAGGATATAAAGGCAGCTTAATTTATAAAACTCTTGTGGTTTAATCTTTCTTCTGAAGTGATCCTATCATTTTGTATGAGAACAGACCAAAATGTAACTCCTTTTTCACTGTACAACTTGCCGTTGCAGTCTTTAGACACTATCATGATTTCAAGTTAAATTACGCTTCCTAGAGGTTGATGCATGCACAGAGTGCTAGATGGAGCTAGGAAGTATAATCGAGCTTGAATTCATGATCACCAAGATGACTACCGATGTCAAGATTTACAGTTATAATTTGGTCTTTTCTCTACAATTATGTATTTTATCACTTCTGAAGACATTGATTAAACCACTGGATTCGTATGGATTACCTTTATGTAGCCTTTTTGTCCTTTTTGGAGCATGACATTTTGGTCACCATTCACTTGCATTGTATGGACCAAAACACCTCATATATTCATAAAAATATCTTTGTTTGTGTTCCACGGAAGAAAGTAAGTCATATGAGTTTGAGACGACATACAGTTGAGTAAATGGGTAAACTGTTCCTTTTAAAGGAGTTCAAGTAAATCATTTACAGATTGGGCTATTTTTTCTGTGCAATTGTTTCCACAGGTTGAAGACATGGATCGCATTTACCTCGCTTACCTGCAGAATAAGCACAGAGTTGAAGAGGGCCGCTCTTACAACCATTACCTGACTCACTTGAGTGAAATTTACAAAGCCTGTGCCAACTCTGATGACCCAGACTGCATTGCAGAATCCACCAGCAAACCCAAAGCTAAGTTTGTAATGCCCTTACCTGTGAAACAAGCTACGGTGACAGTGTGCAACCCATACCTCGACCCCTACTGCATCTATGCTGTTCGACCAAAAGCTGCAGAAGAGGAGCCATCGCCTGCTCCAGGACCAGCCCCAGCAAAAGTCCCTCATCCAATCTTGGCCCCTCTGCTCCCCATGCCTCTGAGGACCCCACCAGGCCCCCACTACTACTACGCTCCTGTCCTGGAGCCTTTCCTGTCAGCTGAGAAGAGGGCGGAGCTGTTGCGTATCTGCAACCCTTCAGATACAGAGTGTCTACAGTACCACCTGCGTGCTGCTTATGGCTACAAGCCTTCTCTTGGTGCGCTGCCCTCTTATGCTCACCTTGGCTGTGATCCTACCAAAGATCCTTACTGCCGGCCCAAGCTGGTTGCAAAAGCACCTTCAGGTCTGTATCACCTGTACCCTACCTGTAACCCTGCCATTGACCCGCTCTGTGTGACCAATGTAGCACCTGCAGCCCAAACTGCTGAGAGTGCAGAGGCCCCTAAAGAGAAGTATTGTAACCCATTGTTTGATAAGGGCTGCAACCCTCTTACAGCATCCAAGCTATCTGAAATCACTAAGCCTGTCTTAGAGTACACTCCAAAAGATGAGCCAGCACCACTCAACCTGGCTTGCGATCCTCGCTATGATCCTTATTGTCTGATAGGTGGAGATGCTGCTCTCAGGAAACCCCCTCCACTACTCCCAGAGTTTCAGACCCGCCACCGACTGGGTGTTCATGGGAAGACCAAAGAAGGCTATGACTGTTACATGTTCTATGATAAGGACTGCACCCCAGTGGAGAAGAAGGACATGAAGGCCAGTGCTGCCAATTATAAACCAGGCTGCCACCCTTACGACCCCAGCTGTGGTAAGTTTGCCGCACAGCCGTCCACTGCAGCAGAGGCAGCTAAGACAATGAAAGATGGCATCATTGAACCCCACCCTGACTGTGACCCAGAAATTGATTACAACTGCCGCCTGCGCAAAGCAGAACCTGCAGCTGAGGAACACAAAGATGAGCCAGCCCAGCAGGAACAATATCATGGCAACCCTATTCCTGAACATGTGGCTCCTGAGTATCCAGTTCCACAATTTGAAGACTTCCTGAGAGGATATATGGGTGGCTACAAGAAATGAGAAAAGAAACCATCCCTTGTAGAAACTGGATGAGAACAAATACAAACATGTGCAAACACACAGCTGATAGGAGAACCACTTGGTCACAAAGACTGAAATCAAAGCTGTGCAAGAGAAGCAACTCAGTATCACACAATAGAAGAATCATTTTTGTGCTGAAGAGGTTTTATGTCTTTAGAGATAGTTTCATTCTGTCTGTGATATGTCATATTGGGAAACCTGTGGGATTCATTAGATTTAGGGGTACTATTGATGGTAATGTGAAGCAATCTATGTATTTATGTATTTTATAGAGTAGGGTTAGGGTACTAGGGCACTACTTCTAAGTAAACTATTTTTCCATATTGTATGTCACTTTACTTTTGATTTGTTATATGATAATTTTATATATATTTAATGTAGTTTCTAACACTCTACCACTGGTATGAACAATGCCGCTCTCTCTTGTTTGTTTACCTCTGCATTTTATGCTTCATTTCTTCAAATCTAAAAAGAAATAAAGGACTTGAAATTAGAAGTTTGGTGTTTTTAGAGTTTACTTCAGTGAATGCAATTTGCTTTTAAAAAATATGCAAATATGCATATGCATTTAAAAATGTTCTTCTAAACTGCTTGCATAATAAGAACTGTATGACATGACATGACATGACATGAGATGACACATGACACTTTCATGATACGTGTATTAATGGCTATAAATTTGCATGAAGGATGACATCATACAAGACATGATGCACTGGCTCATCAATATGGAAGCATTGCATTATCTGAATGATACAATGAGCAACTGCAGAATCCAAGTTGAGACATTCTGTTGCTTAGGACTTTAAAGATGTAGCAATACAAATATTTAAAAAATAACTTTCTATCCACTACAAACATTAAAAAAATCATTCTGTGATTTTGTGTTGAAAACAAAGTCATTTAATTTAAACAGCATGGACAAATGTAGAAACATGAATGAGCTTAACTGGAAAATTAAAGATAAGGCAGATTAATTTTTTTTTACAAATGTAACAGCAGAAAGATCAGTTTCACAAGTAGCTGAAAGTGGGTGCATGTGATGAAAGTTTTAAAAGAACAAGGCATGCCAATACAGTAACACAAATGACTATTCAGGCTGCAGAGAACATATTGAAATATACATGAATCGCTAGGGTTACATTGACAATATTCCATTCTTACAGGATCTTTCAGTGGACACATCTGTATTAACTTGTAAAGAGAGAACAGATGAAGCACTAAAAATGTAGTGCTTGGATAATCTATCTCACCACCATACACTACAGATATTATTGACACATTTCATTCTGACAGTTAACTTACAGAATGTAAGAATACCAGAAATCAGTGGAGATGTAACTCATGTGCAGACTCAGCAATATGGGCATTTCTGTAGTGGCTCGTGTCTTGTATTCTAACAGGTCTGAGGTTGACTTAGAGAAGAGATATAGCATAGACTATGAGACTTTGAACTGTGTCTTAATGCCTCAGTCAGCATGAGTCTGGTTTGTGCTGACTGCACCTCTACATGGCCAACATACCTGGGGGACCAGCTGAATGTCATTAAGTGGATGGGAAAGGGCTCTGAATGGTAATGAGGGTAAATATGTCCTCTGCATAAGCAAACAGTAATTAGCTGTATAGTCCTGTGTGCTGTGCAGATTCTCTCATTTTAATGCGGTCACTGTCAGTGAGTTTGTTTAAAAAACATTTTTTTTAAATGTGTATATATATATATATATATATATATATATATATATATATATATATATATATATATATATACAGACATTATTTTCTGTGTGAAGTGTTTTAGAAATAACTTACATTTTAAGTAATTTATAATGCATTTAATTTGTTGGTAAGGTCATTTGAATTCAATTTGATAGAAGTAATTAGTAATTTGTTGTGGATAGCTTGTTCTGAGTTACTTACACAACAGTGGTCATGACAAACAGCTACAGTGATGTGATGTGATTTTTTTCAATTGGCAGTTGGGTAGAACTGTAATTACATTCCATTATGATTTTTTACATTATGTTTTTTATATATCTTTTTAATTTAATGTTTATTTTAACGATGAGCTTGATGATCAATGCACTTCATTTTTAACAAGTAGGTTAATGCTGGTTGCAGAACTGTTGCACATTTGACAAATGAAACCTTGACTTTGACTTATGACTAATGTTTGGCCCTGAAGAAGCACTGCCTGACAGTGATTTTAAGAACAGATGTTGCTTCCACCTTAAAACTGGCTAACAGTCATAAATCTTCAGTCCTTAAAACTGTCCAGTTGGCTAAGTTGGTTAATACGCTGAAGGTAGCCCTAACCTTACAGAATGGGGGAGACAGCCCACTTACATGAATTGTGGGTGACATGCTGTGACTCTTCCAAACACTTACATTTTTTACTGTTTTATGTAATGAGTTTTGAAGTACAAAATTTGCATTTAAGCAAAAATGCAATTTAAGTGTGTATACTTATAAAACACTGATATTTATCTAAAGACAAATTCCTCAAGTTGAGTTACAGCATAATAAAATATTGTTGTGCTTATGGAGAAGGAGTGAAGATTGTCAACACTGTGGTACATAAGAAGATCCAAGTTGCTCATGTAGGCTCTGAAGCATGTGATGTCACAGTGCAACAGTCAAGATTTAAAAGTGCATGCTTGACAACCCATGAGGAACATTTTGAACTGTTGGTTCAGATGGAGTTGTCTGGTACGCTTCAGGTTATTCTCTAAGATTTAATTTAAGATAAGGTTATGGTCTTGCCCTTGTTGCTCCTTTAGAATCTGTAAAAAGCTAGATAGTCGGAATCACTGCAACATATGTAGTCTCTATTGAATCAGAGACTTGTTTTGGATATGGAAAAATAACATCCTGATTTTCTGAAGTCCAGTAACTAAATCAGGTTTATACTATATATACATAAGAAAATATCTGAATGTTTAAGTTATATGGGAATGCATTCAAACATTGGGAACATTACAGTAAGGTGTAGAGAGATTCCACCAGAAAGTGTAACACTACTGTAGGGCAGTGAAACAAAAGTTTAATTATCCAGAATGGTGGCTGAATCCTACATTTTTACAGTCATGTTGAGAACAATGACCTACAGCTTGTCATCCACATCTCAAACAGAGAATTGCAAGGATCGATTACAGTAGGAGAGAGATTTTATAAAAGAGAACAAAATGTAAATTTGACATAATGTGATGACTTACATATATATAATAGACATCATATATTATATACTTAAATTAAAACTAATCATTCTAATATTATGTAACTACTTGGGATTTATGATAGGTTTGCAGATTCCTGTGATAAGTGATGGGCTTTTGTAATGAAAGGTCAGTCATTTTCACATGGCTCTTTTTGAATTGCTTTTTGATTATGATATTATATTTGTTTTTAATTATATAGATAGACAGATAGATGGCTGGACAGACAGACAGACAGACAGACAGACAGACAGACAGACAGACAGACAGACAGACAGATAGACAGATAGATAGATAGATAGATAGATAGATAGATAGATAGATAGATAGATAGATAGATAGATAGATAGATAGATAGATAGATAGATAGATAGATAGATAGATAGATATCTGTCTATATCATCTGTAGCTGATAATAAATAGATTTCTAGCCTAATCAGATTAGAGAGTTTAGACATAAAGCCTTTGGTTATAAGTATCTCAGCTGTGAATGAATGGATCCAGCACGTGGATGATAACGCGGGCAGCAGTCTCCTGTCACATGATCCAGTCGGAGGGAGAGATTTGAGCGATCGAGAAGCGCAGGAGGCATTCTGCACTTGCTCACCATCTCATGATTTGATGCTTAAAGACTCTTTGATTGGTAAGTAGCTCCTGTGTATAATCTGTCTTTCTCGTCTCTTTTAATCGTTGTCATAATGAGTTTTTTACGCTGTTATGAAAATGTCGCAATTTTAGACAATAAATACTGTGTGTATATAAAGTGTTTTTAAGACTTGCCCGCTACTTGTTAATCCGTTTGGTGTATTTTAAAAGATACGGTTGACGTCGTGTTAATTTCGCACTAAGAATGACGTCTTTTATGAGTAGGCCTATGTAAAAATATTTATTTATTTTCACCGCAGTTGATTCCGAAGTTTCAAGCACTTGCTAGACTAAATTCCATTGCATGCCTGAATTATATTAGCCTGTATAATTACCAAAAAAAAAAAAATACCTCAATATTAAACAATTTCCCTTTAAGGTAAATTTGTCTTAGTTTTGACCAAATATACAGTGGTAGCATATAAGATAGTTACAGAATACACAAGTAGGCTGCAATAATAAGCTTTCGATGAGATTTTACGACTGTCTCAGTCTCGTTAACTGCACACACACTTGCAATAATGTCTTGAACGGACTTGACATAATAGACCAAATTCGATTTTTTGACGGGAATGAAAGCTGCGAGGAATAAACTTACTGTATCTTCAATGGCATGCACTGTATAAAGTTTAATTGCCACAACTCGTGATTTCTGGAGTTTTTGTATTCTACTGATTTTTATATAGCCTATTATTATATTTAAAAATGTTTTTTTTCAGTTAGGCTACGTTTTTTCAGTTACGATCAACACGAATTTATAAATACAACAATACAATCCATTGAAGAGACTGCAAGTCCCTCACAGCCTCGTTTTCAGTCCCTTCAAATATCAAATTTGGCTCAGAATAAGGTTCCTTAAACGCTGTATAGTCTAAAATCATGTAAAAATGTTTTTGAGGGGGTGCTGAGAATGAGACTGACAGTTGTTTGCAAGCTGCTTTGTCCCAGTGAAATTTCTCAGTCTATCGCTTGAGTTTTTACGTTAGGCTATATCATCATAATACATTATCTTTAATTTTATTCAGTTCACTGCAATAATTCTTCCTGAGTCTTCTTCAGAGCTGAAACTTCATGATAAAAGTTTATATTCCTAGACAACATCATTCTTCGATTCCTTTTGTGTAAGCAATGCCATGGGCCTGGTGCATAATTATCAGCCTGTATCCTCAAGATGCCCCCAGTCTTCTTGCAAAACAATTTTCTTTAATCAATATTGCTCTTCTTGGGTTTGAGAATGATAGTGAGGAAGATGTATGTTGTTCTGAAAAAGATTTACTATTCAGACTGTGTCAGTCAAGAGACAGATGGGGGAAGCCAGCCATGAAATATCCTTTCCCCAAGTATGGCTTATCTCTCATTTGGAATTCTAGGAGGGACCTGAGTATCTTCCAAAAGATACCTGGACAGAATTCCTGAGTCTTCTTCAGAGCTGAAACATCACTTTCTGCTTTGACCATTGAATACAGATATTGACGATAAACGAATGTTCCTTTATGCAACCAATTAACAGTGGACAAAAGACCAAATAGATCGAAATATCTATTTCTCAACAGAGATGTATTACATTAACTCATATGCAGGACATCTCTGTTCCCTCAAAGTGTGATGTCACTCTGAGTTGTAGATGCTTGTAACTTCTTCTCTCTAGTTTAATTGAGAAATAATGTGAGTTGGAGGGTGACAATTTTGTCATTTACTTCAGAAACACTGCCTATTAGGTGTCACACCAAAGTAACTTTACTGTCTGGTTTCCTCAACTTACAATGCTCAATTGCACATTAATTTCTCTGGTGAATAGTTAAATGGAGTCTGATACTACTCAGATTGTAACATCATTGTCCATAGACCTCAGGGACTTCATTTAATTGCGTGCCACAAAGAACTGTAATAGTAATGACAGCCTACAACCCATTTAACAGTAATTAAATCATTACTTATTTACAAAAGCCTACAACCCATTTAATAGTAATTAAATCATTACTTATTTACAAAGTCTTAATATTTACAAAATGTTTTGGCCTGTTCAAAGTATTTAGTCACTTATATCATGTGAGCTTGTCCTTGGATGTTTTCGAGGAATGCAACAACTATAAAAAGTAACATTTATAGTTATTACTGATTTTAAAAATATATCCATTCTGAGTTAGCTTTCCACAGTAACATTTGGATATTGTTTATCTTGTTCTCATAATTATCAGTTACAGTATGTCAATAGATTTTATTATTATCTGTGATGACTAAATTATTATTGAATCTCGGATTCAGATCTATTTCAGCATCATGGACGGCGCAATAATTACTATTCTTGTAATAGTGAATGGAGTTCCAAACCTTTATTTGACCCTTTATTGGCTCTTCCAAGCAATGACTGCACTTGGTCTCTCGTCAACTGCAGCTGATTGGGTTATATTTGCACTATATTTGGGATCACCCAACAGAGAAAGAAACTGTAGAGATAGACACTCACTAAGCACTTTAGTAGGAACACTATGGCCCTAAAAAAGTTCCTGATGCTTCTGCTGTTGTAGCCCATCCGCCTCAAGGTTCGACGTGTTGTGCATTCTGAGTCGAAATGCTATTCTGCTCACTGCAATTGTACATAGTGGATAGTTAAAATATGCAAGAAACATTAACTAAACTACATCAAATATAACACAGAGCACCCAAAAGTACAAAACTTATATTAAAAATAAGAAGAAACATAACTATTCCCATAAAATATTATGAAATGTGATGGGTCACGCAGGGAATTCTGGGAATGCCTGATTACTGTTTTTCCCCCGTCATTTTACAATACTTTACCATAAAAAGTTAATGTATTCTCTTGTTAAACATAATATACATTTTAATCATTAATTATTCTGGAAAATCATACTTTTTACATCTAAAACATGTATTTTTTTTACAACATTTGACTGTAAAACTACATGTATTGTTATTTTAAATATTTGAAAATCTTTAGCTTTTTACAGTAACTACTCGTTAACCAATTTACACTTTTTTTTCTGTAGCATTTTTACAGAAAAATGACAGACATTTTTACAGTGTGTATACATATATACACACACACACACACACATGTTGTGTTTCCATGTTTTATGGGGACTTTCCATAGACATAATGGTTTTTATACTGTACAAACTTTATATTCTATCCCCTAAACCTAACCCTACCCCTAAACCTAACCCTCACAGAAAACTTTCTGCATTTTTACATTTTCAAAAAACATAATTTAGTATGATTTATAAGCTGTTTTCCTCATGGGGACCGACAAAATGTCCCCACAGGATCAAAAATTTCGGGTTTTACTATCCTTATGGGGACATTTGGTCCACACAAAGTGATAAATACACGCTCACACACACACACACACACACACACACACACACACACACTGAAAACATTTATGTAATAAGTCTGTTTATGCCAGAAGGAAAACATGAACCTTTTTGATGGCACATTTATTTGAATCAATGAAAATGACTTTCAGCCATTGTAATTTGTATTCATGTACTCTACATTCAGCACTGACCAAGAAATCTAAGAGAAGTGGAGAGCACAGTGTGGGAGTAGATGGTTTTGGTGAGTTTGAATGAGGAATACTGTACATAATAGACTTTACATGGGCTTAGTGGAACCGGCAAAGTGAAGGGGCTTGAAAGGGAATAGAAACATCATGTCCAGTCACAATGCCAACTCTGCAATGCCTGTCAACCTGAAAGAATGCAGAGAGGTTTTTGTCAGCAAAGGGAAGCAAAAGGTTTTCATCCATCAGTGATTCTGAAGAAATGATGAAGTGTATTGAGAGCAGGATACTGGTGTTGCTGAGGATAAGTCAGCAGTTGACTCACTGTCTCTGTGATGAAATGGACTCTGTGCCAGTTTGATGATCTTCAATCCAGAGAGGAATGTTTTTGTTTCTAGCGTGTTGTTGAATGAATGGTAGATCTGATATAAAGGTTTCTGGAGAAATGATTCAGGGTTCAGAAAATGTGTCAGACAATGTGTTTTTTCCTGTGGCACTACTGATAGCACCTTGCATCAGCAGCCTCAGAGGTTTGGGCTCTGGTCCCATGGAAACCAGAACGTAAACGCATTCAGATCATCAATAATAAGCGTGATTTGCAGTTTCATTTTTTGCCTAAGATTACATTTTCTCTCCACTGATGGTTAGGTTTAGGGTTTGAGTTTGGGTTAGGGCGTATTACAGTAATACAATATTAATTCCTATTGAGTGTATTACATCTTTTATAGTTTAAACAACTCACTTTACAACTCGCTTTTGGCACCACTCTGTGGACGCTTTGGCAACTGGGGCAGTGCTTCAGCTGAAGCACTTTTGACCTACTGTCACCAATTTTACACTGAGATCCATCTGATATGCAAATGGATGCTCTGCTTTTTAAAATTGTCCCACCGCTGTCCAGCTTGGGTTTATAGTTTGGGTCAAAGGTACAAGTAAAAGATGCTAGTGATTAAAAGCAAGTTTTCTAGGCTGTCAACAATTCCCCTGGCCTTATTTTCCTTAAACTATACTCCTGAATTTTTCTGCCGTTGTTTTTGTTAGGTTGGCCCTTGAGAGCCCCATGAATTTTCTCGAATGATTGGTTATATTTACATAAATCTAATTCATGCCAGAGAATACAGATGGTAATCCTGTAGAAACACTTTGTTATCACTTGAAGAGTTAAACAGGAAAAACCTAATATTCAAAACTTTTTTTTTTTAGTGTGAACTTCACACCACTCAGAATTCTCACACCCTGTAGTGCTCCTCACAGCTCATCCTGGCTGGTGTCTTCACCCAGCCAGGATGTCCATTTGTAACAACTGAACAATACTAGTAATGGGAAGATGTAAAAATGTGCACTAATTTTATATACAATCACTGAGCACTTTATAAGGAATACACCTACCTGTTCATGTGATTATCTAATCAGTCAATTGTATCTTGTTTCAGCAGTGTAATGCATAAAATCATGCAGATAGGAACTTCAGGAACTTCAGTTTATGTTCACATCATCCATCAAAATGTGGATTTTTTTTTTTTATTTCAGTGATTTCAACTGTGGCATGATTGTTGATGCCAGATGGGCTGGTTTGAGTATTTCTGTACCTGCTGATCTCCTGGGATTTTCATGCAAAATAGTCTCTAGAGTTTACTCAGAATAGTGCCAAAATCAAAAAAACTTTCAGTGGACGGAAACACCTTCATGAGAGAATTCAACAGAGAATGGTCAGACAAGTTTGAGCTGACAGAAAATAACCACTCTCTACAATTGTAGTGAGCAGAATAGCATTTCAGAATGCATAACTGTCGAATTTTGAGGCAGATGGGCAACAAAAGCAGAAGATAACATCAGGAACTTCATCAGGACTATAGTGTTCCTAATAAAGTGCTCAGTGAGTGTATATACTTACAGGATTCAATAGATGGACCACTTCTTTGTATCTTTTCTGTATGGCAGTTTAGCTGTGGATGTATTAATGTATGTGTGTGGTAATGTTTAGGGTGGAGAATGTGAATAGGTGGAGCAGGTATCTGAAAATGACTTTTTGTCTTTCCTGGTCATAAACTCTATGTTCCTTTGGTCTTCCTTTATTTGATTAATGAATGTCTCAACATTTCACTTTGATTTTAAATCTATCAGTCTAGTCCTTGCTTTAAATTAAAGTATGAGGGTAAATGAGGGTTATATTATATGGTGTTATGTTTCTGATTGTCTTTTCACATCTTTCCATTGAAAATTCTTTGAGTTAAACTGTATACACAAAATGAAGAATATAATATGACATTCCTGATATTATTATGAAGATATTAGGCCATATATTGTAAAACTGATTATAACCTGATTTATTGAATAGTATCTATAAAATCTATAATATTGCATAATCTAAATAATTAAAGTGATAATGTACCCAAAAATGAAAATTAAGTCATTATTTACTCTCCCATGTTGTTCCAAACCAATATACTGGTGTATTTTATTTCTGATGAACACAAAAGGACAATTTTCAATGAATAATAACTTAAACTCAAGTCTGTTCATCACACACAAAAAAAAAAAAAATAATAATAATAATAATAATAATAATATATATATATATATATATATATATATATATATATATATATATATAAGATTTAAGATCTCAAGTAATTTTAAGTAATCTTAAAAAACTGTACTTTAAGTTTTATTAATTTAATTTAGTTATAAATTATATAATACAATTTGATGGAAATTTGTTATGAAATGAAAATCATAAAAACAGGCTCAAGTATATATTTGAGTGTGTTATATGACTTCAGAAGACTTGGAGTATAGCGCATGCTTCATATTGACTTTTTTATACAGCTTTTATGGTGTTTTTTTTTTTTGCCTTCTTTGGAGCCTCACAGATATGGTCTTCGAATAGAAAAAAGGGTTTCACGTTTCAGTGGTACAAGTTTCATACTGTAATTTTTGGATGTGCTGTTTCTTAAATATTTGTATTTATGTGTGTGTTTCAGGACATCCTGAGTAGGATGACTGGGAAGACTCAAACCAGCAATATAACAAACAAGACAGATCCTCGCTCTCTCAATTCCAGGGTGTTCATTGGTAACCTCAACACTACTGTGGTCAAGAAAACTGACATTGAGCTAATTTTTGCCAAGTATGGCAAAATCACTGGCTGCTCTGTGCATAAGGGCTTTGCTTTTGTCCAGTATGCCAGCGAAAGGAACGCTCGCTTAGCTGTGGTCGGCGAGAATGCCAGGGTGCTTGCTGGACAGACCTTGGGTAAGTGAAAGTTATTTCTGTATATTTCTGTTTTTATTTGCAGTATGCCACTAATTGGACTGAAACAAGTGATGATGATTTTGATGATTCTGAGGAGAAGGATATGAAGAAAAAATGCAGGAGAAAACAAGGAAATAAAGGCAGGAGGTGAGATCCACATGCATAAAAGTGATGATCTCAGGTCATAGCAGTTCCTAAAGCTACCTGGTAAATATTCATCATCCTGTATTAAACAAGAACCACCTGCAGTAAGTCTTGTGACTTGAATTCAATGTCTTTGGTTCACTTTTGCTAGACTGAGCTTCGGCGACTTAAAAAGATGTTCACCCAGAAAAGAAAATCCCAACCTGGTCTAATGAAAACGTGACTCTATATACATTTTTACAAAACTTGTTATACATGTCTCCAGGTCCAACTTCCTAGAGGCTATACAAAAACTGAGTGTTTTATTCACTTTCACTCAAATCATGACTTCAGTGGCTGTTATTCACTTTATAAACACTTATTTTTCTCTCTGTTACTCAGAACCTGCTGTGTTATGATATTGACACACTTTAAATCTAATGCATCTTTTGATAAATTATACATTTTAACACTTGTATTGCAGTGCCACCTACATGTATACACTTATTCCAAAGTGATTAAGTTGTGGGGTAGCTCACTACATAGTAGTGTTGGACTTTGAACTCAGACGACTACAGTTCAAAACCAGCCAAGAACTCAAGCTGACACGTGACGTAGACATAGAAAGACGCAGAAGCGATACGAAATAACATTGTTGCTTCAGAAAATGTGCTTTTCATTTCGCCTCTGCATTTTAAAACACTATTGGTTAGGAATGCACTGATTAAGGGTGTCTGTTTGGTTAAACTCTAATTTCTCTTTTTGAACAATATTGGTTATGTTTAGGGTTACCTTGTAGGTTATTGAGGTATGTTTTACTTATTAAAACCGTCTAAAATTCACCTTAAAAACCTTGTCTGATTACAACCTCATTTCGCTCGGTTTTGGCGCCCCCTGCTGGACATTTCACTTGAAAAGTGCAGCCAAACGTGTTATGAATCACGTGATTTCAGTTTTGCAAAAGCTTTGCAATGCTCATGGAAATTTCATGAGACCAGGCTGGAAAATTCTGTCATTACTCACCTCATGTCTTTCAAAACCTGTACATGTGTCTTTCATTCATGGAACATAATTTATAACAGAATGTCTAAGCAGCTCTTTTCTATACAGTGAAAGTGAACGTGATCATGGCCATGCAAAGCAAGCAATATATTCAAAAGATTTTCAGTGAATAAATTAAATTTCTGTCTGTTTCTCACACAAAGATATCATATTGCTTCAGAAGACTTGGACTGTAGTACGCAAGTCATAAGGATAATTTTATAATGCTTTTATGGTGCTTTTTGTCCATTTTGGAGCTTCACATCCCCTGGTTCCCATCCACTTTTAATGTAAATGAGTATTTGTTACAGTTTTTCCTCAATCGATTTGGTACATTTCTCCAAACTCAGGTAACTGCTCTCAAAACAGTTAACACAGCAAACTAAACACACTCTTATGTTGGCGAAACAGTTAAGTATTCACTGCACAATGAAACACAGCATTTTATTCTAGTAATGCATTTATTAAAATTCAATATTAACACCAAAACTAAAAGTGTGTTCTCTGTTGATTTGATAACAAATTCAGCTGAAGATACACAAAGAAATAAATGCAAATACATGTTTTTCATTAAGTTCTTTAATGATGAGTCCAGGTGTATTACAATGAGTTGTCACCCCACAAAAAAAAAAAAGAAAAAAACTGCATTCATTGAATCAATTAATTTATTGATCATGCCTCTCAATTACATCTGGCCAGATAATTTCATCAACATCACAGCAAATGTTTTCACGAGTCATGCATCGTGGGAAAAAACGCCTTGAATGCTGTATCCATCCTTCACATGCTTGTGCCCCAATATCTCCACAGGCCTCTTCCATCGCTTGAAGACTTACTTGGTTGTAAGGGTTGCGGTCATATACTTTCCATCTCCAAGAGGAGAAGAATTCCTCAATTGGATTCAGGAAAGGAGAATATGGTGGAAGGAACACCATCCTGAAACGTGGGTGATTCTCAAACCACTCTCGCACTAGTGCTGAATGGTGGAATTGGACATTGTCCCAAACAACTACAAAATTCCGCACCATTTGCTCCTGATCACCCTGCGGAAAGAGGATTTCATTGAGGAGCTTTAAAAAATGTAGGAGCGTTGCTGTGTTGTATGGTCCCAAGACAGCATTGTGTGCCACAACACCAGTTGTAGAAATTGTGGCACAAAGAGTGATGTTGCCTCCTCGTTGTCCAGGGACATTGACTGTAGCACGACGGCCGATCACATTTCTCCCTCTTCTCCTTTTTTTGTGAAGATTGAAGCCTGCTTCATCAATATACAGGTACTCATAATGAGTTGCACTGCTATCCAACTCCAAGATTCTCTAGAGTAAAAAGAACACAAGGTACAATACAGTAAGTTAGTGTTTTACAGTAATGGCATAGATTGCAGTCAATACTACTGTGAAACTGTTGCTGAAGTTTGAGTTCACACTTTGACGCTAGCAGTATACATAGATATGCCTAAATCTTTTCACTTACAGTAGCATGGAATAGTTTGACACATACTTAAAATTCAGAAAAAATATATCTTTGTTTTGACAATAAAAGTGCAGTAATTGGGTTGCACATACTTCAACAAACTGGAATCGCAACTCCTTCACTCTAACGGAGTTCCTCTCAAAGGGCACTTTGTATACTTGCTTCATTCGGATTGAATTTCTCCTTAGAACACGATCAATTGTGGAGAGACTTCATTGGTGGATATTGTGGAACAGTTGATTGTCCTGTGTTATCCTTTGCTGAATTTCTTTGAGGCGGAGGGTGTTATTCTGGACCACCATGTCAACAATGGCATGCTCTTGTTCAATTGAAAGAAGTCTTGTTCGTCCACCTGAATGTTCTCGAACTTCAATTCTGAAAAATGTTTGGACAAGCAGGAACATTTACTGTAGAAATCTAAACCTATGTCAAACAAGACTACATGGACTATCATTGTAGAAGTAGAATGATATAGTTACTTACCGGTTTTCCCTTTGAAATGTGCGGATAATTGAAGCCACTGTGGATCTGTTTATATTGGGCTGAACTCTCTGCCCAGCTTCTCTCAGTGAGAGACCATGATTTATGACATGGTCAATCAGTGTGGCTCTGATTTCATTTGAAACACGCGTGTACCCTATCCTTCTACCTCTCCTCCCTCCTCTTACACCTTGCCCTCCTCTTACACCTTGCCTTACACCTCGCCCTCCTCTTACACCTCGCCCTCCTCTTCCTCTCTGTCCATCTCTTCTTATATGTTCTACTCTTTCTCTTTCCACTATACCATTGCCCTCCAATCTATCCATCTCTTCTCCCTCTACTCCTCTCTCTTCTCCTCTTCCTATATCCTCAGCTCTTCTTTCTCTTTCTCCTACATCCTCAGCTATTTTTTCTCTTTCATCCTCAGCCCTTCTTTCTCTTTCTCCTACATCCTCAGCTCTTCTTTCTCCTACATATTCAGCTCTTCTTGCTCCTTCTCCATCTACTCTTCCTCTTCTTTTCCCTCTACCCTGTCCACCACCTCTCACTCTTACACCTCTTCCTTTTCCACTGCTCATTCTTTTTATTGTCTTTTCTCCTCATTCATCTTTGTTCTTCTTCTCTTCCCCTTTTGTAGTTGTTGTAATTAAGACAGCTGTGTGAACAATTAGGAAATTGGCTTTTTCTGTGTTGAGTGGATTATTAACTCATCAGATATCAATTTGGGGTTAATTGAGGACATAAGGTGTGCAACTGACTATTTTACAATTCATAGAGTTTTGTTTGTTGTGTTTTGAAAATGGTACAAAAATGCTTGTGATCTTTGTGAAGACCAATGAAAAAGCTGCAAAGTTTTTCCTGGTATATTAAAGATTTGGTTGGCTGTATGAACTGCTGTGATAACATTAGGGAATTTTGTGCACAGTGTTTTGAGAAAATTATGCTTTTGATTTGTAATTTGTATGAAATGAAGGAGAATTTACTATCGGTTTAGGACAATTACGAAGTGTACAGATCACTGTGTTAAATGTTTTGAGAGCAGTTACCAGAGTTTGGAGAAATGTACCAAATCGATTGAGAAAAACTGTAATATTCCCTCCTCGTTGGCCTGGGACATCAATGGTTGCTCTCTGTCCAATGCGATTCCTTCCACGTCTTCTACCTTTTGCCAGATTGAAACCTGCCTCATCAAGGTATATGAATGTGTGCAGCGGTTCCCTGGCCTCCAGCTCCAGTACATGCTTTATTAGAGAAGAGGGAGTGAGAAAAACTATAACAACTTTTCCTGTGTAACATAATGCATTTTGGACAACATATTGTACAGTATGCACTGTGAATACACATACACAGAACTGTCATGTAAGTGTAGTGCATGACACTACACAAAGTAAACAGTTTACAGCACTGAACATTACAGTATATGCATAGAACACATACATGGTCGCTGTTCCGTTCAAATGGCACATTGTACAATTGTTTCATGCGCATTTCATTCCTCCTAAGCACTCTGTCAATTGTAGCGACTGAAACAGATTCAATATTCCCAAAGACGTTGTCATCCTCTATAACAGCACTTTGTATCTCTCTCAACCTTATGGCATTGTTTGCAATCACCATTGCACAAATGGCTTCCTCTTGTTGCGGAGTAAGAAGGGGCCCTCTTCCACCTCTGCGAGGTTGTCTTGCAATCCTGTGTGGTGCAGAGTAAAATTACAGTAAATATGGCAAATCTTTACTGTAACACTACAATACACTAAATGTGTGATACAGTAAAGCTGTACATCTAAATGTAAAATGTACAGTGACAAGTTATTGTCCCACTGCAAGCTTCATGTATGACACAATGGCAGTAGTGCAGTGCAGATTGTTTAGTGCTGAATTACTGTCCATTTATACACACCTGTTCTCCCGACGAAATGTTTGAATAATTGAATTTACAGTGGTTCTCCCAACATTTGGCTGCACCCTTTGACCAGCCTCAGCCATTGTTAGGCCGTGATTGACAACATGATCCACAATTGTAGCCCTGATTTCATCAGGGATCTGCCTATGTACTTGGCCTCTTCTTCCTCTTCCCCTGTTTTGTCCTCTTCCTCCCCGCACCCTCACCCCTCTTCCACGAGGCTGACCTTCCATTTATGTGTCACAGTATTGTAGAAATGGTACACACTATGTCCTGCTTGGTTCATATATGCTTGTAAAGTGGGGGTTTATGGGATTCAGCTCTGACAGTGATTGTAGAGAAGTGGCTTATCATTGGTTGCAACTAATACGTCACACCCCTTCTCATCAGTGAAAGATTCACCTGAGAGAAATTGTTCAATTTAGGAGATATTTTCAGGAAAAAATGATTTAATTTTTTTAATTTTATTTGCTTGACAGATTTTGACAACTAGTTCAACATTTTTGTATGTAATGACTCAAGCAATGAAATGAGGACTATTAGTTTTATATAGAATGACTATTCAGCCTTCACAAGTATAGTTCATTTTGACTGACATGACATAAGCAAGTGATAATGTTATAGAACAGCAGAGAGTTGTATGAAAGCAGTTGATGCATGTCCAAAAGCATTCACAATTTGTTGGAAGAAATGAGAAACTGCTACTATGATGTGCACAAATGACTAAATGTTGTGGAGGTTGAACTAACTGTTGTGCAAATGTAAATAGTGATGTGAGAAATGCACCAAAGCGACTGAGAAAAACTGTAATTAATGTGGTCATTTATATATATGCATACATTTTACCTCTAACAGGACATTTTACCTTTACAAAAGTATTTCAAGTATACCCATATACAGTATTCTTAAAAGTAGATTTTTTTAAATATTCATGCTAAAGAGAATGATTTCTGCTCCATATTTATTGGGTCCTAAATGAAAATAAAAAAATGTACACTTTTAAAAGGTCAATTTATTGTTGAATATTTGTCAACACCCCCGTTACTGTGCAAATGGTACAGTCTGGAATGGTGCATGCCTATATGCTTAACTCTGTTCAGTCAGTTTCTCACAGTGACACTACGTGAAAGTCAGTTCAAGAGACAGGAATCATTGATTGCATAAAATAAAGTATGCACAACCTAATGGACTTGAACAGAAGAACAATGCATAAAGGCAAGCGCTACACTCAAAGATGTGAGTATTTTAAAGTATTTTAAAAATTAAGATGCACCCTATTTTTGAATCGATAATTGCTGTAACTTATTGATTTAAATTTCTAAAAAGCATTAATGCAACAATAATTGTAAAATGTTTTTGTAGTCATAAAATTAAAGTGTTTGCAAAATGTTTTAATTAGACTCTTTCATTTCACATTCAATAATATTATTGTTCTGTTTTTGTTTTTCAAGATTTAATTTATTTTTTAGTTGTTAGCAAATACCAATTAATGTGTAATGTTTGAAATCAAACCCAGGAGAACTCTTTGGGGACTGTTCCTTTGAGTGATCTGCATATAAAACATCAGCTAGATGACAGTAACCAAATTAATGTACTTTCATACAGGAACTTTTTGTTTAACCATGCTAAAAGCTTTAAAAGGTGGTAAATACACAAGTAAAATTTGTTGCATCACTATTTATATATCAGACTAGGTATGTACATGACAGCTGAGCACATTAATGTTTGTTTTTGAATTTTCTGCTTTAACTTGTTTTTACTCTTTGACCAACACCTCCAGCCTTGGACAATTTGATTTGGACACTTAGCCAGGCCAAGAAGTCCAAAACATTAATTGTGAAATGTATGTCAATTAAGAAATACTGTAGACAATCCTCAAAACTGTTACATTAGTATGCAGTTTTTGTACGTTCATGAAGAGTATCCATGTTTTAAATATGTTTTATCTAAGAAGGCTCATCAAAGTTACCAAGCAAAGTTCTGTGGCTGTGCACACAAAAGATGCTGTGGATAATGAGCTGCACCAAAAATGGATATGAAGCTTGTCCTCAAAAGTACCAAGCCGTTCCAGACGGTTAAGCACATCAGTCACTAAATTACATCACGACACAAAGGAATGAATAAAGGAGGAGATGAAAATATTTGATAAGTAGGTCATGTATGGAAGACACAACCAATGGCATAATAAATACCAATATATTCTAAGCAATATTCAGATTGTAGCAGCAGTAACAAAAACTATACTTGTATGTGTTTATAAAGGAAGTACTTTTGTTAAACAGAAAGAGATAATTAGACTATTAAAGGGAAAGTTCACCCAAAAATGAAAAATCGTTCATCATTTTCTCATCCTTATGTTGTTCAAAACCCGTATGACCTTCTTCAATGGAACACAAAAAGAGATGTTAGGCAGAATGACAGCCTCAGTCACCTTTCTCTTTCATTGAATGGATAAAGACGCAATGAAAGTGAAGACTAAATGAGTGACTGTGACTAACATACTGCCTTGCATCTCAGTTTACATTTTTTGGAAGAAGGAAGTCAGACAGGTTTGGAACAATGTAAGTGTAAGTTCATAATGACAGAATCCTTTAAAGGGATAGTTCACCCAAAAATTAAAATTCTCATATCATTTACTAACCTTAATTCCATTCCAGATATGAGTGACTTTGTTTCTTCTGCACAGCTCTAAATAAGCTTTTTAGAAGAATATCTCAGCTCTGTAGGTCCATACAATGTAAGTGAATGGTGACCAGACCAAAAATCAAATAAAGGCCACATAAAATGTATCTTTAAGGCTCCAGAGGTTAAATCCAAATCCTTAGAATTGATATTATAGGTGTGGGTGGAAAACAGATAAAAATGTATGTCCCTTTTCAGTATAAATCTCAACTTTCACTTTTACATTCTTTCACATTTTCAAAGAGAAAGTGAAAGTGGATATTTATGGTAAAAAGGACTTAAATATTGTTTTGTTTCTCACTCACACCTATCATATAGTTTCTGAAGACATGGATTTAACCACTGGAGTCATGTGGATTACTTTTATGTGGCTTTGTGGTTTTTGGAGTTTCAAATTCTGATCACCATTTACCACAATGCATTCACTTGCACTGTATGGACCCACAGAGCTGAAATATTCATTTAAAAATCTTTGTTTATGTTCAGCCAGAAGAAAGAACGTCATGCACTCATGGGATTGCATGAGGGTGAGTAAATGATGAGAGAATTTTCATTTTTGGGTGAACTATCCCTTTAAGTCCTTGAGGCTTTTGCTTGCGTAGTTCCAGTCACTAAGGTTTATCTAAACATATTTCATTCAGAGTTTGGATTTAAAGCACAGGTTATTACCTACAGCTTGTGGCTTGTCTCAGCCAGTTATGTCTTGTCAAATGAATCACTCCAAAAATCAGCTCTGCATCCTCTAGAGTCCCTTAAGCTGACAGGCTGATGCACTGACATTAAGCGGAGGTCATTAGCAAGAGATATGCCAATCTTTTCTCTGCCCTTAGCCTGACAGACCTTTGGATGAGAGAGTAGCATACTGAGTAGAGGAGGCCTATTGGTAAACAGAGATTAAATTATTGATATGTGTCCATGTTGGAACTAAATATATGTTGGGATTTTAGATGACTGACACATATTGAGTGAAATGTTTGCTGTTTCATTTGACTGGATGATTCAGCCTGTTTCGAATTATATTTTCTCCCAAGAAACAATTTTCTAGATGTTTTCTACCATTATAGAAAATTTTGAGAGGTGAAAATCTCAGACTCACATCCTTCCCCCAAAGATCAAGAGATTAAAAACAGCCACCTCAGTGATTAAGGTCTTAGGTCTCGCATAGCCAGTCCTATGACTACGGCACTATGGTTAGTGCAAGGAGTGTGGGCAGTCCGTGGAAGTGCCGTCTGAGTCTGAGACTACGTCCCCACTAATATTTTTTATTTTGAAAATGCATTTGTAAAAAGTGCCATGTAGCTGGCCCAGTGGCGGGATCCAGTGAAGTGGTGAAGGCATCTGCACATTCATCTTTTTCGTGTGCGTGTGTCATCATAACTATTTGAGTAAGAGTAGATTAAATCTAAATAATTTATAGTTTAATCTGACTCCAATTATATTAGACCTCGTTTAGATTGAGATTCCAATTTTTATTGAGATCTTATAAATTTGGATACTTGGTTATTCTAGTTAATTCTATACTTTTACAACGCACTCGTTCATTTGGATTCATGTTAGTTATGTGTGATCTTTCCACAAATTGGCCAGTTTTGGATCATTATCCAGAGATAATTGACAGATACAATTCAGTCAAGTTGCTCCCTGCATACTTTTATCTGAATAATAGTTTTGTTTAGTCCCCCGAGATCTGCAGTCACTTTATTAAATTAACACTACTCTCAGCCCAAAGGAGTGACTAATACTATCTGGATAGACCGACCAATGCTATCATATCCAGATAGTACTTTTAATTAGTCTCCATAGTTTCCTATGTACAGTATCCTTGGCCAGAATAATGTTAGTAATCAGAGGTAATGACTGACATTGTTTAGGTGAGTCGACCAACATTTTGTTGTACTAAATAATGATTATATTATACAGTCTAGGTACACTTACATAATGCCAAAGAGTTAGCCAGAATGCTAAGGTCTTAGAAGACATGACCGATGCTCAATCAATGATGAGCCATTAGTTAGTAGGCTACTAACAGTGATCGCAGATTTGTGTCAACCAGGACTTAACTAAATCTACAAAAGGCAATTTCAAATCAAATTTCAAAGTCAAAATAGAATCAAGTTTAACAGTTTATTGTTTTCTGTATCAAGCCAATTACATGATTAATCAATTCAGAAATAATCAATACAAAACATCTAATGCTCAAAGATGAATTTTAAGAGTAACAGATGCATACCTGACTTCAGCAAAGTACGTAGTTTGAAACTATGGGGATTTCTGGCTACAGAAAATACTCATAGACTTAATACCCAGACCACAACCAAAGGGAACGACAATAAGAATTTGGGGATGAGTAGGTTTGGAAGTTCTGGGGTCACACCTTATCTGCTCACAGGAGGTAGTAGGCACGCACCCAGAATTGGTCATAATTCCTCTAAATTCTCAAAACTGTGTTATCACGTATTTTACATTGAAGGTAATGAAACCTTCCTACCAGTCACACTGAGACCTTTTCAATGATATGGAACATGAATAGTCAGACATATTTTTAGACATTTGTTACCTACAAGACTTAAGTGTGTTTCAAGGTGATTTTGAGCTGAGAGGGAAGGAGGAGAGAGAACAGATGTGAGAAGGAAACAATGAGGCAATTCTTGCTCAGTTGGGTGTGAGATGGTGTCTTTGCGAGAAAGAGATTATACATTTGCTCTTTGCCTCACTGGGGAGTTCTGTCCTCTGAATGCAAACACCTTGACACTCCACCACAAATGGAGACTTTCGAAAACGCTCTCCAAAACCACATATATTGTTAAACTATGATGTTAGGAAACTGAAAACTGAGTTTTCAAACTAAACAGATTATTGTGGACGTGGCCCAAAAGTGCTCTGGAGGAATTCTAAAATCTCATCTTACCATAGTCATAGCCTTCTTAAGTTTGTCTGAATATTTGAATGCTGATGTTCAGTACATAGCTTGATTGCAAACTATGCTTGCATCAAACTCATGATGACCTTTGATCCTTTTTTTAAACACTTTTAATCAATATCATGACATTCATTTCTAAAAAAAAAAAAAAAAAAAAAAAGCTTATAGTGTCAAACTAATTGTCAAGTTTCCATGGAAAGCTGTCAATCATTCTGTTCAATTCTGTTATGAAGTACTTTTTTCTCTTTTTACTTTTCTTTTTTACTTGTTCTTCAATATATTTGAAGCCACTGTACTTTTCTAATGTATCACCCTTACCGACCTTTTCATTCACAAAATGTTTTGGGGCTTTAGTCTGATAAATATATATTTCTAGCATGAATGTATCCATTTGAAAGGTCTGTCTGCCTCCATAACAAAATTGGCTCAGTCAGGCAAAGACTAATCTAAACTTTGAAAGTTCACTACTTTTCCTTGCAGATTTAGTGCTTTGTTTTGTGCTTCATCAGAATGAAGGCTGAAATTACTTGTAAATGTCTTAAAGGCCGGAACTGTGATGTAGTCAGGCACTCAGGCAGCCCTTCCTTCAGGATAATGTGCCAGGTGACCTTGAAAGGCACTCAGGAGTGAATGTGCATCTGTATGTGTTGAGTGAGTGAGGGAGGCTGTTGCAATGATAGCACCTCTCTTTCTGATGAGACAGATGAGTGCCATTAGTCATTAATTCCATGGCATAATGCCTATGCATATTCTGAGTCCATTATAGTCACAGCAGATGACACTTGTACATTTCTACAAGTATTTGCCCTAAAAACTACTCAACTAAGAGTAAAAGAGTAGCTAATTTAAAAGTACTCATGAGTAGTGTGTATTGAGTACTGAGCTGCGAAAGCTATGCCCCTATATAATCAAAACTCTATGCTGCAATTTAAAGATGTTGCCCACATATCATAATTTACATTCCCTTTTATAGCTGTTTGCCAGAAAGAATAAATAAAATAGGTATTTTATAGGTGTTTGTGACTGACATCTTTTAAACTACATCATTTATCTATGATACTGTAAACAGCACATGAATCTGATTTAGAAAAATAAATAAAAGGTCGACATGATTACAGAAATGAAAAGACGAAAAAGTTATTTTCAATATCATAATGTATGAAACAATTACATTAAAATCATTGTATGTGTAGGGTCCCTTGATGCGGACTGAGAGAGTCAATGATGCGCATAAAACATGTTCAAAACAATGCAAGGAATGAAAAAAATAATAATTATGAAAACCCACTAAAAAAGCAGGGTCACTTGGTGCGTTATGTTCCACACAATAGAAGGGGTAGAGCAGTTGTGTGGTAAAGGGTCCACATCGGGCTTTAAAGGAATAATTCACACAAAAATGAAATTTCTCTTCATTTACTCACCCTCATGCCATTCCAGATGTGTATGACTTTCTTCAGCAGAACACAAATTATTTTTTTTAAAGATTTTTAGAAGAATGTATCAGCTCTTTTGGTCCAGACAATGCAAGTGAATGGGTGCCAAAAGGTTGAAGCTCCAAATATCACATAAGTCAGCATAAAAGTAGCCTAATCCATGTGAATCCAGAGGTTAAATCCATGTGTTCAGAAAAGATGTGATAGGTTGTGTGAGAAACAGATCAATTTTTACTATAAATTCTCCTCCCTGCTCAGTCAATCTCCACTTTAACTTTCACTTTCTTCTTCTTTTGTTTTTGGTGATACACATTCTTCATGCATATCGCCATCTACTGAGCAGGGTGAGGAATTTCTATTAAAATATTTATTATTTAAAATATTGATCTGTTTCTTACACAAACATTTCATATCACTTCAGAAGTCATGGATTTAACAGTTGGAGTCATATGGATTAGTATTTTGCTGCATTTATGTGCTTTTTGGAGCATCCAAATTTTGGCATTCATTCACCTGTTTTGTATGGACCAGGGCTGAAATATTCTTCTTCATTTGTATTCTACAGAAGAAAGTCATACACATCTGGAATGGCATGGGGGTGAGTAAATGATAAAACAATTTTCACTTTTGAGTGAACTATTTCTTTAAGTAGCATTGTATTCCTTTTGAAATACAATGTTCAACATTGATTTAGTTCTTGAATCTTTTAAGCCCAGAAATAATTGTGTTCTCATTCTAATGCATGATGCACAATTTTCTGAAGTTTGAGACTGGTGGAATGTTCTGCCTGAAGTATTGCTCTACAAAAGTTGACACTTTTCTATCTGGCATTAGAAAAAACATGATAAAGGCTAAGCATAATTATAAAATATTTTATCATCTCTAGTTTCCTGGTAATTTCTTATTCAAATTAACACAATTTCTACATCAGGGGTCAGTATTATTAAAAAACCTAACAATATTATGAAAAACTTTCACTGTTTTATTCTATTACATTAATACTTTTAAAGCTACTCAAGTTATTCAGCCAAAAGTAGTGAGTGGTTTTCTCGTTTGCTTGTTGTTTGATTTATAGCCTTTTTATTACATTGCCTACTAGACAGTGCTCAATTTGGTTACATGTACACCTCAAGTCCAACATTTTGATGCAAATACGATTTTTGTCCCACTGTTTATGCTTACTTTAAACCAACTGCATTTACATTAATGCCTCATCAAGATGGGCATTGGTGGAATTATAAAGTGTATTTGACCATTTAGGCGCAAACCCGCAATACAGCTCAAACATAAGACTCCTGTAAAATCAAACAGCATGCAGCTACAGATGTCAGAAAATAAAAAGTCAATCTTTTATATTTTATCTAGATCAATCAATCAATGGTGCTCTTGCTATTGTGTTCGATGTAATGAATACCCCTGGTCTAGATGTAGAACATAGGCTAAGTATAGAAAATTGCTCAGAAATATTGAGGACATCTCTCTCTCTCTTTCTTTCATATAAACATCAAAATTGTTTTATTGCCCAGCCCTATTGATAACATTGCCTTAATCTCTCACATCAACCCAATAATCTCAGTGATAGAAAGCTAATTACAGGCTACATTGTAGACAGACTATGAATCTAGAAGAAATATTAAATGTACCTTGGTTTCTTCAAATTAGAGGCAGGATTAATGCTGATGTCCGGCTTGAGCAAGTTAAACTCACATGACATAATCATTGACGGGGTCACGAGACTCTCTCTCTCTAGCCAATCACATTGATGGATAAAAATAAAACCAGGATACGAAAGTTGCAAACACAGACGGTGGTAAAATAGTGCAGTAAATGTACAGTTACAGCACTTAAAATATACTCAAGTAAAAGTATCCAATTTTTAGACTACTAAAAAATACAATTCCTGGGAAAAAAATACTTAATTACTGTAATGTGAGCAATTGTAATTCGCTACTTTACACCCTCTTAAATTGTTAGCCATAGATTTAAAAGGAGACAATGATTAAAAAAGAAAGACCTTTAGAGTATTTTTATTATAATGTTTTTTTTTGTTTGTTTTTTTTTTGTTTGTTTTTTTTTTTTGCCCTTCCAATAGACCTTAACATGGCTGGAGAGCCCCGTCCTTACAGGCCAAAAGTGGGATCCAAGCGTCCCTTCTCCTTATACAGGTGACTGATGCCAAACCCTCCTCTTTTTTAGCAACCTAATTAAAAACCATTTGCATTTTCCCACTGTAAACAACAAACATGGAAGAATTGGAATAACAGCTTCTTTTAAATCTGTTTTTACAGTGGCCATGAATTTGATTACGATTTCTACAGGGATGAATTCTATAGCAGGTATGTACATGCAATCACTTAAAGGTCGGATTTGCCCAGTTTTGATTAATACAAAATATATATAGTTTTGAAGCTTAGAATCTCTACATTACAATGCAAGTGCTTTGAAATTGGCAAACAAATCAGAAGTGTTTTGATCATTTATAAATAATTTTGAACTATACATATTATTGTAATCAGTAAAAATATCAAATTGATCAGATATGTGTAATATGTCGTTGGGAAGCTCTCAAAGACTAGAATAAAACCAGCCTATACAAATTATAGCAAGTAATAGCTAAGTACATGTCTTTGAAATACATGTTACGTGTAAACAGGTGTTGTTTATAAGTCACATTTTCGCTTATAACTTCACAAGAAATAAATATAACATAAAAGGGAATTTCTGTTAAAACAAGCCCACACACAATGTAATCTGACACATGGATCATTAGATAATCCACATGAAGCACAATGTACACACAGCACATAATGTGCTACCTGGCTAAAATATATTAGCTTTCCTGGATCAGATGACTTCATCGGACATGTATGTTGTCCAGCATCACAGAATGCTAAACCAATCGTATTAGAATTCAGATTGCTGCAACCAGAGATGGAAGTTATTCAAATGTGGGCAGAGAGAATTGTTCACTCTAATTACATATGGTCACCAGGAGATAGTGCCAAGGACATGACAGAATCTCAATGATGGCTTAATTGACACAGAATGAAATGGAATAAGATCTAGTTACTCATGCCTGCATGCTTTGGAGAGAGAGCAAACCTTTAGTCGTTGTTGCATTTGCATGTGTAATTAGTCCTTACGTACAATTATTACGTATTATTGGTTTGGGGAGACTTTTGGACACTAAGATAAATTATTTTTGAAATGTTATAAATTTTGATTGTTTTGTCACATCGACACAACATTACCTTATTTCCACCTAGAGATATAGTACAATGTGAAATCAGAAAAATAAGAAATAAACTAGATTTTTGGCTCTAGGCTTTTATTTTGTGTGCTCTTTCAGCAGTTTCTTAGACTGTGAGTCTCATAATTTATCATAATTTATATCATAATTTTTATTTTTTTTAAGTTTTCTTTAAAATGATACCATACAATTGACCCTCAATTGTGTTTTTGTAGAGTTATAATAAGACTTTAATTTTGGGAATGTCACTGAAAAAGGACATCTTTAAAAACTCCTTCAGAGCTTAGAGGGTTAATAGTTCTCCCAAAATTGCAGATTCTGTCATTGTACTTACCCTCACATCTTTTGAAACCTGTGATTTTATAGCAGTGTCCACTGTCAAGCTAGATTTACTGTGCATAATGACTCCTCAGACAAATGTTCCTCGCATACAGCTATTGTATGTCTTAAGAAGACTTGTAATATAGTGCATAAGTCAAAATGGACTACTTTCATGGTTATGTTTATGGTTTTGCCCCTGGTCTCCATCCACTTTCATTATATGAGAGCAGTGTAAACATTCTGCTAAACATCTCCTTTTGTGTTCTACGACAGAAAGAAAGTCATACAGGTTTGGAATGACATGAGTTTAAGGAAACAATGACCAAATTTTCATTTTTGGGTAAACTATTCCTTTAAGCACATGTATTGGTAGCAAAGGCACAGATCATTTTAGATAATTATTGGTACTTTAGTAGTTATTAAAACAAAGTGCAAATTCTCTTTTTCTGCAGGAACTTTTTAATAAGTTTTTGTTCATTATTAAATACAAATTGTATTAAAGGAAAAAAATGCAAGATACATATATTCTCAAATGTGGTCTCAAACTTTTGGACCCCACTGCATAGCCTATAAACACCTAAAGTCTATATTGTGCACATTTTTATTTGTCTGTCTGTTTTTCTCTTCAGGATTTTTGACATTCATGGGCGATTAGCATCATCCCCTCGTGCTATGATACCTATCAAGCATTCCCGTTTTGTCACTCTCTCTACACGCAGGACAAAAAATTCTTTCCAGCCAAAGATGTCCACTTCCACTTCTTATCTAAGCACATTTTCGTCAGATTCCTTATGCTCTATGGGTTGGTCCATCATTCCAATTAAATTATATGACATGTAATTTATCAACCTTCAAACCCTTATAACATGTCCTCTTCTGTTGCAGGTATTTGTTTTTGGTTTGTAGCCTTAGCCTCTAGCAGCTCTAAAGCACTTCCATGCATCAATGTACTCTCAAAACCTTATTAATAATGCCAGTACAATTATCACTTGTGGTTTTCTTAACTTAAGGGGTTTGTTGCATGTAGGGTCTGGACTTTGCATAGAAAGGCCATGTCCATTTCCTACAGACTTTGATAATATTTAAAAACTAAGAATCCTATGATACAATGAGCTGATAAAAATCAATATTCTTCCTCATAATTTGTATGTATTTTTTTATCTAAGTGAAATCCAATCAGCTCCTGACAATCAAGCAAGAACTGTCTCAGATAAAGATTAAGATTGACTCCTTACTGGGAAGGCTAGAGAAGATTGAACGGAAGCAGTTGGCAGAGGCAGGTAAGAGGAAGAAATGAACACTGCTGTCAGGGTGGAGGCCATGTTGGCAGGAGGTAGATTAAAAACATTTGTCTTCATCACTTTCAGTTACAGTGCAGGAAATTAAATACACCAGCACTCTGTCTCCACACACTAAAATTTTAATTTTTGAAAGGGGACACCCACAAACAAAGTTTACTTACTTTGGTAACTTCTTGAAATTGAAACCTTTTAACCCTTTAAAAGACCTCCCAAAAGTGGTGTTTTGTGGCTTTTAGTCCATGTCATTCAGCTTTAGGGCTATTTATATGTTGACAACATTTTTATTTATAGTTCCCCTTCTGTCACTCACTCGACATTGTGTCAATGCAGTGACACTGGGGGTTGCTCTTGGGAGCACAAAAACACATCTGTGAGAATTGGCGAGTAGAATTTGCTTGCCACTCCCCCGGACATACGGGTATAAAAGGGAGCTGGAATGCAGAGTTCATTCAGATTTTTTCTTCAGAGCTGACTGGTTGTGTATCAGCGAGCTGAATCCAGTGTTGTTTTAATTCAAATCTAAAGAAGCGCTTGCCGTTGGATATATACGCTGCATTCCTGCGGCTTTCTCTCCATCTGCACGCTTAGTGCAGAGCTATGCCCCTGGGTGCTTCGACAGCGCTAAAAGGTTGCATTTCTCCCCTAAAGAGTAATATTTCCTCTATTAGAGCAAACACATTGACGTTGAATGTCTTTTTAAAGATGCATCTTTTTAAAGATGCCTTTCCGTCTCTGTGTAGTTCATGGGTCGTTACCTCACCACCTCTGATGGCCACTATTGCTGCCTTACGTGTCTGGGCAGTAATCAAGTTGAGGAAACATTCGTGGATGGTTCATGTTCTCACTGTGAGACAGCCAGATGCCATGCAGCACACCTATCCAAGGTGCGGTTTAAGAGTGCACACCCAGTCTGTTCACCAAGGGCATCCCCAGTATCTCCGCCCCAGCCTGAACCAAACTCTCGGCTCCGGCGTAGAGCCCCCCACAGGAGAGTGATGCCCCCCTGCCTCTCGACCTGCCACTAAGACCCCCAATAGGGTTCCTAGGCGCCCCTGAAACGGGAGACCAGAGGAAGAAGCGACTGCAGGAACTCTGGAGCTGGTAAGCAGTCCACTCCATCCCCCAGTGGAGGGCCGAGAGGAGAATCTTTTTTTCCCCATTTCTTTTATTTCTTTTATTGTTCACATATTGTAAAAAAAAGAGCAGTTTCCTCACACTTTGTGTCATACCACCTGCCGCGAGGGCCCACCCCCAGGTGCGTCGGATGTGATCCATCCATTAGTGCCCCTTGCCTGGAGTTTAGACGCATTGCTATCGCTTTCCAACCCGTCGCGCTGGTTGTCCAGAACCATCCGACTCGGCTATGCGATTCAAGTCACCAGGCGAGAAGGGCAAGAATGCCACCATCCCACGTACAGAGATCGCGGCCCTTCTGCAGAAGGTACAGCCTATCCTAGCCGAGGATAGGAAAGGGTTGTACAACCCATACTTCATCGTTCAGAAGAAGGGTGGTGGGTTGCGGCCAATCCTGGACGTGCGAGTTCTGAACCAGGCCTCGCACAGACTCCCATTCAAGATGCTGATTCAGAAGCACATTTTGACCAGCATCAAAGTGGTTTCATGGTGGTAGACCTCGACGCAGACCCTTCCTATGGTTCACGTTAGACGGTCGGGCGTATCAGTACAAGGTCCTCCCATTAGGCCTGTCCCTGTTTTCACGAAGGTCGCAGAGGCACCCCTTGCCCCAATAAGGGAAGGGGGCATTCACATACTCAATTACCTTGATGATTGGCTGACTCTCAAGAGTTACCGTGTGCACACAGGGACCTGGTGCTCATGCACCTCAGTCATTTAGGGCTTCGGGTCAACTGGGAAAAGAGAAAGCTCTCCCCGGTTCAGAGCATCTCTTTTCTTGGTATGGAGTTAGACTCAGTCTCTATGTTAGCGAGCCTCACAAGTGAGTGTGCACAGTCGGTACTGAACTGCCTGAACTGCCAGGTGGAGAATGGCAGTCCCACTGAAATACTTTCAGAGGCTCCTGGGGCATATGGCATACTCAGCGGATGTCACATCGCTTGGGTTGATGCATATGAGGCTGCTACAGCACTGGCTTCAGACTAGAGTCACGAGGTATGCATGGCGGCATGGCACACATCGCGTGGATATCACGCCTGCCTTCCGCCGCCTCTTCAGCCCTTGGACAGACCTTGCATTCCTGCGGGATGGAGTCCCCCTACAGCAAGTGTCCAGGCATGTCGTGGTTACGACAGACGCCTCCAAGTCAGGCTGAGGCGCCGTGTGCAACAGGCACACAGCTGCCGGTTCCTGGACAGTTGGCACGTCAACTGCCTCAAGTTGCTGGAAGTACAGCTCACCCTGCGGACGCTATTGCCATTGATTCAGAGCAAGCATGTGTTGGTCTGAATGGACAAAATTCCTACAGTGGCTTATATATAAACAGCCAAGGTGGTTTACGCTCTTGTAGCATGTCGCAACTTGCCCGTCACCTACTCCTCTGGAGTCAGCGGCGACTTGCTGCGGGCCACTCACTTCCCAGGCAACCTCAACGTCACAGAAGACACATTATTGTGGCAGGTGATGCTCAGGGGAGAGTGGAGACTCCACCCCATGTGGTCCAGCTGATTTGGAATCGAATCGGGAAGTACAGGTAGACCTGTTCGCTTCCTGAGAATCCTCCAACTGCCCGCTCTGGAGAGCCCCGTTCAAGCCCTAGAGTCAGTCAAGTTAAAGGCTGTCTCATTAAAGACCGCCCTCCTGACCGGGCTCACTTCAATCAAAAGGATCGGGGACCTGCAAGCATTCTCTGTCAGTGAAACATGCCTGGAGTTTGATCCGGAAAACTCTCATGTGATCCTGAGACCCCGACCTAGCAGTCTGCCAAAGGTTCCCATGTCCCTCTCAGTGGGAACGTGGTGAGCCTGAAAGCGAAGCTGCCCTGGGAGGAGGCAGACCCAGCCTTATCGTTGCTGTGTCCGGTGCGTGCTTTGCACATCTATTTGGATCGCATGCAGATGCTCTGAGCAGCTCTTTGCCTGATTTGGCAGACAGCGGAAAGGAAACGCTGTCCCAAAACAGAGGCTTGCCCACTGGGTAAAGAACACCATCGTGTTGGCTTACCAGGCCCAGGGCGTGCCCACCCCTTCAGGTAATATGAGCACACTCGACAAGGAGTCTGTCAACCTCTTGGGCACTGGACAATGGTACCTCTCTAGCAGATATCTGCAGAGCAGCGGGCTGGGCAACACCCAATACCTTCGAGATTTTACAATCTCAGGGTTGAGCCAGTTTCATCCCGTGTTCTTTCAGGTGCAAACAGGTACGTTTCGTAATGCGGTGCAGCTGGCCGGGTGTTCCGCTTGCGTATAGCACCTTTCCCCTCCACGAGGTGATGCCATGTGCTCTTGTTGGGCCTCATGTGTTCAGATACAAGACAAAGGCAGGCCTAACACAGTCGTAAAGCCTGACTGAGGCCCACAAAAACAAATCATAAATCTTGCTGATAAAAACCGCTCCAAAATCAAACAAAGGGAGTACAAAACCGACTACAAATCCCAAGAAGCCTTGCTCACTTTACAACTGTGTAAAATTCCAAAGGATCGAACTCTCAACTCATATTGGATGAGGCACTCAACAGAACGCACCTCAACTATGATGTCATCAGGAGTAGAAATACCTCAGAAATTGTTCTATATGCTGCTTCCAGTGACTTCGCTCGCCGTGCATAGACGCAGTTAATTGCTGCTCTCAGGTGTTGCCACGTTGCACAAGGAAGTAACATGCAACTTGGAACTGCGGCCATACAATCTCCATCTTGCTGGACAAGTTGAGATTATAATGTGTTCCACCAAACACTTTAACGGACCCGAAGGAAACCGCAGAGCAATCCGCATCTTCATCCGTTTGCCTGCAGAAGTGAAGAAAGAAGAATTCCCGTCCCTCTTCAATCAAGTTGACGTCGCTGATTTCTCCGCCAGCCCGCCGAGAATCAGCAGCTGTACCGCCCGGCGATAGAGCAAGGAAACGCCCTCCACGAGAGTCACGTCCGCCATTTCGTGTGCGTAACTCCTCACACACACACACACACACACACACACACACACACACACACACACCATCCTCTCATGTGTTATAGGCTTATTTTGGTTACCATATCTAATCACGTCACTGTTTAGTTTGTAGTTGAATGTTGGAAGTTTATTGACTGCATTGCATTGATTATTAATTGATATTATATTTTCAATAAATTTGTTATAATTAAAAGAGAAGTATTTTGGTTTGTTTTGCATACACATGTGCCAAAGGCTGGCAGGGGATGCCAGTGCTCGAATTCAACCCTTCGTTGTTCCCTTTTTAATCTTGATGATCTACGGACATAAATTTTCCTAAGAGAACAATCTAATATTGAGACTATTATACTGTCTGGTTATTAGTCCCTGATTCCAGGGTGGTGCCCCGTCGACATTAATACTAATTAATATTCTATTGATTTTGATAATTGACAATTATCTTTGATGATTGTTGAATTTGAAGGATCAATAAGCTAGTGTTAAGTCTAATCAATGTTTAATGAATTTTAATAATAATTATTATCTTTGATAATAATTAATATTTTATTGAATTTGATGATTGTTGATTTAAAGGTTTAAAAAGCTAACATTGATTCTAATCAATGTTCTATTGATTTTAATAATTGATAGTTATCTATGATAATTATAAATTATTGCTAATAACCAAACCCGCTCCTAAACTGAGAGCCCTACACTCTTCTATCCCATGCGTGTTCACGATCTGTGAACCCTGGATGTCCTTCCTCCTAGCCCTCTGGCTCTCAAATTCAGTGGAGGAATTCGTAGTCGGACCCAGTATGTGTGCTAACATGCTCTGTACTGAGGTAAGTGCTCCACAGGTGTCAGTTACCCCAGTAACCTCCTGTGATGTATCTTCCACGGCACGGTCTCCCTTTTGTAGACCCGCATCTCCCTTGGGCAGAGCCCTCTGTGCCCCGGTTGATGTGTTTGTAGAGCTCCTCCCCTTTGAAGGGTAGGACTTACCACCGTGTCTCTTCCATGTGTGGCCTTGACCCCATTTGAAGTATTTGCTACATGTTAACCCCCCTCGGGGCAGGGTGTAGTCTCCGCAGGGTCTTTTCCCCCTGAAATAAGAGGAAAGCGTATTTAAAGAATGCCTTCATCTGCATATTTTACAAGCATTTAAAGGCCCCAGCCAAATCTAATATTCTGTGGAGAGAAAATTTAGAGAGAAAAGGCCACGGCTGGCACAGCCTGCTCCCATACTAGATACGTCTCCTTTAATTAGGGGTGCAAATAGCATCTAACACTATTCAGCAAATTATAAAGTAGGAAGTATAGATATTCAGATGAAGTGTCAGTCTCCCATTTCTATTTCACATTTATCTATACCCTCCTCTCTGCATAGCATCTGTAGAGGCCCACAGGAAGCATGAGAAGGCCAACCAATCTCTCTATAATAGGACAGCGGAAAAATCTGAAGAGGATGTTGAACAGGAGCATCAGGAAGTAACTAATGAAGGTGATGACGGCTATGATGACATTGTTAGCAATGACCTGGTGAGCAATCATTAAACTAATCTGAATGTTAAAATTCCATTGTACAAATTTGATAAATGACTAGGATCAGCTTGCATTAGGTTCTTACTGTGTGTATTTTTTTAAACCCCAGAGAGAAAACCAAATATCTGATATAGACAACTGAACAAGGTTTGTACCTCAATTGTTTTTCATTTTAAATACATTTACTTCTCTCTTTCTATTTTATATGATCCAAAACTGTACTATAAGTAAAATACAAATATATTTGTATTATAAAAAAATGAGCAAGGCTTTGTTTTTGCTTTGTTTTATTTCTTTAGGACTGGATGACCAGCGCACTTATCAAATTTACTATTTTTGAAGACAAGTTGATCTTTTGGCCTTGCTGTGTTTTATTGTTTACATTAAAATATTTTAATTTATTATTTATTTATTTTAAAGAAAATTGACAGTCAGGCATAAGCTGGAAGTTGTTGAGGCAGATATACATATATGAGATGTGTTTAAATGTCACTACATAACCCTATCAAGAGAGAGGACAACATAACTTTGGTATTCAGCATCTTAACTTAATACATAACATAAGTGATGTATTTTATCTAGAAAAAGTATTGATGAACTTCAATGTCATTGTCTTATAGAGGATTAAAAATATAATTAATACTCTATAGGCCTGTGTATATACTATAGCTACTGTAGCCTATGTGCATTTGTACATATTTGAATAATGCTTACTTATTGCACATTCATGTATAAATCAATTATCCTACTTCCTATCCTATCCTTCTTCCAAAAATTCCTACTTACTCTACATTTTTAGTTATCTTTTCTATTTTATATATATGAGGTGAAAAATAATAAAAGCATTGCACCACCATAAGTTTTAAACTATATATAGTTTAAAACTTATGGTGGTGCAATGCTTTTATTATTTTTCACCTCATTTATGGCATAAAAACGTATTTTCTAGCAGGGCGGATTTAGGCATGGCCAATCTGAACAGCACGTGGTGCTTGAGACCCCCCGGCGATATTTTTCTGGGAGCAGCACGAGGCACCACACAAAAAAAGGGGGTTTCGCCCAGGCGCCATACAAGCCAGAACTGCTACTGTTTTCTAAAATAATTAGATATTACATCGTAAAAACGACATCTTTTCTCGTAATAACAAAATAGTTATGTCATAAATATTACATCTTTCTCGTAATAATGAGATACAGTAGTTCAAATGACATCTGTCATTTTAGCGAGATGTTCTGAACATCTGACAATTTACTTGCAGGCTGTGTATCACTTTTCTTGTCCCAGTCCACTTGTGCTTACAGTTCAGTGTGGCTACTCAGCAGTAAATGTATCCTACATGTGAAAATATATTTTGTAACATTTTATCAATTCAGCATGGATTTTTCAAATATGCTCCAGAATTGTGAGGTTTCAGAGGAAAATATTTTTTAAAAAATTAAACGACAAGGCCAATGTTTTCTGAACTGTGTAAGTGTAAACTGCAGGCCAATATGTTTTGGAGTGTTCACAAAAAGGATTAAAATAAAATATTTATTTTATATTGAATTTAATATAATTAATCAAATTACAATAATATTTGAATAGAATTTAAGTGTAATCCTTGAGAGTGAATGATTTATACATAAACCTATGTCGGGCTAACACAACTTGATCTTAAAAAAGCTATGGTTTTGTAAAATCGTGAAAGTAGCTATTTTAATGACAATTAGAAAATAATGAAAGAATTTCATCGGCCACTAATCAAACAGATCGTGTTACTATTGATATTAGTAATGTTCATGAGAGATTGTTCATCGTTCAGGCTCAGGTCTAACATCAGTTATACTTTAGACAACAAATATATAAATATATAGGCTATGCAATCAAATGATTGTCGAGCATTTAAATGAGGCATTGTAGGCTAATGACAATAATAAAATAAAATATAGTTTTTTGGTTGACATTTTATTTGCTAATAAAGTGTGCAATGATGAATAAAACTTTTATTCAAAACTGTTAAAATATTGTAGGCCTACATTGATGTTTCGATGCATTTTTTTTTTATCTAAATGTTATAGCCTATTTATAAGATTTATTTATTTTTTCTTCTTTTCATTAAAGATTACTCATTTCAATTTAATTTAATTTAATTATTAAACTGAAATGTGTAAATCATCAAATATATTTTTTGAGTGAGAATGTTTGTTGCTGTTGTTATTATAACATGATATCTCGTTATTATTAGAAAATATTTTGTTTTTATGGCATAGTACCTCATTATTACGAGAAACTATGTTGTTTCTATGGCATAATTGAATGAAAAAGAGAATTACTCATCTGCATAGTGTCGTCATTTATTTTTCATGTATCTTAAAAAAACAAAACAAAACAAAAAAAAGCGAATAAAACCAGACAGATTTTTTTTTTTAACAGTGACTGTTCCTCAAAACCAAACGAGCTTACTGGATTAATGGAACACAATTATGTACACTAGTAGGGAGATCTCTAAGTTTAGAAACAGAGCCGGTTTCATTTCGCTTTGCTCCACATCAAGAGCTCATCTAAATTTTTCACATTTCCAATGTATACGTATATCACACACACAAAAAACTCTTTCCCATGACAGAAGACATCACAATGTAAGCCGTATACAGGAAGAGACTGTTTGCCCGGAAGTACTAGACATGAATTATGGTGGTGTTTAGAAGGGATCCATCTCTCGTCAATCTCGCGAGATTCTTCAATGGCGTTAATTTGAAGTTGCACAGTAACGAGAAGCCCCAGTAAAAGATTATTTCAAATTGTCTGTTTTGAAGAACAATCAGTTTTGATGATCAGTTCAAGCCCTAAAATAAAAATTTCCCATAATACATTTGATAACTTAAACCCTACATCTGCAACTTTCAGTCATGAGATATTGTTCAGTGGAGAAGTAAATATTAAGAATCAGAATGGGTGGTCAAGCGGTAATATACTCTATCCTTTAAAAGAAGCCCTGGGTTCAAATCCTCTTCAATGCTATTTTATATTTGAATAAACAAAGATTGCATCAGCACTTCAGTAGACGAATATCGAATATCGACTCTCGACTAGAAAAAAATGATAAACGTCTTTAAACAGCAGTTGTTGTTTTTTTTCAACACAAACAATTTTAAATTCATGAATTACTATTAATGTCAATTAAGCCACAATAACAGAATCTAAGATTTAAAGTATTAAGTGCCAACATGAACTTCTGTCAAAAATATTACTTTATCCAAGAAACATTGTATGCTATATGAGATTTCAAGAAGACAGCAGGATTTAATAATAATAATAGTAATAAGGCAGAGGCTACTTGCACTAAGTGCAAATAGTGTTGGACAGATACTATTTGCACCCCTAATTAAAAACCAACAAGGCATCACTGTAGTGTGTTTATTTAGAGTGCCACAGACATCCTACACCAACCTATTACAGCAAGGAAATCAACCTTTATATTCATTGTAGCCTATTTATTAGTTTAAGTAGTATTAAAGAGAAATATTAAGAGTGGAGAAAGTAAACAGGATAGGGAAAACTGGGTCAAAAAGTGGATTAAAACCCAGGCCATCCGCATAGAAAAAGCACATCTTATCACACTTGCAGAGATATTCAAAGAGCAGTTTCTGTGTTTCCACCAGACTATTTCTGTGCAAATAGACGCATTATGCGGTAGTTATTTACACCTAGTGCAAATAGTCACTCTGTTATATTGATAATAATAATATTAATAATAATAATGTTATAATATTTATATGACTTAAGTTTCTAATGGTTTCCATCATTAATACGCTGAGACGAGAACTGAAAAGCACAGGGCGAACGCATCTTAACAGAACGCGCATGCGCGAGAAGTTGACGAGCGAGGGGTCCCTTGTAGAAACGACCGTGAATTACTGCTAAGCGGGACTTTTAACTTCTACCGCGGCTAAATAACATGGACAGCTTTGAGTCCTCTGGAGACAATTCAAGTTTAACACACCTCGGTTAAGTGAGTATAATATAAGTACTTTTTACGCATTAGTATTTGTATTAGGTAGGCGAAGGTTAACTAGATACTGTGGAATAAACAAAAATAAAAGCTTAAAATACAAGCAACAAAATCACTTTGTTTATAATATATCAGAATTGTCACATATTATTTGTTTTCTTTTATACAACATTGGCTGCTCTAAATCCCCGTTTTTAAGTAAACCCGTGAACAACACATGAAGTATTGGCAAATTAACCGATCCGTGTTTTTTCTTGGAAAGAACAGGGTTTTGTTTACATTTTAGTGTTGCGTTAAGTATTGAGTTGACGAACGTCCTGTGTCTCAAACTGTTTTATTCTAAGTTTTAGACTTGTAACTAATTATCTGAAGCAAGGAGAGGATTTAACACCTATTTTGATGACAATATTTTGTTCCAGATCACTTTGTCCTTTACTCGAGGGCATAGTAAATGAATGTCTATGTGAAACAATAACAAGTTATGGTGTACCTCAAATACGTATGAAAAAATCATATGTTGTTGTTGTGAGTTATTTGTTCATTGCTTTTTTAAACCATCCGTCAATTTGACAGACTAATAAAGAGTTTGTTGTGGACACAGTGTCACTGTCTGTAGCAGCTAATGGCTGCTGGAGAGCTCTGTCTAATCGATAAGGATATTTCAAGGTGAGCTTTACAGATTCTAAACCAGTTTTACAATAACGGTGCCTTTTACAGGCTTACTGGCTGGAATATATTTTAATTACTGTAATTTGTAATGTTGACTTCACTGATGATCTTTGTTTTTAGTCTACTAGAGGTCCCACTGAGCCACAGTATTTCATCGCTGAATCTTCACTGTAATCGCCTCTCTAAGATTGAGGGCTTGAGGACAGCATGGCACATTCGACATCTGGACCTGTCATCCAATCACATCTATTGTATAGAGGGATTAGCTTCCCTGTCCTCACTGCGTACCTTAAACCTGTCTTGCAACTTAATCACCAAGGTGGAAGGTAAAGCTCAGAATTTTGAGCCAGAAAAATTGTTAATCATTTGTTCCCCATGTAGTATAATTTTTTTTTATTGCAAAACAATGTTAGAGGGGTGGTAAAAATGGAAGTATCCTTTTTTCTTACTTTCTAATCCTTCCTGTAACATATTATTTCTAATTGTGTTTCTTTGTTATGTAATCTCTTAATATTGTATATTATTTTCAGGGCTAAATGGACTAACAAACCTCATAAAACTAAATTTGTCCTACAATCAAATAAATGACCTAACAGGTAGGTTGGAATATTACATGATCATTTGTAGCAAATGTGTTCATTATAAATTTCTTATGTATACATGCAGGACCTGAGTCGTTTGGTTTATCTCTGTTAATAATTTGACTTTGTGATTTCAGGCCTCTTATATCTCCATGGAGCTGAGTACAAACTAAAATACCTGCAGCTCCACAGCAATCACTTGGATAGTATGAACCATCTGCTGCAGTGCTTGTTGGGTCTGCAGAATTTAAAAGATGTTACTCTTTGCAAGGACGGCTCACAGAATCCAGTCTGCTCATTGCCAGGTTTGAATAAAATAAAAAATAAATAAGTTTCCTTCCTTGAAACAAGCAAGATATTTAACATGTGTTGGAGCTGTTGTGAAAAGTTTGAAATAATAAAATAAGGAAGCTGTCAGTTTTTTTCCCACTGTTTGTAGGCTACAGGGAGATAGTTCTGAAATCTCTGCATCAAGTCACTACGTTAGATGGAGTAGATCGCCTGGGAAATGCATTTGCTTTAGCAGAGGACAGTCCCATGGATGTTCCTGGTCTTGAGGATTTTCTCGAGTTTCTAATTTCATCAGACATTAGTGCTAATGAAGAACTGGTAAACATGTTGTGTTTTTTGTAGTGCTGTCAGTCGATTACATTTTTTAATTGGGATTAATCGCATAATTTTTTGTAGTTAGATTTTTAAAGTGCTGAAATTTGACACTATATATATATACTTCTTTTCTTTTCAAAAGGTATTTATTTCCATCTTCCTACATTTTCCAAACAAAGCCTTCAACAATATAAATAAAGCAATGCATTAATATAACCCATTCAAGTAATATTAAACGTTTAAAAGTGGGAGTTGAAAGAACTAGTCCCCTCATAGGTTGCATATTCATTGCAATGGACATTAAATCTCTTTAACTCCCTTCATCCACAATATTAATCTGCCAGTAGACTGTGGCCATCTGTTTTGTTACAGCAATCATGAAGCGGCATCCATGAGTCGCATCAGAGTGTCAACACCAGCATCGAGCGCCACTTTATACTATATATACTTATACCATGTGCCTTACATATGCTGAAAAATACTTAATTTCAGTCCCAAGAGATAATTCTATCTAAGAGATAACAACCTCTGCGGCTCTATATTAGGAGAGAGCGTAACGGTCAACTTTAGTATGTTAAAGTTATTATAATCTTGTTGCACTTTAATCTGTTTTGAATACTACTATTCTGATACTAGTGAAACTTTGTAATATGGCACTTTCTTTTACCACTGTCTTAAGATGATTCGCTTATATTTTGCTCTTTTGTAAGTCACTTTGGATAAAAGCATCTGCCAAATGAATAAATGTATATGTAAAACAGTTCCGCCCATAGCATTTTATGGGACCGCCGCGTATGCTAAGCTTGTAGGCTTTCCTTGGTAGAAGGGCTCTGGCGCCGTGGCGAGTGCATCAGTGTAATGACTCTGGGCAGACACATAACAAAGTTTCCGCCCTTTACACCAGTGTTTATGCTGTATTTACGATAAATGCGTGAATCACGATTAAGAAAAATTTACGCGTTAAACATTTTAAATCAATCAAATGCATTTACGCATTAAATTTGACAGCTCTTTTTTTTCTTTTTTTTTTTTCGTTCATGAGATTTTATCTGCTTTAAGATGAGCATTGACATTTGCATTAACTTGGGACGAGAATGAGACTGTCTGCATGTTCAGTTTGTTTCTTTGTTATGAAGGCAAAATCAGATGCTACTCTCAGTACTCCACGGATTGATGAGGTATTGACCAAGTTTCGACATCGAGTTGGAAAATCAACCACAGAAAATCCAGAAAATGAGCTACGTATTAAAAAGCTAGAGCAGCAGGTTTCCCACCTCTTTAAAAAGGTAGCGATCCTATGGATAATTAAATTTCAGTTTTTCAAATATTTCAGTCTTTTCATTAAAATTGTACAGTTTGAAATTTAGAATATGAATACATAATTTTTTTTCTATATTTTACATTTGTACAAAGGTCCCAACAGGGGGTGGCTTTAACACAAGCTCTGCTTTACCTTCTGTGGTACGTAAAGCAAAGCGAGACATTGATCAGACATCAGAGAGTGAATGTGACAGTGTAAAAGAGAGTCAACAGCGTTCTAGAATCCCTACTTACCCCAGAGGAGCTGCAGGGAAAAAGATGACTAAGGACACCAAACCTAAACAATCTGACTGGTACAGTAACTTATATGTATATGTATAATGTAAATGTATATGTTGAATAATAATGTCAAAATGTACACTCCTGGCCAAAAAAATGTTCCAAGCCAAAAATGGCAAAACTTTAAGCTTTGAATGGTCTCCACAACAAATAATTTGTCAGGGAATTAGCAAGAATTAAACAAATGCACTACTGGTGCACTTCTGTGCCACTATTTGCTCATTAACTTTTAATGAGATTATGTAAAGAGGGGATGGTGCATCTAAGAAAATAAGGTTTAAAGGCATAGAAAATTTGCTCTGCATTTCATACAAAGGCTTTGCCTTAATCTAGTAATCAAGATAGTTTATTAATTGTCTTTGCTCCTCCCACTTAAAATTGCTTGCACACATGATTGATTATTCTGTCAGTAACTGTTCATTTGGCTTCTTGAAAACTTGGAAGCTCTCTCTCCATTTCCATGTTATTGCAGTCTATTAAGATGCATCAATTTATTAACACTAGATGGGCACATAATTGTATGTATAAAATTGTATATATCTTGTGAATAATAATATTCTCTCTCTGACTTGGAGAAGGAAAATGTTTATATTTATACACCGATCAGCCACAACATTAAAACCACCTGCCTAATATTGTGTAGGTCCCCCTCGTGCTGCCAAAACAGCGCCAACCCTCATATCAGAATAGCATTCTGAGTTGCTATTCTTCTCAATTCTTCAATTGTACAGAGTGGTTAGTTGAGTTACTGTAGACTTTGTCAGTTCGAAATAATCTGGCTATTCTCGTCAACAAGGAATTTTCGTCAACAGGGCTGCCACTCGCTGGATGTTTTTTGTTTTTGGCACCATTCAGAGTAAATTCTAGAGACTGTTGTGCGTGAAAATCCCAGATTAGCAGTTACAAAAATACTCAAACCAGCCCATCTGGCACCAACATGGAAAATCCCTTGTTGATGATAGAGGTCAACAGAGAATGGCAAGACTTGTTTCAAACTGATAAAGTCTACGGTAACTCAGATAACTGCTCTATATTTTGGTGAGAATAAAAGCATCTCAGAAATGCGGGTTGGTGCTGTTTTGGTGGCACGAGGGGGACCTGCACAATATTAGGCAGGTGGTTTTATTGTTGTGTGTGTGGGGCGATGAGCCAAAACGTTATGACCACATGCCTAATATGCTGTTGGTCCTCCACGTGCCACCAAAACAGTAGATCCTTCAAGTCTTGTAAATTGCGAGGTCGAGCTGTCGTGGATCGAACTAGTTGGTCCAGCACATCCCACAGATGCTCAATCAGATTGAGATCTGGGGAATTTGGAGGCCAGGGTAACACCTTGAATTCTTCATCATGTTCCTGAAACCCTTCCCGAACAATGTGTGGCAGGGGGCATTATCCTGCTGAAAGAGGCCACTGCCATCAGGGAATACCATTGCCATGAAGGGGTGTACCTGGTCTGCTGACTGGGAGCACCCCACAAGCCTTGCTGTTTCAGACTTGTCATTTCACCCTGTCATCTGGCCATAACAATTTGGTCCTTGTCAAAGTCACTCAGGTCTTTACTCCTGCTAATTTTTCCTGCTGTTGGCTACATGTTGACTACGTCTAATCTATCCAAACCTTGACCTTGTTAGGAGATGACCTACATTAGTTGCTTCACCTGTTAGTGGTCATAATGCTTTGACTCATTAGTGTGTGTGTATACATACACACACACACACACACACACACACACACACACACAAACAGCACAAAAAACATCCACTTTTATAAAAAACAGCACTGTCACTATTTGAAAAAAGAAATTTTTGATCAAGTCTAGACAGGCCCCATTTCCAGCAGCCAATACTCCAACACCTTATCCTTGATAATAGCTGAACGCTATTTGGTTCGTTAAATGATGCTTAACATTGTCTTTGGCATGTCTTAAGTCAAAAATGGAAAAAAGAAACGGCTTTCCCTAAAACGTATCAGTCAATCATTGTTTAGAGGAATGAAGGCTATACAATGCTTATGCTATAAATTGCCGAAAAACTGAAGATTTCATACAAAGGAGTACACTACAGTCTTCAAAGACAAAGGACAGCTGGTTCTAACAAGGACAGAAAGAGATGCGGAAGGCCCAGATGTCAGCTAAACAAGAGGTAAGTACATCAGAGTCTCTCGTTTGAGAAATAGACATCTCACATGTCCTCAGCTTACATCTTCATTGAATTCTACCTGCTCAACACCAGTTTCATGTACAACAGTAAAGAGAAGACTCATGGTGTGCAGGCCTTACGGGAAGAATTGCAAAGAAAAAGACACTTTTGAAACATTAAACAAAAAGAAAAGGTTAGAGTGTGCAAAGAAACTCAGACATTGGACAACAGATAATTGGAAAAGAGTGTTATGGATCTTAACCCCATTGAGCTTTTGTGCGATCAGCTATAATGTAAGGTGCGTGAGAAGTGCCCGACAAGACAGCCACATCTATGGCAAGTGCTACATGAAGCATGGGGTGAAATGTCACTTGAGTTTCTGGACAAACTGACAGCTACAGTGAGGAAAATAAGTATTTGAACACCCTGCTATTTTGCAAGTTCTCCCACTTAGAAATCATGGAGGGGTCTGAAATTGTCATCATAGGTGCATGTCCACTGTGAGAGACATAATCTAAAAAAAAAATCCAGAAATCACAATGTATGATTTTTTATCTATTTATTTGTATGATACAGCTGCAAATAAGTATTTGAACACCTGAGAAAATCAATGTTAATATTTGGTACAGTAGCCTTTGTTTGCAATTACAGTTTTTTCACCAGGTTTGCACACACTGCAGGAGGGATTTTGGCCCACTCCTCCACACAGATCTTCTCTAGATCAGTCAGGTTTCTGGGCTGTCGCTGAGAAACACGGAGTTTGTGCTCCCTCCAAAGATTCTCTATTGGGTTTAGGTCTGGAGACTGGCTAGGCCACGCCAGAACCTTGATATGCTTCTTACAGAGCCACTCCTTGGTTATTCTGGCTGTGTGCTTCGGGTCATTGTCATGTTGGAAGCCCCAGCCTCGACCCATCTTCAGTGCTCTAACTGAGGGAAGGAGGTTGTTCCCCAAAATCTCGCAATACATGGCCCCGGTCATCCTCTCCTTAATACAGTGCAGTCGCCCTGTCCCATGTGCAGAAAAACACCCCCAAAGCATGATGCTACCACCCCCATGCTTCACAGTAGGGATGGTGTTCTTGGGATGGTACTCCTCATTCTTCTTCCTTCAAACACGGTTAGTGGAATTATGACCAAAAAGTTCTATTTTGGTCTCATCTGACCACATGACTTTCTCCCATGACTCCTCTGGATCATCCAAATGGTCATTGGCAAACTTAAGACGAGCCTTGACATGTGCTCGGGGAAACTTCCGTGCCATGCATGACTTCAAACCATGACGTCTTAGTGTATTACCAACAGTAACCTTGGAAATGGTGGTCCCAGCTCTTTTCAGGTCATTGACCAGCTCCTGCCGTGAAGTTCTGGGCTGATTTCTCACCTTTCTTAGGATCATTGAGACCCCACGAGGTGAGATCTTGCATGGAGCCCCAGTCCGAGGGAGATTGACAGTCAGGTTTAGCTTCTTCCATTTTCTAATGATTGCTCCAACAGTGGACCTTTTTTCACCAAGCTGCTTGGCAATTTCCCCGTAGCCCTTTCCAGCCTTGTGGAGGTGTACAATTTTGTCTCTAGTGTCTTTGGACAGCTCTTTGGTCTTGGCCATGTTAGTAGTTGGATTCTTACTGATTGTATGGGGTGGACAGGTGTCTTTATGCACCTAATGACCTCAAATAGGTGCATCTAATTTAGGATAATAAATGGAGTGGAGGTGGACATTTTAAAGGCAGACTAACAGGTCTTTGAGGGTCAGAATTCTAGCTGATAGACAGGTGTTCAAATACTTATTTGCAGCTGTATCGTACAAATAAATTTTTTTTTTGATTATGTCTCTCACAGTGGACATGCACCTACGATGACAATTTCAGACCCCTCCATGATTTCTAAGTGGGAGAACTTGCAAAATAGCAGGGTGTTCAAATACTTATTTTCCTCACTGTATAATGCCTAGGATCTGCAAAGTTGTCATTGCTGCACGTGAAGGATGATTTGATCCTGGAAAAAAACTTGCTTCATTCTGCTTTGACCATGTTCGCCAACTCTGAGGATTGCTCCATGCGAGGTCAATCAAGGTGTGGACCACCGTATCAAAATCTTGTCATGGCCAGCCCAATCTCCAGACCCCCCATTTCAAGCCTCTGTAATGTGATCAAGAGGAAGATGAATGGCCACAAGCCATCAAACAAAGTCGAGTTGCTTGAATTTTTGTGCCAGGAGTGGCATAAAGTCACCCAACAGCAATATAAAAATATTGTCATTTTTGAATTTGGGAGAAATATTGTCAGTACTTTTATAGAATAAAACAAAAATGTTCATTTTGCAGTGTTCACTTAATTGTTTCCATATATATATTTCTAAATAATTGGTCATAGTGTCCAAGAACTGTTAAAGATGTGAAGTTTGATGTGACTATTGGAATGTTTTCATATTATTTTCACTTATTAGCAATTTCCTTCTGAAATAGCTTTCATTTCCATTGCAGTTCAACAGCCACACTGAAGAAGAGGTCCTCAAAGCAAGCTGTTGGCACCCGTAGGAGGACCTCAATCCAGAGCTCTGGGTCTGTGGAAACAGTTGATTTTGTTAAAAAGGCCCCCCAAACAGTCAGAGCAAGTCCTAAAAAAACCTCAACTCAGTCTCAAGAGGAAACCTACAGGGTATGCTATGTCTAGGCTGCTTATGTCTAACATGAAGTTATATTCCCCTCTAAATGAAGTGAAGAGGTATATGTAAGTTTGCAAAAAAGGAAATAACATTAGTAAGTATGTGTTAACATTTAGGCAATAGTAGAAGAGAGAGACCAGGAACGGGAGCGACGCTGGAAAGCAGAGCAGGCTGTGCAGAGGCTTGCAGGGGAGGTTAAAAGCCTACAGACTCAAGCCAGTGAGGAGAAGGATCTTCAGAGTTTGGCCGTACACACCACAGACAGGTGAGAATGCAGAGTCCTCTCTTTATAATATATGAAATACATATGAAATATATTTTTACTTTGCCCCTTTGTTCTATAGTTCTTGTTTTTTTTTATAACGCTTGAAATTAAATGCACTGAAATTAATGTGAAATGCGGATCCCAATTAAATATTATTATATAAAATAAAACTGAATAAAGATACCCAGTTACCCACACACAATAAACACAATTAGATGCAACTCTGGACATCTGTTATGTCACTCAAACACACAAACATTTTCTCCCAACAAGGACTTGGCACCCTAACTGGTGTCGGCTCCGGCTGAAATGTGAGATCTGAATACACTTTGGTATAATTAAATTTAAATTAAAGTTTCCAGTGTCCCCACTGTTGGGCCCTTATTTATGAAGCCCCTCCATCCCATCTGTGAGCCAGTTGCTGGGGCGTGATGATAGCCCCGATGTTGTGCTCTAATTTTATAGCCCACGCGCTCCTCCTTGTGATAAATTGTAATTATAGATTGATGTTGTGGTGACAAGCACACGTCTGCTGTAGATCATTAATCTGTTCTTATTGCCACCCCTGCAGCACTCTGCTGTTAATGACTCTTGCCTCACAGAGTCCAGTATCTGTTTCATTAACTCTTCTCCTGCTAAGCACCACTACTTATACAATGAACATGACGTTGTCGTGTATTAAATGTAGGGCTGTCAGTCAATTATAATATTGACTTGTGATTAATCTGTAATTAAAGGAATATCCCGGGTAAGCTCAATCGACAGCATTTGTTTACCACAAAAAATAAAGACTCGTCCGTCTTTTTCTTAAAAAAGCAAAAATCGTTACAGTGAGGCACCTACAATGGAAGTGAATGGAGCCAATTTTTGGTGGGTTTAAAGGCAGAAATGTGAAGCTTATAATTTTGCTTTTTAAAGCACTAACATACATTTTTCTGTTAAAACTCATGCATTATTTGAGCTATAAAGTTGTTCAAATTGTAGTTTTTAGGTTTTGTATGTTTGTTGACTACATCACCATGGCAGCTAAATTGTAAAAGTAGCTATAACTTTTTTTATCACACTAAAATCATTTGAACATGCACATTGTTTATGTCTTGTGGCTATACTTTTGAAACAGTGAGTATTTTAATGTTTTCGGATTGGCTCCAATCACTTCCATTGTAAGTGCCTCATTGTAATCCAGAAGATGGGCAAGTAAAAAATGTTGGGTAATCAATATTATGCCACAGATTCTGTAGATTGAGTTTAACATTTATTTCTATTACAAATTAGCACTTTCAGATCCTTTTTGAGGAATGAATATTAAATGATAGGCCACTGTGTAAAGAAAAGAATTGTGTAATATTCAATATTTTGAACCCGTAGTGATATCCTAAAACTTGATTGGCAAGTACAATGATCGGTACATAGGAATGATTATGATTCAAAGATATTATTAAAAAGCAGATCTCACTCATTCATTAGGCTGAAGGAGTTGTTGTTAAAAGAGCGTTCCGATCGAGCAGGATTGCAGGCACGTGTGCGGGAATTGGAGGAGAGATACAGGTCTATGTTAGAGCAGCTGGAGCAGGCACACAAACGGGAGGAGCAGCACAAGAGGGCACTGCACAGCCTGGAAGACAGCATGAGCCAGGCAGAGGCTCACAGGGTACAACAACATGCAGAAGAGGTAACAGTGCTTTTCAAAGTTGCTTATAAAACTAAACGAACAGGCTGAAAAAAATTTACGGAGGTGCCTTTGCATCCTAAATGGCAGTCCATAACCTCATTAGGGGTGGATCCATAGCTTAATCTGAGTGTTAAGATAAATGATCTGCAAGGTTCATGTATTGCGAAAGAGGAATCCAGTTCAGACTCTTAAACCATGAATGTTCACTGCTGAAAAGAACAATTGCTACTTTAGGGTATTTGCTGACATGGTGTTAGCAGAGGGACTCTGACAATGGTGCCAAAAACACATAATGAACACAGCATAGACCCACCACTGTTTATGAGGTGCTTAATAGTCTACATTTTAATCCATTAGGGGCCAGTTTTCGCTGTTATTTTGGTTATTGTTATTTAAGTCAGTTTAACCTATGCCCAGACACTTTCTGCGGGATGATTGCAGAAGTAGTTTCAAGATAAATATCACCACCATTGCACCTCCCACAGCACAGGTATTTGGCTGAATTGCGAATGTGTGCAATTTCTTCTTGACATTTTGAATTGAGTTACATTCAATGGAATATTTACACCTGACCTTTTGCACAGGTTAATCAACTGCTTCAAAAAAGTTGCTTGAAGCACCACTTGAAAATGTATCTACATATAACTAATTTATATAATTTACTTTTCAAAATGGAATATTTCTTTGTAAACTTGAATACCTGTTATGGTATCTCAGATGAAAAGGACTCAGGAGTTGGAGAAAAAGGCATCTGCCTTTAAAAGGGAAATTGAAATACTCAGAGCATCAGCCCGGCAGCACACAGAGAAGCTACAGCAGTTGCATGAACTGTTGGCCTCCAGGGAGGAGATGCACAGGTACATGAAAGCACTACATGTACCTGTAATCATGTCCATTATCATTTTCTTAGTGGTAAAATGATTGACTGCTTAAAAATGATTCAGTTTACAAAACATGTTTACAAACTCAAAGAACCTCTAACTGTTTTCATCTTGCACCTGTTTGAGTGCTTAACTTTGTGGTACAGGAAAGAGCTTGCGTCCCGGCTGCTTCCTGGTGGTACTGAGTTTAAGGAGGCTGTAACCAAAGAGGTGGAGGCTGCAGAGATGAGATTTACCCAGAAACAGGCTGATATGGAGCAGAAGATTGCTGATGCTCGAAATCAGTATGCCTCTCTTGAGGATGAATTTCGCATAGCTCTCACTATTGAGGCAAAGCGTTTCTCAGAGGTAGGGTTATTTGTTGAAAATCTAAACTGTGAGGTAACATATTGACTTAAAATTAAAAACAATGATCTTGTGATATTACACTTTAGAAAGGATTGGATTGAGTCTAGTTTACAAATTCAAGTATAGTTATTTGGAAAATGTTTAATTTATAGGTATATACCCTGTAGGTAATATGTAATGAAATAAAGGAATAGTTAAATACAAGTTAAGCACAATCAACAGCATTTGTGGCATAATATTGATTACCACAAAAAAATGTCCCTCTTTTTCTTAAAAAAAAAAAGCACAAAAAAAAAGGTTTCAGTGAGGCAATGTAAGTGTATGGGGACAATCCATATATGTTAAAAAACTGTTTAAAAATTATAGCCACTTGACATAAACTATATGTGTTTTAACTGGATTTTTAGTGTGATAAAATCACTTACTAACCTTTTTGGTGTAAAGTTAAAGCCAATTTTACAACTTCGTTGCCATGACGTTGTAATGTCAACAAACCCTCAAATTAATGTAAAAATGACAAATGACTTTACAGCTCAAATAATACAGAAGAATTCATGTGATTCTATAAAATTATAAGCTTCACATTTCTGTCTTTAAACCATCTGAAAATTGGCCCCTTTCACTTCCGTTGTGTCTCACTGTAACCTCCATATTTTTATTTATTTTAATTTTTTTAAATAAAAGGAGGGACGAGTCAAAATATATATATTTTTTTTGTGGTAATCAACATTATAACACAAATGATGTCGATTGAACTTAACTTGTATTGAACCTGGAATATTCCTTTAATGTCAGTGCAGTACATACAATTTCAATGAAATTAAGCCCAGAACTGCCCAAGTGTTTGTTTTTATTTTATTTTGTTGACAGGTTATTTATGCAGGCCCTGACTGTTTGTGTGATTGTAGGTAAAAGAGGGGTTTGATCAAGTGTCTGCCGAACTCCTGGAAGTCAAGTCAAGCCTCAGCCAATCTCAGCAGAAAGAGAAGCAGTCAGCCACTCTGGTGCAGGAGCTCACAGCCATGGTGAAGGAGCAGAAATCTCGAATAGCTGAGCTCCTCAAAGCCAAACGAGAAGCCAACACTGAGTTCAAGGTATCTTCGGAGCATTTGTGGAAAAAGTGTGAACGGTTTTTATAAATAATTAAGAAAATAATTACATTACCATATGATCTTGGTTTGGTTGTATCCTTATTAGCTTTGAATCAAATTATCATATCAATACATAACATTATCATAGTATAAAAATGTTGCCATGTGTTCTCTTGTACGGTTGAAATGGTTGTGATTGTAATTTTAATAACTCTATACATAATGTATTCAAATGTCACAATATTATGCTCTGCTTTTGCATGCTAGTCCCGTGTACAGTCATTGGAATCCAGGCTAGAGGAGGATAAGCGCCTCAACCTTCAGGTGGAGCTACTGAAGAGGGACAAGTCTAAGCTGCTCTCCCAGCTTACTGCTCAAGAGTCTGTCATAGATGGGCTACGGGCAGAGAGGAAGATCTGGGGCCAGGAGCTTGCACAGCAAGGTACAACAGTAATTTAAAAGAAAATATGACTTTGAAGTAGTTGGGGTTATTTTCCTGCGAAATTTTGTGTGTGTGGTTTTGTTTAGGTGCATCCTTATCACAGGACCGAGGTCGACTAGAGGCCAGAATTGAGGTTTTGTTAACCGAACTGGAATCGCAGAAGAAACGGAATGAGAGAGACAATGACACTCTTAGGATTAAAGCCAAGATTGTTGATGACCAGACAGAGACTATTCGCAAACTAAAAGAGGTAAAGTCCCATATAATGCAGCTGACCAGAGAGAAAAACCTTATGTGGTGTCCGTTCTCACAGACTGACTCATGTTGTTCTGTGAAATTGTTGGTCTTAGGCACTGCTGGAGCGAGATGAGCAGATCCGTAATCTTCGTGATGAGAGTGTGCAGGCCCAGCGAAGGTTTAAGCAGCAGCTGGAGGAAGAATCAGCTTCTGCAGGGGAGCTCAGAGACACAGTGGAACAACTTAGTATCAGGAAGGAGGAGCTGAAACAACAGCTACTTGATAATGAGGCAGAGCTTAATGAGGTCAAAGAGACCTACAGGTCTGGAATAACAGACAAGACACGTGCATTTAAATTATAATCATCAATATGTTATGATTCCAAGCTTTCAAAGGCTGTATACCAGTTGTCTCATGTCTTACTACATATGTCACACAGTTGCTTAGTAATCAATTAGGTTCAACAACAAACTAAAAAAACTATTGAATTAAACTTTTGTAGGGCTTCAAGTAAGAAATGGCAGGAAAAGGCAGAGCTATTGAACAGGCTTGAGAGCCAGGTGAAGCGAATGAAGGATGGTTTTGATTCCAAGGAGAGAGCTCTCATTGAAGAACGAGACAAAGCTTCACTGGCACACAGGTAAGAGGTGTGCAGCAGGTCATCATTTAGACAAGATAGCAAAGATTTTATACATTAAAATATTATTTATTGTCTTTCTAGAGCGGCAGTGGAGAAGCTTCACTGTGTGGACGATGCCTTCCGTAGACAACTGGAGTCTCTGCAGGCTTCCCATCAGGCTGAATTGCTTAGTCTTGCAAATGACAAACAGAAACAGATAGAGAAAGCCAATCAGAAGGTATTACTGCCACTAAATTGAATAACTTTAGTATTGTTGTTTAGAGCAGTGTATCTCAACTGGTGGGTCGTGACCCAAAATTGGGTTGCAGGTATGTTCGGATTGGGTTGCGGACAGCAGGAAAAGAACAATGGCATGGCACTATCTGGTGAAAATGTCCGATCTACGCTTTATACGTGCTCATTATGCTTCTCATCTGCAATGCAATATTTTTGCAGTGTGATTGATGCCTGGTTTTCACGCAAGCAATCATAGAACCACTAGCGCCAGTTATCTGCTCTGTTCTGCTCTACTGTATTTCTGGAGCGCCCACGCGTCAACCAGACATCCCTCAATATTGCAGTGCAGACCACAAAACTGATGCGATCCATTTGAACTCTAGTGAGAATTCTCCAGTTTTAAGTGCTATGGAGGAAGTCAAACCACTTAAACAGTGGATAGCTCTGACATTCTAAACAGCACTGATAAGGAAAAGATCAATATTGTGCATGCTTCAAAATACTCAAAGTTTTTCAAATTACACAATCACCCTTAATAAAAATTATCACAATTTTACAGTAGTAACAGCAACTGATATTTTGAAAAGAAATTGACTGTTTCATTTTAAATAATCTATTAGGTAGAATCTATTAGACCTCATTATTATTAGAACTGTGGCAGTTGTATCTACACTGTAAAAAAACACACACAAAAAAAACTGGCAGCTGTGTTTGCCAGAATAATTATTTAAAAAATACAGTAGAAATGTATACAACTTTAAAGAACAACCTGTACATTTTACAATTTAAAACTTTGTTTTTATGGTATATTTTATGTTGTTTATATTATTAAATGATAAACTTAATATATTAATGTTCTAAAACTGTAAAAATCTGCTTTTCACTTTATAATATATTGTTAAACACTTTAGTCATTACAGAAGGGCACATGATGACATGTAGTTCATCTGGAGTGGCCCTTCCATGAGCAATGACCAATAAGTATGTAGAGACAGTGCTCAGTGTCACTCACACAAACACTAAACACCATCAGGGTAACACATGTGAAATTAAAATTATGCAATAAACATTAAATTAACAACATCAAATATAACACAGAGCACCCAAAAGTACAAAACTGATTTTAAAAATAAGAAGAAACATAACTATTCCCATAAAATATTATGAAACGTGATGGGTCACGCAGGGAATTCTAGGAATGCCCGATTACTGTTTTTATCATAATTTTAACAATAATTTACTGTAAAAAATACATGTACTCTCTTGTTAAACATAATATACATTTTAACCATTAATTATACAGGACAATCATACTTTTTACCAAGAAACTACATGTATTGTCTTTTTAAATATATTAATACATTTAACGTATCTTTTACAGTAACTACTCGTTAACCAATTAACATTTTTTAACTGTAGCATTTTTACAGGCATTTACATTAAATTTACAGACATTTTTTACAGTGTACACTGACTTAATCATAATGATGAGGAACCTTGCATGGTCTTACTTTTGCTTATATGCCAGTGCACTGTAAATATAAGGGCAAATACATAACAGGCTTCAAAGACTGGACCTCAAAGAGTTATGACATTAACTACTAAAATAATTTCGAATAATCACTTGATGCATGCCCTTATTCTTGAAAACCATGAACAAATCTTTGTTAAATAAAGTGCGATACAGGCTACATTAAATAGTGTTTACGTTTTTTAATTTGGTTGCCACTTTTAAACCACAGGTGCTCCAGGTGGAAGAGGAAATGCGACAGCTGCTTGAGGAAACTGAGAGTAATAAAAAGGTAATGCAGGAGAAAATGAGACGTCTTACGCATGTGCTGAAAGACTTCTAACCTATAGTGGAAAGGTCCACTATAAAACCAAAAGACAAAAATACTTGGAGGATGCCCTTTTTTAATACATAAGTCACACGTTTTTGTAACCTATGATGAACCTACAGTTCTCCTTCTGGCAGCCAACATGAACATGCCATGAAATGATTGTACTTCTGAGTGTCCAGCCAACTGTATTTACCTTTTTTTTTTTTTAGCTTAATGTCTCAAATGACAAAAATACAAAATGGCCTTTACTGTGAAACTTGTGTTATTAGTACATTTTGAAATATTTATAATTTGTGCAAATGAGGACATCATGTAAAGCAGTTTTATGTACAATTTCCCTTTGCTGTTTTCTCTTTTACATTTTATAATTAAATTAATAAACTCATTGTCATTTTGTTTCTGTTTGCTATTTTAAATTATTTAACTGTTTTTAGTTTAGTCTCAGATTACATAATAAAAAAGACCTTTACTGTTTTCAGTCATAAACATATTCATAGTGTATTTTTTTTACAAGTGAAAGCTGATTTCTTCAACCATAAACATACACAATCATGCACTGCACTTTTATGTAAAATTGCCTGAGGCTGGCAGCCTGTACCTGTAAAAAAATTTCAATTTTATAATTAAATGTATAAACTTGTTCTCATTCCGTGTCTGTTTTAAATGTTAAAATAGTTAAACCATTTTTTGTTTTGTCTCAGATTACATTGTACAAAATGGTCTTTGCTGTCAAACTGTACTGTTTTCAGTCATAAATATTCAGTGTATTTTATAAAGTGTAAAATACTAAATATTACAATTTTGTGAAGCTGAAGACATGTACCATTAACATACACCATCATGCAATGCACTTTAATACGAAATTACTCTTTTTAATTTTATAATTAAATTTATATGCTGTTTTCAGCAAAAATATTCATAGTATTTTTTTATAAAATATAAGATACAAAATATTAATAATTTATAAAGCTGATGACATACCTTAAACTTACGCCATTATGTAATGCACTTTTATGTAATATCGCCATTTTCTGTATACATTTTATATTGTTTATTTATGTATATATTTATTACATTTAGTGCCATGTACCTCTGACCAAGGATTAGGATCTCTAAACGTCTCTGTCCGAACATTCACACAAGTAAAAAAGTGGAGATGTTTCCATAGTAACGGTAATTCAACGTCATTTCCTCTCATTTAAAAAACCCTCGAGTAGTGTTGCCTTGAGGTAAAGAAGTGAAAAAGATGTTTCTCACTCCCCCTGACCGTGACCAGCTAATCTGAGGCAAACGTTTACACCTCAAAACGAGACAAAGGGGGAAGTTTTGAATTGCATTCCCCAAAGTTGGGGGTTTGGATGGTATGGCTGAGTCGAACAGCGCGAGTGTCCCTCACGCGACACCGAACGGGTCCAGTCGCCATGAGAAGAGTTTGGGTCTCCTCACAGTCAAGTTCGTCACTCTGCTTCAAGAGGCCAAAGACGGAGTGCTTGATCTCAAAGTGGTGGGTTTAAATGCGATTACGGATGAATGAATGAATGAATGAATGAATGAATGAAAGTCGGGCAGGTGGTCTGTCAGAAGTCACACAAAGAAAGTGTTTCTACCTGAGTGGACCTTTGTTATTCTGAGACTGTCAGAGATGTAGAAAACGACGTGTTTGGCTCGTAAACTACTTTAGAGTGTTAAAAAACGAGTTGAAATGGCGTATTGTGACAGAGATCGTTTTTGAACCGAAACCTGTGAGGTGTACAGTACGACGTTCTCAGAAATGGCAGGTGTTTGTTACCTGACGCTTGTGCCAGCTAAGACTCAGTAGTGTTAAACAACTGATGTGCGTTATTTTAGAATTTAGAATGTTCAGTTCTGTTTAGAATCTTTACTTATTGTTATTATCCGAGTACATGAGCTGCCATGCCAAAAATGTTATGAGAATTCCAGTACATTGAGTCCGTGCAGTCAGTGCAAACACACCTACCCATGCTTCTCACGATAGCACACTTTGTCTAGGGAAACGCTACTGATAACAGTTGAGCTACTATCTGAAACCAGCAAAGACAGCCTTTCTACCAAAAGATACACTTTAGTCCCCACCCCAGTGCTCTAAATCAGGGGTTTTAACCAGGGATCCCTTAGCCATCACGGGGACCCCCATATAAAAAAGAACATTATTACAGTGTTTAATATTTTATGTTTTTTTATTATTATATGTCAAAAATTATATAAAATAATGCTTTATATTAAACTAGTGGCCAAAAGTTTGGAATAATGTACATCTTTTGCTGTTTTGGAAGGAAAATTGTACTTTAATTCACAAAAGTAGCATTCAAATGATCACAAAGTATACTCCGGACATTACTGGTGTAAAAAATCATTATTTGAAAAAAGTAATTTTTGATCAAATCTAAACAGGCTCCAGCAGCCATCACTCCAACACCTTATCCTTAAGTAATCATGCTTAATTGCTAATTTGGTACTATAAAATCACATTCCATTTATATCAAACACAGTTGAAAGCTATTTGGTTCGTTAAATGAAGCTTAACATTGTCTTTGTGTTTGTTTTTGAGTTGACAGTATGCAATAGACTGGCATGTCTTAAGGTCAATATTAGGTCATAAAATGGCCAAAAAGAAACGTCTTTCTCTAGAAACTCATCAGTCAATCATTGTTTTGTATTGAGGAATGAAGGCTATACAATTCTTGAAATTGGAAGATTTCATACAAAGGTGTACACTACAGTCTTTGAAGACAAAGGACAACTGGCTCTAATAAGGACAGAAAGAGATGTGGAAAGCCCAGATACAACCAAACAAGGACAAGTACATTCGAGTCTTTAGTTTGAGAAATAGATGCCTCGCATGTCCTCAGCTAACAGCTTCATTGAATTCTACCTGCTCAAAACCAGTTTCATGTACAACAGTAAAGAGAAGACTCGTGGAAAGTATTGCAAAGAAAAAGCCACTTTTGAAACCGAAAAAGAAAAGTTTAGAGTGTGCAAAGAAACACTGATATTGTACAACAGATAATTGGAAGAGTGTTATGGATCTTAACCCCATTGAGCTTTTTTCTGCACGTGGAGGAATTTTTGATGAGTATGCTTTTGTAATAGTTTAATAGCATTTTGTTCAAATTGTAATTTTTTTAAGTTATTAATGTCCTGACTATACATTGTGATCAGTTGAAAGCCACTTTTTGGTGAATAAAAGCACCAATTTCTTAACCTAATTGCAAAATCTGTACATTATTCCAAACTTTTGGCCACCAGTGTATATAATGCAGATCTGTGGACCCCTCATAGAAAAGCCTGGCTCATCATCATCATTAGAAAATTATTCTTGCCTTATTGGACTGTCTTTTATAATAACATGGTGTTTTTGTTTTTAAACAGGCTGCTGACAGTTTGGCAGTCAAACAGAAAAGAAGAATCTATGACATCACCAATGTTCTTGAAGGCATTGGGCTCATTGAAAAAAAGACAAAAAACATAATTCAGTGGAAGTGAGTATGCAGATGTATCCTCTTTGAAATGGCAATGCTGAAACTACTGATCGTATTGACGTTAAAAACATGGGGATAATAAGGACGCTTGTTCCCCTCATGTATTTTTGGTGTGTTTTCTAAAATTATGAGTTTTTCTATTGTATCTCATGTTGTATGCTTGCTTTGCCCTGTTACATCATCATCTAAAGCAGTTTCATTGTCTTAACTAGGGGAGAGAGTACAGGCTGCCAGCCTCAGGAAGTTCTGGAGCAGGTGGATCTTCTCAAGGCAAATATTGCTGAGCTAGAAATTCAAGAGAGAGCACTGGACATGCAGAAAGCATGTCTGCAACAGAACATCAAACATCTGAATGAAGACTCCTCCAGCTGCAGATATCCTTCCTTTCAACAATTACAATCAATGTAAATGCTAGAAATGTCATAAATATTCCCGCTTGCATTCTTTCATTTTTGGGTGGTTTCCGTATTGTTAACACTCCCAGGAAGTGGGGCTCTTCTCACACTATTGTCAGAAGAGTGCAGCTAATTACACAGTATACTGGTCCTCTTTGACTGTGCTTTGTTAATGTTGGGTATTGGAGTACTAGCCCTAGTCCAGTTTTTCCAGTCTCTAGTCTATTTCAATTCATAACCAGTTATTCCTCCTCGGATTAAACATTAAACATGAAGTAGGTTATACACGGCTCATCCTGTTTATCTCAATAATTTTTTTCCCAAAACAATTGGAAATGTTGCTTAGCACTGCATACATACAGCTATGTCACACATGATGACATATGTGATGCATTCAGTGGAGATACTCTTCTAGCTGTGATGGCACCATCAGGGACACAGTTGGAGGTCCCAGTACCTGAGATGGTATGGTATACCTTGCTTGACCATTTATCTTTATCGAAAAATTGATCAAAGTGGAAAAACAAAAAAATGATACTGTGCACGTTTTAAAATATTTAATTGCTTTTATATAGGCATTTTGTTTTGTTTTTTCTTTTGTTTTTTTATCTCCATGCCTTTTCTGTTGACTCAGGGCCACAATGGTCAGAAAAAGTACCAGATGAACCTCAGAAGTCGCTCCGCTCCCATTCAAGTGATGCTGATAAACAGAGAGACAAGCTGCTCCAAGCCTGTTGTTGTCTCTGTCCCTCCTGTGGATGACATCTCTGCCATGCCAACTCCCCCCAGTACTCCAGCTGGTCTGCAAAGGTTTCCCATCTCCTCGACAGAGCTCTGTGATCTGAAGCATAGCCAGCTTAAAAGCCCGGCTGCAGAGCACCAGCTCACACCATCCTCCACACCCCCAGATGTTCACATGGGTAAGTCCTTCATACTGGCCCCACCCCTTACACACTGTTGGTTTGATACTTGTGGCACTAGTCATGTTTCCTTTACCTCTTCAGCTCTGCAGACCCGCCTGCAGATCCAAAAAGTGGCGCTATGTCACAAAAATGTTTTACACTTTAAATGTTTGTCTCCGAATGCATAAGTCAGGCATATTTGGTATCGTTAGAAAGCTTAGAATCTGAAATTTTGATTGTTAACTATCGTTGCTGCATTTATTACATAAAATAACAAAATAAGTTCTGAAAATATTCACATCGCAAATCAGCACCACCTAGAATTCATGACATCTCTGCCATGCCAACTCCCCCCAGTACTCCAGCTGGTCTGCAAAGGTTCATGCATTCATGTGGTGGAAATACAGTATTAATATTAATATAAAAGTCTTTCAACTAGCACGTAAATGGACAATATATATATATCAAATGAAAGCTGTCATTCTCAGGAATGTGTAGTTTAGTTTATTGGACTAGTACCACAGTTTAAAGGATTTTCTAAATAATTACAATGTGTAATATGATTTCTGTAGGACATCAAACACAAATATCTCTTATGCGCCAGTCAGTGCTGCTGTCAGCCCAAAATAGCTAAAAACTGTATATCTGCTTTTACAATAGGTAGATTTCTAAAAGAAATTTGACATTTTTTTAATTGTTTGTAAGCTAATCTGTGTGAATAAAGTTATATCCTAGATGTCCAGGACCAAATATGCAGTCTAGCTGGAAAAGCATGCTAAACAAAATAGAACTATAAAACAGAAATATGTTTTTGACTATTGATGATAAAATTATTTGAAAAGTTGTTATACATGTATTACACAAAGGGGAGGATCTCTGCTTTTTAATGACACCTAAACTGAGCTAATAGTCCACTCAGAGGCCTAGATAGTCAATGAAACATTGGTGGTGGTGCATGAACTGATAATTTGACAAAATATCTACGAGCACATCTGTGAGGGCTAAAATGTTTCTTCTAGTGGAATCAAATCTGACTTTTTGGAGGGAGATGGGGTGACCAGAACCAGAATTACATGCTTTCAAAGTTAGGATGCTTGGGAGTATTGTTTTAAGGGGGAGGGCAACAGCCCAAAAATGCCCCAGAGTTGTAGAGATTAAAGGTGAGGTGTGTAATTTTTGTGCCACTAGAATCTGTCTACCCAAACGGTCTTTCCTTCATTTTGGAGCAGACAAACATAAAGTCCTGCACCAACCCTCACACCAGTGGTTGAACCAATGTTGCTGTGTTGTGGCAGTCAGTACTCCTAAAGAAAGTAATGTTTAGGTAGCGCCACATTTGTAGATTGATTTTGTAGAATCAATCTATAAATGGTGAAATGAAAAATTACAAGCATCACCTTTAAATATCTTCTAGAAAGATTAAATTGAATAAATAAATATGAGAATTGATATATAGCATTTGAATATAATGATTTTTTTCTACCTTTTTTCTTTTTCAATTAGAATGTCACCCTGAGTCCCCTGCTAGTCAGTGTTTGTTAATGCAGGAGTCTGTTGGTGATTCTGAGGCTGTTGAAGTACAGCAGAGGGAGAACCAGGATCTGCAGTCCATGCTGGAGGAAATGAGGGAAGAGAGAGAAGGTGAGAAGGATACCATTACTCTACCAATAACTGGGACAAACCAATAAGATAACATTACAGAGCAGTCATTTTCAAAGAATTGGGGGATAATATATATATATTTTTTTTATGTGAGATAAGTTTAGGAGATATCTTTTGGGTTGCTACTTGCAATTTTTCATGCTCGTATTTAAAAGCTCACCATTTACACATACTGTGGATTATTGCAAAAAATTGGTCTAATTTTTTCAGAAACACTCCCAAATAAAAAAAGTATCAAAATATCAAAATAATATTGGATATGTTTGCAATCTTTTGATGAATGCATTTAAAAAAAATCTTTTTTTGTTGTCCTAACTTTGCAAGCATGTACATCACCCTCCAAAAAGTATTTTATTATTCCATTACATGGCAGCAATATTGGAGAATTATAATTTGTTGCTCCAGGAACAGTGTTGAGATCCACTACTCCTCACAGATGAGCTCGTCCATAGACATACAGTCTAATTTTGAATTCACGGACCACCCCCATTGTTTTATTTAATCTCTCAATCTAGGTGTCATTAGAAAGCTCCTCCCCTTTGCGGTGATGATGATGATGATGATGATTAATCATTAATAGTTGATAACATGTATTTCTGATGATTTGTTAAGCATGCTTTTCCTGCTGGACTGCGTATTTTGTTCTGGACATCCAAGATATAACTTTGGATTATTCACACAAGCAAGCTCACCAAAAAGTAAAAAATTGCAAATTTTTTATGCAACTGCCTAAGGTTAAAGCAGATCTAAAGTTTCTAGCTATTAGGGGCTGACTTTTATATTCAGATTAATATTTCTACCTTAACCTCTAGTTGGCACAGATTTGTAATGCAAATTTCTTCAGGCCTTATTTTGTTATTTTATGTAACATAAATGCAGAAGTAATGCTGCTTTTTCTATGAAAAATTCAGATTCTAACACCGTTTCCTAACCAGACCCAACGCAATAAAATTACAGCGACAAGCTATCAGCCTGTCCACACCAAACGCAACACAGTGATATTCATACACTAAAATGAGGATAATTGACAATAAAATGTAGAAGTCAGAGCAATCACAGACAGATCAGTGTGTTTATTGAACACTCACTGAAGTTCCGTATGGGCATTCATTTTCTATGGCAAACCCTGTGGGGATAAATGCACAATCACACACATACACGGGGCAAAGTTACTTTATGAATCACACCCTTATTCAGTGTGTTACGATTATGTTCACGTGGTATTCATGCTGTTATATCGACAATCTCCACATGACAGGGAAATGGAGAGAAAGTCATAATGAGCTGGTATATCTCCCCTCTGCCATTCTGAATCTGAACCGGAGTGTGTGTGACAGCACCGGCTGAAGAGAACGAGACCTCAAGCAGAACATTCGGTAGGTGTGTGACACCCTCGGCCACAATCGATTTGTTGCGAACCAGCTAGTGAGATACCGGCTTTAATATACTGTAATAAGAATAATTTTAGACCCATTTGTTGACTGCGCTGCCCGGTGCGATGCCACAGAAATAGAAACCATTCCAAAAATAGAAAGCCCTGTCGCTCGTCGCGTGTCACGGCTGGTTAGGACAAAAACTCTAACATGGAAAAGATACCAGATCTGGTTAGGACACGGTGTAAGTTTACAAACGATACTCCATATGCCTGACTTATGTATTCAGAGACTTTAACATTTTAAGTAAACTTTTTCTGCTACTTGGTACCCCCTTTTGGACCCGCCGCCGGGTCCGCAGAGTTGAAGTTAATTAACGCTGACCCTTTTTACTCCAGGTGTTTCTGACCTCATAGATGAATTGATGTCATCAGATGGTAAGTTCTCCAAACATGTTTTCCAGCCATTTGCCCTTTTCACATTTCCTGATTGATTGGGAGTGCAGAAGTAAACCAGGGTAAACTTCTGTAGCGGAGAATGGGAGACCACTGCAAAATATTTGTTTGCAAAATATTACATTTCCCATTTGCTCCAATAGCAAAAAAAAAATTATATTGTTTTAACAACTTTCCATAAGAGGGAAAAATTCTATAGCATTCGAATATGGCAGTCAGAAGAGAGAAAAATGCCAAATTTACTCTCACTCCTTTAGCAGCTGCGTTAGAAAGACCATCATAGATGTGCTAACTAATTTTATTTGTATTTTTTTTTTATTAATGCCAGGGTAACAACACAACATATAATTTTATAATATTACACATTAAATCATTTATAAAAATGTTAAATATAAAACGTTTGCTAGATTTACGCTTCTAAATATTGCAGAAATGCTGTAAAGGGTCTATTTATTTGCTTCAGTATTGGCATTCTTCACAGCCCCCTTGTGGTCACATAGCAGAACTTTTTTGTTTGATTTATTCTCACCGTCCTTATCAGCTAATCATATAGCTAGCATTGTAGATACATATTTTAAAACGTAGCTGAGAAGTAGTGAATCCCCATTTGAGTGAGTTTATTTCAAGGTTTCTGTTTTCTCACACATGCCAGTTTGAGACAAAAACATCAAATAAAGTCATCAATTTTATATGAATCATCATAACATGACAAATTTTAAACATTTTGTATTTTGAATGACCAATTTTTCTTTCTTTTTGGTAACATTTTTCTTTTAACCCCTGTAGTTTTCCCCTTGTTAAGACTTTCACCCAACCCTGGTGTGGATTACAGTTTCAACCTTGATGACAACGAGGGAGTCTGCAACCTTTTTGATGTGCAGATTCTTAATTATTAAGGCATGATTCATGCCACGCTGGTCCACACTTGCTTTCACAGGACAAAAAAAATGAAAAGTTAATGAGTCTTCCCCAACTGCCAACGGTTGCATTCCTTCCTGCTCCCTGAACCTTGGCTCAGTTTCACTTTAATTTACATTTCATTCTCCGCTTGGGTTTGCTGTCTTTAACAGCGTTTCCCTATCTGCCTTCAACCATGACTAATGTTTCAGAGAAAGAGACAGGAAAAATAAACCCCTTCCCACCAAAAAAGCTAGACATTAGGACCACTTACCTTGTGTGTCTGTTGTCATTTTGTGTAATGCAGCCATTTGTTTGTTTTCAGTTTTGTGGTGTTGCTCATTATTTCTGACAAGTGATGGCATAATCCATAGAGGTGAATGGAGTTTGAATGTAATTTGAGAAATTAACACTACCCAAACCTGACACTGTTTTGCCTGTACACTTGTTGGGACATGTGCCTTTAGATCATCTATTTGTTCATTCTTTTTGTGCCACCATTTCTCATTCTTTATGATACATGATACTTTATATTCTTACTGAGTATTGCAAGCAAGAGCCTTTCTAAGTAACATGAAAATGTATCATTTAATTTAACTGTGTGCACACTTTTCAAATTTTTTATTTGAATGGCTCAATATCTTGTCTAATTTAATTACTACACTGATTATTTTTGAGACTGTTAGTTGGTTTTGTTTGTAGTCCTCTGATAGAAACATGGTGACACTCAACTGTGCATATTTATATTGTAATTTTGTTGCTATTCTTAACTGATTGCCATGTTGAATTCACTTTGTTTTGAATAGCTGATTGAAGTTGTTTTTGTTTTGTTATTTTGTTTGTGTAGAGGCAATCCTACACATTTGGATTAATATAATTTGTAACATTCTTAAATTAGAGAACATAAAGCTGTTAAACTGCCTTGGACAATCGTTGTGTATACTTTACAAAACATAGTGCCTTTTTTTTATTACTAAGCAACTTTTCTCTCTGTATGTTTTCTAATCAAAGGAGCATTGTTTTTGTTCTGTTGCACTTTTTTTGATAAAAGTTTTATGTAAACATTTGCTATTGCTCGAGTACCTATTATCATTTATGTTCATGGTGGAATTTCGACATGTTTGTAACATTGTAATATAACCCACATGAAACATTGTTTTGAGTTGTCAATCTCTAAGGCATTTAGCCATCTCAAGGTCTCAATTATATTGTTTTTCTGTGCAGCACAGAATCTCTTTCTGGCTTTTTATAATAATTTTTCACATATTGAGCAACTGTTATATTTTACTTTGTCAGTATTTAATCTAGTCTGTGCCATTAATCTACAAAATTGTTTATATCTCATCTTATGTCTTCCTGGCTCTACCTAATATTCATGTTTCCTATTACCTTTAGGCAGTTTATGTAAGGTATATAAATGCTTAATTAAAAAATGAAGCATGTTTGAATGTATCTCCTTTATCAACAAATGTTTGATTATTAGGTTTTAAATAAACACTAGGATTTGACATTTATCACAGCCATTAAAAAACAGCCCACAAAGATAATAAAGAAAAGGTATGCATAACTGCCCTACTACATTATATGCAACAAATGTCTTTGCAAAATTTTTATTTTGAAAATGGCTGATTTAGTGCTAGTGCAAAGCTTATAAAAACACACTGTTGACATTAGATGAGCTCTCTTATCTCCATTCGCATTCTTTACTGATGTGTCTTTTGAAATGCAAAAAGAATTTCCTAATGCATCTATGTTATTATAGGGATGGTGTTTGAAATATGGAGACGTTTGTTTGATTCTGCAGCTGGAGATAATACAAATGCAATACCAATGCTGTGACCCATAACAATGGGTCAAGTTTGCATCTTTAGTTCTCCTGAAATTCTTCTGAATATTCTTAAATTGGACATTTTGCAAGAGGGACAAATAAATTGCATGAAATTGTGCACTTACCATTTCTACTAAATGAAAAACACTCCGTGATCAGATAAACTCTTGGAACAGATTGGCTAAAGATTACATGAGTGCATGTAATATTCTTCTGTAAACAGGAACATTCTTTTAGGATTATGCTAGATCCATAGAGTATTACAATATTAAGTAGGAAAGTCTTAATGATGAATAATTGCATTCTCTATATACAGTGTAATGTACTTTGGGATGAAGAACAACATGTCCTTAAGTTTGAACTCACCCTCTGTTGTTTCAAACCTGTTTTACTTCCTTAAAATGAGCACAAAAGGAGATATTAGGCAGAATATTAGCCTCAGTCACCATTCACTTTTACGCTATTGTAAGGAAAGAAAAATTGCAATGTAGGTTAATGGTGGCTGAGGCTAACATTCTGCCTAACATCTCCTTTTTGGACTTAAAAAACAACCTCAACAACTCTCTCTCCCTCTCTCTCTCTCTCTCTCTCTCTCTCTCTCTCTTCAGTATGCTCAAATTGAAAAGGTGCTGGTTTCTTGGGATTGTGAATGGGAATTTAAAGAGATGACCACTTCCTGCTGCTGTCTTATGTGTGCTAACCTCCTCCCTCTATCCCCAAACCCTTTAGCACACTTCATTACATGCTGCCTAAAAGAGGAACCAATGAATGCGTAAAGAATAGGGTTTAGACAACAGTGTGTCAGTGCAAGGCTCTCTGTGATCTGAGTAGCCCTGTCCAGCTCTTTACTTGTTTCACAGTGAGTCACAAATGTGTACACAATGTCCATGGTCCGGCAGAACTTGACAACGTTGTAGGGTAGCTGTGTGACCACAAAAACTCCAACCATAGCCAACAGAACACGGATCGACCTCCACTTCCTCCACTTTCTCTCTAGAGGGAGCTTCACTAGAGCTAACCCTACACAGGTGTAACAGTATAGCATCACCAACAAAGGCAGTAAGAAGCCAATTATGACTTCCACCACTTCCAAACTGGCTTTAGCTCTGAGCGCCATGTCCGAAGAATACATTGCCAAACAGCTTTTTTTGTAAGGTAGCTCCCTGACCGTTGAAAACACCAAATCTGGGACACCTAGAAAACAAGCTATGATCCAGACGACCAGACACATTTTTCCAGAATGGTTCTTTCGGAAGACACGAGCAAAACCTCTGTTTCTGGTTCCCGGCGTCAATGCCAGATATTGATCCATGCTAATATGGGCCAGGAGCAGCATGCTGCAGGTGAAATTAATGGTGTACAGAGAAGATACAAGTTTACAGAGAGCAACTCCAAGTTCCCATCCATGGACAGCATCAGTGGCCCAGAAGGGCAGTGTCAGGAGCAACAATAGATCTGCCAAAGCCAGGTGAAGTATAAATGTGTCAGTCATTGTTTTCAGTTGCTTGCAATATGCATACACTGCCACAACCAGGCCATTCCCAGCCAAGCCTATCACCAAAGACAAACTGAAAACAGCTGGGAGGAAGATCCTCGCAAAGGAGCGTATGTCACCCTTTTCACAGATGATCTGATAGTCATCATAGCTGAAGTTGAAGCTGTTGTTTTCATACTCAGTGTAGTTGTAGTACTGTTCTTCTGAGCTCTCCATTCTTCCACTAATGTTGAGATTTCTGAAAATGAAAACAATGAATTATTACTATCAATCAAATACAATTTGTGGTCACAATTTTTATTAGGTATCTTAAACTACTATGTACTAACATTAAAATACATACAATACAATGTATTTACAGTGTAAATACATGTTGTTCCACAAAATTCTCACAAGATTCACATTTGCTGCTACTGAGGTTAAGGCACAGGTAGGTTTAGGGGTAGGGTTAGGGGTTAGAGTTAAGCCCTGATCCCTAGGAATACATCAATTTTGCCTCAAATGCTCAGCGTCTGCGTACAGTCGAACGTGAGCCTGTCAAAGTGGAATCATAACTTATGATTTATACATTCCATGTGGTGTGGTCTTTGGCTTGAAGTACATTTAACTCAAAATGAACAAGTACAAAATTGAGGCTGTGTGGAATACCCAAAAGCCCTTATCCTTAATAAATCATGTACTGTTTGGTAAAACAAGGGAACTAATGTAGAAAAATAATAATTGTTATTTAAAAATGTATATAGTGTAAATTCTTATGACTACTGCTGTTCTTTTGTTGTAGCTGGTTGATAGTGGAGATTTTTGTGAAGTCACCATGAGGGTGATTACTGTTGTTTCTGGTGAACGTGGAGCCTGTTCAATTTAAGCTAATCTTCTTTACTCAATTGTACTTCACAAAAGTGCACTAAGAAGTTCCGAGAACAATTCAATTTGTAATATGGCTAACTGAGATTCCAATCGCCCTTAAAATGTACAAGACCTTCACCATTTAAATAATCAAACAAAAACATTGATATTTTAATCACAGATGAGTTAAGTTATTGTAACTAGTTAACGTTACTTAAAATGTTTTTGTTCTGTTTACTTCCACCAAATAATTTGCAAACTAATTGCCTTGAGAAATCTAAGTAAGATCAATTAAATAAATTTTACAGTGCATAAAGATGTCTTTATTGTCCTTCAGACTTGAGTTATAAAAATGCATGTTTCTCCTGACCTTCTCATACATGTGAAGTGCACATCAAGATGTGATTACATCTTCTAGCGCTTTTTCGTGACAGCAAAGGCTCAAATGTGAGTGTTGCCTCCTTGTGGACGCACTCATTAGTGCACATATTCCAGGCGCATTCTGCACGTTTAAAGACGCGGTTAGAAAAATCGGCCTGCAGGCGTTCATTGCTTGAGCACTCCGATGATGAAGAGATTTGCGTCAAGCGTCTGATTGCAGTATACTTTGGGCTTTAGATTTCAGGCTAAGGGTTAGGTTAAGGCTAGGTTTAGGATTAGAGGTAGGGTTAACAGTGTAACTACAAATGTACTGTAATTCAATGCTGGTAGTGTAAATGTAAGTACAATGCAACTGCATGTATGTACATAATAAGTACATTGTATCAAATGCTTAAGTGCATAGTATTTAAAGAAACCTATTATAAAGTGGGACCAAATTTTTAATTAATTACTTGATATGATTGTGTTAGATATGATAGGAGGGAAGGAGTAGGGGGTGGATGTGTAACATTTAATAGAGAACATATTGCATTTAGAGAGACAGGAATAGGAAATGAGCAAGAATTTATAATCATAGAGATCTGGACAAAGGAAGTAGAGCTCATAATTATTAATTACTATAATCCTTGTAAGAAATTAGACCTGAGTAGTTTAATGCAAATCGAAGGAAGGGATGGAAATAGGAGAGTGATATATGGGGATTTTAATGCACATAGCACATTATGGGGAGGAATAAAAACAGATGTAAATGGAGAGGTGATCGAAGAACTGTTAGAGGAAAAGGTCATGGTTTGTTTAAATTATGGGAGAGGGACGAGACTAGATGTACATACAGGGAATATGTCAGTAATGATTTAACTTTGGTGTCGAATAAATTAGCAGGGAAATGTGAGTGGGATGTATCATATGAAACATCAATCGGGAGTGATCATTATCCAGTGTTTTGTAGAATATTACTAAAGGGAAATACACAAAAAGGAAAAACAATGAGGAAATTGATATTTGACAGTGCGAAATGGGAAGAGTTTTGCTTTATTTATAAATGAAGATATTGAGGAGATTGATAAAAATTTTTAAACAGTATTGATTGAAGCTGCAAATGAGTCAATTCCTAAAAGTAAGGGAAAAATTAAGAGAAAGGTGTTCCCATGGTGGACAGATGAATGTAGTAGCGTAGTTAAAGAAAGAAATAAGAATAACTTATAATTTTTCAAAATTAATTAAATATAAGCAAATGCAAGCAAAGATTAGGAAAATTATACGTAATGCAAAAAGACAAAGCTGGCAGATGTTTTGCAATAAAATTGGTAGATCAACACCTGTGGGAGAGGTATGGGACATGATTAAATGTATGAGAGGAATCAGAAGAGAATGGAAATATCCTGTTCTGAAGGTAGGGGAAAAGGCAGCAGTATCTGATGAAGAAAAGGCAGAAATGATAGTAAAGGCACTCATTGAAATCCATAGCTCAAATAACCTAACTGAGGAGGTAAAGAGAGGAAAGGAATGAACAAAATCAGCTTATCCTGGAAGGCTGAGAGATGGAATGAAATGAACAGCTCAATGGATTCTCTGTTTACTATAGAAGAAATGAAGAGGGCAATTTCAAGAGCTGGAATAACATCTCCTGGAAAGGATGAAATCTGCTAGATAATGTTAAAACATTTGGGTGTTTTGGCATCTATAAAGCTGCTAGGCTTTTATAATAAAATTTGGAAAAAATAAAAGTTACCAACTGGATAGAATGAAGCATTGATTATTCCTATTAGGAGACCAGGAAAGGACCCATCAAATCCAAAGAATTATAGAACAATAGCATTGACTTCACATATAGGAAAGATAATGGAAAGAATGATTACAGAAAGAATACGATTTTATTTTGAATGTAGAGGAATTCTATCACCTCATCAGAGTAGTTTCAGGAGAGGGAGAGGAACTATGGACCCTATTATATGTCTGGAAACAGACATTAAGAAAGCTCAAGCTAATAAAAAATCAATGATGGCAGTTTTCTTCGACGTCGAAAAGCATATGCTATGGTTTGGAAAGAAGGATTAATTATCAAACTTGATATGATAGGAATAGCAGGTAGAATTTATAATTGGATTAAAGACTTTTTATTTGATAGATTTATTCAAGTATTATGGTGGAAAATGGTACCCCCTCAGGGCAGCATCATTAGTCCAATACTCTTTCCATTGTGATAAACAATGTATTTTCTCAATCCAAGGAGACTTTGGGCGATCATTGTTTGCTGATGATGGAGCATTGTGGAAAAGGAGAAGGAATATAAATCATATTACAGGAAAAATACAAGAGGCAATTGAGGTGGTAGAAAAATGGTCACTTGCATGGGGATTCAGGTTTTCAGTAGAGAAAACATAAACATTAATGTTCACTAGGAAAAGAGGCATTGATACACAGATAAAGATGTATGGACAAAATATTGAACGAGTTAAAGTTTTTAAGTTTCTGGGTCTGTGGTTTGATGCAAAATTAACATGGAATGAAAATATTCATAAGATAGTCACTAAATGCAAAAAGATTTTAAATGTGATGAGATGTCTAAGAGGATCAGAATGGGGAGCGAGTAGATCTGCAATGAAAAATATTTATATAGCACTGATTAGATCCCAGTTTGTTTATGGAATATAGCTTATGAATCAGAAGCAAAAACTCTGTTTAAGAAGCTGGATGTGATACAAGCTCAAGCTTTGAGACTCTGTTGTGGTGCTTTTAAAATGACTCCTGTATCTGCTCTTCAGGTTGATGTGGGTGAAATGCCGCTACAAATCAGACGCAAGCAGTTAATGATGAACTATTGGGTAAATCTTCAAGGTCATTCAGAAGACCATCATCCAACAGTAAAGGTACCCCATCCATGCTGGGAAAAGGAAAGGTCTAAACAGAAGTGCTTTGCATGGAATAGTGATGAAGAAGCTAGAGAAATGACTTTAAGTCAGAAAAGATACATTCCTGCAGTGTCGCTGTCAATAACCCCACCTTGGATGTTTCCTGCAGTATTCATAGATTTTTATATTCTATAGTTAATGAAAGTGTATAAAGACTCTGGAAATATTGTAGATGTTGTTGAAGATAGGGTACAAACTGTATACCAAGCATTTGTCCAAGTATATATGGATGGATCTAAAGACTGGGAGAACAGGTTTTGCTTTCAGTATTCCATCCTTAAAAATTCTGTTAATAGGAGAACATCAGATCATTTGTCAGTATACACAGTAGAGATGATGCAAATGCAACAGCATTACAGTGGATACAAGAGACACAAATTTTAAAGGCTGATCTTTGTACAGATTCTTGTTCAGCATTAAAGTCACTGCAATCATTCACATCTCACAGTAGACAGGATATAGTCAAGGAGATATATGAAAATCTGTATAGATTAAAGAATATGAACATCATGACAATATTTATGTGGATACCAGCTCATAGGGGGATAAAAGGCAATGAAGTGGTTGATGGGTTAGCAAAACATATGAAGCAAAAGCAATAATTAAAGCATAGACTTGGAGTGGTGGCTAAAGCACAGGGCTGTTAATCAGAAGGTAACAGGTTCTAACCCCATGGCCACCACCATTGTGTCCTTGAGCAAGGCACTTAACTCCAGGTTGCTCCAGGGGGATTGTCCCTGTAATAAGTGCACTGTAAGTCACTTTGGATAAAAGCGTCTGCCAAATGCATAAATGTAAATATACTTCTAAGGAGTGGCAACAAAAATGGGACACAGGATGTCAACTTTATGAAATACAAAGAGAAGTAGGAGTAGCAAGGATAGCTAATAGTAGCACCAAAGAGGAAAATATTTTAACAAGATTAAGAGTTGGGCATACCATGCTGAATAAAACTTTAAAATTAATGAATGACCATCCAACAGGATTGTGTGAGCACTGCTGAATAGAGTAGTCAGTAGAACATGTTATTTGTCTCTGCCAAAAGTATTCTAATGAGAAACAATGGAAAGGGAACTTAGAAAGGCGGAGTGCAAGAAATAAAGCTTAACAATATACTTATTCGTGGATTAGAGAGTGTATTTCATTATCTCAAGAAAACAGAGTTAATTAAGAGAATTTCTTTTTTTTTTTCTTTTTTCACGAAATGGGTAAACACTCCAACACAGTCCACACTCCAACACAGTAGGTGGCGATAATGCACCTTAATGTTGGTGCCGTCCACCATAAAACCATCAGCAGTTAATGAAGTGGAGAAATGGGCCAACAAATTGAGTTTTCGGCTATCAGTGACTCAACTGCTTTGTTTTACAAAGAAAAAATGTATCCCTGAAATTAAAGTGAAACTATACAATCGGGTACTTGAACAGGTTAAAGTTATAAGATATTTATGGATATGGATGGATTCTTGGCTGACTTTTAAGATTCATGTTCAGAAAGTATTAGATAAGTGTAAAAAAAAAGTAATAATTTATTAAGATGTCTAGCAGGAATGGAATGATGAGCTAGTTGAATATCTTTACTATGAATATATAGTGCATTGATCAGGTCTGTACTATGGATATAAAATATATGGGTCTGCGTCACTAGTCTTGATGAGTAAAATTGAAACCGTACTAACACAATCACTAAGAATATGTTGTGGTGCTTTCAGATCCTCTCCAATAACAGCGCTGCAAGTGGAGGAGGGAGAAATGCCCATGCCTGTACGCAAGTTAAAATTAACAATGAATTATTGGACTAATATGAAAGGACATTAAGAGACACACCCTGTCATGCTTCTCTGGGTTTCAGTGTCTACAGTTGCTGGTCATATAATTAGAATATCATCAAAAAGTTGATTTATTTCAGTAATTCCATTCAAAAAGTGAAACTTGGATAATGTATACATTCGTTCCACACAGACTGATATATTTCAAGTGTTCATTCCTTTACTTTTGATGATTATAACTGACAACTAATGAAAAACCCCAAAATCAGTATCTCAGAAAATGAGAATATTGTGAAAAGGTTCAATATTGAAGACACCAGGTGCCACACTCTAATCAGCTAATTAACTCAAAACACATGCAAAGGCCTTTAAATGGTCTCTCAGTCTAGTTCTGTAGGATACACAATCATGGGGAAGACTGCTGACTTGACAGCTGTCCAAAAGACGACCATTGACACCTTGCACAAGGAGGGCAAGATACAAAAGGTCATTGCTAAAAAGGCTGGCTGTTCACAGAGCTCTGTGTCCAAGCACATTAATATAGAGGCGAAGGGAAGGAAAAGATGTGGTAGAAAAAGTGTACAAGCAATAGGGATAACCGCACCCTGGAGAGGATTGTGAAACAAAACCCATTCAAAAATGTGGGAAAGATTCACAAAGAGTGGACTGCAGCTGGAGTCAGTGCTTCAAGAACCACCACACACAGACATATGCAAGACATGGGTTTCAGCTGTCGCATTCCTTGTGTCAAGCCACTCTTGAACAAGACACAGCGTCAGAAGCGTCTCGCCTGGGCTAAAGACAAAAAGGACTGGATTGGTCCAAAGTTATGTTCTCTGATGAAAGTACACTTTGCATTTCCTTTGGAAATCAAGGTCCCAGAGTCTGGAGTAAGAGAGGAGAGGCACAGAATCCATGTTGATTGAAGTCCAGTGTAAAGTTTTCACAGTCAGTGATGGTTTGGGGTGCCATGTCATCTCCTGGTGTTGGTTCACTGTGTTTTCTGAGGTCCAAGGTCAACGCAGCTGTCTACCAGGAAGTTTTAGGGCACTTCATGCTTCCTGCTGCTGACCAAATTTATGGAGATGCAGATTTAATTTTCCAACAGGACTTGGCACCTGCACACAGTGCCAAAGCTACCAGTACCTGGTTTAAGGACCATGGTATCCCTGTTCTTAATTGGCCAGCAAACTCGCCTGACCTTAACCCTATAGAAAATCTATGGGGTATTGTGAAGAGGAAGATGCGATATGCCAGACCCAACAATGCAGAAGAGCTGAAGGCCACTATCAGAGCAACCTGGGCTCTCATAACACCCGAGCAGTGCCACAGACTGATCGACTCCATGCCACGCCGCATTGTTGCAGTAATTCAGGCAAAAGGAGCCCCAACTAAGTATTGAGTGCTGTACATGCTCATACTTTTCATGTTCATACTTTTCAGTTGGCCAACATTTCTAAAAATCCTTTTTTTGTATTGGTCTTAAGTAATATTCTAATTTTCGGAGTTACTGAATTTGGGATTTTCATTAGTTGTCAGTTTTAATCATCACAATTAAATGAATAATTTGAAATATATCAGTCTGTGTGGAATTAATATAATATCCAAGTTTCAATTTTTTAATGGAATTACTGAAATAAAGGTTTTGATGATATTCTAATTATATGACCAGCACCTGTATAGCCGTAAATGCTTTGTCAAGTTAAATGTAGTCTGAAGCTTTAAAAACTGGTCTTGAGATTCTTGCAATCTGCTCTGTCCATCTGTCTTTGATAATCTGTCAGTTTGTGTCTGTACAGCTACTCATTGCCTGTACAGCTGGAGCCACGCTTACTGCCTTCTGCTGATTGAGACTCGAAAAAACATGGAGGTTGCACTTGAAGGTTGAATAGTTCCATTAGTAGGAACATTTCTTATTACTGTTGCACGATTAATTGCACTATTATTTTTTTACAGATAATTTTTTACATAATCGCCATGAATCAACGTGTAAAATCAATAGCATTATCAGTTATTTGAACTTTTATGTTTTCAGTTCACAAAAAGAGATATGGCAATTGTCAAAGGTTTTTATATTGACGAATATAGAGTTAATTTAGTTTCTCCCAGAACAGCAGAGAGAAAGCATATAGCTACCAGACAGGATATAATATTGCTGTGGGCGTGTAACAGCGCCTTGATTCCAAAGATTCCGATCCCCCTTTTATCAAATGTCCTTTTCCATGCATGCTTAAAATCTAAGATACAACTGAAGCTAAAAATTCCTATCAGTTATACATCATAAATTCAACCCAGCTTTCCTGTGGTCATCATTTCCTTAAAACAAACCACAAGGCTTACTTACTGTAAAACGTATAGTCAAACAATCCTCCCTTCCATAGAAATGCAGTGTTTTTTTTTTTAACTTACAAAGATTGCACCAGAAAGCCTTTCCCATAGACTGTTTAGACTTTAAAATCTTATGAACCCCAGATCTTAGCTAAATATGTTTTCAAATATATCAGCATTGACAACACACTGAAAAAATATTGAAAGATTATTCACTAAGTGTAGTCACTATTATTAGACCACAAGTGAAACAAAATTTCAATCTGGTTTCTGATTATAAATGAGAATAATTAGAAACATTATTTAACACTGTTCTGATAAATGTATGGTTCTTCAGAAAACCCTTTGAAAATCCACGTTCACACGGGAAGTCGGAATGTTGCTTCCAAATGAGGTGCAATATTTTAAAAATAGCTGACAGGCACATTTGAATACTGTTTATGACAAGCTGATTTTAACATTTAAACAGACACATACTTTCTGTTCAAGGCATATCTGCCAAACTGGAAAATTAACGTTCAGGTATTTTGGATAACATCTACAGAATCTAAATTTCCAAACCAAAACTAAATTGTTTGTTTTTTTTTAACATATGAAACTATGCTTTTCTTACCTTGTAAGAGTGGGGGCTTCTCCTGAAGGCAGAGAGGAGTCTTATCGTCTGCTCTTCCTGTAAGCAAGAGCCTGCTTGCTATGACTCATGCAAGCAGAGGTTTGCTCCAACATCTCACCAGCTGTATCTGTTCTTATGTGTGTTTGTGTCTGACACTCTTCAAGCAACTGTCCATAAGCATGCCTATAAAGTCTTCTAAATGAAATAACTTAATATCAATGCACTGCACAGTCACAGCAAATTTATTTTGAAACAAGTTTTTTTCTCCAGTAATTTTAGATTCACTTTGGTTTATCTTCTTCCTGTGGTTAAACAGACGTAGCCAACTTTAACTGTAATTCGCATATACAATATTTAGCATGGTGTATATGTGGATTGTCTAACTACACATTTCCTCTTCAGCTTAATTGAGCTGCACATTTTTGTTGTGGAAAAAAAAAACCCAAAGGAGGAGTGCTGTTGACTTTGTTTAAAGTCTACCATCTGCACTTTATCTTAAGTTTATCATGTAAAGTACATGTTTTTGGACGTGCAAATGGTTCCTTTGCATGGTTGCTTCTTGGGGTATTTTAGTTACTGACATGATCACATCAGAGTGAAATGTGCAATAAACATCAGCATTTTGTCCTCATTAAGGATTATGCAGATAAGGAAGGAGGGTTGTTTTCTGTTTGCTTTGGACTGCTAATTTGTTTTGACAAGTTCTTGGCAAGAGGCTTACTTTTTTCTGTTTTCTCAAGCTGCCAAATTCTTTTCTGGCACACTGAATAGGCAGAACCACTCAAATATGCGGTTGATCACTTACAGAGCAATCAACACACGGTCCACCTCCCAAATCTTGTGTTTATAACTATATCAACATGCCGTCATTCATTTATTTGCGCTTAGCTGCTTTTAGGATAAACACCTCATGAAACAGTCATAATTTCGCTTTTGCATTTTCATCTACAGTGTTTTGCACTGGGTCCACACAGTAAAAACGTATATACAAATGCTTTATTTTAGTTGAGATATACTGATAAACATACATCAATTAAACAGTGTGCCTATATAGTAACCAAGCTGCTGTCTTGAGTAAACATCTCTTGGGTAAACGCTGCCTCCTAGTGGTGACTATTAGTATTCCAGATGAGCTAGAATAAACGTGTTAAGACTGTACAGAAGTTATTTATCCCAAATACACTTTTAAAGAAAATGAAGTAGAAAGAAAATATATTATTTTCAAAAGCATAACTTTAGAATGAAACACTCTGTAGGAAACATTTGGACCTTTGCCTATGCATTTGCTATTTTTCCTGTTCCAGGGAATGTGGGAACCTGCAAGGAGAACACATAGGCTACTATGAAATATTAACATCAGTAATGTCTAGAATTATTAGATCTTAGATGTTTAGATCTTAGATGTTTCTTGCTATGTAAAAATATATAAAATAGTATATAAAATATATACATAAACTAGTATATAAACTACTATATGCAATAAACATTACCTGGGAAGGAACCTTCCCTAACAAAGAGAACTTCCCTGGTTTAGGCTTCTTGCGTTGTTTTCGATCATTGTTTGTCTGCCTCTTAGCACGAGGAGGCTACAGTTAATAGGTTAAGGAAAGAATTAGAAATGTTTTTTTTCTGAATTTTTGTTTACATTTATTCATCATTATTGGTATTAATGGCCAATTGACAGGCTGATTGGAGGAAAGGGAGTACCTGTGCTACTCCATTGTCTCCTACAGGGGTGAGGCTCCCTGGACGTGGAGGACTTTTTTGTCTGGTAACCTTGGTATTCTCCTGCCTCATGGTGTGGAAGCTCTGGTGGTGATGGTTTAATTGAGTTAGCCATCAGATGAGCTCAGTGTAAAGTATGTAAATATATTTTTTAAAGAGGGAATTATGCCGGTGGTGAAGCTTGTGTTGATAATGGCTTGGAGAATTAGTCAACATGAAATAAAATATTGACCTGTTTACTTTTGTAGAGCCATTCTTATTGTGCACTATTCATCAGTGCATGTTATAAGAAAAATAATTTTTCTTCAAATCTTTAATCAAAATAAGTGTATTATTTTAAATAATAATTTGCTCCACCTTCAAAATTACTTTCCTTTTTGGGTGATGTCACCAATCCCTCTTATATTTCAAGCCCCTCTCTCCAACCATCTGAATGCATGTAATGGCACTTTTTACAATCTAATCAATTAGACCTAATAGATAAAAACAAGTTGTTGTTTTTGTTTTATGTTGGATATCCAGTTACTCTCGGAAATACTTCAGATAGAAAATGGAACAAATCTATTTTTGGCAGATTGATATCTGTACTCAGAGATATTACTGAAACATTAGAGATGAACTAGCAGCACTCATAATTAATTTACAACTGGTGTTTTCGACCTTTCTACAGTTATCTGACAGAAGAAAAATAGATAGATAGAGAGAGAGAGTAAAATCGACTTGATTGTTGTCTATACTGATGTGCAAAGGTATTCTAGCTTGAAAGGTTACATAATGCATCTGAAAAATTATCTCACAAGAATGCACCAAAATCTGATACCCAGACACATTATCATATGTGTTGGCTACTTACACTTCTCTGTAAGAAGACTTCTCTCTTTGCATTAATTTCTTTTTCTGTAGAGACTGACTGTCGCCGTACTCTGTGTATCTTGTCAAAAAACATTGAGAGCATAACAAAATATCAAAACATATAAGAAACATTTGTACATATTTTCAAGGGTGTAGATTCCAGCGGGGATGGGGAATGTAACCCCCCCAATAATCAAAGCAAACAAGTATATATATATATATATATATATATATATATATATATATATATATATATATATATACTACTTAATATAGTTTAGTTATAGATCATGTTATCTTTTGAAGATCTTAATAGTGATTACGAAATATCTGCTGAATGCATTGGGGGTTTTAATGAAGTCTGGACTTAGTGTGCATACCATTGGCATGATGTCAGAGTCACGAGACAGAGGATTCGGTTCCGGTTCATTTTCAGAGACCTGATAAGATTAATTTAAAATAACCAAGTCAGCAGATACAATGTTCATCATTATCAGTGTACCAGTGTTCAAATGTAAACAAACTGCTTTTTAATGGCACATAGTTTTTACCATGCTACTGCACAATAGCAGCATGATATGACAAAAATTATGAAAATCCATGTCCCAAAACAATGTGCCTCTTTAAAATATCCTGTTCATTCTAGTGCAATTAACACTCTCCTTTATCAGAGACACTGCCAGAGACACTCACCTCAAACTGATGAAGATCCTCCTGTTCAAATTCAAAATTTGGTGGCATTTCTATGCTGCTTTCTGTGTCAATTTGTTCTCCATGAATACTGTTAATGAGCAGGCTGAGACAAAACAGCCGTAGTTGCACGCAAAACTTCATTCTGCTGCTTTTAGCTGTCCAAGCACACTTCAGCTATGTTTTATACTCACACATATAATTGGTTCCAGATGTCCAAAGCAGGGGCGTTTCCAGCATTGAAGGACATCCGGGGCTTAGCCCAGACCATTTTATGCAAATACAGGGATCACTCGAAGAGTTTTTTTTTTTTTTTTTTTTACAGTAACACTTTACTTTCAGTCAAAGTACATCTTAATTGTGTGAGACTTTAGTTGAACATAATATGAACTATTGTGTATTGGTATATTACATTTTAAGTCAACAAAACAACTGTCCTAGAGAGTTCAGTCAATCTCTTTTCACCTGCTCCTGTCGCTCTCCCTTCTCATCAAGCGTTGCTGTCTTTTTCTCGCTCCTTCCACCAGAAAGCTACCAGAGAGACAAAAGGTGTTTAATGTTAACATTAGTTTAACATTATGCACACAGTCACACATACACACACTCTCTCTCTCAACACACACACACATTCAACATACAACATACACTATTCACCTCTTGCTGTCTATCTGGTGTCCTTCTCAATACTTGTTATATTTCACTCTCTCATCACTTGCTGTTGTCTCTCTCATCAATTAATTTAGTCTCTCTCATCACTTGCTGTTGTTTCTCTCACTCTCTCTAGTACTATCCTCGACTAACTCATCCTCTCTCCTCCCTGAATCATCTGTGATGCAAAAGAACAGATACAGCACATTGTAAACCAATACCATTGAAGAAAATGTATTGGGAAGAGCATATCAGTTGGATTGCCCTAAGATCTATCATGATTCTTGAATTTTTATGTACATTACCACATCACAATATGTTATAGAGAGTAAAGTGATGTAAAAAAATATTTAATATAAATAATTTATATTTTTTGACATAAATAGTCAAAATTATGTATAAGATTATAAGTTAAAGCAATACATGAATGACTTTAGTCTAAGTTCATTGACACACCATGGCATATAATTCTCAATGTTCATCTGTCAAAATCCTTTAATTAGGATCATTAGGAGCATTGTTTCACTTTTAACTTTCTCTAAAGTAAAGTGACTGATTAATTGTTACCAGTTTCCATGCCTGATTCGGGCACAGCTGCTGCTGGCTCCTCAGTCTGTTGCTCATTTTTGCTACCCTCTACAAAACATTTAATCAAATCAAAGTGTATATTTACTGAAAAACTAATATCACAAAACAAGTCACACATACATTTTATGTTAATGCTTATTGGTTATCATTAGAGAAAACAAGTGAAACACTGAAAACTTCAGTGCAGTGGGATAAAAAAGTGTTTGGGCACACTTATCTCGAAATGTGTAGCCGTTGTTTATCTTCAAATGCGATGATAAGCATGCTGGTCCAAGTGCTAACGTAGCCTATGGTAATAACTAGCCTGTGGGTGAAAGCCAGCCAGATGATGATCTTCAGCAGGGGCGTTGCTAGGATCTTGATACATTGGGGGCTTAGCCCAGTCCCCACCCCCCACCACATAATAATAAGCAATAATAATATAAATGGGGGGTCTGGGGGACCTCCCCCAGGAAATGTTGGCCATTAAACGCTTCATTTCCTGCATTCAGGTGCATTTTTTTAGCATTTTAAATGATAGGTAAAAAGATAGAATGCTTTATTTGTAGAACTGTAACAGCTATTCACAGAAACACAAATAAATAATACATGAATATTAAATAATTAATAATGTATCCTGAATTTTACTTGTAACATTGGATAATGGGAAAAGGTAGAGGTGACTTGTTGAGTCAGTGACATGAATCTAATTATCTATTAATCTAACCAAATTAACCTCAAAAACATGAAGTTTAGTACTGTTTTCCGAGCTCACTCACTTTGGGATTGTAGCCGAGGCCGTTTGCTGGCCTCAGGAGGTGGAGGACTGCCGTCTTGACGGCGCTTAAAAATTGCCGGATATCCATTTTTACATTAGACGTTTGGGCTAGTGAGTGACGGATGAATCTTGATGCAGTCTGCTGCTTCCTGCTGATTGGTCAACAAGACAGCACGCTGTATATAGCTGGTAGTAGTCAATATCGATGCACGCGCATGGAGCGCATTATGAAAGACTTCGTCTTAGGTTTAAACAACCTATGAAACTATTAATGAACAATATGAAACTAAAACGACATAAGCTTAATTTAAAATGGCTTAGGAACTATCTATTTAGAGGTGGATAAACGCAATTTAGAGGTGGATAAACCCACTTTGGAGGTGGGTAAACGCTATTTCCGAATTTTGGGAGGTGCGTAAACGGCGTTTATGTGCGTTTAGCCTCCACTACATCCCTGAATAACGTTAATTTACACATCGTGTTTCAATCGCCAAATCAGATGTATAGGCTACTTCATCTACATTCCTCACGAGAAACGGATTATGGCTCACAAAATGGATTAGCTATAGGCGAAATAGTAAGGTCCCACGTACTTTATATATACAGTACAGTGACGTGCGGTGATGTCTTAAAGAGGCTAGGCACTGAGTTATGAAAGCCAGATTACCTGATTTATTGTTTAAGCTAATAATACGTAATAACAGTGAACGTTACACACAAGCGCGGCATATCAAGAAATGTAAAAATCAGGATGAATTATTTGTCAATAAAAATTTTTTAAAAAAATCAGGACGTATATCGTGTACTCTCTCTCTCTCTATCACAGACACACACACACACACACACACACACACACACACACACACACACACACACACACACACACACACAGTGAACGTTACGCACAAGCGCGGCATATCAAGAAATGTATGTATTTTATATATGTGTTATAATATATACGATTTTGTTAATATATCTTCATTAGATATTATTATACAAAATTCAGTAGTCAAAACACAGAACATATAACAGAACATAAGTTGTTTATTTTTTACAACATTATGTGCTTATTTTTTTATGTGCAATCTTCATCTTTATAACAGAAGATACAATACAACAATCCTTTACCTTTTCATTGTGGTAGGTTATATACAGCTTCCTTTGCTCGTCAAGTGCAAGGTCGATCCGAGATTTTCCAAAGGTTTTCAGTGTAATTTGACACTGGATGTGAGCTGACGACTTTTCAGCTGCGTTAAAGCTGCGGGCAGGTTGTTCAAATCACAATATCCCGCTGAAGTCCAAACAGTCTGACTGGTTGAAAAAAGCAGGCAGGGATAGCAGTACAGCCGCTGATTGTTAGCACAGCCACATAATCTTTTCTTACATACCAATCAGTTTGAAATGATCGGATAATTTTTGTGCCCTTTTGCTGTACTAGTCAATCTAAGGCTGGCGTAGACCTCCCTCTTGCAATTAACTCATATTTGGAATTAAAATCGAGCTTGGAAAAAATTCTTAATTCCGTGATTACGGCCGGTGCTGTCATTTTGATTTTGAATTTGGCGGGGATTAGGCATGTAGGCTAGCTGTGGTGTAATGACGTTAGCTACGCAAATGTCCAGGAATATCTCGATTTTAATTGGTCCATGTCTGATACGTAACGGAGATGATTACGGGCATAACATATTTACGTCAAAAGGCACAGCAGATTTGTGCTTTTGCCGTACATGTTAAAGAATACAGGATCGAAGTGCGCATGCGCAACATGGGTTTTCCGCGTGTCGTCTGCAATGAATGGACCGTAAAAGCACTGCTTATTCTACCATTTGTTTTTAGTTGATTATGCGTAACTGCTACATTTGTCATCATAACGTCTAAACAATTGGAATAACACACATATTGCATATATAAATCACAAGAATAAAAAGTAAAAATACTAATACAAGTTTTATTATTTAATAAACATTTTATTTGTGAATTTTGGCAGGGTAGGCAGTGCCTAGTTTGCCTACCCAGACCGCACGTCAGTGATACAGTACATGTTCTGCATTAACACCACAGTGAGTAACTTACAGGGCTAGTAAGTTAGACCAGGGTTTGCTTAAGAGCCTTCACCGACCTGAGCTTAATGATGAGGGAACGGCGCCAGTAGATAACTCTTCTTGCCTCCCTCGTATCGTTCATGACTCCTTATTTTACTTTTTAAAAAGTGTCTAATGTCCATAGTAGCTACCACCAGAAGCCACAAACAACAATGACAGTCAAGCCCTAAACTAAAGCTGTAAGTTAACCGATGACTCTTTCAGGCTCTCTCCTCTGGTGCGCACTCTAAATACAAGCATTCTGTAACCATAGTAACTTTGATCTGCTTGAACACATTTTAATCGTCTTTAATACATGATTCCGAAGGATAGATTAAAAGACCCGGTACATTTTTTTAAATAAATACAAAATTATTAAAAAATAATAATAATTATCAATAAATTCAATTTTTTGAGATCCGGGGCTATAAAAAGGCTGAAGCCCCGGATGCCCATGTCTAACGACGCGCCTGACTCTTCAGGCTTTAAGGACCAAAGAAAATGTGAATTCTTACCCACTGACTGCTTTTGGAAAAATCCCCAAAGCCTCATTTGCTTCATTTTTGCTGTCTTTCCTGCTAACTGCTGTTAACTCGCCACTAAGTAACGTTAGTTGATGTCAACGACTGTGCTAGCTCCTCCCCTACATGCTGCATATTCAACAGAGAGGAAGAAACGGAGTAGCCCATAGGCTACCGACAGCAAAGAAACTTATTCTATAGGCTAGATTATTTTTAAGACTGTATGTCTATTTTTACAGGCTGTATGCAGTATGTGCAAAGCCAAAGCACAATGAAATAAGGCAACTTATGATTTTGGGGGTTTACATAGGCTATTGTCCGGTTTCATATTTGTCAGTCAACTTTTCAAAATACATTCGGGGCTACACTCAAAATATTCGGGGTTGAGGCCCCGGCAAAATCGGCTGACGCCGCGTCTGGTCCAAAGAGGGAGCAGTACAGTACCACATTTTCGTAAACATTGTTAATGAAACACACTTGCAGGTTTAAAGAGAACAACAACCCTGTGTAGGGAACTCTGGCACCCCATAATAGTACATATAGCATTTCATTAGTGATTTGTTCTGGCTGAGGAACATAGAGAAGGATGTCTCCCATAATAGCCTTATTATTGTTTTCTGTCATCCAGCTATTGTTCTTGCTATTGATTTATAATTTTGTTAATTGGAAAATAGATGACAGCTATTAGGCCTACGATTTTTCTTTCTTTCTGAAACTAAGGAAAACAAAGTCACAAATGTAAAATCCCAAAAATAATTTAAATGTGTCCTATAGGAGATTTCTTCAAAGAGAATAGTAAGATGGGGCAGTGGCCTAGCACAAGATGCATTCATGATTACCATAGCTTTAATTAAAGGTGCTTTAAGCCATTTCAGCCATTCTACTTCCACTAGACTGAACCGTTGGATTAGCCACGCCCCCTCTTTCCGAAACCCCGAAATGTAAAGATACCAAAATTAGCTTTATTGAGAGCAGAAATGGTTGTTAAAACAACAGTATAAAAATAGCACCCTCAACTGACAACTGTTATGAACAACATGGCATAAAAATGCATTATGCCTCAATAATTCACTGCAACAACAATACCATAAGAACGTGCAAAATTATTGACAGGCAGAAAGCTTCATTGTCTGTGGACCGAGGACACATATTTGTTTGCTGTTTACAGAGCCTATAGTTTTCACAGAGGCTGGTGAGATATCTCAGGGCACTTATTTTCATTAATACCTCTTAGGTTGTAGGGAAATGTTTTTGCATTCCTATCCATGAAAAAAATCACTTACAGCACCTTTAAGGGGCATTCCTGTTTATCTATTGTTGTGTTCTACCAGTTAAGGCCCTTTCCCACCTACAGTCTTGGTACTTTTCCTTTAGTAACTTTCTAGATGAGAACTTTTACGAGGAATGTAACACCAGAGGTGACTTTTTCCCTCTTGCATTCACTGTAGTGAAGTCATCTAGTATCTAAAATGTTTCTTGTGACGTGGTTGGCATGCGCGATTCAATAGCAACAACAACAAAGAATTCAACAGCACCGACGGAGGATGGAGGATCGGAGTTACCCTTTTGTTGGGGCTGTTGTACACAAGCTTTAACTACATCAGAAAATGTAGGCAACGACCTAATCAGTTAATGGTTTAAACAACAGTGTTTTTGGATGACTGGAACTCTTAAGAAACTGGTCTCTGAACAGTTTAAAAAGCAACTAATTTCATCCTACTGCCTTATACAGCCACTGAAGGTAGCACATTCTCATTTTCGGACATTCATATTCAGGTTACAATTTAAACTGGGTGGGAGAGCTGTGCGTGCTGCAACCGGAGTGAAAAATGAGACGAGCGGTCAGACTACATGCAGAATTTAGTGGACAACATGTTGAAAATGCACTATAAATCCATTTATCAACACATTCTTTTACAATAGTCTTTTATGACTCAGCAAATACTGTACTGAGATACTCATTAAATTTAAAAAGACGTCTTGATAAAAATTTACCACACAGTAACAGGCACACAGTTACTTTAAACTAGATTTTATGACGGCTTAGTGAGTTCAGTTACCCATTCTCGATAAATATCTGTTTATATATATATTTATATGTCATCCCAGGAAAAATAAAATGTGCTAATCCAGAAATCACTTTCTTTTCTGTATAGTCAAACAGTTCTAATGCAATTTTATCTCAAAGCGTGTTTCCCTATGAAATCACACACACACATGTGAAACAGGTGTTCCTCTTTTTATACTTTGTTGGTTTTATTTTATTTCTGTTGAGGAAATTGTAAAATTAGTGGAATCCTCTGAGTAGCATGCGTGTGCAGCTAATTGTTTACAAATTGGCAGTGGACTCCTCTCTTTTCTCAATGCTTTGTGTGTCGTAGATCTTTGACCAATCACAGGCTCACAGTCTGTCACAGTCCCTATATGCCCCCAAAGAACCTACTCCAGAGTAGGAGCTAAAAATCCCCTTAAAACGGTTAATAGGAACTATAGTTCCTTAGGTGATAAAGAAATGAAAATTACTAGTCCTGGGGAAAAGTGGAAAAGGGCCTTTAGAAGGTCAATTTCTTTGTGGGATTAAATGTCTTCAAGTGTTGTGTTAAGATGTTGGGTGGGTTGTGTAAGAAAGAAGAGAGAGAGCGAGAGAGAGAGAGAGAGAGAGAGAGAGAGAGAGAGAGAGAGAGAGAGAGAGAGAGAAAGAAAGAGAACTTTGCCCTTTCTGTGCCATTGCTCAAACCAGCTGACTGGATTTATATGTGACAAGGCTTATGTGGAGTGGTGGTGGCGTAGTGGGCTAAAGCACATAACTGTTAATCAGAAGGTTGCTGGTTCAATCCCCACAGCCACCACCATTGTGTCCTTGAGCAAGGCACTTAACTCCAGGTTGCTCCAGGGAGATTGTTCCTGTAATAAGTGCACTGTAAGTCACTTTGGATAAAAGCGTCTGCCAAATGCATAAGTGTAAATGTCTGTAAAAGCTTGAACATATATTTGCAGAATTTTCATGATTAAATTCGCAGATCTGTGACAGACCAATTTGATGGGACAAAAGAAAATACTGGGTTCAATAGAGGTTCAGTGACAGCATTTGTGTTATAATGTTGATCATAGCATAAATTAATTTTGACTCGTCCCTACTTTTCTTTAAAAAAAAAAAAAAAAAAAAGAAGCAAAAATGGAGGTTACAGTGAGGAAAGGACAAAGGAAGTGAATGAGGAATTTTTTTTGAATATTTAAAGGCAAAAATGTGAAGCTTTTAATTTTATAAAAGCCCTTAAGTTAATTATTATGTTAAAACTCAAATAGTATTTGAGCTGTGAAGTGTATTAAAGTTGTTTAAAAGGGTTTTATTTTATCACACTAAAATCATGTAAGCACAGATATTTTTTTATGTCTTGAGCCTATACTTTTGAAATAGTGAGTATTTTAATATTACGGATTGGCCCCATTCACTTCCATTGTAAGTGCCTCACTGCAACCCAGATTTTTCTTTTTTCTTTCTTTTAAAGAAAATGAGGGTCAAAATGTATTTTTGTGGTACTCAATATTAAGACTCAAATACTGTTGATTGACCTTAACTTGTGTTGAAACAGGAATATTCCTTTAGAAAGAACATACTCTGTCAACATTGGTAATTTGTTTGGAATATGGTCATTTGCAAAAACAGTATTGTAACAAGTCACACTCTGTTAAACTGTAAGAAAAACATTCTCAAATATGTTGAGAGGGTTTTTTAATTGCATTCTGTCCAGACAGCTCTCTAAATATTAATGAAAATAATTAGTGACATTCTGTCATTAATCTGTGGTGTTTGTAAAACTGGGAATTACTCATCCCAAAATAACATTTTTGTCATAATTTACACTCTCATCTTGTTCCAAAACTATATGGCTTTCTTTCTTCTGTGGAACACAAAAGGATATATAAGGTATGATGTTAGGGACTTACTGCCTCATAACCATTCACTTTCATTGCATCTTTTTTTTTTAACTTTCAATGCATCTTTTTTCACATTCATTCCATAATTTTTTCACTTTCATTGCATCTTTTTTCGCTTTCATTGCATCTTTATTCACTTTCCTGGCAGATGGATTGTAGGTCTCGTGGTTGTATAGCACGAGATCACAGTAGATACACGCACCATTTCCGCGCCTTTTTTTTTTTTTTTTTTTTAAACACTTGAACTCTTGAAACAAAGCGAAACTTTGACAGTTCCAAAAAGACACCAAAAGCAGGCGGCGGCAATAGCGACATACGTGCATTCGTAAAGAGTTAAACACCTTCAACTCTGGCAGTTGCTGGTTGATCGAAGAGAGATCTGACGTAAGGGATTGCGCTGAAGACACAACGGTGAGTGCTGCATTCAAGCTGTGTTTCTTAAGTTGTTCTTCCTAGCATAACGGTTGTATTTTTGTTCCTTTCAATAGATATTTTCATGCATAGAACTGCAAGTGCCCATCAGACCAATGTGGCTGCATTATTAATCCTATTATTTTAAATAACAAATGTATGATTTAACCATGTTTGCCCTTTGTGGACAATACTTTGTGCTGTCACAAACGCAGCCTACATTACGTGACTGTTCTCCATGTTTGTATGTGATGTCCTCATTGCCACGTTTAGACAGAAGAGTTGTAATTAGACCTCATGAATAAAATGTTTGTGTGTGCTTTCTCAGTTGGATCAGTCCAAGGCTTCGAGATTGCACAGAAAGGTCTATTAATTGCACTGTGTGCAAAAGTCTATTGGGTTGTATATTGCTGGGGCCACCGTTTACTAGTTTTCAGAAAAAAAAACGTTTTTATATTTTCATTTTATTCACATCACTGTAAAATTTGATGTAAGGTCACAACCCTAGGCACGTGGTAACTTGGAAAAGTTCATGATGTCTTAAAGATACACCAGACTGGTTTGTATGTGGTTTGTATGATCTCATACAGTAGATCATTAATAAGAAAGAAAACATCCACAACAGTGGACAAAAATGGCATTGTTGGGCTTAAAGCTTGTGGCCCTCACAAAATCTGTGTACAGACTGACTGAATATCCTTCTGTAAGAGTGTTTACTTTTCCATTGTTTGCAATTTACTGTTTTAGGTGGAGATATATATATATATATATATATATATATATATATATATATATATATATATATATATATATGAATATATATAAAAATGCTTTAAAAAAATTAACGCAATTAATTGCAATGCTTTCCTGAGAAATTCCTGAGAAATGCAAGCTTGTAGTACCACCTGTTTGCTCCAGAGGGCAGTAAGTGAAATTTCAGCTGTGTGAGCAACTCACAGTTTATTACAGTGAACAAAACATTAACAGTCCTTCAGCGGACACACAACACAAACATGCGTTACATTCTTGCGTTCAAAACACTTGAAGGGATCTCAAGATGTGGTTAAAGATTGAGTATTAAACTATATTTACCTTGACACAGTGACGTAAACATTTTATTTTTATGACGCAACACACCCGAGACATGACACGCATGTCTGATGCAGGTCGTATGGTCTTTACCTCACAAATGTTTAATTACCAACAAGGTTAAGGAGGTGTCCTTTAAACTGTTACACCGTTTTTACCCAGTCAATCTTTATTTAAGAAACATGCTCCATGAAATAGTTCCACTTTGCTCTTTCTGTAATGCTGTAGATGAATCTGCCCCTCACCTTTTTTGGGAATGTGTCCACGCTGTAATATTTTGGAAAAATGTTTGTTTGTTTGTACATACCTCTATTTTAACTAGATTTTCTTTGCTTTATAAAGACATTTTATTTGGTTTTCACAGTTTTGATAACTTAAGTTAATATTTTCTGATTAATCTGTTTATTTTTCTTGCCAGGTTTTTTATACATAAGTGTAAATTTATGTCTATAAAGCCCCTATTTGCACTTTGCAAAAGACTTGAAATATTATTTAAATACTCTTTGTACCTCCAACAACTCCAAAGCATTGAAAAGCATCGCACTATGTAATTAATATAATGTCTTGTTATTATTGTAAAATATATCTGTAGTATTGTGTACTGTGTATACCCCTGGCTTGTTAAAAAAAAAAAAAATGTCTGACGCAGGTGTAAATTGATGGGTCCTTAAACAAGCCCTCAAAATAAATCTCCAACTGATTGACAAATTCACTTGTGAAATGGATTGCTGTGAACTGTATGCCAATGACTGGTTTATGGTCAATAATATGGTAGTAAACAATACATTGTATTCTAAAGCCGGTTTTTGAATGGTCTTATCAATGTTTAACTCTTCTGCCACAAGAATGTAATGCATTTTATTTATCTGAATATTTTTTATTTTATATATATATATATATATATATATATATATATATATATATATATATATATATATATATATATATATATATCATATTTTAATATTTAAAGATTACTATGTATAATTATTTAATCATTATATATTGAATCATTGTTATATAAGGGGCTTTCTCAGCAAATATTTGTATATGCAATTAATTAATCGGGACACCATGTAATTATTTTGATTACAATTTTTAATTGATTGACAGCCCTAATATATATATATATATATATATATATATATATATATATATATATATATAAAAATTGTGATAACATTTACTCAGAAACCTTGACAGATTTTTGTTCTACTTGTCATGGTCATGACAACTTCACTGAAAAATTGTGGAACTTAAGAATTAAGTGTTTGCTTAACATAAGACAAGCAAGTACTTGCCTTAAAACAGAAATATGAATAATTACACTTTTATTTATTTGTATTTTTTATACACTGCTTTAATGGAAGTTTTTCATTTCAAGTCAAATGTATTCTTTAAAGAAATGTAATAGTTTTCAGCCAACATTTCAAGTTAAACTTAGAAATCTGTGTTGGCTAAGCAAATCTTAGCTGTCATTTATGTATTTTGAAATATGTGGGTCATTGACAAATAAGGTTGTCCAAGGTGATACAATATTAAAAAAAAAAGTTTAAAGCACACGTGACAAGTTCATATATGTATTAGCATTTTCTACCAAAAAATTATAATAAAAAAATATATTTAATGACTTTAAAAATGGCATGTTGTGTAACCATAATGTAAAAGGAATTAAATACTTTCCTTGCACCTTGAATACATAGAGCGCACACACAGCTTAAACATTAAACAACAACAACAACAAACATTTTTCTTTTGCTTATTTTAAAGATTATTCTGCACTACCCATGCCAACATTTATTTTTTCAAGAATTTCAGCTTTTAATTTTTGCCGGATGGTTACACCACATGACAACTTTTCCTTTAAGTCCCAGAAGAAAAAAACAACTTCAAAATGATTTTAAACTCTGTTATTAAAAACATATTCATCAAGAGGTAAATTTAAGTAATTGTTTTGTCTGAATTACATTTTTTATTTATTTTAGAATAACTTAATAGATCTGGACAAAAAAAAAGCTTTACGCCAATAACCACTTGCTTTGTATTTTGAAGTGCCTCGTTTTAGAAGGTTTGTACAGATCTGTAACTGCAATGCATGTTATAGAAAAGAAATCACCTAATAAATAAAATAGAATTAACTTTGATTCACATCTGCACAGAGTGATGTACTAGAATTTTACACAATTATTATGAAGCCAGTGCTGCATCTGGTGCCAAGCTTTTGCTACTATTATATGACTCTTGTCCCATTATTTCTTTCCTCAGCCAACACTTTGGACAGGGTAGGTATCCTTTAACTGTATGAAGGTGAGAAGGAATGGGGCGTAAACTGGATCTCTCTGGTCTGACGGATGACGAGGCTGACCATGTACTTCAGGTAGTGCAACGGGACATGCAGCTGCGAAGGACAGAGGAGGCACGGCTCAGGTTAATCCCACCAACTCGTGTTTGTCTTAGCAGCATAACTTTTAAAAACTCCCTTTTCTTAAAACCACTTTGAATACGTGATGGTGAAAATACTATGTGTTTAAAATACAGTACGTAATACGTAAAAAAATGGTTATATGTAAATGCCAAGTGTGTGTGTATGTGTGTATATATAATACTACTAATACATTTTATATATATATATATATATATATATATATATATATATATATATATATATATGTATATGTGTGTGTAAATAGCATATCATTTTCAATTTAAAAAGTTTAGGCTATATTTGAAAATGAGCTTATTGACAATTTTCTCCTTAGTGGCGTGGGCAGAATGGTATTCCAATCATTGCTAGAGAGCAAAAGGAAGTTCCCATTATTCTTCATTATACTTAAAAACAAAATGACAGGATGGGCCCACCCTTCCCTCTTTAGTTTTGACTCACTTTCCTGAGCCCATCATGGAGATGCTTTTAACTTATTATACCGTATAGAGTTTTGATCAATTAGACAGAATCAATATTGCATCTAGGCCACATATTTGTTCACTGCTGTATATGAAACCAATATTTCTGCATTTACTGAAACCGCCCAAGTGAAAGGACTCTTCCTGTCTAGAGATGAACAGATGTTCCTAGGGTTTCTCATTCAGATGTACTGGACCTTCCGACGTATAATTGCAGGAAATGGCCAGCATACTTGCCTAATGGTCTTACATAACTTGCCTTTTTTAACTCTATTATTTAGTGTTATCAGAAATGAAGAATGTTCCAAAAGTAAATTTAGCATCCTCTTAATTTAGTGATTTTAATTTACTCTTTAATTTATTGCACTTTTTTGTAATCTTGGTGTAACCTTCCCTCCTACCATCTTTCCCACTATTGTTTTGTCTTCTTTTTTTTAAAATATGTCGTATTGGCTCAAATACGCACTTTACTCAGTACTGTGCTTTTGGTTGATTGTTTGGCAACAGGATTTTATCTGACTGATAGACAAATGCCCTGCCTTCTGTAATCATCTTGTTTTTACAGCATACCTTCTCTCATCCCACTCACTTTCTCCCTCACTGCTGGGAATGCTTGTATAATTAATAAGGAAATTGGAATAAACATACAAAAAATGTATAAAAGAAACAAACAAATAAAAGGGTTTCTGGTCTCAAGATGGTTGATTCCATGATTTTAGGCAATTTTCCTGAAATTTATGTAGATTGGGCTGCGGTTGATTGGGCTGGTAACTCTCTGTGGTAGAATATTGACTAGAATTTGCATTGGTTTTTGCTGAGCTCTAGGCAACAAGGATTTTATTTGACAGAGTAATTGCATTTAAAAGGTCACCTAGGATTCAGAAAACATCACATCTAATCTTGGGACTTTATACCCCAATTTCAAAATTTCAATGTAATGTATCACTTACCTTGTCATAACCAGGCATGGGAGGTAACAGATTACTTGTAACACGTTAGGTAATAGGGCTGTAATGATCAGTCAACATTATCGGCGTAGTCGAAAAAAATGTTAATTGTCGAATAGTCGTTTGATCTAATTTAATGTAACATGAGATCACATTAAACTTTAATGATGAGTGCAGCACCGCAGCTCGCACCTGATTTTGGAGAGGAGAAGTACACAGCTCACAGACCAGATGCACTCTAAACTTTCCAAACAGCTTCAGGTGATGTAGATCTCAAAGTATGAGAGAATTATAATTCAAAAATACAAAGTAAGTTAATACAGAAGCACTCTCGTTGTGGACTAAATGGAGCTGCCGCTCCGCTGAAGCAAAACTTGCGTGTGGAGCATCTTTAAAGGAAACAACCCGAAGTTACATCTTAAATGCAGTTATATTTAATGCGTTATAGCTTTATTAAAGTTCAAATAATAAGAAGCAGATCATGTAAATAACTACAAACTCCAAAACTGGCATTTTTCTGTGCAGTCAGCACCTCTTCTATGCATGAATGTCCCGATCTGAGGGGGAGAGACTGAAACTGCACCCGGCTGATGCACATTCTGTCGTGGGGACGCTCATCCCTCGAGAGCACACTTGCTGCAGTTAGATTATAACGTATTTTCTACGTAATTAGCTTGTGACTTATTGAATCATATGTCACTGTGCATTTCTTCTCGTGAAGAAAGTTGGCAATATGCAGCTTTATTATTAAGAGAGATTTAGTTTTTTGTTAAAGATGGATTGAAGTGAACAGAAAGGTGAGAGAGGATAGTCTTTGCCCCATTATACACTGCAACAAAATGTTTTTGATTTGGTTTGTTTTCCAATATAAAACTCCTAAAACAACATAATTCTTTTTAGCAACTATACTACAGAAGAAAAAATGTTATCTGAGATTGTTGAATATAATATTAAAAATACAAATAGTTTAAAATATTGAAAAATCCTTTAAAAAAATGTGCATTCACCTGCGAAGCCGCATATATGACATTTACACTTGCTTTTTGGAGAATAGATTTAAATCAACCAAGGTTCTCTCTCATAACTCACTTGAGTCAGTAGCGCCTCCTACTGTCACATGTGCAAATAACACCTGTCTCACATCAGCACTCTGCTCTCGAGGCAAACAGCTGCTTCATCATGATGGTCACGGAAGAACATGCATTATTTCTTGAAATTTCGACATTATTCGCTCTTTAAAAGAGAAAAGCGAAACAACATTAAAGTTCAGTGGAGTTTATGCCCTCCAGCTGTGAAGCGGAGGATCATTATCCAAGGACCTGAAAATTTGAAGGTTATAAGAGTATAGTTGCAAGTACTGACACGATTTGCACATAGAAATCCCCTGGTTTGTATGGTTGAAAATGTGAATATTATATTAACCAGGATGTCCTGTAAGTTGTTCTGTTCTGTATTGAAGCTGAAAAATTACCTCTCCCCCAGGTGAACAGCACTTAAACCTTCAACATTTCTGAAAAAAAAAACCAAAAAACTTTTGAATACCCAAGCGAGTAGTGCTGGTGAACTGGGAACGTTTGGAGGAGGCCCCTGTCCGAGAGATCTTCAACCCACACCTCCGGCGGACCTTTTCAGGCATCCCTGCAGAGGTTGGGGACATTGAACCGGAGTGGGCAATGTTCAAAGCTTCCATTGCCGAATCCGCGGTGGGGAGCTTTGGCCTCAAGGTTTTAGGTGCCACAATGGGCGGTAACCCTTGAACACCGTGGTGGACACTGGTGGTCATTAAGCCGTCCGACTGAAGAAAGAGGCCTTCCGGGATTTGTTGTCCCGGAGGTCTCCGGAGGCAGTTGCTAGGTACCGACAGGCCCGAAGGGCTGCGGCCTCTGCTGTGAGGGAGGCAAAGCAATGGGTGTGGGAAAAGTTCGGAGAAGCCACGGAGAAGGACTTTCGGTCCGCACCAAAGTGCTTCCGGAAAACAGTCCGCCACCTTAGGAGGGGGAAATGGAACCATCCAAGCTGTATACAGCAAAGATGGGACTCTGTTGGCTTCAACCAAGGAGGTTATTGGGCAGTGGAAGGAACACTTTAAAGAACTCCTAAATCCCAACACACCCTCTATGCTAGAGGCAGAGCAATAGGCTGATGGGGATCAGATTCTATTTCCCTGGGGGAGGTCACTGAGGTAGTCAAACAACTCCACAGTGGCAAAGCCCCAGGGATTGATGAGATCCGACCAGAAATGCTGAAAGCTTTGGATGTGGAGGGGGTGTCATGGATGACATGCCTCTTCAACATTGCGTGGAAGTCTGGGACAGTGCCTAAGGATTGGCAGAATGGGGTGGTGGTTCCCCTCTTCAAAAAGGGGGATCAGAGAGTGTGTGCCAACTACAGGGGTATCATACTTCTCAGCCTCCCTGGTAAAGTTTACTCCATGGTGCTGGAGAGGAGGGTCCAGCTGACTGTTGAACCTCGGATTGAAGAGGAACAATGCGGGTTCCGTCCTGGCCATGGATCGATGGACCAGATCTTTACTCTCGCTAGGATCCTTGAGGGGGCCTGGGAGTATGCCCATCCGGTCTACATGTGTTTTGTGGATCTGGAAAAGGCATATGACTGGGTCCCCTGGGAGAGACTGTGGGAGTATGGGGTGGGGCGGTCCCTTCTTAGGGCGATACAAGTCGAGTGTGAAGCGGCTGGGATGAGGATTGGAACTTCTAAATCTGAGGCCATGGTTCTCAGCAGGAAACCAATGGAGTGCGTACTCCGGGTAGGGAAGGAGGTATATCCCCAAGTGAAGGAGTTCAAGTAGTGGACTGGTGGTGGTGTAGTGGGCTAAAGCACATAACTGTTAATCAGAAGGTCGTTGGTTTGATCCCCACGGACACCACCATTGTGTCCTTGAGCAAGGCACTAAACTCCAGGTTGCTCCGGGAGGATTGTCTCTGTAATAAGTGTACTGTAAGTCGCTTTGGATAAAAGCATCTGCCAAATGCATAAATGTAAATGTAAGTACCTTGGGGTCTTGTTCACGAGTGAGGGGACAATGGAACAGGAGGTTGGCCAGAAAATCAGGGCAGCGGGGCAGTATTGCACTCGCTCTATTGTACCGTTGTCACGAAAAGAGAGCTGAGCCAGAAGGCAAAGCTCTCGATCTACCGGTCAATTTTCATTCCTACCCTCACCTATGGTCATGAAGGCTGGGTCATGACCGAAAGAACTAGGTCACGAGTACAAGCGGCCAAAATGGGCTTCCTCAGAAGGGTGGTGGGCTTCTCCCTTAGAGATAGGGTGAGGAGCTCAGTCATCCAGAGCTCGGAGTACAGCCGCTGCTCCTTTGTGTTGAAAGGCGTCAGTTGAGGTGGTTTGGGCATCTGGTAAGGATGCCCCCTGGGCACCTCCCTAGGGAGGTGTTTCAGGCACGTCCAGCTGGGAGGAGGCCTCGGGGAAGACCCAGGACTAGGTGGAGAGATTACATCTCCACACTGGCCTGGGAACACCTGGGGGTCCCCCAGTAAGAGCTGGTTAATATGGCTTGGGATAGGGAAGTTTGTGGCCCCTTGCTGGAGCTGCTGCCCCTGCTACCTGACTTTGGATAAGTGGTTGAGGATGTTTGGATGGATGGAAAGAAAGTTCAATGAAGAATTTATCTGATTTGATCAATTATTGTTGAGAACTGTTCAAATGTCTGGCTGAAGAAGACATTCTGGCAAATGTTCAACACTTACAGTAATTATGAATAAGTAAATAAAAAGACACACTAAACGTGTAAATCTGTTTTGATCTATTCTTTAAAACTAGATTTTGTTTTCGTTTTGGAATCAAAAAATGTTTTTCCCCTTTAAAATCCTCCTTAAACATAAACATAGAAATCAGCCATAAACTGTTAGCTGGTGATGTTTGACTTTAGATCATAAGCATGGGAAAGACTCTTGACAGCATCTAGTATGACAATAATAACAATGATGATGATAACATGTGACCTACCAATTGAAAACAGTATGAAGTTAATGATGAATAGTGCAAATTACAATTGCCTATACACAGGCAATTGCACTATAAAACTGCAATACATGGTAGAATTACACTTTGCAGTGTTTTTGAATCTGAGATATATCTTGCCAGATTTAGTTTTATGTTAACTATGTAGCAAAAAGCAGACTGCATTTTTTTTGTCCCTTTCTTCTCCCAAGTGTGTTCTGCCTGCATGCATCTAGCTTTTCAATATCCTCACTGACACCTGGGGAGCATCTCTGAATTTCAAACAGGGCTGAGTGAGATATCAGAGATTGGAGGAGCACAAAAGCAAGATTATAAAAAAAGATAATGCTAAAAATGCATAAAGAGGGGCTTACAAAGATTTTGTAGAAATTATTATTTAAAGTAGGAAAAGCTCTTGTAGGAAACCATTTGATTTAACATGTAGTAAAATAAAAAAATAAACATTGGAAATGCGAGACATCACACAGATATGTGTTTAACATGACCAATAACAAGAATAATTTTTTGTTAATTTTTGTGTTGCTTTAGCCTGTAATAGCTAGTTCATATTTAATCCTTTTTTTGTTAGAGAAAATTTCACTGAGTCACGTTAATTCATACATTTCAATTTCTCCTCAAATGGAGTTCAAATGTTAATTATCAAAACTTTATCTTTAACACAGTAGTATATTTAGATCCACATCATTCCTCATTATGATAGTTAAGTAGATTGTTTACTTAACATTCTGTATACATGTACTTTTTTCATTGTCTGAACCTATCCAACCTCTACAGATTCCCTTATTCTTTCTAATATCTCTTAATATTAAAATATGGTTCTTCGATCAACATTTAACAAACAATTGAACAGTGATGAAAATAAAACAATACTGAATTACACATTGTTCTCTATAACAGCACATTTTAAAATGTTCTTGAGAGAAACCCAAGAGTCCTCTATCTATCCATGCACTCATCCATGATTTTCGTTTAATTAAATCATAGATTTCAAACAGATGGTAGATTTAAAATTTTTGACACTGCTACTCATTTAGGATTTAAATTCTCTCATGTATTACATGAAGAGGACATGTGATAGAACATCGTGAGTTTAACCAGGCAGTTTGGTTTGTAGAACCAGACTGATGTCACTGTGAATTCATCTCGCAGTGAACATGATCATTTCCTGGTTTCCATGAAACCAAAACCTGTGGCTCGAAGATTGCTCACGCAAAGCGCTCTCAGTAGTGCCATGGGTTAAGGCAGGAACAGAGTGGGATTCCTATTCAACCCAGAATGTCATGCCAATTTTTTGAGGGTTTAAACAGAAATGTAAAGCTTATAATTTTATAAAATCTCTTGCATTAATTCTTCTTTTAAACCTTAAAAGTTGTTTAAATCATCTTTTTTACAGTCATTTTAAGGTTTGTTGACATTACATCATCATGGAATAAAATTTGTAAAATTTGCTATAACATTACACAGAAAATTTTGTAAGTGATTTAATCACACTAAAATCATGTTTACACTCGTACTTTTAAAAAAGTGAGAATTTTAACAAAAAACTGGCCCCCATTCTCTTCTTGTGCAAGTGCCTCACTGATTTTTGCTTCTTTTTTTTTTTAAGTAAATGTGGAACGAGTCGAAATAAATTTTTGTGGTAATCAACATTATGCCACAAATGCTTTTGATTGAGCTTAGCTTGTATTGAACCTGGAACATTCCTTTAAGCACAATGTTAGATTATTGCAAAGTACAATCCTGGATTTGAATATTTTTTATTCCATTTTAAACTAAAGTGCATAAAAAAATACATAAATAAAAAAGTTGTAGCTAGTTCGTATTCTCAAATGATAAGTAAAAAGTGAAACGAGGGGGAAAAAAGCTTTGCGCCGACACGGGCTGCACTGGTCAAGCGTCTGTAATTTGTATTTTCTCAAACTTACTCATACAGTCTTTTTAAACCAGAAAATAAATTTATTTTATATATGTACATCTAACCCGTCACCAAAGTACCATGATAAAAAGTTTACAGCTCTTATACGCAGTCAATACACCAAATGTGATCTTCCCACAAACAGCTGCACAAAGAGACTTTAAAGCATGTAATATGTTTATTTTATGTAACATACAGCCTAATTTTCACCAATGTACCACGATAACATTTCACTGCTTGTATATGCACAGCCATCATATCAAAGCGTGATCTTCCCATGCACGCATCCACGTCTACTTATTAGGTGCAGATGCGGTTTTCATTCACACAAACAGCAACTCAAAACAGTCTTTTCAGGCATATAATATGTTTGTTTTCTGAAACAGACCACCAAATTATGTCTGAGAAGTCAAATAGTAAATATAGGTAAACAGGACTTCTGATTAAGGTTGGGCGATGTCCCCTAAATTGGCAGTTGACGATGTTGACAGTAAAACATCGCGATGGACGATGATATCGTCGGTGGGGTGGGGCGGGGCGGGGGGTTATATAATTTCATATAATTTTCAAAAATTATATGAAAAATTATAATTTAGTTATTTTACTAACCCAACTAATGACTCGTCGGCACTTTATCAGTAGCTTGCACGACACGTGAAGCATTTTTTTTTAGCTTTCACTTAAGAAGAGTTGTGCACTTTTTATTTTAATATATCTCTTTACATAAATACTATTTTCCACTTAAAAACTCTAATTTCGTTATTTTACTATCCCAACTGACTCATCCGGCTTTCCAATAGGTTGCACGTAAGGGGAAAAATATTTCTTCCACTTAAGAAGAGTTGTGCACTTTTAAGCACTTTTTATTTTAATATATCTCTTTACATAGATATTTTTTTTCTACTGAAAAACTATAATTTCGTTATTTTACTAGCCCAACTAATTAGTACTCATCCGGGCTTTTTAATATATTGCACGTAAGAAAAAAAGTAGCTTCCTTCCACGTAGAGTTGATACAATGGCGTTGGTGTTGGTTGCTAAAAAGGGTACTACTTCGCCTATATGGCAATTTTTTGGATTTAGACCTGATGAGAGTGGACAGCCAAGGGACCCGTCCGAAGTTTTGTGCAAGATCTGCTCATGTGTGATCCGCGCAAAAGATGGGCAGACGACCAATCTGCATTTTTCGCCATCCGTTGCGGAGCTATTCGATTCTGCATATTATTTCTTAAACGTTCATTTGTGTAGTTCATATGACCACTTTACAATATTTCAATAACATGATTTATTTTGTAGCCTGTGCTGAAGTTAATTGTGCTGCTAATTATAAGTGAAATGTTAATGCCGAGTTTCGGTCTGAGTGTTGTTCTTCTATGTTTTAATAAATGTGTGTTATTCATATTCACCTTGTTTCTTTCATTTGATTTGACATTATGGATTTATGGCCAAGGAAATTTTTCTTTAAAAGTATTAACCAGACAAAAGTTATTTGACATTCGCTGGTCTGGGTTTATCTTAAACTGCCGCTTCAGTGTATACAAGAGCTATGTGACAATGAGCAAGATTTTCTGAGACAATTTAACTACTAATAATTAATTAATAAAGGCTATTTTCTTGTAGCCTACAACATAAAATATTTTAATCTAAATGTACAGTGTAAGACATGTAAAAAAAAGACAAGAAGCTAACAATGTCAAGATCAATATTTGTGTAGCCTGCCTGACACGGTATTTTCACAGACTAACACGTCACGTCTCTGGCATATACTACAGTATTTAAAATAGCATATACGCATTAGTTATATTCTCAATTTAATTTACAGAGCAATCCCTGCAAAGTTTTTAGGTTAACTATAGAAGAGACTAGAATTAGTGAGTCACACTAGCAAGACTCGCAAAAGGGGGCGTGGCATCACGATGGTGGCTCTACATCGTGATGTTGGTCAGCCATCATCGTCCATCGACACAACCCTACTTCTGATATTATTTGTTCATTTGTTTTTACAGCTATAAAAATATTTAAATAAAACAAATACAGTACAGCAGACATAACCCATTTGTTCACATGTTTACTGTATTATATACAGTATTTAATTTTTTTATGACAAGAAATCAAAAATTAAAATAAAATAAAGAAATACTCTTCTACTCTCTGCCCTCTTCTACCAGCTGTGCAGTGCATATGTAAAAATAACTCACTCCAGAGGACACTGCAGAGGAATTTAGACCATACTCTTGAAAAGGTTAAAAACACTGCTTAATCTGAGAAACACAAATAAGAGAGAAAGACACCATGGTTTCTGAGACCCCTACCAAAGACCTCCAGATCTCTGTTCACACTGCATGTTTTTGCATCCATCCACACAGTTCTCAAATATTTTTTTATGTTAACGTGCTACACTTACATCTTTGACCGTTTCACCATGTTTTATGGTTTTTTAGCTTCTCGTGCAGGATTGCTGTGTTCTGTGTCAACTTAAAGATAACTTAAACCTTTAAAATATTGTCTAGAGACATCTGCGTTCTGTTAAACTGTATTTGTTGCACTGCATCTATCCTTTTATACTGCAAGAATACGATAAGTCTGATGTCATTGTCAGTGCCTGGCACACATCCAAAATTTGAATGCGCAGTTTAAAATTTATGTGCATTTTTATCTTAAATTCTATAAATATTAGAATTTTAATTTGACAGCCTTAGTAAACACATTGGAATTGATTAAAAAATGTCTGATGGGGGATGGCATTCCGGATTGATTTCAGGGTACACAAACATTCGGAATCAACATGTCGATTTAATGTGTGATCATATTGTGAAGAACATAGTCATTCTGGTCCTATACTGCACTAATACTGAATGATAATGATGATGATGAGATTTTCTCTATAGTGCTGATGTCACCTGCCCTTATGCAATGCCACTGTTGTGTGAAATGCAATGTGTCATCTTATATATAGGCTTATATGTCGCTGTATGCACATAGCATTCCAAATGTTATTATCTATGCAACTATGCATTTGACAGATTGACACACACTGTCAGACAAGATTAGTACAACATGTTTCTTGGCATTGCTCTGAAGTGAGCCATTTCCAATGCGCCAACTGCCATGTGTTAGTGTGTGGCAGAGCATTGCTGATCTGTTAAAACGTTGTTCCAGGAAAAAGGGCATGTAATTGCTACAATGCTGGAGTCCTTACACTGTAATAACACAACAGTAGATTGGATTGATGGCTCCTGTTTGCGCATACAATATATGTAGACCAATGCAGCATCAGTACCACTAAATGCTCATTCAGCATCCTCTAGTTTGTTAATTAAGTGAAGTCAAGTCAAGACATTTTTATTTGTATTGTGCTGTTTACAACACACATCTTCTTAAAGGAGCGTTGCAGAAAATTGTGCTGTAATAGAAAATGCTGATATGTCTTTAAGTGCTCATTGTGTGGTTTAAATGAATGTAACGCCATTGAAAATCATGCCTTATTGTCTTTAGGCCCCCAGTGAGCAAGTCAAAGGCAACTGTATTAAGGAACACAAGATATATGTTAATGCAGAAAAATTACCTTGAGAGAAACCAGACTCAGCTGGGGGAGTCAGTTCCCCTCTGGAGATACACCATGACTAATAAGGCAAAATTACAAATTTATATGCAGTACAAATCTTGTTTTATGTGAGTAAACGGAGTAGATGTTGTTGGGCAATTTTTTATGATTTTTGGTCTTTGAATTCCATCGAGCATCGACTACGGAAGTGCGCATAGATGAAATGTTCTTTTTATTTTGTTGAAGAAGGCTTTATTTGCCGTTAAATAATTTTCTATGTATTCCATTTTAAGAGTGTAGTCCATCCTATGACCAAGATGATGCTGGAAGAAATCAGCGAGGTTGGCCTCACAGTCCGGCTGGAAGCTTGTGGCAGTTCTTTTCCGGTGAAGTCCATCCTAAGTCCGAGGTTCAGGCAGTGTCCAGTGAAGTATTTCATGTTTTACAGTTGGAGTTAGCAACAGTTCATCCTCTGAAGTCAATCATACTAGAGAGTGATCAACGAAGCGCCCCCTCACTGTCTGGGTGGCACAGGCTTTAGTTAGTAGTCATTGCTCACCAACACATAGCGATAGGAGTGGAACATCGGGCTGGACCAGAGCTGAATCCGGCAGATCTGGTTGAGACAGGGAAACAAATTGAATAATGTTAGCGTAGATGCCATTCACTTTAACCTGTTGACATGCAGTATCCCCACACGTGGTGGTGACGTCCCTCTGCTTACATTTAATATATAATTTACCATCTGTAAATTTAATTAATGTTAAAAATTATACATATTTTCAAAGGTCTAAGGGTTCAACATTGATATCCGATCTCTGTTTCACGATAGCAATGCTCCAGAAACAGCAATTTAGTTATTTGTGCCAGGAGTACAAATGAAAACATGCAATATCAAAACGGGACTTCATAACTTTATGAAAACGTGATCGCCAGATGAATACAGTTCGCCACACTTGTGTCAATTGTCCATGACAAGCCTTCATTTAAAAAAAATCCAATAGCACTTTTTGGCCATAAAAGTGATAAATCTGAGAAATATTGATATATTCTCCATTGTTTACATGAGATCTCGCCTGAAAGAATTACAGTCTTAGTCATAAGAATATGAAAAGTGTTTCCGGGTTCTGGCAGACCTGGCTAAGGCAGCATAACTAAGGGTTGAGTGATACATTTAGTGTAAGCCTGGCTGGAGAGATGAGTCTTGAGTCTAGACTTATACTGAGAGAGTGTTTCTGAGTCCTGAACAATGCTAGGAAGGCTATTCTATAGTTTAGCAGCTAAATAGGAAAATAATCTACCACTTGTTGTCAGCAGGATTGAATATCAACAGGATTGAATTTTGCAATCATAGTGAGCGTGATGGACGATAGAAGATTGCTTAATTACTGAGGACCTAGACCATTCAAAGCTTTGCAAGTAATATACAGAATTTTGTAATTTATACCAAAAATAACAGGTTAGCCAATGTAGTGATGATAAAATAAGGCTAATATGATCATATTTCATAGTTTTAGTCAGCACTGTAGCTGCTGCACTTTGAACCAACTGCTGCTTATTTGCTGAACCTACAGAACATCCTCCCAGCAAAGCATTACAATAAACTAGTCTTGAGGTTATGAGCGCATGAATTCACATTTCTGCATCAGAAACAGAGCATGTGTTGCAATATTTGGTTGAAGTGCTACAAACATTGGAAATGTGATTTTTCAAAGTACAGATTGCTATCAAACATAACACCCAATTTCTTAACTGTAGATGATGATGTAACAGTACATCCATTTAGAGACAAATTATGTTCTAGAATCTTATGTTTTGAGATTTTTGGTCTAATAATTAGTATCTCTGTTTTCTCAGAATCGAAACTGAAGGAAATTCTAGCCATTCAGTCTTTGATATCACTGAAACACTCTGCTAACTTGAAAAATTTGGAAATTTCATCCGGTTTAGATGAAATACAAAACTGAGTGTTGTTGGCATAACAGTGAAATCTAATTTCATGGTTCCTGTTAATGTCTCCCAGGGGAAGCATAAACAAGGAGAGAAGCAGAGGACCTAATACTGAGCCCTGTGGCACTCCATACTTTACTTTTACCTGATCTTAAAACTCCTAGTTTACACAAACAAAGTGGTAGCAGTCGGATAAATAGGACCTAAACCATCCTAATGCCTGTCCACAAATGCCAATGTTACTGTGTCATTTGGACATAACAGCGGAAACAACTTAAAATACTCCGTCATTTTGGGCACACAGATACGTGTATGACATCATTAGAGACTATAAAGGGTCTTTTATTTGTGTACACTCACAATAACAACAAAACCTTGTGCTTTTGTAAAATAAAGAAAATAAAAATGGTGAGCTTTCAGCTGTCTTTGTGTTTACGAGCATATTTCTGAAACGCGTCACAAAAATGAACTGAAACTCCGTGAATACTTATCACACAAACATGAAACATATGTCTAAAGAAAGCTTAAGATTTCTACTTTTAAATAAAACAATTCAAATTTAAAACAAATATTCTCCTGCAATGTAATCTGTATGAAACAAAGCGATGTACAGTTTTTACCGGTTCATCTCATTATCTCTAATGTGATCCCATCCACCAGCAGAGCGCACCATTCATACGCTAATGTTCTGAGGCGATCAATGCAAATGAGAAATGCCCCCGACAGTGTTCAGAGGTTTGATGTAAACAATTCATTTACTTTACTGCGCGTTTGAAATGTTACACAGGCGATGAAACTCCTGGATATTAAGGAAGAGTTAACATTTTCCTCAGAAGAAGAGCAGGACTCCGATGAACGTTTGTATTTTGAAGAGAGACTTGATCCAGCAGAGGATACAATTTCGGACGAGTAAGTAATTTAGTTTTCTTTAGCTGACATGCTATTTTATATAAACATGTACATATTTTACTAGTGGGACTGTTTCCAGACTTGCCAGCCAGGATTCAGTGTATTGACATTTGAAATATGTCCTAATAAGCAAGTTTTAGTTACATTTAAATGCTGTTTTGGCTAAAGCAGGTATTTAAATTGTATGCTGTATGATATAAAAATAATATGAATGTTTAGATTATATTTTAACTAGTGTTTCTGCTGCCTCATTATCATAAACGCCTCCTTGCATATCGCCTTTCAACACTAAAATTGTCTTACAAAAGTTACATTTGTATATTGTTTGGTTTTCACATCATTTTGTAGAAAAAACTCTAGGCTACAAGATCCAGTTCTCAAAAGGCTTGTGGACAAATGTTTAGTATGTGTTATATGGCCTTTATTTAAATTACTTAATTTTTTGTTTTTTCAAAAACCACACATAAACGTTATTTTCTCAAAAATATTATTTTAGCCCAGTTTGTGCAAAATACATTGTTATCAGACTTTAGCCATTAATATGTTTTTAAGCAACTGAAAAAAGCACAAATGTCAAGGCATGTCAAAACTTCTCCAGGGCCCAAAACACCCTCAGACCCCAGAGGGTTAATAACTCTTAATTTTACCACAAGTATTGTGTTAAGTGCATTCCACTTTGTAAATAATTATGAATTTCTTCTAACTTGGAAAATTATACATTTGGCAAAGATTCATGGCGTAATGGTAGACTAATATCAACATAGGCCTCATAATAAAAACAGTACATTTTGGTAATATCAATATCAACAACAACATTTTGACTCTTGCCTATTTGAAAATTATAGTTAACAGAAGTAAGATTTTACTAACTGCCACATACAAATGGAGAAAATCCATTCATCCATAAAAAAAATCATATTCAAAGTTACAAAATAGTTCCTTAGGTACAATTATGTGCCCAAAATGAGTTACAAACTTTAAAACAAAGTACAAAAAAGATCCCCAGTGAATGCCCTTGTGCCTTGAAAGGTAGAATTTAATACTTTTTCTGAGAGTATAATATAACTTGTCATTTGTTACAGATACTGCTTGATCAGATGACTGGGTGAATATATATGACATTTACATTTTACATTTATGCTTTTGGCAGACGCTTTTATACAAAGTGTCTTACAGAGCACTTATTACAGGGACAATCCCCCCGAAACAACCTGGAGTTAAGTGCCTTGCTCAAGGACACAATGGTGGTGGCTGTGGGGATCGAACCAGCAACCTTCTGATTAACAGTTATGTGCTTTAGCCCACTACACCACCACCACTCACTCACCACTTTATATATGAAAATATATAAAAATATTGGCATCGGTTGCCCCCCTGTTTATCGCACCTGTGTCCAGTCTGGCTATCTGGCATGGGTCACTTAGTCCTTCCCTTGGATCTGCTACTACTGGCACAGGACACCTCTGCTCCTCAGTGCCAACAGCTTGCTATGTAAACAACAGACCATGTTTCCCAGAACTCTGTGGAAATGGCCTGCTGAGTATCCAATTTAGTCTGTAAATTTGTTTGAGAGACTTTTGGAATATGATCACAGCAGGGGATTGTACTGAGATGAAATGGATCTTCTTTTGTGCTTTGCTGTTACCCCATCATGCTTAAGTGCAGTATACTGTATTTTACAGTAAATGTATCTTGCCACTGATACAGTATAGAAGGTAGAAGGCTGTATGTAATCTCTATCCTTTATCTGCAGCATGTTAAATTGAACTACTGTACAAACGGCTATTTTCCTTATGGGGACTACACTGTATATTTATGTTTGCTAAGCACACAGTCTTCAGAGCAAAAAATAGCATCCATCCTTGCATATGTATTATGTCATTACACACCCTTCTTGCTTTTCCCTTTTTACTTTTTTGCTTTTAATCTTCTTAGATTATCCTCAGTTCCACTCTCTCTCGTTATCCACTGAAGCCTCACTATCTCACTATCAGTCCTGATAGCCAGCTGCTGGCTCTAATCATTCCTAATGAATTCCTGTTTGTATTGTTAAATCACACCTCTACCAAACTGCAATTTTAAATACAGTGCATTCTTTTTCTTTTTTATCTCAACCTCCTCTCCGATCTCTATTGATTTTATTCCCTTTTCCATCATGTGTATCATGAGGCAATATTTTATTTCAGCAGTTGACCCTGTTTACTTTCTTAATGCACATTCCTATTCTTAATATGATTCATCGGTGTTATTCCAAAGAAACAAAATCATATTTAATTATTTGTAATATTTAATACAAAAATTATAAATTGCACTTCCTTTTGAAATGACTTTCCTTTTCCACTGACATCACTTTTGTCGTGCTGGCTGTTGGATAATATTAACCAGTCAAATAGCTAAGCATCGTTTTAGCAAACTCACATTCAGGTCTTGATCCATTCTGGTATGTAACACCCACTTTTCACAAGCCAGTCAATTTGCCATGGATAAAATTAAGTTTAGCCTTACATTTTGTCTGGTTGAATATCCTGTTTCACTCCTAAGGCATCATTTACTCACCCTCTTGCTTTTCCAAACCCAAATGACTTTATTTCTTTAGTGGAACACAAAAGGAGACGTTTTAAATAATGTCAGTGTTGCTCTGTTTCCCATACATTGAATATGAATGATGCTGTCTTGATTTGAAACCTTCATTTTCATTTTTTTAATGGCATAATTTTCCAAAGTATGCTGTTATAGAGAGTGTTTTATAAAGTCTTTTTGGTGGAGGAAAATGTCATTCCAATGTGTACAGGGGTGTAAATATAGCAAAATTCTAACATTCTGCCTAACATCTCCTTTTGTGTTCCATGGAACAAATAAAGTCATATGGGTTTGGAACAACATGTGTGAACATGAATGATGATAGAATTGTCATTTTGGGATGAATGATCCCTATAAATATGTGACATTACTGAAGTAAAATGTCGCAGATGACAATTTCACTTTGACTTTAAAGGGTTTATGATGTGCTATTTTTTATAATTGTATTATCTTCCCTGAGGTCCAATATTAATGTTATAAAAGTGATTTTGCACAAAAATAGTCACAATTTAGTAATATATGATCATTTTCCACCCTGTTTTTGGCCCTCTGAAATGCTCAGTTTTGGCATAAGTGCCTCCTTAAAACTTCATCATAAACGCCCACTTTTATGATTGGCTAACATCACACAGCCCCTCAAATTCAGCAAACTCGATCTGAAGAATATTATAAAAACTAAATTTGAGGGTTTACAAATAATATCCTACACATTGCATCTGAATATATTAAACTGTTCATCTCAAGCACAACTGTTAAAACTCTGTACCAAAAACTATCAAACAGTCACGACAGTTTAAATAAACATGAATAAAATGGTTTTTAACTCTCCGTATTTCAATTAAAGTACCTTTGCAAAGCTGGAATCGTATTATGACTGTTCACAAAAAATCAACACTGACATGAGCCGAAAAAAACAACAAATCATATTCCAAAGCATGGTGAAATGATGCACACACATACTGTGGTCTCACTGAGGCGCACATCACCGGACAGATTTCAAAACGAGATGTTTCAGCAGGGTGGCAAATATAAATGCTCTATTTAGACTAGGGAGGAAGTTTTGAGTTTTTAAGTTTACAGTATGTTTTTATAGTACAGTTACCTTTTAAATGTCTAAATATTAAGAAAAATTGTATTCTCTATTTCATGACCCCTTTAAGATTTAAGATGTATTATTTACTATATTATTTTAGTTTCTCTCTTCTGTTTTATCAATATCCCCCTTTGCCACTGTAGCAAAAGTGTTTGAACCCTACAGTCCTGTCTTGTTTATCATAAACTACACTTTTAATTTCATATCGTAAACTCGCATCAGTTTAATTGTGCAGCATAAATCTAATGGCCCATATCCAAACAAAATGTGTATGTGTCAACCCGCTATTAAATTGAGTAAAGTCTCTTGTTTCTCTGCTAAATGCCAGAGCAATTCTGATGCAGAACTGCACTCATCTCTGGAGGCTGCTGTACAGCTAGAAATACAGACAGATTTAAGACGCTGAAGGGCAAATGCAGCACATCTGTCAACACGCACATGTCATGTGAACATAATCCACTTATAGGGCACTACAGCATCCTAACATAAAGATTATTTGTGAATGGTCTTTAATGCATCCTTCTAATACTCAGACAAATACGTGTCCACTTATATTTTCATATCTGGATATATTCATCATTTTATATAGTGAAATACTGTACATCACATTTTGTTCCCCTTGTGTTCATCTCTCTCTCTCTCTCTCTCTCTCTCTCTCTCTCTCTCTCTCTCTCTCTCTCTCTCTCTCTCTCTTTCTCCAGTGAGATGAAGCAGACACTGGTTGAGGAGGGCAGTCGATGTGATTTGCTGTCGCGGCAGCACAGGTTTAATGAGCGCTGCTGCATCCGTTGCTGTTCTCCATTCACCTTCCTGCTCAACCCCAAACGCTTCTGTCTGGACTGTTGCCACAACGTCTGCAAACGCTGCTCTACCTACAGTAAGAAGGACAAAGGCTGGCTGTGCTCAGCCTGCCAGAAGAGCAGGTCAGTATTGCAGGAGAAGGGCAGCGCTTACAAGAGTTATGCTATAACTGATGTGATTCAGTGACTGATGAGTGGAGGCCAGTGAGAGAGAGTCAGGGGGCTTTTTTGGGAAACACCTGGGTTTTAATGACTAAAGATGCTTATGCTATTGGCTGTTATTGGGGTGATGTACACACTTATTTTAAATAAATCTAAACTAAATCCATGGGAAGTGAAAATAATTTAAAGGGATGGTTCACCCCAAAATGGGATTTTTTTTTAATCATTTACTCACCCTCATGTCATTTCAAAGGCATTTGCATTTTTTTTTTTTCTGTGAATCACAAAAAGCGATATCAGGCAGAATATTACTCTCAGTTGCCATTCACTGTCATTGTATGGTATAAAAATGCAATGAAAGTGAATGATGACTGAGGCTAACATTTTGCCTTTATTTTTGGCTTTTGTGTTCCACGGAAGAATAGAAGTTATACAGGTTTGGAACAAAATGAGGGTGAGAAAATTATTTATGAAAATAAAATTTACACTTTTGTGTGAACTACACCTTTAAATCCAACTAAACTACATCAGTGTGAATTGACATGAGCTCTAATAATTTCTGTTGAAACAACAAAACAACATGGGAGATAAAATCGGTCTTGTCAGGCAAAGGTGTAGGGATGGGTTCAGGATGAATAGTCCCTGTGTGCGTGAAAATGTACACTTATTGCTATTGATATATGTTATGATATACTGTATACAGTATGGCAAAGCATATTAGCAGTCATTCGAACATTAATGTGTGTGTGGGTGTGTTTACACTTATGGTTTGATGAAATGCAGTGGGCTAACTGCTTATAACAGTGCACTTTTGTTTAGGGTTCATTGTATCAGACCCTTTTACAGTCATCAAAATAATAATGTGCAATACACATATAGCATGAGATTGCAGTATTTTTTTTTTTATAAAAGTCACTTAGTGGTAACTGAGTACAGAATCCTATATGTCATAACACACAACATTATACAAGGAACACATAAAATACTTTTGTTCCCCTAACTGAATATGCACACTGACACATACAGGCCTACAAATACACAATTATGTTTTGGAACGATTTAGGTTTATGTCATTGGGTTTTAATAACAAGCAGAAGCAGTGTTGGATGCTATGACAGAATGTGGTAACTTGCAGTCTTATTTTGATATATTATGCTTCTAAATGTTTTGAAGCTGTGGTGCATCATTTTCAGTTTAACCCAAAAGTTGAACCTTCACACAAGCGTATTATTATGGTATTATTACATTTAAGTCTTTATTTAGTATTTTTTTGTGCAAAACATAATTGTATACATCTATTTATTAACAGAAAGAGGATTTGTTTTTATTCCTATCTTTATACACACCCGCACATTTAAGCAGAGATTATATCCATCAATGGAATTTAATTTTGATGCAACGACACTTCCACTCTAGGTTTATCTCTGTTGTCACATAAAGGGTTATAAAACTGATGCACATTCATGCACATTTTCATTCAAACTATCAGTTCAGTATGTATTAGAATTAGATTGTTACAGAATTGAAGAAGGCAATTCAAAATGTTACTTTGTTTATGAACAGGAGGAATATACAGTACAATAGATACAATATGCATTTTATACCACCTACAGTGGTTTGGTATTGATTTTGGCATGGGCTTCTCTGGTCTAATTAGTTACAAATATGCAAATGAATTACCATGAACAGCACAAAGTGCCTTTTAAAGCAAAATTCTTTGCTATGGGGAAAATATAATTTATCTTCAGGGGGTGTCTGTACATTATTAGTCAATGGATGCATAGTGATATTTTAGGCATGATTATAATGATCATTCATATTTCTCTGCATTTGCCTAGAGTGATAGTTCACCTAAAAAAATAAAAATAAAACATTATAAATACTATAATAATAATAATAATAATAATAATAATAATAAAAATATATCATGATTTACTTCATGTTGTTCCAAAACCTGTATGACATTCTGTCTTCCGTGGAGCACATGATGAGATCTAAGGCAAAGTAAATTGGCTTAGAATGACATGAGGGTGAGTAAATGATGACAGACTGTTTATTTTGGTGAACCATTTAAAAAAAAAAAAAAAATGATTAAAATATTTACTGTAGGTTGCCAAGAAAAAAATGCTAACATGGTGATAAATATTAACAATAATTTAATGTCATATTCTTTGGAATCATACTGTGCCATTCATTTATGCTGAATTATTCTGACTCATTTAGAATCTTTTAAAGTATTTGGATTAAAACATATTTGTTACTTTATTAAATTTTTCAAAGGTTTTTAACCAGTGTAATGTAAACAAATTCAGGAAGGGTCTCAAGTAAAGTGTCAACTCACCGAAAAATGCAAATCCTGTCAACATTTACTCAAACTCAAGTTGAATTATACCTGTATTACTTTTGTTCTTCCATAAAAAACAAAAGGAGATGTAGGCCAGAATGACTGTATGTATGGAAACAGAATGCAGAATGTGTGGCAAAAAAAAAAGATGCAATGAAGGTGAATGGTGACTGAGGCTAACATAACTGCCTACCATCTCCTTTGTGTTCCACGCATATGGGCTTGGAACATCCTGAGGGTAAACTAACCCTTTAAGCATGGTAGTGTGCCTTTGTTTATTTGTTTTCAGGCTGCTGAAAACCCAGTCACTGGAATGGTTCTACAATAATGTGAGAAGGCGCTTTAAAAGGTTTGGCAGTGCCAAAGTGTTAAAGAACCTCTACAGGAGGCATGCATCAGAGCGTGGAGTGCTAGCAGAGCTTACAGGTAATGTCCATCTGGAGTGCTGTATGACCTTTCTTTAAAATAATATATGTTTTCACACTGTATTTTGTAATGTATTTTGCTGTATTTTTGCTATATTCTGAGGGTAACAGATAAATGTTCACCCACACCGGATGGAAATCTCTCCTCGGTTTTGGAATAAAAGAATAAAAAGGTCAACTTTTGGATATGCTAGAGTCAGGAAAATAGGATTATTGCATGGAAGCTTTAATTTCATATACAATTCTGTGAGTGGAAGATCCTTGGATTGAAAGCACAAAAGACATCATGACAGATGTGACAGTCTTTTTTAAGACTCCTTATGTTTGCATGTGCATGCATTTGCCACTAATTGATATAGGGTTAAATTAAAAAATTAAAATCCATCACAGTTTACTCCTCTTCATGATGTTCCAAACCCATTTAACTTTCTCTCTTCCGTGAAACACTAAAGGAGATGTTAGGCAGAATGTTATGAACTAATAGTCTTTGATAGTCATTGAATGAGAAAAAAGATGCCATGAATGGGGACTGAGACTCTAACATTCTGCCTAACATATTTTGTGTTCCATGGAACAAAGAAAAGTCATAAGGGTTTAGAACTACATAAAGGTGAATTTTTGGGTGTACTATTCCTTTAAGGAAAGAACAGGCAGTGATCCGCTAGTCTGAGTTTCTACGTCTGTATCCAATTTAGCGAGATTTCAGAGATTTATTAATGTTTATGGAGGAAAGGTCACTGGATAGTTTACACATGAACTGATCCTTAAATAGTGAATCAAAATCCAACACATGCATATAGTTCTAAACAATATAATTGAATGTAGTCATTGCTAAAATTAAAGTGATTTACAGCAGTTATTATAGTGGTCTAACTAAAGAAATCGATTAGAAATTAAAAATGAGATTTATTGAATAATATTTGCCACCCACTTATGTGTGAGTTACGTTTTAATTATACTAAAACCTCTTTTTTCTGTACTGTAACTGCTGCAGAATCACAAGATCTTAAAGATTATTTTCCTCCTCCACTTTTCAGCTTAAAGCTCCTTTTCTTGTGTTTGAGGGCACAACACTAAATGTACTGAGTGTTGTAATCTTTGCCCCGCCTCCATTCCAGCATTACTGTGGTCAGTGAACATACTGTATAATATCTTTTCCATAAAGACTTGAAGCGCTTGAAGAGGCAGGCAGTTAAAAGCAAGGCCATTGCCAAATTAACAATGGATGACCATGGCTATGGTGTTTGTCATCTCTGCAGGCCTTTGTAAGAAGACAAATACATCACTGATGTGGAAGAGAGTAAAACCATTACAGTGACGATTAAAATTAAGAGCTTTGGCTACAAAACACATTATACCATGTGATCTGGCCTTTGAAATTTGACACAGAGAAAAGCTAGAGTTTATCATCAGACAAGTGCTAAGAATGGATTGACAAGCTTGTCGTGGATAGGTTTTTAAGCTGCTTCTCAGCTGCACCAGCCTTCAGCTTTATTATATACTTACTAAAGCTATATTCATAACAGTACTTTAATTTGCTCTCAGCTGAAAAAAAAAAATGGCTCAAACAAAAATGAAATTTCAAACTGATCTAGGATGGTTTATGTTGATTTAACTGATGCACCAGCATGGTCGACCAGCATGATCTCTCTGCTAAAGCTCCAGATCAAGAAAGTCATGGGATAGTTCAGGCAATAATGAAAATTCTGTCATCATTTACTCCTGCTCATGTCTTTTCTACATGTACGTCTTTCTTTCTTTTGCAGAACACAAAAGGAGGGATTTTTACTCACTTTATGTATATATTTATATATATAGTATGCATATAAAGTGAGTCGATTTTGATATTCCTCCTTTTGTGTTCTGCAAAAGAAAGAAAGACGTATATGTAGAAAAGACATGAGCGGGAGTAAGTGATGACATAATTGTCATTGCCCATGCAGTAATAAAACTGCATTAATAATTATACAAAGAAAAGAATAAACAAAACAGACATCACAAAACAAACAAACAAAAATGAAGAGGAGGCGGAACCGGCTGCACATTAAACACAAAAAGTTTAATAAAATCTCATCATAAAACAAACACAGACACACATGCAGCGCGGCCATGTGCATCTCTCTCTCCTTCTCGAACTGGCTCCTCCGGCTCATCTTTATCCCCCTCCCGGCTGATTAGCCCTCCTCGTCACAGGGGATACAGTATTTTTCTCTGTCAAAAGACTGAAGAATGTTATCTTTATATAGATCTCAAATCATACCTATTCCCTTACAGTGCAGACTTTCACCTACTGTTGCACTTGTGTACATGGTAGTGTGACAATAAAGTGATTTTATTTTATTTGAAAATTTGAAGTTTACCAGGAGCGAAATTCCCATTGCGCCATATAGGTGAGAAATATGATATTGTAAACCGTTCACCAAGAGCCTTGTGTGCTTCATATCACACCTCTATAGTATTCTTAACTAAGTATACTTAATACTTTTTTTGGGGGGAATCAATATAAATGTGTCAAGGCTTATGGTGTTTTTTGGGGTTTTGACTCACTTTAAGCTTTAAACCGTAAAGAGGTCTCAAAAGTGTCATGAAAGTAGTCCATGCAACTTGTGAATCATATTCCAAGTCTTCTGAAGACATATGATATGTTTTGGTGTGAAACAAGCCAAGATTTAAGTTACTTAACTGGGAAAATCTTGACTTCTGCCAGAGCTCTCATGTTTGAAAATTGACTTGGATTATTTCTCACCAAAACATATTGTATGTCTATGTCCGCATAGGCTACTTTTATGAGAGAAAAAAAGCTTTTTATCATATAAAATGAGTCACTATGAACATTCCTACTTTTATGTGTTCTGCACAAAGAAATACAAATATATGGGTTTAGAACTAAATAAATGCAAGTAAATTATGACATGAATTGACATTTTTGGGTGAAATATTATTTTAAGCTAGTTAAGAAGCCTGGTTGGGACCAGCATCTGAAACACAGTAAATGTTGGTGACACATGACCCATTTTATTGTTTTTTTTTTCAGCAGGAATCTTCTCAGTGGAGAGTAGGTTTAAATATCTGTGCATTGGCTTGGATGTAACGGGCAAGTGGTAGATGGCGACTTTAGAGGCGTTTTGACCTTCACTAGCTCAAGGGAAGCTCTTCAAAGGGCTCTGTATGGAACTGAGGCCATATTGATATGTCAGTGGTTATCCATCAAATGATTTGTCATCCATCAGCTCTCTGAGACTGGGACAATGTCTTTCACTGAGAAAAAAGTCGTTTTAGCTTATAAATCATGTGTCAGAGTTGGAAGTGCAGTCGTATCTCTCAAATTGAAATGCTCCAACCATCAATAAGCTGTCCAAGTAATAGGAACAGCTTGTCTTTTAAACAAAAACAACAACAAAATGTTTGATTGCATATGGTTGTACTTAATTTCCTAGTTTAAGATTGAGCCGAACTCTTTCTTATGGTCTTGCTTAATCTTATCAGTCTTGAGGATATTATTTTCAAGACTGTTGCATTTAGCACTATAGTGTGCTGAAGAACAGTGGAATGCTAATGGAAAAATACCATTAGTAAACACTTGATATGAAACTTACAGAGCACCCCAGTGCATTGAATTGCATTATGTGCATGTTAATCATTTTGATATAAGATGTGCCCTCAGCAATTGAGGATAACATTAAGCATTTCTTCTTGGCATGCATGAAGCACACACTGTCTGAATGTTAAACACTGAATATGGAAAGATTAGACATTTTTGTCCTTTAGTTATAAAGCTTTATTAATCCAATAAACTGTAATATTTTGTCCACCAACAGAGGGAAGCACTTATGAGGAGAGCATCTGCAATGAAGGCAGTGTATGTGAGAGCGATTCTACATTCTACAGGCAAAGTGAAGGTTTGTGGTCATATGAACTATATCTTTATTCACGGTTTGATTTTGATAAGACATGCACTGTTACGAAGTTTCACTATAAATTGCTTTTCAGTGAACATTTTAACTACAGTGGCCCCAAAAAGTATTTGGACACTTACACCACACTTAATATTTTCAAATGTCATTGCATTAGATAAAATATCAAACCACATATTTTTAAGAGAGATAGCACAAGCACACTTTTCAAGCAAAAATTTCACAAAAAGAAGTTTGTTGACCATTAAATAATGGGTCCGGCCAATCATTTGGATGTCAATTTGATCCGTGCCACCTACCTTAAAATCATTGCAGGCCAGGTACACCCCTTCATGGCAATGGTATCTTTCCCTGATGGCGTGGACTCTTACAGTACATGCAGGCCACACTGCACACATTGTTTGGGAATGGTTTGAGGAACATAATGAAGAGTTCAAGGTGTTGACTTGGCCTCCAAATTCTCCAGATCTCAATCTGATTGAGCATCTGTGGGATGTGCTGGACCAACAAGTCCAATCCAACAGCATTTGTTGGCAGTTTTGGCTCATCGGTGTGTGTGTGTGTGTGTGTGTGTGTGTGTGTGTGTGTATATATATATATATATATATATATATATGTGTGTGTGTGTGTGTGTGTGTGTGTGTGTATATGTGTATATATATATATGTACATGTATATATATGTATATGTGTGTGTGTGTGTGTGTGTGTGTGTGTACTGTTCAAAATGAAGACAAAATGTATTTGGCACTTCCTAGTTGTCGTAGTTCATAGTTAATGTGATAAACTACTACTGTGTTTATTCTAGTAGGGCTCCTGTGTGCCCCTGTTTAACAACTTTACAGATCCACAAAAATGAAATCTTTATATGATAATTTATTTACAGTTGCCACTTATATTTTATCTAATGAAATTAAATTCAGACGTTTGAGTGTTGCTTAAGTGTCCAAATTGATTTTGAGGCCACCGTATATGACAAGGTATAAGTAATTTTTTTTTTTTGTAAAGGATTTAATAAGTCTGTTACACTGTCTCTCTCCAGAGCACAGCATGGCTGAAACTATCAGTGTGGCACTGCGGGTGGCAGAAGAGGCCATAGATGAGGCCATTGCTAAGGCTGAGAGCCAGGCTGACAGTGAAGTAAGACCTTCTCATTAATGTTCAGTGAGGAAAAGTATATTGTTTATTTTTTCTTATGAAGTGAATTTCAACTGCTTGATATTTTCTTTGAAGGAAAGGCGGAATGAAGCTCATTATCTGCGAGAGAACAGAGGAGAGCTGATAGAGGAACTGGCCACAACTATAGTACAAAAAGTGAGTAACATGAATGATTCTTGGTGTGACAATGGGGAATTTAATTATATGATATCATATGTTGAGGAGTATGTGGGAATATTTAATTGAAAATGTTTTTTTTTTTATAAAAACAATATATTTAAACCTCAGATTGTCTGGCGGAGGAAGGATCTGTCTGAGATGCAGTCTGGGTGTAATCTGGACATTTCGCCTGGCCAGAACACTGAAATGAACTCTCCTGTTCAAAATCAGAGTGCCTTCAATGCTTCACTTTGGGTACTCTTGCCATGTCTTTCTTTCCATCACTGAATCAGTGATTGTGGCAATTTAGAAGAAATGGTCCTTTGCATACACTGACTCTGGCTTGCTTATGTAATGCTTTTGTAGTTCTTTGATATTAGCTGAATAATACATGTTCTCTCCATTCAGCGATCACAATCAGCTTTTTGTCTTGATGAGAGAGTGGACCAGCATGTCACCAATGGCTCAAGGCCCTCAGCCTCTATTGGACATGCTCTGGAAATGAAGAAAGGCGGAGGAGTGCCTGTCCAGGCCTTGCCTAGATGGAGGAGTGTTGACCGAATGGACAATTGTAGTTAGAGCCTTCTTTTAAATAAATTATATACTTAGTTATTTAAAGCTATAGTCCACCCCAAAATTTAAATGATATAATTTATTCATCTTCATGATGTTCAGACTCTTCAATGGAATACAAAAATGATGTTGGACAGAATGACAGTCTCAGTTCACTTTCATTGCATTTCCTTTTGTGTTCCATGGAAGAGAGAAAATTGTACTGGAGAATTTTTATTTTTAAGTGAATTATCATCTTCACCCATATGCTGAAGATTTGATAAATACTAAATATGAGCACTATATAACACTTTTTAAATTAGCCATCTCATGGAACTATTTTAGAATGTGATGACTTCTTTACGTGACTAAAATTGTAAATGTATTGATATCTAAACATGCTTATACTACAGTGATACAGAGCACTGACTGGAACTGGATTGCTAATCAGAACACCCTGCAGTCTCGGCCAAGTCTTCAAACCAAGAGTAAGAGCCTGGTTCACAGTGTCTTAGAAAAGGAGTCTGGTGTTGTGTCTGCTTATGACGAGATGGGCTCTGAAACCCAGGCTGATGGTGATGGGGTCTGGGGTGCTGCTCTGCTAGAACTTCATCGTAAAATGTCTGCCAACAAGAAATCAATTTTCCCTGAGTCTTATAGCCGTCAATCAACTTTGCCTTTGGATGCTCAAACCCAACAGCTCATTGCAGACACCTTTAACGCTGATACTGATAACTTCCCTGCCCAATCTGGCCAGGACAGACCACTGCTCAAGTCCCACAAAGTTCTGCTGCCCTTCCTGAAGAGAAAAGTGGCTCCAGAACACAGACGCCCATCATACGCACGCCGCCCAAGTGTCATGGATAGTAATTTCAACCCAGGGACTGAGAGCAGTGAGGATGGCCTAGTGGACAGTAGGATCAAGAGGTCACGCCGAAGAAGGAAAAATAAGAGAGAGGAGGCAGAGTGGAAAGGGCAGTCATTATTGTCTACATCTGTACCAGTGAGGAATATTATTTATGTCATAAAACATGTCTTGGCTGTGAACTATGTAATATTCTTGTTAAACAAGCAAGTATTTGGTCAGAGAGACAATTTTTCACGATCTTATTCATACTACAGTGTTTCTGATATCACGGAAAACCTGAAAATATAAAATAATAAAAAATAAAAAAAATTTCATGGCTTCAAATAGACTGGACAATCTTAAAAGTCATGGAAAATAAAAACCTTATAAGAGCATTAATTAAATATTTAAAGTCACAAATTGGTATAGTAGCTCTACTTTTTTTTTATATAAGCTCTGCACTAAAATATTTCGTCCACTCTCATGCATAAATCTGATATATGCCAATATACGTATGTAAAACACATACTATATGAAATATATGTTCATATGGTTTTCACTGATATAAAAAGTCACATACTGTGTATGGAACATATATTATGTGGAACAAATATGGAACATACAGTATAAGGAACAAAATGCTAAAAAAATTAACATATTTTCCCAAATACAGATACTAGAATTTGAACATGTACATACAGTATACGCTCAAATATATTAACTATAATTTTATATATACTGTACAGTATGTTCATATATGGCCATATATCAGATTTCGGTAGAAGATACTGCTCTTGAGTAGAGCATGTGAAACTTGCTTGCCAGCAATAACATTATGTAGCACAATTTTTGTTCCTGTGTAGTAAGTGTTATCTCCTAATTGCTTATGCCTCAAAAGTATAGAAACTGGCTATTATTCCCCACAAACTTTGCTTTTGTAACCAGGACAGTGATATTTTGAAATGTACCTTTTCCCAATGAGAAAACGGGTGCATTTGTGTCTTTTCGTTACTTTAGAGGCATAAGCAATTAGGAAATAACACTTACTACCCAGGAACAAAAAATAAATACAATTTGTTACTGTTAATTTGTGTAATGATTTCCAATTTGTATTTTATTTTTTGTCAGTTCGTTTCAATAAATCATTCTGTAACACTTTATAATAAGGTTCCATTTGTTAACATTAGTTAACAATATTAGTTAACATGAACTAACAATGAAAAATACATTTATTAATCTTGGTTAATGTTCATTTCAACACACATTTAATAAATGTTTTAAATCAATTTGTACATGTTACCATTAGTTATTGCACTATGGAGTAACAATTAACAATTGTGTTTTTATTAACTAACATTAACAAAGTTTAATAAACGCTGTAAAAATATTTTGTTCATTGTTAGTTGATGATACTTTATACATTAACTAATGTTAACTAATGGAAACTTATTTCAATAAAATGTAAGTTTGAATGACTCAGTTGAGTCAAAATGAAATGATTGGAAAAGTAATGGAAATTAATCTGTCAAAAGTGTGAGAACCTGATACTAAGACATTGTGATTCTTTGTTGGCAGGATTGTAGTAGCCAGCTCTCGAACTCTCTGGTGAATAGATGGAATGTGAAACAAGACTCAGCCTTGCGTGAAAAAAGTCTAAGTGATCATTCTCTGGAAGTTGACACTTCAGACACTGCAACCCCTGACATCTTGAGCTCTGGAGCTGTGACCCCTGACCCATTCGGAGCTGATCTCAAAGCTCCCAGCAATGCAAATCATGGGGTCATTGGTGTTGTTGGCTCTTTAGATCAGGAGTTGACTTATAAACTGAGAGAGCTAACCAGTCAAGTCAGAGAAACACAACTTTCCTCCACTGAGGATGAGTTGGACAGGTTGGAGTATCCAGAAGATTCAACAAAAGCAGAAGTGATAGATAAGGTTATTGAGTTTTATGCAGGAGAAAGATCAGATGAAATTGAAGCCACAAATCTCCAAAGGAGAACAGAGAAGCTGAAGGAAAATACACTAGCTTACAAACTCAGAGAGCTAACCAGTCAAGTCTGCGAGACACAACTTTCCTCCACTGAAGATGAATTGGACAGGTTAGAGTATGAAACTGAAGCTACAAATCAACCGTTGAAAACTGATATTCTGGAGGTCAATGAAGGATGGACAGATAGAGACAAAATAATACAAGATGAAGAGAAAATCAAATATCATGTAGAGATGACAGTTGAAAAAGCAGAAGAAGAGAGATCAGAGAAAAGACATAAGGACAGTGTGCCAGAGCAGGAAAACAGTGAGCAAAATTATACTAATGGCAAGACACAAATGTCAGAAGAAATGAGCACTGGGAGCCAAACACAAAGACTTGCTGAGACAGATCCACAAAATGAGATGTTTGAAAAGAGAAAGAGAGAAGTCCAGACTGAAGAAGAAAAGGCAAAAATGAAAGATTTTGGAATCTCAGTTGAAGCTGAGCAGAGCAGAGCTGACAATATAGAGACAGTCAACTTATCCAGTGAATTTAGATTTATTAGTGAAGATGGAAAGGTGGAATTTAATAGAATAATTGATACTGTAGTGAAGGCTTTGGATAACATGGAAGAGAAGATAGAAGCTTTTACTAGTGAGGGGGTATTTTTAACCACAGAGGAGAATGAGGGAGAGAAACTAGAGAGATTAGAGGCAGAGGAGGAAAGCGTAATCGAGAAAGACTGTGTAAAACAGGAGATGGAAGACAGCATAGAATCAGAGCTGACTTTTGTTGGTTGTGGATTGAAGGAAGTTAAGGAAAAAGAAATGAATGAGGACAAGATCAACAAAGCTGTTGCCCTAGAAAGACACAAAGAAAATACAGAGGGGACAGAAGACAAGGAATGCAAGACTATTTTCAAAGTATCCGAAGAGAGAGTTCTGGAAAAGGTTGTCAACAGTCAAAGTGCCAAGAAAAGAGAGGAACTGAGAGACAAAGATCTCACAACCCTGAACTCTCTTCAGCATAGCACCCCATCTGGTCAGGAGGAGTATTTGTCACCAGAGGAGATCTACAAGGTAACAACTATTCTAAAGGCTGAAGGCCACAGTACCCTTCTTGCAACTAACACACTCTAATCTGCTTAGTAATCAGTTCCACTGAAGCTCTGTTTATTGCTTTCTTATGTCTTCTTTTCTATATACATGTTTGTCTTCCTCCTCTTTATGTACTTGTTAGGATGCACACAAACTGGACTTGAGGAAAAACCTACAATTGAGCTCCAATATACTACAGCAGGTGATACTTGTAGGCTATCCTAAAAGAAAGAATGATTTTATGCTGAGGAAAAGACATTTATAATCTTCAAATGTACACCTTCCTGCCTTTCCTGTATATACACCCACTGAACACTTTATTAGGAACACTATACTAATACTTGGTAGGGCCTCCCTTTGCTGTAAAACAAAAACAGCCTCAATTCTTTGTTGCATGGATTCCACAAGATTTTGAAAACATTCCTTTGAGATTCTGGTCCATGTTGACATGATTGATTTACACAATTTCTTCAGATTTGTCAGCTGCAAATTCATGCTGCGAATCTCCCGTTCTACCAAATCCCAAAGGTGTTCTATTGGATTCAGATCCAGTGACTGGGAAGGCCACTAAAGAACAGTGAACTCAATGTGATGTTCATGTAACGAGTTTGAATAAAATGTTGTTTTATGACTGTGGTGACAGGGGCGTGGTCATGTGTCTGTTTGCGGCAGAGAGTGAGTGGTGTGGCACTTCAAGCTGGTTGACATGATTTCTAACAGCTGTTTCTCATGACAGTGATAGTGGAAAGAGCCCTTAAAACAGCTGAATATGCCAGAGAAGGAGGAGGAAGAATGAGTGTACAGCATTGGTGTGTGTTCTCTGAAAGTATTCATGATCTAATGAGTGTTTCAAAGTAATTTATGTTTATGTTGAGAGTGAATTATTGACTGAGTGAAAAACAACAAAAAGTACATACACTGTACACAAAAGAAAGAAGAAGAGAATAAAAAATCTGACCTGAAGCATGTCACTGCTCCTCGTCGTCTCATTTCCACACACAAACCCTGACGTGGTGTCACAGTGACATGGTGCATTGTCATGCTTGAAGTAGCCATTAGAAGATGTGTAAATTGTAGCCATGAAAGGATGCACATGGTCAGCAACAATACTCAAATAGGCTGTGGCATTCAAGCGATGATTGATTAGTATTAACGGGCCCAAAGTGTGCCAAGAAAACATTTCTCACTCCATTACACCAACGCCACCAGCCTGGACTGTTGACACAAGGCAGGTTGGGTCAGTGGATTCATGCCGTTGGCGCCAAATTCTGACCCTACCATCTGTGTGCCTCAGCAGAAATTCATAAGATCAGTCTTCAGCTGTCCAGTTTTGGTGAGCCTGTGCCCACTGCAGCCTCAGCTTTCTGTTCTTGGCTGACAGAATTGGAACCCGATGTGGTCCTCTGCTGTTGTAGCCTATCGGCATGGACCTCAAGATTCGACATGTTGTGCAATCTGAGATGATATACTGTTCACTACAATTGTACAGAGTAGTTATCGGAGTTACCATTGCCTTTCTGACCTCTCTCATCAACAAGGCGTATCTGTCAGCAGAACTGGCGCTCGCTGAATGTTTTTTGTTTTTGGCACCATTCTGAGTAAACTCTAGAAACTGTTGAGCATGAAAATCCCAGGAGATCAGCAGTTACAGAAATACTCAAACAAGCCCGTCTGCCACCAACAATCATGCCATCCTCAAAATCACTAAGATCATATTTTTTTTACCCATTGTGATGATGAACATTAACTGAAACTCCTGACCCATATCTACATGATTGTATGCATCGCTCTGCTGCCACATGATTGGCTGATTAGATAATAGCATGAATAAGTAGGTAAACAGGTGTTCCTAAGTGCTCAGTAAGTGTACATTTCATGTGCTGTCTGACCATTGTGACTAACATAACGTTCCTGCATTTATTTTACATTCTAAAGTTGCTTGACTTATCACTTAATGTGCCTTTATCCATATATTTTATCATAAATAGAGGTACTCTGCTGCATCACTGCGCAGCATCACCACAGAGGTGCTGAAAGTACTGAACGCCACAGAAGATCTGATTCACGGATCAATGGGAGACGGGACAAGCGAGCCAAACCACAGTGACCTCTCAACCATTCCCCCAGTCGAGGCCAGGAGACTGGACGAACAGCTCAGCAGACTGGAGGAGAATGTATGGATTCGTTCTGAGATACAGAGTAACTTTCCTACTTACCACTGTGACAATGGATCTATTCTAACAATTTATTCTAATTGTAACTCTCTATAAGGTATTAATTATTTTGTATACAATGTACGATTGAGGTCTTTTTCTGTGTATCTTTTTTAACTGTGTGCAGGTGTATGTGGCAGCAGGTACAGTGTACGGGCTTGAGGCAGAACTGAGAGATCTAGAGGAGTGTGCACGCAGCATCTGTGGATCCACTTCTGAAAGAGAGCTTGCTCACCTGGAGGACCAGGTGGCCTCTGCAGCAGCCCAGGTGCAGCAATCTGAGCTTCAGGTGTGTTCAACCTGGATGCTGTGCTCTCTCTCTCTCTGGAGTTCAGTTCTGAAGCTGCAAACACGTGAATTGAGGGGCACTTATTAAGCACTTCTTTAATTCTTAAATGTGCACTCAGTTCTTTTTCCTCATTAAAACATTTTACTCCTAAAGAAATTAATAGTAATTTTGAAACAAATGTATAAAATCATGAGCACTTACATGAAATTATGCCACCGTCATATCAATAACCTTATAAAAAGGTGCTCTATCCAACAAGGAGAGGGTCCCGTCATGGGGGCTGCCATGTTGAGATCACATGACTTGACAAATACTACTTGCTTAATCTCAGTAATCTCTGTTATTGGACACTTTAACTCATGGATTAAATTGATCATGGCTGAATGTAACTAGTGAATTTCTACAATGGCATCAGTAATTGAAAACTATTTAAGTTTAAGTCCAAGACAACATAAACAAAAAAAAAAATTATTGAGTTTACCTTTAAGACTATGTATCCAGTTAACTATGTATTCTAATTAGATTTAATCAAATGACTTTTTAGCTTTGTCACAGTTTTGGTTTTGTGTCCTTTAGAGTGTTATAATAATTCACAACTTTTTACTGAAAGCATTGTAGATTTCCAGAGATTTATAACACCATGCATACTGTATAGAACTATACACTTACTAAAGTGTCCTAAAACTGAAGATATAAGAAAATTGTTTATTGTTTATACACAATAAAAACAAAATAGATGAAAAATTTTTAATTTCCAGATCTGCTCAGTTTGATCTGTGTGATCTCGCTTTCTCTTCTCCAGGTTTTCGATATTGCATCCAGAATTGCTGCTCTGAAAAACGCAGGCCTAAATGTAGCTCCACAGACCCAATTTACCAAGGTCAAGAATTCAAAATCTAAGGTGTTGTCTTCACAGTATTTATGATATTATGTAGTACATTACTTACAGTAAGTAATGTAAACATACTCATATTACCGTTATAATACTTTTGTTTAGACACAAACCATTGGCTCATCCCGGAAACTGAGGAGGCGACTGCCAGCACCCCCAACACAAGGTAAAAAAAAGAGCTACTGATATGGAATGTTTTTTTTAAAATAACTTTGTTATACATCGGCATAATTAAAAAGTACAATAGATTTCTTTGTGATATATGGAGGGGGATCAAACTTTATTGGAAACTTATTTTTATCTGCCACTTTTAGATAAAGAAGCCTAAAGAGGTTTGTGGGAGACATCAGGAACTGTCAGGAATCAAATGACTATGCTCAGCAAAGCCCATGTTCACCTGTGCCTTGAAGCTGTATGTCATAGAATATGTTAAATTATATTAAGATCTGGTTGGATAGATTACAAAGACTGAAGTATCGTTGATGCAGTGATTCCATCTTACATTTACAAGGCATAATGATCACAAAGATCACATTCAGGATCAGGAACATGCTGCTTTATTACCTCAATCATGGCCTGTACTATTGTCAGAATAATTTAGAAATAGTTATCAAAATTATTCATGCAATATATAAGATAATAATGTGGAAGTCATCATTTACTGTTAATTTAACTAGTAATTTAATTAAGCCTTTAAAGAAATTCCAGAAAGTAATTTATTGCACAGCTGACTAACATTTCGAATTTTAGTGCAGATTTTATTATCCTGACCAAGCCTCAGCTATATATATACATATATATCAAAATCGCAAACATCTAACCTTTTATATTTGCATAAAAAATCATGTAAATTCTGTTATGTGTTATTGTAGATTTGTTACAAGATGGATTCACAAGCTATTGTAAAGATATTGATTTATTATATATTTGTAAATGACCTGTGTAAATGAATAAATGTTTGTCAATGTTTAAATTTTTTAGTTAATTTTTATTTCAGTTACACTTTACATTTACATTTATGCATTTGGCAGACGCTTTTATCCAAAGCGTCTTACAGAGCACTTATTACAGGGACAATCCCCCCGGAGCAACCTGGAGTTAAGTGCCTTGCTCAAGGACACAATGGTGGTGGCTGTGGGGATCGAACCAGCGACCTTCTGATTAACAGTTATGTGCTTTAGCCCACTACACCACCACCACTCCAGTGTACAGTTAATTGGAAATATAAACACTGTTGTTTTTCTTGTTGTAGGACAGAAAATGTAATCAACTTATTAAAACAAATTAATACAAATTCTAATTACAAAAAAGATTTAATTTAAGAACTTTTCAAACAATCACTAAAGTATCTTCTTTATAAGAGAAGATTCTCTAAAGATAATTTTTTATACTGTAGCTGTGCCTCAGCCACAACAGGCTTATTTACATAAATTTAGATTTATTAATTTATTAATCAGTTAAAAAAGAGTACACAAGATATAACTTATGCTGCAAAATATATCCTTTCAGCTTCTCTGCTTCACTGTTCCCAGTGTAGTGCACTCAGTAATGTTTTCCTCATTAAAAAAGATTTACTCCTAAAGAAATAAATTGTAACTTTGAAATATATAAATCATAACCACTCACATTAAAATGAAGACTCTAGTCATATCAGTAACCTTATAAAAGCAGTTTTAATCTACATGGGGAGGGTCCCCTCACAGGGGCTGCCATGTTAGAATTGCATGTCCGAATACTACTCGCTTAATCTCAGTACTCACACTGTTGTTTGACACTTTCACTCATGGATTAAAGTAATCATGCCTGACTGCGAAAAGTACATTTCTACAATAGCATCTGAAACTGAAAATTTTTTAATTTGAATGATGCTGCATCCAAACCAAGTGTTGGTGTAAATTTAAGATGATACAAACAAAAAAGTTACAGAGCTTAGCTTAAAAGCCCCATGTGTTCTGAATAGGGGCTTTGACTGGGGGAACAAGGAACAATGTCCCATACCCTAGAGACACTGTTTACACTGCAGATGGTTTGAGGCTGCAATACGTCAAGTACTGTGCAGTGTTTGCATTTCATATTACATAGTCACATACCACATACATTCCAGTACCCAGTGCAACTCCCTCTCAAAAAGTATGGGATTCATGTCAGCAGCGTTCCATGATGAGGAAGCGTTCTCTTTGGTCAGCCACAATAAATCCTTCTCTCTGGTCAGTTAGGAATGAGCTCTTTCTCCTGTCTGATACCATAAAACTGTCTTTAGGTTCCATCATGATGAATCATTCTTTGTCCTTCCCCATGGCCTCAACCTCTGCATATGACGGGTGTCCTGAACCCCTCCGAAATTTCATGGCTGGCCAGTTTGTTGGCCTTCTCTAGATATAGATAGATATATAAATATTGTATTTTTAGAGCACTTGCAAAATATATGCTTTGAAAGGCTTTTAATTATTGAAAGGTATTTATACTGTACATATAAATACACTCATATATTGTTTTTGCTTGAGGCTCACCTCTATTAAGAAGAGACTAGCACTGGAGGTGGGATGGTAGTACATGTATATAGATACCAACACAGCTGCCACCATAAGGATCATGACGACCAGGATGCTAATGAACAGACCAGTCTGCATCTGCTCCTCAGTCTGTTTCTCTGTACTGCCAATCTTAGACACTGAAAATCAAAACATGCTTGTAAAGATGAACAACAACAATTACAACAAGAACTCTGAGTAAAAGTGTGTGCGTGGGTAAAAATATAGATTTTCTGATTAATCGTGTTCTTCATTTGAACTGATATGGCTTCATAAAATCAATCTTTTATCAGAATAGAAACGAGAGCTTGTGTAGGTGTATTGTGTTATACACTGATACTAGTAATGCTTGGTTCTGACATTATGTGCAACTGTTAGTGAAGCATGTCAGTGCATTAGTATGTTTTCCCCTTCAGTTGTTTTAGCTCAGTGTTGTGCTCCAGTTGAGTGAACATGCTCTTCAATAAAACTCTAGTTTGTTGCTGATAACATCGTGTGTGCCTCCCATTGCTATAACTACATACAAGGAATCGGTGGTGGGCCGTGCATTTAAAGTCTAGGACTTCAGTGTGATTCATGCCATTAAGAAAACACAGTTTCACAATGAATAAGACACCCCATGCCTTTGGGCATCATACATTATTTTGTAGCTAACTAATAATACCAATTGACATTTTAAAAATATGTCTACGCACGAAAGCCAGAACTTGAAATGACACTTAATGCTCAAGCAAGCCTAATTTTAACTTCAACATGACTTTTTTGTGAAATGAACCTCTCCCGAACAGACATTCAAAAATGATAATTGTTCATATGAGTCAACCAAGGAGGTCTATAATACCTGTAAAAATCTATCTAATAATATTTGAGATTTAAATGTTTCTTGCAATACATTTGGGTTATCCTGCATTCCATTCAGGTTGGATGAGGGATATTCCAACTTGATATCTCCGCCAATGCATTCCATTCCCCCATATTTGGAAGATGACGTTTAAGGATACAAAACTGCAGTGCTCCCCTGAGCTTAGCAGGTGTTTGACTCTTATTATGTTATATTATATGTCTCCTAGCAACCCAACTAATAAACAATGCTGCAGCGCTAGCATTTGCGCTTCAGGTGTACGATTATCAAAAGAGATTATAATGTTTTATACACCGGTTTCTGCAGGCATTTGTTAAAAAAGCTTTAATATCATGTAATGTGGAAATGAACTCATTTATCGATATTATTTAATAAAGTGAATGTTTATCACTCACTTTGTATATCTCCTTGAGTGTGGACATGTTTGTGTGACTTCATGCCCCTACATCTTGGCGAAATCGGAGTTAAGAATTTCTGCACGAACCTACAAGTTGTAATTCTGATTTCAATATGCATTACATTGCACTTTTCCTATTAGGAAAATCCAACATTCTAAGTTGAATGGAACGCAGCACTACTTTTCAAAACTGACACTGAATGCTCCAGCAGCCTAATTTACACTTAGAAAACTCCTGATGTTGCTATAACAATGCAAAACACACTTACCAATTTGCTTGAAGTGAAAATCAGTCCTCCTTTCGTGATTAATAAATTAAGCAATCACACAGTCATGCAGAACATCTTGTGTTTTTAAATCCATAAGGATCACCTTCTAAATGGCAATAGAGGCAGTGATGACGATCTTATGCTCTTTGCTTTCAAATTGCGTCACTTAAAGCGTGATTGCATCACTGTGCCAGCTAAAAGGCCTTGACCGGGACATATCCTTAAGATCCCACCCACCAAGAACAAATAAATCAATCTGATTGGCTGATGAATCTGACAATCTGACTTTAGTTGCTCATTCATTTGCACTGTTGAGGGATTCTGAAGAAACATGAGGACAATTGAGTTTCAGCCCTTATATGGAACTGCAATTTTTTTGTTTTATTATTTTAAAAAGTTTAGTGTGGATGAGCAACTTCTGGAAAACACTTGAAAATGGCAGTATGGATGGAGAGCGTTTTGAAAACGAAAAATGCAGTTTTCAAATACATTCAGATTAATGTAGATGTAGCCTAAGCGGGAAATCTGTTTCTCACACAAATGGGAACTTTTTGTAATCTAAGGACAAGAGAAACAAAATGACAACTCAATGATTGTGGGTTTGTATCATTTTGTCACTCTTTTCAACAATGTTTCCTTCACATATTCCCTCCTCAAAAAGGATTCACCTTTTGTAGTTTTGTAACCAGGGAAGAATATAAAAACAATTTTGTTATTAATTTCCATGAATTTGATTTCTAGCATAATTTAGACTACTTATTTAGATCTTTTTCTAAATTAACCCTAAAAAGATTTTTGTACCCTGGAGGATACACACATTTGAGAGGGTAGGGAGAGGAGCAATGTGAGGGGGTCACAGACCACGAAACCTACCATTAGTGAGGATGGTGGTTGGCGGGTTTCTTAAGAATAAGGGTGTGCTGGTTATTTTGGTGGTAAGTGAGAAGCCTCCAATTGATGTGGTTGATGTTGTTGTGGTTGTGGAAATTCTGATCAGTTGTGTTGTTTTTGTTCCTGTCTGTGTTGCTGGAGTGCTGGTTTTAATGAGAGGTTGTTTTCTGTCTAGATGTTGACCACAGCTCTGGTTCTTTATCTTCAAACACATTAAAAATAAGTTAGTAATAATGAGATATGATGGAATTATAAAAGAGGAATGGCTCAAGAATGGCTCTTCACCTCATTTAGACACCCACTATCAACCCAGTCCTGACGGTACTGGTCAAATCCACTGGAACATCTGCAAGAGAGAATATGTTTTGTTGGTAACACTTCAAAATAAGGTAATATTTTTGAACATTGCATTAGGTATCATGAACTAACAATTAACAATTGTCCATACAATAGGACAATACAATGCTAGTGAATGGTGATTAGGCCTTTTCAAGCTCCAAAAATGAGATCAAGTCAGCATAAACATAATCCATAAGACTCTGGTGGTTTATTCAATGTTTTTTGAAGCAATCCAGTTGGTTTTGGGTGAGAACAGACTAAAATGTAACACATTTTTCACTACATCTTTACAGCAGTCTCCTTGGCGATCATGATTTCAGGCTAAATTACACTTCCTATAGCACCATCTAGTGCTCTGCGCATGCGTTAAGCACTAGGAAGTGTAATCGAGCTTGAAATCATGATCATGTCTAGAGAATGCAATTACAAGATGTACTTTAAAGTGAAAAAGGAGTTATGTTTTAGTCTGTTCTCACCCAAAACCAACTAGATCGCTTCAGAATACATTAATTAAACTACTGGAGTCTTATGTATTACTTTTATGCTGCTCTTATCTCCTTCTAGGAGGTTTTGGAGTTCTAGTCACCATTCACTTGCATTGTATGGGCATACAGAGCAAAGATATTCTTCTAAAAATCAAATTTTATGTTCTGCAGAAAAGTCATACACATCTGGGTAGCATGAAGGTGAGTAAATTATGAGAGAATTTTATTTTTGTGTGAACTATCTTTTTAAACAACAGAAGTGCTTACACAGATTCAGATATTAGTACATGGTGTTAATGTAACAGTTTAGTGTTTTTGGTTAAATTACAACATTAGATCTGCATATCGAAAAATACAAGTAAACCAAGAAAATGTATACCTTTGTAGGCGATTGCACCAGCTACAGTTGAAGCCAATATAAGCTGTAACACACATCTCACAGCTGGAGAACTGGAGGCAGGCTGACACAGCAGGATGAGCCGTGGCATATTTTAACAAACACATGATAAAGATATGTGTTTAATTTCTATTTTCTCACACTAAGTGAAGAAATATACTGAAGTCAAGCCTAAATAAACAAGACAATGTGTATAGAGTTACAGAAGCTTCAATGTCTGGTTACTGGAATTTTATTGTTTTTTTTTGGGGGAGTGAGCTCAAATTTGTATGCAGAGCTATTTTCCACAAATGAAAAGTTTTCCATCTTGGCTGATTCAGTTTTGTCAGCCACTCAGACTCACTTGGCAGAGGAAGCATCTTGACAGCAGTGGAGTTGGTGATCTTGGATTTTAAGAGCTCTACACGATGGTATTCATATATTGTTCTTCGTCGAACATCTGTCACAAGAAAACCCACAAGAGCAAGACATGATTTAATACACAACTAAGAAATGGCAGAGTACAGAGGCCAAAGCAATTATACAGTTATATGCAAAGAGACATCACTTTAGTGGGCGAAAGTATTGAGAAGTTGAGTGGTTACTCACTGGGAAGCTGGTCAATCTTATGAAGAACCACAAAAGCATCAGAGAGCCCAACTTTTACAGGATGATTCACTGGGCTAATCTTACTAATGTCAATGGGAATCTAAAAACAGACAAGAGTCTGTTGGGTTTATCCACAAGAATGATGTGATGGTAGCAGTAATAACCAAGAACTATGTAAAAAAAACAAATATCAACCTTTTTATATGCAAATATGATTCTGCCATCATTGTGCAAAATTGTCTGGAAGGTAAAACTGCCCAAATGAGAAGCATCCTGGAGATAAACTTGGTCCCACTGCACAACAAGAGCTGTACCTAAAAGAGAATTTAAAAATAAAATAAATAAATAACATTTCAAATTAAAATATTAAAGCAACATCATACGAGCAAGAATGCTGTAAGGCTTCAGCTACATCACAGCAGTGCGGATTTAGGGCGATATAGCATGATTGCTTCTATACAACAGTTCAGTGAACAAGTAAATTAAAGTATGAGGAAAAACAGGATTGTCACAAAAAAAACACTCGTGCATGGAACTACTTGCACCACGGATCAGAATCGGACGTTTCTAGTTCAAAAGATGTGCCAAAGCCTCCGTTACTAATTCGAAAACATCAATTTAGAACTAGTAACGATGGCTTGGGCTGTTTCTTACAAGTTATTGAAGAAACAAGAGTGCTTGTGTGTGTTTGTTTGAGAGAGAGATTGAACGTGTCAGATTATCTACGTCTGTCGCAACTCTCAAGCAGAGCTGAACAGCAAAGCTATATGTTTCACTTTATTCCTCAGCTGTAGTGTAGTGTTAGCCACCTTGCTGAAGATAATGTAATTTTGGTCAAATACATCCTATTTTCTCTGTGTAAAAATAGCCATCCAAGCCGGGGTGTTCCTCCCCATTTCGTGGTTGTCAGTGGTGGTGCGTAAGAGTCCACTATAGACACCGTACTTCCCTCCACCATGTTGAATGTTTGTTTACATCTCCTCCTAAAGTGGACACTCCACTATCCAAAAGTATCAGGTAATTGTATGCATTATTACTCAGTCTGTTGTGTCTTTTAAATGTGATAAACCTTAATTCTGACAACATGATCACAAGTGAAGTTGGCAGATAGTTTCGGTACCCTAGGATCAGCGACACTATGCCGACGTGTTGACATGCAGCATTCTTAGCATCAGTTGCGTGGGAGTCTAAGGTTCAAAGCCTGGCAGTAACCATATTTGAATAATCAATGATGAGCATGATTCGGAGGTTTAAATTTTCCCTATAACGTTACTTTTTCACTCCACTAATGGATTAGGTAAGGTTCTGGGATAGAATCTATAAATATATGCTTTTTTATAAGCTGAAAATAACTTGCTTTACTTCTAGCATTTGGCGACCTCTCCTGGACATAAATGGAACTCACACATATGCCCTACAACATTTTGCCGAATTTCAATCCGAATTTCGATCAACGTATACCGATTTTGACGAAAGAAAAGTCTATCTATTTTTTCCAATTTCACTGTGAGATCAGGCTAATTCTGAAGCTGTTAGTTTAACTCTGTTTCCCAGCTGTCTTGTTGTAGTAATACAAGTGATCGTGGAGTGATACGCAATTGCCTATGACTTCAAAGAAACCGCTCGCTGACTGGAAGAGCTGACTCAAATGAACGTCAGCTTAACTGGCTCATTACACACAAAACTTTTCTTTTTTCGCCACTTGCTGGCTACAATTTGTGGCTAAAGTCACAGGGATAAATTTCACGTGTAGCTGTTTTATAAATCTGTGCTGTTCTTACACTTTAGTTTAGAACAACACAAACACAAGCAGAGAGATACAAACAGTAAAGTGTCTGAGTGCTGCTGTTCTGAGACATCAGCACTCCTAAAACGTCTCTCGTCCAATCAGATTGGAATACTGGAACTAACTGTTGTATATTCAAATAAAACCAATTCAGTAATGCAAATGAATCAGTATAATTCATATTTAAAAATCATGTTTAGTCACATTTTACCATTATCACAGTAAATGACCGATGAATCTTTTGAGATGCTGAGATCAAAATTAGCCATGAGAGGAGCAATGTACTGAGTCGCTGTGAGCATTTTGTGGATTACATCTCCAGTGTAGATGAAACCTGAATAGAAATACAATTATTATATTTAACAGTTTAATTTAAAATAATATATAAATCACTCTATACTGTGTAGCACTCGCCTCCCGTAGCTACATGTATTTCCCTTAATAGATGTCCATAGAAAGGGAAATCGAAAGACAGATTCAATCTCTATAAGACAAAACACATTTCAATTAAACATTTTCCTTACAAAAATGTCTTTAAAATAAATAAAAATGACAGAAATGGGTAATAATTTACAATAAGATTATTTTTGTTAACATCAGTAAATGCATTAGTTATCATATGAAGTGAACTAACATGAAAAAACAATTGTTCATTGTTAATTCATATTAGTTCATAATGCATTAACTAATGTTATAGTATACAACTTTTGATTAACATTAGCCAAGATTAATAAGTGGTGATAATGTATTGTTTATTGCTAGTCATGTGAACTAATGTTGCTATTACTAACTAATGTTAACAAATACAACCTTATTGTGAAGTGTTGCCTAAAAATGTTGTTATAACATGCATTTTCACCTGCAATGTTTACAAAATATCAAAAATAACATTTTGGTTGTAGTCCAGTCCATACCGAAGTTTGTTGATGCGTGTTGGAGAGAATTCCATGAACTTTTCCCATGTCCATTTGCTCAAGATTGACCCACAAATCCTTGCTTGCACTGTGTGTGGGCCCATAGAGTTTGGATGTGTAGTAGATATGATCCATATCTCTCTGAAGCAAACAGAACATTTAAACACAGTAAGTGTAAGAGCGCAGATGTATGTCTGAGAAGGAGGCCATTATTTTGAATCTTCACCTCAATGGATGAGTTGTCATGATTTTTATTAGTCACAACTTCTGGAAAGCGCCCTGAATCCAATCTGCTCTTCACTTCATACCGTTCCAGATCCTGGTTCTTCTGACTGATTTGGTCCTCTGGTGTAGATGAGAACAGCCATCTCCTCCATCTTTTATGGACAAGCTTGAAGTATACATCAACACTCTCTTGCTTGGAGAGCCTCTCAAAATCAAAGTAGGAGACCCCTGACAAATGGTGATTAATTAAACCAGTTTATGCTAGATTGTTTGCATTGCTGGCAAAAGGGGACTCATTGAAATCCTAAATGTGAATTGGTCTAAGAACTGAAAGTAACATCTGTGTCACCTTATTGTGATCTGATATGATAGTTGAGTAGGTGTTTCAACTACTGTATCGAAGAATGAAATATTGACAATAGGTGATTGTCTTGTGTTTAGCATCTGTGAGACTCTATGGATGCAAACAATCCACAATGCAAATAAACACAGTTTGTCACATCCTGCCAGTGACAGGAGTGTGTCCAAAGTACTTCTTTCACAAGAGAGGGTGAAACATGCTTAGCATTCCTCATGGCAGTAGGTGGAATGGAGTATGAGGATAGGGCAATGCTTTGACTGGGGTAACATAGAGTTTCTTTTTCCTTAGGAATCCAGCAAAGTTCTTCCTTTGTTCTTCTCATTTAAAATTTTGATATAATATCCCTAATGTGATTTGCTATTAGTTAATATCAGAGTATAGGCCTATTCTTAAAGGGTAACTAAACCCTAAACCAACTTTTTTTAGTTAATGATCTGTAAGCATGGGGCTTTATTAGTACTGGTCATTGATTCAAGTAATTTTTTTGACATTTGTGTATAAAGTGTTTTAATTCTACAATATATGGTGTAAAAACGTCTGAGTGCTGCCCTCTTCAGGTTGAACGGTGGCTACTGCAGTTGAATTTTCCTATTGGCTGTTTGCGGTACTGCGTGACGTAAGCGGTGACAGCTGACGTAAGCAGGTTCCAGCTCACCATGCCAGATTCATGTACATGTCATCTTGCGACCATGTGAGGAATAATAATAACATAGAGTCTGACAGCAGCTGTCAATTAATCCGTCACTACGAGTCTCAGGTGGCCCCCCCCTCGCTCAGCCCCGCACTCGGTTCGTTCCCTCTATCCCCGCCGGGGTCTGCCCACTTTTCCAGCATTTTCAAATATTTCTAGTGGGTGGAGTCAGACTCTGAGGAGGTGTTTAGTTACCCTTTAAGGGAAGGTTAACTGACTGGATTCTGGACCTCAGCGAAGGAGGACACTTTTTTTTTTTTCCCCCTGTTTGGCTTTGTAACTATGTGATGTGACCCCTGCTGGTCTATCACATTTATTTTCAACATGCTGTCAAAGACCGCAGTCTAGAGTTAGGACATTCCAAAAATGGTCTGGATGGTTGCTACTGGATGATTAAAAGAATTATGGTTAAAAAAAAATAACTTACTTGGTTGTAGGTAAATAATTCTAATTATTAAAACATACTGTATAACATTAAAAAAATATTAGCATCACTTGCTTTGTTTACCCTGTGAATTGTCAAGCATTTTCTGTAATCCCCCCCTCTTAATGACTAAGCCAAGCATTATTCTCATGTAATCTTTGTTATTACCTTGTTATTATCTCAGTAATACTACATACATCTGATAGTATACATCTGAATTATGCATTACTCAAAAATAAGATTGTCCTAAGTGATAAAAAAATCTGAATTTAAAGGACATGTGTCAGGTTCGTAGATATGTAATCTTTGTGTCCATGTTGATTTCATACGTTTTCAAAAACATTTTTTTACAGCATTATCTACCCAAAAATAAATAAATAAAACAATTATAATAGTGTCAAATGTCAAGAAAAAGGTACACGTTTTCAAAGATATTTTTTTATAAGAATTGTTTTTTAGACATATATCAGATGTTTTCATAGGGTTACTCCATTTGATCTGAAAATAGTGTGCCTTTTTCACAAAAATTAAAAAAATAGCTGATTACAAAAATATATAAAAATAATATCTAAAAAAAATAAACATAAAACCATGAAGGTAAAGGTTTTGTTGGTTCTGTATTATAATTTTCTTGTCACATCACCACAGAATACCAGCATGTTGGTAACACCACATGACTGATTAGCTGGACAGAAGTGTTTTAAATAATAATACTATTTTAATCAAAATTGTTTCACTGCTTATCTTTTAATAGATATTAATAAAATATAATTCCAATCATGTCAGCATTTCTTTTTTTCAATAATTTTTACTTGTTTATCTGTCTCCGGATGGTTGCACCACTTAGAAACGTTTGACTTTAAGAAAAATATCAAAATTATAAATTGAACAGATATTCATTGTAGTAGAGGCATATTCAAATAATGTTTTTGTATGAACTGCATTTTTAATGTATTTTAAAATAACTTTACAAAAACAAATAATTTAAGTAACATTATATACTGCAAACAATTGCAGTTTTATACCAAACTGATACAAATTAAGCGACTGACACGAGACAATTAATATAGAGTCCAATAAGAATCATATGGCAAAGATATGAGGGGCAAAGATCATTTAAGGAGCTTGCCTATTTCTGGTTATTTAGGCTACGGTAAATTATTAGATTAGTAGATTATTTAATTATAGGAAAATCTTATTTTATTCTTGCAACAAAGCATCGCTTTGAATAAAAACTTAACAAATAAACGAATGCCTTACCATTTGTTGAAAGTTCCTGTATGGCAAATGTAATCTGAATAACTACGGAAATTCCATAGAAAACATGGTGTCTTGCTGCTAGTTCCATGCCCAACTATATTCTAAAGCGCCCTTGTAAATTTAAATGGAAGGAGATGCCGAATAAAATGTTTATTCCACACGTCTGACAAGAAGCAAATGCGATTACCTTCAGCTTCCTCGATACACCCACCAGTCTGTCCCGTCTATACCGAGGCTGTAGTGACGCGCATGTTTTGAGTTGAGACTTTCAGCTATAGCTGAGTGATGTATAGAATTTGTGTATTCTGTAAAATGGAGGAAGAAATTCTGTATCTCATGTTTCAGGAGTGTAAATAAAGTTTTATTAGTCTCCTTTAAAGGTGAAAGGTAAATTTTTGTTTTCATTTGTCGTCTTGAACTTACACTGACACCTAGTGGTGTGGATGCAGTATCATTTAAACGCAATAGGTTTCTGTTACCAATGCCATTATAGAAACTCACTATAATAACTAAATTCATGAGTATAGGGTCCAATAATAGGGCAGTTTCTGGGATTAAAGGCGGGCGTACGCGGTGTGATTATCGGTTGTCATGCGAGCTCCCGACCATTTTTTTCCAGTCAGGAGAGATCGCTTGGAAATCGCTGGTGCTCGTGTGGTCGTGGCATGCATTGTGTGAGAGGAATTATAAGCGCAGCCAAGCGGCTTACGAACAGCTCATGACCTCGTAATTTTTAATACCGTCGAAAAAATGTGAGTGCTATCGGCTTGAACTCGTGAGGTGTTTGCGGTTGAATGAGCCGATTTAGTGATCTACCTGAAGTTGACCAATCAGTAGAAGGTTTTACGACTCACACAATCAGTGAAAACTGACTGTTCATGAAGAACATCTGTGTTCTGCAACTGCTTTAGGCTCCTTGAATAACGTATAACATGTGATTAAGGGCAGCCGTTGGACTTTCTGGTGCCCCCCTTGGGAGTTGGTGCCCTTCGCAGACTGCGTAGTCTGCTTATAGGAAGCGGCAGTACTGATGTGTCTCCCTGTGCTTTCCTTGTCACTTTCGCTGTCCATTAAGCAGGATAATGAGACCCACCTGCTGTTCATTACCTATGATTGGCTCAGCCCAGGAATGGAGAGTACAAGTGGCCCACAGCTCTTCACCTTGGAGAGAAAAGGACAGAGAATATTTTCTCCTGCATGAGTTATTCTATCTCTTGGTCCCAGCTTTACATTTGTTGTTGTGCTAAAGTGTATAACAATCTTGTCATTTGCAATTTGTGTACTGCTTATACTCCTGTTGAAATACTTGACAATTTCTACACTAGTTTTATTACACCAGTTTTACTTTGTGTAACATAATTAAGCTGTTTATGTTGTGGGATTCTTTAGAAGGGAGGTGGACACCATTTACTTTGAAAGATTCTGTTTTCTCCTGTTTATTTATAAAGAGTTGGGGAAGTGATTTGTGTTTTTCTTTTCGATAGGTAAGTTATTTTCTAAATCCTCTAGGAAGAATGTCTTGTTATTTTTGCCAATTCCGCTCCTGAAGTTTGTCTGTTTATCCCTCTGAATTCTTTAATATTTGTTTTTTATATTTTTGCTCTATTGCATGTTGATGCAATTTGTGGTTGCTCTGGGACCTGGAGACAGGATCACTCTTGCCAAAACATTTGTTACCCACCTACTCATACCCCTAGACCAAGGAAGGTGTGCCATAACAGTGGTGAAACAAAGGACTTATAGGTTGAATGTTCTTCCTGTCAATCAACCACTGCACTAAAACAATAACTTGTGGCTTTAAATCACATTCACATGAACAAAACCTCACAGATCTTCTTCAGAATGTCTGCTATCAACATGCAAGCATTGACACAGATGAGAAGGGAGTAGCCTACATCTAAATCTGAATAATACAGGTGGCCTGCTCACCTCCATTAAAACACCTCAGAATTCTGCACTAAATGCCATGCTGGCGCTTAAATTAAATCCAAGTATAACCAACAGAAACGGTGCGCAAATATTCTGCACTTTTTAATCTTGTACATTTATGTGCACTTCATTATCATGGAAAAACTAGCAGCAGCAACACACTGTTGTTATAATTAATGTATGCATTCATGAAATCACACAGCCTCCCTTTGAAATCTGAATCCATCAAATGTTGGACAGCATCTCAGATTATCCATATTTATTTTTTTTTAAATCGGCTAATGCAGCCCCTGGCCATGCCAGTCTATTTTTCATTTCTAAATCACAAGCTACAAGGAATTAAAGCAATATCCTCCTCTGGCTTTATGTCTAAATGGCATGAAAATTCATGCGATTGCTCTGTATTTCGCAAGATCGTAAAGTCGTGTCATGCACGACTCGTAACGTGTGCTAGGGCCCCCGACCTCTCGAGAGTCTGAACTCGCACTTTGTATGCCCGGCCTAAGCGAACAGTATTTGGTTGGTCATGTAATCCTAATATGGCAGCCCCCATGAGGGGACCCTCCCCATGTAGAAAAGATTTTATAAGGTTCCTGATATGATGGGTGCCTTCATCTCATGTGAGTCCTCATGATTTTATACATCTGTTTCAAAATGTAAAAAAAACATTTAGGAGGAAAACATTACTTGTGCACGTTTAATAAACTGCTGAGGCAATATTGTCACTGAGGGTATATTTATCTATTTAAAAATAAGGTAATTAATAATAATGTTGTTGAATTAGAATTTTTTTTGGCATTGCAAATACTTTATATTTGAGAACACATTTCTTTATTCTTTACATGGATTCAAAATCTTTTTACTTGAAATGTATCATGGCTACAGGCATACAATCTCAAATTTGTTAAATAATGGCAAGCATAACACATTTCTAGTAGGCCTATTATGACCTTATTTTCCTTTCTGATTGAAAATTTCTGTTGTTTACTTATTTTATTTTATCTATTTTATTTTAATATTATAAATGATATATCTATATTTTCCCCGATACCTTGGCGTTTTTTCTTATTCCTGTTTTTATTGAATTCAGTGCTCTGCTCTTTTGTTTATGTAATGTGCTAATAAAATTATAACAGAAGTATTTTTAAATAGGTTAAAAGCTACTAGCCAATTAATTGCTAGATACTGATTTGTTTTTCATTTTAATCCATTGCTTACAAACATGTATCAACCGCACCATGGTGACCTGGTATTTATAATAAAAGACACAGATTCTTAAAGTTTCTTAGGCTACAGTATTTGAAACATGGTTTTACAGTAATAACCTGTAACACAGTTACGTGAAGGAGGACACAGGGAACAGGGTTGTAAACTAAAGGTAGGCTTTTTATTGCCGTTTTCTCTTTTGTTTACAATATTAATCACCACAATTCACAGTACACTGGGTTGCGTGTTGGGTTCTCTCCCTTACTGGGGCTCTCAGTCTGCTTTTATGCCGCTCTCCTCGTGCTCACTGGAATCAGAGACAGGTGTTAGGCATAATTTAGCTCAGGTGTAAGCGCCCTTACCGCTTTCCTCTCCCGGATGGGCGCTTGACCACGCCCCCGCTGTCACATACCCCACCGCCCGACTCAGGCCGGGGCGCCATCCGGCCTGTCTACCACTCCCCCCCATTTCTGGAGAGAAAGTCGGCGTCAGCCATCTGCACCCCCGGTCTGTGGACCACCTTGAATTTAAAGGGCTGGAGAGCCAGATACCAACGGGTGATCCGGGCATTAGTATCCTTCATGCAGTGAAGCCACTGGAGTGGGGCGTGATCCGAGTAGAGGGTGAAGGCCCGCCCCAGCAGGTAATACCGGAGGGTGAGGACCGCCCACTTGATGGCCAAACACTCCTTCTCCACAGTGCTGTACTTAGTCTCCCTCAAAGAGAGCTTCCGGCTAATGTACAGCACTGGGCGCTCCTCCCCCTCCACCACCTGCGAGAGTACGGCCCCCAGCCCTCTGTCTGAAGCATCCGTCTGCAAAATAAAAGGGAGAGAGAAGTCAGGTGCATGAAGGAGCGGCCCCCCACAAAGTGCGGCTTTAATCTGTATAAACGCCTGTTGACACTGCTCCGACCATTGAACCGGATCTGGAGCCCCCTTTTTAGTGAGGTCAGTCAGCGGGCTGGTGACGTCCGAATAATTAGGCACAAACCTTCTATAATAGCCAGCCAGCCCCAGGAACTGCCTCAACCCCTTTTTGGTCTTAGGTCTAGGGCAAGTCGCAATCGCCGCGGTCTTATCAATTTGGGGACGCACCTGGCCATGACCCAAGTGGAACCCCAGATACCGTACCTCCACACGCCCCAATCGCGCACTTCTTAGGGATTGCCGTGAGCCCCGCCCGCCGCAGCGATCTCAGGACGGCCCTCAGATGTTGCATGTGCCGCCGCCAATCATTGCTATAAATTATAATATCATCTAAATAGGCAGCGGCATATGCGGTGTGAGGTCTGAGGATCCTATCCATGAGCCGCTGAAACGTGGCCGGAGCCCCAAACAAACCGAAAGGAAGCGTCACGAATTGGTGTAATCCAAACGGCGTAGTGAAGGCTGTTTTCTCACGGGACATTGGTGTCAAGGGGATCTGCCAATAGCCCTTTGTTAAATCCAAGGTCGAATAAAATCGAGCAGTACCTAACCGATCGAGCAGTTCATCAACACGGGGCATTCGGTACGCGTCAAATTTAGACACCGCGTTGACTTTTCTATAATCCACACAGATTCGTACAGACCCATCGCTCTTAGGAACAAGAACAACCGGGCTGGACCAATCACTGTGGGATTCCTCTATTACTCCCATCTCAAGCATCGCATCCAATTCTTCCCAAACTATTTTCTTTTTGTGTTTGGGCAGGCGATAGGGGCGGCTACGTACCACCACTCCCGGCTCGGTCTCGATGTGGTGTTGTATGATGTTCGTACGGCCTGATAGCGGAGAAAACACATCTGCAAATTCTTTTTGTAACTCGGAAACCTCTGTGAGTTGGCGTGGTGAGAGGTGGTCTCCACAAGTAACCGGGGTGTTGAGATTGCGGGCTTTGTTTACCTCCGGTCCGAGCTCCGCCCTCTCCGGAACTACCGTTGCCAACGTCACAGAGGCCGCCTCTTCTCTCCACAATTTGAGGAGGTTGAGGTGATAAATCTGGCGTGCGCCCCCTCTATCGGTACGTTTAACCTCATAATCGAGATCCCCTACTCGTCGTGTGACCTCGAAGGGTCCTTGCCACTTGGCAAGCAATTTAGAGCTCGATGTCGGGAGTAATACAAGTACCTTATCTCCCGGTGCAAATTCCCGTAGCTGAGCACCCCTGTCATACAGCCGGCGTTGGCGTTCTTGAGCCTGGAGCAAATTCTCCTGTGTTAATTGCCCCAGTGTGTGGAGTTTTGCTCTAAGATCAAGAACGTACTGAATTTCGTTTTTGCTATTAGAAGGTCCCTCCTCCCAAGTTTCACGGATGACGTCAAGGACCCCGTGTGGGCGTTGCCCATACAGCAGCTCAAATGGGGAGAACCCCGTGGAGGCTTGCGGAACCTCTCGTACTGCAAACAACAGGGGGTCCAACCACTTATCCCAATTTCTAGCGTCTTCGTGCACGAATTTACGAATCATATTTTTGAGCGTTTTATTAAATCGTTCCACTAGGCCATCAGTCTGTGGATGGTAAACGCTAGTGCGAATCGACTTAATGCCCAACAGTTCATAAAGTTCGCGAAGTGTACGTGACATAAAAGTCGTGCCTTGATTGGTGAGGATTTCTTTCGGAATCCCTACCCGGGAGATTATTTTGAAGAGTGCCCCTGCAACACTACGTGCTGAGATGTTGCTCAGAGGCACTGCTTCCGGATATCGCGTTGCATAATCCACCAGGACTAACACAAAGCGATGTCCACGTGCTGTCCGTTCTAATGGCCCGACGAGGTCCATTCCAATTCTTTCGAAGGGGACCTCAATTAATGGAAGGGGGTGCAATGGCGTTTTTGGGGTGGCCGGTGGGTTTACAAGCTGACATTCGCGGCACGCCGCACACCACCTGCGGATGTCACCGCCAATGCCCGGCCAATAGAAACGGGCTATTAGGCGGAGAAGTGTCTTCCTTTCCCCTAGGTGACCGGCCATAGGATTATAGTGAGCCGCCTGGAAAATCATTTCCCGGCGGCTCCGTGGAATCAATAATTGTGTCACGTCCTCTTTTGTTTGAGCGTCCTGCGTCACTTTATATAGCCGAATTTTAATCAAGGCAAAATATGGGTATGAAATGGCGATGCCCGGCCGGAGCTGTTGACCATCAATTACTCTCACTTGGTCAAGAGCATGTTTAAGGGTTTCGTCCCGCGATTGCTCTAGAGGAATGTCCCCCTCAGGGAATTCCCTGAGAGGAGGGGCGGCCACCTCGCCCCTTCCCTCGTCATTCAGAGCAGCCGAGGACGGCCCCTGCTCCGCCTCCCATGCCAAAGCATCGCACACCGCACACCTCTTTATGCAGGACCCATCCGCGCAAATACCCTCTAAAACATCTCTAAAATCCGGCCAATCAGTACCCAAGATTAGCGGATGAGTGAGGCGGGAACTAACCGCTGCCTCCACACTATGGTTTCTTCCCCTGAATTTAATTGCCAAAGTCACCATGGGATACTTGTGAACATCCCCATGCACACACCTCACCCTCACCACTTTAGCTAAACCCAAAGCCCCGGGTTGAACCAAGCGTTGGTGGATGGTGGTCTGATTGCAGCCGGTATCCAGCAAAGCTTGGTAAATACCCCCCCTGATCCTTACCGGAATCCGGTATGCTCCAGTCCGATTGGGGGCAGCCTGCGGGACGTCAGAGACCCGCACCACCGTCCCCACCTCCATTAGCGGGCACTGATCCCGGAAGTGGTCCGGGTCCCCGCACCTCCAACAGGCCGGCCAGCAGGTCGCACATACCCTCCACGCCTGCACGGGGCAGGAACGGGCCCTGGGGAGAAAACAGAATGAGAGAACACAGGGGAGGGGGAGGGTGGGGGTGCAGACACAGGGGAAGGGGAGAGAGAGAGAGAAGAAGAGGGCTTGTCCGCCCTCAGGATCGCCTCCAAATGGTCCTCCGCCAGCCGAACAGCTTCCTCCAGCGACGCCGGGCGATGGCACTGGACCCACTCCGCCGTTTTCCTGGGCAGCCGTTGGGCGAATTGCTCCAGCACCACCTGATCGATCACTCCCTCGACGTCGCGGTCCCCCGCGAGCAGCCACCACCGACAGGCGTCCCGGAGCCGTTGAGCAAACGCGAACGGGCGATCGGACTTCTCCAACTTCATGCCCCAGAAGAGCTGGCGATTCTCTTCCGGGCTCCGACCGACCCGTTGCAGAATGGCCCTCTTCAGGTCAGAGTAAGCCAGGAGGTTCGTCGCCGGCAGTTGTTGTGCCGCAAGTTGAGCTTCCCCGGACAGAAGAGGAATTAGGCGGGCTGCCCACTGTTCGGGCGACCAGCCCCAGATTTGTGCTGTACGCTCGAATAAATCGAGGAAGGCCTCAGGATCATCATGATCTCGAAAAACCGGCGATCTTGGTCCTGCCGGAGCTCAAGCAGGGATTGCTGGTGGCTTTGATGTAACGTCGCGAGGGACTGGAGGACCTCCGCCAGCTGGGAGGACTCTATGGGGCGACCTTGCTCCATGCTTGGATGCAGTTGAAAAAGAAGTCCCGGGTTTCGGCACCAGTGTAACACAGTTACGTGAAGGAGGACACAGGGAACAGGGTTGTGAACTAAAGGTAGGCTTTTTATTGCCGTTTTCTCTTTTGTTTACAATATTAATCACCACAATTTACAGTACACTGGGTTGCGTGTTGGGTTCTCTCCCTCACTGGGGCTCTCAGTCTGCTTTTATGCCGCTCTCCTCGTGCTCACTGGAATTAGAGACAGGTGTTAGGCATAATTTAGCTCAGGTGTAAGCGCCCTTACCGCTTTCCTCTCCCGGATGGGCGCTTGACCATGCCCCCGCTGCCACATAACCATAATAGTAACTATATGTTGTTTAAGCAGAAATACCATTATATATAAAAGATTTTTAATCGCTAAAAATGTAGACCTACTGTATCTTGTTTTAAATGATTAAACTGCACATCGCAAGTATTTTGTTATTGCATAAACATCAAATAACCCTTCATAACCTTGCCAGTAAACATTTCTGACATAAAATGAATACATTAATAGCCCCATTAATTTTCATCTCATTATAAGAGTAGGTAAGTAGCAAAACTCTTAATTTCACTTTTTATATATATATATACACTCTAAAGTGAAAGAGAGACCACAAAGTAAAAGAAAGTTAAACTTCACCACTGCATCTTTTTCCCACAGTGGTTAAATACAAGGTTAAATATAGGTATTTATTTAACCACATTGAGGATACCACTCCAGAGCACTGTCAACCATGTCTCCTGAACATGAACAGCAGACATTGTGTCAGCACAAACAGAACAGTTAAACAGTGGTCTGCAAAGGCTTTAAACAGAGACACATTTATTCTAAGTAGGCCCGACCAAAAATGTATTAAAGTTTAAAAAAAATTGTATCTCTCTCTTACTACTGCATTTAGGTGGATGGATGTGATTATGTGAGAGTGCGTTTCTAGTGTGTGTGTGTGTCTGTGTGTGTGTGTGTATTTTTGATGGGGAGAAGGAGAGAGTGTTGGATTACCATGAGGAAACTGGTTCCTGTGAGAAATGAGTGGATTAGGGAAGTGTGACATATCTCACAAGGCTGAGAGGCCTCTCTGGCCCTTGAGTTTGGAGAAGTCAGACTGCTCAGTTCTTAATGATGTTAGGGTCAACTCTGTCTAGCTTCAGGAGTCTAAATTACTTATGCATAGATTGCCACTCTCAAGCTTCTGTTTGTGGAGTTTTAATGATTTTTAGTGACTAGAATTACATTGAGGGCTATATATGGGGACTGACAAGCATGCATAAAGGGCATCCTGAAACTAAATTATTTGACGTATGAGTGAATTTATGCGAATGAAAAATGTTTGCATTGATTTCTTCTGCCACAAGAAGCTACTAAAATCTGTACCTCATAGGTTTCTGTCATGCATCCAAAAAAATTGGGCCAAATGACACATTAGGATTTTGTAATTTTTTTAAGCAAATTTTTTAAAACAATTATCAAACGTATGATATTTTCTTTGTGAGTCAAAACATAGCTTCGGCCAAAATGTTTAAAGCACATCAATGATTACTTGCAATGATGAATGATGTCTTATTTTAAATACTGATTTGCTGTACCATACAAAATGCTTTCGTTTGATTTTTGAATGATTTTCAGAAAAGATTTGATAACAGGAAACACCAATATTTGCCCAGGACACACTAAATATTTTTATTCTATTTACATTGATGCATTTAAATTTTAAGATTAGATTTTTGCAGTTTCTGATCGATGATAAACTTATGTGAAAGATGTGCCATTTCCATTGTCAGAAAAGTAAATTGAAATTTAAAAAAAGTACATATTTAAGACACTGGAGTGAACATTCTCATCTGTTGAATCCTGGCAAAAACAAACAGTAGAAAATGTTAATGGAAGAACAGGTTTCACATTTTACAGTATTCATGTGTTAGTGTACAGGATATATAGGCTAAAAGAAATACTCAAACTCATTGTGCTATCATAGAGATTATAAACAAAGTTTCTATCAAGCACATCATTTTCAAGTACAGATTCCCTGCAAAGAAATAAAAGAGGTTCCCCTTCTGTCAGAGGATTAACTGATGCCTACTCTAACCATAAGACATGGGATACTTTATATGGCATTGTCTGAACCTTGGATTTAGGATGGACCACACCGAACCTCACCGAAATTACCAGCCAGGTTGAACTGCGTTTCACATCCCTGATCTCTGCCTGCATCACCTCGGTCTATTGATGGACTACGATCTTGAAATGGAATTCATAGACTAACAATTGCCAACAAAAGCCTTCATCAGCCAATTAACAAGGACAATTACATCTATGTGAACTTCTGCAGTTAATACAGGATGGACTTCAAAGACATTGGTCATTAATCTTACAGTTCAAACAAAATCGATGTTTAAACACTGACCCTTAACACTTACTTAGTTTAATAATTTTAAACCATGACTTTAACTTTGACTTTAACTATACATAAGTAATATTTACATTATATTCATGATGTTAGCCAGAGAGGGAACTGGCCTCCACAGTGAGTCTGGTTTATCCCAAGGTTATTTTTCCTCCATTAATCATCATTTTATGGAGTTTTGTGTTCCTTGCCAGTCGCTTTCAGCTTGCTCACTGGGGTTATTAATACAATTACTATTTAATTACTTATTTTTTAAACACTATAAACAATCGTATTTTATCTAATTACACAATGATGATTCATTGACATTATAGACATTACACTTTTAGCGTCTGTTAATGCCTGATCTTCTGTAACTGCTTTGAAATGATGTGTGTTGTGAAAGGTGCTATACAAATAAAATTGACTTGAAATTGACTTGTCACTCACTCGACATTGTGTCAAAGTAGTGACACTAGAGGGTCGAACTTGAGAGCCCAAAACACCTTGGATCTTTGAGAAAAGGCCATTGAAAATTGGCGAGTGGAATTTGCATGCCACTCCCCCAGACATACGTGTATAAAAGGGAGCTGGAATGCAGATTCATTCAGATTTTTTCTTCAGAGCCAAGCGGTTGTACTATCAGTGAGCTGAATACTACTGCTGTTCCATTCATCTCTACTGAAGTGAATGCTGTTGGATATACACCGCATTCCAGCAGCTTACTTTCCTTCTGCACGCCAAATGCAGATTCGCCCCTGGGTGCTTCGCCACCGCTCTCACTACCCTTGATGGCAGGATGGCCCACAGGTACACGGAGATCCCTCAAGTGGATAAGGCAGTTGCGATACACCTTTGCCTGCAGAACGCCGCCACCTTGCGGGATTGTCCAGTGCTCCCCTCCAGAGCCTGTAGGATTTCGTTGTCTCTGGCAACCAAAGCCTACAGTGCTGCTGGACAGGCTTCCTCCGCACTACATTCCATGGCCCTTCTGCAGGTACACCAGGCCAAGGCACTAAAAGAACTGCACATGGGTAGTCCTGATCTCGATGTGTTGCAGGAGCTGCGCTTGGTGACCGACCTCGCCATCCGGGAGACGAAAATCACGGCGCGTGCACTTGGGTAGTCCACCTTGGTGGTCCAGGAGCGCCACCTGTGACTGAATCTGGTCCAGATGAGAGACGCTGACAAAGCACTTTTTCTCAACGCGCCCATCTCCCAGATTGGACTTTTTGGCGACACCATTGAGGATTTCACCCAGCAGTTCTTAGTGGTGAAAAAGCAGACGGAGGCCATCCAGCACATCTTGCCCCGGCAAAGCTCAAGAACCCGCACCCCATCTGCTCGACGAGGGCGTCCCCCTGCCGTGGTGAAAGAACAGGAAGCTCCGCCTCCGCCTTCCCGAATCGTCTCCAAATCAGCTGGACCACCTGGCGACCTCAGCTGCTGCTGACTCCAGAGGAGGAGATGGCAGGTGAGTTGCGACATGCGGCGAGAGCATACGCCATCTTGGCGATTTATATATGCTACTGTCGCTGTGTTGTCGGACCAGATCAACACATGCTTGCCCTGGATCAATAGCAATAGCCTCCGCAGGGCAAGTAGTACAGTCAGCAACTCTAGGCAGTTGATGAGCCAACCCAGTCACGTTCCTGACCAGGAACTGGCGACAACTGCGATGGGATGGAAAGCGTTAGCAACGTATCCAGGCTCCGGGCTCCCAGGAACCTCTTGCCACAATGCTGTACTAGCCGCTGAAATGGATGGGACCGTGTCTTGGTTCCTCAGCACAAAACCTGAATGAATCCGCAATCCAGCTCCCTTTTATATCCGTATGTCCGGGGAGTGGCATGCAAATTCCGCTTGCCAATTTTCATTGGCCTTTTCTCAAAGATCCGAGTTGATCGGGGCTCTCAAGATCGACCCCCTAGTGTCGCTACATCAAAACAACATCTCATTCCCTGCATCAGGCGTTTTTATTATATATATATATATATATATATATATATATATATATATATATATATATATATATATATATATATATATATATATATATATATATATAAAATGACCAGCACATACCTGTTAGCACTTCTTTTCATATACAGTACAAAAAGGGCAGCACCAACTGTAGAAATTACCAAGAGTGTCAGTCCCACTCCCACCCCAATGCCTACACAAACCAACAAAAGGGACTATAAGGTGCTTCTGGCTTTGACAAGTCACACTTTACAAAAATAATATAATTCATTTCTGATAAATGTGTGAGATTTAAGTAAATAAGACCAACAGGCATGAAAGTATTGCTAACTATCAAGACTGTTTGGAGGTGGATATCTGAGATCTGATTTACAAGGCCCAGGGCTGATGTGAATATCATCAATAGCTACATTTCCTTCGGTAAATGGTCCCTTAATAAATGTAAACATAAACTATTGGGAGAAAAGAGGACAATGTTGACATTTTGTGGTTTTGAGTGAATCTCAATCTCCCATTTGTGGGATGAGTGAAACCCTGACATATGAAATAATTGTCAGAAAATTCAGTTGTTTTTTTTTACATTCATTTGTTTTTAGTACCATTAGACAAACTATAAAAAGTCTATAAAATCGTAAAAATATTTTTTTGCACATTTTTTATTTAAATGTAACATATTTGATACTTGGCTTTAAAGGTGATTATCCTCCTACTGCTCAGCAATTAATGTTTGTGTAGAACATTTGTTATTTAAGTGTTTCTTGGGGTATTATCAGAAGACTCCCTGGGCTTTTCAGAGATACTAAATGTTTGAGAGTTTGGCCATGTCAACTTCCTCTCCTTGGTCTATAAATGTGGATTGAAATGTATCACTGTTCAATTAAGCACATCAAATTCAATATGACTAAAATATTATTTTTTTGTCATATATATTTTATGCATCAAACACTATATTGACATTTAAAAAAGGGAAATTGTAAAACTTTTTTGCTGGGTGTCAGGAACTTATGGTAAGATGACATCATAATAGCTTGTAATGAATAATAATGAAATATTTATAATGGGAGAGCAGGCTGCATATATGAAAATTCACAGAAATATTAGTTCACACTTTAATTATATCTTATAAGTAGTATATGGCATAATTTTCAAAGCTCTGTGATTTTTTTGTGGTAGGCATGAATGGAATATAATGGTGATTGAGAGATTTACCTCAAAAGTCTGATTTATAATATATGATATATGGATTTTTAATATGGATGTGCTGGTGGGCTGGTTTGAGTATTTCTGTTACTGTTGATCTCCCGGGATTTTCATGTACAACAGCCTCTAGAATGCAAAAAACAAAAAAGGGGGTGTTCGTGTGATATGAGCGTGAAGCGATCATCTGTGTTCAGCAGCTGCTTTCGGGTCCTTGAATAACATATAATGTGCGAGTAAGGGCAGCCGTTGGACTTTCTGGTGCCCTGCTAGGTTAAGATGGTGCCCCCCTAGGGAGTTTGTGCCCTATGCGTGGTCTGCGTATAGGCAGCGGCGGTACTGGTCCTGTGAAAGGAGCTCTAATATCAGTGTTGCCAGATCTTAAATGTTTAACAAGTGACATGGTCTGGGAAAACAAGCCCAAAACAAGTAACTTGCCTCACCCAAAAAAATAAATAAATAAGGGAACCTATTTTTTTTTTCTCTTTATCTGTAACTAGCCATATAAAAATTGCAATTTATCACAAAGTAAGGCCTAAAAAAACAAACAAACAAAAAATAAAATGTTTTATTTAATTTTAATCACAGGTCAGCTTTTCAGTCAAAATCCGGCAGCATCATATCTGTATTAATGCATCATATCTAACAATAATTCAGTGAACACTTGGAAACACCTAAGAAATGCATTTTTTTTACCAATCATCCACATCATTAAACTCAATGGTATGGCTTTTAGTTTAGTGGGCAATTTTGTGCAACTAGTAATCTGTAATTGCTGTGCCAATAAGTGACAGCCTTTGTCTATGAATAACTTGTGTCAGGGTTTTGAGGCTGAAATATGGACTTGAATCTTCGATCTGTCAACAGACACAAAACTGACTCTGGAACCCACACTTTAGTTTGATTCTGAGAGGGTTGGTGGGGTCTGGGCAAACCTCCACATTCCTTCTTGTCCTCCAGATTGGGTCACCTGCAAGGTCTGATCTTTGTCCGAGAACTGTTGATACACATTTAAGGTCTCAGTGCCTTTTCCCTCCATTAAATTAAACCGAATCCAACAGCATGCTCTTAGGTTGAAGACACAACTTTCACCCAGGGAAAATTAATTAATTAAACCAATTCAATAATGTACATTTTCAAACTGTAAATATTCAAAAATGCATTGTATTCGGTTTGCATGATTTAAAGTTTTATGATATGTAAATTCAGTACTGCCACTCCCAGTAAGCAGACTACGCAGTCTGCATAGGGCACCAACTCCCTAGAGGGGCACCATCTTACCCTAAGGGAACTAGAAAGTCCACCGGCTGCCTTTACTCACACGTTATATGTTATTCAAGGACCTAAAAGCAGTTACGGAACACAGATGATCGCTTTGTGCTAATATCACGTGTTCTCTGGTCAATTTTGACACGGGTATCAATTATGTCTTTACACATGATATTATGTTGAGTTTTTGTACATCTATGATTTACATATTTACTTATAAACACTTATATTTTGCCTCTTTCCTATACTACACAGACACACACACACAAACAAACTAAATCAAAAGTAATACTGTCTATAGAGGGGTGTGTCGAGAGCAGAAGTTCATGCACACATTAGTCTAAATAGTGCTTGAAAAATTGCCCACATTTTACTCTGTAGCCATCTGCAGCCGAACCAGCTTACAGCACACCCACGTGTCAATATTCGGCAGTTCATGCTAGTAAAAAGAATAGATTTAGCTTAAAAACAAAGCAAAAAATTATTCATGTTGAATACTTGAGTTGTAAATTTGATTTAATAATGTTTAGTTGAAAAAGAATAAGTTGATTTCATAACTTTTGACCACCAAGTTGTATTTTGCAGTTATGAGTTATAGGAAATTTATTCAAATTAATAAATATTAATATAAATTGTACATTATATTATATTTAGATAAATGTCACAGAAATGGTGATTAAAAAAATATGTCTTTACATGGATCAGGTTTTGCTGTAGTAAATGTATACTTCGAAATGTCAAAGAATTACTACATTTGATTATTTCTAAAATAAATTGCATATTAATTAATAACTTTTATTTTTGTCAATTAACCTGCCACAAATATCAATCTTTTTACATGTATGAACATTTAAGAACCTATTAATGACTTACAATATAGTTTTAGATGAACACCATCAGGTTATGAATGATTCATATGGTCAGAATTGACCCGCAAATGCAAAAGGTGTTGCAATAGGAGGGTTAAGATCCATATTGTTAAGTGACCCTTGATTAGATTCACAGTTTTGAATGTTAAATTTAATCAAGTTGCCTTTGACATAAATAAAATGCCCTCAATTTGTCACCAAGCTTTAAAGTCTGAGACAGCAGATAGAATCTAGATGGATGAGTAAGACATTATATTATAGTTGTGCCAAATGTCTTTGGTGCCCTAGCAAGAATGGATGGCATTTCAACAGGGCAATGTGAAAAACAATATACACTGAATGCTAAGCTATGCCATTTATTACCTGTGGGAGCACAGGCACCTTTAGTGACTGATAAATCATCAATAACCATGTGCCCTTCTACTGAAGTGTCAATTCATATCTTATGAACTTCCTGCAGTTTCACATGACTTTGGGCCTTAAGCGATTCATTCCCCTGAGACCCCTGACTGCCACATCTACAATTGCAAGCACAGTAAAAACCTTTTCAGGGATAGTTAAAATTTTTTACACTTCTTATTTATGTGACAAAAGAAACAAGATATGCCCATCATTTTTTTTTTTTTTATTATGTTCAATCCTTGTATAGACATTCGCAGTGATCACAGAGTTGCTCCAAACATGCGATACCAGAATGTGATGGGTATTGCTTCACATTCTGGTATCGCAGTGATCACAGAGTTGCTCCAAACATGCGATACCAGAATGTGAAGCAATACCCATCATTTCCAGTTGGGGGGGACAGTTGAGACTTCAAATGAGCCATATCACCTGTTCTGCTGTGGCTTAAGTTCTTGATGTACAAATAATAGCCTGTAATATAACTCAAGACTCACATAATGGAGACAAACATGATGATTGAGCTGGTACTGATACAGTGGAAATGGTTGTTGACTCCCCCTTTCCACTGGTGTGGTCTCCCAGGTACCTGTGTTTAGGGTCTCAGTTGGTCCACTCGGTCTGTGCCAGTCTAGCTCCTCTGCAGCTCCCTGGATCCACCCACACATGTCCTTCTCAAAGGAACATGCGGCCAAGGAAAAGTCTGGATAACAGCAGAAGTGAGACATGACATTATAATGTGGATCAAGTTCCGTTAAATCTAAACCCTTAAATGCATGGGAATTTCACCAAACAGTCTTACATGTTTGGGTCTTTAGAGGCCTGGCATATATATATATATATATATACATTTGTGATATATATATATATATATAAAATCACAAATGGATCTACAAAAGAAAACCACACTATAACATACCTAGGGTCTCTAATGACCCTTTACACCTTTGGTACTTAAATCAATATAATATATATATATATATATATATATATATATATATATATATATATATATATATATATATATATATATATTTGTGTGTTACTCTATTTATAAGAGAGAGATTTAAGGAATACTAAAGATGTGTGGACACAGCTCCAAATAATGAATGTGGGGTACATAGGGTGGAATGATGTCCGCGGGCACTAAAGACCTTCTTTATTTAGCTTTATTAATTTCCAGACAGTACCATGGCAAAAAATAAATATCTTGATCTATTAATCAAACTTGTTTTAGATAGAAGAACAATCTTGTTTTAAAATTCTGATCTGTCTCTGACCTTGTACATGCTTCCATCTCAACTAACTTCTCAGCAGCTTCCCCACCTGGAGGTTGGTAGTCTTTTTCACAGTCGTGGAAGGAGATATCATCCAGGGCAATGTCCCTAGTAGTAGTAGGCAAGGAATCATCCTGTCAGATGTAAGGTCTGCATGCTAAAGATGATCTTAAATAGGACGGGATGAGTGTAAATATGCATAGACATGCCAAAATTCTACATTTTAAGATATTTTAAAATCTCAAAATGATACATAAGGTATGATCGCAATATAATGCAGAACTGTGTAGTAAATGCTTTGCATCCCCTACATATCCACACTGACATACACTGTAAGGCTGTTCTTGTTTGCCCATTGGTAAGTGTTCTAGGAGTCATTGAGTTGAACTGCTGTTGAACTGACAAGAGCAACTACCTGTCCTCCTCTCCTTTTCTAAGAGCATGCTGAGATTGCTTAAACTACTTGCTCCCATGTGGAAGTGCTCCTATTGTGTAAGAAAACAAACAAGAGAGAGGAACATTGAAAAGTGTTGTGTAATTGTAACGGTAGCCAGCTGGTATGTGCTGTGCAGTGTGTGTAAACCTCACTCCCCTGGCCTCAAGAGGCACACTAGCTACTGATGCTGTACACTTTAGCCTCCGTGTTAGCGGGCCTGCCTCCCATGCTGGAGACCCCGATTCAAATCCCACATGGAGTAGGTTGGCAGGATTGGTTACATAATGTCTGTCTGTTTCACAAGAGCTACATCTACTCCCACAATCGAATTGTCCACAATTGTTCCCTGCCTTTGATTTTCAGCATAATTCTTTTAGTATCAATCATTCTAACAAATTTCCCAACAACCAATAGTTCAACAACATTCAATACTCTCCTTTGAGACAGCAAATATAAATATCTGATAGGCTGTAGAGGTCGTACATTTGAATATTACTGAATATATAACACATGACACAACATAAATTAAATATCACACACACACACACACACACACACACACACACACACACACACACACACACAGTATATATATCATTATATAGCTAATATAATATAGAATATATATTTTAAATATCTGGGGCATTTCAATTTGGTGGCACTTTCGCAACAAGCAATTGTTAATTTCCGACACTGTCACAGTAATATTATAAATCATGTTGATGGAATATGGGACCATGCACTTTTCTTACAAGTTTGTAATGGCATAGTTATAAATTAACTCACAGAAGCTGGCAAAATGCAGAGCTGATTTGCAGGTATGGGCTCTGGAATAATGAATGTGGTGTACATAGGGTGGAATGATGTCCCCGGGCACTAAAGACCTTCTTTATTTAGCTTTATTAATTTCCAGACAGTACCATGGCAAAAAATAAATATCTTGATCTATTAATCAAACTTGTTTTAGATAGAAGAACAATCTTGTTTTAAAATTCTGATCTGTCTTTGACCTTGTACATGCTTCCATCTCAACTAACTTCTCAGCAGCTTCCCCACCTGGAGGTTGGTAGTCTTTTTCACAGTCGTGGAAGGAGATATCATCCAGGGCAATGTCCCTAGTAGTGGGCAAGGAATCATCCTGTTGGAGTAAGGTCTGCATGCTAAAGATGATCTTAAATAGGATGGGACACAGTGTAAATATGCATAGACATGCCAAAATTCTACATTTTAAGATATTTTAAAATCACAAAATGATACATAAGGTATGATCGCAATATAATACAGAACTGTGTAGTAAATGCTTTGCATCCCCTACATATCCACACTGACATACACTGTAAGGCTGTTCTTGTTTGCCCGTTGGTAAGTGTTCTAGGAGCCATTGAGTTGAACTGCTGTTGATCTGACAAGAGCAACTTCCTGTCCTCCTCTCCCTTTTCTAAGAGCATGCTGAGATTGCTTAAACTTCTTGCTCCCATGTGGAAGTGAAACCTATTGTGTAAGAAAACAAACAAGAGAGAGGAACATTGAAAAGTGTTGTGTAATTGTAACGGTAGCCAGGTATGTGCTGTGCAGAGTGTGTAAACCTCACTCCCCTGGCCTCAAGGTGGGTTTTGCATCTCCCCCACTTAGTGTTAGATCTCCTCTCCAACATCACATGCAACTGTGTACTTCCTCTGAAGTTTCACCGCCATCTTCAGGAGCACAGTATAACCTGCCTGGTTTCCTCCCAACTCCTGGAAAGGAAATTTATCAGCTTACTGCACATGCACAAGGGAACTGGGATTATTTATTTGACTGTCTGACACAGCAGGATAGAGCTGTGAAAGAACTTACCCAAGACTTCACAAAGACCATGTCTCTTCATGACTGCAAAAATGGAGTCTAACCATCAGCAACTTCACTGCAAAAAATGATTTTCTAGACAAGTATTTTTGTCTTGTATTCCTGTCAAATTATCTAAACTTTCTTAAAACACGATTTATTTACTTGTCAAGCAAAATGGGATAAGATATTAAGTCTTGTTTTAAGATAACTCTAACTAAATTTAGTGAACTTTAGACTCAAAACAAGAAAAAAAATCTGCCAATGGGATAAGCAAAATAAACTTGTTTTCCTTTTAAATTAAGTTTATTTTGCTTACCACATTGGCAGATTTTTTTTCTTGTTTTGAGTCTAAAGTTCACTAAATTTAGTCAGATTTATCTTAAAACAAGACTTAATATCTTATCCCATTTTGCTTGACAAGTAAATAAATCGTGTTTTAAGAAAGTTTAGATAATTTGACAGGAATACAAGACAAAAATACTTGTCAAGAAAATCATTTTTTGCAGTGTTCTGAACACAATAACTGCCAATAAACATTTACATTTACATTTATGCATTTGGCAGACGCTTTTATCCAAAGCGACTTACAGTGCAGTTATTACAGGGACAATCCCCCTGGAGCAACCTGCCTTGCTCAAGGGCCCAACAGTGGCATCTTGGTGGTGCTGGGACTTGAACCCCTTCTGGTCAGTAACCCTGAGCCTCAACCACTGAGCCACCACTGCCCCATATAAATAAACATTGTGAGGAAAAAAATGCAGATCAAATGACCAAGGCCATGAAGGTGATGGTGACAGGAGAACTACAAAAAAGTGACATTACCTTATGTGGAGCGGAGGGGGGCGGGGCCGGGGCCGGGTCGGAATATCGCGCGCCCGGTCCCCAATCGGCCTGATGAGGCACGCGAGGGATAAAGGCTGCCGGTGACGATTGTTCGAGAGAGAGAGAATTACGGGCATGTCCGTCATGTGCGTTTGTTTATGTGTTTTTGAGTTTTCATTAAATTATTATTTATATTGACAAGCCGGTTCTCGCCTCCTCCTTGCCCATCCTTTAACTGTTTTACATTGGTGCCGAAAGCCGGGAAGGAGGAGGGATGCCCGTCGCAGAGTCCTCGACACTGCCGTCCACCCTGGGGGCGCCGCTGCCATCTGCCGGGTGATGGAGTAGCCCGACCGCCCGGATGCGGGGAACGGCCGTCGTCCGCGGGGCAAGTGGGGATGGGATACCCCGACTGCCTGGAGCGAGGGAGCCGCTGCCGGGGGCGGAGGAGTGCCCTGCTGTCCCCAGAGATGTGGAGGGGTCGAGGGAAGACCGCCGTCCGCGAGGGGAGGAGGGAAGAAACTCTCCGACCGCCTGGAGCGGTACAGGCGCTGCCAGGGGCAGACGAGTGTCCCCATTTGCCGCCAGAAAAGCGGAGGCGCATTCTACCCGCTGGAGGTCGAAGGTTTCACTCCGGTTCGCCCGGGGTTGGAGCGGCTGTCGTCCGCCTGAGTGTGGAGGAGTGTTTGAGGACCACACGACGGTACATCAGAGAACCGGTGAGTGAGCTTTTTTTTCTCTCTCTCCTCTCTCTCTCCCTTTCGCACCGTGTTGGCCTTTTCCCTCGCCTATTTTGTTGTTGTTTTTCCCCTCCTGTCTCCTCCCAGGGTGAGGAAGGCGGGGATGACCACGCGGGACGCGAGATACACCCCGCCCAAGGGATGGGGGGGGGGGTGTACGTCATGCCGGTGGCACCCCGGCCTGAGATAACGCCGGGAGGAATGTGGAGCGGAGGGGGGCGGGGCCAGGTCGGAATATCGCGCACCCGGTCCCCAATCGGCTTGATGAGGCTCGCGAGGGATAAAGGCGGCCGGTGACGATTGTTCGAGAGAGAGAGAATTACGGGCATGTCCGTCATGTGCGTTTGTTTATGTGTTTTTGAGTTTTCATTAAATAATTATTTATATTGACAAGCCGGTTCTCGCCTCCTCCTTGCCCATCCTTTAACTGTTTTACACCTTAATTTCAGAAGTTCGCTTCATGGTGGCACAGCTCCAGCTGGAGCTGCAGGAGGACATTCGATCCACACAGCAAAACTCTCGAAAGGACTGTGAACAGCTGTCCAAGGAGATTAATCACTGTAGCACACAAATGAATGCCCTACGAGACCACCTTAAAGAGCTGCAACTGGAAATGAGTAACAACTTAAAGTCAGTGGCAGACCTTCAAAGAAGTATACTACTATCACCTCCGAACACAATTACTTCACCTCCACCTCCCGTGACTGCGACAATATCAAACCCTACACCTGCTGTCAAATGTGATCATTTAAAATTAACATTCCCCACATTCGGAAGACCATCTGATGACTCCGATCCATTGATGTGCTTGACTCGATGTCAGGACTTTTTGGCCTTGCATCCCCTGGCTGATGATGATATTTTGGCTACCTTCCGCACTGTCCTTTATGGTACGTCACGTGAGTGGTGGGAAGTTGCATGAGCCTCTATTACCACCTGGGGTGAGTTTGAATCCGCTTTCCTCTCAGCTTTCCTCTCTGAAGACTATGAAGACGAGCTGGCTGAGCGAGTCCAAAGCAGGATACAGGGAGAAAAGGAATCAATTAGGGATTTCGCCTTCACATACAGAGCCCTATGCAATTGATGGAAGCCCACCTTAATGGAGATTGAACTGGTAAAGATGATACTTAAAAACATCAAGCCTTACCTTGCCAGCCAACTTCGCAGCCGAGTAAACACTGTGGATGAGCTAGTGAAATTGGGTCATCAGCTGGAAAAGGATTTTGAGCATCAGTTGCACTACAAAGGACACATAACAACTCAACCTATACTACAAAAACCCACCCCTAACAGACTTTCTGAAAAAACTCTAGTCCTGTGTTGGAGATGAAAAGGACAACATCCCCCTGGAAACTGTCCACACTATTCCACACATTCTCCCCATCAGCATCTTACTGCTGGAAGTAAGCATTCCTCCCAACCTCAGACATCAGGAGGTCCGCCTTCTAACAATGCCATGTCTGTCACAATTCCCTCAAAATCATTCACCGGGTCTGAACACTTCACTGCTTCTAACTAATTTGTTTCCATACCTCAACAGTTGTTCCCATTAGTATTGGATCCTGGAAGGGAAAGGCCATATTAGATACGGGGCAAATGATACTCTCCTTCATGAGAGCCTGTGGAAGGAGCTCGCTCCACATGATGAACTCCATCCCTGGTCCTTGGGTCCACTCTATTTGGCCAATGGTGAGGCCGAAGTACCTTTAGGATGGACTAATATACAGATAACCCTTCACAACAAAGATTTCACCATACGTGCTGCCATTCTCACCTCCAAAGCACTGGCTTATTTTGCAGTCCTAGGTTTGGACTTCCTCTTTCCAGTGGTCTACAGATAAATGTAGCTGACAGGAAATACTCATTCAAGTCAACCCCGATGAAGAGTATCCTTTTCAACCAGGCCAGGCTAGCATTCCGGCATTGAAAAGGAGACCACACACCAAAAGTCCAAACCAATCACTTTCTCTACTCAGTTCCCTTCCTCCATCACAGTTCTCACAAGTATCACAGCCAATAGATAGCATGGATGACCAAACCTTAATAGAGGCCGCAGTTAACAAGGGTGTTAACATCATCAAACTGATGTTTTCACTTGAAGGAAAACATCAGTTACTTCCCCTCCTAGAATCCAACTGTAAAATAGCTCAAGGTTGGGCAAGGAGGAGGCGAGAACCGGCTTGTCAATATAAATGATAATTTAATGAAAACTTAAACCAAAACACATAAACAAACACACACGACGGACATGCCCATAATTCTCTCTCTGTCGAACCATCGTCACCGGCCGCCTTTATCCCTCGCGCGCCTCATCAGGCCGATTGGGGACCGGGCACGCGATATTCTGAACGGCCGCGCCCCCTCCGCTCCACACTCCTCCGGCGTTATCTCAGGCGGGGTGCCACCGGCATGGCGTACACCCCCTATCCCTGGGGCGGGGTGTATCTTGCGTCCAGCGTGGTCATCCCGCCTTCCTCACCCTGGGAGGAGAGGAGGAGAAAAAAAAACAAACAACAAAATAGGCGAGGGAAAAGGCCAACACGGTGCGAAAGGGAGAGAGAGAGAGAGAGAAAAACTCACTCACCGGTTCTCCGATGTACCGTCGCGTGGTCCTCGAACACTCCTCCACACTCAGGTGGGCGACAGCCGCTCCAACCCCGGGCAAACCGGTGACACCTTCGACCCCCAGCGGGCAGAACGCGCCTCCGCTTTTCTGGCGGCAAATGGGGACACTCCTCCGCCCCTGGCAGCGGCTCTACCGCTCGGGCGGTCGGAGAGATTATTCCCTCCTCCCCTCGCGGACGGCGGTCTCCCTCGACCCCTCCGGCGTCTCGGGGACGGCAGGGCACTCCTCCGCCCCGGCAGCGGCTCCTCGCTCCAGGCAGTCGGGTTATCCAGTCCCCATTTGCCCCGCGGACGGCGGCCGTTCCCGCATCCAGGCGGTCGGGCTACTCCGTCACCCGGAAGATGGCAGCGGCTCCCCAGGGTGGACGGCAGTGTCGAGGACTCTGCGACGGGCATCCCTCCTCCTTCCCGGCTTTCGGCACCAATGTAAAATAGCTCAAGGATGGGCAAGGAGGAGGCGATAACCGGCTTGTCAATATAAATGATAATTTAATGAAAACTTAAACCAAAACACATAAACAAACACACACGACGGACATGCCCATAATTCTCTCTCTGTCGAACCATCGTCACCGGCCGCCTTTATCCCTCGTGCGCCTCATCAGGCCGATTGGGGACGGTAGCGATATTCTGATCGGCGCGCCCCCTCCGCTCCACACCAACCCACAAGTCTGTACCCTCCATCTTGGAAGAACGACTGTTCTTCAGCACTGCCTCTATACCACGCATCCAGTACCTATTAATCAACGCCCATATCGGTTAACACCTGAATAACTGGTCTCTCACGACAGTTTGTTTAAGGAAATGTTGAAAAATGGTATAGTAGAACCATCTCACTCTGCTTGGGCCTCACCTGTTGTTCTGGTCCCAAAAAGGATGGAAGCCTAAGATTCTGCGTAGACTACCGTAAGCTTAATGCCATCACAGAGAGGGATGCGTATCCTCTACTGACCATCACAGAGATCCTAGAATCCCTCTCCGGAGCAGTCATCTTTTCCACCATTGACTTGAACAGTGGTTACTGGCAGGTAACTGTGGACCCAGAGAGTAAGCCTAAGACTGCCTTCATCACTTCCTCAGGGCTGTACCAGTTTAATGTTATGCCTTTTTGGTTTGAAAAATGCTGCCTCAACATTTCAGAGATTGATGGAGACTTTTTTGGGAGAGCTACAGGGACAAATATGCTTTGTATATATTGATGATGTCATCATATACTCACCATCCTTGACCCAACATTTCCACGTCCTCTCCCGTTTACAAACCGCAGGCTTGACCATAAATCTTAAAAAGAGTCAATTCTGTCTCCAGGAACTGACATTTCTTGGACATCTAGTAAACCTTAATGGCATTTCCGCAGACCCCAGCAAAGTGGAAGCCATACGTTCTTACCCTGTACCTACAAATATTAAAGAAGTTCAGCGCTTCCTCGGATTGGCGGAATGGTATCACAGGTTTGTACCCAGCTTCTCACAAATAGCTGAGCCCATCAATGCTTTGAAGAAAAGGGGCGTGTATTTCAGTGGTCAGCTCCATGTCAGAAAGCTTTTGATCAACTGAAAGCCTGTCTCATTTCACCTCCCATCCTGGGTCATCCCGATCTACGTCTGCCATTTGTGGTGTATACTGACGCCAGCAACACCGGACTGGGTGCGGTTTTGACACAGCGGAGAAGCCAAGGTCTCAAAGAGGTTATCGCCTATGCCAGTAGAACATTAAGTAAAACAGAAATCAATTACTCCGTGACTGAAAAAGAATGTCTTGCTGTAGTTTGGGCACTGGAAAGGTGGTAACATTACCTTAAACCTACATTATTCACCATTGTTACCAACCATTCAGCTTTGCAGTGGGTAATGAGTTCCACAAAGACTACCAGTCGTCTTATCCAATGGGCTCTCCGCCTACAAAAATTGTACTTTGTGGTCGAGTACCGCAAAGGAAAGCTCAATGTGGCACCGGACGCTCTTTCTCGGATGCACTCCAGACCGGGATGTAGCCTGTTCTCAACCCAAAAGGAGGATCCAGAACTTCCCTTTTCAGCTGTTGTCATCTGGGAAGAACAGCACAAAGATGCAGAGATCACAATAATATTTCTAACATTAGCAGAAGATAACTCATTGGAGGATCAATATGAGGTAATCGAGGATAAACTATATCACACAACACACCTGCCCAGTGGTCAAGTCCATTACAGGGTATATGTTCCTCTGAGCCTCATCCCAAATATTCTGCAACAGTACCATTCACATCCTTTAAGTGGTCATGTAGGAATCTTCAAGACGTACAAGAGGTTGCACAATGTCGCCTTCTGGCCTGGAATGTGGATGGATGTGAAACAGCATGTTAAAAGGTGCAGTGTGAAATGCCAGACGCATAAAAGTGAGAACCAAAAACCTGCTGGGAAGATCCAACAAGTCACCACCTCTCATCCAAACGAAATGCTAGGAGTAGACATCATGGGTCCTCTGCCCTGCAGCACTCATGAAATGAATACCTCCTAGTTTTTGTGGATTATTTCTCATGATGGGTTTAAATGTTCCCCATGTGGAAGGCCAATGCCCAGACCGTTGCATCACTTTTCCGGAAAGAGATTCTTACCTGGTGGGGTGTTCCTGATTTCATTTTGTCAGATCGAGGTACTCAGTTCATTTCGGCTGTGTTCCAAGAGATCTGTGCAAAATGGAGGGTCACTCAGAAAATGACTACGGCATATCACACACAAATCAACATGACGGAATGAGTAAACCGCACCATAAAACAAATGATCTCTGTATATGTAGATGACAACCACAAAAGTGGGACCAATACCTTCCTGAACTGAGGTTTGCGATCAATTCAGCAGTACAGGAGACCATTGGAATGTCCCCAGCCGAGCTCCAGTTGGGAAGGAAACTACAAGGACCCATGGATAAATTCATACAGGGCCAGAATCTCTCTCCCACCGTTCCCTCCTATGAAATTGTCGAGCATATAACCCCATTGCAATCAAGAGCAAAAGAGTGGTGCAGATAAGCCCAGATAAGACAACTTAGGAGTTATAACAAAAAACGAAAAGAGTGTAACTTCAAAGAAAAAGACCCAATCCAGTGCACTTCACCACTTCAGTGCCAAACTAGCAACCAAATGGAAGGATCCTTACCAAGTGATAATGCAGTTGGGCCCACTGAACTATCGGGTAGCACTAGAGGCAACTGGAGAAGATGTCCGCACTGTCCATGTATGCAACTTGAAACCGTGTTTTCTCACTGCCGAAGAGTTGGAATCCCGGAAAAGCAGAAACTAATTGAAATCTTCTACGAATCCTCCGAAGATGAAGATTTTCAGGGTTTTGAGTAACCCTGTCCTCTAACAACCTGGGGTTGTTTTCTCCAGGGGAGAGTGTGGCGGAGCTCGAAAAACAAAACAAACAAGCTTTTGTTGTTGCCGCCCCTCAGATAAAATCGGAACGTAATTGACGGATGTGAGGTAATGGTGTGTGTGTATATATAAGGTGAAGTCCTCAAATGAAGGGTGTTGGGATGTAAGAAGGAGAAAGAGTGCAAAGCGAATACCTGAGTGAAGAAAGACGCCGCCTCATCAGCTGAGCGCACGCTGTGTTTAGGGCTGTGATTTCAGGAGTGTTCCGAGGAATTGTGCTCGAGTTTCGAATTCCAGTGCAGAGCGTGGGTGAACTCAAGAGCTGAATGAGTTTCAGTACAGATATCTTCATTTCCTGGTAATCTTTACATACAATTCCCCGATCAAAGCTGTTTCCCGAGTTATCAAGAGTAGCGGTTCGGCTGTATGGCTTGCTTCACATACACCCCCACACACAAACAGCGCCACTTCCGCAACACATTCATTCATGCACCTCGTCAATAGTTGCTTGAGTATATGAATTTCCTTTTTTTTTTTTTTTTTTTTTTATTGTTTTACAATTTAACATTGTTGTATTTTTCCCTTTATTTTTTGCTATGGTTGTTCAATGAGATCTGGACTCTTGAATCTGCCAATTTAAATGCGGGATTGGAGCAGATCCTCTGCCATATCTCTATTTATATTTACTTATTTATTTTGTTGGTTTTTTGTTTCCCCTTTCGTTTGAGTCAAGGTGTAAAAGGTAACTGTAATAGGCTGATTTTTGTTTTGTTTTGAAAACATGAACTTGAAACCTCTTTTTCTCTTGTCTTATTATTTTATGTAGGTGTAGAGAGCCAAAAGGTTAAAGTAAAAGATAATTTATTGTGTATGTAGCTGGTGGCTTTTAGAGCTTATCTGTGGCATAATTTTGTATTTTGACAGGCTTACTCCTGTCTGGCACCGAAAAACTGTATTTAGATTGAATTATTTAATTACTGATTTCAATTGTGTTTCCTGGGAGCTGCCACCGTTACAACACACACACACACACACACACGCACACACACACACACACACACACACACACACACACACACACACACACACACACACACACACACACACACACACACACACACACACACACACTCACAGTATATATCATTATATAGATAATATAATATAGAATATATATTTTAAATATCTGGGGCATTTCACTTTGGTAGCACTTTACGCAACAAGCAATTGTTAATTTCGACACTGTCACAGTAATATTAAAACTCATTTTGATGGAATATGAGACCATGCACTTTTCTTACAAGTTTGTAATGGCATAGTTATAAATGAACTCCCAGAAGCTGGCATAATGCAGAGCTGATTTGCAGGTACGGGCTCTGGATCACAGCCTCAATCTTAGATGGATCCAAGTCTTCATGTAGTGTCCTAAAGAGCAGTATAGGGAAAAGGAAAAATGTTAATTACATATTCTTGGCCTGGGATGGCATTACCTGATCCAGTGGTGTAGTCAGGTGGCAAGCCTGTGGTGTTAGTGGCCTGTACCCTTTGCCACTTTTTAGGACCTACACTTAAATCACTCCACTGGCACAGTCCACTCTCAAAGTGACATGGACATATTCTTTCTTCCAAAAGCAGTTTTGAGGAGGCAGAACCATTAAACTTACTGCATGTTTCTTCATCTTCCCCTAGGGGCAGTCTAAGATAGAATAACACTGGGCATCAGCTTCAATGCATTTTACACCATCAGACAGCCAGCAGTGAAACTCATTCTCCTGAATTTGACTAAGAAACAATGTAACTGAATTAACAGAGAAAAGCTTGTTTCAAAAGAGTAAAGAGCAGCATAAAAGAGAGAATGGAAAATGGAGAGTATGTCTCAGTCATTATTCACATTCATTGCATCTTTTAGTGCTGTTACTCCCTAAAATTCTACCTTACATTTTGTGTTCCATGGAAGAAAGCAAATCATATGGGTTTGAAACAACACACAGGTGAATAATTGATGACAGAACTGTCATTTTGTCACAACTAAACCATTAGGATAAAAAAAATAATAATTAATTTGAAAGGATTAAAAAATCTAAAGGACATATATTAAAATGTCAGTCTGACCTTACTCTAAACCGAGGAGGAGAAGGTGACCTCTGCTCTATTCCAGTGGAAGCTTTGTGTGACAGCACTGTCCCAAGTTATACTGTCATCATCTACATTATGAAGTATCCTTAGTCTGACAACTATTCTGGCAGCAGTGATGTTACCTTCACAATAGTGGTGGTTACCTCACCTGCAAGAACAGAACAGAAACTTGAAAAAATAAGGTTTCATTCTGCGAGTGTGTTGTGCATGATACATTATTTATGTGGCATAAGTATTGTATGACTACATAATAACTCACTGCAATGAGAGCTGAGCAGCAGAGTTCTGGAGATCTTTGCTGTTTGAATCTTGCTCAGCTCATGTGCTGGAGTAATGTAATGACCTGGAATATGCCACACCCATTTCTTTAAAAAGGAGATTACTCTGTCTAATTATGATATAGAAGTCATGCCAAACATACTGACCCCAGACACAGTAATCACAACACACATGTGATTATGTGATGTATAATATGTTAAATGGTATACCATAGGGATTGGACGATATGGTTATCTCACGATTCGGTTCAATGTACGATATACTGTAAGGTTCACAATTCTATATAATCTACATTTTATATTATAACACCCTAAATTACAAAAATATTACAGACAATGTTTTATTTTCTGAAATTGTTTTTTTGAGTTTAAATAATAAGAGTTGCTCATATACCTTTCTCTATAGGAAAATGTCACAAAAAAATAAGCTTCCAAATATAGAGGGGTTCATTCAAGCTGATCAGGTGCAGAACAAGCAATAGAAGTGAACTTGAACCTGAAAAAAGTATGTCAAAGTATTTATTTTATTCTTTAATCATTTGATTAAAAAAGCTAAAAGAGGTTACTGTCACTTTAAGAGTTCAACTAGCGTAAATATGAATCTCTTGGTTTCTTTAGCATAGAGATGCACAAACAAAGACGATGACCTTTGATTTGGCCCGCCTTGAAATATATGACAAGAATAAAAAAAATTATAATAAAAAAGAATATATATATTATTGACATGGCTTTTCATTGCATTAATTTAGCAGATTGCAGAATAATGTTTTTTTGTATAATGAAATTATAATGGAGGGGAACCAGGGCATCTTTAAGATTTTAATATAAAACAGTTTGCAGAGCCTGAAATTCGGTGCGGGATTGCTGCTATTACGCACAATTTTAATAATTCCTGCAATTTCCATGTTCATAATGCAGGAAATTCATGCACACTTTTATACACTTTACAGTGAAGCTACAAATTAGTCTCTCTATTAGTAATCCATACAGGTGAACAAATCAAATCATAAACTTGTTTTGTATCAAACTGTAATTCCAGAACCTGCATAAATAAATCCACTCTGTCTCTCCCTCTCGTGCAGCTGACCTTAAATGTTCTGGCCACCATTCACTTGCATTGTATGGACCTACACTGCTAGGATATTCTTCTAAACATCTTTGTGTTCAGCAGAAGAAAGAAATTCATACACATCACAGATGGAATGAGGGTGAGTAAATGATGAGAGAATTTTCATTTTTGGGTGAACTATCCCTTTAAATTGAAAGACATATTTCACCAAAAATTTTAATTCTATTATCATTTACTCACCCTCATTTTGTTCCAAACCTGTATGACGTTCTTCCATAAAAACCAAAAGATGTCAGTCAGAATGTGGCAGAGCCGAACTATGCACTGTCCCTTTAAGAATCCACCACCACCACCACCACCAACTAAAATGGCTGCTTGTTAGGGTACCAGGTGTTTTTTTTTTTTTTATTGCAATATAACAAGAACAAAAATAATTTACATACAAGAGTACATATAACCATACATGTCCCAATAGTATCCAGCTGCAGACCCGCAGCACCACCAGTTTCAGAACCCCAGAGCCAGAACCTGAAGTGAGGGGCGGAGCTTACGTACTAAACCGAGTAGCGCCACCTAACGTTTTGGAGCGTAGTTTGCTTTTATTATAAACGAAACATCATACTTTATACGTATGTTATAATGGTACATTAAGGTACAGTACAATAAGCATTTTAAAACATTGATCTTGTGTAATATAATTGTATATAGTTATCCGTTTCTTTGTATTATGAGAGTTACTTCCTGATCATGATGGTGAAAAATAATGCTTGAAACTTATGGGCATTTTATATAAAATATACTTTATTTCACAAGAACATGTGCAGCATGCATTTTTCTTTATGTAAAATAAAACATGTCAAAAAACTAAAAAGAGAGAAAATTCAGCATCATTTTAAAAGAAACAATAAAAATATATACAACAAATGACCAATTCACCCCTAGGCCCATTTTATCATGACAATCCTGTATAAATTAAACTTAAAATGTATCAAATGAGGAATTCACTGTCAGGCCCATTTTGTCCTTACATTCTTGCTAAAATAACTCCATGTCATCCCTGAACACAAAATGAAATAGAAAGGGCTCTCTGGAAGCTTCTGACTGTTCCAGGAGATTGTTGCGGGACTTTTCCTTGTCGTCTTCATTCATTCGAATGAAAACAGGCTCTTCCACTGGACCCCTGAGCAGATGGCTGTTGGAATGGAGCAAACACTTTAACACCTTCACAAGATGTCTTCAAAACATCACCGCAAGGCCCATTTACAACATGCAAAAATGTATCGAACCATCCGTAGAATTGTTTTTTAATACAATAAAGTATGACAACATATTCAAGCTTCAATAAGATGATAAAGTTATGCACAAATTAAATATTTAGCAGATAAACGCCGAACTTAATATATGCGATAATTTTTCACCACATGATGTCAAAAACGTTAGACAACGTTACACAACTCACCATGCTCTCCGCCATGCTTGTCTTATTGTCAGTAACTCCGCCCCTCACTTCAGGTTCTGGCGCTGGGGTTCTGAAACTGGTGGTGCTGCGGGTCTGCAGCTGGATATATCTCGATTTAACTGGGTAAACACCATGGAAAATTTTATATGAAACCTCTTTCACTTTATTTGTGATGCAATACTTATGAGGCGTCATCCAAATTTTACTCCAATCAAAACGTCTTTTAAAATGAGAATTCCAATGAGTTGTAACAGCAAGTATATTTTTTGATTGAAGAAGAGAATGCAAGAAAATATTATTACATCCAGAACTTGTGAAATACTTGCCCTGCAGCTTGATACAAGCAGTAAATTCTTCAACTGTTTGTAAAGAATAATTATTATTACATTCTAATAGCCTCAAAATTTCCTTGGGGATGGCATGTAAAACCAAAAAATATTGGATAGGATCAACTGAAAATATATAAATATGAACAAATTCAAGATAATTGTATAAAACACCATCTTTTTTGATCAACTGTTTAACCCAAATATTTCCCTTTTCAAACCAATTCTCAAAAAAATATTGATTTGTTTCTAATCCTTATGTATCTATTATTCCAAATGGTACATTTATGAGGGGAAAATTATGACTATACATAAGAGTCCATGAATTGCTTGTTTGTGGAAACTTGTACCAGGTCATCAATATAGGCAATCTATAAAGGTAACCAGGAAGATGGTTGTGGAATAAAAAAGAAGAAGAAAAAAGGAAACCAGAGGACAAAACAGATGACAAGAGATAAAAGAAACAAGAGAGATTTGAGACTGGAGTGAGCTGAAGTTTTGGTGGGCCAAGCTGTGAAAGGAGAAATAAAGTTTGCTGCATTGTACTGTGATGTGGATAAGGAACGTGATTGGAGAAGAGAGGAGACAACAAAGGGACTAATTTGACAAGTGCTCATCAAGAGTGAGGCTTGGATTTTTCATCACCGTTGTATGCACTTCTTGAGTTAAAGTGGAGTGGCAGGAGTTCTTTTGATCTTCAAGCGCCGAAGAGCTCCATGGTCAAGGTGTGACGGTAAACATTTAAGGTCTAAAGTGGAAGCGCCAGGTGTGTCCTTCATTCTTCTGACCTAACTTTATTCCTGTTTGTCAGACTCTCACTCTGCGTCCTTCTTGCCCACAGTCGCCGTTCAGGTACACTGCAAACTCTTCATGACCCAGCGTGCACCTTTCACAAACACTCCTACTGCCTTAAATCTCTCACCTACACACACACACACACACACACACACACACACACACATTTGAATTATTGTTGTTACATTTGTTCTGTTGGGATTTATGTATTTATTTCTGGTATTTTGTTTGAGTCTTTGACTCCTTGCCTTTTGTTTACTGTTTTCTTTGTTATTTAAATACACTTATGCTTTGATATACTATTTTGTTATTGTCAGAGATCAACCAAGCTTGATTCCATCCACCACACAACGATCACTTTCTCCGGATTACTAATCACACACACCTGTTCACCATCAGCAGCCTCATCAACAAGCACTATAAAACACTCACATAACCCCAGTTCAGCGTCAAGCCTCCAACAGGAACAGACCTTTCACCAGTGTCGTCTGAGCCGCTGATGTATCCTGATTACTAGACGTAACGTATCCTCACCTGCGAATCTCTAACCTCTGTGTCCTCGTTCTGTTGTCTCCAGGACTCCTGTTCGAATTGCCCATTGCCAGTGATACTGTATTCTTCCAATCCTCCAGTGAGTTCTCCGAACCTGCTTGCTAGTGACTGCATCGGTAAGAGAGAAGACTAGTATCAATGAATTGTGACTTGGTATCTACATTCCTGAAGAGAGTGTGTTTACCTGCTGCCCGTCCTGCACCGAGTGATCTTCACCGTATCTGCACTTGAACTCACTAAATACTCACCTAGCACTCTTGCCACCTTGAATAAAGCTGTGTTTGGATTCACTTACCTCTGTCTCCTTGCCTATATCCTGACAGTTATTGTTTTATTGCATGTAATTGGTGGCTTTTAGAGCTATCTGGGGCAATGTATTAATTTTGAATTGTGGCATTTAAAATGAATTAAAATTTAGTACATGGACTTAAATCGTTACAAGAATGTTAGCCTTAGTCACCATTCACTTGTATTGCATCTTTTTTCCATACAACGAAAGTAAATGGTGACTGAGGTTATAATTCTGCCTAACATATATATATTTTTTTTACACAGAAGAAAATCATACAGGTTTGGAACAATACGAGTAAATGATGACACTTTTGGGGGGCAGCAGTACGAAAAATGCAACATTACAAAGTTTCACTTGCATCAGAATAATAGTGTCCAAGACAGATTAGATTGCAACAAGGGGATGTATATATCACCTATATTATCAAACATTTTATCTTTTCAAATTCATATTAAAGTGCACTCAATCTCTGAACTCATTTAAATATTTTCTTCTTATAGAAGATCCCCAAGACCCCACTACTTTGGCTTTGTCTCTGGGCCCCGATGTCCCAGTCCTTGCCCAGTTTTGAAGAGACTGTTTAGGATTTTTGTCTTTTAAAAAGTACTTTTGCTGTTAAGTTGAAAATGTATATTCATATGTCACTTCATAGCCATACTGACACCATGCTAATTATTGTCCAGACCTTTGCTGGGACGGATATATTTAAAGTGAAAAAAAGAACCCTGCTTTACATTGCAATTCATGGGGTCCATTTAACAGCCCTTCCATGAGCAAAATCCTCATGGCCTTCTTAAAATCTATGCCTACATGCATAACATTTTCTGGGAAAGCAAAATGCTGAGTCCCCTAACTTTTTGACCGGATGTGCAGGAACACTAGTACAAGGCATATACGTGCGCAAAAGGGAGCATCCATATCATGATTGTGTGCATTTTACAATATTTTACTGGCATTGTTGTATATGCTGACAGGGCAGAAGTATTGCTGGAAAGAGGCATGTGTCACTGTAAATGTGTATATGGTACATGATTCAGGAGGTGACAATGATTATATTTGTGACTGTCTGGATGTTATCTGTTGAATTATTTGTATAGTACTAAAATAATCACTGCTCACTCTGTAATTACTCCATATAAAATGATCAATTTGGAGTATATAAAATTTAGAATCTGGAATAGCTGTTTGTGTCATTATAGTACAGACACTATTTACTGATTTTGCAACATGCAGACGAAATGTTTCAAAGCACCATGACAAACACTTCCATCGAAGTCCACAGAATAAAGCTGACTTTGACAATTTTTCAATAATTGTGGCAATTCTTCCGTCATTTCAGGGAAGCCTTGTGGTTACATTGTTTCAACAGTTTCAAAGGAAAAGGCATGTGACAGGATATTATGCTGATTGGTACACTCAAACCCATTTTAAGAGCATGCAGAAGATCAGTTAAAGGCAGAGTCTGTCACTGGATTGAACCCATGAGCAGCACAGAATATTTTGCATCATCAAGATGAATACAGTATTAACAGTAGTTCTTTTTTTTGTGTTCGATTTATCAAGCTGCTTTGCACAGTCAGGTATGCAGGTTTCTGTCCTTTTGTTCTTAAATTGAAAAAGGAATTAAAATGATCATAAATGGGGTAATTATCATATTTTTTTGTTATTGTGGTTAGATATTCAATACTATTTATTGAGAAAATATCATATCAATTTCTACATTAGCTAATTTTATATTTAAAAACAATATTTCACCTGCATATAAAAAGCCCCTCCATGTAAAGTTTGCATTTCCTACAACTTTCTACTTATAAGCATACTTTTTAAGTTATGATAAACTGAGAGCAAATGGCTTAACACTGCCTCATCTCCTATTTTTGTGCAGAAAGAAACTTTTTAATATATAGTGTGCATAATAACAAATGCATGGGAAACTTCTTGGAACGTCTTGTCTATTGCGACCCACTCAGTCAGCAGCAACAGTTTCGCTGGACTTCAAAGGATCGCATTTTGAACATTTTCACAAAGAAATGCCTTGGAGTAGGAAGTAAGACAGTTGGTAAAAAACTCCAATGGTTAATGTGTGAAGATGACAATGTTCTGCAGAAGTGGGTGTGTGCTAATAATACATTGCTTGGCCTGAAGAATGAGTCTCTGTACTTATCTGTAAATGAAAACAGTGTGCCGCTGATCTCTAAAGACACTGGAATAAAGAGCAAATGGACAATTCATGGAACACAGGACAGCATTTGCTCTCGACCTTATGAAGGTATGTTGATTAATGTCTAGACTTATTGTAACATTGACATATAGGGACAATATATATGTTTGTTTTGTTATGATGTAATTAATGTTTTATGTAGAATGTACTTATATTCTTTGAATGGTCCAACACACATGAAGGGTTAATCTATGAAGCAAACCACTTTGTAGAGAAAAAATATATACTAAATGAGAGAGAGAGAGACTCATTTTATATATATATATATATATATATATATATATATATATATATATATATGCTATTTTAAAATGCTATGTAGGTTGTCCTTGCAACTGTGTTAAGAAGATTCAATCATACTATGTTTACTGAAAGGGATTTTGATTAATAAAAATGAATCCGATATGGCTAGACATATGCAGCTAACGTATTATGGTTGTGTTCACTTACTGAAAGTAAAAAAACAAAAAACAGTGCTATGTAAATACTGTATATTTAACTAAATCTAAATCCAACTAAACTAATTTAATAAGTTTTAATTAAACAAGCTTGATTCATCTTTTAGAAATGCCTGGTTCTTTTCAATATAGGATGCTGCTTTTAAAGTGAAAAACAAAAGTAAAACCAAATGTCTACAATAATATCGGTGCATATATAGTATTCTGTCTCAAAACCCACCTGTTAAAGGAACACAATAGGAGTGATTTTATGGGGTAGCGATAGATTGCTTCTGTTTAGTTATCCAGTTTCACATTTGTTTTTGTGCAAATATTTACATTTTTCTCAGTTGTGGTGCTTAGCTAAAAACACTCAAGTAAATCAGTGAATGAGGACATATTAGTGGGCCTATCAGTGAATGAGGACTCATTTTGTGATACATTAAAGCTTAACCAGTGATTTCCCAAACTTACGGTAACATTATCTATGTGGTCTAAAATTCAATTTCATCTTACCAGCCTTGTTCAATCAACCCATGTAACTGAATGTGTACTTTAATTATGTGAATTGTTTAATCTTTCGATTAAATTTAGCTATTTAAGTTATTTATTATTTAGTTTAAATTATCTTTTATATTTTTATTTCAAAGTTTACATACTTAAACTAATTATCACTTTAGGCAATTATCAGGTGAATTATAAAATATGGTTTAAAATACTGATCAGATGCACTCATAATTGAATTTTATTATTTATTTTTTAACAGAATTGTACACTATCGATGGAAATGCATTTGAGCGTCCTTGTCATTTTCCTTTTCTTTATGAGAGTAAATGGTATGCAGATTGTACCAAAGATGGTGCCCAGTCATAACGTCTGTGGTGTTCCATTGAGTCTGACTACAGTGTTAATCAACTTTGGGGCTATTGCCCAACACGTGACAGTAGGTTTTCTTCCTCTCCATTTTAAATCTGTTTCAAGTGTTATTTGTACAATAAAAAGTAAATTAATTAGAGACCACAATTATCATTTGTCAGTTATTATAGAGTATAATAATGTATCTGTTCTAACAATGTTTGCTCACACATACTCACTAGTTGTTATGTTTTCATAGATAAGTTGTGGGCCAAAAATCCTCTGACAAACACCTATTACCAGCTGAATGCTAAGTCTGCTCTGACTTGGCACCAAGCCAGAAAGAGCTGTCAGCAACAAGGTGCAGAGCTACTGAGTGTCTCTGAACCTCATGAGCACACCTTTATATCAGGTACGGTCTCATCAGAAAGACCTTCTGCATGGTATGAGCTATTCATCATTATGACATTAACAATTACTATTAGTAAGTAAGTATTTCCACAAAAAATACTTTACACATGCCATTTGAGATGATATAAACACACCGTGAGCAGCCCTATGCAAATCATGTAACTAATGAAAACCAGAATATCTGAATGAAAAACTTTTACACTCATAACATTTTCTTTGTCTAGGAATAAGTCAGGGGACACAAGGGCTACTATGGACAGGACTGAACAAATTAGATGTGTCCAGTGGATGGCACTGGAGCAATGGACAGCCTTTACGTTATCTAAAATGGCTCAGCGGTAAGACTGTCTTTCGGTCAATGGATTCAGTCAACTTGTAGAGAATGGCACCAATAATAAACAAACAGGCATTGCATTTAAATGCAATGTAAGTCACTTGAGCATCTGTAAAATGCTTCAATGGAGATGCATGAATGGAGGGAACTTCACTTGCCTTAATCACATCCTATAAGTGATTGGCTTGTTGCACTAAATATGTTAAATTAAACAGAAAAACTAAATCATGATTCATTAACTAATTGAAAAAATTAATTGACTTAGACGATCATTGCTTTAATTTTTAAAGGGTTCCCAATCACTCAACCAGACTGTAGCTGTGGTGCCCTGGGAACCGTTTATGGTTCAGAATGGACAAATACACTTTGTTTAGAAAAGCTTGGATACATCTGCCAAAGAGGCCACTCTGTTCCCACTGTCCCACCAGGTGTGGAATTTATTATTATTTTTTTATTATTCCATTAATTTCTGATGCATGTTGGTGTTTGGTTGCAAGGAATGTGATTTTTGTATATTTTTGCATAGTGGTGCACACTGGATTTTGCCCAAGCCCATGGATTCCATATTCAGGCCACTGTTACCTGCTTCATCGCAATAAACTGACATGGTTGGAGGCGCGAAATGCCTGTCAGCAAAAAGGAGGAGACCTGCTGAGTATTCAAAGCATAGAAGAGCAAAGCTTTGTCATCACACAACTTGGATACTGTGAGTTTCCTTCGATAAATTGAGATGTAAATTTATGAAAGTTTGTCACAGTTTTGGTAATCACTCACCTCCACCACTATTCACAGTGAAGACAGATGAGCTGTGGATTGGTTTTAATGACCTCAAAATTCAAATGCTTTTTGAGTGGAGTGACCAGTCCAGTGTCCCGTTTGTCTCATGGGAGTTGTGGGAGCCAAGTCACAGTGCTTTCCATGCGGAGGACTGTGTGTTAATGAGAGGAGAGGTAAAATTATGTTCTTCTAAAGAACTTCAAAAGCAAAAAGTCAATTACAAAATCCTTTACTAAACAATAATGCATCACTGTGAAAAATTTAGCATTTTCAGGAACCATTGGTGTTCCATGGAGAACCTCTAGACAAACTTTAAAGCAGTCTCAAATATCCTATACATGAACTCCAGGAACTTCAGTATATATTTCTAGTGAATCAAAAGTTCTTCACTTGTAATGTGGTTACTGAAAGAACTATTAACAGTCTTTAGAGTTCTTACATGAACTAAGAGTAAGTTTCCCAGAGGACTGAATGGGTGTCTAGAGGTTTTCCAGATAGTTTTGCCAGTGTGGCATCTGAGGAACCTCAAATTGTACATTGTAAAATCTTTTGATTTTCATAGGTATCAGAATGTTTTAGTACATTTTAAGATGTCATCTAACATTCTAGAATTATTGGTTGCTAATAAGTTCATTTGCATAATTACTGTTTATCTTTTAGGAGGGAAAGTGGGCAGATGAAATCTGTCAGCACAAGAATGGCTTCATCTGTAAGAAGAAGGCCAACTCTAAAGCCTCTAATAATGACACAGATATCACAAGCCCAGGCTGCAAATCTGTAAGTGTTTGTAAAGAAACATTTTAGGATGGATATTATCTACAATTGCAGGATTGTGTCTTTGCTCATGTTTAAAGAAGCCAGGTGTACATTCAGGTTCTGAAAGGAGTTAGAAGTTCTAAGTGGACAAATATATAGACTTTATTTGATTGTTTACCCCAATAGGGTTGGTCCAGGTATGGGTACTACTGCTACATGGCAGGATCTGAGACAAAAACCTTTGAAGAAGCCAAACAGATTTGTGAAAAAGCTGGGTCACAACTGGTTGATATTGCATCCAGGTCAGAGCACTTACAACACTGATGGCATCTTAGTACATTGGCTAAAACCTTAAAATAAAATGCCTACAATAAGACACTGCCACTATAACTGTGTAAATATGTTAATATAAAATCATGAATAGGTTTTATTATAAATGTTTAACTTACAAAAGACAAACTTTGCATAGGATTAAGACAGCGGTTCTTGAGCCATTTGATACTTAATGTGAGTTTTCCCCCTTTAGAATAGAAAATGCATTCCTGGTTAGTCTAGTTGGAGCAAGACCAGAGAAGTATTTCTGGATTGGCCTATCAAATCAAAAGGATCAGCACACCTTTGAATGGACCAACACAAAGCAAGTTCCATACACTCATTTCAATGCTGGGATGCCAGGTATAATGCCAGAGAGGACTAAATTAATTTAAATTAAATGACAATGTTTTGTCTCACAACATATTGTAGCAAGTGTTTTTGTCTTAAAAAAAAACAGGAAGAAAACAAGGCTGTGTTGCCATGACGACTGGAATTCTTGCTGGACTTTGGGATGTGCTCAGCTGCTCAATTAAGAACAAATACATCTGCAAGCAGACAGCCGAGGGAATCTTTACAACTCAAGCCCCACCAACCACACCTGCCCTTGGTTGTGCTGAAGAATGGACACCACTATTATCCAGAAACTTTTGTACTAAGGTAAATGACAATAATGACCACAAAGATAATATAAGCATTTGAAACATCTTAATTTAGCCAGGAAGGACAAGATTACTAGATCAACATATTTAGCTGGCCCTGGAACAACATTCCAGTCAATCATAGACTAACCATAACCCTGACCATGACCCTAACTATAGTCAAACCTTACAATCTGAGATAAATGATAGATTTATATAAGCATGTTGTTAAAGCCCTTAATCTCAGCCCTAACACTAAAGTAATTGGTTGAGAGGCATGTTGTTCCAAGACCAACAAGTATGTTGATTCAGAAACAGGTCTGACTTGAGTAAATCACATTAAGCATAGTGTTTATTTGGCAAGTACATTGTATTATGAAGATCATCAGTTATTTTACATGCGGAAATTAGTCATATAAACAATATGTATTTTTATATACATATATACATATTTATAAATTACAATATAAGAAAATGTATAATATGACACATCTTGTTTTCTAACAAAATTCTTTCTCTTTTTGAAGTTATATAATGTGCCCTCCTCCCAAATGAAAACTTGGAAGGAAGCTCTTGACTTCTGCCGAGAGCTTGGGGGTGATCTCCTGAGCATCCATAATGAGGTTGATATTCCTTGGAAACAAAGAGGGTAACGATTATAATTCCTTTTGCATTACAATAAATAATAAACACCAAGCTAATAGACAAATTCAGTCAATGTAACACAATGTATAATGGGCTCCACAAAACCTTTCATAAATTAAGTCAATGTCTGAAAAAAAAAGAAAGAACATTTTTGTTTTTTCTTGTAGCGTGTTTCCTGCATGGATTGGTTACAGTCTCCAAGATCCCTCTGTGGGTTATGTGTGGAGTGATGGTTCTTCGGTGAGTACATTGGAATCAACCATTCAGAAAGAACTTGTTTTTGTTTTACCAGAAAAAAGGCTCATTACATGCAATTTATTGCTCAATTACTATAAAGTAGTATTGCTCATTCCTCACTAACCTTTTAAGTGTTTTTAAAGATTTCCGGCACACCCAAAATTAAAGGCCTATCATTTGAAAGAAAACGTTTCTAAATTTCTAATGATATAGATTTTGAAAAATTATTAGACTCAGTCTAAGAAACTGCTGAAAAATCATAAAATAAATATTGAGTCAAAAAGTTTCTTTTCTTATTTTTCTGATTTGACATTATATATCTCAGGGTATAAATCAGATAGCTCCGGAAAACTTTGAAAAAAACATCATCACTGAAGGGTAAATCTACTTCCGCTACGGCTTTGTGGCTATTACTTTAGTAGCCTATACATTTACCTCGAATAACATTTCTTACCTCTTCTGTATGGTCTGTTTTCCAACGAGTATAATGTACACAGAAACTATTTATCATTATTTCCCAACTGAGTCGGCTACTCAGGTTGCAGTCTCTTTTGAGTGTATATGCTCAAATGCATCGCTGGTGTGGTTTCTTCACTAGCTCCCGTCTTGTTATCATAAATAAGAATCATCACGTCTCCATAACATGAGAAATTAATTGTAAAAAAACTTGATATACACCCAGCACATATGTAAAAATAAAATTCACTATATATCATTGCACCTCGTATTAAACTCCCAAAACTTTTAAATGCAGTATAAATGTATAAAAAATACAATTAATGAAAACAAGTCATCCTGTTGAATTTATTTACCTATTTGTCATAAATTATATACAGTACATTATATCCACAATGTACATTAAACCCACCATCCCAGTAACAGAGCAGCAGAGAGCAATACGGAACTGTGCAATAGGCTAAAAAATGCATTTTATACTGATTATAACAATGGTTGTGTCTCGTTTAGAAGGCTGTGTGCTAGGTTGGACGCGTCCTTTGAAGGCTGCAGTATACCGAGTGTCCTCCTTTAAACAAGTATCCTTTAAACGAGACGGCCTTTGTAGGACAAACGGAAACGAAACGTAACATGGTTACTATGATAGCACGCCACTCTTGTTACCTTCTCACTCTATTCGCTCTTGTTAAAAAGTCTCTTTAGAAGGGAATGTATGAGATACATTTTAGGAGAGTTATGCTGTAAAGAGAAAAGAAAATAGATTTTACAGGTGTACATTTAGTCTAAATTTAATAATTTATTTGAATTATATATTAATATAATAATACATATTATATACTCTTCACCCATCTACTGAGGTACTTCAACTTGGGAATTAACATTTCTTGCGTTTGAACATATTTACGAGCAAAGGCGTAATTTTTTTTTAGATATTTCCGTTGAAGCAACACTCTAAAAATTGCTTGGTTAAAAACAACCGAATTTGGGTTATTTTGGCAACCCAGCGCTGGGTTGTTTTGATTCAGTTGGGTGGGTTAAATGTTTGACCCAGCATTTTGGGTTAATTTGTTTAACCCATCTATTGGTTAAAAATGACTGCACTGCTGGGTTTAAATTCCTTCCCTTTGTCCTTCCCTCCTTGGATAATAATTTTTCCCGGGTTTCGGCACCAGTGTAATACAACTCTCGAAGGAGGACACAGGGAACAGGGCTTCAAAATCACAGGTGATGTTTAATTTAGCACTTCTACAGACATATAATCTTTTCATATAAAGAACACAGTAGGCTTCTTTGTGTCAGACTCTCTCTCTCCCTCTGGAAGTTCTGTGGCTGTTTCTTATGCCGCTCTCCCCGTGCTTACTGAAATTAGAGACAGGTGTTAGACATAATTTAGCTCAGGTGCAAGCGCCCTTACCGCTTTCTCCCCTAGACGGCGCTTGACCACGCCCTCGCTGCCACAAATACAACTCTTCAATGTTTGGTCACTATGCTTAAAGCACTAGTTTCATTGAAGTAGTTAATGTGACTCGCAATTAATTTGTATGCTGCACAGCCAGTATTCCAACATGGTGGCTACATCAATAAAATCCTCACTGGTTCTTATGTCATGACATTTGGTCTCAGGAGAGACAAGAACCAATGTTTGAAATTAGGGCTTGAATTGATAAATTATAAAAAAATTGAGAGCAAATAATAATTTAAAGGCATAGTCCACCCAAAAATACAATTGTCATCATATAACTCACCCTCACGTTATTCCAAATCTGCATGACTTTGTCATCTTCAGAACATAAATGAAGATATTTGAGCTCAGCTGTTTTTGTCCATGTCATCAAAAGCAACCAAACCAAAACTTTCAAGCTCCAAAAATGACAATTACACCATGTGGCTCAAATCGTATATCAGAAGTGTTCGGAAGCAATACAAAAATTTTATGTGATGAACTTAAATTTTTACAAGTCATTTTTACTCTCAAATCATGACACTCATTCTAACTTGCATATACAAAAACTACAACACTGCCATTAAATCAAACCTAATATTATGACATCATGACGTCACTGAGTATCAATGAGGTTTGATGCTAGCAGAGTTTTGTGATGTCATTTTGTATGTGTTATGTGTGTTTGCTGATCGGTGTAGTGATTTGATCACCACAGCGGATGATCCACATCTTTTATTTGGCACGTTTTACACCGAATGCCATTCCTGATGCAACCCTGCCCATTTATCTGATCTTGAGTGATTTGAGTGTGTATAGTCATCAATTATCAATCTAATCATCATATAAAGTGATAGGATCACTTCAGAACACTTCTGATATTTGACCTGAGCCGAGAACTTTTATGATGCCTTTATGTCCTTTTTAAGCTTGAAAATACAAATCATCATTGTCTGTCATTATATGGACATGAACAGCTGAGAACATTCTTCAAATGTCTTCATTTATGTTCCAAAATTGAACAAAAGTCTTACAGGTTTGGAATGACAAGAGGGAGCATAAAATAATGAATTCTAATTTCTTGCAGAATTGTCCTTTAAGTGAATACTAAGAAATGTATGGGTGCTTTAAGCTTTTGGAGTCATTAACTGCAAAATCAGAGCATTGTATATGTAGAGTGCAATGTTTTTAGAAATAACTGTTAACTTACAGGCTGTATGTCTATGAAGGCCTTCCTGGTTTCTATGAAACTTGGTCTAAACATTCTAAAATCCAAGGAGGACAAATGGCTGAGAAACAGACAAAGAGAAAAAGTTCAGATGAATATAAACAAAAAAAGAAGGATTATGATAAGTCGAGGGCTAGGAACTTCATCAACATCGGCGAGGCTTTTCAGCGGTGGAGAGACTCGAGAAGTTTTGGGGGGCAGAGCTTCCAAAATAGCACTGAAGTGAGGGGTGTGTTTGTTTTGGCAGTTGAGTTTGAATAGCCACATTTTTTCTCAGGAATCACCGAGTGCACCTTTAATAAAACCGTCTAGGTTACGAATGTAACCTCCGTTCCCCGATGGAGGGAACAAGACATTGTGTCAGAGAAGCGACACTAGGGGTCTCTCTTGAGCACTGAATATACCTCTGATCTATGAAAAAAGGCCAATGAGAAGTTGGCAGCTATTATTTGCATACCCCGCCCCCGGACATACGGGTACAAAGGCGAGGCAAATACTAGAGTTGATTCAGGATTTTTCTGAGAAGCCGGAAATGGTCTGGCCACTACAGCGGCTCGGCTCAGCGACATGGCTGGGAAGGACACAACGTCTCGTTCCCTCCATCGGGGAACGGAGGTTACATTCGTAACCTAGACATTCCCCTTCTGTCGCTCTCTCCACGTTGTGTCGGAGAAGCAACACTAGGGGTCCAATTTAAATTACGCCATGCGCTGAGCCGTGTACGTGGTCTGACACAGGAGCGGGAAGGTGTTTTTACGTGCCAGATGACCAGCTGTATCAGACTGCACGTACCCTTCCCCAATGCCCCACCAAAGTCGGCGGAATTCTTTTGGTTACCCTGACAGGGGAACAAGGCGACGCTTGCCAACCTGGGTACGGGCCAAGCCTGGCTGGGCCTCTTTTCTCTCTATGTTTCTTGCATAGAGCAATAGACAGCCGGGCCCTTACACGCACTGAGGGAAGGGGTCTTACCCAATTTCCTATTCTTTCAGGGGAAAAGACCCTGCGGAGACCACCCCTACCCAGCTGGGGAGGTAAGGTGGTGAATACATCACATGTGTTTTTAGGCGACACGTGGAAGTGGCGCGTGGTGGATCCAGCCTCAGCAGGGGAGTTGCTACAACACGCGACCGGAGGACAGCCGGAACTGCGGGTCCACTCGTAAGGGGACCGTATCATGGAAAATACACACAGGGGAGTCCGCGTAGGAGTCCTCACCCTGTGGAGCACCTATTCCAGTACAGGGTAGATTAGAGTACCCACAGTGGTTTGGGTCGGCAAGTTCCTCCACTGAACTGCGGACCCATGAGGGCTAGGGAGGAATCGACCAGGGATTCGAGTTGAGTGGAATCTCCTGGGAAAAAAGACGCACAGTTTTACCTCAACCGAGGGAAAGGGCTATATGCAAGCGATTCACCCGGCCAGCCCAGGCAAGCGTCGCTGACAGAGAACGCTTGCAGGTCCCTGACCCTCTTGATGGAGGCGGCGCAATCAACAGGGCAGTCTTCAGAGAGAGGGCCTTGAGTTCAATTGATTCTAGCGGCTCGAAGGGAGGTCTGGATGCAAGAACAGCTGTTGCTTCTTGCCCAACTTGTATATGAAAAAAAGGACATAATTAAGGGAACCTTGATCTCCGGTGTTATTGGGTTGTTTCTATTTGTTGGTAAAGTGATTGCATCCCTAACTAGCTCTACTACACTCCTAATACTCTTGCGATTAAGGCGATACCTTTTTAAAAGCTCATTATCGTGAAATGTTTCTAAAATGTTTACGTTTCGAGGCGGATTGTCGGCAACAGCCATTTTAGGATTGTTTGTGATTTGGTCTTGGTGACTTAAGAGTCCTCTTCTACTTTTCACAGATTTAGAAGCTGGGTTTAGCACTAAAATGCTTTGTGAAAAACTCTTTAAAATTTAGGAGTCCTAAAATTAATACTGACACTTAGAGAGGTTCTCCTAAATCGCCAAGTTAGGAGCTACTTTTACCCTTAAGATATTTTGTGAATACGGCCTCTGACAAATTACCAATAAGAAAGCACACCTAGACATCCAATCAGTTTGGGCCCTGACAATAATCATCCCTAAATATCTTTTATAGGTTAATGAGGACCATTCATAAACTCAATCAGTCAATCAACCAGACAACCAATCAGACAATCCTGATATCAAATGGTGCTCCAATTAAGTTTATTTCAAAAGTGTTGTTCAATTATAGGTATTAATACTGAAATAGTCACAGATACAAACATAGTTTCTAACAAATATAGCAAAAACAAATATCAGTATTCAAAGAATTAACAGTACAAAAAAAATTATTTCAAATACAAATCCTCATTCATCTCACTTGGAAATAATAAAACATGTACATTTTAAGAGGTATTGAACATATAAAACCCAGTATAAGAGGTGGGAATCATGTATATATATGTAATGTTAGAAATACACAAAGTTTTTTTTTTAATCTTAAAAGTTTATTTCCAAGAGGGATGAATGAGGCTTTTTCTTTCAAGGAATTTTCCACATTCACATCATCCTATCAATTATATACTGTAGCAAGGTGCTAAAAACCAATCAGAACACATTAGCATGCACATAGTAGCAATGCCCTGGCATCCACCCACAGTAAACATTGCTGCATCGAATTTTGTACGTACGGGCAAGCTCCACTCACATTTTCTTCTGAAAATTCAAAAATCTAGTTGGTCATTTTTATGTCATCTTGATTTTTTAAATCTACTCTCTTTTAGTCATCTTATCAAAACTGGGCCAATGATGAACCAAACAATTTAAACAACATTGAACATTGTGTTGAAATGAAAATTTCATGGTGGGACCGGGATGGAAATTGGAATGATGTGAACTGTAATGACAAAAAGGACTGGTACTGTCAGATCCCAAAAGGTACTGAAAAATAAGTATTTAACCTTATTTGGGAAGGTGGCAAACTCATAAATAATATGGAAAAAGACAAATTCTGTCATTACTAGATTGCAAATAAAAGCAGATTTGTCATTTTGAATTCACTCTATTTAGGAAAGACCCCAAAAGAACTGAATATAACAGAATCACGTAAGTCTTTTACTCAACACTAAACACTAGAAACAATCTTTCTTTACCTTTCTTTGTATAATTGATTAGTAAAAGCGAAAATTTAATTTGGAATCTTCCATTTTATTTCAGATTATAATATAACAGAGGATGGCTGGATTGAATTCAAAGACAATCAGTATTATGTAGGTCAGTACTCATCCATGTCTGCACATGAGGCACGGAGATTCTGTAAGAAAGGACATGGCGATCTTGCAGTTATTAATGATGAAGAAGAGCGGTGTTCATCTGGCATCAGGTATGACACCTGAGTGACCAATGTGAACTTTTAAGCAACAACTTTGTGGTGCACTAATTCTGGATCAATATGTGTTATTTTAAATAAGTTTTATATTACAAATGGTTCATGCTTAACTTACTGACATGTTCAAAACAGTATCTCAATGTGATGTATTGTTCTGTTTTGCAGGCTAAAAATACCCGTAGTGATGTTATCATTGGCTTGATAGTTGAACTGGATGGATCGTTCATGTAAGTTACATTTTTTTTAAATAAAACTGTATTATGTACACTTCCAATAACAGCAGATGATTAATTAAATGAATACTTTACAAAGATGGATGGATGGGTCCCCGGTAGTGTTTCAGGCTTGGGAAGCAAATCAGCCTGCGCTCAAAAACAGTGAGGAGAGATGTGTGAAGATGACTGGATCACAAGGTACTGTACAATCTCTGAAGATTTATGAAGACTTCAGAGATAATTAGTGGAATTTTCTGTTGTTCATTGATACATTTGGTGCAAAAAATGTAGCTTGTGTATGATCAAATACCTTTGTCATGACCCGTTTTTTTAAATGAAAAACACACAAGCTAATCAGTTAGAATTTGTTTTTTTCCAGGACTCTGGGAAACTGTCAACTGTGGTGATGATTTTGAGTTTGTTTGTAAAAGAAGTCAGTCTCCTCCAGTCAATGCTACAGTGGCCCCAACAGAAGAGCCAAAAGGAGGCTGTGCTCCTGAGTGGAAACAAATTGGAGTAAAGGTAAATATTATAACTTATTACAGTATTCAATTTAAGCTAACACATGTTTTTTTTTTTACATGTGCTTAAAACTTTTAGTCACTTACGTAAATTAAAATAAAGCAAAAATGTGTTATAGCAAAATCAGATTATTCATTTCATTGAGAATATAGATTTTCATAAAAGTAAAAAGAGTAAAAATATATATTTATATATCATAAAAAGTGTTTTTGCTCTGTATTATAGATATTGGTAGATAAACACTGACAGCAATGCAATGTTTGTGAAATATCTTGACAGTCAATTATCAATTAATGTTAGAAGAAATAACATTAAATTAACATATATTGTCTAATATTCTCTCAAATCTAGTGTTACAACATGAATGAGGAAAAGAAAACATGGTCAGAAGCAAGAGAATACTGCAGAGAACTTGGTGGAGATCTGGCATCCATTACAACTAGACAACAACAAGGTTAGAGCAGTGATTGTTAACACTTCAAAATATTGCAGCATTGCTCAAAAGTATGACTCCAAATTAACCTAATGTGACATTCTATTATTATTCATTCCATGTAATGTGCGTTATGTATTTATGTAAACAAAAAAACATCCCTGTGTATCAAGTGGTAATACGTTTATTTAGTCCTCTGCTTTTTCTTCACAATGCAACAAATGTGCTCACAGTTCACTCATTTCCTCTTGGATTTGTTGCAAACAATAAATGCATTCAATAAAATTATAATTTAGCATTGCTAAAACTAATACAATGTAATACAAAAAAGTAGAAATTATACATATAGGTTTGATTGTTGTTTAGCGATACCCTTTGATCATTATTATACACTTTATGAACAGAATCATTATATTTCTTCTGTCTGTTACAGCCTTTTTACAACATTGATTATTGATAGAACCACAGACTTTTGGATTGGATTCAGTAATTTGGCAAATGGAAGGTACAAGTGGACTGATGGGAGCAGTGTCACATACACAGCGTGGGCCAAAGGGGAACCTCAAGACTATCATGTACTGACATATTTTTGGCATTTATGAGTGGTTTATTTTGTCGCTAAGTAAATAAAAAAAATGTAGCCTAACACATTTTTGTTAAGTTGATGTTTTTACATGGAAATGCATACAGCCTGAATATAAAATATCTATTATTACTCTTACAGTGGCATGGATACCTCTGGACAAATTATCACTATACAGATAATCAGGTAATTTGATATTCTGATATTGTACCTGAATATTACATTTAAATAGTAATGCTGAAAAGTGGGTGCTCTTCTCTTTCAAACAGGAATGTGTTGTTATTGGAAGAGGTTTAAGGTCTGAATTTGGCAAGTGGGTGGCAACTGATTGTAATTCGACTCAGGGTTTTATCTGCAGTCGTGATCTTGGTGAGTTTAGATAAATATTTTAGGCATTGCTTTAAGTCTTTACCATCACCCCATTTTTCTTCCATTTACTTATTTCTTAAATTTACAGATCACGGTATCATCCCAGTGCCAATTGAAGTTCCCAAAAGCTTTGTCAAGCTCGGAAATTCATCTCTTAAAGTGATTCAAGAGAATCTAACGTGGAGTGAAGCAAATCGTCGCTGTGAGGCAGAGGGGCTCATCTGGTCAGCATTCAGGACTCGGTAATACAAGCTTACAGCGAGCTACAGGTCTTCAGAGCCAAGCAGCCCATGTGGATCGGCCTTAACAGCAAGCAGGTACAAGAGTGAGAAATGGAAAATCATAGTGTTTGTTTTTAAAGGAATAGTTCACCCAAAAATAGTTCGCCCTAATTTTATTCCAAACCTGTATGATTTTCTTTCTTCAATAAAACACAAAAAGAGATGTTTAGCAGAATGTACAGGCTTCCTTTTTTCATGCAATGAAAATGAATGGGCACTGGGGCTGTCAAGCTCTAAAATGGATAAAAAAGCCCCAATTGAAATATCATAAATTAGCCACTACTAACTATTCCTTTAAGCACTCATCATTCTGACATTAAAACAGAAGGCTGAAATGCTAAAAAAAAACAACAAAAAAGAAACATAAGGACGTAATATTGCTTATCTAAGCTTTCAGATGTAAAGTATACACTCCTGTATGTGTGATATATTTGTATTTACACAATTTATTAATTCTATATTCACAATCATTAACAGACAAATGGATTCTTTTTATGGGTGAATAATTGGCCCATAAACATGGAGAAATGGGCACCTGGTGAACCACGGCACAATGGTCCTTGTGGATACATGGATGTAAATGGAGAATGGAAAACAGCTCTCTGCAATCAAACCTTTTTTAGTGTCTGTGAGCACTCAACAGGTATACTATTGAGTTGTATACCAAAATAGCACAGAACATAATAAATATATTATACATAAAACAGGACATTGCATATGGTGTTGTATTTTACTGTATGCAATTGTCAAAAGAAATGTTTATTTAATTGCAAAACAATTCTCAGTTGCATCTCCAAAAAATTGTGAAAGAGGTTTTTTTTTTTTTTTTTTGCAAGTACACTGCATTTACAGCTTTCTGAAATTTGGATTTGTACAGAAACTTTATTTATCTTAAAATATGTCATTTAATAAACATAATGTTTTTTCAAACCCAAATTACTTTTATTTCTTCCATGGAACACAAAGGAAATGATAGACATAATGCTAAGGACTGACAGCCTCAGTCATTAAAAAAGAGCAGTGTCGACATTGTTAGAACTTCTCTTGTGTTTCACAGAAGAAATAAAGTCATACAGTTTGGAACAACATGAGAAAATAATGATGGGATTTTTTCTTTTTGGGTGATCTATCTCTTAATTCCCATCTGCATTGGTAAATTTTTCTTGAGGAACACCACAATATAATCCACAAGGAATGGACAGTAGGTCTTGCATCATCGGCATCATATGCAAGGCTTGACATTAATACCAATACTTGCGGTTAGAAATCAAGAAGTTATAGCTGCAGGCCAGAGACCTCCAAATGTGGGCTGAATCTCCAAAAGAGGGCAGATTACCTTCAGAAGAGGGTGAAGTTTCTCTAAAAGGTGGTTGCATCAACTCCAAAAGGGGGCATCACTTCCACTCACGGTTAAGGTTAGGGAAAGTGTTAGGTAAGGAGCTCCCTATATCTTTATTGGTGGTTTGTAGCTCCTGCTCCTTCTTGGCTGGTAAGTATAGCTGCAGGCTGGAGACAGCTCTGGTTAGAAGGTAACCCCCCAGCAGCCTAAGCCTCATGAGAGTCTCATTCACTGTTAATAAGGTTAGGTTTAGGGTTCGATTTAGTGGTAGGCTTAAGGTTAGGGTTAGGTTTAGGGGTAGGTAAAGAGCTTCTGTAGGACTCTAAATAAACACAAATACACAGTGTGTGAAAATTCAATGCTGTTCTCGTGAGACTTTAGGTAACTGGGGGTTACCTTCTAGACACGATTGCCGGAGACCTCCAAATTGGGGAAGGTTACTCCAGAAGGGGCATAGTTCCTCCAAAAGGGGTTGCGCTAACTCCAAAAGGGGCCATCACTTCCACTCATGGTTAAGGTTAGGGAAAGTGTAAGGTAAGGGGCTCCTTATATCTTTAATGGTGGTTTGGAGTTCCTGCCCCTTTTGGAGCAATGCCTGCAGCTATATCATTCAACTTTTGTTGCAATGCCTGCAGCTATATCCTTCTCGTAGAAATTGGCAGTTACGGGTAACTTTGTCACTCTTACTAGCCACTTTAGTGGGTGGCCACAGCCAAAGCAAATTTTATTGTATTAATCTCACGTCTGTGCTGCAGCCACCTGGTCTCACGTTCAGCTCTTAATAAGCAGTAAACAAATGTGTATCGGTTGGGGCTGAATGAAGCATTCTGTCGCATGAACTGCTGCAGCGCACATCAGTGTACACTAGACATAAGATCGCCAGAGCTCTGGGACAGTCAAAGCATCAGTCAGGCTTTACTCGATATTGCAGCAGCCGACAGAGACCCCAAAATGCTGGTTACGGATTTAACCTTGGTTCTGTGAATTCGAATGACTGCCAGAAATGGTGCTATAGTAGTGGATAATTGCAGCGGCAGCAATATAGGTCAAAAACCATTACCAATGAAGTCACATATCGATGTAAGCCAAGCTGAGTGTAAAATAAGCCACTGCACCCTGCCTTAGAATGTCTTTCTCATGTCTTCCAAGTGATAGCAAACTCTGCTGGTCATCCGAATTCACAGAAACACGGATACACCCGTGATCACCATTCTGTTTCATTCCTCCTGACTGCCAGAGATGGTGCTATAGCAGTGGATGATCAATTCCAACAAAGTCACAGGGAATAAAACAAACCCATGGGTTATCGCTGGAGCACAGCAGAGCTCACATCATGGTATGAGGCAGCATTGATGTTGTGTAAGATGTTGTAAAATCTCATAAAGGTCCAAGGAGAGGACCAGGTGGCTGCAGCACAGATGGCAGAAAGGGAAACACCCCTGAAGGCAGCCCAAGAAGAGGAAACATGGCAATATCCTCAACAATCCACCATGATAGCCTGTGTTTGGATAGAGGGGAACCCTCTTTAACACCACCATAAAAAATATACTGTAAAACTTATCAGATCGCCTTAATTTTACAGTAGCCTCTATATAACACCTCAAAGCTCACACAGGACACAAGAACAGAAAACGTCTCTCAATACTGGATTCAAGAACTGGTGGTTGGAAAGAACACCACCCAATGGACTGATTAATAAACTGTTGAAGGAGCACCTTAGGAATGAAAGTTGGGATGGGCCAGAGGTTGACACCAGTGTCCTCTGGCTTCCACCTCATGCAGGACTGACTGATGGACAATGCATGAAGCTCACTAACTCTTTTTGCAGAAGCAACAGCCAGAAGAAAAGCTGCTTTCAAGGACTTCCACTTAAGAAGGTCTGCATCCTCTAATGTCTCAAAAGAGGTAAACAAAGAGACTCCAACACCATAGTGTCGCCAAGACCCAAGGGTCCGACACTGTGCCTTCCCAATAACTCAGATGACGTGCTGAAAATGTCCTATCACCAGCCCAAACATGTAAGGCCTTGAAAGTTCAGCATTTCAAGGTTGTGTGTGTGTGGGGGGGGGTACTGACATGGTCACCCTGGGGTACGGGGGGTACTGACATGGTCACCCTGGGGTACGGCCGGGGGTGGGACTACTTTGGGGATGACGCATGTGGGCATCATCAGAGCCACGATATATGCTTGGTCTGAGGTCAGTTGGGGGGAATATGACAGAAGTGTGGCTGTGTAGATGCATTATGATGTTGAGCAAGTGCTGTTGGATTCTGAAGTTTGGAGCATGCTGCACCAATGTGAGCTGCTGGGTGGTTGCAGACAACTTCATACACCTTTCCAACACCTTAGAGATATCTAGACCAAAAAGATTCCTGGGGAAAATGGGTAGGTCCTTCAGGGTTTTCTTACAGTCCTCTGGCAATCTGGCTTGAGCTGTCAGAAGCATTGCTGTGAGAGAGCCTTGTGTCACTTGTCCCATGGCCAGCAAAGCCATCTGTAAGAACTGTTAAACAGAGGAATCCACTTCCACAGATTCCAAAGAGCTAGAGGCAGCAAGAATCAGTTGGCAGATTGTGTTCTCAGGACAAGTGATATAGTCAATGGACTTCTATTCTTTTTAAGAAATTAATCTGTACACTGGGTACTAGGGCATCAGACATTCCCTCAAAATGCTGCATCTGGTAACACTACCAGCATGGCGACCGGCTATTCAACCTCTGGCACTCCAATGGAATCCACTTCAGCCATAGAAGCCCAAATGCATGCAGTCTTGGCCGTCTTTTGTCCTTTAAGGGCACTTGAAAATTCTCACCAGAGTGAACAGGATGCACAGGGCGCTCATCAGGCCCAAGGCCACTGCCATCTGAAGCACCTCCAATGTTTCATCCACTGGAGGTGGAACAGTCGCTGAAGAATGATGTGAGCCTTCACCAGAGCCACCTGCTATCGTGGACACCTGCTACCATTTACTCACGTTCCACCGTGAACGAGCGTCCACGGTGGAACCCATAGCAGCAGCAGCAACTAAGTCTGCTGGCTGAAGGGCCTGCAGGAGACTTCAATTTCCGCCATATCTGAAGAAAGGTCAGCAACCTTCTTTGACAACAGGTGCCCTGCCAAATGGCTGCCTCTAGCAGTAAATATTTTCTTTGGCTTGACAGCACATAAACGGCGATATGCAAATCCCAATAAAACAATAAGATCACCAGAAATAAAAAAATAACTAGCCCAATAGCTATGATGACACACCCCAGATAGAACCTTGAGGCACAGTGATACCGATGTATAATTATGAACTTCGTATGAGGGAAAAAATAAAAGCAAATGAAAACTACCGACCCGGCTGTGAAGAAGAAAAAATAATCCAATCCATTGCAAAACCATAACATCACAGCTTGGGAGGACGAATGTTTACTGCTCTGAGAAAAGCTGCACTGATGCTTGACGATGAAAATAATCATATAAATGACCTAATATGAAGATGAGAAAGCAAAAGAGGTGGGGGTGCCGAGCTGCAGTAGCTTATATTTCCCTCATCTCGGTTTACGTCACTATGTGTTTTCACCAATCTGGCTGGCACTGCGATTATCCATTACTATAGCATCATCTCTGGTAGTCAGGAGGAAAGAAACAGAACTTACATGACCCATTTGAATCATAAAGAGAACGTTCAAGGAAAAAGCTCTATATGGAGGAATTCAAACCTCTTCAACTGCTAGACAGCCCTTATAAATGGCACAGACGGGATAAAGAGACAACAGTGTGAAATGCATCAAAATCGATTACAAGGTTTTTCAAATACAAAGATTTCCTCCTGTTCTATCCTACTCCTGTTCTAACTGGTCATGTTTGCCTTCAGACATTCTAAAGATAACTTTAATAGGCTTTTGTCCTGCTGAACTCATATCATTCTTGTTCAAATAAATTGTCCAAACAAATGCATGCAGTGACAGTCTCCAGTTCCCTTTATCACTTTTTGTGGGGTGGGGGATTTTGGCTTGTGAAAATGCTGAGGGACTAGTGACTTTGAAATATCACTAGCCACAGTGGCCGGTGAGCAAAAAAGTTAATATCAAGCCCTGATATAATAGTAAGTAACTGCCCTTAGCTACCATGCTAAGCAAACTTTTTCCATGTGACATTTTCTATAGAGATTGCCCCGACCCCTCCAGCACAGTACCCAGGTCAGTGCCCTGAACCAACAGATGACAATTCACTGAGGTGGATACCTTTCAGAGACAGTTGCTATGCTTTTGTGACAGACGACCAGCCATGGAGCAGAGCCTCTAGAATCTGCATGATCAGTGGTAAGGATTTAAATATACATAGATTTAAACGGTGGTTCTTATAGTTTTTGGTCAAACATTTGATATTTGCAAAAAGTATAAAGGTTTGCACATTCTTTTTCCTCCTCATCAGGAGCATCTCTTGTTAGCATTATGGATGCAGCAGAGGAAAAGTTTTTAGAGAGCAATCTCTTCTTGCTGAAAAGAACCAAAGACTTTTGGATAGGACTTTTGCAGAACCACAAAGGTACAAATAGCAACTCCCACACTACAGGAGTCTGTTTTTTTTTTACACGTTTCTAGTCACAGAGTCTTTAAATTAATAACGAATGACCTCATGAGTCTAGCAGTGTTACTTATAGATTTACTCACTGCTCTGTTTGAACAATTCAGGACACTGGTTATGGACAGACAACAATGCAGTAGATTACACTAACTGGGATGATTTGTCCACATCTATGGAGAATTCTAATGAAGAATATTTTCAAGAATCCTCAGGAAATCCCAGCTGCGCATTTATCTTTACCAAAACAAAACAATGGAGGAAAAGGCATTGTGATTACTCATATTTACCGTTTATCTGCAAAACAGCCAAAGGTAATTATTGTGGGAACAGATTTCAGAATAGCTTTTTTAAAAAAAGATTTTTACATTTTGTAATACATGGTAGACCACGGCTAGTTGTAATTTGAGTCAATTGTCCAAATGCTTACATGCTTATTTTTTCTAGTGGTTATCTATGTGGATTTCAGTTCAAACCTTTTGTAAATGAAGAGATGTATTTTTTGTAAATTCTAATCACAAAAAATACAAAATCATATTTTTGTAATAGTTTGTGGGGAAACAAGTAAAAACACTCTGGCATACAGTAAGGCAATTATAATATTAATGTATATTTTGAAGTAATAACACTAGTTTATGTTGCAGTTTTATGCAATTTATTATTCACAATATTAGTGGGCCAAAACAATGGTTGGACAATTTTTGTTACCTTTTCCATTTTTGCTGTTTCTTGAATTGCTTTACTTTATGAGTTTTGCTGGAAAGCCTTTAAATAGTCTACAATGCATTTTAAATGCAGGCATATAATTGTTTTCACAAATGATTGTCTTTGACTAGTCACAAAAGCTCAACATGTGCTAAATAAATGTCTTTTCTTTTTCCTGGGACACAGTGGTGGAAAAGTTCCAAATCTTTTTAAATATGTAAGAAATTGATTTTATGAAACTTGCCCTATTAAGGTTTTCACAAGATGAGGACCATCTGAAAAATTTATTTATATTTAATACAAATGCTTTAGGGGAAAAAAGGGTATATAACACAAAAACATTATCAATTGAGATTCTCTATTGATTACACTTAAAATTGGTCTGACATGTGTCTGTTTCTCCTGCAGTGGAAAATCCTACAGTTCAGGCCCCAAATAAAGGTAATGTTATGACTTAATTCCCTTCTGTATCTTCTGATTAAAATTTTTACATGAAATATTGCTTCGAATCTGCTTGGAGTAACATTTTTACCTGAAAATACAACATATTATGCTCAAACATGCAGATAAATAATAATGTTTGTCTTCATTTTTAATATTAAAATGTAGTGTGATTCATGTATTATCATAGTTACACATTAGAGAGCCTCAATTAATTATTAGTTTTCTCTGATTTCTCTGAGTGTTTTTTTTATTTATTTTTTTACAGTTCCTGAACCTAATAAGGCCTATACTGGTTTGGCTGTGTTCTTGGGCATTGCAGTGTTCAGCGTATTGGGAGTTCTGGCTTACATTTACCTCAAACGTTCAAAAAGACTGTCTTGGCCTACATTTGAAAATCCAATGTATAGTCACCCAGATGCTATTTATTCAGAAAGTAAAGATATCAAAGCATTGATTGACCCTGACTTATCTGAATAGACTAGTTTTATGGTTCCCCAATACTAGTGTGTATGTAAGGGATAATGTGGAGTCATCATTCTGCCAACTCATTCATTATTCATGAATACAAAATAAACCCTGTTCATTGTCCCACCTAGTAAACTGCTATGGACATATTGATCTGTTGCAATTATATTATGTGAGAAGAGAGACCACAAAGTGATATACTATAGAGACATAAAAACATCCACAGCTTGGTAATTGGTTGTCCGGGACAACTATCCATTTTTAGCAGTCCTTATACACAGAATATTTCAAAGCAGAATGCTGCATTTGTCCAATCAGATTTCAGTATTCCAGAGAGCCCTGTAATAAGGAAGTAAATTAAACTGTACAAGAAAAAGCATCACTGGTTAATACTGGCATAAACTTTGTCCGTTATGTTTTCCTACAAAGTTATTTCAAAGCTTTTGTACAAGGGTCCAGACTCTAACAATAAAAAGGTCTATCTTTTGGTTTTTCAAAGTTTTTTGAAATGTTAAATGTGTTCTTGTAAATAAACTCTAAGATTACAATCAAATTGTCAGTCTCTTTTTTCATATTCAGAATTTACATTATATATATCAAAGATTCAATTTGCAAAGTAAATATGATTTAAGTAGTGTCAAAGTGTCATCTTTTGGGGTGCAATGCCAAAAAAAACAGGATACGCTGAAATAAAGTTAGCTGACATGGCAGTACTGAAGTAGAGGGACAGTGTTGAATGAGAATTTAACTGGTATTTTCAGGTATTTTTAATTTCAGAAAATATTGTACCCGCTTTTAATTCAGTGGCAATTCCAACCAGGCATATAATTATTTTGCCCGAACATCCAAGTGTATTAAAAACACATTTTAAAACTGTATATTGAATGTGTACTCGTAAGAAAAAAATTCTTCTTAGTTAATTCTTCAAAGTATAGTTTTGTATTCCCTGACTACAATGAAAGATATATTTGGGGAAACAAAAAAATGCAAAAATGATAAAACATTATAAATTGAAGTGTGCAGTACTGGTTAAGGAGGACATATCAATTAAGACAATTTACAGTCAGACCAAGTTAATACAGAAATACATCTATATTACAGTGCAGCAGGAGCTGTTATCAGTTTTATCAGTCCATATCTACAAAGGCATTTATGAGGTACGTACAAATGCATAGAAATAATTTCCCAGATATAGTGTTGAAAACAAATGCATAGAGTACTCATGAAACATAACAGTATCAGGGAATGCAAATAAAAAGTCATAGATGTATCAACCATATGAACAGATCTACAAGGTTTAACTTTTGTTTACTTATTTTCTTTATCAAAACTTACCATGCTGTAGTGATAAAATAGCAATTTATTTGTTGTTGAAAATATTGTACTAGTTTCTTTCAGGACAACAGTGTGCCTTTTTACTTGACATGAGATGTATGGCTAAGACAAAAGAACATGTCCAAGCAATATATATATATATATATATATATATATATATATATATATATATATTATTATTATTATTATTTTTTTTTCTTTCTTTTTGTATTATTTGTATAATTTATTTTATTTAGAGGTTCAGGGTCATATAACGTGTTGCTATGAGTAGGCCTCAATGCTGAAACTAGAAATAGTCTACATGCAGTCTTTTGGATAAAAAAGGATCACTTTAATATGAATCAAATATAGAACAGAACATAAAAGTGTTCATTTGCATTAATTTTGCATGAGAAACGAACATTGGTATTTGGGATTTTGATTTCACTACACTTAAGGTTCATCTGCCCTTCTCAACAGATGTCTTTGGAGCAAACAATCCTTTAATAATGAATAAAATGTCTAGAGTAAAGTCTGTATAGGCTTCTGCCAATTACAATCCACAAAGCCTGGCCAAATTAAACAGTGTGTAGATTTTCAAGGCTGTTGTTTGTCTGAATGCTTAAAAAAAAAAAACTTTCTGATCCTTGTGGCCAGTAGCATGAGAATCATTTGAATCATGAAAGGCCGTTCACACCGAACGTGATTGTGCATAGTAATATTTGTATTATTATTATGATTATTATTGAAACATGGTAGACTGACATCTTTGACCGTTGCTATGTCCACGGTCAAATAATTTGCATAGCCAATCAGAAGACTTTCTGCCTATCAATCATTGTGTGCACTCTTAAAAGTGCCTGTGGGTGTCCTAAGGGGACCCAAACCCTTTTCATATATCCGGGTTTGGAATGCGGGAGTAAACCATAGCAGGTTAAACTTGTATAGAGGTGATTGGGAGACCACAGCAAATATAATCTTTGCCAACCAATTTGCTTAAACGGTAAAAGAAAAAACAAATCCACCAGTACACTTTCCCAGCTTTCCTAAAAGAAAAAAAAAAAATAGAGAGCAGTGGATAACATAAGTTAGAAGATGAAAAGAAGCCAAATTTCCTATCTTTTTAGAAACCTCATTGCAGATTATAAAACTTATTTCTCTGGCGATAAGGTGAATGCACTGTAAGTCACCTGGATAAAAGCCAAATATATAAAATGAAAATGTAAAAATTTGAAAATGCGTCAAGTCATTCTGATCCATTCATCTAGCTTTCTTTAGTGCAACTACGCATTCGGTCTGAACAGCCCCTATGTAGCCTCCTTTCTATGTAGCCAATAGCAGCATAGAATGAATGCAGGGTACACAAAACATTTTTTCAAGTGGCTAGCAAAATAGCCCTTGCAACTTCCCTGTGGGTAAATGCTAATATCTGTTGTTCCAGTTTTACAATAAATTATTTCTGTAATATTTTCATACCTACTGCTTGTTTAGTAACAAAGATTCCCCATGAATGATCATGAATGATAATCATACCCAAACCAAAACACTTTATATCACATGTAGTTAAAATTTTCCAGGGCCTTAACAGTCCTAAATGTTGAATTGCTGAGGTACTACGGATGAAATGTATTTCCCTAAGAAATTACAACTAAAATGATGTTAGGTGGGAGCAGAATAATTATGTATGCTCCACAGAGATGACATAAAAAGTCTGCATCAACCATCACTCTATTGTTGCTTTAAATATAATTCCAGGTCATGCTTTAAACTGTCAATGACATCAAACCTGATGTAACGGCATTGCCGCCATTTGTTGAATTAAGCAAGCCCAGGTGCAAATTGTATTTGAGACCCACGGCAGAGGGGAAGATTATGAGTGTTGGTTTGCCGAAGAACATTATCAAATGTATGGCTTTAGAAGACTATAGTGCACCAGTCGTCAGGATTACTTCTATGGTGCTTTTTGTCTTTTTTTGGACATTTAAAATTGCCATTCACTTTCATTGTATGGAGAAGACCTGCTCACGTACTGTACACTGCATAATGTATCTTTTTGTGTTTCACAAAGGAAATAAAGAAAATAGTGCTGGGTTGGAATAACATGGGGTGAGTACATCTTCATTTTTGGGTGAACAATTCCTCTATAAACAATGGTAATAGCCAGTGATGTAACAAACGTAATGAACACAATATTATATGAATGAAAGATTCAACATCAACAGAGAGATAAAGAAGTTTAGTTGTCAACCAAAGGAGACGATAATTCAGCAGTATAACAGACAGGGCACAACAGATCAAGAAAGTGAAACCGTGTTGTCCTGAGTACACAGTAGCCAGCATTTCACATAGCAGCATTAAAAACAATGCAAATCCAGACCATCTCAGTGATGAACGTACATATCTTCAGTCCATTTTTCTGTCTCCACACGCCTGTCCCTCTCTCTGTCCCTGTCCCGCTCCTGTCCCTGGTAGTGGTATTGATTGTGATGAGGGTTAACGTAATGATGTTCTTGGTGCGAGCGCAGCTGGCCCTGGTGTCTCTGTTGCCTGTTACGCTCATTGTGCTCCAACTCGTAGTCCTGCTGTCCGTGGTGGGAATAATCTGTAGCAACATCTGTGGTCCCACGCCAGTGTTGATGATGACGATGGCGATGGTTGTGATGGTGGTGGTTATGGTCCCTGTGTGTTGTAGTCCTGTTTTGATAGACCTTGGTTTGGTCCGGATCGTCCTCATCCAGGAGCACATGTCTGCTCTGGGGCTCCATGTACAAAGAGTCTTTAGTAGGCAGCAGCTCCACGTCAACGGGATGCTGGTGGCGAACTTGGTGGTGCTGGTGTTTGTTGTGGTGCTCATTTCGGTTGGTGCTGGACCGATGGTGATGATGATGATGGTGGTGATGGCTGTGTCTCTTTGGCTCACTACGAAGTAGTCTCTCCTCCTCCTCTGCCTCCTGCTGCACTTCCTCCTCTTCCTCTTCCTCCTCCTCATCTCTCATCTCCTGGGCCTGGGGCAGATGCTCCTGCTGGTGCTCCTGAGATCCTTTCCTCTTGGTGGCAGCCATCTTCTTGCTTTTCTGTTCATCCTATATAGAGGAAGAAGGAAGAATGATGTTTTGATATGTATCAATCTAGAATGTCCCCCCCATTCTTTCTCTATTTCTCTTATCTTGTCTCCCTCTATGGAATTTCCTTATTTAAAAAAATAAATAAATAAAAAAAATAAAACAATATATATCCAATCATATGTTGAGAAGGTTATCCAAAAAATTAAAAATCAACAAATAAAGGTAGCTGTGATTTATTTATTAATTCCTAAAAGAAAAATATTGAATAAAATAACCCCAAACAAAAACATTCTATGTGTGCTGAATGAGTACTAAAAGCTATTTGCCTGCCACACATGCCATTCACTTCCTAAACTCATTCTCATTTACAGGTGATAAAGAAAGGACTTAGGAGATAATAAAAATACATTCAAGTCAAAATAAGTCAAAAATCAAAAGCCATAAAATGTATAGTCAAAGCTACAGTATTTCCATAAATCATCATTAAAACAATACACATCATAATTAATAATCAATTAACAAATAACAAATGCATTTAAACTTAAAAGAGCTCCACAAAAATGTTTTTATTTCTTTAGAGATGCTTCTCTAAATTGTCGGTTGCAGTAATTGCTTGTGTAGAACTAAACAAATAACCAGTAAAAAATCTCTGATTGTTATGCTGAGTTTACACTACACGATTTTAAGCCCGATTTTCACTCTCCGACAGTTTTGTGGAGATTGCCGACAAAAGCCCGAAATCATAGGCAAATCAGAGCCAAATCACATGAAAATTCCAAACGCAAATGAGAGAGCATGTTATGGTGTGGTGGTGGCGTAGTGGGCTAAAGCACATAACTGTTAATCAGAAGGTCACTGGTTCGATCCCCACAGCCACCACCATTGTGTCCTTGAGCAAGGCACTTAACTCCAGGTTGCTCCGGAGGGGACTGTCCCTGTAATAAGTGCACTGTAAGTCGCTTTGGATAAAAGCGTCTGCCAATTGCATAAATGTGAATGTAAATGAGAGAGCAAGAAATGGGGCATGGGAAGTTTCAGTGGGAGGAGTCCTGATGTACCTGCAACAGCTTGCATTGGACCGAAGAAATGGAGGAAACATTTGTGGAACATTATCAGGAGCACCAGTGCCTATTTGATGTTTCCTCTGAACTGCACCACAACCGGGTGGAGAAAGAGAAGTGTTGGAGAGAAATTGCCTATTCTTTTGGACAGTTTGGTAAGCAAATAGGTAGATTTTTCAGTAGGAGGTACTTTTTCATATTGTAACAAATAAAATATATGAAGCCTTTAAACATTATGTAAAGTGATTAAAACATACACATCATATTCTGAAATGCATAACATATGATAAAACATGCATTTGTTTTCGTAACTCATATAACTTCTCGCGTCTACTCTGTTGTGAAATGTAACTTAGAGTCCAGGCAGAGTCATGGGTGGGGTTCATCAATTGTGAAATGTTTTGTAACGTGTTCACCCCTGTCACTGATTCCTCGTGTAATTTGAAAACCCCACGACTTCCATGACAAGACAGACAGTTGTGTAATATGAACAGTACCACAATCTGACGTCTTTGAAAGTCGTGTAGTGTGTAGGAGGCATAAGGTGTTAAGAAAAGACATTAAACTACAAAAGTAGCGCTACCACCCTATTGTAAAGTTTACTCACACCTAATACTATGGATTACAAAGCACTAGTGTGTACTACACAACAGACATTTTGCCTCATAGACTACTATCGCACTCACCAAAAGTTTTACCTCAAGTCTTCTTTAAACATCCAAGAGAATTTAGTAAGAGGTGGGGAGGAAATAAAAAATGCAACAAGACAATTTCTTTTGTCACCACAAAAGAAAGTTTTTAGCACATTATGGAGCATGTAGATGTTCAAATTTAAAGGCAGTAGATTATTAGAATTTATGAGTTTAGGTTGACCTGTTTAGTTGATTGTCAAGACATAGAACGAAGGGGGCTGCATTTTCAAGAATTATCATGTTAATTCTGTATATGATAACCACACTGCAAAAAATCTAATACAAATTACATAGAAAAAAAATTATAGCAAACATACATATATACATTTATATATATTTATATACAGATTACTATATATATATGACTTATGAAGCCGACATGTGTTTAATTTTGTTTTTAATTCAATAGGGATTCAGAATTCACATTTGAGGTATGATTGTGTGTAATTTATGTTGTAGAACAAAACGTCCACATTTCGATCAAGTGATGTTTACCACAGACCTTATTTTTCAAGTTAAAATACCCCATTATAAAAACCCAAATCCAGAGGGAACCCATGGTGAATTCTCTTCCATGTTTTTGCACTACAAACTGAACAGCTCTATAGTGTAAGATATTAAGACCTGTTCCACACTGATTATTTTTCTAACCACCTTGGTACATTGTTTTTTCTTGTTTTAAGATATATTTAGATGTACAGTACATGTATGCTTAAAACCATAAAAAATATTTGCCAATTGGGAATTAAAAATAATTCAAATATATTCTTGGAGAAAAAAAATGATATTCTGACTAAGAAACACAAATGACAAAATTAATGATCAGTGAAATAATTTTTTGCCGTGCATTATTCAGGACTAAACAGAAACATCTTCTACTAGAACCAGTGTGCATAAAACTGAAGAACAGGTGATATTAATGAAGAAACACAAATACAAATTGCATACAAATGGAACACACAAGTCTCAGGTCCGAAATTGTTTTGGGTAGCTTTCTCACAGTACTTTTGCTCCTGCTAAAATACATTTAATTCTGTCAGAGTATGTACCTTAGCAGGTGTGGGGCTTGTGGGGAGTGTGTTTTCTGCCAGTTTCTCCAGCATGGGATTGGGAGGCTCCATTTCAGGAGGGTGAGTGGCTCTCCAGTAGGCCTCCAGGTAATCAGCGATGTGCTCACAGGCATCTGTGAGCTGGTTCTCATCCAAGATGACATCAAAAAGCTCCTGTGATAAAGAGAGATGGTGACTTCTTAACAATGGTGTGTATACTGTAATTGACTATGGAACAAACCCTAAAAGCCCATACCACAAAGTAATGCTGGGAGGCTAATTTATGTCCATGACTGCCTGTGGTGTACCTTAAAGTGCCTTGCTACATGGTAAAGCTTAAAAATAACAGTCTCTTGATAATCAGATTAAGACAGTTTCTGATTAGTCCCTACAGCTAAATTTGGATTAGAAATAAAGGCAGTTTCAAAAGGGCAACCTCAAAGAGGTAGAGCATTTCAGCATGGGTGTTCATATTTATTTTCTAAATACACTTAAGTACAAATTATCAGAGGTTATATACCAAAGACAGAGTAATAGAATGTTTTGTGTTGAGAAATCCAGACTAATTAACTAATTTTATAGAAAAACTTCACCCAAAAATACAAATTCCAAGTTATTCCATACACATTTTTCCCCCCATGTGAAACACAAAAGGAGATGTTAGATTCCAGTCTGTTCCTTAAAAAGCTATTGAATGGCTTCAGAATGCTTGGACTATAGTACAAAAGAGTTGTATTGACGTCTTCTATGATACTTTAATGGTGCTTTTTTGTTCTTTTTCGAGCTTGACCATATAAATCACCATCCACTTGTACAGAAAACAGTGGTTCGGGCATTCTACCTTTCATGATCTCCTTTCACATCAGGAAAAAACTAATTTAGAGTTGGAGTGTCATGAGGAAGATTACATGATACATTTCTTTGTTTGTTTTTAAGCAAGTTTCTATGGATGACACTTACATTAGGACACTGGGCCAGTTTGTCAGCAGCCACCATCTGAACATTCAAATGTTTAGTCTGAGACTTGCCCCTGGTCTTAATCAATCTTGTGAGGACCTGAACAGTTGGTTAAAAGAGGAAGGAAAATGGACAGGAAGGATGAGTGGGTGGAATAGGGAGTAAAGAACAATGGGCGTTAGATCATGTTGGGTCACAAGAGAAAGGTTAAAGTTTTTGTGCAACCAGTCTTCTCTGTAAACTAAGCAGTTAATTATTCTAAAAAACATTTTTTATGTGAAAGCAATAGCTGTGCTTTAAATTGTTTTGGGTAAATGAAACTGTTCTTCCTGTAGCCTAGCAGTGACAGACAGATTGACAGATTAAAAGGCTATTAAACTAAAATATACACTCACTGAGGACTTTATTAGGAACACCAGTACACCTACTTTTGCATGCTATTATCTAATCAGCCAATCATGTGGCAGCAGGTCAGGAGCTTCAGGATGGGGAAAAAATTTGATCTCTGTGATTTTGACCATGGCATGATTGTTGGTGCCAGATAGGCTGGTTTGAGTATTTCTGTAAATGCTGATCACCTGGGATTTTCATGCACAACAGTCTCTAGAGATTACTTGGAATGGTGCCAAAAACAAAAATATATGCAGTGAGCGGCAGTTCTGTGGACGAAAACACCTTGTTGATAAGAGAAGTCAACAGAGAATGGCCAGACTGGTTCGAGCTGACAGAAAGGCTACAGTAACTCAGATAAACACTATGTACAATTGTAGTGAGGAGAATAGCATCTTAGAATGCACAACATGTTGAACCTTGAGGCAGATGGGCTACAACAGCAGAAGACCATGTCTGACACTTTATCAGGACCATAGTATTCCTACTAAAGTGCTAAGTGAGTGTATTTTCAATCTTTAGAAAAGACACAAGTTAATCAAATAAGTCATAACATATCAAGGTATCTGGATATTGCTATACTGACAGAATAATCTTGTGTCTGCCTTCTAGTGGTAACTCCTATTCATGACATTATCCTATCCTACTTGAGCAACTTTCCAAGCTCTGAAAAAGGCATTTCAACCTTAGGTGATGAAATCTTGACATAAACCAGGATTGGGGCCAATGAGGTCTTGCTAAGCTGGATAGGGTGGTTAATGGTGTCTGCATCCAGAACCACGAGCTGTAGACTGCGGGCTAACTCAAAAATCCTCTCTACTTCTCCTTGAATTTGGGCTGTAGGGACAGAGAGAGAAAATGAGGCAAGCCCTAAAATTTTCATGACATTTTCCACATATTATTTCATCAAAGTATGAATCTATTAAAGTGCAGCCTAAAGCATATAAGTGTTATGTGAAGCTTTTAAAGGAATATACCGGGTTCAAAAGTTAAGATCATTCGACAGTATTTGTGGCATAATGTTGATTACCACAAAATAATTTTAACTACTCCTACCTTTTCTTAAAAAAATAAAAGCAAAAATCGAGGTTACAGTGGCAGTGAATGGGGCCAATTTTGAGAGGGTTTAAAGGCCGAAATGTGAAGCCTATTATTTTCTAAAAACAATTACATTAATTCTAATGTTAAAACTCATGTATTATTTGAGCAGTAAAGTTGTTTAAATCGTAATTTTTTCAGTAATTTTAGGGTTTTACATTACATCATAATGGCAACAAAGTTGTAAAATTGTCAATAACTTTACAAAGAAAAGATTTGTAAGTGATTTTAATCACACTAAAATCTTGTTAACATGTATATTGTTTATGTCTTGTGGCCATACTTTTGAAATAGTGAGTATTTTAACAATTTTATGAATTGGCCGCCATTCACCTTTGTATGTCTCATTTTTTATTTATTTATGTGGTAATCAACATTATGCCACAAATACTGTCATTCGATCTTAATATGTATTAAACACATAATATTACTTTAATGTCCATTTTTCTGCTAAAATCAAAAGTAAGAAGAATATCTAGAGGAGTAAATGTAAGTATAACAGAAAAGACTTTCCTTAATTTTATTGAGTTTCAGAAGCAAAGCTAAGGTCATTCAATGTGTCACTGAAAACAGAGATGGGAAAAAAATGCTGATGGTACAGTTCCTCATCCACAGGAAAGAACAGAACAATGAAGGTTTAAAGCTCCAAAGTGAGCAAAGTTTAATACCCCCACCCTCCCCCTTTGCGCTGTATTGGAAACCAGACTGGTCTTTCACAACTAACTGAATACAAAAACACGACATACTTTGGCTTATATTTTTGGGACCAAAATAATTATACATGAGTCATGACTTATAGCAGATTTAGTGGTTATGGTGTCTATCACAAGCCGAAGCTTTTAGAAGTAGTAACCTTCACTAAAAGTACCAGGGTTCTTTGACATGTAGTGTTCTTTAATAGGTGGAGTAGCTATGATGACACCAACAGGAATGAGTTGGGGAACATAGACAGGCGACTGCTGAGTAATACATACCCGCGACATCTGAGGTAAGAGCGCATGTGAGGGACAAAGTGGAAATAACCAATCAGATCCCCTTAAGAAAGTTAGAAAACTAAGATCCACACTTGGTGAGAAAACACAATCACTAATGTTAAACAGCTACCTAATCAAAATTAATAACAAATTAATGTGTTGTGACATTTGTAAGTAATTTGAAAAAAGTTTATCTTTATTTTGAACAGTATAAGCTCAGATTCACCTTACCTATTTTTTATTTTTTTTTTGCAGTTTTAATTTGCTTTTACTTAATAATCGTTTCACATGAGCTAAAGTATAAGTAAAGGTCTGGGTTCAATGATCAATCAATTCTTTCAATACTCTGATTTATGTAGTCACTGATTCAGCATTAAATTGCAATTGATTATTTAAAGCTGAGGTGTTATTTCTCAAGGTTAAAATACTTTCTCATATCCCAGGTTAATATCCAGATACAACTTTGATAAGCCACTTATAGGCACATGAATAACACACTTCAGCTTTTATATCTCAAGCCGATACATTTAGAATATATCATGTGATTCGTTTGTAATGAAAGATAAAGGTAGACAAAAAGAGAAAAGGGCAAGTAGTGATTACCTAAGCTGGAGCGGGTGTTGGAGCGATCCATTATGGCATGTTTGCTGGGGTTGTTCAGGATAGACCGTTTGGCAAGTGCAATATCTGCTGTCACCCGGGTGATAGTTATTCTAGTAATTAATTTTATATATTAGAAATGCCACAGTAATCTAAATGACTACACGTTATAAAATCATGATCCATTAATTCTGTATTCATACGGACATCATACCTTCCTTCAAATCTGTGTTTTAAAAAATCAAAGAGAGCTTTTTGCATCATGTCTGTAACCTGCAAAATAAAAAAAGAAGGAAAACCCCTACGCAATTAAGTAACAAGCCAATAATAAAGACTTCAGAGACTAAAGTGTCATTTAAGTACTGTACAGTAGGGGGCAGTAAATATTTGTACTATGTGAGGCATTTTTGGACAATCCACAGGTTCTGTTTTAAGACACATTATGTTCACATTAAAGACAATTCTTAAACTTAAATCTGTACTGAGAAACATAATTTTCTGTTTTTGTTTTAATAGTAAAATCTAATTTGCCTGCTGAGCTACTGGATATTTGAAGCTGTAATGTTGGAAAAAAGCAGAGACTTTAAACTGTCTGTGAAGGGATGAACATGGCATACATTTAAGACCCCTTACCTCATAGCCCTTGAGAGAAGGCCCCATGAGCACCACAGGACGCATGGAAGGCACAACATCATATGCAGCCAGTTGCTCTCCCTATAATAATCAAAAATATCTTGGTGCAAATATTCTTCATAATAAAGATATGTAAATAGTTTGTATAAATATGCATATACATTGTATAATATAATACAATATAATGCAATACAATACAATAATATTAAAAGAGTGTGTATGGGGAGGGGGTGCATACCGATTTCTTCTTCACTTGCTGAACTGAAGTTTAAGATAAAAAAAGAGAAATTGTATTGCATGCAAGCATGTAAACGATAACACTGTGTATGTTCTACCTTTATTCAAATTAAAAGGACAGATAAAAATCTTTTTTGTCCAGGAGAATAGAAATAATAACAATTTCTGAATAATTATTATGAGAAACTCATGTGAACTAAAATATGAATGTAGTAATGAACAGCTCTCTTAATTAAGCTATTTGTCCTAATTTACATTAAAAACATAATCATTCATGTAATATCAGCACACCTGTTTGTGGTGGAGACACTTTCTTTGCATTCATATCATCTTTGGCAGAACTTGCCGCTTTACTAGAACAAGAAATACAAATCATTTTCAACATTATGAATGTTGCAGCAATTAACTTGCATTGTAATATCTGATTCATTCTCATTCAACATAAAAAGACAACACTGTAAAATAAACAAGTTCTTTACTTGGCTAGTGCTTTGGCAGCCTTCCTGGCCTGCACCTCTCTCCTGATCAGAATGGTCTCCAGGTTTACTGGGCTGGGGATAAAACCAACCTCTCCCCATCCTTTACAGGCCGCCCAATCCACCAATCATTATTAAATTTCTGCACAATAAAAGCAGTAACATGATGTGGCTTAAAAACAACTTCACTGACTATCCCTGACTAACTAATTTGACTTACCTAAATGTAATGATTGCACTGATGATTAGCTGGGCTACTACATTGTTGGAGAGCCTATGGCTCTCTCTCACCTCTTTGATATGCAGGAAGTCTTTAGCCTCAAAGGAAACTCCGTGCCCTGGTATAGGGACGTTATCATCATCTGAAGGAGTGTAGGTGAAGTTTGTGCGTACAGCGAAAGCAACAGGCTTATACTGCAAAAATGAAGAAAAAAAAAGACTGAAAAGAATTATATATTATATATATTTATTGATTGAATTAATTGAAATTTCTGCCTCTAGGTATTCACACACTTGGTTAATTCTACTCTCTTTCATGAGTTTATTTTTATCAGCTCAGATGAGCATGTTGTTCATTTTACATCACTGACACACAATATGTGGACATTTACTAGTGTATGCAATACATGGATATTTACTATGTCTTTGTTTAACCTATTATTACAGTAAAGGAAAATGTAAATATTTCAGTGTTACGTATGTGACAAATGTAATCCTTTGTGAGCAGATACTTTTTAATCACTAACAGCGTGTTTCAGGTGAGAATATTATAGATAGAGGTATACATGAAATATTAATGTATCACGTATGGGTAAGAATCTTTGTAAATCTGTATTGTGGCAGTTTGTATGACGAAGGGATTCTGAGACAGAAACACTGTTGAGTTCAGCATGTGCTGCATTGCCCCAGGCAAGTTACTAATAATAGCTTTTATGCATTTACCTTCAAACCAATTGGTAAGCATGAATTAATTCTTGAAAAGCTCAATATCATTCTAGTGAAGGGTAATACAGTCTTATGGCAACTATATGAATCTTGAGGATAGTGCAGATTTGGATATGTATGATGAGACTGAGTGAGATCATTGTGATTCAGTGTGCACTGTGAAATCTGTAAAGCCATATAATATAACTTGCCCTCAAAATTCTGTAAAACGTGCAAGGATATTTAATTTGGAGTGCAATATGTAACCCTTAAATAAGGCACGTGTGCTACCATGTGATCATATTTGATTCTTCCATGTGTATTTACATTAGCATTTGTGCTAAAACACTTAAACAAATGCATATGGTTCGTCCAATGTAATTGTCTGTCCATGTCAAATAAATAAATAAAAAATAAATAAATAATAAAAAAAATCCTTTTAACATGCAGTTAAAAGGATGGTGTGGTGTGGAATTAAGTGTTGACAAACGGGATTTTATGATAAGCACCTCAATATGCTTGGATTACAATGTAAAGAGACATCTGTACAAAATATGTCTGACAAATTAATAAATTTAATGTGTAAATGTACACACAATATAGTGGGAATGCAATTACTTTACATTTTTTAATTTATATATATATATATATATATATATATATATATATATATATATACACCTCACATTGAAATAAGTATTCAGACCCCTTGCTATGACACTTGAAATTAAGCTCAGGTGCATCCCATTTCTCTGGATCAATTTTGAGATTTTTCTACACTTTGATTGGAGTCCAACTCTGGCAAATTCAATTGATTGGACATGATTTGGAAAGGCACACACCTGTCTATATAAGGTCTCACAGCTGAAAATGCATATCATAGCAAAAACCAAGCCATGAGGTCAAAGGAGACAGGATTGTGATGAGGCACAGATTTGGGGATGGCTACAAAACAAATTTGGCTACATTGAAGGTTCCTAAGAGCACTCGCCTTCATAATTCTTAAATGAAAGAAGTTTGGAACAACCAGGACTCTTCCTAGAGCTGGCCGCCTGGCCAAACTGAGCAATCAGGGGAGAAGGGCCTTAGTAAGAGAGGTGGCCAATAACCTGATGGTCACTCTGGTTGAGCTCCAGAGATCATGTGTGGAGATGACTCTGGTCTTATAAAATGAAGACGCAACTGTTTGGCATCAATTTCAAGCATCATGTCTTAAGAAAACCAGGCACCGCTCATCACCTGCACAATACCATTCCAATGGTGACGCATGATGGTGGTATGCTGTGGGGGTGTTTTTCAGCGGCAGGGACTGGGGGACTGGTCAAGGATGAAGGAAAGATTAACGCAGATATATACAGAGATATCCTTAAAGAAAACCTGGTCCAGAGCGCTCAGGACCTCAGACTGGGATGAAGATTCAGCTTCCAACAGGACAATGACCCTAAGCACACAGCCAAGACAATGCAAGAGTGGCTTAGCGACAACTCTATGAATGTCCTTGATAGGCCCAGCCAGAGCCCTGACTTGAGAGCAATCAAACATCTCTGGAGGGACCTGAAAATGGGTGTTAACCAACGGTCCCCATCCAACCTGACAGAACTTGAGAGGATCTGCAGAGAAGAATGGCAGAAAATCCCCAAATCCAGGTGTGCAAAGCTTGTTGCACCATACCCAAAAATAGTTGAGGCTGTAATCGCTGCCAAAGGTGCTTTAACCAAGTACTGAGTTAAGGGTCTTAATACTTATGTCAATGTGATATTTAAGTTTTGACGTTTTAATACATTTGCAAAGTAATAAAAAAACAGTTTTTTGCTTTGTCATTATGGGGTATGGAGTATAGATTGATGTAAAATTTATATTAGGTTATATTATTATTTTTTATTTTTTTTTACCTCAAAATATATATTTGGCCTTTTGTATATAAAAAACATAAAATTGTATCCATATTTAAAAATCATGTCACAATCAAAGTGCAAAAAATGATAAATTATTATTTCATTTTAATTACATGCATTTATTATGTCATAATTTGGTATTTAATTTAAAGCAAAGTCAAATGTCAGCACAATGGCAGTCTAGCTGTTAATAGCTTGGTCTGTGGGAGATGGTAGACTTAACAAGGACATTATGCTTTCTGCTCAGTGCCTTAATTAAAAAGACTGTAGGGAGGTAATTTATACGCTCAGGGAATTTAATTCCATGTTTTTAAAGTGAACAGAAAAAATGGACACTGTGAAGAGCTATTGGTACAACACCAAGCATTTGTTGCTCGTTCAAAGCTTGCTACTTCAGGTAGTTGTTATCAAGTTTTGGACTTTCTTAACAAATAGAAAAAAAATATATGCAATAATTAATTGTGCTGTTTAAGGCAAGCATCATAATGATTATTGCTCACACTAAGGGATAGGGATTTGAACAAACCCCTGAGTATTTAATTTTGGCTTGTAACTCATACTGAACTGTTTGTGCATATGGACTTGAATGATACTTTAAATCACGTGGCTTACTGAGAAAAGGTGTGCTATATTTATCTATGTAATCAGCCTTTAAAATGTTGTCTAACCGACTATAAAATGGTGATAAAATTACCTAGACTTACATTAAAGGAGGGATCTAAGCCAAATCTAAAGACACAAATATCATAGACCCATGGAAGTGGGCTCTTTTGTCTTAGGCCAGAAAGCAACCACAGTGCAACCACTTGGCAATGCCCTAGCAACCACCCAGAACACTATCTGGCAACTACCTACAACACCCTAGAGTTGCAGCACAAGTTTAGTACAGATACACACCTCACTTTTTTTCAGAATATGTAAAACTCTAGTTGTAGCTATTGCTTCTCAGTCAAATGCAGGGCAATGCTTTTGTAGAGCTCAAGATTTAACACTTATGTGATCATTTAGTAATTAGCTAACGTGTCACTTTGACAGAGGAAAAATAACCCTACAACCTTTATGGTGACATCTAAGGCCTTGATATATTTAGTCCTTGTGGCCAACCATGTCATAGGCAGGTGGAAATGGGGTTGGAGTTGCAATCTACCTTAGCCTTCTCCAGCTGGACTTGGGCATTCTTCTCCTTCTCCTCAGTGGTCCCTGAGTCTTGACGGTCCGTTGAACCCTGCAACAGTTCAAAATAAGAGACCTGGCATTATTATATCACCTAGACTCACTCTTTTTCACAAGAACTGTCTCTCCATGCTGTCTCAAGCTCATTAGAATCACAGACTCACTGTATTGACTCAAGACAACAAGCACTTAACTGTGCTCATTTTGTCAAAACTAACACTCAAGAAAATGTGACATGAATCAAAATTAGTTGAAAATAGGCTTTCAATTACTAAATTAATTCTTGAACTTAGTGTGCAGATTCCATTTTGGTTTTGACTTATCCAACATACTTGATTAATCCTACTTATTTTTGGCACAGAACAAGTTTATTTTTATAAGATCAAATGAATATGTTGATCATTTTACATTATCACAATAGTGTATACAATATCTGTATATTTGTCAAAATTATATGTCTTTGACAAAACTACTGTTCTGTATGAGAAAGTGTAAATGTTTTAGTGTGTTATGTAAAATATAAATGTAACATTTTTAGTAGTGAAAATACATTATTTAAAGGTCCTATATCTGTTAAATAGGAGCACTATGTGTATTTTCATGTGACATGATATCATGTCAGTGTCATCAGTGTTTTCCCTATATGCATTCATCAGCGATGCTTTCTGCAATCCACGCAGTAGTGATTTTTCATTCGTGAATTAATAGACTAATTAATTAGTCTTTCTGAACGGATCTTTTAAGTTAACAAATTGTCCTTGTTCACCCCGATACACTGACTCATATTACTCTTTCACTGACGTCTCTCACTTTCAAAGCCAATGAGCTCTAGTTTGAAGTGTGAGACTGCTTTGGTGGCTTTAAATGCCTGTATGACTGACTATATAGCATGTGTCAATGGCATTCCAGTGTGGGCTGTGTGAAGGAACATATCATTGGTTTGACCCACTGAACGAATATAACCCTTCACTGAACGAGAGAGGATCAGGATCTAGGAGGTATGTCTTACAGTGCTGTGAAAATGTATTTGTATCCTGATTTCTTCTACTGTATTTTTGTGTATATCAGAATGAGCTTTATCAGAAGCTCATTCTGATATAAACAGAATCAGATATCACATATATCACTGTGGAGTGGAGGGGGCCCGGTCCACAATCGGCCTGATGAGGCGCGCGAGGGATAAAGGCGGCCGGTGACGATGATTCGAGAGAGAGAGAATTACGGGCATGTCCGTCATGTGTGTGTGTTTATGTTTATGTGTTTGTGCTTTTGGTTTAAGTTTGCATTAAATTATGATTTATGTTGACAAGCTGGTTCTTGCCTCCTTGCCTTTACTTAACAGTGTTACATTGGTGCCGAAAGCCCGGGAAGGAGGAGGGATGCCCGTTGCAGAGTCCTCGACACTGCCGTCCACCAAGGGGAGTGCCGCTGCCATCTGCCGGGTGACGGAGTAGCCCGAGCGCCCGTCCGCGGGGCAAGTGGGGACTGGATACCCCGACCGCCTGGAGCGAGGGAGCCGCTGCCGGGGGCGGAGGAGTGCCCTGCCGTCCCCAGAGACGTGGAGGGGTCGAGGAAGACCGCCGTCCACGAGGGGAGGAGGGAAGAAACTCTCCGACCGCCCGGAGCGGTAGGGCCGCTGCCAGGGGCGAAGGAGTGTCCCCATTTGCTGCCAGAAAAGCGGAGGAGCGTTCTGCCCGCTGGGAGTCGAAGGTTTGACTCCGGTTCGCCCGGGGTTGGAGCGGCTGTTGTCTGCCTGAGTGTGGAGGAGTGTTCGAGGACCATGCAACGGTACATCAGAGAACCGGTGAGTGAGCTTTTTCACTCTCTCCCTCTTTCGCACCGTGTTGTCCTTCTGGTGCCTTTCGGCAAACTCCAGGCAGCTGTCATGTGCCTTTTACTCAGGGATGATCAGTGGAAACAGGATGCACCTGAGCAAAATTTTTAGTGTCATGGCAAAGGCTGTGAATACTTATGTACATGTGATTTGTTTTCTGTTTTTAATTTTTAATAAATTTGCAAAGATTTCAAACAAACTTCTTTCACGTTGTCATTATGGGTTATTGTTTGTAGAATTTTTAGGAAAATAATGAATCAGTTTTGGAATAAGGCTGTAACAACAAAATGTGTAAAAAGTGAAGCGCTGTGGATACTTTCCAGATGCACTGTAACCTCTGTTAATTGATGAAGGGAACAAGACATTGTGTCCCTCTTGCCAACCGCTGAAATGGCCTGGTCTTTGGATCGGCTCCTCAATGAGAAACCTGAGTGTGTGTTTGCGAACGGCACTCCTTTTATACCCGTATGTCCGGGGGAGTGGCATGCAAATCACACACGCCAATTCTCATTGGCCTTTTCTCAAAGATGAGAGATGTCTGGGCTCCCAAGGGTGACCCCTAGTGTCAACTCATCAACACAATGTCTCGTTTCCTCCATCAGGGAACGGAGGTTACATCAGTAACCATGACGTTTTTTCACATGGGTGATATAGGTGTTGGATAACTTTTTTGCTTCAATAAAAAAAATATATGTATATTTGAAAACTGTAAAACTTTGTGTTTACTCAGGTTGCCTTTGTTTTAAGTTATATCTCTGTAAAGGATTAAATGGAAAGGAGGAGGTGAGAACCGGCTTGACAATATAAATCATATTTTAATGAAAAACGTAAATATAATACACAAACACACACACATGACGGTCAGCTGCCCATAAACGTTCTCTCGCTCTCTCTCACACCACCTTCCGCAGTCAGCCTTTATCCCTCTCAAAGGCTTAATTAGCCTTATAAGGGACTGGGTGTGTAAAATCATGACCTGGCCCTGCTCTCCACCCTGTCACAATCTCGTTTGAAGATCTAAAACAATTTACAATGAAAAATACACAAAAATAGAAGAAATCAGGAAGGGGCAAATATTTATTCACAGCACTATACATTAACTTAGGACATTTTGTTCAACAAGGAGAGAAAGTGGCTGGATGAATTATGAGTAAAAGTGACTGATGACATCAGGGCATTATTGATTCACTTACAATTATTTTTAGGCTAATATTGACTTTTTGTATATTTATGCACAGCACTTAAAACAAACTATAGCTATGTTTTGTAAACCCACCCCTAACAGACTTTCTGAAAAAACTCTAGTCCTGTGTTGGAGATGAAAAGGACAACATCCCCCTGGAAACTGTCCACACTATTCCACACATTCTCCCCATCAGCATCTTACTGCTGGAAGTAAGCATTCCTCCCAACCTCAGACATCAGGAGGTCCGCCTTCTAACAATGCCATGTCTGTCACAATTCCCTCAAAATCATTCACCGGGTCTGAACACTTCACTGCTTCTAACTAATTTGTTTCCATACCTCAACAGTTGTTCCCATTAGTATTGGATCCTGGAAGGGAAAGGCCATATTAGATACGGGGCAAATGATACTCTCCTTCATGAGAGCCTGTGGAAGGAGCTCGCTCCACATGATGAACTCCATCCCTGGTCCTTGGGTCCACTCTATTTGGCCAATGGTGAGGCCGAAGTACCTTTAGGATGGACTAATATACAGATAACCCTTCACAACAAAGATTTCACCATACGTGCTGCCATTCTCACCTCCAAAGCACTGGCTTATTTTGCAGTCCTAGGTTTGGACTTCCTCTTTTCCAGTGGTCTACAGATAAATGTAGCTGACAGGAAATACTCATTCAAGTCAACCCCCGATGAAGAGTATCCTTTTCAACCAGGCCAGGCTAGCATTCCGGCATTGAAAAGGAGACCACACACCAAAAGTCCAAACCAATCACTTTCTCTACTCAGTTCCCTTCCTCCATCACAGTTCTCACAAGTATCACAGCCAATAGATAGCATGGATGACCAAACCTTAATAGAGGCCGCAGTTAACAAGGGTGTTAACATCATCAAACTGATGTTTTCACTTGAAGGAAAACATCAGTTACTTCCCCTCCTAGAATCCAACTGTAAAATAGCTCAAGGTTGGGCAAGGAGGAGGCGAGAACCGGCTTGTCAATATAAATGATAATTTAATGAAAACTTAAACCAAAACACATAAACAAACACACACGACGGACATGCCCATAATTCTCTCTCTGTCGAACCATCGTCACCGGCCGCCTTTATCCCTCGCGCGCCTCATCAGGCCGATTGGGGACCGGGCGCGCGATATTCTGAACGGCCGCGCCCCCCCCTCCGCTCCACACTCCTCCCGGCGTTATCTCAGGCCGGGGTGCCACCGGCATGACGTACACCCCCCCCCTATCCCTGGGGCGGGGTGTATCTTGCGTCCCGCGTGGTCATCCCGCCTTCCTCACCCTGGGAGGAGAGGAGGGAGAAAAAAAAAACAAACAACAAAATAGGCGAGGAAAAGGCCAACACGGTGCGAAAGGGAGAGAGAGAGGAGAGAGAGAAAACTCACTCACCGGTTCTCCGATGTACCGTCAGCGTGGTCCTCGAACACTCCTCCACACTCAGGTGGGCGACAGCCGCTCCAACCCCGGGCAAACCGGTGACACCTTCGACCCCCAGCGGGCAGAGCAGCGCCTCCGCTTTTCTGGCGGCAAATGGGGACACTCCTCCGCCCCTGGCAGCGGCTCTACCGCTCGGGCGGTCGGAGAGATTATTCCCTCCTCCCTCGCGGACGGCGGTCTCCCTCGACCCCTCCGGCGTCTCGAGGACGGCAGGGCACTCCTCCGCCCCGGCAGCGGCTCCCTCGCTCCAGGCAGTCGGGTTATCCAGTCCCCATTTGCCCCGCGGACGACGGCCGTTCCCCGCATCCAGGCGGTCGGGCTACTCCGTCACCCGGAAGATGGCAGCGGCGCTCCCCAGGGTGGACGGCAGTGTCGAGGACTCTGCGACGGGCATCCCTCCTCCTTCCCGGCTTTCGGCACCAATGTAAAATAGCTCAAGGATGGGCAAGGAGGAGGCGATAACCGGCTTGTCAATATAAATGATAATTTAATGAAAACTTAAACCAAAACACATAAACAAACACACACGACGGACATGCCCATAATTCTCTCTCTGTCGAACCATCGTCACCGGCCGCCTTTATCCCTCGCGCGCCTCATCAGGCCGATTGGGGACCGGGCGCGCGATATTCTGATCGGCCGCGCCCCCCCCTCCGCTCCACACCAACCCACAAGTCTGTACCCTCCATCTTGGAAGAACGACTGTTCTTCAGCACTGCCTCTATACCACGCATCCAGTACCTATTAATCAACGCCCATATCGGTTAACACCTGAATAACTGGTCTCTCACGACAGTTTGTTTAAGGAAATGTTGAAAAATGGTATAGTAGAACCATCTCACTCTGCTTGGGCCTCACCTGTTGTTCTGGTCCCAAAAAAGGATGGAAGCCTAAGATTCTGCGTAGACTACCGTAAGCTTAATGCCATCACAGAGAGGGATGCGTATCCTCTACTGACCATCACAGAGATCCTAGAATCCCTCTCCGGAGCAGTCATCTTTTCCACCATTGACTTGAACAGTGGTTACTGGCAGGTAACTGTGGACCCAGAGAGTAAGCCTAAGACTGCCTTCATCACTTCCTCAGGGCTGTACCAGTTTAATGTTATGCCTTTTTGGTTTGAAAAATGCTGCCTCAACATTTCAGAGATTGATGGAGACTTTTTTGGGAGAGCTACAGGGACAAATATGCTTTGTATATATTGATGATGTCATCATATACTCACCATCCTTGACCCAACATTTCCACGTCCTCTCCCGTTTACAAACCGCAGGCTTGACCATAAATCTTAAAAAGAGTCAATTCTGTCTCCAGGAACTGACATTTCTTGGACATCTAGTAAACCTTAATGGCATTTCCGCAGACCCCAGCAAAGTGGAAGCCATACGTTCTTACCCTGTACCTACAAATATTAAAGAAGTTCAGCGCTTCCTCGGATTGGCGGAATGGTATCACAGGTTTGTACCCAGCTTCTCACAAATAGCTGAGCCCATCAATGCTTTGAAGAAAAGGGCGTGTATTTCAGTGGTCAGCTCCATGTCAGAAAGCTTTTGATCAACTGAAAGCCTGTCTCATTTCACCTCCCATCCTGGGTCATCCCGATCTACGTCTGCCATTTGTGGTGTATACTGACGCCAGCAACACCGGACTGGGTGCGGTTTTGACACAGCGGAGAAGCCAAGGTCTCAAAGAGGTTATCGCCTATGCCAGTAGAACATTAAGTAAAACAGAAATCAATTACTCCGTGACTGAAAAAGAATGTCTTGCTGTAGTTTGGGCACTGGAAAGGTGGTAACATTACCTTAAACCTACATTATTCACCATTGTTACCAACCATTCAGCTTTGCAGTGGGTAATGAGTTCCACAAAGACTACCAGTCGTCTTATCCAATGGGCTCTCCGCCTACAAAAATTGTACTTTGTGGTCGAGTACCGCAAAGGAAAGCTCAATGTGGCACCGGACGCTCTTTCTCGGATGCACTCCAGACCGGGATGTAGCCTGTTCTCAACCCAAAAGGAGGATCCAGAACTTCCCTTTTCAGCTGTTGTCATCTGGGAAGAACAGCACAAAGATGCAGAGATCACAATAATATTTCTAACATTAGCAGAAGATAACTCATTGGAGGATCAATATGAGGTAATCGAGGATAAACTATATCACACAACACACCTGCCCAGTGGTCAAGTCCATTACAGGGTATATGTTCCTCTGAGCCTCATCCCAAATATTCTGCAACAGTACCATTCACATCCTCCCAGATAGCAATAAGTCGGCGGTCCGCCGGCGGCGCGCCGGCGGCAGTAGAAGCGGCAGAATGGCGAGATCGCAAACACGTTCGACGGCGGTCCGCCGGCGGCAGCCGCTTTTTAAAAGCGGCAGCCGCCTTCCTACCGCCTTCGTTCCGCGGACGGCCCGCTGGCCAGCCGCCGCTCCGCCGCCGTTATATCGAAGGCGGACCGCCGGAGGCAAACCGCTTTTCGAGCGATCTGCCGCCGCTTATTGTATATATATATATTTATTTATAGCATGCAGTTTATCAAGAATAATGATTGATCAAAGCAGACATATTTCCATTTGCCGTTTTTATTCCACATTTCAAATTACAGTAACTGTCATTGAAACAATATGTCAGATCACTGAAATATAAATAACAGAAAAATACAAACATATATACACCCAAAGAAAATGCAGGTTTCCAATTAAATTTTGGTAAAAACAAGCAAAAAAAAAAACACTTTTGTAAAAAAACACTATTGTAACACTTACAACAATTGTAAATAATATAAAGAGGTCAGCTCTGGGATGAAAAGAATTACCAGTAAACATAAGCAATGAGGATATTTGGTACCAAATAAAGTGCAGGATATCAAATAAATTGAGGTATAACATCATATTTACAAGTCATTTCTAACAATAGGATAAGTGGTAATAATTTAGAGTAAAGCTCTGGAGTATAATATGCCATTATAACTGCAATGCTGACCTGTGGCACAAGGATTTACAAGCTATATTTAACAATAGAATAACAGTTAAGCACACTGATGGAATGAAAGTAGAATTTTTGGTACTAGTGAAAGTGCAATATCAAAAGGTATGAAATAGTATAACCAAGCTATTTTTAATAGAATAACAGTTAAGCACACTGATGGAATGAAAGTAGAATTAACTGGTACTAGTTAAAAGTGCAATATCAAATATCAGAGGTATGAAATAGGATTTACAAACTATAATAGAATCGATTAAGCACTGACGGAATGAAATAAGCCAATACTAAAGTCACGGTAAGTAGAATATTTGCTACCAGATAATGTGCAAATATCAAGTATTAGATGTATAATCTAGGATTTATAAGCTATATTTAAAAATAGAATAGTTAAGCACTGTAACAATGAAATAAGCAGCAAATTGTATATTAAATAATTGAGATCTTTGGTATCAAAGAATGTGCAGGATAATGTAAAGTTTTACATTCAACTTAAACATGACAATAAGTGGGAACAAATGCAATTAACAGCAGAAAATCTGGCTGTTGAGAACACAGTCAATCACAATGTCTGGAGTGGTTGGGGTCTGGTTTTCCTCGACCTCCACAATGAGGCAGTGCAAATTGGCACATCTTCAGTGATTCCTCGTGCGCCTGTATAAAAAGACAAACCATCCCATATTCATCCAAGGAGCTGCCCTGAAGGCAGGGTCATGAGAGGAAAAAAAAAAACATCCCATATTCATCCAAGGAGCTGCCCTGAAGGCAGGGTCACGAGATGGGGAAAAATAAAAAATAAAAATAAAAAAAAACAGCAATTTCTAGTGAAGAGTGTGGATTGAGTGAGTTTAGTCTGACACTTTTAGCAGGGGTGTCGGTAGCCAGCCTAGGTTTGAGGGGTCGGCTGTGGGTCCCTCTCAGCTGTGCGGCGCCTTTTTCCACCTTCACGGTCAGCTGCTCCTTTCAGGTAACGCGTAACGTTAACCTGGATCGCCTCATCAGTGGCATCCTGGGTTGCCGAAGTTCTTCCGGATGGCTCCTGTAGAAAATAAAGATCTGTCATTCCATTTGATTGGCATAAGGTCATACACATCTACTTAAATATAAAAAAATATCCAACTTACTTTGAACAATGGTCTTCAGGAACATGTCTCTAAAACATGCTTTTTCCCTGCACCAGTCCAGGTTGTGTTAATGGAAAGGCGATTAGAGAAGATACTCTCAAGCATTCGCCACACAGTTGTCTTGAGGTCCCTCCCACACTTGATTGCCAAAAACCGAAGCTGAAAAAAAAAAAAAGGGTTACAAATTACATTTCTCTGAAGCTTCTCATAAATTTAAAATGTGACCGGCTGTGGATTCAGACTGTAGAATATGCAGTGTACAATCTTAATTTTAGATAACCCTATGGCGTTATAAACGAAATCAGCACACTTACAAATCGTTGCTGGAGCTCTTTATCCTGCCTCAGACTGCTGTCAAGCAACGCTAAATCGTCCTGGGTGTCTAGTGGGAGTAACAGATCCCCTGGCAGGGATAACCCTCCAACGGACACACCGGCACTAAAATGTTGCAGCATAGTGTCCATTTTGATGTCCATGCTTCGCACAACATCGCCAAACTCTCCAAGACGCCGCAGAATTAGGGTCTGATCTGCACCTACAGGGGTCCCCAGAATAAAAGAATAAAGTAGTCAGTCCTGGTCCTTCAACTACTAAACTATGACATTTATATCTAGGTCTACTAGATGTACAGGTTCATAAGTTGTACCTGATTGCCCAGTGCGAGCAAACGTCTTTAACATTGTCCCAACTTGCTTCACCTGCTCCTGAAGTGATCCGCTGTCATCCGAAGCTACAAAATGAAAGGCATATGGTAATTTTGGACCTACATCACACACAAAAAAGTTAAATTTAAGAAAGAGTGCATGTTCTCACCTGCTGGTGCATTGCTTTCCCTCAGGGCTTGGTTCTCATCCCTCAGGGCTTGGTTCTCATCCCTCAGGGCTTGGTTCTCATCCCTCAGGGCTTGGTTCTCATTCTGGAGTCTCTGGAAATCTACGTTTAAAAAAATACAACAACTAAAGGCACTTTTTTCAATACTGTTAAAACACTGGACACTAAGACATAGGCCTTAGACATAGGCCTCTTGGCTCTGTGAAGTGGAGTCTGGATTACTGGGGAGAAACCTGGTTCTGAGAAAGAGGAAACTGACATTTTAAAATCTAACAAAGTGTATAGTTTATTGGCAGGATCACAAATCAAACTTCACAGCACTACATTTTACATACCAGCTCTGAAATCTACAGATGGCTCAACATTTTCCTGGTTTTCTGGAATCGATGCAACCTCTGGAGCATCGGGCAGCACTGAAACCTTGTTACTGGGAACAAGGTTTTCAAAGCTCAAAAGAGGTTGCTGAAACGACAGCACTGCTGGTGCATCTGGAAGACAAGACTCCTCTTCATCAGAAGAGGCCTGGGGTCTGTACTTGGAAGTTAAGCTTCTCTTTCGCTTTCCCTTCTTGTCATCATCCGTCGTTTCAACGCTGGAACCTGTTTGGAAGCGCACCAAATATCTCATTGCCTCTTGCCAAGATTCTAGAGCAGGGAATAATGAATGAAAGTCAGTTATCCACCATAAACAGACAAAGAAATTACACAGATGAAATGCAGGAATATCAAATGCACAAGTCAGACCCATTTACCTGCTCCCTTCATAAACTTAAAATGATGTTTCTCCCAGGTGCTGTGTGGAGACGTACAGCGGATGGCTAAATTGTTTCCCTTGTCTTTTTTGCGGAGGTCAAATGGGGGCCAATAGCACATGTCATTGCTGAGCCACACTTGCGGAACCACTGCAAATGGCAGATCATCCTCGTTGATAAATTGAACAATGGCAAACAGCATCTAAAATAGAAGAAAGATAGCATAAAGTATACATTTTGATTAATTTTCAGAAGAAAAAAAAACAATAACATTCAAAATGCTCACCCCTTCAAAAAAAACAAAAAAAAAAACAAGTGTCATTTTTACAAGTGGATCAACGGAAAACCAGCCTTTCCATCCGGGCAAGGAAGAAGATAATATTTCTTCTGAACATTTGCTATATGGGAAAAGCGGAGTGTATCTGATAGGCCAGATAAATGAAAAATGCCCAGCTTGGAAGATTCCACAGGGTAAGTAAATAAATCGACCATGTTCGGAACCTCTTGTAGATGACCAAAGTGTTGTCCATTTCATCAACGACTACATTCTCTATAACAACTATGTCCTTATTTTCCAACAGGACACAGTTGTTTCCCTCTGAACGTTTCACAACAAAGTCTTGAAAGTAATACTCCTCATACTGCTTTTTCACAGAAAGACCATTGAGGAGTGGTCCATGGTTGTGCTCCCTCAAGGGCCTTGTTTTGGAGATGTTTGTTCTTCTGTGCTGACTTCTCTCCGACAATCGGTGAACAACCTGCTCCAGTGGTTGTGTAGGTTTGCGCAACAGTTTCTTCAGGCGTCCAAGGAAGTTTTCAAATGGGAAGCATGAGATGTTATCAAGAACACCATACTTTTTTGCATCTTGCCAGAGGTGCACCAATCCATGCATGTTGTATGTCACATGTTCCTTTCCATAAAGCTTGCTGCAGTGATCAACAAAGAGAACCAATATTCCGTGTGCATAGTCTGCGAGGTCAGCACACAGGGATACATTCAGTAGGATGGTGATGCCAACTGAAAGCAGCATGAAGTTGTTGTACACTTGAGTTGGTACAAGGCCTTTTAAGCTGACTGGTCCAGTGTACAAGAGGAACTGCCTGAATTCTGTAGCTTTCCAACGATCAACATCTTCCATGGATCGTTGCTTCCTGTTGAACTCGCCGACGGAACATGAGGTGTGAAGGTCAGGAGTACTCTGGAGAGCTCTTTTACCATGCTGGGCGAAAATCTTGTCAGCCGCCGTCCCTTTAGCCAAAGATGCAACAACTTTCTTGTCACTCCAAGGCATACCAGATGCATATAATCCAGTGGGAACTGGGTGACCAAACCAACAGACAACAATGCCAGTGGCGTTTCTCCACACTGATGACTGTCATCAGAAAGTTCATCACGGACTGCATTGTCTAATCTCAGAGTAGCATCTGTTTGTGGAAAGGTCATCCTGTTCTCGTAGTGGACCCCTTTTGAACACACTTGTCACACCCATAATATCCACTGTGACCTTTGACATTTCTAACAAGTGCACGAGCAGGGGCGTCACAGATGAACGTTGATATTTTGAAAGGAAGTGATCTCCCTTCAAACAGAACTCCTTCCGTTTCAAGTCGCTGTGCCTCTCCTACAAAAGGATTCAAAAAGTGAAGGCTGCTTGGCTTCTTCTTCCCATAATAGAGACCAATGACAAACGGAAGTTTGTTTTGCTGGACATTACCCACGTATTGCTCAATTAAACCAAGAACTGGCCAGAACTGGGCATTTGAGCTTTTGAAAAGTGGAAGTCCATCAACATTAACTTGCATTGAAACTGACGTCAACTTCTGCAATTCGGGAGACACTAACAACTGCGATAGTATCCCACTTTCAATTCCAGAGTGATGGTATACACCACCTGAGAGTTCGGTTGTTTTAACACAAGTCACTGTTTTCAGAAGGGTTCTTGGGTCTTTAGGAAGGGTTGGATGATCCTTGGACAAAATGGTTAAAAGCTTACCAAGTGCCACATGGGGATCATGTTGTCAATAGCCCACCCTGCCAATTGTGTCCTTAGGCAATCCCCTTCCTCTTCACTATCTTCCGTGCTTGAGGAAAACATTTCAGAAGGTCCATATACCTCATCATCAGTTATTTCCTGTGCTTCAGGGATTACAGTTTGTCCATGGCTTATTGTAGCCATTCCATGTTGATGTTCATTAACAGGAGGATTTACTTGGTCAAAGTCGGGAATAACAGCAAGTAGAGCATTGTTTGCAGCTTCAATTTCCTGTTTGTCCCTCTCAACTCCTTTCAATATTCTTCTCCTTTTGGCCCAGTAACTAGACATTGTGACTAATGATGCATTTACCTTTAAAGCAAAAAGAATTGTCCAACAGTAGGTCTCTTGGGTGAAGATGACAGGTTATGCTCTGGTCAACGTATCTGCAAGAAAATGTTAACAAAACCACATTGTTAACGTTTTAGGAATATAGCTATGCAGTGGGGAGAAATCCTAGAAGTACAGAAGCAACACAGCACGTGTTAGCTAACACTTTCTAGCCACTGTATCTACGTTATGAACTGAACTAGCAGCATACTTGTTCGGACAAACATCATTATAATTTACACAATCTATATACCTCATTGTTTTGTTAAAAAAAGCACAAGCTATACTTAATCTTTGGCTAACTACTGTATGTAGCAAATAACATTGTAATGTTACTAGTAATATCGCTTAACCTCAGTGTGTACTGTAAGGAAAGCAACACAGCACGTGTTAGCTAACACTTTCTAGCCACTCTAGCTACATTGTGAACTGAACTAGCAGCCTAATTCTTCGGACAAACATCATTATAATTTACACAATCTATATACCTCATTGTTTTGTTAAAAAAAACACAAGCGATACTTAATCTTTCTAGATGTAAAGCTTTGGCTAACTACTGTATGTTGAAATGTTATTTGCTACATGTAATGTTACTAGCAACATTGCTTAACCTCAGTGTGTACTGTAGGAAAGCAACACCGCACGTGTTAGCCAACACTTTCTAACCACTATAGCTACATTGTGAACTGAACTAGCAGCATTCTTGTTCGACAAATATAATCATTTACACAACCTATATACACATCATGGTTTTGTTAGAAAAAAAAACACACAAGTTATACTTAGTCTTTCTAGATGTAAAGCTTTGGCTAACTACTGTATGTAGTTAATAACATTTCTACATGTAATGTTACTAGCAACATTGCTTAACCTCAGTGTGTACTGTAAGGAGGGCAAAACAGCACGTGTTAGCTAACACTTTCTAGCCACTCTAGCTACTGGACTAGCAGCATACTGCAAGAACAATGGTGACTAACTTAGATATTTTAAAAACAATGTAAACATAATATTGCGTTACACAAAAAGGAAACATGTACTTACTTAAACGATGGTAGTCGATGACTTTGCTAACTGTAGGCTGTTGAAACTAGTACTGAGTCTGACTGTAACTCGTGATTGAATGGCAAACTGAACCGAATGTGCTCTAGTCATATTGTTACGGGAGGGGCCTGCCTCGGTGGGTCCAGTGCGTCATCGAGCCACCGTTTTAGCCCCGCCCAAAAGAATCCTGAACACAGCACTGGTGCAAAACTGTTTAACGGTTTAACTACACAATTCAGTACTTCACAGTCCACAGTGTAATGTGTTTTAGCAATAAATTTTTACCATGTATAGTGTGTTTGGATTATTTAATTTTTATTGCCTTTACAGGGACTTTCACACTTTCTTAAACATTAGTACAGGTCGTAATTGCAAATGAATCCCTTACCTGTAAAAGGTAAAATAACAAAAAAAAAAATCGAGGTTGGAAAAAATTACAGACAAACGAAATTTCGGCGCAACTGTGAAACCAGGGGAGAAAGCTTTTTCATTGAGTTTATCCTTCACGTCAAAACGGGGACAGATGTCTTTCACTGTTCACTGATAGTCAGGCATTGGTGAAAAGTCTAACTTCATCAATTTATTCTGCTAAATTTTTCATACCCTGTATTAAATATCTATTTTTAAACCTAATCAGAATCAGAAAGATATTTATTGCCAAGTAAGTTTTACAAAAAGGAATTATTCTTGGTTTATTGGTGCATGTCTCAATGTGCATCAATCAAAGAAATATAAACAATTTTCACCTAAGTGCATAAATAATTCAATATATTTTACATATATTACTGTATAATCGCTTCAGAGTTTCAAAGTAATTTAAATGTCATTTCCTAAACCTTACCTTATCATGGAATCAAGAGTCAAGAATCTGTTATAAACCCTAATGGCTTTGGAGCAAAAATAATAATAGCCAAATGGCTGGTCGATTTTGAGAGTCAAGCTGTGACTGTATTTCAAAGCGGCTTGCCGCCGGCCGGTCGATTGCCGCCGGTCGCGGTCGAATTGCCGCCGGCCGGCATGGTCGAATTGCCGCGAGGCAACCGCCAGAGAAATGACGCGGGCGGCCCGCCGTCTGACCGCCGGTGGCATCTCGCAAGAAATGGGCGTGACGAATTCGGCGGCAAACGCTGGATCACCGCCAGTGGGACGCACCTATAGCCGACAGCTTGGGGACAGCGGCAAAAAGAAGCCGTGCGGACATTTTTTGCTATCTGGGCTTTAAGTGGTCATGTAGGAATCTTCAAGACGTACAAGAGGTTGCACAATGTCGCCTTCTGGCCTGGAATGTGGATGGATGTGAAACAGCATGTTAAAAGGTGCAGTGTGAAATGCCAGACGCATAAAAGTGAGAACCAAAAACCTGCTGGGAAGATCCAACAAGTCACCACCTCTCATCCAAACGAAATGCTAGGAGTAGACATCATGGGTCCTCTGCCCTGCAGCACTCATGAAATGAATACCTCCTAGTTTTTGTGGATTATTTCTCATGATGGGTTTAAATGTTCCCCATGTGGAAGGCCAATGCCCAGACCGTTGCATCACTTTTCCGGAAAGAGATTCTTACCTGGTGGGGTGTTCCTGATTTCATTTTGTCAGATCGAGGTACTCAGTTCATTTCGGCTGTGTTCCAAGAGATCTGTGCAAAATGGAGGGTCACTCAGAAAATGACTACGGCATATCACACACAAATCAACATGACGGAATGAGTAAACCGCACCATAAAACAAATGATCTCTGTATATGTAGATGACAACCACAAAAAGTGGGACCAATACCTTCCTGAACTGAGGTTTGCGATCAATTCAGCAGTACAGGAGACCATTGGAATGTCCCCAGCCGAGCTCCAGTTGGGAAGGAAACTACAAGGACCCATGGATAAATTCATACAGGGCCAGAATCTCTCTCCCACCGTTCCCTCCTATGAAATTGTCGAGCATATAACCCCATTGCAATCAAGAGCAAAAGAGTGGTGCAGATAAGCCCAGATAAGACAACTTAGGAGTTATAACAAAAAACGAAAAGAGTGTAACTTCAAAGAAAAAGACCCAATCCAGTGCACTTCACCACTTCAGTGCCAAACTAGCAACCAAATGGAAGGATCCTTACCAAGTGATAATGCAGTTGGGCCCACTGAACTATCGGGTAGCACTAGAGGCAACTGGAGAAGATGTCCGCACTGTCCATGTATGCAACTTGAAACCGTGTTTTCTCACTGCCGAAGAGTTGGAATCCCGGGAAAAGCAGAAACTAATTGAAATCTTCTACGAATCCTCCGAAGATGAAGATTTTCAGGGTTTTGAGTAACCCTGTCCTCTAACAACCTGGGGTTGTTTTCTCCAGGGGGGGGGGAGAGTGTGGCGGAGCTCGAAAAAACAAAACAAACAAGCTTTTGTTGTTGCCGCCCCTCAGATAAAATCGGAACGTAATTGACGGATGTGAGGTAATGGTGTGTGTGTATATATAAGGTGAAGTCCTCAAATGAAGGGTGTTGGGATGTAAGAAGGAGAAAGAGTGCAAAGCGAATACCTGAGTGAAGAAAGACGCCGCCTCATCAGCTGAGCGCACGCTGTGTTTAGGGCTGTGATTTCAGGAGTGTTCCGAGGAATTGTGCTCGAGTTTCGAATTCCAGTGCAGAGCGTGGGTGAACTCAAGAGCTGAATGAGTTTCAGTACAGATATCTTCATTTCCCTGGTAATCTTTACATACAATTCCCCGATCAAAGCTGTTTCCCCGAGTTATCAAGAGTAGCGGTTCGGCTGTATGGCTTGCTTCACATACACCCCCACACACAAACAGCGCCACTTCCGCAACACATTCATTCATGCACCTCGTCAATAGTTGCTTGAGTATATGAATTTCCTTTTTTTTTTTTTTTTTTTTTTATTGTTTTACAATTTAACATTGTTGTATTTTTCCCTTTATTTTTTGCTATGGTTGTTCAATGAGATCTGGACTCTTGAATCTGCCAATTTAAATGCGGGATTGGAGCAGATCCTCTGCCATATCTCTATTTATATTTACTTATTTATTTTGTTGGTTTTTTTGTTTCCCCTTTCGTTTGAGTCAAGGTGTAAAAAGGTAACTGTAATAGGCTGATTTTTGTTTTGTTTTGAAAACATGAACTTGAAACCTCTTTTTCTCTTGTCTTATTATTTTATGTAGGTGTAGAGAGCCAAAAGGTTAAAGTAAAAAGATAATTTATTGTGTATGTAGCTGGTGGCTTTTAGAGCTTATCTGTGGCATAATTTTGTATTTTGACAGGCTTACTCCTGTCTGGCACCGAAAAACTGTATTTAGATTGAATTATTTAATTACTGATTTCAATTGTGTTTCCTGGGAGCTGCCACCGTTACAACACACACACACACACACACGCACACACACACACACACACACACACACACACACACACACACACACACACACACACACACACACACACACACACACACACACACACACTCACAGTATATATCATTATATAGATAATATAATATAGAATATATATTTTAAATATCTGGGGCATTTCACTTTGGTAGCACTTTCGCAACAAGCAATTGTTAATTTCCGACACTGTCACAGTAATATTAAAACTCATTTTGATGGAATATGAGACCATGCACTTTTCTTACAAGTTTGTAATGGCATAGTTATAAATGAACTCCCAGAAGCTGGCATAATGCAGAGCTGATTTGCAGGTACGGGCTCTGGATCACAGCCTCAATCTTAGATGGATCCAAGTCTTCATGTAGTGTCCTAAAGAGCAGTATAGGGAAAAGGAAAAATGTTAATTACATATTCTTGGCCTGGGATGGCATTACCTGATCCAGTGGTGTAGTCAGGTGGCAAGCCTGTGGTGTTAGTGGCCTGTACCCTTTGCCACTTTTTAGGACCTACACTTAAATCACTCCACTGGCACAGTCCACTCTCAAAGTGACATGGACATATTCTTTCTTCCAAAAGCAGTTTTGAGGAGGCAGAACCATTAAACTTACTGCATGTTTCTTCATCTTCCCCTAGGGGCAGTCTAAGATAGAATAACACTGGGCATCAGCTTCAATGCATTTTACACCATCAGACAGCCAGCAGTGAAACTCATTCTCCTGAATTTGACTAAGAAACAATGTAACTGAATTAACAGAGAAAAGCTTGTTTCAAAAGAGTAAAGAGCAGCATAAAAGAGAGAATGGAAAATGGAGAGTATGTCTCAGTCATTATTCACATTCATTGCATCTTTTAGTGCTGTTACTCCCTAAAATTCTACCTTACATTTTGTGTTCCATGGAAGAAAGCAAATCATATGGGTTTGAAACAACACACAGGTGAATAATTGATGACAGAACTGTCATTTTTGTCACAACTAAACCATTAGGATAAAAAAAAATAATAATTAATTTGAAAGGATTAAAAAATCTAAAGGACATATATTAAAATGTCAGTCTGACCTTACTCTAAACCGAGGAGGAGAAGGTGACCTCTGCTCTATTCCAGTGGAAGCTTTGTGTGACAGCACTGTCCCAAGTTATACTGTCATCATCTACATTATGAAGTATCCTTAGTCTGACAACTATTCTGGCAGCAGTGATGTTACCTTCACAATAGTGGTGGTTACCTCACCTGCAAGAACAGAACAGAAACTTGAAAAAATAAGGTTTCATTCTCGCGAGTGTGTTGTGCATGATACATTATTTATGTGGCATAAGTATTGTATGACTACATAATAACTCACTGCAATGAGAGCTGAGCAGCAGAGTTCTGGAGATCTTTGCTGTTTGAATCTTGCTCAGCTCATGTGCTGGAGTAATGTAATGACCTGGAATATGCCACACCCATTTCTTTAAAAAGGAGATTACTCTGTCTAATTATGATATAGAAGTCATGCCAAACATACTGACCCCAGACACAGTAATCACAACACACATGTGATTATGTGATGTATAATATGTTAAATGGTATACCATAGGGATTGGACGATATGGTTATCTCACGATTCGGTTCAATGTACGATATACTGTAAGGTTCACAATTCTATATAATCTACATTTTATATTATAACACCCTAAATTACAAAAATATTACAGACAATGTTTTATTTTCTGAAATTGTTTTTTGAGTTTAAATAATAAGAGTTGCTCATATACCTTTCTCTATAGGAAAATGTCACAAAAAATAAGCTTCCAAATATAGAGGGGTTCATTCAAGCTGATCAGGTGCAGAACAAGCAATAGAAGTGAACTTGAACCTGAAAAAAGTATGTCAAAGTATTTATTTTATTCTTTAATCATTTGATTAAAAAAGCTAAAAGAGGTTACTGTCACTTTAAGAGTTCAACTAGCGTAAATATGAATCTCTTGGTTTCTTTAGCATAGAGATGCACAAACAAAGACGATGACCTTTGATTTGGCCCACTTTGAAATATATGACAAGAATAAAAAAATTATAATAAAAAAGAATATATATATTATTGACATGGCTTTTCATTGCATTAATTTAGCAGATTGCAGAATAATGTTTTTTTGTATAATGAAATTATAATGGAGGGGAACCAGGGCATCTTTAAGATTTTAATATAAAACAGTTTGCAGAGCCTGAAATTCGGTGCGGGATTGCTGCTATTACGCACAATTTTAATAATTCCTGCAATTTCCATGTTCATAATGCAGGAAATTCATGCACACTTTTATACACTTTACAGTGAAGCTACAAATTAGTCTCTCTATTAGTAATCCATACAGGTGAACAAATCAAATCATAAACTTGTTTTGTATCAAACTGTAATTCCAGAACCTGCGCAAATAAATCCACTCTGTCTCTCCCTCTCGTGCAGCTGACCTTAAATGTTCTGGCCACCATTCACTTGCATTGTATGGACCTACACTGCTAGGATATTCTTCTAAACATCTTTGTGTTCAGCAGAAGAAAGAAATTCATACACATCACAGATGGAATGAGGGTGAGTAAATGATGAGAGAATTTTCATTTTTGGGTGAACTATCCCTTTAAATTGAAAGACATATTTCACCAAAAATTTTAATTCTATTATCATTTACTCACCCTCATTTTGTTCCAAACCTGTATGACGTTCTTCCATAAAAACCAAAAGATGTCAGTCAGAATGTGGCAGAGCCGAACTATGCACTGTCCCTTTAAGAATCCACCACCACCACCACCAACTAAAATGGCTGCTTGTTAGGGTACCAGGTGTTTTTTTTTTTTTTATTGCAATATAACAAGAACAAAAATAATTTACATACAAGAGTACATATAACCATACATGTCCCAATAGTATCCAGCTGCAGACCACGCAGCACCACCAGTTTCAGAACCCCAGAGCCAGAACCTGAAGTGAGGGGCGGAGCTTACGTACTAAACCGAGTAGCGCCACCTAACGTTTTGGAGCGTAGTTTGCTTTTATTATAAACGAAACATCATACTTTATACGTATGTTATAATGGTACATTAAGGTACAGTACAATAAGCATTTTAAAACATTGATCTTGTGTAATATAATTGTATATAGTTATCCGTTTCTTTGTATTATGAGAGTTACTTCCTGATCATGATGGTGAAAAATAATGCTTGAAACTTATGGGCATTTTATATAAAATATACTTTATTTCACAAGAACATGTGCAGCATGCATTTTTCTTTATGTAAAATAAAACATGTCAAAAAACTAAAAAGAGAGAAAATTCAGCATCATTTTAAAAGAAACAATAAAAATATATACAACAAATGACCAATTCACCCCTAGGCCCATTTTATCATGACAATCCTGTATAAATTAAACTTAAAATGTATCAAATGAGGAATTCACTGTCAGGCCCATTTTGTCCTTACATTCTTGCTAAAATAACTCCATGTCATCCCTGAACACAAAATGAAATAGAAAGGGCTCTCTGGAAGCTTCTGACTGTTCCAGGAGATTGTTGCGGGACTTTTCCTTGTCGTCTTCATTCATTCGAATGAAAACAGGCTCTTCCACTGGACCCCTGAGCAGATGGCTGTTGGAATGGAGCAAACACTTTAACACCTTCACAAGATGTCTTCAAAACATCACCGCAAGGCCCATTTACAACATGCAAAAATGTATCGAACCATCCGTAGAATTGTTTTTTAATACAATAAAGTATGACAACATATTCAAGCTTCAATAAGATGATAAAGTTATGCACAAATTAAATATTTAGCAGATAAACGCCGAACTTAATATATGCGATAATTTTTCACCACATGATGTCAAAAACGTTAGACAACGTTACACAACTCACCATGCTCTCCGCCATGCTTGTCTTATTGTCAGTAACTCCGCCCCTCACTTCAGGTTCTGGCGCTGGGGTTCTGAAACTGGTGGTGCTGCGGGTCTGCAGCTGGATATATCTCGATTTAACTGGGTAAACACCATGGAAAATTTTATATGAAACCTCTTTCACTTTATTTGTGATGCAATACTTATGAGGCGTCATCCAAATTTTACTCCAATCAAAACGTCTTTTAAAATGAGAATTCCAATGAGTTGTAACAGCAAGTATATTTTTTGATTGAAGAAGAGAATGCAAGAAAATATTATTACATCCAGAACTTGTGAAATACTTGCCCTGCAGCTTGATACAAGCAGTAAATTCTTCAACTGTTTGTAAAGAATAATTATTATTACATTCTAATAGCCTCAAAATTTCCTTGGGGATGGCATGTAAAACCAAAAAATATTGGATAGGATCAACTGAAAATATATAAATATGAACAAATTCAAGATAATTGTATAAAACACCATCTTTTTTGATCAACTGTTTAACCCAAATATTTCCCTTTTCAAACCAATTCTCAAAAAAATATTGATTTGTTTCTAATCCTTATGTATCTATTATTCCAAATGGTACATTTATGAGGGGAAAATTATGACTATACATAAGAGTCCATGAATTGCTTGTTTGTGGAAACTTGTACCAGGTCATCAATATAGGCAATCTATAAAGGTAACCAGGAAGATGGTTGTGGAATAAAAAAGAAGAAGAAAAAAGGAAACCAGAGGACAAAACAGATGACAAGAGATAAAAGAAACAAGAGAGATTTGAGACTGGAGTGAGCTGAAGTTTTGGTGGGCCAAGCTGTGAAAGGAGAAATAAAGTTTGCTGCATTGTACTGTGATGTGGATAAGGAACGTGATTGGAGAAGAGAGGAGACAACAAAGGGACTAATTTGACAAGTGCTCATCAAGAGTGAGGCTTGGATTTTTCATCACCGTTGTATGCACTTCTTGAGTTAAAGTGGAGTGGCAGGAGTTCTTTTGATCTTCAAGCGCCGAAGAGCTCCATGGTCAAGGTGTGACGGTAAACATTTAAGGTCTAAAGTGGAAGCGCCAGGTGTGTCCTTCATTCTTCTGACCTAACTTTATTCCTGTTTGTCAGACTCTCACTCTGCGTCCTTCTTGCCCACAGTCGCCGTTCAGGTACACTGCAAACTCTTCATGACCCAGCGTGCACCTTTCACAAACACTCCTACTGCCTTAAATCTCTCACCTACACACACACACACACACACACACACACACACACACACATTTGAATTATTGTTGTTACATTTGTTCTGTTGGGATTTATGTATTTATTTCTGGTATTTTGTTTGAGTCTTTGACTCCTTGCCTTTTGTTTACTGTTTTCTTTGTTATTTAAATACACTTATGCTTTGATATACTATTTTGTTATTGTCAGAGATCAACCAAGCTTGATTCCATCCACCACACAACGATCACTTTCTCCGGATTACTAATCACACACACCTGTTCACCATCAGCAGCCTCATCAACAAGCACTATAAAACACTCACATAACCCCAGTTCAGCGTCAAGCCTCCAACAGGAACAGACCTTTCACCAGTGTCGTCTGAGCCGCTGATGTATCCTGATTACTAGACGTAACGTATCCTCACCTGCGAATCTCTAACCTCTGTGTCCTCGTTCTGTTGTCTCCAGGACTCCTGTTCGAATTGCCCATTGCCAGTGATACTGTATTCTTCCAATCCTCCAGTGAGTTCTCCGAACCTGCTTGCTAGTGACTGCATCGGTAAGAGAGAAGACTAGTATCAATGAATTGTGACTTGGTATCTACATTCCTGAAGAGAGTGTGTTTACCTGCTGCCCGTCCTGCACCGAGTGATCTTCACCGTATCTGCACTTGAACTCACTAAATACTCACCTAGCACTCTTGCCACCTTGAATAAAGCTGTGTTTGGATTCACTTACCTCTGTCTCCTTGCCTATATCCTGACAGTTATTGTTTTATTGCATGTAATTGGTGGCTTTTAGAGCTATCTGGGGCAATGTATTAATTTTGAATTGTGGCATTTAAAATGAATTAAAATTTAGTACATGGACTTAAATCGTTACAAGAATGTTAGCCTTAGTCACCATTCACTTGTATTGCATCTTTTTTCCATACAACGAAAGTAAATGGTGACTGAGGTTATAATTCTGCCTAACATATATATATATATATATTTTTTTTTTTTTTTACACAGAAGAAAATCATACAGGTTTGGAACAATACGAGTAAATGATGACACTTTTGGGGGGGCAGCAGTACGAAAAATGCAACATTACAAAGTTTCACTTGCATCAGAATAATAGTGTCCAAGACAGATTAGATTGCAACAAGGGGATGTATATATCACCTATATTATCAAACATTTTATCTTTTCAAATTCATATTAAAGTGCACTCAATCTCTGAACTCATTTAAATATTTTCTTCTTATAGAAGATCCCCAAGACCCCACTACTTTGGCTTTGTCTCTGGGCCCCGATGTCCCAGTCCTTGCCCAGTTTTGAAGAGACTGTTTAGGATTTTTGTCTTTTAAAAAGTACTTTTGCTGTTAAGTTGAAAATGTATATTCATATGTCACTTCATAGCCATACTGACACCATGCTAATTATTGTCCAGACCTTTGCTGGGACGGATATATTTAAAGTGAAAAAAAGAACCCTGCTTTACATTGCAATTCATGGGGTCCATTTAACAGCCCTTCCATGAGCAAAATCCTCATGGCCTTCTTAAAATCTATGCCTACATGCATAACATTTTCTGGGAAAGCAAAATGCTGAGTCCCCTAACTTTTTGACCGGATGTGCAGGAACACTAGTACAAGGCATATACGTACGCAAAAGGGAGCATCCATATCATGATTGTGTGCATTTTACAATATTTTACTGGCATTGTTGTATATGCTGACAGGGCAGAAGTATTGCTGGAAAGAGGCATGTGTCACTGTAAATGTGTATATGGTACATGATTCAGGAGGTGACAATGATTATATTTGTGACTGTCTGGATGTTATCTGTTGAATTATTTGTATAGTACTAAAATAATCACTGCTCACTCTGTAATTACTCCATATAAAATGATCAATTTGGAGTATATAAAATTTAGAATCTGGAATAGCTGTTTGTGTCATTATAGTACAGACACTATTTACTGATTTTGCAACATGCAGACGAAATGTTTCAAAGCACCATGACAAACACTTCCATCGAAGTCCACAGAATAAAGCTGACTTTGACAATTTTTCAATAATTGTGGCAATTCTTCCGTCATTTCAGGGAAGCCTTGTGGTTACATTGTTTCAACAGTTTCAAAGGAAAAGGCATGTGACAGGATATTATGCTGATTGGTACACTCAAACCCATTTTAAGAGCATGCAGAAGATCAGTTAAAGGCAGAGTCTGTCACTGGATTGAACCCATGAGCAGCACAGAATATTTTGCATCATCAAGATGAATACAGTATTAACAGTAGTTCTTTTTTTTGTGTTCGATTTATCAAGCTGCTTTGCACAGTCAGGTATGCAGGTTTCTGTCCTTTTGTTCTTAAATTGAAAAAGGAATTAAAATGATCATAAATGGGGTAATTATCATATTTTTTTGTTATTGTGGTTAGATATTCAATACTATTTATTGAGAAAATATCATATCAATTTCTACATTAGCTAATTTTATATTTAAAAACAATATTTCACCTGCATATAAAAAGCCCCTCCATGTAAAGTTTGCATTTCCTACAACTTTCTACTTATAAGCATACTTTTTAAGTTATGATAAACTGAGAGCAAATGGCTTAACACTGCCTCATCTCCTATTTTTGTGCAGAAAGAAACTTTTTAATATATAGTGTGCATAATAACAAATGCATGGGAAACTTCTTGGAACGTCTTGTCTATTGCGACCCACTCAGTCAGCAGCAACAGTTTCGCTGGACTTCAAAGGATCGCATTTTGAACATTTTCACAAAGAAATGCCTTGGAGTAGGAAGTAAGACAGTTGGTAAAAAACTCCAATGGTTAATGTGTGAAGATGACAATGTTCTGCAGAAGTGGGTGTGTGCTAATAATACATTGCTTGGCCTGAAGAATGAGTCTCTGTACTTATCTGTAAATGAAAACAGTGTGCCGCTGATCTCTAAAGACACTGGAATAAAGAGCAAATGGACAATTCATGGAACACAGGACAGCATTTGCTCTCGACCTTATGAAGGTATGTTGATTAATGTCTAGACTTATTGTAACATTGACATATAGGGACAATATATATGTTTGTTTTGTTATGATGTAATTAATGTTTTATGTAGAATGTACTTATATTCTTTGAATGGTCCAACACACATGAAGGGTTAATCTATGAAGCAAACCACTTTGTAGAGAAAAAATATATACTAAATGAGAGAGAGAGAGACTCATTTTATATATATATATATATATATATATATATATATATATATATATATATGCTATTTTAAAATGCTATGTAGGTTGTCCTTGCAACTGTGTTAAGAAGATTCAATCATACTATGTTTACTGAAAGGGATTTTGATTAATAAAAATGAATCCGATATGGCTAGACATATGCAGCTAACGTATTATGGTTGTGTTCACTTACTGAAAGTAAAAAAACAAAAAACAGTGCTATGTAAATACTGTATATTTAACTAAATCTAAATCCAACTAAACTAATTTAATAAGTTTTAATTAAACAAGCTTGATTCATCTTTTAGAAATGCCTGGTTCTTTTCAATATAGGATGCTGCTTTTAAAGTGAAAAACAAAAGTAAAACCAAATGTCTACAATAATATCGGTGCATATATAGTATTCTGTCTCAAAACCCACCTGTTAAAGGAACACAATAGGAGTGATTTTATGGGGTAGCGATAGATTGCTTCTGTTTAGTTATCCAGTTTCACATTTGTTTTTGTGCAAATATTTACATTTTTCTCAGTTGTGGTGCTTAGCTAAAAACACTCAAGTAAATCAGTGAATGAGGACATATTAGTGGGCCTATCAGTGAATGAGGACTCATTTTGTGATACATTAAAGCTTAACCAGTGATTTCCCAAACTTACGGTAACATTATCTATGTGGTCTAAAATTCAATTTCATCTTACCAGCCTTGTTCAATCAACCCATGTAATTGAATGTGTACTTTAATTATGTGAATTGTTTAATCTTTCGATTAAATTTAGCTATTTAAGTTATTTATTATTTAGTTTAAATTATCTTTTATATTTTTATTTCAAAGTTTACATACTTAAACTAATTATCACTTTAGGCAATTATCAGGTGAATTATAAAATATGGTTTAAAATACTGATCAGATGCACTCATAATTGAATTTTATTATTTATTTTTTAACAGAATTGTACACTATCGATGGAAATGCATTTGGGCGTCCTTGTCATTTTCCTTTTCTTTATGAGAGTAAATGGTATGCAGATTGTACCAAAGATGGTGCCCAGTCGCAACGTCTGTGGTGTTCCATTGAGTCTGACTACAGTGTTAATCAACTTTGGGGCTATTGCCCAACACGTGACAGTAGGTTTTCTTCCTCTCCATTTTAAATCTGTTTCAAGTGTTATTTGTACAATAAAAAGTAAATTAATTAGAGACCACAATTATCATTTGTCAGTTATTATAGAGTATAATAATGTATCTGTTCTAACAATGTTTGCTCACACATACTCACTAGTTGTTATGTTTTCATAGATAAGTTGTGGGCCAAAAATCCTCTGACAAACACCTATTACCAGCTGAATGCTAAGTCTGCTCTGACTTGGCACCAAGCCAGAAAGAGCTGTCAGCAACAAGGTGCAGAGCTACTGAGTGTCTCTGAACCTCATGAGCACACCTTTATATCAGGTACGGTCTCATCAGAAAGACCTTCTGCATGGTATGAGCTATTCATCATTATGACATTAACAATTACTATTAGTAAGTAAGTATTTCCACAAAAAATACTTTACACATGCCATTTGAGATGATATAAACACACCGTGAGCAGCCCTATGCAAATCATGTAACTAATGAAAACCAGAATATCTGAATGAAAAACTTTTACACTCATAACATTTTCTTTGTCTAGGAATAAGTCAGGGGACACAAGGGCTACTATGGACAGGACTGAACAAATTAGATGTGTCCAGTGGATGGCACTGGAGCAATGGACAGCCTTTACGTTATCTAAAATGGCTCAGCGGTAAGACTGTCTTTCGGTCAATGGATTCAGTCAACTTGTAGAGAATGGCACCAATAATAAACAAACAGGCATTGCATTTAAATGCAATGTAAGTCACTTTGAGCATCTGTAAAATGCTTCAATGGAGATGCATGAATGGAGGGAACTTCACTTGCCTTAATCACATCCTATAAGTGATTGGCTTGTTGCACTAAATATGTTAAATTAAACAGAAAAACTAAATCATGATTCATTAACTAATTGAAAAAATTAATTGACTTAGACGATCATTGCTTTAATTTTTAAAGGGTTCCCAATCACTCAACCAGACTGTAGCTGTGGTGCCCTGGGAACCGTTTATGGTTCAGAATGGACAAATACACTTTGTTTAGAAAAGCTTGGATACATCTGCCAAAGAGGCCACTCTGTTCCCACTGTCCCACCAGGTGTGGAATTTATTATTATTTTTTATTATTCCATTAATTTCTGATGCATGTTGGTGTTTGGTTGCAAGGAATGTGATTTTTGTATATTTTTGCATAGTGGTGCACACTGGATTTTGCCCAAGCCCATGGATTCCATATTCAGGCCACTGTTACCTGCTTCATCGCAATAAACTGACATGGTTGGAGGCTTGAAATGCCTGTCAGCAAAAAGGAGGAGACCTGCTGAGTATTCAAAGCATAGAAGAGCAAAGCTTTGTCATCACACAACTTGGATACTGTGAGTTTCCTTCGATAAATTGAGATGTAAATTTATGAAAGTTTGTCACAGTTTTGGTAATCACTCACCTCCACCACTATTCACAGTGAAGACAGATGAGCTGTGGATTGGTTTTAATGACCTCAAAATTCAAATGCTTTTTGAGTGGAGTGACCAGTCCAGTGTCCCGTTTGTCTCATGGGAGTTGTGGGAGCCAAGTCACAGTGCTTTCCATGCGGAGGACTGTGTGTTAATGAGAGGAGAGGTAAAATTATGTTCTTCTAAAGAACTTCAAAAGCAAAAAGTCAATTACAAAATCCTTTACTAAACAATAATGCATCACTGTGAAAAATTTAGCATTTTCAGGAACCATTGGTGTTCCATGGAGAACCTCTAGACAAACTTTAAAGCAGTCTCAAATATCCTATACATGAACTCCAGGAACTTCAGTATATATTTCTAGTGAATCAAAAGTTCTTCACTTGTAATGTGGTTACTGAAAGAACTATTAACAGTCTTTAGAGTTCTTACATGAACTAAGAGTAAGTTTCCCAGAGGACTGAATGGGTGTCTAGAGGTTTTCCAGATAGTTTTGCCAGTGTGGCATCTGAGGAACCTCAAATTGTACATTGTAAAATCTTTTGATTTTCATAGGTATCAGAATGTTTTAGTACATTTTAAGATGTCATCTAACATTCTAGAATTATTGGTTGCTAATAAGTTCATTTGCATAATTACTGTTTATCTTTTAGGAGGGAAAGTGGGCAGATGAAATCTGTCAGCACAAGAATGGCTTCATCTGTAAGAAGAAGGCCAACTCTAAAGCCTCTAATAATGACACAGATATCACAAGCCCAGGCTGCAAATCTGTAAGTGTTTGTAAAGAAACATTTTAGGATGGATATTATCTACAATTGCAGGATTGTGTCTTTGCTCATGTTTAAAGAAGCCAGGTGTACATTCAGGTTCTGAAAGGAGTTAGAAGTTCTAAGTGGACAAATATATAGACTTTATTTGATTGTTTACCCCAATAGGGTTGGTCCAGGTATGGGTACTACTGCTACATGGCAGGATCTGAGACAAAAACCTTTGAAGAAGCCAAACAGATTTGTGAAAAAGCTGGGTCACAACTGGTTGATATTGCATCCAGGTCAGAGCACTTACAACACTGATGGCATCTTAGTACATTGGCTAAAACCTTAAAATAAAATGCCTACAATAAGACACTGCCACTATAACTGTGTAAATATGTTAATATAAAATCATGAATAGGTTTTATTATAAATGTTTAACTTACAAAAGACAAACTTTGCATAGGATTAAGACAGCGGTTCTTGAGCCATTTGATACTTAATGTGAGTTTTCCCCCTTTAGAATAGAAAATGCATTCCTGGTTAGTCTAGTTGGAGCAAGACCAGAGAAGTACTTCTGGATTGGCCTATCAAATCAAAAGGATCAGCACACCTTTGAATGGACCAACACAAAGCAAGTTCCATACACTCATTTCAATGCTGGGATGCCAGGTATAATGCCAGAGAGGACTAAATTAATTTAAATTAAATGACAATGTTTTGTCTCACAACATATTGTAGCAAGTGTTTTTTGTCTTAAAAAAAAAACAGGAAGAAAACAAGGCTGTGTTGCCATGACGACTGGAATTCTTGCTGGACTTTGGGATGTGCTCAGCTGCTCAATTAAGAACAAATACATCTGCAAGCAGACAGCCGAGGGAATCTTTACAACTCAAGCCCCACCAACCACACCTGCCCTTGGTTGTGCTGAAGAATGGACACCACTATTATCCAGAAACTTTTGTACTAAGGTAAATGACAATAATGACCACAAAGATAATATAAGCATTTGAAACATCTTAATTTAGCCAGGAAGGACAAGATTACTAGATCAACATATTTAGCTGGCCCTGGAACAACATTCCAGTCAATCATAGACTAACCATAACCCTGACCATGACCCTAACTATAGTCAAACCTTACAATCTGAGATAAATGATAGATTTATATAAGCATGTTGTTAAAGCCCTTAATCTCAGCCCTAACACTAAAGTAATTGGTTGAGAGGCATGTTGTTCCAAGACCAACAAGTATGTTGATTCAGAAACAGGTCTGACTTGAGTAAATCACATTAAGCATAGTGTTTATTTGGCAAGTACATTGTATTATGAAGATCATCAGTTATTTTACATGCGGAAATTAGTCATATAAACAATATGTATTTTTATATACATATATACATATTTATAAATTACAATATAAGAAAATGTATAATATGACACATCTTGTTTTCTAACAAAATTCTTTCTCTTTTTGAAGTTATATAATGTGCCCTCCTCCCAAATGAAAACTTGGAAGGAAGCTCTTGACTTCTGCCGAGAGCTTGGGGGTGATCTCCTGAGCATCCATAATGAGGTTGATATTCCTTGGAAACAAAGAGGGTAACGATTATAATTCCTTTTGCATTACAATAAATAATAAACACCAAGCTAATAGACAAATTCAGTCAATGTAACACAATGTATAATGGGCTCCACAAAACCTTTCATAAATTAAGTCAATGTCTGAAAAAAAAAGAAAGAACATTTTTGTTTTTTCTTGTAGCGTGTTTCCTGCATGGATTGGTTACAGTCTCCAAGATCCCTCTGTGGGTTATGTGTGGAGTGATGGTTCTTCGGTGAGTACATTGGAATCAACCATTCAGAAAGAACTTGTTTTTGTTTTACCAGAAAAAAGGCTCATTACATGCAATTTATTGCTCAATTACTATAAAGTAGTATTGCTCATTCCTCACTAACCTTTTAAGTGTTTTTAAAGATTTCCGGCACACCCAAAATTAAAGGCCTATCATTTGAAAGAAAACGTTTCTAAATTTCTAATGATATAGATTTTGAAAAATTATTAGACTCAGTCTAAGAAACTGCTGAAAAATCATAAAATAAATATTGAGTCAAAAAGTTTCTTTTCTTATTTTTCTGATTTGACATTATATATCTCAGGGTATAAATCAGATAGCTCCGGAAAACTTTGAAAAAACATCATCACTGAAGGGTAAATCTACTTCCGCTACGGCTTTGTGGCTATTACTTTAGTAGCCTATACATTTACCTCGAATAACATTTCTTACCTCTTCTGTATGGTCTGTTTTCCAACGAGTATAATGTACACAGAAACTATTTATCATTATTTCCCAACTGAGTCGGCTACTCAGGTTGCAGTCTCTTTGAGTGTATATGCTCAAATGCATCGCTGGTGTGGTTTCTTCACTAGCTCCCGTCTTGTTATCATAAATAAGAATCATCACGTCTCCATAACATGAGAAATTAATTGTAAAAAACTTGATATACACCCAGCACATATGTAAAAATAAAATTCACTATATATCATTGCACCTCGTATTAAACTCCCAAAACTTTTAAATGCAGTATAAATGTATAAAAAATACAATTAATGAAAACAAGTCATCCTGTTGAATTTATTTACCTATTTGTCATAAATTATATACAGTACATTATATCCACAATGTACATTAAACCCACCATCCCAGTAACAGAGCAGCAGAGAGCAATACGGAACTGTGCAATAGGCTAAAAATGCATTTTATACTGATTATAACAATGGTTGTGTCTCGTTTAGAAGGCTGTGTGCTAGGTTGGACGCGTCCTTTGAAGGCTGCAGTATACCGAGTGTCCTCCTTTAAACAAGTATCCTTTAAACGAGACGGCCTTTGTAGGACAAACGGAAACGAAACGTAACATGGTTACTATGATAGCACGCCACTCTTGTTACCTTCTCACTCTATTCGCTCTTGTTAAAAAGTCTCTTTAGAAGGGAATGTATGAGATACATTTTAGGAGAGTTATGCTGTAAAGAGAAAAGAAAATAGATTTTACAGGTGTACATTTAGTCTAAATTTAATAATTTATTTGAATTATATATTAATATAATAATACATATTATATACTCTTCACCCATCTACTGAGGTACTTCAACTTGGGAATTAACATTTCTTGCGTTTGAACATATTTACGAGCAAAGGCGTAATTTTTTTTAGATATTTCCGTTGAAGCAACACTCTAAAAATTGCTTGGTTAAAAACAACCGAATTTGGGTTATTTTGGCAACCCAGCGCTGGGTTGTTTTGATTCAGTTGGGTGGGTTAAATGTTTGACCCAGCATTTTGGGTTAATTTGTTTAACCCATCTATTGGTTAAAAATGACTGCACTGCTGGGTTTAAATTCCTTCCCTTTGTCCTTCCCTCCTTGGATAATAATTTTTCCGGGTTTCGGCACCAGTGTAATACAACTCTCGAAGGAGGACACAGGGAACAGGGCTTCAAAATCACAGGTGATGTTTAATTTAGCACTTCTACAGACATATAATCTTTTCATATAAAGAACACAGTAGGCTTCTTTGTGTCAGACTCTCTCTCTCCCTCTGGAAGTTCTGTGGCTGTTTCTTATGCCGCTCTCCCCGTGCTTACTGAAATTAGAGACAGGTGTTAGACATAATTTAGCTCAGGTGCAAGCGCCCTTACCGCTTTCTCCCCTAGACGGCGCTTGACCACGCCCTCGCTGCCACAAATACAACTCTTCAATGTTTGGTCACTATGCTTAAAGCACTAGTTTCATTGAAGTAGTTAATGTGACTCGCAATTAATTTGTATGCTGCACAGCCAGTATTCCAACATGGTGGCTACATCAATAAAATCCTCACTGGTTCTTATGTCATGACATTTGGTCTCAGGAGAGACAAGAACCAATGTTTGAAATTAGGGCTTGAATTGATAAATTATAAAAAAAATTGAGAGCAAATAATAATTTAAAGGCATAGTCCACCCAAAAATACAATTGTCATCATATAACTCACCCTCACGTTATTCCAAATCTGCATGACTTTGTCATCTTCAGAACATAAATGAAGATATTTGAGCTCAGCTGTTTTTGTCCATGTCATCAAAAGCAACCAAACCAAAACTTTCAAGCTCCAAAAATGACAATTACACCATGTGGCTCAAATCGTATATCAGAAGTGTTCGGAAGCAATACAAAAATTTTATGTGATGAACTTAAATTTTTACAAGTCATTTTTACTCTCAAATCATGACACTCATTCTAACTTGCATATACAAAAACTACAACACTGCCATTAAATCAAACCTAATATTATGACATCATGACGTCACTGAGTATCAATGAGGTTTGATGCTAGCAGAGTTTTGTGATGTCATTTTGTATGTGTTATGTGTGTTTGCTGATCGGTGTAGTGATTTGATCACCACAGCGGATGATCCACATCTTTTATTTGGCACGTTTTACACCGAATGCCATTCCTGATGCAACCCTGCCCATTTATCTGATCTTGAGTGATTTGAGTGTGTATAGTCATCAATTATCAATCTAATCATCATATAAAGTGATAGGATCACTTCAGAACACTTCTGATATTTGACCTGAGCCGAGAACTTTTATGATGCCTTTATGTCCTTTTTAAGCTTGAAAATACAAATCATCATTGTCTGTCATTATATGGACATGAACAGCTGAGAACATTCTTCAAATGTCTTCATTTATGTTCCAAAATTGAACAAAAGTCTTACAGGTTTGGAATGACAAGAGGGAGCATAAAATAATGAATTCTAATTTCTTGCAGAATTGTCCTTTAAGTGAATACTAAGAAATGTATGGGTGCTTTAAGCTTTTGGAGTCATTAACTGCAAAATCAGAGCATTGTATATGTAGAGTGCAATGTTTTTAGAAATAACTGTTAACTTACAGGCTGTATGTCTATGAAGGCCTTCCTGGTTTCTATGAAACTTGGTCTAAACATTCTAAAATCCAAGGAGGACAAATGGCTGAGAAACAGACAAAGAGAAAAAGTTCAGATGAATATAAACAAAAAAAAGAAGGATTATGATAAGTCGAGGGCTAGGAACTTCATCAACATCGGCGAGGCTTTTCAGCGGTGGAGAGACTCCGAGAAGTTTTGGGGGGCAGAGCTTCCAAAATAGCACTGAAGTGAGGGGTGTGTTTGTTTTGGCAGTTGAGTTTGAATAGCCACATTTTTTCTCAGGAATCACCGAGTGCACCTTTAATAAAACCGTCTAGGTTACGAATGTAACCTCCGTTCCCCGATGGAGGGAACAAGACATTGTGTCAGAGAAGCGACACTAGGGGTCTCTCTTGAGCACTGAATATACCTCTGATCTATGAAAAAGGCCAATGAGAAGTTGGCAGCTATTATTTGCATACCCGCCCCGGACATACGGGTACAAAGGCGAGGCAAATACTAGAGTTGATTCAGGATTTTTCTGAGAAGCCGGAAATGGTCTGGCCACTACAGCGGCTCGGCTCAGCGACATGGCTGGGAAGGACACAACGTCTCGTTCCCTCCATCGGGGAACGGAGGTTACATTCGTAACCTAGACATTCCCCTTCTGTCGCTCTCTCCACGTTGTGTCGGAGAAGCAACACTAGGGGTCCAATTTAAATTACGCCATGCGCTGAGCCGTGTACGTGGTCTGACACAGGAGCGGGAAGGTGTTTTTTACGTGCCAGATGACCAGCTGTATCAGACTGCACGTACCCTTCCCCAATGCCCCACCAAAGTCGGCGGAATTCTTTTGGTTACCCTGACAGGGGAACAAGGCGACGCTTGCCAACCTGGGTACGGGCCAAGCCTGGCTGGGCCTCTTTTCTCTCTATGTTTCTTGCATAGAGCAATAGACAGCCGGGGCCCTTACACGCACTGAGGGAAGGGGGTCTTACCCAATTTCCTATTCTTTCAGGGGGAAAAGACCCTGCGGAGACCACCCCTACCCAGCTGGGGAGGTAAGGTGGTGAATACATCACATGTGTTTTTAGGCGACACGTGGAAGTGGCGCGGTGGTGGATCCAGCCTCAGCGAGGGGGAGTTGCTACAACACGCCGACCGGAGGACAGCCGGAACTGCGGGTCCACTCGTAAGGGGACCGTATCATGGAAAATACACACAGGGGGAGTCCGCGTAGGAGTCCTCACCCTGTGGAGCACCTATTCCAGTACAGGGTAGATTAGAGTACCCACAGTGGTTTGGGTCGGCAAGTTCCTCCGCCGAACTGCGGACCCATGAGGGCTAGGGAGGAATCGACCAGGGATTCGAGTTGAGTGGAATCTCCTGGGAAAAAAGACGCACAGTTTTACCTCAACCGAGGGAAAGGGCGCTATATGCAAGCGATTCACCCGGCCAGCCCAGGCAAGCGTCGCTGACAGAGAACGCTTGCAGGTCCCTGACCCTCTTGATGGAGGCGAGCGCAATCAACAGGGCAGTCTTCAGAGAGAGGGCCTTGAGTTCAATTGATTCTAGCGGCTCGAAGGGAGGTCTGGATGCAAGAACAGCTGTTGCTTCTTGCCCAACTTGTATATGAAAAAAAGGACATAATTAAGGGAACCTTGATCTCCGGTGTTATTGGGTTGTTTCTATTTGTTGGTAAAGTGATTGCATCCCTAACTAGCTCTACTACACTCCTAATACTCTTGCGATTAAGGCGATACCTTTTTAAAAGCTCATTATCGTGAAATGTTTCTAAAATGTTTACGTTTCGAGGCGGATTGTCGGCAACAGCCATTTTAGGATTGTTTGTGATTTGGTCTTGGTGACTTAAGAGTCCTCTTCTACTTTTCACAGATTTAGAAGCTGGGTTTAGCACTAAAATGTTTTGTGAAAAACTCTTTAAAATTTAGGAGTCCTAAAATTAATACTGACACTTAGAGAGGTTCTCCTAAATCGCCAAGTTAGGAGCTACTTTTACCCTTAAGATATTTTGTGAATACGGCCTCTGACAAATTACCAATAAGAAAGCACACCTAGACATCCAATCAGTTTGGGCCCTGACAATAATCATCCCTAAATATCTTTTATAGGTTAATGAGGACCATTCATAAACTCAATCAGTCAATCAACCAGACAACCAATCAGACAATCCTGATATCAAATGGTGCTCCAATTAAGTTTATTTCAAAAGTGTTGTTCAATTATAGGTATTAATACTGAAATAGTCACAGATACAAACATAGTTTCTAACAAATATAGCAAAAACAAATATCAGTATTCAAAGAATTAACAGTACAAAAAAAATTATTTCAAATACAAATCCTCATTCATCTCACTTGGAAATAATAAAACATGTACATTTTAAGAGGTATTGAACATATAAAACCCAGTATAAGAGGTGGGAATCATGTATATATATGTGTAATGTTAGAAATACACAAAGTTTTTTTTTTAATCTTAAAAGTTTATTTCCAAGAGGGATGAATGAGGCTTTTTCTTTCAAGGAATTTTCCACATTCACATCATCCTATCAATTATATACTGTAGCAAGGTGCTAAAAACCAATCAGAACACATTAGCATGCACATAGTAGCAATGCCCTGGCATCCACCCACAGTAAACATTGCTGCATCGAATTTTGTACGTACGGGCAAGCTCCACTCACATTTTCTTCTGAAAATTCAAAAATCTAGTTGGTCATTTTTATGTCATCTTGATTTTTTAAATCTACTCTCTTTTAGTCATCTTATCAAAACTGGGCCAATGATGAACCAAACAATTTAAACAACATTGAACATTGTGTTGAAATGAAAATTTCATGGTGGGACCGGGATGGAAATTGGAATGATGTGAACTGTAATGACAAAAAGGACTGGTACTGTCAGATCCCAAAAGGTACTGAAAAATAAGTATTTAACCTTATTTGGGAAGGTGGCAAACTCATAAATAATATGGAAAAAGACAAATTCTGTCATTACTAGATTGCAAATAAAAGCAGATTTGTCATTTTGAATTCACTCTATTTAGGAAAGACCCCAAAAGAACTGAATATAACAGAATCACGTAAGTCTTTTACTCAACACTAAACACTAGAAACAATCTTTCTTTACCTTTCTTTGTATAATTGATTAGTAAAAGCGAAAATTTAATTTGGAATCTTCCATTTTATTTCAGATTATAATATAACAGAGGATGGCTGGATTGAATTCAAAGACAATCAGTATTATGTAGGTCAGTACTCATCCATGTCTGCACATGAGGCACGGAGATTCTGTAAGAAAGGACATGGCGATCTTGCAGTTATTAATGATGAAGAAGAGCGGGTGTTCATCTGGCATCAGGTATGACACCTGAGTGACCAATGTGAACTTTTAAGCAACAACTTTGTGGTGCACTAATTCTGGATCAATATGTGTTATTTTAAATAAGTTTTATATTACAAATGGTTCATGCTTAACTTACTGACATGTTCAAAACAGTATCTCAATGTGATGTATTGTTCTGTTTTGCAGGCTAAAAATACCCGTAGTGATGTTATCATTGGCTTGATAGTTGAACTGGATGGATCGTTCATGTAAGTTACATTTTTTTTAAATAAAACTGTATTATGTACACTTCCAATAACAGCAGATGATTAATTAAATGAATACTTTACAAAGATGGATGGATGGGTCCCCGGTAGTGTTTCAGGCTTGGGAAGCAAATCAGCCTGCGCTCAAAAACAGTGAGGAGAGATGTGTGAAGATGACTGGATCACAAGGTACTGTACAATCTCTGAAGATTTATGAAGACTTCAGAGATAATTAGTGGAATTTTCTGTTGTTCATTGATACATTTGGTGCAAAAAATGTAGCTTGTGTATGATCAAATACCTTTGTCATGACCTGTTTTTTTAAATGAAAAACACACAAGCTAATCAGTTAGAATTTGTTTTTTCCAGGACTCTGGGAAACTGTCAACTGTGGTGATGATTTTGAGTTTGTTTGTAAAAGAAGTCAGTCTCCTCCAGTCAATGCTACAGTGGCCCCAACAGAAGAGCCAAAAGGAGGCTGTGCTCCTGAGTGGAAACAAATTGGAGTAAAGGTAAATATTATAACTTATTACAGTATTCAATTTAAGCTAACACATGTTTTTTTTTTTACATGTGCTTAAAACGTTTAGTCACTTACGTAAATTAAAATAAAGCAAAAATGTGTTATAGCAAAATCAGATTATTCTTTTCATTGAGAATATAGATTTTCATAAAAGTAAAAACAGTAAAAATATATATTTATATATCATAAAAAGTGTTTTTGCTCTGTATTATAGATATTGGTAGATAAACACTGACAGCAATGCAATGTTTGTGAAATATCTTGACAGTCAATTATCAATTAATGTTAGAAGAAATAACATTAAATTAACATATATTGTCTAATATTCTCTCAAATCTAGTGTTACAACATGAATGAGGAAAAGAAAACATGGTCAGAAGCAAGAGAATACTGCAGAGAACTTGGTGGAGATCTGGCATCCATTACAACTAGACAACAACAAGGTTAGAGCAGTGATTGTTAACACTTCAAAATATTGCAGCATTGCTCAAAAGTATGACTCCAAATTAACCTAATGTGACATTCTATTATTATTCATTCCATGTAATGTGCGTTATGTATTTATGTAAACAAAAAAACATCCCTGTGTATCAAGTGGTAATACGTTTATTTAGTCCTCTGCTTTTTCTTCACAATGCAACAAATGTGCTCACAGTTCACTCATTTCCTCTTGGATTTGTTGCAAACAATAAATGCATTCAATAAAATTATAATTTAGCATTGCTAAAACTAATACAATGTAATACAAAAAAGTAGAAATTATACATATAGGTTTGATTGTTGTTTAGCGATACCCTTTGATCATTATTATACACTTTATGAACAGAATCATTATATTTCTTCTGTCTGTTACAGCCTTTTTACAACATTGATTATTGATAGAACCACAGACTTTTGGATTGGATTCAGTAATTTGGCAAATGGAAGGTACAAGTGGACTGATGGGAGCAGTGTCACATACACAGCGTGGGCCAAAGGGGAACCTCAAGACTATCATGTACTGACATATTTTTGGCATTTATGAGTGGTTTATTTTGTCGCTAAGTAAATAAAAAAAATGTAGCCTAACACATTTTTGTTAAGTTGATGTTTTTACATGGAAATGCATACAGCCTGAATATAAAATATCTATTATTACTCTTACAGTGGCATGGATACCTCTGGACAAATTATCACTATACAGATAATCAGGTAATTTGATATTCTGATATTGTACCTGAATATTACATTTAAATAGTAATGCTGAAAAGTGGGTGCTCTTCTCTTTCAAACAGGAATGTGTTGTTATTGGAAGAGGTTTAAGGTCTGAATTTGGCAAGTGGGTGGCAACTGATTGTAATTCGACTCAGGGTTTTATCTGCAGTCGTGATCTTGGTGAGTTTAGATAAATATTTTAGGCATTGCTTTAAGTCTTTACCATCACCCCATTTTTCTTCCATTTACTTATTTCTTAAATTTACAGATCACGGTATCATCCCAGTGCCAATTGAAGTTCCCAAAAGCTTTGTCAAGCTCGGAAATTCATCTCTTAAAGTGATTCAAGAGAATCTAACGTGGAGTGAAGCAAATCGTCGCTGTGAGGCAGAGGGGGCTCATCTGGTCAGCATTCAGGACTCGGTAATACAAGCTTACAGCGAGCTACAGGTCTTCAGAGCCAAGCAGCCCATGTGGATCGGCCTTAACAGCAAGCAGGTACAAGAGTGAGAAATGGAAAATCATAGTGTTTGTTTTTAAAGGAATAGTTCACCCAAAAATAGTTCGCCCTAATTTTATTCCAAACCTGTATGATTTTCTTTCTTCAATAAAACACAAAAAGAGATGTTTAGCAGAATGTACAGGCTTCCTTTTTTCATGCAATGAAAATGAATGGGCACTGGGGCTGTCAAGCTCTAAAATGGATAAAAAAAGCCCCAATTGAAATATCATAAATTAGCCACTACTAACTATTCCTTTAAGCACTCATCATTCTGACATTAAAACAGAAGGCTGAATGTAAAGTATACACTCCTGTATGTGTGATATATTTGTATTTACACAATTTATTAATTCTATATTCACAATCATTAACAGACAAATGGATTCTTTTTATGGGTGAATAATTGGCCCATAAACATGGAGAAATGGGCACCTGGTGAACCACGGCACAATGGTCCTTGTGGATACATGGATGTAAATGGAGAATGGAAAACAGCTCTCTGCAATCAAACCTTTTTTAGTGTCTGTGAGCACTCAACAGGTATACTATTGAGTTGTATACCAAAATAGCACAGAACATAATAAATATATTATACATAAAACAGGACATTGCATATGGTGTTGTATTTTACTGTATGCAATTGTCAAAAGAAATGTTTATTTAATTGCAAAACAATTCTCAGTTGCATCTCCAAAAAATTGTGAAAGAGGTTTTTTTTTTTTTTTGCAAGTACACTGCATTTACAGCTTTCTGAAATTTGGATTTGTACAGAAACTTTATTTATCTTAAAATATGTCATTTAATAAACATAATGTTTTTTCAAACCCAAATTACTTTTATTTCTTCCATGGAACACAAAGGAAATGATAGACATAATGCTAAGGACTGACAGCCTCAGTCATTAAAAAGAGCAGTGTCGACATTGTTAGAACTTCTCTTGTGTTTCACAGAAGAAATAAAGTCATACAGTTTGGAACAACATGAGAAAATAATGATGGGATTTTTTCTTTTGGGTGATCTATCTCTTAATTCCCATCTGCATTGGTAAATTTTTCTTGAGGAACACCACAATATAATCCACAAGGAATGGACAGTAGGTCTTGCATCATCGGCATCATATGCAAGGCTTGACATTAATACCAATACTTGCGGTTAGAAATCAAGAAGTTATAGCTGCAGGCCAGAGACCTCCAAATGGGGGCTGAATCTCCAAAAGAGGGCAGATTACCTTCAGAAGAGGGTGAAGTTTCTCTAAAAGGTGGTTGCATCAACTCCAAAAGGGGGCATCACTTCCACTCACGGTTAAGGTTAGGGAAAGTGTTAGGTAAGGAGCTCCCTATATCTTTATTGGTGGTTTGTAGCTCCTGCTCCTTCTTGGCTGGTAAGTATAGCTGCAGGCTGGAGACAGCTCTGGTTAGAAGGTAACCCCCCAGCAGCCTAAGCCTCATGAGAGTCTCATTCACTGTTAATAAGGTTAGGTTTAGGGTTCGATTTAGTGGTAGGCTTAAGGTTAGGGTTAGGTTTAGGGGTAGGTAAAGAGCTTCTGTAGGACTCTAAATAAACACAAATACACAGTGTGTGAAAATTCAATGCTGTTCTCGTGAGACTTTAGGTAACTGGGGGTTACCTTCTAGACACGATTGCCGGAGACCTCCAAATTGGGGAAGGTTACTCCAGAAGGGGCATAGTTCCTCCAAAAGGGGTTGCGCTAACTCCAAAAGGGGCCATCACTTCCACTCATGGTTAAGGTTAGGGAAAGTGTAAGGTAAGGGGCTCCTTATATCTTTAATGGTGGTTTGGAGTTCCTGCCCCTTTTGGAGCAATGCCTGCAGCTATATCATTCAACTTTTGTTGCAATGCCTGCAGCTATATCCTTCTCGTAGAAATTGGCAGTTACGGGTAACTTTGTCACTCTTACTAGCCACTTTAGTGGGTGGCCACAGCCAAAGCAAATTTTATTGTATTAATCTCACGTCTGTGCTGCAGCCACCTGGTCTCACGTTCAGCTCTTAATAAGCAGTAAACAAATGTGTATCGGTTGGGGCTGAATGAAGCATTCTGTCGCATGAACTGCTGCAGCGCACATCAGTGTACACTAGACATAAGATCGCCAGAGCTCTGGGACAGTCAAAGCATCAGTCAGGCTTTACTCGATATTGCAGCAGCCGACAGAGACCCCAAAATGCTGGTTACGGATTTAACCTTGGTTCTGTGAATTCGAATGACTGCCAGAAATGGTGCTATAGTAGTGGATAATTGCAGCGGCAGCAATATAGGTCAAAAACCATTACCAATGAAGTCACATATCGATGTAAGCCAAGCTGAGTGTAAAATAAGCCACTGCACCCTGCCTTAGAATGTCTTTCTCATGTCTTCCAAGTGATAGCAAACTCTGCTGGTCATCCGAATTCACAGAAACACGGATACACCCGTGATCACCATTCTGTTTCATTCCTCCTGACTGCCAGAGATGGTGCTATAGCAGTGGATGATCAATTCCAACAAAGTCACAGGGAATAAAACAAACCCATGGGTTATCGCTGGAGCACAGCAGAGCTCACATCATGGTATGAGGCAGCATTGATGTTGTGTAAGATGTTGTAAAATCTCATAAAGGTCCAAGGAGAGGACCAGGTGGCTGCAGCACAGATGGCAGAAAGGGAAACACCCCTGAAGGCAGCCCAAGAAGAGGAAACATGGCAATATCCTCAACAATCCACCATGATAGCCTGTGTTTGGATAGAGGGGAACCCTCTTTAACACCACCATAAAAAATATACTGTAAAACTTATCAGATCGCCTTAATTTTACAGTAGCCTCTATATAACACCTCAAAGCTCACACAGGACACAAGAACAGAAAACGTCTCTCAATACTGGATTCAAGAACTGGTGGTTGGAAAGAACACCACCCAATGGACTGATTAATAAACTGTTGAAGGAGCACCTTAGGAATGAAAGTTGGGATGGGCCAGAGGTTGACACCAGTGTCCTCTGGCTTCCACCTCATGCAGGACTGACTGATGGACAATGCATGAAGCTCACTAACTCTTTTGCAGAAGCAACAGCCAGAAGAAAAGCTGCTTTCAAGGACTTCCACTTAAGAAGGTCTGCATCCTCTAATGTCTCAAAAGAGGTAAACAAAGAGACTCCAACACCATAGTGTCGCCAAGACCCAAGGGTCCGACACTGTGCCTTCCCAATAACTCAGATGACGTGCTGAAAATGTCCTATCACCAGCCCAAACATGTAAGGCCTTGAAAGTTCAGCATTTCAAGGTTGTGTGTGTGTGTGGGGTACTGACATGGTCACCCTGGGGTACGGGGGGGTACTGACATGGTCACCCTGGGGTACGGCAGGGGGTGGGACTACTTTGGGGATGACGCATGTGGGCATCATCAGAGCCACGATATATGCTTGGTCTGAGGTCAGTTGGGGGAATATGACAGAAGTGTGGCTGTGTAGATGCATTATGATGTTGAGCAAGTGCTGTTGGATTCTGAAGTTTGGAGCATGCTGCACCAATGTGAGCTGCTGGGTGGTTGCAGACAACTTCATACACCTTTCCAACACCTTAGAGATATCTAGACCAAAAAGATTCCTGGGGAAAATGGGTAGGTCCTTCAGGGTTTTCTTACAGTCCTCTGGCAATCTGGCTTGAGCTGTCAGAAGCATTGCTGTGAGAGAGCCTTGTGTCACTTGTCCCATGGCCAGCAAAGCCATCTGTAAGAACTGTTAAACAGAGGAATCCACTTCCACAGATTCCAAAGAGCTAGAGGCAGCAAGAATCAGTTGGCAGATTGTGTTCTCAGGACAAGTGATATAGTCAATGGACTTCTATTCTTTTTAAGAAATTAATCTGTACACTGGGTACTAGGGCATCAGACATTCCCTCAAAATGCTGCATCTGGTAACACTACCAGCATGGCGACCGGCTATTCAACCTCTGGCACTCCAATGGAATCCACTTCAGCCATAGAAGCCCAAATGCATGCAGTCTTGGCCGTCTTTTGTCCTTTAAGGGCACTTGAAAATTCTCACCAGAGTGAACAGGATGCACAGGGCGCTCATCAGGCCCAAGGCCACTGCCATCTGAAGCACCTCCAATGTTTCATCCACTGGAGGTGGAACAGTCGCTGAAGAATGATGTGAGCCTTCACCAGAGCCACCTGCTATCGTGGACACCTGCTACCATTTACTCACGTTCCACCGTGAACGAGCGTCCACGGTGGAACCCATAGCAGCAGCAGCAACTAAGTCTGCTGGCTGAAGGGCCTGCAGGAGACTTCAATTTCCGCCATATCTGAAGAAAGGTCAGCAACCTTCTTTGACAACAGGTGCCCTGCCAAATGGCTGCCTCTAGCAGTAAATATTTTCTTTGGCTTGACAGCACGTAAACGGCGATATGCAAATCCCAATAAAACAATAAGATCACCAGAAATAAAAAAAATAACTAGCCCAATAGCTATGATGACACACCCCAGATAGAACCTTGAGGCACAGTGATACCGATGTATAATTATGAACTTCGTATGAGGGGAAAAAATAAAAGCAAATGAAAACTACCGACCCGGCTGCGAAGAAGAAAAAATAATCCAATCCATTGCAAAACCATAACATCACAGCTTGGGAGGACGAATGTTTACTGCTCTGAGAAAAGCTGCACTGATGCTTGACGATGAAAATAATCATATAAATGACCTAATATGAAGATGAGAAAGCAAAAGAGGTGGGGGTGCCGAGCTGCAGTAGCTTATATTTCCCTCATCTCGGTTTACGTCACTATGTGTTTTCACCAATCTGGCTGGCACTGCGATTATCCATTACTATAGCATCATCTCTGGTAGTCAGGAGGAAAGAAACAGAACTTACATGACCCATTTGAATCATAAAGAGAACGTTCAAGGAAAAAGCTCTATATGGAGGAATTCAAACCTCTTCAACTGCTAGACAGCCCTTATAAATGGCACAGACGGGATAAAGAGACAACAGTGTGAAATGCATCAAAATCGATTACAAGGTTTTTCAAATACAAAGATTTCCTCCTGTTCTATCCTACTCCTGTTCTAACTGGTCATGTTTGCCTTCAGACATTCTAAAGATAACTTTAATAGGCTTTTGTCCTGCTGAACTCATATCATTCTTGTTCAAATAAATTGTCCAAACAAATGCATGCAGTGACAGTCTCCAGTTCCCTTTATCACTTTTTGTGGGGTGGGGGATTTTGGCTTGTGAAAATGCTGAGGGACTAGTGACTTTGAAATATCACTAGCCACAGTGGCCGGTGAGCAAAAAAGTTAATATCAAGCCCTGATATAATAGTAAGTAACTGCCCTTAGCTACCATGCTAAGCAAACTTTTTCCATGTGACATTTTCTATAGAGATTGCCCCGACCCCTCCAGCACAGTACCCAGGTCAGTGCCCTGAACCAACAGATGACAATTCACTGAGGTGGATACCTTTCAGAGACAGTTGCTATGCTTTTGTGACAGACGACCAGCCATGGAGCAGAGCCTCTAGAATCTGCATGATCAGTGGTAAGGATTTAAATATACATAGATTTAAACGGTGGTTCTTATAGTTTTTGGTCAAACATTTGATATTTGCAAAAAGTATAAAGGTTTGCACATTCTTTTTCCTCCTCATCAGGAGCATCTCTTGTTAGCATTATGGATGCAGCAGAGGAAAAGTTTTTAGAGAGCAATCTCTTCTTGCTGAAAAGAACCAAAGACTTTTGGATAGGACTTTTGCAGAACCACAAAGGTACAAATAGCAATTCCCACACTACAGGAGTCTGTTTTTTTTTACACGTTTCTAGTCACAGAGTCTTTAAATTAATAACGAATGACCTCATGAGTCTAGCAGTGTTACTTATAGATTTACTCACTGCTCTGTTTGAACAATTCAGGACACTGGTTATGGACAGACAACAATGCAGTAGATTACACTAACTGGGATGATTTGTCCACATCTATGGAGAATTCTAATGAAGAATATTTTCAAGAATCCTCAGGAAATCCCAGCTGCGCATTTATCTTTACCAAAACAAAACAATGGAGGAAAAGGCATTGTGATTACTCATATTTACCGTTTATCTGCAAAACAGCCAAAGGTAATTATTGTGGGAACAGATTTCAGAATAGCTTTTTTTAAAAAAAAGATTTTTACATTTTGTAATACATGGTAGACCACGGCTAGTTGTAATTTGAGTCAATTGTCCAAATGCTTACATGCTTATTTTTTCTAGTGGTTATCTATGTGGATTTCAGTTCAAACCTTTTGTAAATGAAGAGATGTATTTTTTGTAAATTCTAATCACAAAAAAATACAAAATCATATTTTTGTAATAGTTTGTGGGGAAACAAGTAAAAACACTCTGGCATACAGTAAGGCAATTATAATATTAATGTATATTTTGAAGTAATAACACTAGTTTATGTTGCAGTTTTATGCAATTTATTATTCACAATATTAGTGGGCCAAAACAATGGTTGGACAATTTTTGTTACCTTTTCCATTTTTGCTGTTTCTTGAATTGCTTTACTTTATGAGTTTTGCTGGAAAGCCTTTAAATAGTCTACAATGCATTTTAAATGCAGGCATATAATTGTTTTCACAAATGATTGTCTTTGACTAGTCACAAAAGCTCAACATGTGCTAAATAAATGTCTTTTCTTTTTCCTGGGACACAGTGGTGGAAAAGTTCCAAATCTTTTTAAATATGTAAGAAATTGATTTTATGAAACTTGCCCTATTAAGGTTTTCACAAGATGAGGACCATCTGAAAAATTTATTTATATTTAATACAAATGCTTTAGGGAAAAAAGGGTATATAACACAAAAACATTATCAATTGAGATTCTCTATTGATTACACTTAAAATTGGTCTGACATGTGTCTGTTTCTCCTGCAGTGGAAAATCCTACAGTTCAGGCCCCAAATAAAGGTAATGTTATGACTTAATTCCCTTCTGTATCTTCTGATTAAAATTTTTACATGAAATATTGCTTCGAATCTGCTTGGAGTAACATTTTTACCTGAAAATACAACATATTATGCTCAAACATGCAGATAAATAATAATGTTTGTCTTCATTTTTAATATTAAAATGTAGTGTGATTCATGTATTATCATAGTTACACATTAGAGAGCCTCAATTAATTATTAGTTTTCTCTGATTTCTCTGAGTGTTTTTTTTATTTATTTTTTACAGTTCCTGAACCTAATAAGGCCTATACTGGTTTGGCTGTGTTCTTGGGCATTGCAGTGTTCAGCGTATTGGGAGTTCTGGCTTACATTTACCTCAAACGTTCAAAAAGACTGTCTTGGCCTACATTTGAAAATCCAATGTATAGTCACCCAGATGCTATTTATTCAGAAAGTAAAGATATCAAAGCATTGATTGACCCTGACTTATCTGAATAGACTAGTTTTATGGTTCCCCAATACTAGTGTGTATGTAAGGGATAATGTGGAGTCATCATTCTGCCAACTCATTCATTATTCATGAATACAAAATAAACCCTGTTCATTGTCCCACCTAGTAAACTGCTATGGACATATTGATCTGTTGCAATTATATTATGTGAGAAGAGAGACCGCAAAGTGATATACTATAGAGACATAAAAACATCCACAGCTTGGTAATTGGTTGTCCGGGACAACTATCCATTTTTAGCAGTCCTTATACACAGAATATTTCAAAGCAGAATGCTGCATTTGTCCAATCAGATTTCAGTATTCCAGAGAGCCCTGTAATAAGGAAGTAAATTAAACTGTACAAGAAAAAGCATCACTGGTTAATACTGGCATAAACTTTGTCCGTTATGTTTTCCTACAAAGTTATTTCAAAGCTTTTGTACAAGGGTCCAGACTCTAACAATAAAAAGGTCTATCTTTTGGTTTTTCAAAGTTTTTTGAAATGTTAAATGTGTTCTTGTAAATAAACTCTAAGATTACAATCAAATTGTCAGTCTCTTTTTTCATATTCAGAATTTACATTATATATATCAAAGATTCAATTTGCAAAGTAAATATGATTTAAGTAGTGTCAAAGTGTCATCTTTTGGGGTGCAATGCCAAAAAAAACAGGATACGCTGAAATAAAGTTAGCTGACATGGCAGTACTGAAGTAGAGGGACAGTGTTGAATGAGAATTTAACTGGTATTTTCAGGTATTTTTAATTTCAGAAAATATTGTACCCGCTTTTAATTCAGTGGCAATTCCAACCAGGCATATAATTATTTTGCCCGAACATCCAAGTGTATTAAAAACACATTTTAAAACTGTATATTGAATGTGTACTCGTAAGAAAAAAATTCTTCTTAGTTAATTCTTCAAAGTATAGTTTTGTATTCCCTGACTACAATGAAAGATATATTTGGGGAAACAAAAAAATGCAAAAATGATAAAACATTATAAATTGAAGTGTGCAGTACTGGTTAAGGAGGACATATCAATTAAGACAATTTACAGTCAGACCAAGTTAATACAGAAATACATCTATATTACAGTGCAGCAGGAGCTGTTATCAGTTTTATCAGTCCATATCTACAAAGGCATTTATGAGGTACGTACAAATGCATAGAAATAATTTCCCAGATATAGTGTTGAAAACAAATGCATAGAGTACTCATGAAACATAACAGTATCAGGGAATGCAAATAAAAAGTCATAGATGTATCAACCATATGAACAGATCTACAAGGTTTAACTTTTGTTTACTTATTTTCTTTATCAAAACTTACCATGCTGTAGTGATAAAATAGCAATTTATTTGTTGTTGAAAATATTGTACTAGTTTCTTTCAGGACAACAGTGTGCCTTTTTACTTGACATGAGATGTATGGCTAAGACAAAAAGAACATGTCCAAGCAATATATATATATATATATATATATATATATATATATATATATATATATTATTATTATTATTTTTTTTTTTCTTTCTTTTTGTATTATTTGTATAATTTATTTTATTTAGAGGTTCAGGGTCATATAACGTGTTGCTATGAGTAGGCCTCAATGCTGAAACTAGAAATAGTCTACATGCAGTCTTTTGGATAAAAAAGGATCACTTTAATATGAATCAAATATAGAACAGAACATAAAAGTGTTCATTTGCATTAATTTTGCATGAGAAACGAACATTGGTATTTGGGATTTTGATTTCACTACACTTAAGGTTCATCTGCCCTTCTCAACAGATGTCTTTGGAGCAAACAATCCTTTAATAATGAATAAAATGTCTAGAGTAAAGTCTGTATAGGCTTCTGCCAATTACAATCCACAAAGCCTGGCCAAATTAAACAGTGTGTAGATTTTCAAGGCTGTTGTTTGTCTGAATGCTTAAAAAAAAAACTTTCTGATCCTTGTGGCCAGTAGCATGAGAATCATTTGAATCATGAAAGGCCGTTCACACCGAACGTGATTGTGCATAGTAATATTTGTATTATTATTATGATTATTATTGAAACATGGTAGACTGACATCTTTGACCGTTGCTATGTCCACGGTCAAATAATTTGCATAGCCAATCAGAAGACTTTCTGCCTATCAATCATTGTGTGCACTCTTAAAAGTGCCTGTGGGTGTCCTAAGGGGACCCAAACCCTTTTCATATATCCGGGTTTGGAATGCGGGAGTAAACCATAGCAGGTTAAACTTGTATAGAGGTGATTGGGAGACCACAGCAAATATAATCTTTGCCAACCAATTTGCTTAAACGGTAAAAGAAAAAACAAATCCACCAGTACACTTTCCCAGCTTTCCTAAAAGAAAAAAAAAAAAAATAGAGAGCAGTGGATAACATAAGTTAGAAGATGAAAAGAAGCCAAATTTCCTATCTTTTTTAGAAACCTCATTGCAGATTATAAAACTTATTTCTCTGGCGCATAAGGTGAATGCACTGTAAGTCACCTGGATAAAAGCCAAATATATAAAATGAAAATGTAAAAATTTGAAAATGCGTCAAGTCATTCTGATCCATTCATCTAGCTTTCTTTAGTGCAACTACGCATTCGGTCTGAACAGCCCCTATGTAGCCTCCTTTCTATGTAGCCAATAGCAGCATAGAATGAATGCAGGGTACACAAAACATTTTTTTCAAGTGGCTAGCAAAATAGCCCTTGCAACTTCCCTGTGGGTAAATGCTAATATCTGTTGTTCCAGTTTTACAATAAATTATTTCTGTAATATTTTCATACCTACTGCTTGTTTAGTAACAAAGATTCCCCATGAATGATCATGAATGATAATCATACCCAAACCAAAACACTTTATATCACATGTAGTTAAAATTTTCCAGGGCCTTAACAGTCCTAAATGTTGAATTGCTGAGGTACTACGGATGAAATGTATTTCCCTAAGAAATTACAACTAAAATGATGTTAGGTGGGAGCAGAATAATTATGTATGCTCCACAGAGATGACATAAAAAGTCTGCATCAACCATCACTCTATTGTTGCTTTAAATATAATTCCAGGTCATGCTTTAAACTGTCAATGACATCAAACCTGATGTAACGGCATTGCCGCCATTTGTTGAATTAAGCAAGCCCAGGTGCAAATTGTATTTGAGACCCACGGCAGAGGGGAAGATTATGAGTGTTGGTTTGCCGAAGAACATTATCAAATGTATGGCTTTAGAAGACTATAGTGCACCAGTCGTCAGGATTACTTCTATGGTGCTTTTTGTCTTTTTGGACATTTAAAATTGCCATTCACTTTCATTGTATGGAGAAGACCTGCTCACGTACTGTACACTGCATAATGTATCTTTTTGTGTTTCACAAAGGAAATAAAGAAAATAGTGCTGGGTTGGAATAACATGGGGTGAGTACATCTTCATTTTTGGGTGAACAATTCCTCTATAAACAATGGTAATAGCCAGTGATGTAACAAACGTAATGAACACAATATTATATGAATGAAAGATTCAACATCAACAGAGAGATAAAGAAGTTTAGTTGTCAACCAAAGGAGACAATAATTCAGCAGTATAACAGACAGACAGGGCACAACAGATCAAGAAAGTGAAACCGTGTTGTCCTGAGTACACAGTAGCCAGCATTTCACATAGCAGCATTAAAAACAATGCAAATCCAGACCATCTCAGTGATGAATGTACATATCTTCAGTCCATTTTTCTGTCTCCACACGCCTGTCCCTCTCTCTGTCCCTGTCCCGCTCCTGTCCCTGGTAGTGGTATTGATTGTGATGAGGGTGAACGTAATGATGTTCTTGGTGCGAGCGCAGCTGGCCCTGGTGTCTCTGTTGCCTGTTACGCTCATTGTGCTCCAACTCGTAGTCCTGCTGTCCGTGGTGGGAATAATCTGTAGCAACATCTGTGGTCCCACGCCAGTGTTGATGATGACGATGGCGATGGTTGTGATGGTGGTGGTTATGGTCCCTGTGTGTTGTAGTCCTGTTTTGATAGACCTTGGTTTGGTCCGGATCGTCCTCATCCAGGAGCACATGTCTGCTCTGGGGCTCCATGTACAAAGAGTCTTTAGTAGGCAGCAGCTCCACGTCAACGGGATGCTGGTGGCGAACTTGGTGGTGCTGGTGTTTGTTGTGGTGCTCATTTCGGTTGGTGCTGGACCGATGGTGATGATGATGATGGTGGTGATGGCTGTGTCTCTTTGGCTCACTACGAAGTAGTCTCTCCTCCTCCTCTGCCTCCTGCTGCACTTCCTCCTCTTCCTCTTCCTCCTCCTCATCTCTCATCTCCTGGGCCTGGGGCAGATGCTCCTGCTGGTGCTCCTGAGATCCTTTCCTCTTGGTGGCAGCCATCTTCTTGCTTTTCTGTTCATCCTATATAGAGGAAGAAGGAAGAATGATGTTTTGATATGTATCAATCTAGAATGTCCCCCCATTCTTTCTCTATTTCTCTTATCTTGTCTCCCTCTATGGAATTTCCTTATTTAAAAAAATAAATAAATAAAAAAAAATAAAACAATATATATCCAATCATATGTTGAGAAGGTTATCCAAAAAAATTAAAAATCAACAAATAAAGGTAGCTGTGATTTATTTATTAATTCCTAAAAGAAAAATATTGAATAAAATAACCCCAAACAAAAACATTCTGCGTGTGCGAATGAGTACTAAAAGCTATTTGCCTGCCACACATGCCATTCACTTCCTAAACTCATTCTCATTTACAGGTGATAAAGAAAGGACTTAGGAGATAATAAAAATACATTCAAGTCAAAATAAGTCAAAAATCAAAAGCCATAAAATGTATAGTCAAAGCTACAGTATTTCCATAAATCATCATTAAAACAATACACATCATAATTAATAATCAATTAACAAATAACAAATGCATTTAAACTTAAAAGAGCTCCACAAAAATGTTTTTATTTCTTTAGAGATGCTTCTCTAAATTGTCGGTTGCAGTAATTGCTTGTGTAGAACTAAACAAATAACCAGTAAAAAATCTCTGATTGTTATGCTGAGTTTACACTACACGATTTTAAGCCCGATTTTCACTCTCCGACAGTTTTGTGGAGATTGCCGACAAAAGCCCGAAATCATAGGCAAATCAGAGCCAAATCACATGAAAATTCCAAACGCAAATGAGAGAGCATGTTATGGTGTGGTGGTGGCGTAGTGGGCTAAAGCACATAACTGTTAATCAGAAGGTCACTGGTTCGATCCCCACAGCCACCACCATTGTGTCCTTGAGCAAGGCACTTAACTCCAGGTTGCTCCGGAGGGGACTGTCCCTGTAATAAGTGCACTGTAAGTCGCTTTGGATAAAAGCGTCTGCCAATTGCATAAATGTGAATGTAAATGAGAGAGCAAGAAATGGGGCATGGGAAGTTTCAGTGGGAGGAGTCCTGATGTACCTGCAACAGCTTGCATTGGACCGAAGAAATGGAGGAAACATTTGTGGAACATTATCAGGAGCACCAGTGCCTATTTGATGTTTCCTCTGAACTGCACCACAACCGGGTGGAGAAAGAGAAGTGTTGGAGAGAAATTGCCTATTCTTTTGGACAGTTTGGTAAGCAAATAGGTAGATTTTTCAGTAGGAGGTACTTTTTCATATTGTAACAAATAAAATATATGAAGCCTTTAAACATTATGTAAAGTGATTAAAACATACACATCATATTCTGAAATGCATAACATATGATAAAACATGCATTTGTTTTCAGTAACTCATATAACTTCTCGCGTCTACTCTGTTGTGAAATGTAACTTAGAGTCCAGGCAGAGTCATGGGTGGGGTTCATCAATTGTGAAATGTTTTGTAACGTGTTCACCCCTGTCACTGATTCCTCGTGTAATTTGAAAACCCCACGACTTCCATGACAAGACAGACAGTTGTGTAATATGAACAGTACCACAATCTGACGTCTTTGAAAGTCGTGTAGTGTGTAGGAGGCATAAGGTGTTAAGAAAAGACATTAAACTACAAAAGTAGCGCTACCACCCTATTGTAAAGTTTACTCACACCTAATAGGCCTAATACTATGGATTACAAAGCACTAGTGTGTACTACACAACAGACATTTTGCCTCATAGACTACTATCGCACTCACCAAAAGTTTTACCTCAAGTCTTCTTTAAACATCCAAGAGAATTTAGTAAGAGGTGGGGAGGAAATAAAAAATGCAACAAGACAATTTCTTTTGTCACCACAAAAGAAAGTTTTTAGCACATTATGGAGCATGTAGATGTTCAAATTTAAAGGCAGTAGATTATTAGAATTTATGAGTTTAGGTTGACCTGTTTAGTTGATTGTCAAGACATAGAACGAAGGGGCTGCATTTTCAAGAATTATCATGTTAATTCTGTATATGATAACCACACTGCAAAAAATCTAATACAAATTACATAGAAAAAAATTATAGCAAACATACATATATACATTTATATATATTTATATACAGATTACTATATATATATGACTTATGAAGCCGACATGTGTTTAATTTTGTTTTTAATTCAATAGGGATTCAGAATTCACATTTGAGGTATGATTGTGTGTAATTTATGTTGTAGAACAAAACGTCCACATTTCGTCAAGTGATGTTTACCACAGACCTTATTTTTCAAGTTAAAATACCCCATTATAAAAACCCAAATCCAGAGGGAACCCATGGTGAATTCTCTTCCATGTTTTTGCACTACAAACTGAACAGCTCTATAGTGTAAGATATTAAGACCTGTTCCACACTGATTATTTTTCTAACCACCTTGGTACATTGTTTTTCTTGTTTTAAGATATATTTAGATGTACAGTACATGTATGCTTAAAACCATAAAAAATATTTGCCAATTGGGAATTAAAAATAATTCAAATATATTCTTGGAGAAAAAAATGATATTCTGACTAAGAAACACAAATGACAAAATTAATGATCAGTGAAATAATTTTTTGCCGTGCATTATTCAGGACTAAACAGAAACATCTTCTACTAGAACCAGTGTGCATAAAACTGAAGAACAGGTGATATTAATGAAGAAACACAAATACAAATTGCATACAAATGGAACACACAAGTCTCAGGTCCGAAATTGTTTTGGGTAGCTTTCTCACAGTACTTTTGCTCCTGCTAAAATACATTTAATTCTGTCAGAGTATGTACCTTAGCAGGTGTGGGGCTTGTGGGGAGTGTGTTTTCTGCCAGTTTCTCCAGCATGGGATTGGGAGGCTCCATTTCAGGAGGGTGAGTGGCTCTCCAGTAGGCCTCCAGGTAATCAGCGATGTGCTCACAGGCATCTGTGAGCTGGTTCTCATCCAAGATGACATCAAAAAGCTCCTGTGATAAAGAGAGATGGTGACTTCTTAACAATGGTGTGTATACTGTAATTGACTATGGAACAAACCCTAAAAGCCCATACCACAAAGTAATGCTGGGAGGCTAATTTATGTCCATGACTGCCTGTGGTGTACCTTAAAGTGCCTTGCTACATGGTAAAGCTTAAAAATAACAGTCTCTTGATAATCAGATTAAGACAGTTTCTGATTAGTCCCTACAGCTAAATTTGGATTAGAAATAAAGGCAGTTTCAAAAGGGCAACCTCAAAGAGGTAGAGCATTTCAGCATGGGTGTTCATATTTATTTTCTAAATACACTTAAGTACAAATTATCAGAGGTTATATACCAAAGACAGAGTAATAGAATGTTTTGTGTTGAGAAATCCAGACTAATTAACTAATTTTATAGAAAAACTTCACCCAAAAATACAAATTCCAAGTTATTCCAACCACATTTTTCCCCCCATGTGAAACACAAAAGGAGATGTTAGATTCCAGTCTGTTCCTTAAAAAGCTATTGAATGGCTTCAGAATGCTTGGACTATAGTACAAAAGAGTTGTATTGACGTCTTCTATGATACTTTAATGGTGCTTTTTTGTTCTTTTTCGAGCTTGACCATATAAATCACCATCCACTTGTACAGAAAACAGTGGTTCGGGCATTCTACCTTTCATGATCTCCTTTCACATCAGGAAAAAACTAATTTAGAGTTGGAGTGTCATGAGGAAGATTACATGATACATTTCTTTGTTTGTTTTTAAGCAAGTTTCTATGGATGACACTTACATTAGGACACTGGGCCAGTTTGTCAGCAGCCACCATCTGAACATTCAAATGTTTAGTCTGAGACTTGCCCCTGGTCTTAATCAATCTTGTGAGGACCTGAATAGTTGGTTAAAAGAGGAAGGAAAATGGACAGGAAGGATGAGTGGGTGGAATAGGGAGTAAAGAACAATGGGCGTTAGATCATGTTGGGTCACAAGAGAAAGGTTAAAGTTTTTGTGCAACCAGTCTTCTCTGTAAACTAAGCAGTTAATTATTCTAAAAAACATTTTTTATGTGAAAGCAATAGCTGTGCTTTAAATTGTTTTGGGTAAATGAAACTGTTCTTCCTGTAGCCTAGCAGTGACAGACAGATTGACAGATTAAAAGGCTATTAAACTAAAATATACACTCACTGAGGACTTTATTAGGAACACCAGTACACCTACTTTTGCATGCTATTATCTAATCAGCCAATCATGTGGCAGCAGGTCAGGAGCTTCAGGATGGGGAAAAAATTTGATCTCTGTGATTTTGACCATGGCATGATTGTTGGTGCCAGATAGGCTGGTTTGAGTATTTCTGTAAATGCTGATCACCTGGGATTTTCATGCACAACAGTCTCTAGAGATTACTTGGAATGGTGCCAAAAAACAAAAATATATGCAGTGAGCGGCAGTTCTGTGGACGAAAACACCTTGTTGATAAGAGAAGTCAACAGAGAATGGCCAGACTGGTTCGAGCTGACAGAAAGGCTACAGTAACTCAGATAAACACTATGTACAATTGTAGTGAGGAGAATAGCATCTTAGAATGCACAACATGTTGAACCTTGAGGCAGATGGGCTACAACAGCAGAAGACCATGTCTGACACTTTATCAGGACCATAGTATTCCTACTAAAGTGCTAAGTGAGTGTATTTTCAATCTTTAGAAAAGACACAAGTTAATCAAATAAGTCATAACATATCAAGGTATCTGGATATTGCTATACTGACAGAATAATCTTGTGTCTGCCTTCTAGTGGTAACTCCTATTCATGACATTATCCTATCCTACTTGAGCAACTTTCCAAGCTCTGAAAAAGGCATTTCAACCTTAGGTGATGAAATCTTGACATAAACCAGGATTGGGGCCAATGAGGTCTTGCTAAGCTGGATAGGGTGGTTAATGGTGTCTGCATCCAGAACCACGAGCTGTAGACTGCGGGCTAACTCAAAAATCCTCTCTACTTCTCCTTGAATTTGGGCTGTAGGGACAGAGAGAGAAAATGAGGCAAGCCCTAAAATTTTCATGACATTTTCCACATATTATTTCATCAAAGTATGAATCTATTAAAGTGCAGCCTAAAGCATATAAGTGTTATGTGAAGCTTTTAAAGGAATATACCGGGTTCAAAAGTTAAGATCATTCGACAGTATTTGTGGCATAATGTTGATTACCACAAAATAATTTTAACTACTCCTACCTTTTCTTAAAAAAATAAAAGCAAAAATCGAGGTTACAGTGGCAGTGAATGGGGCCAATTTTGAGAGGGTTTAAAGGCCGAAATGTGAAGCCTATTATTTTCTAAAAACAATTACATTAATTCTAATGTTAAAACTCATGTATTATTTGAGCAGTAAAGTTGTTTAAATCGTAATTTTTTCAGTAATTTTAGGGTTTTACATTACATCATAATGGCAACAAAGTTGTAAAATTGTCAATAATTTTACAAAGAAAAGATTTGTAAGTGATTTTAATCACACTAAAATCTTGTTAACATGTATATTGTTTATGTCTTGTGGCCATACTTTTGAAACAGTGAGTATTTTAACAATTTTATGAATTGGCCGCCATTCACCTTTGTATGTCTCATTTTTTATTTATTTATGTGGTAATCAACATTATGCCACAAATACTGTCATTCGATCTTAATATGTATTAAACACATAATATTACTTTAATGTCCATTTTTCTGCTAAAATCAAAAGTAAGAAGAATATCTAGAGGAGTAAATGTAAGTATAACAGAAAAGACTTTCCTTAATTTTATTGAGTTTCAGAAGCAAAGCTAAGGTCATTCAATGTGTCACTGAAAACAGAGATGGGAAAAAAATGCTGATGGTACAGTTCCTCATCCACAGGAAAGAACAGAACAATGAAGGTTTAAAGCTCCAAAGTGAGCAAAGTTTAATACCCCCACCCTCCCCCTTTGCGCTGTATTGGAAACCAGACTGGTCTTTCACAACTAACTGAATACAAAAACACGACATACTTTGGCTTATATTTTTGGGACCAAAATAATTATACATGAGTCATGACTTATAGCAGATTTAGTGGTTATGGTGTCTATCACAAGCCGAAGCTTTTAGAAGTAGTAACCTTCACTAAAAGTACCAGGGTTCTTTGACATGTAGTGTTCTTTAATAGGTGGAGTAGCTATGATGACACCAACAGGAATGAGTTGGGGAACATAGACAGGCGACTGCTGAGTAATACATACCCGCGACATCTGAGGTAAGAGCGCATGTGAGGGACAAAGTGGAAATAACCAATCAGATCCCCTTAAGAAAGTTAAAAAACTAAGATCCACACTTGGTGAGAAAACACAATCACTAATGTTAAACAGCTACCTAATCAAAATTAATAACAAATTAATGTGTTGTGACATTTGTAAGTAATTTGAAAAGAGTTTATCTTTATTTTGAACAGTATAAGCTCAGATTCACCTTACCTATTTTTTTTTTTTTTTTGCAGTTTTAATTTGCTTTTACTTAATAATCGTTTCACATGAGCTAAAGTATAAGTAAAGGTCTGGGTTCAATGATCAATCAATTCTTTCAATACTCTGATTTATGTAGTCACTGATTCAGCATTAAATTGCAATTGATTATTTAAAGCTGAGGTGTTATTTCTCAAGGTTAAAATACTTTCTCATATCCCAGGTTAATATCCAGATACAACTTTGATAAGCCACTTATAGGCACATGAATAACACACTTCAGCTTTTATATCTCAAGCCGATACATTTAGAATATATCATGTGATTCGTTTGTAATGAAAGATAAAGGTAGACAAAAAGAGAAAAGGGCAAGTAGTGATTACCTAAGCTGGAGCGGGTGTTGGAGCGATCCATTATGGCATGTTTGCTGGGGTTGTTCAGGATAGACCGTTTGGCAAGTGCAATATCTGCTGTCACCCGGGTGATAGTTATTCTAGTAATTAATTTTATATATTAGAAATGCCACAGTAATCTAAATGACTACACGTTATAAAATCATGATCCATTAATTCTGTATTCATACGGACATCATACCTTCCTTCAAATCTGTGTTTTAAAAAATCAAAGAGAGCTTTTTGCATCATGTCTGTAACCTGCAAAATAAAAAAAGAAGGAAAACCCCTACGCAATTAAGTAACAAGCCAATAATAAAGACTTCAGAGACTAAAGTGTCATTTAAGTACTGTACAGTAGGGGGCAGTAAATATTTGTACTATGTGAGGCATTTTTGGACAATCCACAGGTTCTGTTTTAAGACACATTATGTTCACATTAAAGACAATTCTTAAACTTAAATCTGTACTGAGAAACATAATTTTCTGTTTTTGTTTTAATAGTAAAATCTAATTTGCCTGCTGAGCTACTGGATATTTGAAGCTGTAATGTTGGAAAAAAGCAGAGACTTTAAACTGTCTGTGAAGGGATGAACATGGCATACATTTAAGACCCCTTACCTCATAGCCCTTGAGAGAAGGCCCCATGAGCACCACAGGACGCATGGAAGGCACAACATCATATGCAGCCAGTTGCTCTCCCTATAATAATCAAAAATAACTTGGTGCAAATATTCTTCATAATAAAGATATGTAAATAGTTTGTATAAATATGCATATACATTGTATAATATAATACAATATAATGCAATACAATACAATAATATTAAAAGAGTGTGTATGGGGAGGGGGTGCATACCGATTTCTTCTTCACTTGCTGAACTGAAGTTTAAGATAAAAAAAGAGAAATTGTATTGCATGCAAGCATGTAAACGATAACACTGTGTATGTTCTACCTTTATTCAAATTAAAAGGACAGATAAAAATCTTTTTTGTCCAGGAGAATAGAAATAATAACAATTTCTGAATAATTATTATGAGAAACTCATGTGAACTAAAATATGAATGTAGTAATGAACAGCTCTCTTAATTAAGCTATTTGTCCTAATTTACATTAAAAACATAATCATTCATGTAATATCAGCACACCTGTTTGTGGTGGAGACACTTTCTTTGCATTCATATCATCTTTGGCTGAACTTGCCGCTTTACTAGAACAAGAAATACAAATCATTTTCAACATTATGAATGTTGCAGCAATTAACTTGCATTGTAATATCTGATTCATTCTCATTCAACATAAAAAGACAACACTGTAAAATAAACAAGTTCTTTACTTGGCTAGTGCTTTGGCAGCCTTCCTGGCCTGCACCTCTCTCCTGATCAGAATGGTCTCCAGGTTTACTGGGCTGGGGATAAAACCAACCTCTCCCCCATCCTTTACAGGCCGCCCAATCCACCAATCATTATTAAATTTCTGCACAATAAAAGCAGTAACATGATGTGGCTTAAAAACAACTTCACTGACTATCCTTGACTAACTAATTTGACTTACCTAAATGTAATGATTGCACTGATGATTAGCTGGGCTACTACATTGTTGGAGAGCCTATGGCTCTCTCTCACCTCTTTGATATGCAGGAAGTCTTTAGCCTCAAAGGAAACTCCGTGCCCTGGTATAGGGACGTTATCATCATCTGAAGGAGTGTAGGTGAAGTTTGTGCGTACAGCGAAAGCAACAGGCTTATACTGCAAAAATGAAGAAAAAAAAAGACTGAAAAGAATTATATATTATATATATTTATTGACTGAATTAATTGAAATTTCTGCCTCTAGGTATTCACACACTTGGTTAATTCTACTCTCTTTCATGAGTTTATTTTTATCAGCTCAGATGAGCATGTTGTTCATTTTACATCACTGACACACAATATGTGGACATTTACTAGTGTATGCAATACATGGATATTTACTATGTCTTTGTTTAACCTATTATTACAGTAAAGGAAAATGTAAATATTTCAGTGTTACGTATGTGACAAATGTAATCCTTTGTGAGCAGATACTTTTTAATCACTAACAGCGTGTTTCAGGTGAGAATATTATAGATAGAGGTATACATGAAATATTAATGTATCACGTATGGGTAAGAATCTTTGTAAATCTGTATTGTGGCAGTTTGTATGACGAAGGGATTCTGAGACAGAAACACTGTTGAGTTCAGCATGTGCTGCATTGCCCCAGGCAAGTTACTAATAATAGCTTTTATGCATTTACCTTCAAACCAATTGGTAAGCGTGAATTAATTCTTGAAAAGCTCAATATCATTCTAGTGAAGGGTAATACAGTCTTATGGCAACTATATGAATCTTGAGGATAGTGCAGATTTGGATATGTATGATGAGACTGAGTGAGATCATTGTGATTCAGTGTGCACTGTGAAATCTGTAAAGCCATATAATATAACTTGCCCTCAAAATTCTGTAAAACGTGCAAGGATATTTAATTTGGAGTGCAATATGTAGCCCTTAAATAAGGCACGTGTGCTACCATGTGATCATATTTGATTCTTCCATGTGTATTTACATTAGCATTTGTGCTAAAACACTTAAACAAATGCATATGGTTCGTCCAACGTAATTGTCTGTCCATGTCAAATAAATAAATAAATAAATAATAAATAAAAAAAAAAATCCTTTTAACATGCAGTTAAAAGGATGGTGTGGTGTGGAATTAAGTGTTGACAAACGGGATTTTATGATAAGCACCTCAATATGCTTGGATTACAATGCAAAGAGACATCTGTACAAAATATATGTCTGACAAATTAATAAATTTAATGTGTAAATGTAGACACAATATAGTGGGAATGCAATTACTTTACATTTTTAATTTATATATATATATATATATATATATATATATATATATATATATATATATATATATACACCTCACATTGAAATAAGTATTCAGACCCCTTGCTATGACACTTGAAATTAAGCTCAGGTGCATCCCATTTCTCTGGATCAATTTTGAGATTTTTCTACACTTTGATTGGAGTCCAACTCTGGCAAATTCAATTGATTTGACTTGATTTGGAAAGGCACACAACTGTCTATATAAGGTCTCACAGCTGAAAATGCATATCATAGCAAAAACCAAGCCATGAGGTCAAAGGAACTGCTTGCAGAGCTCAGAGACAGGATTGTGATGAGGCACAGATTTGGGGATGGCTACAAAACAAATTTGGCTACATTGAAGGTTCCTAAGAGCACTCGCCTTCATAATTCTTAAATGAAAGAAGTTTGGAACAACCAGGACTCTTCCTAGAGCTGGCCGCCTGGCCAAACTGAGCAATCAGGGGAGAAGGGCCTTAGTAAGAGAGGTGGCCAATAACCTGATGGTCACTCTGGTTGAGCTCCAGAGATCATGTGTGGAGATGACTCTGGTCTTATAAAATGAAGACGCAACTGTTTGGCATCAATTTCAAGCATCATGTCTTAAGAAAACCAGGCACCGCTCATCACCTGCACAATACCATTCCAATGGTGACGCATGATGGTGGTATGCTGTGGGGGTGTTTTTCAGTGGCAGGGACTGGGGGACTGGTCAAGGATGAAGGAAAGATTAACGCAGATATATACAGAGATATCCTTAAAGAAAACCTGGTCCAGAGCGCTCAGGACCTCAGACTGGGACGAAGATTCAGCTTCCAACAGGACAATGACCCTAAGCACACAGCCAAGACAATGCAAGAGTGGCTTAGCGACAACTCTATGAATGTCCTTGATAGGCCCAGCCAGAGCCCTGACTTGAGAGCAATCAAACATCTCTGGAGGGACCTGAAAATGGGTGTTAACCAACGGTCCCCATCCAACCTGACAGAACTTGAGAGGATCTGCAGAGAAGAATGGCAGAAAATCCCCAAATCCAGGTGTGCAAAGCTTGTTGCACCATACCCAAAAATAGTTGAGGCTGTAATCGCTGCCAAAGGTGCTTTAACCAAGTACTGAGTTAAGGGTCTTAATACTTATGTCAATGTGATATTTAAGTTTTGACGTTTTAATACATTTGCAAAGTAATAAAAAAACAGTTTTTTGCTTTGTCATTATGGGGTATGGAGTATAGATTGATGTACAATTTATATTATTATTATTATTATTATTTTTTATTTTTTTTTACCTCAAAATATATATTTGGCCTTTTGTATATAAAAAACATAAAATTGTATCCATATTTAAAAATCATGTCACAATCAAAGTGCAAAAAATGATAAATTATTATTTCATTTTAATTACATGCATTTATTATGTCATAATTTGGTATTTAATTTAAAGCAAAGTCAAATGTCAGCACAATGGCAGTCTAGCTGTTAATAGCTTGGTCTGTGGGAGATGGTAGACTTAACAAGGACATTATGCTTTCTGCTCAGTGCCTTAATTAAAAAGACTGTAGGGAGGTAATTTATACGCTCAGGGAATTTAATTCCATGTTTTTAAAGTGAACAGAAAAAATGGACACTGTGAAGAGCTATTGGTACAACACCAAGCATTTGTTGCTCGTTCAAAGCTTGCTACTTCAGGTAGTTGTTATCAAGTTTTGGACTTTCTTAACAAATAGAAAAAAATATATGCAATAATTAATTGTGCTGTTTAAGGCAAGCATCATAATGATTATTGCTCACACTAAGGGATAGGGATTTGAACAAACCCCTGAGTATTTAATTTTGGCTTGTAACTCATACTGAACTGTTTGTGCATATGGACTTGAATGATACTTTAAATCACGTGGCTTACTGAGAAAAGGTGTGCTATATTTATCTACGTAATCAGCCTTTAAAATGTTGTCTAACCGACTATAAAATGGTGATAAAATTACCTAGACTTACATTAAAGGAGGGATCTAAGCCAAATCTAAAGACACAAATATCATAGACCCATGGAAGTGGGCTCTTTTGTCTTAGGCCAGAAAGCAACCACAGTGCAACCACTTGGCAATGCCCTAGCAACCACCCATAACACTATCTGGCAACTACCTACAACACCCTAGAGTTGCAGCACAAGTTTAGTACAGATACACACCTCACTTTTTTTCAGAATATGTAAAACTCTAGTTGTAGCTATTGCTTCTCAGTCAAATGCAGGGCAATGCTTTTGTAGAGCTCAAGATTTAACACTTATGTGATCATTTAGTAATTAGCTAACGTGTCACTTTGACAGAGGAAAAATAACCCTACAACCTTTATGGTGACATCTAAGGCCTTGATATATTTAGTCCTTGTGGCCAACCATGTCATAGGCAGGTGGAAATGGGGTTGGAGTTGCAATCTACCTTAGCCTTCTCCAGCTGGACTTGGGCATTCTTCTCCTTCTCCTCAGTGGTCCCTGAGTCTTGACGGTCCGTTGAACCCTGCAACAGTTCAAAATAAGAGACCTGGCATTATTATATCACCTAGACTCACTCTTTTCACAAGAACTGTCTCTCCATGCTGTCTCAAGCTCATTAGAATCACAGACTCACTGTATTGACTCAAGACAACAAGCACTTAACTGTGCTCATTTTGTCAAAACTAACACTCAAGAAAATGTGACATGAATCAAAATTTGTTGAAAATAGGCTTTCAATTACTAAATTAATTCTTGAACTTAGTGTGCAGATTCCATTTTGGTTTTGACTTATCCAACATACTTGATTAATCCTACTTATTTTTGGCACAGAACAAGTTTATTTTTATAAGATCAAATGAATATGTTGATCATTTTACATTATCACAATAGTGTATACAATATCTGTATATTTGTCAAAATTATATGTCTTTGACAAAACTACTGTTCTGTATGAGAAAGTGTAAATGTTTTAGTGTTGTTATGTAAAATATAAATGTAACATTTTTAGTAGTGAAAATACATTATTTAAAGGTCCTATATCTGTTAAATAGGAGCACTATGTGTATTTTCATGTGACATGATATCATGTCAGTGTCATCAGTGTTTTCCCTATATGCATTCATCAGCGATGCTTTCTGCACTCCACGCAGTAGTGATTTTTCATTCGTGAATTAATAGACTAATTAATTAGTCTTTCTGAACGGATCTTTTAAGTTAACAAATTGTCCTTGTTCACCCCGATACACTGACTCATATTACTCTTTCACTGACGTCTCTCACTTTCAAAGCCAATGAGCTCTAGTTTGAAGTGTGAGACTGCTTTGGTGGCTTTAAATGCCTGTATGACTGACTATATAGAATGTGTCAATGGCATTCCAGTGTGGGCTGTGTGAAGGAACATATCATTGGTTTGACCCACTGAACGAATATAACCCTTCACTGAACGAGAGAGGATCAGGATCTAGGAGGTATGTCTTACAGTGCTGTGAAAATTTATTTGTATCCTGATTTCTTCTACTGTATTTTTGTGTATATCAGAATGAGCTTTATCAGAAGCTCATTCTGATATAAACAGAATCAGATATCACATATATCACTGTGGAGTGGAGGGGGCCCGGTCCACAATCGGCCTGACGAGGCGCGCGAGGGATAAAGGCGGCCGGTGACGATGATTCGAGAGAGAGAGAATTACGGGCATGTCCGTCATGTGTGTGTGTTTATGTTTATGTGTTTGTGCTTTTGGTTTAAGTTTGCATTAAATTATGATTTATGTTGACAAGCTGGTTCTTGCCTCCTCCTTGCCTTTCCTTAACAGTGTTACATTGGTGCCGAAAGCCCGGGAAGGAGGAGGGATGCCCGTTGCAGAGTCCTCGACACTGCCGTCCACCAAGGGGAGCGCCGCTGCCATCTGCCGGGTGACGGAGTAGCCCGAGCGCCCGTCCGCGGGGCAAGTGGGGACTGGATACCCCGACCGCCTGGAGCGAGGGAGCCGCTGCCGGGGGCGGAGGAGTGCCCTGCCGTCCCCAGAGACGCGGCGGGGTCGAGGAAGACCGCCGTCCACGAGGGGAGGAGGGAAGAAACTCTCCGACCGCCCGGAGCGGTAGGGCCGCTGCCAGGGGCGGAGGAGTGTCCCCATTTGCTGCCAGAAAAGCGGAGGGGCGTTCTGCCCGCTGGGGGTCGAAGGTTTGACTCCGGTTCGCCCGGGGTTGGAGCGGCTGTTGTCTGCCTGAGTGTGGAGGAGTGTTCGAGGACCATGCAATGGTACATCAGAGAACCGGTGAGTGAGCTTTTTCACTCTCTCCCTCTTTCGCACCGTGTTGTCCTTCTGGTGCCTTTTGGCAAACTCCAGGCAGCTGTCATGTGCCTTTTACTCAGGGATGATCAGTGGAAACAGGATGCACCTGAGCAAAATTTTTAGTGTCATGGCAAAGGCTGTGAATACTTATGTACATGTGATTTGTTTTCTGTTTTTAATTTTTAATAAATTTGCAAAGATTTCAAACAAACTTCTTTCACGTTGTCATTATGGGTTATTGTTTGTAGAATTTTTAGGAAAATAATGAATCAGTTTTGGAATAAGGCTGTAACATAACAAAATGTGTAAAAAGTGAAGCGCTGTGGATACTTTCCAGATGCACTGTAACCTCCGTTAATTGATGAAGGGAACAAGACATTGTGTCCCTCTTGCCAACCGCTGAAATGGCCTGGTCTTTGGCTCGGCTCCTCAATGAGAAACCTGAGTGTGTGTTTGCAAACGGCACTCCTTTTATACCCGTATGTCCGGGGGAGTGGCATGCAAATCACACACGCCAATTCTCATTGGCCTTTTCTCAAAGATGAGAGATGTCTGGGCTCCCAAGGGTGACCCCTAGTGTCAACTCATCAACACAATGTCTTGTTTCCTCCATCAGGGAACGGAGGCTACATCAGTAACCATGACGTTTTTTCACATGGGTGATATAGGTGTTGGATAACTTTTTTGCTTCAATAAAAAAAAATATATGTATATTTGAAAACTGTATTTTGTGTTTACTCAGGTTGCCTTTGTTTTAAGTTATATCTCTGTAAAGGATTAAATGGAAAGGAGGAGGTGAGAACCGGCTTGACAATATAAATCATATTTTAATGAAAAACGTAAATATAATACACAAACACACACACATGACGGTCAGCTGCCCATAAACGTTCTCTCGCTCTCTCTCACACCACCTTCCGCAGTCAGCCTTTATCCCTCTCAAAGGCTTAATTAGCCTTATAAGGGACTGGGTGTGTAAAATCACGACCTGGCCCTGCTCTCCACCCTGTCACAATCTCGTTTGAATATCCAAAACAATTTACAATGAAAAATACACAAAAATAGAAGAAATCAGGAAGGGGCAAATATTTATTCACAGCACTATACATTAACTTAGGACATTTTGTTCAACAAGGAGAGAAAGTGGCTGGATGAATTATGAGTAAAAGTGACTGATGACATCAGGGCATTATTGATTCACTTACAATTATTTTTAGGCTAATATTGACTTTTTGTATATTTATGCACAGCACTTAAAACAAACTATAGCTATGTTTTGTTGTAATTTGTGGGGAAAATGCTTATGATGCTCAAACACTCTGCTGAATTCTCTTAGTAGATTTGTAGATACAAATTTTAGTATAATTAGACATGTTTCAGTTGTGAACGACTATCATCAACGGTTTCAAGGCTCACCAAAACACACACACACACACACACACACACGCACACACACACGCACACACGCGCACACACGCACACACACGCACACACGCACACACGCACACACAAACACATACATACATAAAATACATTAATTTGATGCTACCTACTGGTTAAGGTGTGATTTACAAAAATTGTCACTGAACAAAACAGTGAGACAGACAAAAATAATCTGTGGAGTTAATATTGTAATTGTGGGCAGAGTTATTATATTTGAATGTACCATATGCACTTTGGACCCTACTGAACAATTTTTATAACATTCATGCTTCCTCTTTACAATCTTTAGATAAAATAACAAAGAAATGCACATTTTAAACATGAGGCCCTCACAAAATTGTCTCCTCTAAGATAAAAGACATACCACACATAATGCAGGAACTGTTATGCACCATACTTAGAAAACACCATAAAGAACCTAAAACTTTAAAATGTATAGTGTTACAACAGCAAATAACCAAAGGCTATACATTTAAATGAACAAACCGTTCTTGTGTCAGTCTCCTTGCCTAATTATCCTGATTACATTCCCCCAGCATCACCAAATTAACATAATCTGTCCTCGTTGAGATTATTTCACATAACTAAGAAAATTGTTACTGCGTACTGTATGCGTACATAAATTGCTGCCCATACCATTTTTTTTATTCAGTTTTCTCAAGAATCAGCCATTTACAGTTTGATATTGCTTTGTCATTGCTGAAGTCATGATTGCTGAAATATAAATTATAATATACCTTCCACAGTGACAAGTCCCTTGAGAGACACTGGTGGTATGCAGTCTGACAAAATCCTACTGATCTTAAAGACCCCATGAACCATGATTTGCTACTTGCTAGTCACTTGCAGGTGGTATTAGGATGAGGGACCATTTCATTCTAGGGAGCATTTGATTGGAAAAAATCTGTGTAGAGCAGGATGAGTCTTCAATATCTTTGGTTCATTACCCAGAAGAGAAAGAAAGTACATTTTAAATGCGTACATATCTGCTAATAGTGAATTGAAGAAAAAGAAAAAAGCTGAACTCCAAAGACACAGTCACAAAGAAAAAAGCACTGTTCTAAGATTAAATTATGTAAATGTTTCATACTCATAAGTCTGTCAAGAACGTGAGTGACCTCAACCTGAATATTATAATTAATACTTTATATATTATACCTGCAATCTTTGTTGGGTTACAACACACTGTATTGCTCAAGGGCATGTAGTGAACATAAGAGCAGAAATTAGGTCAATTAGCAGAGAATGTGGTGAAACGTGATAAATAAAAATAAAAAGTAAAGGAGAGCGAGATAATTGGGTTGGGGGGTGGGGGTTTAGGATTCCCGTAGGCACAGTTATGTAGAGGTGCTTGATTTTGTTTACTTATGTCTGCCATAGACATCTTGTTCACTCAGCGGCATCTCTTCTGAAAGTCAATGTCATGGAGAGAGCAGTACAAAACGTTGCTGCTCTCTCACTGTTACCAACAAGCACCTCCAACTACAGAGTTGTACAATTTTATGATCACATTCTTACAAATAGGACTCAAAAATTAAGAATTTTAAGCTGACCAAGTCAGGCCAATAGTTCAGATTTTGCTTGCCTTGTTAACATCTTCATTGGTCCCACCACTAAAAATGATTAATTTTACTTTTAAAAATGTATTTAATATGCATAAAAAATATAGATTTAGGCTATACAAAGTCTTTAAAAATATAATTTTCAAAAAAAAATTTATTATGGTGAGGTTCTTCACTGCCGTGCAGAGAAGGAGAAAGCCGCTGATATGCGCTGTAGATCCAATAGCAGATGCTCTACAGAGGTGAGTGGAACAGTAGTGATCTCAGCTTGCTGATCGCACAACCGCACGGCTCCGAAGAAATCTGAATGAACAGATGCACGATTCCCTCGTTTTATACCTGTATGTCCGGGGGAGGGACATGCAAATTCTGTCTGCCAAATTCTCATGGGCCTTTTCTCAAGTTCAGAGGTAACCGAGGCCTTCAAGAAAGTCCCCTAGTGTCGCTTCATTCGACACAACGTCAAAATGAGTGACAGACAGGGAATGTTAACTAGCATATGTCATCATCTAGTGACATTTAGCGACTTTTCGAGCAGGCTTTAGCTACTTTCCATTGAAACCAGTTGGCAACACTGTAGGCAAGACACAGCTTATACAGACAGAGAACAAACCACTCTTACCGAGGGCAGACAACACATGATGAGAACATGTTCTTGCGTTCAAACACATCTTGATGGATTGCAAAACCGAAGGCAGGGATCTCAAGATGTGTTTTTCCAAGTTTCAAACTTAATTTAACCTAAAAACAGTATGTTTATGATGCAATGCAAACGAGATGCTCCAGATGTGTACGTTTGACACAGGTGCACATTGACGCATCCTTAGCCAAGCACTTATAATAAATCTCAGACTGATTGACGAATTCAGTTGCAAAATGGATAGCTGTGAACTGTAGGCCAGTGACAGGTTTATATGTTCAATAATGTGGAAATAAACAATATATTGCTATATTTATATTGCCAATATAAAGCCACTTTTTGTATTGTCATTTTTAATGCTTCACTTGTGTACAGGGCTAAATATTTTTCCAAGTGTGGTGTGATTAAGAAGTATGGGAGGGTAACATTTTGGGATTTTACTGGAGGTGGTTATAGGATTTTTTTAACCACTTTGAAGGTTTAATTTGATTTCAGAAATATTCTTTGTTTAATTTTATTTTCGCAAAATCAACCGGTAGATGTGAAGTGCATGCTCAAATCCACAGCATAACCTCACTGTTAATACTAGCCATGATTTGTGTGTCACTTGATCAATATGATTAATAATACTTAAATTTTATATAATTTAACAGAGCCTATTTCCAAATCCAAATTTCCATGCGTATAAAAGGATCATGCACTGTCAAAGAAATATGCCTAACATTCAACAAGAGCACAGTTAATGCACAGATCAACAGAAGTCCATATATCTATTCTTCTAATTAATAACATACAGCCCATTTACACTACTAACTTCTTTTGAATGTGCTGTCTTTGTTTATATCGCTGGTGCTTGACAGGGAATGGATTATATATATAATAAGGCATAGATGGTGCAATAGCTGAAGAAAAACCTCAGAATTAAATTGTACCTGATGGAGCCCATCAGCATTTTGCATGCAATTTCACCACACCCACTTGCTCCTACTTGCTCCATGCTTGCACAAAAATACCAAATGCATTAGCGCTATCTAAAGTCAATTTATTTATAAAGCACAATTAAACAGTCTGTTGAAATATCAAATATAAAACAAACATATACAACAGTGAAACTACAGTATTAATAACACTAATAAGTATTAAAACTCCTCTCAGCAAAAATATGTGTTTTAAGCAGTGATTTAAAAATGGATAAAGAAGGGGCAGCTGTTATGCACAAGGGTAAGCTGTTCCAAAGCTTTGGGGCAGCTACTGCAAAAGCCCAGTCACCCCTAAGTTTTAACCTGGACCTGGGAACAGTTAAAGTTCTCTGTTCAGAGTAACATCACAGCACTGGCCTGATTGGTCAAGTAACAGTTTTGCCAAATATCCTCTCTGCATGTATTGGAATGTATCTTATGGTCTCTTCATTTTACTAAATACAGACATTATATTTCAGACAGAAAGAGAATAAAGGTAGCTGATTTTTCTAAGCCTATGATCAGATATTTTCTCCCCACTAATTCCTATAGACATTGTTAAAGGTACTTCACAGTTATGCTAATTTGACAGAGGCAATTGTAGATGAATCAAATGCAAGGCTTATCTTATTGTTACAAAAAAGCTCTTTTGAAAGGAACACCTTTATCATACTTTGTATCATAAAATGTATTGTCATGATTTATTTTGAAAAGGATATGTTTTAAGGAAAATAATTAATTATAAGAGCAGATCTAGGGCAACATTAAAAAAAAGTTGAACGCAATAAGAATAAAAAGGGAAATGAAAGAAGACTGGAGAATGAGCTGTGTTGTGCAAAATGTTTTGTTAATTGTTGCACTTTTTGCAGTAAGAGTAAAGATGGATAATATGTGAGCCAAGAGTAGCCTAATTTAAACAGACTAACAGGTCTGGGATTTATTTTAGGTTTGCTTTGAATCATACTGTAAACCAAAACATTTATTTTTCAAAGCAAATCCTCTGCAAATATAGCACCCCCAGATCATCACGATCCAACACTTGGTTGTCTAATGGTTAGACGGAGATCTGGAGAGGCCTTCAAGCCACAGTGTCTCACATCCACTGTGAAATTTGGAGGATTGGGGGTGCTAAGGCTGGAATCGGGATGAATCAAGCCACATACAAGGTTATACTGGAAGAAAACTTGCTTCCTTCTGCTCTGACAATGCCTTAAATCTTAGGATTTTTTTTTCAGCAGAACAATGCTCTATGTCACACAGCCAGGTCAATCAAGGTGTGGATGGAGGACCACCGGATCAAGACCCTGTCATGGCCAGCCCAATCTCCAGACCTGTTTAAAATGTTGTTTAAAATGAATATGAACTTGTTTTCTTTGCATTACTCAAGGCCTGAAAACACTACAGCTTTTTTGTTATTTTGACCAGTTGTCATTTTCTGCAAATAAATGCTCTAAATGATGATATTTTTATTTGGAATTTGGGAGAAATGCTGTCGGTACTTTAAAGAATAAAACAAAAATATTCATTTAACTCAAACACATACCTATAAATAGTAAATCCAGATAAACTTATAATTTTGCAGTGGTCTCTTAATTTTTTCCAGAGCTGTATGTATATATATATATATATATACATACATACATACATCTAATTAAGACTAAGATTAAGATTTCCTGACTGTTCCTAAATGAGCTCTGGCAGGTCACCCAGGTATTCAACCACTCGCATTCATGACAATCCCAAATTATACTGTTTGTACACTGCAAAGTAATAAATACATAAAAGTATTTATATTATATGTAACCTGTAATAGTCAGTGGTGCTATCACCTCAAAACAGTAGCATAAACTTGCATTATATAATACATTGCATATCTTATCATAAATTCTCAGTGGGACCTCTCCGGCTTCAATATCGAAATCTAGTGCAGTGGGAAATAATAAACGGCAACCACATTAACATCTACTAGATATTATTTTGTGTTTAAAACTGCTCAAGTGAGAGTTCCAGTGGCAATGTGTAGCACAGTGACAGCTGGCTGTTTTTTACTGAAACACACTACCACGATAAACTGTGGTAGAAATGCTAGGCCAAGCCACACTCATGGACAGTCTGTCTTTCTCACTGTTGCTCATGGTCATGATTGCTTCTCTGTAAAGAGATTAAGATGGCATGCGTCAATCCAGGATTTGTAGAGAAAGAGACAAATGCAAACAGGATCACAGGATTTCCACTTATGCTACTCCAAAAAATGTGAAGCTCTTTAAAGAGGAAATACTTTAAAGTAATACAGGACCATGGTGGGAGTAAAGCCAAATTAAACAAATGACTTAGAACAGATCTTCATTTTTGAACACAATTCTATATGAAGTTGGAAACAGCATGGGCCTGGTTAAATATCCCATTGACAGCTCGTAACAGTTCCTAGGTAACGGTATCCGATGTAAAGTCTATAGTATGATAGGAAACGGTCATGTATTTTACCACTAAAACACCACACCTGTTTTAAATTTAGAGATAATTTGAGAAACAGCTGAGTTTTGTAATCCTGACAATTGGAAATGGATTATGCACATAACACAGCTCAGCACAATTCCATCAGTTTCTGCATTGCAATGATTGTGCAACCTGTCACATGGAGGTTACATTTCAGCCCAATTACACCTAGATTAATTACACTTTTACATATTTTAAACATAGCATAGTAAGAAAGAATACACATATTTTACCCAAACATTGGTGTAAACACAGTGTATTTTCCATGGCACATAAAAGCAATGATGAAGAGCAACTCAAACTAACATGGATTACATCTGAACGCAACAGATGGCACTGTCCTCGAATGGCACTCTCATGTCTACCTCATCACTCCCTGATGCGCGCGCGCGCGCACACACACACACACAAGACGTTTTACCTTTTTCTTGGGTGGCATGCCCACTTTTCCGTTTTACTTTACGTTTCTCCACGATTCACAGTTTAAGTAGTGGTCAGCCCTATACTCTCAAACCAGTAACTGACAGACGACTGAGGAATATCCATGTCCTATACCCCTTCTGTTCCGTCCTGGGATAGCCAGCCAACTACTCAAATGTACCGCGAGCGGGATTTACGACAGGATTCGCGCATTGTGAAATTCATAATTTCTCGAGCGCCGGGTTTCTGTGGTTGTTGTCCAGGAGAAAGTGCAAACGATGGCTACTGAAAGTCTATCCATGAGTGGATACATCAGCGGCTCCCGCAGTGAGTGGAGTTTGTCACCCCCTCCCCGGGTTTGAAGAGCTTATTCCACAGCGTGGCATCTGTTGCTACAAACCTGCTAAAACCTTCACGTTCTATCACTCTGCTTAACGAGGAAAGTACTCATTTCATTTGATCCGAATTGTAAAAATATATTATGTTTTCTCATATATACGATTTGATACAAAAATAGGGAAGGGTTATAATTTGTAGTGTTAGCAGTCATTTTGATTGCAGTCCTATGGTTGCATCACACACAGTCGTTTCTCTGTCATGGTGGAAATTTCTATTGAGCAAATTATATTTTCTATCACATAACCCCACCACAATGGAATTATTATTTTTTTTTTTAACCAAAAGATGTGACATCTAAATTAACTGTTTTTAGGTTATGCCAAACAATTCAAATTTGGAAGGGTTAGATCAGGTATAGCTCCTTAAAGGGATAGTCCACCCAAAAATATAAATTCTCTCGTCGTTTACTCATCCACATGCCATCCCAGATGTGTATGACTTTTTTTCTTCTGCTGAGCATAAACAGAGATATTTAGAAGAATATTTCAGCTCTGTTGGTCCTTATAATGCAATTAAATGGTGAACAAGTCTTTGAAGGTCCAAAGATCACATAAAAGCAGCATAAATGTAATCCATAAGGATCCAGATTTTAAATCCATATTTTCAGAAGTGATATGAAAGGTGTGGGTGAGAAACAGATATATATGTAGGCAAACAAGTCGGGACATACCACTGAGGATCACCATGGCTCACTCTCAAATGCACACCTTTATCAAATCAAATCAAATCAAATCAAATCAAATCACTTTATTGTCACACTACCATGTACACAAGTGCAACAGTAGGTGAAATTCTTGTGTGCAGTTCCGAGCAACATAGCAGTCATGACAGTGACGAGACATATACCAATTACAATAAACAACATACTTACACAAAACAATTTACATATCAAATGTACACATACTTACTTTAATACTCTGTCATCTGATTAGTGTGATATATAGGTCATGTAAATTGTAGTAGTCTAAGATTAAAGAAAAAACACAATGAGAAAGCATTTTAAATCTAAATTACGATAACCGAATGTATGAGTTTGGGTTTTTAGATATACTTCAATATAGTAATAGTTTGCAATTGTTTGAGGTCAAAATTATCCACATGAAGGTCGCTAAATTTGACAAACATCCCTTTTGGGGCATGCAATTGGGTCATCAATTAGAAAAATTATTAATAAATTATTATTATTTAAAGAGGACTTTTTCCACGCTTAATAATAATAATAAAACTTTATTTTATATAGCGCCTTTAAAAGTTGCATCTCAAAGCACATTACAAGAGAAACATTAATACAAGAAAACATGCAATTACAATTTCTTTTAAATAATACAATAATAAATCATATAATCACAGAAAAGCAACCCTAAAAAAGTGAGATTTATGAGAAGATTTAAAAATACTAAAAGATTCAGCCTGTCTAACCTCAGAGGGAAGAGAATTCCACAGTTTTGGAGCAAAAGAAGAGAACGCCCTGTCACCCATAAAACGTAGATGAGTAGAAGGAACCGTTAAAAAAAACGATTCGGAGGAGCGGAGATCACGCATTGGAGTGTAAGGGGTTAAAAGTTCAGACAAGTATTGAGGGGCCAAACCACGCAAAGCCTTGTAGATAATCATGAGAATTTTAAAGTCTACACGAAGCCTGACAGGAAGCCAGTGCAAGGACTCCAAGACAGGAGTGATGTGATCACTTGTCCTGGTCCTTGTCAAGATCCTAGCAGCAGAGTTTTGCACATACTGTAATTTATTTAAAGTTGATTTAGAAACTCCGACAAGTAAAGTATTACAATAATCAATACGAGAAAAAACAAAAGTATCTATCAGTTTTTCAGCCACCGAAAAAGATAACATGGGGCGCAGTCTTGCAATGTTTCTGAGATAGAAGAATTAAGTTTTAACAGAATTCTTGACATGGGGATCAAATGTTAAATTTGCATCAAATATCACCCCCAAATTTTTAAATTTTTTTGAAACTCCAGAGCAGAGCCATCCATATTTAAGGTTAAAGAACCAGCTTTTCGAAGCTGGTGGGGTGAACCAATGAGCATTACCTCAGTCTTGTCAGTGTTAAGACAAAGAAAATTTAGAGACATCCATTTTTTTATCTCAGTAATACATTGTGCAAGAAACGCGATAGCCACACAATCACCAGGTTTTGAATGGATGTAAATCTGGGTGTCATCTGCGTAAAAATGGTAATTAAGGCCAAGAGATCTTAAGAACTGACCAAGGGGAAACATGTAAATGCTAAAAAGTAAGGGCCCCAAAATTTTGCCAGCATCAAGGCCTTGAATTTAGTACGTGCATGAACTGGCAGCCAGTGGAGAGAGACAAAGAGTGGTGTAACGTGCTCTCTTAGTTTCATTAAAGATCAGACGGGCTGCTGCATTCTGGATCATTTTCAGGGGTATAATTGTGCATGCAGGAAGGCCTGCAATGAGAGTGTTACAGTAGTCCAGTCTAGTTATGACAAGTGACTGAACGAGCAGTTGTGTGGCATGTACAGAGAGGAAGGGTCTTATCTTCCTGATATTGTAGAGTGTAAATCTACATGATCTTGCAGTCTTTGAGATGTGGTCTGTGAAATTTAGCTAATCATCAATGGTTACCCCTAGATTATAGTCAAATGACTTATTAGTTTAAAAAAAAACTGGCTTTGGCTAAACCTGACAGTTCCTTCAGTTTATGTGAATATTCTATAAAAGACTAATTTAATTTATATCACTGAAAGTGACGTGACCAATCCAATTATAATTAAGAAACCTGTCTACACTAGTGGCACGTGATGTCGGAAATGCAGTCGCAATGGAGTATTAATCTTTTGATGGGCGAATTCCAGAGGTGGGTAGTAACACTACATTTTCTTGAGTAACTTTTTTGGGGAAAATTTACTTTTAGAGTAGGTTTAAAGTGGGTACTTTTTACTTTCACTCAAGTAAACTTCTTTACAATGGTCGGCGTTCCTATCGTTACATTACTGGGTATAATTTTAGTTAATGCGTAATTTATTGAGAGATTATTGAATAGGACTTTTATGACAGTTCTACGACAGTTCGGTATGTTCTTCAAAGTAAAACACGTTCTTCACTCTGCACAGTGAAAAATGTAATTCTTTCATCATGCAATGCCTTCATTTAACACCAAGACAAGCTGATATTTCAATATTAAAATTGAAGCTCCATCTTATGGCAGCGCTCTGAGGTAAGTTGTGGATCTAATGCTAATGCAGGCTTTTCTGTGTAATGTGGTGGTCTTTTTTAGGGTGATTCTGTAACTGGGCTCTTATGACATCAGTTTTTAAGTGTACATTTTTAAATTAGTGCAAATTTGTTTTATTCATTTTTGGGTGAACTACACCTTTAAAGTGTAAAGTGTGTAACTTAATTTAATATTATGTCATCTTTTCCCTACCCTCATTTTGTTCCAAACCCATGTAACCTGTATTCTGTGGAACACAAAAATGTTAGACAGAATGTTAGAGACTGACAGTCTCAGTCACCATTCAGTTTCAAAATATGGAGAGAAAAGAAAAACACATTCAATGAAAGTAAATAGTGGCTAACATTCTGTCTAATATCTACTTTGTGTTGTATGGATGAAAGAAAGTAATATGCGTTTGGAACAACATGATTGTGAATGATGACAGAATTTCAATTAATATTAATAATAATTCTGTAATACATGTTAAATGTGTATTATGTAATGGAATATAGGGTAAATAATGTCTATTATGTCATTTGTGAAAGTAACAAGATACTCACTACCTGAGTACTCTTTTAAATTAATACTTTCTTACTCTTACTCAAGTAATCATTTATGTTTGCACTTTTACTTCTACTTAAGTAATAACTTTTTTAAAGTAATTGTACTTTTACTGGAGTACAGTTTTTGGCTATTCTACCCACCTCTGGCTAATTCAAAACTGCATTTTTGCTTCCTCGAAGGGCACTCCTGAGGGAGGGGATGCCACTGGAAAGCTCTTTTCTCGGAGGGCCCTTCCACAAGACTGTTAGTGAAGGGTACAATCATATAGTAATGCCATGTTTCCTTCAGAGTACCCACTTCAAGGGCTCTGCAGTTCGGAGAGAGTTTAGTGCATAGGGAGGATCACTTGCGATTGGAATCTGCCCCCGATCAGCTGATCAGTCTTAAAGGCACCTCCACTTTATTTTCTTTAATATGCCTGCAAATTACAAAGAAATCTCATAACACATTATTACTGTTGATTATTTAACTATTTTAATTTAATTATTAAAATTGCTCCCCTTTTTCTGGATGACCAAAAGGGCACCTTTAGATTTGTGAACGAAATCTAAAAAACAGTTCCACCCCTGCTGCCCCCGTTCTGTGTACATCGGTGGAAGAGAGTACTGGCTTCTTCACTTCATGGCGACGGGACACCTAGAGTTGAATTCCCGTAGGTTGTTTCTTGTGGTATGGGATTACATTTTCGAGTTGAAGGCTGGAGCGCATAGTGATTCCATGAAATGTGGATGGGAGCGGGCGGTCAGAATATATCCTGAAAAATCCAATGTGGATATTTTTTTTAACAAGTTAAAATAAACGTGCACACAGCATGTGCATCAAGTGATACAATATTTAGAGCAGGAAGTTATTAAACCAGGTATTAAAAGAATGGCATAACTATAATTTCCTGACACTGCTTTCCACTCCGATTTAAACCAATAAAGTAGCAGCTCCAGTTGAATAAAACAAATTTGCTCTCTTTCACTGATGATTGTGATTGTCCTCTTTATATTCCTTTCACATACTGTATTTTGACTCCACAACACACTGTAAGAGCTAAAACAAGCAAATAAAACAGTATGGGAATTTGCATGGGAAAATGTATTTAAAAAACACAATTGGCTATTTTACACCAAAAGCACACCTTTAAACCAACATTTAAGCATAAACAACATAAAACTGACTGTAAACCAAAGTAACTGACATAAAGAAAAAGATATAAAATAAACATTACAGATTTGGCCCTTATCATGGGCAAATTTCCACTTTAAAACTCCTTTAACTACACTGTAGCTCATTAAATGTTATTTATGTGGGTGCGCTGTTTACCCTCTCCTCTTCCTTTCACTCTCCCGTTCTTCAGAGGAACGGCACTTCAAAATTAAAGTCCCTATAGGTAAACATAAGCTATAAATAACTGAGGGTCCAGGGCCACCCCATGCCCCCCATCTGGACATGCCCCTGGTGGTCCTGTGTGTGTGTGTGTATGATCATGTTGGATCGTTTGAGTATGTGCATTTCACTTCAGTGTTTTCATGTAAAAGTATGGAAGTAACTCTGGTTTGTTTGCATGTTTTCATTACATGCGATGGGTAGTCCCCAGAAGCTTGCTTTTTTGGTACCCTGGGAAACAGATACAGCATTGCGGCTGAGTTACAAAAGATTCAGGGCTTATTATTATGGAATTATTATTATTATTATGAATGGAAATTCTGGCAGCCATGATTTATGCAATACAGACTGAAATCACTGGGGCAATAACCTATATATAAGGCACACCTCTTACATTATCATGTCATCACTGGTTCTGCACACAAGATCACAGCAAGATATGCGAGCAACACATAAATTGAAGTGATGTCATTTATAAATAAAACATGTTAAACTTTCTAAAAGATGTGTTAATGTTGTTTATCAAGTAGCGTCTTAATAATAGAGTATACTTAAACTTCAATCAGTGCATCCTAGTTACCATCCCAATTGAGATGCATTTTGAGCTCAGAATACTTAAAATGCTATGCCTGCATGCTTTGTTGACATTCTTGAATAAAATCAAGCAACAAATGCAAATAGACCAATTTTTTATATAAAGTATTACATTAAAATATACAAACCCACAAACATACACTCACTGAACACTTTATTAGAAACACTGTGGTCCTAATAAAGTGCCCAAAGTGGTCTTCTGCTGTTGAAGCTCATCCGCCTCAAGTTTCTATGTGTTGTGGATTCTGAGATGCTATTCTCCTCACTACAATTGTACAGAGTGGTTTTCTGAGTTACCGTAGTCATTCTGTTAGCTCGAACCAGTCTGGCCATTCTCCGTTGACCTCTCTCATCAACAAGGTGCTTCCATCCGCAGAACTGCCACTCACTGGATATTTTTTGTTTTTGGTACCATTCTGAGTAATCTTTAGAGACTGTTGTGCGTGAAAATCCCAGGAGATCAGCAGTTACAGAAAAATTCAAAACCAGCCCATCTGGCACCAACAATAACGCCACAGTCAAAATCACTGAGATCACATTTTAAAGATGCTGACTACCACCCCTGGAATCGCAAGTTTGAATCCAAGGCATGCAGAGTGACTCCAGCCAAGTCTCCTAAACAACCAAATTGGCCTGGTTGCTAGGGAGGGTAGAGTCACATGCGGAAACCTCCTCGTGGTCGCTATAATGTAGTTCTCACTCTCAGTGGGATGCGTGGTGAGTTGTGCGTGGATGCCGTGGAGAATAGCATGAAGACTGTTTTGAATCACAATATACAAAATATAAAGGGAAAAAAACATTTACTCGTGCTGGGCATCCCAAGATAATTGCATTCAAAAATATGAATAAACTCCAGAGGCATTCGAAGCGTTGCATTCATTATTGATCACCTCAGCAATTCAGGCATGAAATGTCTCTCACACAACTGCAAATTTGCTGTTATTCCTCCATTCAAAATGTAAATTCAAGCCAGCTGACTAGTAACCAAGTAAGTTTGAGATAAGGAATGATAGTTTTGAAGGAAAACAGATGAAAATACACCTTGCCATCTTCACCAACCTTTGATTTACGCTTCACTCAACTCTACCCAAGTTTATGATATTTATAAGAAAGGGGCAGGGGTAAGTTGATTGTAGAAGTCCTGCATATTTCACCAGAGAGAAGTCTATAATTTCACCAGGAGATCGTGTTATGAAATTTTGATTAAAGATTACGAGATGTTCAAAATAAGCTCAATAACATGCATTTCGAAAATAGAAAGGGTGAATATCCATTTCATGTGGACTATTTCCATGCATAAAAGTGTGGCTATCTGTAGTTAAATATATTGTATGGGATTTTGTAGTGTCACTACACTCTTCAATTTTAAATGTCAAATTATTCTATTAATTTATTGTTTTAGTTTTTTTTATTTTCTAGCATGAGATGCTACATGTATAAATATGTCTCAATTTCACATTAAACAATAAAGCACAAATGCTTACATATGCTGTATATTATCCTGTAGACCTATTATACATTTCCTAGTTAAATTCAAAATTCCTGGTACCTTGGATTTTTATTTATATTTGGTAATAAAATATACAAGTTTATGCCGATTTAAAGATAGTATTGTTTTGAATAAATTGTCTTTTTGGTTTTCTCTTCTCGTTTGATGCAAGATTAGTGTGACATCCAAAATAATTCTAATTTATTGAGAGTAAATAATCGAGAAAATTGTGAGAAAAATTAAATCATGAAAACTTAATGAGATCAAAAGAGACCCAATTTTGGTCATAACTCCATTTTAACAAAATTTGTAGTTAGGCTACTACATTTTGCCTTTTCAGGGCAGTATAAATGTTACCATTGCTCAAAATAATTTAGTTTTGATTATAATTTGGTTTGTTAAATTAACGCTACATGTAACAGAGTACAGTAAAGGTGTCTTGGAATAAATTATCTGTCTCTTATTTTGGAAATATTACTGTTTAGCCAAGAATAGTGACAAATCTAAATGACATATTTTGCTGATTAGCATATTTTGAGTATGAAAAGCACAACTATAATTTTCACGTAATGTACTCCAATGTTCATTCATTAATGTCAAGCACCCATTTATTGTACACATAGTCATGCTGCATTCCATGAGTACACAGATGCACTTACTAAATAAGGTGACATATCTTAGCGGGGGACACATCCCATTAGCCACAAAGGATTCAGTTATGTGAAGCATCTGTTGACCATAAAAATGTCTGTTACATTGTCTAAATATAGATACATTATAATGCAGCCCAAATAAGGACACTGCTCTTTTCTTTTTTTATAAAATTATAATAAAAAAAAAACTTATAATGCTATACAGACACAAATGTTAGACACAAACATACAGTATGAACATGCATTGATATGCATATGAAAGCACACTTAGATTACGTTTTACACACGCGTGGTCAATCTATAAGCCTCTTACAGAGGGTGTGTGCAGTGTAAAGCCATGCTCAGTAATACACTGTTCAGAAGGGCAAAACAAGGTAGGCACACACTGCTGGACTTCCAGTTTCAGCCTTAAACTATCAGGCTCTTTTCGTCCTTATATGCACACAATGACAGCTAGCTGGAAGACAAACATCTGTCTGACCTAAAAATCATGAATGAAATGATTAACCTTTCAGTGGGAGATCGCAAACATTGACTCCATAGCTTCTTAGGACTTAATGTGTAGTTCATAAGAACTTTTAAAGGGATTCGATCCAAGGTCATCAATGAGCTTAATGATGTGTATAACCTTGGTCCAATATGAACCTGAATATTTTGCCTCTTTTTTTTTAATATTATTTATTTGCAACTAGAATGTTGGATTGCCTGCTAACAATACTCCAGAGGAGATTCATTTGCATTTCTGAGAGAGTTTTTTTCTTCTTCTCAGTAATCCTCGTTCTTAACAGCATTCAGGGTCACTCCCTCAGTCATGAAAGCAGAAGAGTAAATTGGAAGGGTTTAGGACATCTTTGCCTGCACATCTGTTGAAAATGGTATTAAAAATAAAACTTGTATGGTCTCCAGGAACTATGGAGCAATTTTAAGTCAAGCTGAGATGTGTTTTGTATTCATGTTTTAAACCTCAAACCACTGTTGCAAGATCACTGTGCCAACAACGTCAAACTAAATGAAATCATGCATATTGGCTAATATTGTAGATTTGATAATGTCATGCCATTCAAACCACAAACTAATACTAAACTAATCAGACTACGGAATACAGCTGGCAATGGTATTGAAGTTTTCTACAACCTACAGCCCATTTAAAGCCAAACAACCCTTAGAAAATCCATGTTGAGGTTAAACAGTTGACTTTAACTGAGATAGCTCAGGTTGAATCCTTTAAGATTAGACATTACTCACCCAAGAGACGTTTTTATTCTTAGGAGTCCTGGGCATTTCTGCAAAGAGGAGAAGGAGACCCAGCAATTGTTGCCCACATGCTCCACTTTTTTGAGAGTTTTGTTACCTCTGAGATATTTGGCCCAATAGCGCTGGAGTCTATTTCAACTGAAGTTCCGATTAGGCTTTCATATGATTCCAACTGCACGCATGATGTCACATCAAACTATACAGTGGACATCAGCCACTTCCTACCTGATTTGTAAAGTAGTGCTTTACCAGGGTGGGATGAAAAACACAAGTTTTTTCTTTACCATTTTCAGCCCCTCTGACACACAGTGAATTAATATACTGCATGAATATGCAACCTAACATCTGGATGTTGCTCCACCCAGTAGTGCTGGAGGCTGAAACTCATGAGCAGCCAGTTCTGCCCACCCAACAGCTGGGAGAGGAGATTTAAAATGACAGAAAGAATAAAGGTGGAGCACAGGGCACGTCCTGCCCAATGTTGTCAGACAGATTGTAGTATGTCTTTCTAAAACAAAATGAGCATTGCTCATAATCCTACAGAAATATTCAAACACTTCAAACTACCTCTGGTATTGGCCAATACATTACTGCAAGCAGCACAATGTGCATTTGCTATATGCCTTTCATTCTCTGAACTAACACCAGCATTCTCTGTAACCATGTGTAATGAGGAAGCGGGAGACGATGATTCCACTCAGGAATTTCACTTTTATTTAACAAAACAAAAACACGTTCACTTAAGTGTGCATCGGTGCAGCTTCGGGTCAATAACTCAAAGTAGCAATACGGCATCGGCCAACACACACAAACAGCTTCTCAGCTGGGCTGTTTCTCTCAACTTAAAAGCCCAATTACTCCTCACTGAAACACAAGACAGGTGTTAAGCACAGGTGGCAGTCATTTTCCACTCATCTTCCCCTCTTAACTCTCCACAGCATTTCGCTAGGCCACAGCCCCGCCTCCACACCATGAGCATAAGAAATACACTGCATAATCAAAAGTATGTGAAACCCACCTAATGATGTCTCCTGTGAAGATAAATCTTATGGGATGATAAAAATAATAAAATAATTATTTACACCATGCTCAATAGAAACATGTAAATGCTTCACGCTGCAATCATATATGATCAATACTTTTACAGCATTTAGTAATCTTGGTAAAGGTTCATTTCTACATATAGGCTATTAATACATTATTAACATTTAAAGTTGTATGCAATACTATTATTTAATTTATTATGAACAAACATGAACTTAACTAAGTTTAAATCAGTGTGAATAATTATATTAAAAATGAACTAAATTTTAACACAACTTCATGAAATTATGCAACCATAATAAGCCATTTTCCTACCAATGGAGCAATTTAAGCTTGAAGTGCTACCACCATGTTTTTGTGAGTATCAGTCAGCAGTGGGCAGTAAGCACAGCTCCAGCTGTGCAGCCAATGCACAGCTTTACAGTCAACAAACTGACAGCTGATCAGAGACAGATGGACAGAGCACAGCAGAATGCTGGGGTCTTGATACACGTTTTTTAAAGATTCAAACTACTCTTAAGTTGACACAGAATCCGAAAAACACAGTGTTTATGGCAAGAGGCGCCATAAATTGACATTTACAGAGGCATGCCCTTCATCTGATGCCATCTAAACTCCAGTATCCTGGCAGGACCATAACAGAGGGGTGATCTGCCATTAGCCATTGTCAATAGCCAGACAAACACTTAATATAATTCAAGTTCACTTAAGCTCATAATCAGTCAAAGAAAGAGTAGAACATTGTACAGGAAGAATTTGGAAGCTGAACTAGTCCCTATTTCCAGCCCTTCTGCTCTCATTAAAGCTTTAAAAAATAGTTCACCCAAAAATGAAAAGTTTCTCATCATTTATTCACCCTCATGAATAAAATGGTATTTCATTTTATTGAATTTAATTTAACCCATTTAACTTTTGACTGACCATATCACAATTCCAACGGGTCAGACATTTACAAGTTTACAGCTTGGAAAATTCCAGAAAATTATGTCAAGCCTTTAGACAATTAGCCATTTAGCTTCTGATTGGATGTGTACTGAATTGGAGGTGTACTTGTAGATGTCTTTTAAGGCCTACCTTCAAACTCTTTGCATGACATCATGGGAAAATCGGGGTGGCAGCATCATGCTGTGGGGGCGCTTTGCTGCAGGAGGGACTAGTGCACTTCACAAAATAGATGGCATCATAAGGAAGGAAAATTATGTGGATATATTGAAGTAACATCTCAATACATCAGCCAGGAAGTTAAATCTCGTCGTAAATGGGTCGTCCGAATGGACAATGACCCCAAGCATATCTCCAAAGTTGTGGCAAAATGGCTTAAGGATGAAAAAGTAAATGTATTTGGAGTGGCCATCACAAATCCCTGACCTCAATCCTGGGCAGAACTGAAAAAGCGTGTGAGCAAGGATGCCTACAAACCTGCTACAGTTACTCCAGCTCTGCCTGGAGAAATGGGCCAAAATTCCAGCAACTTATTGTGAGAAGCTTGTGGAAGGCTACCCAAAACATTTTACCCAAGTCAAATGATTTAAAGGCAATGCTACCAAATACTAACAAAGTGTATGTAAACACTGTGCATCTTGCCATTGCAGTTTTTAGGCACTTTAGGTTTTTAGATGATTTCAAGCTCTATTACACATCCTGGTGTCTGATGCATGCGCAGAGCATTAGGTGGTGATAGGAAGTGTAATCGAGCTTGAAATCATGATTGCCAAGGAGACTGCTGATGTCAAGGTTTACAGTGAAAAAGGATTTACACATAACCACATCTTAAAATCACACCAAAAAACAAAACAAACAAATTACAAACTCTGAAGATATAACCTTTGATAAAGGTCACAGGCCTACAGGCACTCTCATCAGGGCTTATCCAACACTACCAATGATGGGAGAATTGAGACTTTACTGGACTTTAAAATGTCTTTCCTTACATAACCCTGTATTTAGATTTTTTTTAAGTATCCCTATGGCAAAGGAATTATTGAGCTGTGTTTTTCCTTGCATATTCCTTGCAACAGTAATGCATTGCTCTCTGTCTCTCAGTCACAAAACTGTGCAGACCCACAGTGATTTTTGAGGCTACCTCATGCTTTCTCTTTGGTGGCATAATGCAAAGAATAATCAATATATGTGTCATTTTGGAGAAATATAAACTTAAGGCATCTTAGATCAATTTCATGGTTAATTGTCTAAGAAAAATGTCATTAGAAGACGCACAAGTCGCAACAGATGTTTAAGATTGATTTTAATCGTCACTTACAGGTACATTAGCAAGAGGCTATATGATATGTTTTAAAAATTTAAAACATCCCCTGTGCAGGTGTGTTAGTGTGCAAGTTGTTTTGTTTGGAATAACAAGTTCTAGAGTCTTTAGAAATAGGCGTCCTAGACTTCTGATTGGTAAATATTCCACTAGGTAAAAGTCGCTAAAAAAACATGCGAGTAGCAACATATGTTTACCGTTGCTCACAATCTGTTCATGGGATTCAGTCAGGGGCAGACTATTATATTTAGACTACATCTAAAAACAATTTTATTTAATCACCAAAGTACTTGCATTTTGGCACTTGGTGAGTGTAAGTTTCGGAACTTACCCATTACCAGGTGATAGAATCTTTTGTTAAAAACAGCAGGAAGTCTACATTTGAGCAACCTGCATGATATCTTATGTGAGGATTGGATGAAATTAAAATTGTGTCTTTTGGACACAAATATATGCTGTATAGTCTATGTTAGAGGATTAGATACACAACAGAAACCAAGAACACATGACTGGGAATTGGAACAGGCCACACCCCACTGTAATTCAAAGGCTTAAAGAAACAGTACAGGTTCAATACAAGTGTACAATACAAGTACAAAGTACATTTGTGGCATAATGTTGATTGCCACATAAATTATTTCTACCCATCCCTCATTTTCCTTAAATAAATAAAGAAACATCTGGGTTCCAGTGAGACACTTACAATGGAAGAGAATGGGACAAACTGTAAATGTTAAAACACTAACCTTTTCAAAAGTATAGCCACAAGACATAAACAATATGCATGTAACATGATTTTAGTAAAGTTATATCTAATTTTACAACTTTGTTGCCATGACGACGTAACGCTGTAAACACTGAACCCCTAAAACGACAGTGAAATCGACAAGTTTTAACAGAAGAATTAATTTATGTGCTTTTATAAAAGTAGAAGCTTCACATTTCTCTCTTCTTTTTTTTTTTTAAAGAAAAGGATGGATGAATCAGCATAATTTTTTGTGGTAATCAACATTATGCCACAATAATCAACATTCTGCTACAAATGCAATTTATTGAGCGTAACTTTTATTGAACTTGGATTATTCCTTTGATGTTTAAGTTAGGGTTCAATTTATCTTAAAACATCAATATCAAACAGTGCTCCCACATTGTCATTCTCTGTATGGAACAAAAATTTGAATTTGGTTGAGATTGCAGATGCTTCTAAACCTGTCATCGTACTGACTGTTTTCTAGCCGAAAACACCAATGGAACATTTCTGAGGCTTTGCAAAAATGTGACACTGCTGTTACGGTAAGAGACATTGCTTTCATCTTAGAATTATTTTCTTTGCACTTTGAGTTCTTTTGCTGACATACAGTTTGTGGCACGATAAGCCTATTTACTACCTGTTCGCTCTGACAGGTTTTGAGCTCAGTGTGCTTCTGTGTGAGTCTGATCCCCTTCGCCTGCTCTGGGGGATTTAGGCAAGGCATTCATCATGACACACACACTGTGTCTCACACTTTTTCTCATTCTGTTCTTTTACACATACTCTCACTCACTTTCTCTCCACGCCGCAGTCCAGGTGGCAGTAAACGTGGCTTATAATAGCTATGAGTGTATTTTTAGATCTTCAGCTTTTTACGGTGAGATTCCACAGGAAAGATGTGATCCTAAATCAAATGTTATGAATGATAAACTAATAGAGATAGTGGGGTGGTCCATTCCGTATGTGAATTGTGGGGTAAAAGGTCATTCTTTCCTTTTCTTTTCACCTCTGCACTAAATACTGTACTACAGAGCTAACAGGTTGTCATTTTGAAATCATAAAATTCTAGATTGTAAATGTCTAGTAGATACAAAAAATACATTCAAAACCTGGATATAATCAATGACATGAATTTAACCCTTGTTTCCAGTTATGAAAGCCAATACACACACACACACACACACACACACAACTCTCAAACTTAAACAAGGCATAGAATTGTATTACACATCCTTTTCTCGCACATTCAAGATCCAAAGTACATTTTGTGACACTTACTGGATATGAACATTGTATGTCTATGGGTCATATGTTACATGCTTACAGTCATTTAAAGCCATGAAGAGCATCCTGTCCTGTCACTCTTGCAGTGGAAGATGACGTTCGAGCATACTCAGGTTACTCACATAGGTGGACTGTTCTCTCCGCCAGTGTCCCAGACCACAGCAATACATCAAGAGAACATCCAGGGGGTCACGATGATGGTGCAGCCAAGAGGAGAGTCTAAATCGCTCTTCTTGTGACACACAGCTTCCAGATCCCTTTCGGTATGGCACAGCCTTCACATCAGTCTGATGAGAGACACAGCAGGTAATTGTCTCTGTTCCGCGCAGCCTCTGGTGCTGACTATACATTCAAAGAGCATGTAAAAAGCAAACATTCCTCCACAGTCGAATATGATTCCCATTATTTTGCTCTTCTCTGGATGCTCAAGACCAACAGGCACACAGTCTGCTGGCTCCAGGTGTATACAAGTATGTGTTTGTTCCACTCTTCCCTGTAGTGCTCTTGATATGAGTTTCTCTCCTTTATTTATTGACGCCAACCTGCACCCTCCCCAGACAAGCCCCCCCCCCCCCCCCCCCAACCCTCCCACCGCACCCCTTTTCAAAGACACAGGCTCAGAGTTTAAAATTGATACACAATGTAAATGTCATTTTCCTGCCTGACTTTCCCTGCGTCAACCTCTCCCCGCCCCCTCCAGCCAATCAGAATCCAAAAGCGAGCTGCATCTGGGCAGCCTTGTCTCCAGTCCCTACAGGCAGAGGCTGGAGTCCACACTCTGCCATTTCTGGGCAGCTACTCTACCTCCACGACTCAGTCTTTTGCACACTTTCTACAGTATCTATTTTCTTGTCAATCGTGATAGGGGCATTCCTGATCACCTGAGTTGCCTCTTCTGTCCTTTTTGTGGCTCCTGGAGAGGCTGTATTCTGCTGTTTTTCTCACTCCCTGTTGCTACATTTTGTACTGCCGCTTGTAACGCAGGTGAAAATCACAGTCTGATTTCCAACGTGTCTTTGGCCACTGAGCTTTACTGCACTTTCTCTTCCTATCTTCAATTCTTAATCCACTCTTTATCATTTGCCTTTATCTGTCCACTCTCCTTCCTCCTCTTTATCTCCTCACTGTCCTTGCTTTCTCCTCTACCCCCTTTGTCCCCTGCAGAGAGAGCTCATGTAATTTCATTTGAAGCATCTGTGCACATGCTGTCAAATTTAAATGAATGAAAATTAAGCCTTATTTCACAATCTGCAGGAGGCACACTGAGGAAAACAATTCAGCTATGCTCAGAGATGAATTTTTAATGTCTCCTCTCAAGGAAGAAAATTACACCTTGTTGGTTAAATGAGAATAATGCAGAACATATGCGTGAACTAAGCATTCCTACAAACCAAGTCTTCTACTTTAGTACTTATCAATCTAGATCTCCAAAAATAGTCTCATGTAGTAAGCTAGGTTGAGGATTCATAAAATGTATTTGATTTCATCACAAATAAGCAACATCCTCGTGATATAATTTGATGTGATTGATTATTTGCTCCTGTTCTATATTGTTAGCAAAAGTAACTCATCACAGGAACAAAGACTGAGCATTTTTGGAATGGGGGTTGCCATATTAGGGTTGCCAACTTTTCAGTACATGAATACAGGATGCTTGAGGTGGGTGGGCTGGAAGTTCTTGAAAAATGCCTCTTCAGCATATTGCTGCTTGAATAAAGGACACTATATCTTCGATACGGGACGTTTTGCTGTCAGACCAGAGGGGTGCCCCCTTGAGTGTTTCACTACTTAAATACGGGATAACAGGTGTCTTAATTTCACCCAAAATCATACAGGACATCATAGCTAATACAGGACAGTAGGCAACCCTAATTAGACATCAAGTGGTGACCCAATACGGTAAAATGTTTTATGAACAAAAGAAAACAGAAATTACATTGACATTAATTCTTGCATAAGCCCCAACAATATGCAGTATAATTCTGTATTTAATGTGGTGCGGATCGTAATTTATTTGACCTTGCATAGTTTTGTTCATAGTTTTTGAGGTTGAGTGCATGACACATAACTGGTCCTTTTGGTTTGCCTATTTTTCTAGTTTCTACTAAGAGTCAAGATTAATTTGTGGCCAGTGCTGGGTAGATTACTTCTAAATTGTAATCTGACACTGATTAAAAATGACATGATTAAAATTGCAATCAGTAATGTAATTTCTTGAATTATATTTTTTGGGTAATCTAATTCGATTACTTTTGGATAATTCTTTTTTGTATTTGTCACATGCATTTGAGTAGGATAATCTACACCATTTTTACATAATATTGCTTAAATGCATTTAAGAAAACTTAGTGCACAGAGAGTAAAACTAAAAATAATCAAAACAATTATCATATTTTTATTACAAATCCATGCAGATTTATATGATTAGTTGCATTTTATATTTTGCAATTAGCATAGTTTTTTCCCCCCTGGATCTGTTTAAGGAGTGAATGTAGGACTAAATCAGTATATCAGATAACTGTATCTGAATGAGCTCTGTCACACCACACACTGACTGTCAAAGCCCCCTGAGGTTATTAATCCACAACATGGCAAAGAGTGTCTGGCAACAGCAGTCTCACAAGAACAAATTGTAAGTGTGCCCATGTATTATGGACAGCTGAAAAAAAAATATATGAGGAATATGAGGTTTCATTTATGAGATGCAAGAGGATTTTTCAAAAGCTTCTATTTGTAGTATGATATGGGTATAGAATCAAAGTATTAATGGTCAAGCATTTTACGAAAAAAGCAATCAGTTTTTCATGAGACAGGTCAGAAGAATTAGCATTATTAGTCAATATAAGCCTTGTATGTGCTGCTCTCACATACTGGAATAAAATCCAACAATAAATATTTTAATAATTACAAGTGCATATGCAATAAGCTGATATCTGATGTTCAAAATAAAATCTTATATTCCAAAAATTTGTTGTGAACATGGCATGATGAATTTATGTTAAATGATTTCAGTGACTATTGTTTTTCAATCAGTGGGAATGTATGAAACATACAGTATACAGTATATAATACATATAAGTCAGAATTTATATGTATAAGAATATATAAAAAAGAAGCCTTAAAACATGCAATAAAGTCATAATACAGTATGAGTACAAACAGCATTTACCAATATATTTTTTCAATAAATACTTACAGAATGACAGAACCTTAACCTGGAGACAATAACAAACAGATACATCTGTAAAATATAAATCAACTAATACACATATTCATTCTGGTAGTAAAACATATTTACAGATTAAAATACAGGACATTATCAAAATTATACCCCTGAAAACATTTTTATCCACAATGTCCTCAGAACATGCTTCCTCTGTTTAGCAGCTTTAGTTTAGTCATAAAAATGAAGTACACAAATGATACAGTCATAAGAAAGTTCTTTAGTATGTACAGCAGGGGAGTAATGTAACCGAAATTCACTACCAGGCAAATGCGCACAACAAGAAATGGCAAATCTTGGGACAAAACACTTAATGATGCCAGCAACGGACTGTCGGGGGTTATCACCACACTCAGAATGGACATATAAGACAGTATGTATATGGGGAAGACCCACCCTGAGTAATAGATGGAAACAGTCCCGGTCACCCTCACCATTTCCACAGTGTCAAACCAGAACATGAAGCTGGCCACAAGTAGGTCATGGCGAGGGTCTCGTATCCAGACAAAGTGAAGAGGACCAGAGTGAGAGTGGGAGGAATAAAGATAGGCTGTGCTGCTGATCCGAGAAGTGCTGCGCAATTCTGCATCTCCCCAGTGACTCGATAGTGACCCTTTCCTGACCGGTGACCTCAGAGATGTGTCACTGTCCCTTCCATTAGCCTGAAGCTGTGCAGACACTGATGTCACCTGATCCAAGTGAGTCAGCACTGGGCCCGACATGTCAAAGTCTGACTCTAATCCATTTGCTTTCAAAGAAACAGGATAAAAATAGGACATCACTTCAGATGGACAGAAAGATAGATACTTCATCTTTAATTAATTTCTCTGGTCAAAATGTCTGTCAGCTCTTACCCTGTCCTGTCAGACGAAGAGGGCGAATTCTCTCCACTATGTCCAAACAAATGAGGGAAAATAAGACCAGTGAGACAGGGAGCTCAGTGAAGCAGTCATAATAAACCCCAGCATCAACCTGAACCTACACAACCATAAATAGATCAGAAGGTTTCTAAAAGAACAGAATCATTAGCAAAAAAAAAAAAAAAAAAACTTTTAACATCCTCAAGAGAAAACAGAGGTGAAAGTCTGAAAACAAAAGCAGTTAAGTCAATGTAACACTCCGTTGGTAGTTCTGTTTATAGGCAGGCTAAGAACCTATTGTCGGAGTTATCTAATTCTAGATTCGATGAGGAGGTTGGTTATGTACTAATCATATGGTCAAAAGACTCATAGATTCCACTCCAAAGGAAGTACAGAACAATGGATCAGAGTTTAAATGTAGTTCTTATTCAAATTATTTTTCTTATTTCCTTATTCAAAAATTCAATATTCAGTTCAGTTCACACAGCATTAGTACCATTGACGTTCACAAATCAGCCACAACTTTTGAGATCTCATGAAACAAAAACAAAAGGGAAAATCTTTCAAAGAAAAATTAGTTACCCTTGAGTGCACTCAAATATTTTAACTGTCCAACCACCCCTTCAATACTTAGAGTCCATATCAACAAACTCAATGGAACCGTTGCAGCGCTGTTAGTTGAGGCAGTGGACCGGGGAACCAGGAACCAGGGCGAACAGAGAGGAATCCAGCTGTGGGGTAACATCCACTGCTATTGTACATAGCCAGACTGGTTTTTTAAGCCACTGTAATCCACGAGATAACTTTGTTTTTCAACAGGTGTCATCTAATTTTCAATGTAGTTCAACCTCGAGGATATACTTCATTTTCTAAATCAATTTCAATCTTAATATTTACTTCTGCTCTGCTCCCATTTTTCCAGGGTTTATTTAGACAAGGCGAATGCAAAAAAACAGCCGAAGAAGAACGTTTCATTGTGCACTGCCGCCTAGTGGCGAACTAGATATTGCACTTTACTCTAGTTTTAAGTGTTTGCATTAAAGGTAATTTCAGGACTTTGTTGGGGCAAAATTGACAGGATTACATCAACACTTTTGGACAAATCACAACAAATGCATTTCATGTGTCCTTCTATTAAAAAAAAAGTTTCCCCCCAATTTTTGACAAATGAATTTCCTTGACACTTCTTTAGAAGCCTTTTATTTTGTCACACATTATACATTTGCATATATACAGTGAAATTCTTTTTTCACATATCCCAGCTAAGCTGGGGTCAGAGCCATGATACAACACCCCTGGAGCAGATGGGGTCAAGGGCCTTACTCAAGGGCCCAACAGTGACATCTTGGCAGTGTTGGGGCTTGAACTCCCACCTTCTGGTCAGTAACCCAGAGACTTAAGCGCTGAGCCACCACTGCCTAGTTCTACAGTAAGTTACTTCCAGACCTGTACTGGATAAAGATGTATAGAAATCATCTGGATTCAGACCAATTAATTTATGAATCATTCAGTCTCAAGTACTCAAACCAAACATCACCATGGCTCATGAGCATGTTATTTTCACAAAATCTACACAAGAGCAATACCTAGCTGATGAAATATTTTAGAGCAGAGTATAACTAGAATACATTTTTCATCAATAGATTAATCAATATAGATTAATATACATACATTTCCATGACATTTTAAGACTTTATTTATTTCCATGACTTTTCCAGACATGAAAAACAATTCCAGCTATTTAAAGGCTTTCCCTGACTGTTGAAACCCTGTCAGTTGCAAACAGACTCAAAAGGAAGGTTCATATCATTCCTTAAAAACACATGTGCCAACCCTTATGAGAGGTTCTCAAGGTATTTGCTGTCATCAACAGTTGTTACCGAGCTATGAAAGTAGTAATGCATTTGCAGTTAATGTATATCTAAACCCCTCAGTGTTTTAACCTGAGATTTAAGTTGGCTGCAATACAGAACCACTGACATTCCACAGACTATAATACACAATCTATTTGGTTAATAGGAAATCTCCTGTTCTAGAGTGAGTTACTGAGTAGCTCAGAGTAGTTTCTGTTCTTTCATGATTACTCCTCAGTTTTTATTATTGGCAGAAATACCATAATGTCTCACTTGCATGTACATATTTGGCTCCCAACCATTTTCAGTATAAAGTTTTTTAAAACATTGTAGGTATATATATAGGTACTGTACGCTCTTATAAATAAAGGTTTAATTAGGACAAAAAATGTCACAGTCTGATGCAATAGGAGAACATTATGTTCTACAAATAACCTCTTAAGGAAAACTATACTGATGCTTTGAAAAGCCTGGATCAAATATGCTGACCTGAAGAACCTATAATGACATTAACAACTTTTAATTCTAATTTGCTGAACTTTGCTAAAAGTGTAAATGATTGGGTAATATGGAATCCATTTCTCAACAAACACAAATTCATAGAAGTTCAAATCAAGTTTACAAATGTGACTGAGCAATGTATTTACCTTTGAGCTGGCTATGATGATAGCAAAGCATGGTAAGGTGCTGAGCATCACATGTGCAAGAGTAACAGGTCTCCTAGAAAGGGAATAAGATTTTGGTATTTTCATTGTGAAGGTTACACCCTAACCAAATTTGCATCAATCAAATTACATCGAAAATACTATTTTTTTCTTAATCCATAAATTGTTGTTTTCCAATAAAAAATGTTAAAACGTCCTTCGTAGATAAATTTAATTGAAAAGCAAATTGCAGTATACAACTGAATTTACTTAGCCCATTAGTAAATGTTATGCAATCTAAACTTTTTTTTTTTTTTTGTAACTCTAATCAAACAAAATTGAATGAGGTTTATGATTTAAACAAGAAATAATTATATATTCTCTGAAAACATGTATTAACTTGCTAAGAATTGAATCTTTAATAAATATACAGTATTTTGTTTTAACCATGTTTAGACTTTTTTTTTTTACTAGAAAACAAGACAAAAACACCAAGTAAGAACATTTTTTGCAGTGTATTTTGTAGCTGGGTTTATATAAAATTGGCAGCATGGAAAATAGATACTCACCAGTTGGTTACTTCTGAGAATCTGCGTGTCTTGAGTGTGAAGTACTTCAAAGGCACCCAAACAAACAGGGTAACAGACGCCACATAGGCCACAGAGGCAGCCACCACTAGCCAGTAGGCTGTTGCACTAGACTTTAAAGACCAAATGAGAGAAGCAAAGCGCTCCATAACTACAAACACAGGAATGCAGAGACACGCGAACTGCAGAACCTCATAAAGGATGAGTTTGATAGTCTTTCCTGAGGGCATCTTGACGATTTGATTCTTCAATAAATCCCCCTATGAGTGAGCTGTCACAAAGCACATCCACTGCATCTCTCACACTTCTGAAGGCTCTGGACTCTGTACACTGGCACTGCTTACACTGCATTCTTACTATTGCCACAGTAATGAAGCAGTCACACTTGTTTTTTATGGAGTTATGGGAAAAAAGAATGTATAGCAAACCTAAACATTACAATCATAATGAAATACACTATAAATCCCCCACAACATACACATTTCATAAATCATGTTCTCAGAACAAAACTGGAATGACGCAAGTGTAGATAAAATTGTGAATTTAGTTTAGGCTTTTAGTATTCACTGCACAAAATCCTATTCTATTTTTACCTGTATCTTTGACCTTAAAATGAATGAGATACATTTACTATCTGACCTTAAAATGAACAGTACAAAATGCCTAGTCTTACACTGTTGTAAAAAGTGCTTAAAAAAATATATATATATATATATATTTTATTTTATTTTTTCCAACTAATTTCAAAATTTCTATAATTGTTTTTAATGTTTTAATCTTTATTTTTGGAATAAGTAATCCTACTAAGTGTATTTTGTCTTACTAGCAGAATGGCACATTAAAGGAGTAGTTCGCCATATAATTTATTTTCATGTTGTTCCAGTTGCACAAATCATTCAGTATGGACTACTTTAACAATTATTTTGGGTAATTTTTTAACTTGAAAGCGAGTTGCTGTCAACTGCCATTGTTTTGACAAGATGTACCGGTATATTCATTAAACGTTTCCTTTTGTGTTTTGCATTAGAAGTAAGTTTGGAACGACTTTATGGTGAGTAAATTATAAAGGAATTTTCATTTTGGGATGACTATTCCTTTAAGCATAAAGATATTGTTAAACTGTTGTTGTTAGCAGTGTAAAATAATTTATTTTGCACTAATTGCAAGGTAAGTCCCCTGGAATAAACTGAGGTGGGGGGGGGGGGGTTCCAGGAATATAAAATGACAAATATAAAGGACAAAATAATAGTGATGTCATTATTATACTGCACACATGAGTACAACTACCAGTAATATTGCATATTTTGTCCCACTGAAATGCCCACTCAACAGTGAAGCATTGATTTTGTGTTAGAATGCAGATGTAAATACTGAAATTAACCCTGTATGCTTTGAATGTTTTTTTTTAAAGATTTCCTGTTTCAATGGCATACCCAAAATTAAAGGCTTATAACTAGACACAAACAAACAAAAAAACAAAATAAAACAAGGATATAATTGTAAAGAAAACTTTACAACTTTTTTTTAATGATAAAGATAATGATGCATTCTGAGACTCTCAGAATTTTTTTTAGCCCGAATATTTGTTTTTTCCTTATTTCTCTAAATTATTATATATCTCTGGGCAGTTGCAGCACAAGGGAAGGGTTAGCATGTGCTTCAGCCTCCCCAAGAATGACCATAGCACCAGAGGCGGCGGCAGCCGATTTTGCCGGGGCTTCAGCCCCGAATGTTTTGAGTGTAGTCCCGAATTAATTTTGAAAAGTTGACTGACAAATATGAAACCGGACAAAAGCCTATGTAAACCCCCGAAATCATAAGTTGCCTTATTTCATTGTGTTTTGGCTTTGCACATACTGCATACAGCCTGTAAAAATAGACATAGGCATAATCTAGCCTATAGAATAAGTTTCTTTGCTGTCGGTAGCCTATGGGTGACTCCGTTTCTTCCTCTCTGTTGAATATGCAGCAGGTAGAGGAGGAGCGTTGACATCAACTAACGTTACTTAGTGGCGAGTTAACAGCAGTTAGCAGGAAAGACAGCAAAAATGAAGCAAATGAGGCTTTGGGGAATTTTCCGAAATAAGTCAGTGGGTAAGAATTCACATTTGTTTTTGTCCTTAAAGTCTAAAGATCATCATCTGGCTGGCTTTCACCCACAGTAGGCTAAACGTCAAGACGTCCACTACCGACTTATATTACATGTTGTATCCTCTAGCCTTGTGGTTAGCGCATCCGCCTCTCACGCTGGAGACCGCTGTTTGAGTCCAATTCGAAGCATGCTTTTCTTGTTTATCAGGTGTTGTTTTCTCTAAGGATAACCAATAAGCATTAGCACATAATGTATGTGTGACTTGTTTTGTGATATTAGTTTGTAGTAAATATACACTTTGATTTGATTAAATGGTTTTGTAGAGGGTAGCAAAGATGTGCCAGAATCAGGCATGGAAACTGGTAACAATTAATCAGTCACTTTACTTTAGAGAAAGTTAAAAGTGAAACATTGTTTATAATGAAAGGATTTTGACAGATGAACATGGAGAATTATATACAGTTCGATGCCATAGTGTGTCAATGAACTTTGACTAAAGTCATTCATATATTGCTTTAACTTAGGATCTTATACATCATTTTGACTATTTATGTCAAAAAATATAATTTTTTTTACCTCACTTTACTCACCATAATATAACTCTTTTGTGATGACTTTATGTTAATGTACGTGAAAATTCAAGAATCATGATAGATCTAAGGGCAATCCCACTGATCTGCTCTTTCCAATACATTTTCTTCAATGGTATTGGTCCACAATTTGACATATGTAGCACTTGATGAATTAGTTGTTTGAAGCTGATTTGCAATAAGTTATGTGCTGTATCTGTTCTTTTGCATCACAGATGATTCAGGGAGGAGAGAGGATGTTGAGGATAGTACTAGAGTGGAAGATTTAGAAACTGTAGAAACAGGCCCAGCCAGAGCAAAACTCAAAGAATACCCTCTCACCAGCTTTGGACTACAGGGAAGTGGTTGCTAGTGTGAAAATAAAATGGTCTGGGCCCCAGATGTCCTTCAATGCTGGAAACGCCTCTGCATAGCACCCCCGTAGCTCCCCCATCAAATGTTTGTAACAGCCAGCAGATTATCATCTGTATTCAGATTTTATGAATAAAATTTTTTCCCTGACAATATTTTAGCAATTTTCTTTCTTCATACGTTGACTGTTGGGAGCGAGAGCTTGGTTGTGTGCTCCAATTAGAATAGAAGTGGCCCATCTCTGCTAAATTACCTTATTCATCCCGCCCCTTTTTTCACTCTACTCTTCCGAATATTGTCATGTAACTTCCTGTTTGTATTGAAGCTACTTAGAAGAGTCGATCAAAATGGATAACATGTGGCAGAACAGAAAGTATTTTTCACCAAAAGTTGAATATTGAGTGTAAGTTTATAAAATTATGCTTTATGTTACCCTGGAATTAGTTTAAATAAATGATTACCACAGCTAAATTTTTTTGAGGATTAAATGTGATTAAAATGGTTAAAATGGTTTAAAATGGTTGTTGACGTGTGTGTCCACAAATCTTCAACATGTGTTACACTCAACAATCCTATTGGAGTGAACTTTGTGTGGAGTTTACTATGATAAATATGGCTGTTTTTAGGGGAAGTCACTGAGGATTCTGCGACATGTAGGTGTCAGCTTACGGCTTTCCCTGCTCATACGGTGACGACGATATTTTGAATAAAAACCTGCAAGTGCATCCTTCTTTTGACAGCGATGAAAATGTTTTTTATTAAGTTCACCACCTGTGTGTTTAGCTTTTGAACAACTCAAGGTAAAGCCATTTTCCCTACCAAACAGGTATCAAAAATATCATTGCACATTGGAGTATGGTGTACATCAATGCACTGCAGTATTACCATCTGATACCATCACAATACCATGGTTCTGCCACAGCACAGCAGCCTTTTTTTTAAGCAGATTTTGTGAAACTTGAACTAGTGCTGGATGTGCTGTGTGAATAAGACTAATATAAATGTTTTGTATCCTGTGGTTACATTAATTGCTACACAAGATATATACTTGTGAAAAGGTAAAAATGCTGCACCTAAAGTCACCAGAATTAAATGCTGTAGTGCCGTTTTTTGCAAAGAGTTTCTCCCAGGGGAGCATGTCCCCAGACCCCCAATAAGGATACAATGTTTTGTTGTACCGGTGCTTCAGGCAGTACTGTAAAAAGCTGAAAACACCCCTGAAAGTGTGCAGCTTAGAGATTTCCATCCTGTTGTCACCACATGCAAACTGCTATTAATAAAATCTCTTGGCCATGCTGGATTTTGCACATATTTAGTGACCAAAGCTCAGCTCCCCTAGTAAATGATTCAGCACATCTTTAGCACCAGCAATCAAAACTCGCTGGTGCTGCCCCTGTCTCTGGGTGTAAATAAGGTAGCTCTGAAAAACTACTTTTGTTTTGTTCCAATTATGTAAAATGTATGAGAAACAACTTGTGTTGTTATGAAAAAAGCGATCAAAAGTCATAAAATAACATATATATATATATCATAGTGTCCAAAAGCCAATCCAAAAAAACAAAACGTAAAAATTGTACATAAAAACAAATTACACATGCAAACACAACAATGACTAAAGGTATATACCATTAAGACATGATTTTAGTAATGAGATGCAGAATGAGTGCCTTTTGACTCGAGTTTGAGTCTGCATCATTGACTCAATGAGTCTGCATCGAGTCTGTCATTTACATGGCACCATTTCCTGGTGGCCATATGTAACATTGTGCTTCGTACCTTGTGTGTGGGATCCTTTGAAAGATAATCACCTCCTCTAAATAAATGTTCTGTTTATTTTTCTGTTTAAGTTATAAGCGATAAAGCAGCATACAAGAAACACCAACATAACAGTCAAAGAAATATACGCTGCTATTACTCGCTATATTTTTATCTGTGAGTAAAACAAATAGGCTGGTTGTATTCTACTCTTTGAGAGCTTTCCAACAAAATATGACAAATGGCTATCTGATCAGTTTGAGGTTTTTACTGATTGCAATAATAAGTACAGTGCATATATATCAATTATCAAAATGGAACACTTCTGATTTGTCTACAACTTTTAAAGCACTTTTTCAGTTTTGGTCATAATGCCTGCATGCATTGGATTGTAGAGCTTCTAATCTTTCAAATGATACATATTCAAGAAAGTAGTTGTTAATATTTTGACGATTATATTTTTTTCCACTGGTGGGCTCATCCTAGCTTAAAGGGCTAAGGTTTCTAGGTATAAGTGGTATAAGCGTCCACTAAGATCCCCCATTCACCAGGGGGCCCTGCAAAGCAGAGCCGTTGATTTTTATTTTATTTTTGGAATATAGTTATTTTTTGTTATTTATATAAATGTATTATTAATTTGTATAGTTATTTTTGTTAATTTATATGTAAAACATTTTTTGTCAATTTATTAAAAAACTTCCATGGTATCCATAGATTAAACTGTGGTATTTGCAACAAGATCATGGTAACCACAGGTAAATGTAAAACAACACATGGCTCCTACTATGGCTAGATATACATTAACATTGTTCACTGAATCAGTTTGAACCTCTCAACTGTGCAGATATCTGATATAGCTCTGAAGATGAAGTGTTCCAGTTACAAACTGGATGTTTTGTCTCCGCATCTTTTTAAAGATGTTTTTATAACAATTGGTTCCAGAGTGACAGCAATTATAACCGTTAATTAGATCCATCAGTTCACAACAATTCTAGACCAATCTCAAAATTTTAGGGTCCATACTGTTCTTCGTGCACATGTGCCACTGGCATACATTTTTCAGAGATATGGCATGTCTTATCATTGCTATGCTGATGACACTCAATTTTATTTTCCAGCATGCTTATGGACAAAAAAATCATCAGTACAGAATGCCCTAAATTTCTTTGCTGATATTAAGTGCTGACTGGCAGACAATTTCTTACAGTTAAATTAGAGCAAACCTGAAGTTCTGATTCTCAGCCCCTCCAAGTCCTCTTTATCTGGACCTGGTCGACCAGCTAGGTCTGCTGTCGTTAAATGTGCAAGATCATGTAAGGAGCCTTGGAGGGATCTTGGACTCATCACTACTTTCAAATAGACAGAGCAGTGCTGTCATTAAGAGCAGCTTTTTCCATTTGATATCAATTGCAAAAATAAAACACTTTCTCTCTAAATCAGATTTAGAAAATGTGATTCACTCGCTAATATCGTCAAAGTTAGATTAATGCAAATCTTTACATACCAGACTGCCTCTAACTGCCATGTCCCATTTAGAGTTGGTCCAGAATGTGGCCGCTAGTTTCCTTACAGGCTCTAGAAACTTTGACCACATTACAACAGTATTAGTATCCCTACACTGGCTCCCCATAAAATGGAGGATAGAATTTAAAATTCTGCTCTACAAAGCTTTATCTGGTCTTGCTACTCAATATCTGTGAACTGCTTGTCCCTTACTCTCCTACAAGAGCACATAAGGTCAGCTGATCAACTTCTGCTAAAAGTTACTTGCTGTCGCTACAAAATGAAGGGCGATTGTGCATTTGCTACTGTAGGCCCCAATATCAGGAACAAGCTTCTGCTTCATTTCAGGACAGCTCCAATGCTCTGCCTTTTTTCTGATTTAAAAACACATTGCTATTAGCTTTTGCATAAATTGTAATAATGGATATAGATTTTAGGCTCAGATGTTTATAAGTATTTATATAAGGGTAGGGGGGAGACCGGGGATGAAAGTAACACCTTTTGTTTGAGCGTCAGTAACTCAGCGGTTGTTTGTGCTAGATCTCTCAAATTTTGATATACTACCCCCATATCTGTCTTCTACAAATATAACTCACTTGGACATCTACTATACAATCACAGATTATGTGCGTTAGTGTCAAATACAAAGAGTTCCGTTGTTACAACCCACCCCACAACTGGGGTGAGTTGTAACACTAGCTGGGGATGGATGTAACAATGACAGGTCATTTGTTAAAATAAGATCCACACTATACAATTTATAAAAGAACTTTATTGAAGAATAAAGAAGACATTGTATTAAATTAGATGAACAATTTAAAGTTACAAAAACACTTAATTTTTCAAAATTTAACTTTTTTGAAAAAATATTTCTTTGTGTGTTTGAGTGTGCGCGTGTGGACTGTATTCCTGAATGTGCATGTGTCACAGGTTCAATCACTGTCACAATTGTGGCAAATGTAGACTGCTGCCCCTGAAGTGCAGGCTTTGTGGGCCCAGAACTGACAGTTTACACACCCATATTTATTTTGGCCTTGAGATTGCAAAGTGTTCCATGCACACAATGCAGAAATTCTCATCAGCTGAGGTTTCAGAATCCTCTTTATGACTGGGCTTGTGCCTTTTGCTTGGCTTTCTTCTTTTGCCCTTTCCAGATGGCAGGGTTATTTTTTTTTTTTTTTTTTTACACTTTTTTAATGGTCCTCTTCCTTGCTTCCTCTTCAAGTGCCTGTCAGGATGTCTGATTTCATCTTTCTCTTCACACTGGCAGTCTTCCTTGGTCCTGCTTTGGGAAATGGATGGAGAAACCTTTTTGAGCAGCTTGAGTTGAGAAGTCCAGCTGAGTCTGAGAAAAGGCTTGACCTGCCTGGTCAACTGGAAAAGAGGCTTGGGCTGGCTAAGCTGAGGTGGAGGCTTGGGCTGGCTAAGCTGAGGTGGAGGCTTGGGCTGGCTAAGCTGAGGTGGAGGCTTGGGCTGCCTAAACTGAGGTGGAGGCTTGGGCTGCCTAAACTGAGGTGGAGGCTTGGGCTGCCTAAACTGAGGTGGAGGCTTGGGCTGCCTAAACTGAGGTGGAGGCTTGGGCTGGCTAAACTAATGTGGACGCTTGGGCTGGCTAAGCTGAGGTGGAGGCTTGGGCTGGCTAAACTGAGGTGGAGACCAGGGAGGCAGGTGGTTCAGGGTGATCTGTGACCTGTGATGGCGCATAGTCACACTCCTCAAAAATGTCTGGATTGAAAGGCCAAATGCCTGTACATCTAAAACCAGCTTGTACGTTGTTTGGCGTAGCAGCATTGGGGAATGCAGTCTCGACATGGCTTGGGATGTCATAGGCTGTCATTGTTTTAGCAGGATTGATTCTCATCCATGCATCACTGGCTGTGTTGATCAACTCCTTGAATGGACCATAGACACTACGATCAAGGGCCAGTAGCTTATGAGAACAGTGGGGTGGGAAAGAAAGGAGCTCTATCCCATTTCATTTGCAGTAAGTGACTGCCTTCATCAAAAGGGGATAGTTGTAACATATTTTATGAACTGTTACAACAATCCCCACAACAACCAGCCATTACATAGCTAACTGTTTAGTGTATGTAGGTTTGAAGTTAGCATGAATGCAAAGCATCAAATTAAACTAGAGAAACGGCTACTCTGGGTGATGTAACTTGCAACATTGCATCTACAATAGAATGAACACTAGGCAAAAAATTATCTTGATTAAAAAAAAACTTTCATACCTGAAAATCATTTTTTTGGTTGTAAAATTCAGTGTTGGTAACAGAGACATGCCACTTCTCATGTGAGCTCGAAATGGAAATGGGAGTGTACGATATTGATGACATCACCGCAGCTATTTTCTGATTGGTCAAACTGACCGTGTTACAACTAACCCAGTGTTACAACACTCCCGGTCTCCCTATATTATGAAGATTATGTTGTGAAATGTATTTTGTAAAGCACTTTGGGTCAACTCCTGTTGTTATATATGTGCTCTATAAATAAAAGTTGAGTTCCATAAAACAAACTAGAACATTTTTCATATTTTTTTTTTAATATATAGTTTGCCATATGTAATGCAAAATACAGTATAAAATTTTTTACCTGCCATAATTATATAAATCTTTTTTTTTTTTTAAAGGTTGTGATGTGTGGATTGAAAAGCCCCCAGCTGTTACAATATGTCTGTTCATGACGCAGTTTTCTCCTGTTTCATCAGCAGTGTTACTTAAAATATCGGGGCAGTTTAATATGATTTAAACTAATTTCATTACGGACACATTTTGAAGTTTTTAACAAATAATTCAGTAATAAATTCCGCAACTAACCCCCCGGTTAAGAGCCCGAGACTGATCCACAACACCTGTTGTTCTGCGCTTGCGCTTCTTTGTCCATTAAGCCGTGTTGACAATTGATCCGGTTTAGCGCGTGGCGCTCCTCTTTTAGAGCGTTTGCCATTTCCCTTAACAAACAGTTCGGCAGCGCACCAGGGAAACAAGGGAGAGTCAAACAACCCAGTGAGGCCTCTTTCAAAATTGTGTCACAGTCTGGAGCCCTATATTTGCATGACAAGCGAGATATTTCCCCCAAAAATGAAAATCCTCTCATAATTTACTCACCCTTCTGCCATCCCAGATGTGTATGACTTTCTTTCTTCTATGGAACACTAATGAATATTTCTTTTTAATAATATCTCAGTGTTTAAGTCCGTACATGGTCCATGAACGGTAGCTAGAAATTTGAAGGTCCAAAAATCATATAAATGCAGCATAAAATTAATCCATACGACTGCAGTGTTTAAATCTGTCTTCAGAAATTATATGATAGGTTTTTGTGAGAAACAGATAAATATTTGAGTCCTTTTTTTACTATAAATTCTCCTCCCTGCCTAGTTGGTGGCGATCTGCACAAAGAATGTGAATTGCCAAAAACAAAAGTGAAAGTGGAGATGGACTTAAATATTGATCTGATTCTCACCCACACTCATCAGGTCACTTCTGAAGATTTGGATTTAACCATTGGAGTCATATGGTTTACTTTTATGCTGCCTTTAAATGCTTTTTGGACCTTCAAAGCTACCATTCACTTGCATTGTATGGACTTACAGAGCTGAAATATTCTTGTAAAAATCTTCGTTTGTGTTCACCAGAAGAAAGACATTCACATCTGGGATTGCATGAGGGCGAGTAAATTATGAGAATTTTCATTTTTTAGGTGAACTATCCCTTTAACCAATAAGCAAATTAAGATATCTATTTTCACCTTTTCCACATTAAGTAAACACAACAGTCAGATAAAAATGAGACACAACGAGTGCTGTACATTTGGCCCAGTTTTATTGTGAATACTAATAATTAAGATGATTAAAACAGTACATACAAACAACTGGGTACATTTAAGAGAACTGATACACCAAATACAGTTATTTTTCCTGTGGAATAAGTTTACATAAGGACTATCATCTCCATGTGCAAATGATAAGATGTTACATTAAAAATGGACCATGGTCCCAGGGTTCCAATTTCCCAGAATTTTCTCTATGAAGTGTCAAGAACTACTCTGTTAACACTGTAGCTACATAGAGGCATAGATGGGGTCCCGCCTTAGTTTATAGTAGGAGATTCAAATTAACGGGTGTCATCTGAGCCAGTTTGTTTTCTTTAGTGTCAGTCTCAGCCCTAGCCAGGACTCAGGGACATAAGATGATGTTAAGTCAATCATTACACACACAACGATGCATTTACACATTAACATCCATTCTTGGTGGCCAAGTGACTTTAATAGTTTGTAAAATCCAAGACAAGTTGCATGAGAATTTTGAACATCTGTATAGAAATTTACAAGAAAAAAAGGAAAACGTGTTCGGAGTCAATTTAGAATGCATGGTTAAAGAGTCCAAATGATCTAAAAGCTGAGGAAGTTAAGTGGACACGTCCAAAATGAGGGTAACAAAAATGGTAAATTAAAAGTGCATGTCATGGAGTAGCATTACTCCCCACCTTCACATGTGCCCTTTCTACAGATCAAGCAGCTGCTTTGAACATAATGTTCTAAAGACAGATGTGAGCTCATATATATATATATACACATCTGCACACAGGCAGAACATTAGATCCTTCTTCTATTAATGTACTGTCAATTAAAACCGCAAAACAACAATCAAAATATAAATACAATGCACTAAAAAATATTTGATCACTACAAAATTTTGAAGAATTGAGCTTAAAGGGACAGTTCACCCAAAATTTTTAATTCTGTCAGAATTTACTCACCATCACATTGTTCCAAACCCATTTGACTTTCTTTCCACAGTGGAACACAAAAGGCAACGTAAGGGAGATTGTTAATCTAAAAATGAAAGTGAATGGTGACTGATGCCAACATTTTGTCTAAAATCTCCTTTGTGTTCCATAGAGTAAAAAACAAAAACAAAAACAAAATACAAATAAAATTTCAAAAAGACTTGGAACAACAAGGCGAGTAAACGATTACAGAATTTTCGTTTTTTGGGGGGAACTCTCCCATTAAAGACATTGAGTTGATGGGCCACTTTCAATGAGGAATGTGGCAGTGTTTTGCTACATGGTTCTGTAGGAGAGGTGACACGACTTCTTTGGGCCTGAACTTTCAAACCCTCCCTCTCTCCCCCACACACACACGTACACTCAAAAAATAGTGAAATAGTGATGAGAATTAAAATGATGAAACCTCCCCTTCAGGACCTGCTGTGATAAACACTGGACTTTTGGGACCTGTAGTGGTAATGAAATGTACTGTATGTACAACACATGCATGCCATCTTACGTTTTTCATGTAAGAAACTTACTTCCAGTCTTCGATAACTACAATGATATCACCAAATCAGACATATAACTTAGTGTTTCTCATCACCTTCATAAAAATGTTCTTATAATAGCCAAAATAATAAAAGATCAATCAGCCCTTCATTAAATTGCTGTCTGAGAAAAAAAACCAACCTGTTAGTAGTCAGCAATCGCCACATTCTTTCATGATCAGAATATGTGTTTATGGGTATGTTTGTAGTGTCTTAAAGAAAATGAGAACACAATCTAGAAGATGTCTGTGACTTTTCAAACTGAATGCTCTTTATGACTGCATATGTGCATGTCTGTATGAAATCAGAAGAGGTTGAGTCTCTAGAAGTCCTATAAGAGAGCTTTCTCAGGATAAGGGTTCTGTTGGTTGTCTGGAGTAGCAGGCAGGCTCTGGATGGAGGGAACGGTATAGTAGGGGGTCTGGGTCAGATCACAGGCTGGGTTCTGATAGGACTGGACATCAGCTGGGGGCATGCTGCCTGGAGTGGGGCTGTAGACTACAGGTTGGCCCATGTACATATGGACATCGCTGATAAATATACATATGTGCAGATATGACAAAACATTTTATTAATTATTTAAGCTTAAAAAATACACTTAAATTCAAAAGGATGGAAAAAGTGTCACAACCTGAAGATCAAAAATTCATAATATTGAAAGTCCTATATTGGTAATACTGTTTAATAATAACCCATAGAGATATATGGTATATGGCAATATATGTAAAACACATAATATACACTCACTGAGCACTAGAAATTCCTGTACATCTAATTATTTATGAGATTATCTAATCAGCCAATAGTGTGGCAGTAGTGTATTACATAAAACCATATAGATACAGGTCTGGAGCTTCAGTTAATGCTCACATCAACCATCAGAATGGGGAAAAAATTATCTCAGTGATTTCGACCGTGTCATGATTGTTGGTGCCAGATGGGCTGGTTTGAGTATTGCTGTAACTGCTGATCATCCTGGGATTTTCACAAACAACAGTCGCTAAAGTTTACTAAAAATGGTGCCAAAAACAATAAACATCCAGTGATCGGCATTTCTGCGGATGGAAACACCTTGTTGATTAGAGAGGACAACAGAGAATGGCCAGACTGGTTCGTTCTGACAGAAATGCTACGGTAACTCAGATAACCACTCTGTACAATTGTAGAGCACAGAATAGCATCTCAGAATGCACAACACGCTGAACCTTGAGGCGGATGAGCTACAAAAGCAGAAGACCACGTCGGGCACATTATTAGGACCATAATGTTCCTAATAAAGTGCTAAGTGAGTGTATATGTTCATGTATGACATTTACTGTTATAATAAGTCACATTCTTGTACGTAAATTCAACATGGCCGTTTTCATACACTATATGGCCAAAAGTTTGTGGACACCATATGTGCTTGATGAACATTTCATTTAAAAACCACAAGCATCAATTCCCCCATTGCTGTGATAAAAACAATATCCACTTTTCTGAAAAAGGCTTTCCACTATACTGTAGTGACATAGCAGCAGGTCTGGGTTTTGTTCAGGCCAGTCAAGTTCTTCCACACCAGACGCTGTAAACCATTTCTTTATGGACTTTGTGCACAGGAGCATTGTCATGCTGGAACAGAAATGGGCTCTCCCCAAACTTTTGCCACAAAGTTGGAAGCACACAATGCTCTAGAATGCCATTGTATTAAGAAGCATTATGATTTGGCTTCACTAGAATTAATGGAGTAACCAAACTTTAGAAGGGAGTGTACACATACTTTTGGCCATATAGAGTTTATGTAAGACATTTTTCCAAAGTATGTAAATATATGTCCAATTATTTTACCTCTAATCAGATATTTGACCTATGTTCATATATGGCCATCTATTACATTTCTGTATAGGTCTAAATTTATTTATTAAATAACATTTAAAATGTGAGATTTAAACAATGAAAACACAATCCAAAGTGTGCTTACCTGGGAGCTGGCTGCCCAGCCATTGGTGTTCCTGTTTGGTGCATAGCAGAGAGTTGCTCCATTGGAACATTGTATGCTGGTACTCCTGCGTTACCCATTGCATACTGCCCTCCAGTGGACTGGCCAGGGTACACCTGAAAATACACACACGGGCATACTCGTGTATCATAACATACTGTACAAGTGCCAACATCCTCTCAAATCATTACAGCACAAATAGCCATTAATACAATCTTAATCACTGCCAAACTAAATGTATAGACACCATGGACTTCATTTTACTGTCTCAACAAAAAGTCTAATTTATTCCAGAGTTAAAGGCTAATCCAAGATTTCAGTTTATAGTCGTTGCTCAGGTTTGCAGGTTTCTCACCTGTTGAGAAGTGTTTTGAGTCTGCTGCATGTAGTATTGCTGGCTCTGTAATTTAGCATACATAGCATACACTGGGTCTTCGTTCATTAGCTTAGCATAGAGGGATAGAGCTTCCATGACCTTCACATTTAGATCGGACAACTCGGAGTGTTTCCTGAAAGCAGATTACATGTGGGATCGAAGGGAAACAATGTGTGCATCTGAGCAGATTTCAGTTAACTAGAAATTATTGAAATATTTTTTGCAGGCTTTGCAACACATTTTGATTAATGGACATTATTATTTAAATTTGTCTTCATACCTGTCAATGTCTTCCAACTTCTGATCAATAAGGGGACCCATCTGGTTACAAGCAGCTTGTTGAGAAAAGTAAACAATTGTGAATTTCTCTAAATGCAACAAAGAACCAACATACTTAATCAGAACTGGTATCTAATACCACTTTTAACAAAACATTAAAGATGACACTGATATTTTACCACTTTATTTTGTCATAAGATCACTGTTGTACTAAGGAATTATCATTTCAAAATGTACAAAGAGGTGCAAAAGCTTTTTTTACTGTTCAAACAATAAATAATTTCCATTGAACATGGATTGGATCTGTTGAACACACTTCTTTTTTTGCAGTTCAAAACAACAGAACTCACATTTTACATGTATGCACTATATATGATAGATCATTACAAATTCATATAATGCATATGTTGGGCAATTCCACGGAAAAATCAACCACATATTTCAACCACATGTTAAAAGGTTAACCAAAGGAACAAAACCAATCATGCAGCATTAAAGGATATAATACCAATGTCTCAGAAGCTAAAGTTGGCTGATTTAAAAGTGTTTCCCTTATCATGTAGCCTTTAGGATAGCACCACTTTCACAACTGTCACATTTATGTTTATGGCATTTTTTTTTACATTAACGTAAGATTGAAAAAGAACAAAACATTTTTATTACATGTTCTTAGGAATGCCAACCCTTGTACTTTTTGACTATTATTATTTCTGGATTGTGCATTTTAATTCACAGAGTTTTTACAAAGTGTCTTACCAATTAATTATATATTAACATTTTTTTTTGTCTTGCTGTTTTCATGATTATAACTGATGCTAATGGTTTTAATTTGGTCAATAATTGGTTGAAAAATGTCTGCAGCCATCGGTGCATCCCTAGTATTAACAGAGGCTGTGGTTTCAGACTCACCCTCCAACTGCAGAAGCTCACAGGTGTCTGACTGATCATCTGTTGGATCTGCACTCTGGATCATCTGAAGTAGCTGGTCCATTTTCTCCTGCAAAGACATTAAAAGAAAAACAACAAACTAGATGACACAACACTTTTATCAGAACTACAGTACCACTACTCATTTTTAAGCTACAAATGAGTGCATCTGACTCAGTGCATCTACACATAATTGGAGCAAATCAAATAGTGTATCACTCATTTCATGTGAAAATGTGTCAGTGGATATAACGGTTGTCTATAACTATGTTTTCATCCAAGGGTCTTTTTGCAACAAAAGGTGTAGCGCATCTAAAAGTTTACCAATATAGCTGATAGAAATGCAAATTTTCACAAAAATATATTTTTTTCCATTTTAACTCCCGCGTATAAACTATGTCGATACTTCAAATGTCGTGTAAAACTGGTTTGGAAACTTTTTGTTGAGAAAATTGGCATTAACGCAAAAATGTAGTGTCACATGACAGAATTTACATGAATCGTTAGCCTGTGTTAATCATGACGACAAGGTATAAATCCTTTTTTTATTGAACATGAAGCATAGATCCAATGCAGCAAACACATCTGCATCATGTCACTTCTAGGAGTGCCAACACAAATATCTCAAATCATTCACCTGTTATCGACAAGTGCACAGAAAACAAATGAATGGACACTTCTTGTGATTAATTTAATCACGGTAGCCATCCATTTATTTAAGTTGCTTATCCACACCATTCAAAATAATAGACGCCAGTCATGGAATTAGCCTTCAATACAAAAAACATGTAATTTCTGTGCACAAAGATATTTTAAATGAAAAATAAATACACAATACTAAGAGAAAAGCATCAAGATCACTCAATTCTATAAAATTATTGTTTAGCTTACATTTGAAAACATTCCACCAAATTCCCTGTATTAAATTAAACAAATTACCAAACGAATAAAGCATTACATTTAAAAAATAATAATACTGTTAGGCCTATGTACTTGCCTTTTCTTTTTTAGAAATTAGCCTCAACCTGTTCTGTAGACAAAAAAAGACTGCTGGATGACATTCTCAGAATGTTCTATTTTTCTCTTTCAGAAAACTAGCTTTTGAACATTTTAATACTTTTAAATACTTTAAATCTGACCCTCTTTTCCTTGGATCATATTTGCTGAGCTTCTTCTGAAAATGTAAATTGCATTATGACATTTAATAAATTTTAGATGACAATCAAGTTCAGTTAGTCGTTAAAAGTTGCTGGACAAATATGCGAGACGTAATGCAGTTGTGATGACGATTCTATAGATTAGATTTTTTTTTACACATTTTCACTTTGTTGATAACAAAACAGTGCGAAAAGTGGATGGAAACTAGGTTTATGAGGCAAGTGAAACTGAGTACTCTTCCAGACAATATAGGCAGCCTCACCTCATCGATGTAGACAGGCTCTGGCTCTGGTTCAATCGTCTCGACCTGAATGTCTTCACTGAACTGCACAGTTTTTTTCTCCGTTTTCACTAAGGATAGAGAAACACTGCAGGTGAGTTTGAGGTGCAAGGGAGTGAAACTGAAAGAGAAAGAACCTGCAGGAGAGCAAGGGAGGTCAAGTCAACTAAACAGAGGAGGAGGAAGAGCCCACCAATAGACCATTTCAAGGGCAATTCATCCATTTAAGGAAATGACATCTTTGTACCTTGGCTTGGACATTTCCAGTTAGTTGTGAAACTCATTTAAAACATCTAACACGATTGTAAAATAATGTCACTATTAAAATGTGGACCATGTTGTTCAGTGGCTGGCTAACGGAAGTGTTTAGATTTCCAAAATAACAAACCAAAAAAAAATGGACGCATGAACCAATGCAGTAAATCGAGATGGCTGGTTTGATACGCGCAGTACTAACAACTGTAGCACGCATTTTATCTCAGGTAGGTGAATGACATTTTTGCCAACTAATAGTCAGTTTGATAGGTAGAGTTTAGCTGGCACCTCATTATTTATTTTCAGTTTTTCTATATCTTGTTTTTTCTGTTCTAGTTCAACTCTAAAAGCACGCAAAAGTCATTTTATTTTGACAGTTCTGAGTTATAAAAATGCAGCTACCGGAAATGCTTCAGGGACAGACATGCACAGTAACGTCCTGCAACAGATCGCATAGCCCCACAGAGCCCGGATCACAACATCCTTGAGTCAGTCTGGGATTACGTGAGAGACAAAATTGATTTAGATTTTTTTTTTGTTTACCGCACTTTGTATGAATTTAATTGGAAAATAAAAATTATTCATAGCATTCTTTTTTTTTAAACAATATCACTATACAAAATGTTTCACACCAGCCTAAAACTTTGGCACAATAAAGTAGGTACAATTAAAAGGGTTTTCCTAATTTGAGAAGAGTATTCGTGATTGTATCAGAATACTGACTGATTAATACAAAAGGAGACCAACTATTGAAAAATAATGTGAAACAGGAAGACATATAGAAGTACTGCTAGAGCAGGGTTTTAAACTGATGGCTGGAAAAGAGAGGACATGACAGCTTTACTCACTCATCTCAGGCTCTGCTGTCAGGTCTGCTGTCACAAAGTTGGATGGAAAAAGCCCAACACCCTGATACGTCTCACCCTTCCACCAGTTGGGGTCACTGTGACAGAGAAGATATACTTAACCCATGTTCCATACAGAGGACTGAATGTTGAGTAACTCGTTTTGAAACTGTACATCTATTTGTAAAAATGTCCTTGTAAATTAGCCAACAATAGAGTTGAATAAATTTAACAGACCAAAGTGGCTAACACAAGCAAAACTTGGGAAACAGACCAAAATTTCCAAATATTATATTAAGGGAATGTTTTCAAACACAGCCTGCAAAGAAAATATATTGGGAGGATCTGGAAGATCCCAAAATCCAAAAAAGCAACATCAACGATCAGAACAAGACTTACCTGTCATCCAGGATGGTGATGATCTCCCCTGACTTGAAGGTGAGCTCGTTGTCCTCGGCTGCCTCAAAGTCATAGATGGCCCTGACCTTTCTGCCCTCACTCTTGTGAGAGGTGAAGCTGCTAGTGCTGGGGTAGAGGCCAGACAGAGAGACCTGAGGCTGCTGCTGTTGCCGCTGTTCCTTCAGAGACAGTTCGATTGCTGAGAATAAGAGAGTCAGGCAAAGAGGCACAAAACAGTGAGCTTATTTCTCTTTTTATTTTATACTAAATGTAATGATGCCTGCGTTTCTGCTGTACCGGCACTATCGAGCACTGACTCAATTCAGTCCTAAGCGTTGTCTATTTGACACAAGACTGAATGCTCACAACCTTATTTGAGTGTGCGCATAATTACTTTTTTAATTAATTAAATGAAAATAATGATGTCATAGTGTAATTATTAAACCCCAAAGGACGTAATTTAATTACATATACATATGAATATCTGAATGTGCTGCGTGCTTCAAAGTGTATATGTAAAGCCACTCATACGCCTGAAAAAAATTGAGCATCATACACGCTGTGTGCTGTAGTAGACAGAAGAGAGCACCTGCAGACTACATATTTATATATTTAAATCACATTTTGCATTTAAATAATCCCACTGAACCATGAAAAAACTGCTTATCTGGAGGTGTGAAGCACCATCAAAAACACAGAAACGCAAAAGCCTTCACGTCAAAATAAAAGCTTGACGTGTAAAATTGAAGAAATTGTGGCAGAAATATTTTAATATGGTATAGAAAAATGCAATAGGCCTATTTACTGTAATAATAATGATTATTATTATTATTATATTGAAGCAATATCTCACAAGCAGTGCTGCTGTACTTAATAGAAGCTTTCATCAATGTTTTTATTTACACTGTTATGCTCTGTTGTGCAGCGCTATATTTGACAAAAATAAAGCCAATGTAGTGTTTTAGAGTATGCTGTGAGGATCTTTACTGAAGCACTTCATTAGATAAAAAAAAATGCAATGGTATGTTTAAAAATTATTTGTTCCATTTTCATTTGATTCAAGTTTTTCATTTCAGCTGGGATGAAGGAACGCCACTTTCAGCTCAACAGACAGATCTCCTTGTGAAACCAGCCAACCCATCTGTTGACTACAACCTCACTATGTATCTTGGTTCAACTACACTAACACCAACCAGAACAACTCTGAACCTGGGAGTGGTGGTAGATGACCAGCTTAATTGTACCGCCAACATCTCATGAACCACCCGATCTTGCAGATTTGCACTCTACAAAATGGAAAATGATGCTCTGGTAATTTCAAGACTGCACTACTGTAATGCTTTGATGTAATGTCAAGGCTTTGACTCTGGCCTTCAGGAAATCCAATGTAACCGTACCCTCTTACTTCAATTCACTTCTACAGGTCTATACTCCAACTCACTCTCTGCGGTCTATGAATGAGTGACAACTAGTGGTCCCATCACAAAGAGGCTCAAAGTCTATTTCACGATTGTTCACTTTCTCGGTTCCTCTATGGTGGAATGAGCTTCCAACCTCACACAATCTGCTGATTCCAATCTCAACATTCAAGTACCAGCTGAAAACACACATCTGGGGCCATTTGCATAAACATAGACATTAACTTAAGACTGTGTCAAACAATTAGATTGACTAGCTAAAGACACCATAGAAAGCCTGTTGCATAAAACAAGCTCATAGTTGTCTATAGTACCAACCTTTAAAACTTGGCAGTACAACACTGTAGATGTTGTTGAACTTTGTATGACAAATTGCTTGCTGTGCTCCTCATTTGTAAGTCACTTTGGATAAAAGCATCTGCTAAATGTAAAGTTGTCTTAATTTAATTAGACACCATTTTGATGATATTATTTTATCCCCAATTTGCATTACTTAGTAGGTCCTCGTGGTGGCGCAGTTACCTCAATCTAAATGGAGGAGGACAAGTCTCAGTTGCCTCCACTTCTGTCAATCCACGCATCTGCTCATGTGGCTCATTGTGCATGACACCGCGGGAATGTGGAGGCTCATGCTACTCTCCGCGATCCACACACAACTTTCCAAGCGCCCCCATTGAGAGCGAGAAACACTAATCACGACCACGAGGAGGTAACCTCATGTGCCTCTACCCTCCCTCGCAACCGGGCCAATTTGGTTGCTTAGGAGACCTGGCTGGAGTCACTCAGCACACCCTGGATTCGAACTTGCGACTCCAGGGGTGGTAGTTAGAGTCAATACTCACCGAGCGATGATTACATTTTATTAAACTTTAAAACAATGAATTTGGAAAGAAAATGTAATGATGAAAAAAATTCAACTAAGTTCATTGGGTCTTCTAAATATATATATATATATATATATATATATATATAAAAAGAAGCAGTTTACTTAATTGAGAAACACTTCAAGGAATCATGCAATTGTTTACATTGACCAATTTACATTGATATTGAACTTGTTAAATAGGGTAAGGCCATGTGTTCAATAGCATATTACACTTTTTTTTTTGTGGAAATTGGTACCAAGAATCGTGAAATTTTAGTACTGTGACAATCCTAATGTGCACACCTTTAGCAAGATCCTCTTCCTCCTTTTTGTTTGTTGATGTTGCAGGGTCGGTTGCTACCAATGCAGGACTTGCTTTAGCTTGTTCTGCTGCCTAAACAAACAAACATACATAAAACAAAGTTAAACTCATTGCCTTATTACTTACGCAAGACAAACGTTTTCTCATTTTCAAATTATGACTGAATGGCATAAAATAATTTATATATGTGTATATATATGTGTATATATATATATATATATATATATATATATATATATATATATATATATACACTCACCTAAAGGATTATTAGGAACACCATACTAATACTGTGTTTGACCCCTTTCGCTCTTCAGAACTGCCTTAATTCTACGTGGCATTGATTCAACAAGGTGCTGAAAGCATTCTTTAGAAATGTTGGCCCATATTGATAGGATAGCATCTTGCAGTTGATGGAGATTTGTGGGATGCACATCCAGGGCACGAAGCTCCCGTTCCACCACATCCCAAAGATGCTCTATTGGGTTGAGATCTGGTGACTGGGGGGCTATTTTAGTACAGTGAACTCATTGTCATGTTCAAGAAACCAATTTGAAATGATTCGAGCTTTGTGACATGGTGCATTATCCTGCTGGAAGTAGCCATCAGAGGATGGGTACATGGTGGCCATAAAGGGATGGACATGGTCAGAAACAATGCTCAGGTAGGCCGTGGCATTTAAACGATGCCCAATTGGCACTAAGGGGCCTAAAGTGTGCCAAGAAAACATCCCCACACATTACACCACCACCAGCAGCCTGCACAGTGGTAACAAGGCATGATGGATCCATGTTCTCATTCTGTTTACGCCAAATTCTGACTCTACCATCTGAATGTCTCAACAGAAATCGAGACTCATCAGACCAGGCAACATTTTTCCAGTCTTCAACTGTCCAATTTTGGTGAGCTCTTGCAAATTGTAGCCTCTTTTTCCTATTTGTAGTGGAGATGAGTGGTACCCAGTGGGGTCTTCTGCTGTTGTAGCCCATCCGCCTCAAGGTTGTGCGTGTTGTGGCTTCACAAATGCTTTGCTGCATACCTCGGTTGTAACGAGTGGTTATTTCAGGCAAAGTTGCTCTTCTATCAGCTTGAATCAGTCGGCCCATTCTCCTCTGACCTCTAGCATCAACAAGGCATATTCGCCCACAGGACTGCCGCATACTGGATGTTTTTCCCTTTTCACACCATTCTTTGTAAACCCTAGAAATGGTTGTGCATGAAAATCCCAGTAACTGTGCAGATTGTGAAATACTCAGACCAGCCTGTCTGGCACCAACAGCCATGCCACGCTCAAAATTGCTTAAATCACCTTTCTTTCCCATTCTGACATTCAGTTTGGAGTTCAGGAGATTGTCTTGACCAGGACCACACCCCTAAATGCATTGAAGCAACTGCCATGTGATTGGTTGATTAGATAATTGCATTAATGAGAAATTGAACAGGTGTTCCTAATAATCCTTTAGGTGAGTGTGTATATATATATATATATATATATATATATATATATATATATATATATATATATATGCTTCAGATCCATTCCCAAAATGTTTTGTCAGTCTCTGAAAAATGCTTGGATACCTGAATGAACTGTTCGACATCTGAATGATTAAAAACAGGGTTTCCACACCTTTTGACCATAGATTTTCCTGTCTTTTCCAGTTCTTCATGATTACTTAATAATAAGGATTTTAATACATATTTTCTCTTCATATGTGCATTTAATTCCCTACATACTTATATAATGAGTAACTACAAAATGTTGTAGAATCCAGTTAACCAACAGAGCCTGCTAACCTGAGAGCCCACAGCAGGAAAGATGACGCCCTGTTCTCTGAGGTTCTTGATCATGGCCGAGATGAGGCTTAGTTGGGGGTCATTACGGAAATCCTCTGCCCATTCCACCATGAGAGCCTTCAGCTTCTCACACACTTTTGGGTGGCCCTTGGGAAGAGAGGCTTAAACATCAGATTTACACCTGACAAAACAATCAAGCATATAGCATGTCTACATATAAACAAAATGAAGTACATACCTTATTTAGCACATTGCTAACTTCACTAGCAAACTCCCTGGAACAGACCTCTAAATGGAATATTTTTCCACAGTTTGACACACATGCACCAAGTAGCTATGTAAGAGAGAAAACTTATCAGTACATTTAATAAGAACCGTTTCATTCTGAATAAGAAAATGAAATCAGTTGTCTTTGATTGACTGCAAAATTGAAGCATACTTTCACCTCATCAACTAGAAAGCATTTAGAATAGATTGACTTACCGTCAGCGCTTGCATGGCAACATGTGGATCCTTGTGATTCACTCTCCTCATTATAGATCGCAGGCATTCTTTGGGCCTTCAAAAAACAAGGAGCACTAATGAATATTTCACCCACTAAAGCACCCATAAATGAAACAACATTATTTTCAAAAAAGGTCTTGTTCACTAACCCGGTACGAGACTGCCCAATTTTGTCACAAATGTCCAGAATGAGGCCCCAGTCCTCAGCTGTGTTCATCTCACTTGTGGCTTTCTCTGCAGATGAATAATAAAGTCAATTCTTTATCTCTCATATAATGACAACCATTTCCATGTTATTTTGAACATTGAAAGGAATAACATTTGAATGCGAATTAATTGATGTGCACAATGGATGTGAATGGATCTGTGAAAGTCCTCAGCCTTCTTTACACTTCATCACAGAAACCAACAGCCATGAAAACACTCACAACAGCCAAGAATTTTTTATTTTATTCCTTTATTTGTCAGGGACCATGCACAAAAACATTAATCTCACAAGAGAGGAGATGCTTTGCACCATATTTAGCTACTGGCTCATTTCTATCTGCAGTCCCTGGGCAGGTAAATAAAACAATATAAACATAAAACACAACAAATATATGCACATAAATACACACATATACATTAACCTTCTAACACTGTACAAAATGAATGATGACAAGTTTGATTTCCTAAAAGCCAATTTTTCACATTTCTGGAGAACGTATAAAAATCTAAACAAATTTTAAGATCATCAGGTAGTTTATTCCATTCTTTAATTGCCTTGTATGAAAAGGCAGATTGTGCACATGCTGAAATTCTTTTAGGAATTCTGCAATCTCTCCGTGCAGTAGATCTAGAAACCCTTGTCATCTGTTCTGAACAAAGATGTACAAATCTTTTAAAAGGGGGAGAAGCAACTATTTTAAAAACAAACCTTAGATTTGAATAACCAATAAAATTTTCAAAGCTTAATAACCTGTATTAATTTAATATACCGCAATGATGATAATGCAAAGATTTCCTATCTAATACTTTTATGGCATGTTTATAAAGTGATATAATTGGCTTTATAGTTATCTTGTTTGCTTGCGACCAACAAGAAATACAGTATATAATATGAGAAAATATCATTGCATTCAAATAAACCCAAGATGCCTCGTAATTAAGAGAATTTCTAATGTGTCTAAACAAGTCAAGTCAAGTGGTTTTTATTGTCGTTTCAACCATATACATTTAGTACAGTACACAGCAAAACGAGACAACGTTCCTCCAGGACCATGGTGCTACATAAAAACAACAAAGGACCAACACAGGACCACATGAGACAACACAACGAAATAAAATACCTATATAAAAAAACCTACATATACCTATATAAAGTGCACATGCAAACATGTGCAAAAAGTACAGGACAGTACAACAAATTACTGACAATGAACAGGACAATAGACAGTGCAGCGCCGACCAGTACTCAGTAGTGCAAAAAGATGACAGTTTCTAAAAATGTAAACATAACATACTATGAGATAGTGTTCTATGCACATAGCAGTTATTGAGGTAGCAGACAGTTATAAAGTGACAGTAATTAAAGTGCAACTCAGGACACGTGTGTGTCAAACCAGTCTCTGAGTATTGAGGAGTCTGATGGCTTGGGGAAGAAGCTGTTACACAGTCTGGCCGTGAGGGCCCGAATGCTTCGGTACCTCTTGCCAGACGGGAGGAGGGTAAAGAGTTTGTGTGAGGGGTGTGTGGGGTCAGTCCACAATGCTGGTTGCTTTGCGGATACAGTGTTTTTGTAAAAGTCTTTGATGGAGGGAAGAGAGACCCCAATGATCTTCTCAGCTGTCCTCACTATCCTCTGCAGGGCTTTGCGGTCTGAAACGGTGCAAGTCCCAAACCAGGCAGTGATGCAGCTGCTCAGGATGCTCTCAATAGTCCCTCTATAGAATGTAGTGAGGATGGGGGTTGGGAGATGTGCTTTCCTCAGCCTTCGAAGAAAGTAGAGACGCTGCTGGGCTTTCTTGGTGATAGAGCTGGTGTTGAGGGACCAGGTGAGGTTCTCCGCCAAGTGAACACCAAGGAATTTGGTGCTTTTGACGATCTCCACAGAGGAGCCGTCGATGTTCAGCGGAGAGTGTTCACCTTGTGCTCTCCTAAACTCAACAACCATCTCTTTTGTTTTGTCGACATTCATCGACAAAACAACAATCGCTATATTATATTTCAATGTATTAGTCATTTTTTTAACATGTTATTTTTAAATAATTGAATCCAGAATAACCCCTAAATATTTCACTTCTTGTACATTGTTTAACTTCTGACCATCAACATAAACATACGGAAAAGCTCCTGGTTTACTCGTCTTATTAAAATATATGGTTACAGTTTTTTGAGTATTCAATGTAAGATCTGAAGACTTAGCCAAATTGAATTTTTTTGCATGATACATGAGAGCTTTGTTGCTACTTGATCAGCATTACTACCATGTGCTACAGTATCATCTGCATACATCAAAATACCTACATCATCACTCACGGATGGAAGATCATTTATATACAGACTAAATAACAGTGGCCCCAGTATTGATCATTGAGGGACTCCCAGATTACATGATTTAAGTTGAGATAATGTATTGTTAACCTTAACACACGGAGTACGTTCCATCAGATAAGATTTTATCCAATTTAACACACTAGAAGATAATCCATAATTCAATAATTTAGTAAGAAGTATGGAATGGTTAACTATATCAAAGGCCTTACGCAGATCTAAAAACACTGCTCCCACTGTCCGCCTTTATCTAATTTAGTCTTAATATTTTCTATAAAGTAACAACAAGCAGTTTCTGTAGAATAATTCATGTGAAAACCACATTGCATTGGATGAAATAAATAAAAAAAATTTAGATGCTCTACAAGCTGCCCAACAATCCATTTTTCCAACACTTTTGAGATTATCGGGAGAATACTGATAGGTCTATAATTACATACCGGTACTTCTAATCTATCACCTTCTTTAAATAATGGAGTTACCACAGCTGTTTTAAAAACTCTAGGGAATGCACTCTTTCACTGACTGGTTTACAATATAAGTTATAGGAGTAATTAAACTATCCTTGTTTTTTTTAATGACCTCACCATTTATTCCCCAACTATCTTTTGTCTTAGAATTTGTTAATGATAAAACTATTTTATTAGCTGTTGTCTCATCCATTTCCTTAAAATGTAACATAAAATTATCATTCAATATTCCTCTACTATTCCAATCCTCAGATATTTGAGATTCAGTGAGATTCCCACCTAATTTATTAGCAGACTCAAAATAATTATTAAAATTCTCTGCTATAATAGATTGATCATTTTGAAGCATCCCATCTATCTTAATCTCTGCAACTCCATTATTTCGATGTCCTTTGCCTGTTAACTTATCTATAGATTGACAAATCACTTTAGTATTACCCTTTGAATGTTTAATAATATCTAGATAAAACTTTGCTTCAGCCTTCCTAAGCTCCATTGTAACTTTATTTCTAAGACTCTTATATAATAAACGATCCGTATTAAGACCAGATTTTCATGATTTTTTTTTTAGAGCTACATCTCTCAATTTCATTAATTTCAACAAATATTTATTCAACCATGGTAAAGACTGTGTACGTTTATTCTTCATAGTTGTTACTTAAGAGTATTTATTTACAAGTTGCTGAAACACTTCCATAAAATCGTCACAGAATGTCTGACTATTTTTACAATGAATTACATCATTCCAATCGATTTGCTTCAAATCATTACTAATTAATTCTAAATTTCTCTTTGATAAATAAGGATTTTTTAAATTTCCATTTTTATTGGATAAGGTTTTGGACCGAGTTTTAGACAACTTTCTTACAACTAGTGTAAGATTGTGATCCGACAAACCTGTTAATAAAGTATACGTTTTTAATATACTATCTACTTTATTTGACAAAACTAAGTCTATCAAGGTTTGAGATAATTTTGTTATGTGTTGCCCTTTTTATGACTTGGGTCAAACGAAACTTACTAATAACTAACTTTATTTTTTTTCTACCTCTTTTATCTAGCCAATTAATATTAAAATCTCCAATTAAAATTATTTCTTTAGCATTACACTTTTTAAGAACCTTGGAAAGTTGATCATAAAAATCATTCTTAGCAGATGGAGGTCTATAAAGTACAATTATAGCAAAGGACATTTCTGGAGTAAGCATGATGTTAATTCCAACACACTCCGACATGTCTCTATGTGCTTCGATTTGCTTACACTGAATATCCTCTTTAACATAAATCATAACCCCACCACCCCTACCAGACTCACAATCGCATCTATATATATTATAACCTTGCGCATTAAAAACACTTAATGGAGTTGCTGGAGTGAACCATGTTTCAGAAAGACACAAATAATCAATATTTTAGTTAATTAACAATTGCTCAATTTGCTCAGTCTTAGACACAACACTTCTAATATTTAAATGTCCTCCAAAAAAACCTGAATTCTGGCATGATTTACAGTTTGAAACCATTTTGTTTTTCGCTGTTTCAATATTGCCAGTTTTGTCTGCCCCAAAGTGGTGTCTTTGGCCTGTACATGTGAAGATGAACTAACTGACAACACATTTTGTGCTATACCTGAGTTCGAAAGTCCAGTCATGGAATTCACATCACTCACAGCATTTGATTCAGAGAGACGGAGTCCCACCGACAAAAGATGTTCTGAATCGCAACTCAAGTCGGTAATACACTTAATTGCTCCACTTGCTTGTACTGTAATGTTGCTAGACAATTCAGTAGTTAGACAAAAGCAACTCGCAACACCTGACGCTACAGCTCCATGAGGAACAAATGGAGTACCATTATCTCTCAGCTGCTGAAGATCTCCAGGCCCCAGATTTACATCTCCGCATAATAACAGAATAAAGCAAAATTAGATTGGAAATCTCCTCTGGTCTACCATTGATGAATTATATCCTTTCGAATGGTAAAGCTGTCGATGTATAACAGCTCGCCCATTGTTTAGGATGGTAGAGAATGTAATGAATTGACTCTACGTAGTGATAAGCGGGGAAATATTCCTAGATATTCCCACACAAAGAGATCCCACCGTTGAAGGAATGAGCTTCCCTCGACGTTTCAGCCAAATTAATCATTCGATGGTCCACTGCAACCAACCAGTTGCTCCGCATGGGCAGAAGAGCGACCATGAGCAGATGCAAAATGTGTAAGAAATCATAAAATCTTAATTCTCTTAATTAGCGGTGACTTCCAATTTAACTTTCTGATGTTATATTTTAAATTTCTCGATCTTTTCCGAGGCTTTTGGATAACCTTAACACACAAAGCACACTTGCCTTGTTAATTATTTGTGATGTACAGAAATACTTCACTATTGCTAAAGGGTAACATTCATGGTAAACAAAAAAGTTAATGAGACTAATTTGATATAAAGAATAACACCAGACACTGCAAGTAGTACTGAAAAATGGAATCTACTATGTGCCCTGTTCATCATTGCATATACACAAATTTCTGTGCACAACTTTCTTACAATCTTCCCATATTATATTCTGTATACTGAAAGCTGCAACCTTTAGATTCAAGTAAATGTTCTTAAATGTGTACTGTTCCCAGAGTGCATTATTGTGTGTATACACTGCCTGGCCAAAAAAATAAATAAAATAAAAATGAATTGCCATGTGGATTTAAATAATCAGATACTTACGCGCCTGTGATTGGATCAGTATTGCAGTGATTATTATTATGTTTCAGCTGGCAACAATTATTTTAACCCTAACTGATGCAGTGTATAGCTTCTAATTTCCTAAACAACCATGTCAGAATACGTATCCTGTGTTTGTGGAAAAGATGTTACTGTGTTTCAGAAAGGGCACATTATTGGTCTGCATCAAGCAAAGAAAACAACTAAGGAGATTGCTGAAATCACAGGAATTGGGTTAAGAACTGTCCAATGCTTTATTAAAACCGGGAAGGATTGTGGTGAACCATCAGCTTCGCAAAAGAAATGTGGTAAAAAAAAAAAAACCTTGAATGATTGTGATCGGAGCTCACTAAAACACTTGAAGTCACATCGTTAAAAAAATCAATGGTAGAACTCACAGTTATGTTTAATACTGAAAGTAAGAGCATTTTCCACACACAATGCAACGAGAATTAACAGGATTGGGACTAAACAGCTGTGTGGCCACAAGAAAGCCACTTGTTTGTGAGGCTAATAAAAAAAAAACTTCAATTTGCTAGGGGCCATAAAGATTGGACTGTGGTAAAAGGTAATGTGGTCTGATGACTCCAGATTTACCCAATTCCAAAGTGATGGGTGTGTCAGGGTAAAAAGGGAAAAGCATGAAGTGATGCACCCTTCATGCATAGTGCCCTCTGTACAAGCCCCTGGAAGCAGTTTTATTAGGGCTGCAACTAGAATATTCTAGTTTGCCTCAAGTGTGAATATTCACTGGCCTCAAGATTCGATTACGATTCAAAGGGTAACGATTCTCTCATAAAACGATTCTCGATGCATCTTGTCCTTCAATATCTTTCTTTTTTCAGTTTCTTCAAAAAAAAGTTACACTATTATTTCCCTTTCAGCTTTTTATTTAACAGCTGTTTTAAAAATCAGAATGAGTCACATTACATAACTGGCCTTTTATATTCAGTATGAGCTATGAACAAAACATGGAACATCCATAAGATTAAATAAATGGTTCTATAGTTTAAAAGAGTATCTTAGTTTCTTTCTTTAGAACCTTATTAAATGCCCTTAAAAACACAAAAACAATATTGGTTCTCCATCAAAACACACTGAACACTATTACTTCAACTGATTATACTATTATTTTTGTTAAAGCATTGTAAATCATTTATAGTATTTCATTATTATTTAAAGTTAATCTATGCCATGCTATTCATTTTAATTTTTAAGCACAAATGGAAGTTGCTGGTCCAGGATGAGAGATATATCTGCTTCTATGGGAGTAGAATATGTGACAAACGAGTGACCGGCAATGACAAAAGCCAATGAAATGGAGAACACGCAAGAGTAGAGAAAGTAATTTAATTAAAACATCACCAACATCTCCCGAACCACTGCCTCATCATTATTTTCTTCTGTGTTTATCCCCGTTGTGTGCAAATCAGTGCAATTATCATCAGAGTTTCGTATGATCTCATATTATGTTAAATGACATCAAATGACTATTTGACAACAAATTTTTTTTAAATATTTTTTTTGTTGACAACGTTGACTAATCGTTTCAGCCCTAAGTGTTATGATCTTCAAAGTGAAACAAAAAGAATTAGGCTATTTTAGCAAATACATGTACAGGATGGAAACTATTTCTTCTTCCGCTCATCTTAACATGCTTACTGAATGACACAAGCAGATAAGTGCTTGCGCCGTCACAATGCTCGTTCAAACAAGAGGGATCAGTGTCTTGTAGAGGTAATGATAGAAATTCAGAGAATCAGCTTCTGGAGTAAATTCACACTAAATAACAACATATCTAAAGGTGACATTTCTTATGAGTTTGTTTGTAATTGTTGTTAATACAGAGCATCCGGAATGTATTCACAGCGCTTCACTTTTTTCACATTTTGTTATGTTACAGCCTTATTCCAAAATGGATTACATTTATTATTTTCCTCAAAATTCTACAAACAACACCCCATAATGACAACGTGAAAGAAGTTTGTTTGAAAAAAAAACGAAAAAAAAAAAAATCACATGTACATATTAAGTATTCACAGCCTTTGCTCAATACTTTGTTGAAGCACCTTTGGCACCAATTACAGCCTCAAGTCATTTTGTGTATGATGCTACAAGCTTGGCACACCTACTTTTGGGCAGTTTCTCCCATTCTTCTTTGCAGGACGGGGATGGGGAGAGTCGGTGCACAGCCATTTTCAGATCTCTCCAGAGATGTTCAATCAGGTTCAAGTCTGGGCTCTGGCTGGGCCACTCAAGGACATTCACAGAGTTGTCCCATAACTACTCCTTTGTTATCTTGGCTGTGTGCTTAGGGTCGTGGTCCTGTTTGAAGATGAACCTTCGCCCCAGTCTGAAGTCCAGAGTGCTCTGGAGCAGGTTTTCATCAAGGATGTCTCTGTATATTGCTGCATTCATCTTTCCCTCGATCCTGACTAGTATCCCAGTTCCTGCCATTGAAAAACATCCCCACAGCATGATGCTGCCACCACCACGCTTCACTTTAAGGATGGTATTGGCCAGGCGATGAGCGGTGCCTGGTTTCCTCCAGACATGATGCTTGCCATTCAGGCCAAAGAGTTCAATCTTTTGTTTCTCATGTACTGAGAGTCCTTCAGGTGCCTACTGGCAAACTCCAGGCGGGCTGTCATGTGCCTTTTACTGAGGAGTGTCTTCCGTCTCACCACTCTACCATACAGGCCTGATTGGTGGAGTGCTGCAGAGATGGTTGTTCTTCTGGAAGTTTCTCCTCTCTCCACAGAGAAACGCTAGAGCTCAGTCAGAGTGACCATCGGGTTCTTGGTCACCTCCATGACTAAGGCCCTTCTCTCTCGATCGCTCACGTGGCCAGCTCTAGGAAGAGTCCTGGTGGTTCCAAACTTCTTCCATTTATGGCCACTGTGCTCATTGGGACCTTCAGTGCTGCAGAAATGTTTCTGTACCCTTCTCCAGATCTGTGCCTCGATACAATCCTGTCTCGGAGGTCTACAGACAATTCCTTGGACTTCACGGCTTGGTTTGTGCTCTGACATGCACCATTAACTGTGGGACCTTATATAGACAGGTGTGTGCCTTTCCAAATCATGTCCAATCAACTGAATTTACCACAGGTGGACTCCAATCAAGTTGTAGAAACATCTCAAGGATGATCAGTGGAAACAGGATACACCTGAGCTCAATTTTGAGTGTCATGGCAAAGGCTGTGAATACTTATGTACATGTGATTTTTTTTGGTTTTTATTTTTAATAAATTTGCAAAGATTTCAAACAAACTTCTTTCATGATGTCAGTATGGGGTATTGTTTGTAGAATTTATAGGAAAATAATGAATTTAATCCATTTTAGAATAAGGCTGTAACATAACAAAATGTGGAAAAAGCGAAGTGCTGTGAATACTCTCCGGATGCACTGAAAGTAATAGTTACTATTGTAATATTGTAGTAACCATGTTTGTTTGTTTTTATTTTTTGGGCTTAAACCATGGTTTTACTAAAGTAATGTTGTAGTAGTAACCATGGTTAATTGTGTGGTATGGTTTAACTAAATACCATGGTTAAATAATAGGCCTAGTTACTGTAGTGAATCCATGGTTCATTTTTGTAAGGGTAAACAAAACAGAAGTCTAATAGTTTTCTGTTTAGGCTCACAAATGTAAAATAATAATAATGATAATTACTTAAATTATGACTAAAATAATATTTTAAATGACCAATTTTCCCAGTAAATCGCAAAATATATTATTTAATAGAAGTATCGTTTTGGTAATGGTATCAATATTATCGGACTTGTAATTATTGGTATCGCATCGAAAAGAAAATAAGTGGTATCGCCCATCCCTAGTGACAGGGATTCATTTATGACAGTTAACTGCTGATGTTGGTTCACAATGCATAGATACCGGCAGAAGCAAAATTATACAAATTTGTGTATTTGACTCCTATTACATGTTTCGTTACCATGTTTTTGTACATGTAAGTAAAACCTTGTTAGCAACACAATCAAACATTTCTATTAAACAAAAAAAACAACAAAAAAAACAGCACAAATCATTATTTTCCAGGACATTTATGTATTTTTCCTTAACTGGAAAACTGCATTGCAAATTTCCAGGTTTTCCAGGATTTGTGGGAATCCTGGTTGAGATATTCTTCTAAAAATATTCGTTTGTGTACTTCAGATGAAAAAGTCATATTCATCTGGGATGGCATGAGGGTGAGTGAATTACGAGAGAATTGTCATTTTGGGGTGAACTATACCTTTAAGATAAATGTCAAGCTAGCATGAAAACCCAATGCGTGTGCATTTTTAACTTAATACCACAGGCCAGCGAAGATCTCTAAATGGCCACCCGCAGGCTAATAATTAAATAAGGACAGGATGACGATCATGATGATGAGAACAATTAATAATAATTTTAATAACACTACATAGGTTGCGAGCATGTAGTTGGACCAGCAACAGAAAGCAAAACACCAACAATAACATGAATAATGGTGGTATTTTAACAAAACACCACTAATTATTGATGAGTGGAACAGATGGGCAATGTCTAACATTTGCAGCGTCACTGTATGAACCGTTAGCTTATGCGTAAAACGCTTCAAGTCGGGATGAATTACTGAAATATTTGAATTGTTAATACACTGTCAGTAACATACAAACAGATACATTTATATTTTGATAGCTAACAGTCACAGCGTTTCCAGCTACAAACTTGCCTAGCAATCGGGCTAATAACAAGTGACTAATAGCGTACTAGCTGCGAGACTGTTGTCATTAACTCCTATGTTAAAGGTTTCACAGCAAAACCAGCGGTGCACTATATTAAATCAACCAAATGCAATTGGTAAAGATACTAAAAATAATTAAAGTGTGATACTGAAAATATCTACAAAACCGGTGGATTGCTAAACACAATAGACATGTTAGCTCGCCTGCTTGCTGCCTGGCATCTCAAACTTACCAACATCTTGATCAAAGGGATTTGACGTGAAGAGAGGCATGACCGAGATATGCACAAAACGGAATCTGAGGCTCGATCCTCTTCTTGTTCGTCTCCCTGTCAGCACTTGTATAAAAATGAATTAATAAACATAATAAAATAAAAACTACACTCAGTTTTGATGATGGAAACCCCTCCTCAGTCGTTCACTAGCAGCACTTCACCAGTGCATTATGGGTAAGTGAGGTGCTTCTGGGGTAACCCACGTATTACATACAGTTAACACACACAAACAAATTTCATATCAAAATAAATATGAGAGGCATTGGATGTACTGTGCGATAATTTTGTTATTAGAAATTATCTAGGCGAATTGTGTAAAATTAGTTATCAAATGTTAGGGAAGGCAAATATAGCTTGTAAATCATATGATGTAATCACATGGTACACTGACTCAGTGTTCAGTGTCGAGGGATGTTGAAGCGAACACATTGTTGTTATTAATTTACATCTCTTCGACTTGTTTGAGGATGCTCAGTTAAAAAAAAGATCAGTTTGTGAATTTATATGTATTTTTCCCATTTTCAGCACAAATAGAAAAAAGTTTACCACTGCCCTTTTCTTTCTTTCTTTAAAAAAAGAAAAAAACAAAATTAAAGGAATGTTCCGGGTTCAATACAAATGAATCTCAATCGACAGCATTTGTGGCATAATGTTGATTACCACAATCAAATCTTTCAACTGGTCCCTCCTTTTCTTAAAAATAATAATAGAAATAAAATGTAAAAAATCCAGGCACTAACAAGTGAATGAGGCCAAGATTTTGAGGGTTTAAGGGCAGAAATGTGAGGCCCTCACATTTATAAAGGCACTTCAGTTAATTAATCTGTGAAAACTCATGTATTATTTCAGCTGTAAAGTTGTTCAAATAGTCATTTTTACAGTCATTTTATCACATTCAAATCTTTTTAACATGCATATTGTTTATGTGTTGTGGCAATACTTTTGAAACAGTGAGTATTTTAACATTTTCGGATTGGCCCTATTAATTAGTGACTCATTGTAATACAGATTTCTTTTTTCTTTTTCTTTTTCTTTTGATTTTTGAAAAATGATTTTTTGTGGTAGTAAATATTATGCCACAAATTCTTTCGATTGATCTAAACTTGTATCAAACCCAGAATATTCCAATCAACAGAACAATCGACAGCATTTAAGGCATAATATTGATGACGACAATATACAATATAGATTGATCCTTCGTTTATTAAACAACAGAAATCGCAGTTACAATAGATCTTATTCACAGTAGCGCACAAAATGGACCCAGGACTGGTGGAGAGATTACATCTCCACACTGACCTGGGAACGCCTCGGGGTCCCCCTGTCAGAGCTGGTTAATGTGGCTCGGGATAGGGAAGTTTGGGGCCCCCTGCTGGAGCTGCTGCCCCCGCGTCCCGACTTCGGATAAGCGGTTGAAGATGGATGGATGATGGATTTTGTATAATGTTTTTACTTTGTGAAAATAATTGTGAAAGTTAATTATTTTCACTCATTTTGATTTTCAATACTTTGCACATAAAAACATGTTTAACTGCATCGACCATAACTGCTGTAAAATATGAAACATAAGCAATTTCTTTCTAATTTGTTTCTCAATATAATGCATACAACTTAATTTAACCAAATAAAACGTTATTCTGTAAACCTGTGTGATCCATTAATAGCTAATACAAACCATTTAAATTGTATTGGCTTGTTATTTAAAACGACAAAATACAGCTTAGCACAACTTATCAGTATGTGGTTTCATACAACAAATAAAAAGCATTAAAACGTATATTTTATATACATAAAGATGAGAAAGAATCTGTGGTAGTAGTTGATACATTTTTTATTTTTAAAACAACATTTACTAGACTGCATATCGTATGCCACACTGGCTGATAAATGACCAAAATGACTAGCAGTATTAGGCAAGAACAAAACAAATCAGGTGATAACTGGGCGAGAAGGATAACAAAGAGGTATATAAATATACACATAAATAATACTTTTTTAATTACGATGCTGATATTAAATCATCCCAAACACGTTATATAATGTTGAATATTTTCATTTGTACTAAAATAAATATATGCTTCACTTACGTTTCACTATCTGATTATAATAAACAACTTATGCTGAATAGCTTCTGATTGTGATGAATTCTTGGATACACTTAACTTGAAAGACCGCTCAGAAGCGGTAATCACACTAGTGTGGATTAAGTGCACTGAGCTTTGGCATGTTTTAGACACAGGATGGTCTTGAACACTTACTTCCTGTCGCGTGCACGCGCACTCAAGTGGCCAAGATCGCAAGTGTGGGACAGGACCATTCCCGTCATTAAAGATGGCGCTACTGTGAATAAGGAAGTGAATGGGGCCAGTCAATAAACATAAAGATACAGTTAAAAAAGTACAGCCATAAGGCATAAACATTATACATCTTAATTAAAGATATATCCAATAGGCCTATTGCAACGTTGTTGTCATGACCACATGACGTCGGTAAAACCCTGTAATCCCGGAAAGTGATTTTATCACACTAATTCTCAACCTGGGACATTACTTTCATCGCAAACAATTTTCATATGAGAACATACTAAAAATGAATTTAGGAACATGCAAAGCGGTGAAGCATTCGCATACATCAGTCTATTAAAACGATGTTGCAAAATAGGATATTCCACATTCAAAACATATTCATCAAAATGATAACATTTTCAACAGAACATATTGAAAAATCCCATCTATATTTTATTTCTGATAAAAACATGGCCTTTTATGATGACTACATTCATGTACATGTATTCAAATACACAACTATTTTATACATAGCTATGGCATAATCAAATATTTGAAAAATCCAAAGTTTTTTTTTGTTTTTTTTTTTGTTAAAGATTTATTAATAATAATCACATCATTGATAACCAAGACTTAAGAAGTAAAACTCTTGTGTGGAAAAATGTTGGATTATAGTTATGAAAACTTATTAACATACTGTATTTGTAGCTTTATTGTTGGCATAGCTTTATTTTAATAAAAGCAGCTACAAAGCTTCATTGTATTGCACTGGAATAATTGCATCATCAGCTTTGTTAATGACACAGGAAACACATTTTTAAAGGTATTTACAATCACATGATTACAAAACATTACAGATTTTTTATTTATCTAAACATTAACATGACTGGTTATCAGTGTATTTAGTGATAGTCTGTAGTCTTGAATTGCTCATTGATTGTCTACATGCCATTTATTTTTGAGTCCATCAGGTAAGATACTTTCTGCAAAGAGGTGGTTCTTGTGTGAGGGCAATATGACAGAAGCCTTCTGAAGTGTCTCGGTGATTGTCAAATCCAAAATATTCTCTGCTCATTACGGATGCTATAAAACTGGAACTTTTGCTGTGAATAATAGAGAATAGACCCCAATTAATTATATGACTAAGCAGAATATATGCAAACTGTTAACAAACGGCTTCAATTTATAACTTACATTCATTAGTGCGTTCACAAATGAAGCCTATGCGGTCTGTGCAGAAAAAGTCATTCCAACTGCCCTCATGTATTAACCCTGCGCAGTCCTCCCCTTCCTCATGACCATGACTCCAATTATCAGGCTGTCCAGGTTTCCATTTCCTATAAGTTAAAAACAGACAAGGCTCAATGTAAACTGGATTCTTACACATGATTAACCTGTTTCACTGTAATCTCTTATTAATATCTGACGCCCCCTATATTCACACCCCCCTTTATTACATTTATGCATTTGGCAGGTGTATTTAAGGTATACATTTTATCATGTGTTCCCTAAGAGTCAAACCCATGACACCTAACATTGTTTGCACAGTGCTCTACCATTGAGCTACAGGAAAATTACTATGGATCCTATAAATAATGGGATGAGTATAATGCAATTATATACTGGAGTAACAATAATACAGTTCATGAATACTTTAGTATATATATACAATCAATTTACTCACGTATAGGTAGGCAAGTTCCCATCCACCCATCTCCAGATGTTTTCCTCTGCACTGTCTGTGAGACCCAGCCAAAAGTAGCCTTTTCCAGAAACCTGCCTCTTTATCCATAGCTGTGACACAAAATAAAGTGGGCATTACACAATGATCTGTTTAGTTTTAATAGTATATTTATGACATATATTTAAGACAACAGATCAATATAGTAACTAAGATCTACCTGTTCATCTTCATCATTGATAATGAGCATAGATGAGCTCTTGTTGTCACATCGTTCCTTTGTTTCATCAAAGTTCAGATACTCTTCTGGAACCGAGAAGTAGTAACATGTGTCTTTGAAGCTCTTCCACTGAGGTGGGCACCCTTAGTTAAAAAAATACATAAGAAATATTAGCACATTCTCCCTAGTGGTTAAATGTTACTCTCAAATTAGTGAAATATCAAATTAATTCGGGATTGTAGTATATTGACTAATAAACATACTTATAGTTAACAACCTAACAGCAGTAAATAGATCTCAAAGTGTTAAACATTTTAAGATCCTAGTTTGATATAACATAAAACCACATATACATATTACAAAAAATCCTCTTTATATTTCTGTAGAAACTCTATCTAATAAATTGCTTATATCAAGTGTGTGTGAATAATTAGAATAAAGCTTGTACCTGGTGCACTTGCAGGCAGAGCTACCTGGCGATTGACAAAGGCTTGTGGATCTACAGGGGGCAAAACTACTGGTGCAGGAAGTCCTGGTAATCCAGGAGGTCCAGGTGGACCAATTGGGCCAACAGGCCCACGGGCTCCTTCTGGTCCTGCCGGCCCTGCTTGCCCTCTAAGTCCCTGTGGTCCTTGTGGCCCCTGAGGACCTGGCTGACCATCTCTTCCAGGCAGACCAGGTATACTAGGGTCACCTTTCTCTCCTTGAGGCCCTGCTCTTCCCCCTGATCCCCGCGAACCCTTTGGCCCAGGGCTTCCTCTTGATCCGGGTAGACCTTTGAAACCTGGCACACCGGGAGGCCCTGTTGGGCCTTTTTCTCCTTTAGGCCCAGCAACACCAGGTGCTCCTTTTTCACCAGTTTCACCTTTCTGGCCAGATTTTCCTGGGGGCCCTTGGGACCCTTTGTCTCCCCGAGGACCTCTTGGACCAGGAGGACCTGAAATGAAAGACAAATAAATTAACTTAAACCATAAATGTCTAAAAGTACCAAAAGCTGGTAGTGAAAATTTCCATTATTACAGAAATAGTTCATCCATATACCCTCATGTCGTTCCAAACCTGCATTACTTTTTTCTCATGCGTAAGACAAAATGAGATACTTTAATGAAGACTGCGTTTAGCGCTAAACAACACAAGTTTTTACGTTTACGTGCGAGCCATGGTGAACAAGCTTCAATCATAGTGATCATGAATGTGCAATGGATGTCACGATGTTCACTAAAAAAATATTTACATTTTGGGTTGTTTCCAACCAAAACATATAATATGCATCAGAAGACTTGGAATATGATGCATGACTCAAGAGGTTGTCATACTAAGTTTATAACATGCAAATGTTTTTCGTACAACGCAACACACCAGGATATGATGTCATGCATGAGGGCTTCTGGTTTTAGTAAATAACACTTCCCAAATAACAATAATATCATATTCAAAATGTTAGAGAATACAGTCTACTCACTCTCCAGCAACAATAAAAACACACAGCTTTGAAATACAGTATGTATCCTTTGAATTGAACCAAGAGGACAGTGTGTTTCTGACTTTGTTCTGGCAATCAGAGATGTTTTTGACTTTCAAAAAGCGCTTAATCCTGAAAATGATACTAAAACCTTTCAAAAAGTTCCATCTTGGATTCAGCCTATAGCAGCAACCCACGTGACCTCACAGCCATGTTTTGGTTGCTAATTATGGCTCTAAATATCATAATTTTAAAAGAATACAAAATTCATATTATAATAATAATAATTTGATAACTAATTATAATAATAATAATTTGATATAATTAATAAATTATCCAGGCAACATGATCCTGAATACATAATAGAACAGGGTTTCTCAAACGTTTTTGAACCAAGTAACCCTTTCATAATTGCTGTTAGCATAGAAACAGGAATTGTGACCATAACTGCTCAATTACATAAAGTATTGTAATGATGCAGTTGAATCAGTCACACTCTTAATTAACTTTGCAGTCATGAATTATCAACAAGAATGTATGTATATTTTGGAATAAACATCTATAGTGTATTATTATAGTCAGTGGTAGTCAAAACTAGACTTCAATTCAGCTCTGAATATTTTCCACGGACCCCTTGGCTATTTAACCCCCTATAGATCTCAGTTTTAAATCGCTATAATAGGTTAAAGAAGTGAGCATTTGTGTCACAAATCAGCATGTATAGATTGCATGAGTCACCATATTGGGCCATTGTATTGCAGACTCAATGAAAAGAGGACTTGCCTCAGGTCTTACCCTGAAGGATAGTGAAGTTGGTGATAAGCTGTGAATGTTTGCTGTCAACCAGTTTCATTTCATCCATGACTATGGAGAGGCTGCTGACCTCTCGGTCAAGCCTGGCAGTGAGTTCTTCCTGCTGGGCTTTGAGTTCGGTTCCGTCTGCCCTGGTCTCAACCACACTGTTGTTCAGCCCCAGCAGCAGGTCAGAGTGCTGGGTCACTGTCTCAGCACAGGTGCGCAGACCATTGAGGTCTATGCTGATCACCCCAAGCAGCTGTGTGGCAAAGCTAACATTCCCTGTTATGCGGTCCATCTCCCCCTCGTTACGGTCAAGACGTGTTTCCAGTGCATCAAACTTTATTGAAGTGGCATTGTCATGGTCTCGCTGCTGGTCCATGAGCTCCCGCAGGCTTTGGTCATGACTATCAGTGATGGCTGAAGCGTTTTGCAACTGCTCTGAGAGTGAGTTCAACTGTGAGGTCACATCCTCTAAAGTGTCACTGTTAGAGCGAGTCATTGCAGAATTATTGGCTGCTAATGCTTGAAGGTTCTGTACCTTCTCCCTCAGCCAATCAGCATCCGCTTTGGTCTGCCTGGCCACCTGCTGAAGGGTCTGATAATCATTTTTAAGCTTCTGGACGGCCTGGCTGGTGTCCTCCACTGACCTTTGAAGGGAGCTAATTAGGTTCCTCTGCTGGGTCTGGGTGAAGTTCAGAGTGCTGAGGTTGTGGGTGTTTTGGCTCTGCTCGCCACTCTGCACATGAAGATCCGATTGAAGCCGCTCTGTGTCTGTCTTTAGTCCATCAATCAGGCCGCTGTATGTGTTTAAGGTGCGGTTGACTTTGCTGATAACATTGGCATTGCTCTCCAGCAGATCTCGCAGTGACAGATGTCCACTTTGCATGTCCTCACCAGCTAGCTGTAGATCATCAAGAGCAGCTCTATTGCTAGAAGCCCTCAGAGCAACATTATTGAGCTGATTCTGCAAGGTTTGAATTTCCAACTTGAATGAGAGAAGCTCACTGGTGGCATTCTCTGACTTCTCTCCTGTTTGATCATCTGCACATCAAATTTAGATTTTATTAAATACAATGGAAAAACAGCTGAAACATCTGTATGGACATTGTGTGCAAGTTTTTTCTTTCCTTATATTAAATATAATGAAAAATGCTATATGTTGTGTTTCTAGCAGTTAAACTATCAAAAGTTAAAAGTCGGAACACACTATAAATAGAGCTTTATTTTCGTCACCGAGCTAGGAGCAGCGCTGAACTCAATGACCGTGCACTATGTCTTATCCAATTTTCGTGAGTGATCTAATTGTAAGTGCAATTTTTGTATCAGCGCAAAGCACAAGCAGGTGTAGGGTGGGAGTGTTTGCGCTATCTGTGGTGTATTGTATGTTAATGAAGTGAAGTAGCGCAAAGCGCAATTTGCTATTTTCCTAAAAAATAGGTCATTGTACTAAGATGTTTGAGAACAACGTCTAATCTGGGTACAGTGTGGGAAATTCAACCAGCAGATGATATCAAAGAACTATTGATAACATTTAATGCTAGCCATGATTGTTTTGTGTCAGTAGATCAATATGATAAATAATAATAACATTAACAAATTTATATTGTATAGCACCTTTCCAAAGCTCAAATATTCTGTACAGAAATTAAACATAAAACTTTAAACAGAGAAACATTTAACAAATATACATTTCAAAACAATGAAAAATGGGAGAAAAGGAAAGCATATTTTAAGCAAGTCGAGTGAGCAGGATGAGAGCCAATAGTCCCATGAGGCCATTAGAGAACATACAACACATACATCATGGTCCGGAGCAGCACAAGCAACAAACAGAGCAGAGGATGCATTGCATAGAGAAAATGTACACAATTTCATGAAATAAATTTTTATGAATGGGCTGTCTTCATTTATACTGATGTTGCTTGACATAAAATGTTATTTATAATAGGATGCAGATGATGCAATACCCGGTGAAGAACCTCAGAATTAAATTGCACTTGACCCAGCCCATTAGTGATATGCGTGTGTGGTTTCGACAACCCACTTGCATATGCTTGAATGAAAATATTAAATCTTCATACCCATGCCCACTGACTTTACGCATATGATATATCTCCAGTGCTGGGTAGAAACAGATTACATGTAATCCGTATTACGTAATCAGATTACTAAATCAAGTACTTGTAATTTGATTCAATTACATTTTAAATACTTGTAATCACAATACAGTTACCTTTTATAGATTACGTGATTAAATATGAACAAGCAATCATTTATTGATAATTTTCATACCAAATCATCATATTCATAAGCGCAATAGTCTCACAGACGAACATTTTGAGCATGTGCTCCTTTTACATGAAAAACAGGATTATGCACCTCAGCTAAGGAATTGGTGATGGACTAAGTACTAAGGGTTAAAAGTAAGTGTGTCAGAGTTTTGAGCTGCTAGCTTTGGCCTAGCAATATCATTGCTGTTGATTTCAGGTTCATTACCGTTTGTTTATGTAATGTCTTAAAAGTGAAGTAGATATGTTTATTATAATTATTATTTATTACTACCTCACCAATGGTGTGCAGCTCACACATTGAACATAATTGCTTCAAAGGATCTTGTGGATGTTATCTCTAAGGGTCCTGAAAGAATGGAATACATTTTCGTTCACTTTGTATTTTTATTAGGGCTGTCGATTTAACGCGTTAATAATGTGCGATTAATAATAAAAAAAAATTATGCGTAAAAGAAATGTATGCAATTAATCGCAACGCTTTCCTGAGAAATTCCTGAGAAATGCAAGCTTGTTGTACCACATGTTTACTCCAGAGGGCAGTAAACGAAATTTCAGCTGTGCGAGCAACACACAGTTTATTACAGTGAACAAAACATTAACAACACTTCAGCGGACACACAACACAAACATGCGTTATGTTCTTCCGTTCAAAACACTTGAAGGAGCGCAAATGCGAACTAAGAGATCTCAAGATGTGGTTAAAGATTGAGTATTAAACTATATTTACCTTGACACAGTGACCTAAACATTTTATTTTTATGACGCAACACACCCGAGACATGACACAAGCATGTCTAACGCAGGTCGTATGGTCTTTACCTCACAAATATTTAATTACCAACAAGGTTAAGGAGGTGTCCTTTAAACTGTTACACCGTTTTTACCCAGTCAATCTTTATTTAAGAAACATGCTCCCTGAAATAGATCCACTTTGCTCCTTCTGTAATGCTGTAGATGAATCGTATCTCTATTTTAACTAGATTTTCTTTGCTTTATAAAGACGTTTTATTTGGTTTTCACAGTTTTGATAACTTAAGTTTATATTTTCTGATTAATCTGTCTTTCTTGCCAAGTTTTTTTTATAAATAAATTTAAATGTATGTCTATAAAGCCCCTATTTGCACTTTTTTATAAAGACTTAAAATATTATATAAATACTCTTTGTACCTCCAACAACTCCAAAGCATTGAAAACCATTGCATAATGTAATTAATATAATGTCTTGTTATTATTGTAAAATATATCTGTAGTATTGTGTACTATGTATACCCCTGGCTTGTTTCTAAAAAAGAAAAAGAAAAAAAAGGCTGACGCAGGTGTACATTGACATTAAACAAGCCCTCATAATAAATCTCCAACTGATTGACAAATTCACTTGTGAAATGGATTGCTGTGAACTGTATGCCAATGATTGACTTATGATCAATAATATGGTAGTAAACAATACATTGTATTCTAAAGCCGATTTTTGAATGGTCTTATCAATGATGAAATCTTCTGCCACAAGAATGTAATGCAATTTATTTATCTGAATATTTTTTATTTTATAAATATATATATATATATATATATATATATATATATATATATATATATATATATATATATATATATATATATATAATATTTTAATATTTAAAGATAACTATGTATAATTATTTCATCATTATATATTGAATTATTGTTAGATGAGGGGCTTTTTCAGCAAATATTTTTATATTTGTAGATTAATCAGGATTAATTCATCGTGACACCATGTAATTAATTCGATTACAAATTTTAATCGATTGACAGCCCTAATTTTTATGTTAAAATGATTACCCTACTCAAATGCATGAGACAAAAAATTAAATAGAATTAGATCAAAAGTAATCCAAAAGCAATCCAAAAGTAATCAGATAAGATTACTACGTTATTATGTGTCATTATGAAATAACAGAAATTTAAGTATGGGAATTATGTAGTGACCAAAATTTTAAACAATTAGAACTATCTTTTATTTGAGCTTCTTCACCTTTTGCCAACTGGACCATTACATGCTGGCCACTTGTTGGCTATTTTGTTTTCCCTTTGCTTTTAGGTCAAACTCATCCATTAAAAAAAAAAAAAAATATATATATATATATATATATATATATATATATATATATATATATATATAGTTTTGTTAAGAAATTCATATGCAATTACAAAATTGTATTCAGTCATCTGTTTCCAAACATTTGACTGGTAAAAATATGTGATCTCTAGAGAGCAACATGAAAAATCCCATCTACTGGACTCACCAAGCTTTTTGAGGTCTGTCTCTACCGCCATGATTTTCCCACCATAATTCTCCATTCCCTCTGTGACATTGTCCATCCTTTGGACCACTGTGGGACACACATTAGATAATCCCAGTCAGACTGAATCTGTAGCAAGTCTTAGAAGTTTACTATAAACAAGTTTCATTTATGCAGAATAATTCTTGTATATCTAGAGTTTTAAAGCTTGATTCAATAGGGGTCTTCAACACAGGAGCCTTTGTGGCACTGCAGGGTGTCTGCTAATTTTGATATGATCTCAAACAAATCTTAAAATATGCATTAAAGATATAATGTTAACTTTATCTAAAGCTAAAGGTAAGAAGCTAAAGCTTAGTTAAATGTTTAATTGTCCCTATCAAATTGCAATGTATTAAGTAAAATTCAAATGTAATGTACAACTATGAATGAACATAACATTCCACACACACAGTCAAGCAAAAAAGGCATGACATTTAATTTCCTCTGGAATTTGGAATGGATCCTGAGGATTCGTTATCTGAGTGTCTCCTGAGAGCCTTTGGGGTGATTCCCACCAGTCTTGTTGTCACCACTATAGCTTTTCATGCAGACATTTTTGGTCTCATCCCTGATTCATGCAATAATGAAAACACAGTTTAAGCAATTTCAAGATGCTTAAGGGCTGAAATATTAATATAACAAGTCATAACCATTTATGCCCTGACACAATGTTATAAACATCAGCATGTAGTATTGTCTTGATTCTAGAGTTATGTGTTCGCATTCAACACTAGAGGGCGCATTCACTGTGGGTTCCACTTTGCTTCTCTTGGCAAGAGGAATGTGATTAAAACACCAAATGCTGCATTTGTCTTTTTCTTTGGAACGGTCATACTGTGATCTCCTTTCTGACAAAGCTATGGAGGCATGCTGGAATGGATTAAACCTCCCCTCTTGTTCAAAGTGTTTATTTTACTGAACAAGTGCCGGTCAAACATGAATGGAATAAAGTCATCATCTTTACTCTCCAGTGTATTTGCACTCATTGTTTTTAACTCATGTTTCATTCAGACATGCAGCACTTAGCTCTTCATCGCCAGCAAACTAAAACACATCAAAGATCTTGGGTGTTAGCATTCCTGACTGGGCTTGTGTAACCAAACACAAAACAAATAGCCTATATGCTGGAAGGGAAAAACAAAATATGAAGGTCCATTTCAAAGGCTGGATGGTCATTTTCACACTGGGAGTCTGTTAGTGGGAGGTCAACACTACAAGTTTCTCCACACTCTTACTTTCTTCAAGGAATAATGACATTATTTTCCTGTATAAAACAGGTTATTTTTGAATGGAGTTTGGCGGGAGGGTTTTTATAGCCTCATTGTGACAGAATGAGGAGTTATCCAAAGGGAATCAGCCTAAATCTGTATTAAAAACTATTGGGAGACTCATTGGACTGAATTTGAAAAATGTAATAATAAACTGTTGTCAATATGAAGATGTTTAGTAGAGAGTTTAGGGAATGTTTATAAATGACCTTAACAGTCGCCCTCCTAACAATGTCCTCTTGGCAGTGTTGGGTGTAATGCATTGCTAATTAATTACTGTAATTAAATTACTTTTTCATTAACAAATTCCACTGAGAATTATTCAGTTCATGAATAAAATATTTGATTTAATATGATTTATTTGAAAGATTTAAAAGATGTCTATCCTTATATTTTTTATCTTGTCGAGGTTGATAAGGGTTTTAGAAAGTAATTAGTACTAATTAATGCAATAACTTTTCAGACAGAGTAATTAGTACAGTAATCTAATTACACTGTAGAAGAGGAAATTAGTAGTTAGTAATACATTACTTTTTTTGAGTAACTTACCCATCACTGCCCCTTGGTAAGTTAGAGTTTGGCTATTCTCGCCCAAAAGTTGACCAGATTCACTCTGGCACAGGTAACAAAGGAAACATGAACTGTATTTAGCATGCCACAAAGACCCTGTCAGTTAGCCTGCGGTTTCTGAGGCAACAAATTGCTGCTAAGGCATAAAATCTCGTCTGGAGCAGGTTTGCTTTGAGGCATGCTGCTTTACATGTCTTCTCATCTGGTTAGCATTAGGTCTTTAAAGAACTACACAAGACATATGGACTCAATGTAAATCAGAGACTTGATCTGGACAATACAATTACATTTTTATTAAATGTGAATGTAATTAAGCTAGATGTTTTCAAGGACAGATTTTGGGCGCAACAGTATAAGTTCTTGTGAGTAATGGAAAGAAACAGTGTTTATCTTATGATGAAACAAAGGTTTTTAGTGAGGTAAAGGGTGCAAATGAACCAAACAAGTACAGCTCCATAGTCATAATATTATTTTATGATAACCACAGCATTTACTCGTATTAGTGTTTTCGTGACATAAAAAAAAATGAATTATTGTTTTAGTCGGACTGAAATTAAACTTTTAAATGGAATGTAAATGTACTAAATATTGTATAATCTTTTCCTGTTTTTTTTTGGCAATAGACACAATAAACAGCTCTGTTTCCTGGCTTTACTGGCTAATACAGAAAACATATGCCACTGTGGTAGTCAGGGTGATAACATTTGAAACTGTGTCAATGGCGCAATATGCTTCCCTTATTTCAAGACAAGAAATAAAGTGAGCCAAAGTTCAACACTGAAAAGCAGAAATAATGGCAGATGTTACATTATGGCACATTCTTGAAATGAACTGGATAAGAAAAAATCCTAATGAAAAAATCCTAATGAATCTAAATGAAAGGTTTTCCAGATATCTGGTCTAAACAATAGAAAACATGAATTATGTGAATGTGTCTTGCACTTTGATGTTTACTCTGAATAGCATAGAGCTATTGAGCCATCACGTCAATTTGTATGCGAACTTGAAAGGATAATTCGCCATAGATTTCCCTTGGGAATTTCCTATGGGTTTTAATAATATATATATATTTATTTTTTTAATTCAATTTATGAGTTAAATAAGGTCTGTTGTAAACAGTGCTTGAAGGTACTTTGATGTTTTGTTCTACAACACAAATTATCAGCCTTATATCATCAAATTTACATGACCATGGCAACATTTTTGCAAATCAAAATTACATGGTGTATTTCACGTTTGGCTGCAGTACCAGTGAAATATTCAGCTGGGGCACCAAAAGCTATTGAAAAGATTTTGTAATCAGACAAGATGTTTAAAGGTGCATGTGGCAGGGCGGAGGGCGGGGCCGGGTCGTGATCCTACACACAACATAGACTCCTACACAAACTCTGAGTAAGCAAAAAATAAAATAAAACCATTTATCTACTGAATCCCTTCTGGCTAAGTATGAACGTGATCATGGTCAAGCGAAAACTAGAGTGAACATTGGCAGGGCATTTGATTCCTGGAGGGACCTTCGTTCTGGGGATCAAAACCGACACTGAATTGGCGTTTGTGGCAGGGCGGAGGGCGGGGCCGGGTCATGATCATACACACCCGGTCCCTTATCATGCTAATTCAGCCTCGGAGAGGGATTAAGGCCGATGGCAGATGGTGGTGCGACGAGAGAGAGATCGCTTAAGGACATGTCCGTCATGTGTGTGTTTGTGTCTTTTAAGTTTCTCATTAAAATATTATTTATATCGTCAAGCCGTTTCTTGCCTCCTCCTTTCCATTGAATACGTTACACTGGTGCCGAAGCGCGGGAAGAAGGAGGGATGCCCGTCACCGATGGCAGATGGTGGTGCGACGAGAGAGAGATCGCTTACGGACATGTCCATCATGTGTGTGTTTGTGTCTTTTAAGTTTCTCATTAAAATATTATTTATATCATCAAGCCATTTCTCAACTCCTCCTTTCCATTGAATACGTTACACTGGTGCCGGAGCGGGAAGAAGGAGGGATGCCCGTCGCGGAGTCCTCGACACTGCCCTCCACCCAGGGGAGCACCACTGCCATCCACCGGGGGAGGGAGTAGACCGACCTCCCAGACACGGTGAACGGCCTCCATCCGTGAGGCGAGTGGGGACTGGACTCCTCGACCACCTGGAGCGATGGAGCCCCTACCAGGGGCGGAGGAGAGCCCTGCAATCCCCCAGAGGGGAGGAGGGAAGTGTTTCCCCGACCGCCTGGAGCAGTAGGGCCGCTGGCAGGGGCGGAGGAGTGTCCCCACGAGTCGCCGAGAACGCGGAGGGGGCGTCCTTTCCGCCGAGGGTCGTGAGTCTGACTCCGGTCTGCCTGGGGAGAAGCGGCTGTCGTCCGCCTAAGAGGGTGGAGTAGTGATCGAGGAGCATTCAACGGTGTATCGAAGAACCGCCGAGCAGTTTTTTTTTTCATCTCTCTCTCCTCTCTCTCTCTCACTGCCGCTCTGCGTTGGCCTTTTACCTCTCGTTTAAATTGTGCAGTGTTTTTTGGGGGGGTACTACACTGTTACAGGAAGTACCACCCCCCCATTTTAATTATTTCTGTTTCCCTCCCCTTGTCCCCTCCCTCGTCCAGGTAGATGGGGATGACCTGCCGGGAGACCAGGCTTGAAGCACGCCCTCCCCGAGGGAAAGGGGGGGGGGTATATGTCAGGCCGGGGGCTCCCCAGCCTCCGGGTCGTGATCATACACACCTGGTCCCTTATGAGAGGGATAAATGCCGATCTCAGACAGTGGTGCGACGAGAGAGAGATCGTTTATGGACATGTCCGTCATGTGTGTGCTTTTGTCTTTTAAGTTTCTCATTAAAATATTATTTATATCGTCAAGCCGGTTCTCGCCTCCTCCTTTCCATTGAATATGTTACAGCGTTCTTCTTATTGTACAGGTAAGATTACATAACTGCAAAACATGTGAAAACTAGAGCCATACGGATTGATCTGTGGAATTTTAGCTAAACTACAATAACACATGAAATGAATGCTAGGCAATGTTCAAGATAATGCAAAAAGACCCATTCATTAGTGTAACGCAACTTGGTGAATCTATTATTATAAAACAATAGCGCATCGATATACACTCACCTAAAGGATTATTAGGAACACCATACTAATACTGTGTTTGACCCCCTTTCGCCTTCAGAACTGCCTTAATTCTACGTGGCATTGATTCAACAAGGTGCTGAAAGCATTCTTTAGAAATGTTGGCCCATATTGATAGGATAGCATCTTGCAGTTGATGGAGATTTGTGGGATGCACATCCAGGGCACGAAGCTCCCGTTCCACCACATCCCAAAGATGCTCTATTGGGTTGAGATCTGGTGACTGTGGGGGCCATTTTAGTACAGAGAACTCATTGTCATGTTCAAGAAACCAATTTGAAATGATTCGAGCTTTGTGACATGGTGCATTATCCTGCTGGAAGAAGCCATCAGAGGATGGGTACATGGTGGCCATAAAGGGATGGACATGGTCAGAAACAATGCTCAGGTAGGCCGTGGCATTTAAACGATGCCCAATTGGCACTAAGGGGCCTAAAGTGTGCCAAGAAAACATCCCCCACACCATTACACCACCACCACCAGCCTGCACAGTGGTAACAAGGCATGATGGATCCATGTTCTCATTCTGTTTATGCCAAACTCTGACTCTACCATCTGAATGTCTCAACAGAAATCGAGACTCATCAGACCAGGCAACATTTTTCCAGTCTTCAACTGTCCAAGTTTGGTGAGCTCTTGCAAACTGTAGCCTCTTTTTCCTATTTGTAGTGGAGATGAGTGGTATCCGGTGGGGTCTTCTGCTGTGGTAGCCCATCCGCCTCAAGGTTGTGCGTGTTGTGGCTTCACAAATGCTTTGCTGCATACCTCGGTTGTAACGAGTGGTTATTTCAGGCAAAGTTGCTCTTCTATCAGCTTGAATCAGTCGGCCCATTCTCCTCTGACCTCTAGCATCAACAAGGCATTTTCGCCCACAGGACTGGATGTTTTTCCCTTTTCACACCATTCTTTGTAAACCCTAGAAATGGTTGTGCGTGAAAATCCCAGTAACTGAGCAGATTGTGAAATACTCAGACCGGCCCGTCTGGCACCAACAACCATGCCACGCTCAAAATTGCTTAAATCACCTTTCTTTCCCATTCTGACATTCAGTTTGGAGTTCAGGAGATTGTCTTGACCAGGACCACACCCCTAAATGCATTGAAGCAACTGCCATGTGATTGGTTGATTAGATAATTGCATTAATGAAAAATTGAACAGGTGTTCCTAATAATCCTTTAGGTGAGTGTATATCAAAATGACAGTTGTGATGGAATCACATCAATACTGAATTGTGTCAACATATTTATAATGTACAGTCTATTTTATAAAAAGCTCCATAACTGTATAATTTTAATTATGCTACCTCATCTGTCACCATGATGCTAGTGAATCACGTTGTCTCTTTGTAAGTTACTTCATTGTTTTGGTCGATGCTCGCGTCCCTATGGAGTGTGTGCACGAGTGCGAGCAACAGGTAGCTGGGACATTTCTAGCATCTAGAGCGAAATGCTGATGCGCTTGCAGCGCTGGTGTAACCATAATTTGCACTCGATATTTACTTAGCTGCTAAAAGCTTTTAAACTTTGGAAAAATACTAAGAGTCACTGCTCACGTTCTAACGTCCTGCCTTTTACTGCTGTCAGTGGTGCCTTTTTTCCTTGTTATATCAAATGAATAAATATTTCTTAATAGGAAAGTATTTCGATATACACAATATCCTCGATACAATTACAGTATGCCTACCTCTTCAGTCACTACTACACCACTGCCTAAATATACCAAGAAAGTTGATCCTTCTGCTTAATTGGTGCTTGTTTAACAAAACCAAAATCAATTATTTTCACTGTTGTTGTCATTACATTATTTATTCAGGTCATGTCTGTATAAATGTAAGAGCTGCTTTTAACTCATGAAGAATACACAGAAAGCATATTAGTGTATAAGACTAATGTTTACATTGTAGTCTGATGGTGTGAATAAAGTCTGTACTTCATGATCTTATGGTGTGTTGTTTATTGACTAACGTTAGTATATGCACACATTGAATATATACTATATATTCACACTGTTGTGCTTTTTTCTTTAATATACAATGTGATACCATTATGACATACTAGGTGTTTCCAGTTTAATTGTATCCGAATAGATGATGTTATTAATATAATTGACACATGTACACAGATAACTGATTTGTCTTAATTAATTAGCAGTGTTTTTATTCCTGCTCTCCCCCTTCATCGCCGCTTGACTGTAGCGAAATTAAGCTGACACTCAAAAGATAAAAAATTTTCACAAGAAAAGTTACATTTTGGCTCTGGTAATAAAACAGCAGTTTCACCTTTTCATGATTTATAATATATATATATATATATATATATATATATATATATATATATATATATATATATATATATATATATATATTTTTTTTAGCAGGCTTTTGCCATATCCTACAGCATAGCACATTGAAGGTAAATGGAATTTCCTCACAAACATGGCAGTCATACAGTGATGTCGCTGATGAAACCGGTCAATACAACTATGCATGTGACACTGTAAGAGATGAATGATGCAGCAGTGTAGACAATGGTTTCAAGATTTCCTACCTTTGTACCCCAACACAGCCACAGCTATGGTGAGAAGCGCACAAAGCACATACAGAAGGGCGATCGCCACCCTTAAGGCCCAGTCATTTTTACATTTATTGCATTCACTTCCCTCTTGGATACCTGCAATAGAAAAGAACGTTGCATCAAAATATGAAAATGCTTTTCAACATGTCTTATATCAATACCACATTTTTAACTACTCAAAATCTGGGATAGCTGCCGCTTTAGGTTCGTTAAAGGTGATGTGTGTATTTTATTTTTATTTTTATGTTTTTGATGCTTAATATGCAGAGATAACTATAAGTAAGTATTTCCTATGTTTTCCACAATAAGATGAGGGGGATCCTGCTTGAAAACAGTGATTATATGTGCAATTCCATTTGGTGATGCTTGCTGGCACAGACTCATTTCATCTTTAACTTTTTTATAAGTAGTGTTTTTGTCTGTAGCATATTTTGTGTATTTGCTTCTATTTAATATGAAGTGAGGATCCACTAGACACTACACTATCCAATAATGCCTTGTGTTCAAAACGCTGGATCGTGTAAAAATTGAAAAAATTGCGTAGAACCATTAGTCAACGCAAGAACCGTCTCTTTTTAACTGTAAATACTGTATATACCAAGACAGTTGATCCTTCTGCTTAATTGATGCTTGTTTAACAAAACCAAAATCTATTATTTTCACTGTTGTTGTCATTATGTCATTTATTCAGGTCATGTTACAATGCCCACCTTCCCGGATGAAGTATATTCAGAATTTATTCATACTACACACCTGCAAACCTAAAGAACGTACTTTAATGGCATTCATCAAATGCAGTACACATTTTGACAGTATGCGATTTCCGACACAGCTTGTTATTAACTCACGTTTCAGACTCTATGATTAGTGCAAACAGTCACTCTGTAAATAAATGTGATTAACCCACACTAATTGTTTTATGAAAAAGTTATTAAGCAATTGAATCAAATTAATATAATTTTAACCCACATATTGTTTACGTCTTGTGACTATAATTTTGAAATAGTGAGTATTTTTTAAAGAAAAGTAAAAATATGTGGTAATAAATATTATGCCACAAATGCTGTTCATTGAGCTTAACTTGTATTGAACCCAGAATATTAATTTAAGACAAAACAGAATTTCAATGGCAAGCAAATATTTTTGTGATTTCACGCAAAGCAATGCTAGAGATCACAGTCTTTTGCCACGTGAGGGTGGAAGTGAGTTCCTTAGAATAACTGAAACTACGCCATTACTGTACTGAGACCATGTGTCATGCTTTCCTGGCTGAAAATGACTGATTTGTGTCAGTCTGGTTCAGATTACTTCTGATGTGATATGTTTACCCTTTAAACCTAGAGGAAATAAACAGAAAGGCAACTATAAATGTTTGCATGTTTTTGTTATAGCAGATTCTCTTGTTGTAGCAAAGAGAAAAGGGGAGCCCTGTTGTGCAGAGGTCAATACAGACAAGGGGCAAATAAACATCAGGCCACTATCTCTAGAAAAAGTTCAGACATTCCACAACAGGGCTCACATCCTTGTTTGACTTCCTCCCCCCAATGTTATCAGAATGTGGGATTTATCAGCAGATGGTCGCAGTGGCAGCCATGGCATCCAGGGCAGGCTAAAATGAAAGCACCAGGAGAAAGTTGGGGGAGGGCAGGTCACTGGGGAACATGTCCTTAGACTCACACATCTGTGTAAACATCATGGCAGAGTGCCTCAAAGGACCATCAAAGCTATGGCCCCAGATGTGGGGAATGTACACCAGCTTGGACGTAGAATTTGGTAAGGTGGTCTGTGTGGGGGAGAGCAGGAGAAGCCTCCCAACAGCCCTGCCCACTCTCAGTCAACTATAACCAAACGACAAAGCAAACAAGCAACATCACCACCACCGGCTATGGGTCAATGGGATGTGCAAAAGAGACAGAGAGAGAAAAAGAAAATAAGGAGTGCATCACTTCTACATTGCTTTAGAGTGTTTATTGCTCTGTTTTGTCCACCTAATGAAAGCTATTCCACCAGAGATGGAAAAATTGCTCCCAACATACTGCATAAACGCAATAAAAAAGCCCCTCTCCTTTTTCACACATGCTTTCAAAATCAGGAGGGAAAACTTGATTTAGTTGAAGAAACACAGATGTGCACTTTCTAGAATTGCTGGAATTCCAAGAAAGGACACTTAAATTAAACAATGGAAAACAACAGGAAGAGAAAAGAGCAAGGTTTTGGGGGGCATCCATCTACAACATTGTTTATGCTCAGTACATTTAAATCCAATTTAAATGTTTTTAATTAGGTCATTTTTAATTATAATTCAATAATTCATTGTTGGGAGCAATTATTTTGCACTGGCAGCAATTATTTTGCACTGGCAGCCATATCACCCTGCAGCTCTTGCCTGATTGCCCACTAAAGCTAAGCAGGGTTGAGCCTGGCCAGTACCTGGATGGGAGACCTCCTGGGGAAAACCAAGGTTGCTGCTGGAAGTGGTATTAGGGAGGCCAGCAGGGGGTGCTCGCCCTATGGTCTGTGTAGGTCCTAATGCCCCAGTATAGTGACAGGGACACTATATTAGGTCATTTTTAATTATAATTCAATAATTCATTGTTGGGAATTATTCTGTGACAGGGACACTATACTGTAAAAAGGCACCATCCTTTGGATGAGATGTTAAACTGAGATCCTGACTCTGGTCATTAAAATTCCCAAATTCCCCCATTGGCCCCTATCTATCATTGTCTTGTATTAATCTCCATCCCCTGAATTGGCTACATCACTCTACTCTCTCCTCCCCACCAATAGCTGGTGGGTGTTCTGGTGCACTATGGCTGCTGTTGCATCATCCATATGCTATGTAAAGTGCTTTGAGTGCCTAGAAAAGTGCTATATAAATGTAAGGAATTATTATGTCATGAAAACACTTCGTCGGACTTAAAACTTTCTGGAAATATGAATTTTGCAAAAGTCAGACTAATAGACCTTGATAATGCAATTGTATCATAACTTTGTCAAGCATGAATACACTTAAATCAGACTACAATTGGCCTCTGCGTTCAGCGCATGCATGCTTTGAACAACAGAGGTGATGCGCAATCTGTATTTAATCCGGTGCATTTGACGTACTTTCTTCAAATGATGCATTGTGTCATGTATACTTGGAAAGACAGATGAAGGCTCTAGCTCGACTGTGCAAAAACATGTGATAGCTTGATTATAACTGCACATGTAAACTTACTGACTGAGTCACCTCTCATACATGTGTGAGACAAAATGGACTCTAGCAGTCTACGTTTTCTGTTTGGAACTCATATGATATACAAAAACCTGTAGGGAAAAACGATTTGGGGCCCTGGAGTTGATGGCCATACCTTGCCCTTTACTACAGGGCTTAAGGAAGGGTCTGGAAAGGCTGGTTCAGGTCCAGGAAATTCCAAATTAGAAAAAAAGTAGTTGAGCAGTCTGAATGTAGTTAAAGTATAAAACAACACATCCCAAACCTTCTGTACATTAAAGATGAGGAGTGATCTGGACAAAATAACAGCTGTTCTAGATTTTAGATTCAGAATCTTACAGATTTCTTGATCATATTAAAGATTGAAGGGGGAAAGAATGAAGTGCTTTGACTATGTGTGAGATGGGGTTGTTAGCTGTGGCAGGCAATGAAGAGAGAGAGAAATGCTGAGGCCTGCATCCACGCCTGTACAACAGCTGTGTTTCATTTGTACTCAGGAAGTCGCCAGTGCTGCCAAACTCCTCCCTCTGAAAATCTCCAGAACCCACCTCAAAAGTCTATTTTTCAAAAAAAGTTACCAAATAAGAAAACGCACTATAAATAGGCCTAGGTATGAGTGTGTATATTATACAAAGCATATAAAAGTGGCATAAAACAATTAGTGTGGGTCAATCTAATTTTTTTTACAGAGTGACTGTTTGCACTAGGTGTAAATAGCAACTAGGGGTTGGTGTAGGCCAGGGTGTCTCTAATATGTAGGACTGTAAATAAACACAATAAACACACTGCAGTAATACTGTATGCTAGTATTTAATTAGGAGTGCTAACAGTATCTGCCACTATGTGCACTGGAGTGCTTTTTGTTGCACTTCAAGGTATATATGTTCAGCAATGTAAAGGTCTAAGGTACATTCAGTTTCAGCAACAGACACATTTCTAGGATATGTAAATTAGTCCATACACACCTGAGAGTTTTGCACTCATGATGTGCTTGGTGTTCAGTGCATGTTTTGTTAGATCTGACTATTTAACACATAGTATGACTTTGCCTATGTTTTTAATAATGAATCACCCAAACAAACAGAAATCAGTCCATGGTGGAGTTGCTTTTTTTCTGTGGTACATGGACTGAAATATACAGTATAAATGATTAATCTCCCAAGGGATTCTATTAGTCAAATTTGGTTTCACAAACAGTATAAAAGACACCAGTATTCCTTTTTTGTAATTTGCTTTCAGTAAAAAATATCTGTTTCTGCATTAAGAGTTGGTGACTGTAACATCTCCTTTTGTGTTCCACAGAAGAAAGAAAATCATACAGGTTTGGAACAACATGAGGGTGAGTAAATTATTACAGAATTTTCATTTTGGGTGAACCCTTTACAGGAATATTCCGGATTAATGCGAGTTAAGATAAATTGACTTAATTTGTGGCATAATATTGATTACCACAAAAATGTATTTTGACTTCTGGGTAAAAAAATCTGGGTTACAATGAAGCACTTACAATTTAAGTGAATGGGGACAATCCCTACAAATTAAAATATACACTGTTTTAAAACTATAGTTACAAAACTTAAACAATATAAACGTTAGCATAATTTTAGAGTGATAAAATCACTTGCTTGCTTTTTCAATATAAAGTTATATCCAACTTTGTTGCCATGATGACGAAACACTTAATGCCCTAAAACCCTAAAACGACCATAAAAACGATGATTTAAATACCTATACAGCTCAAATAATATACAAGTTAAACCAAAGAATTAATGTTAGTGGTTTTATTAAATTATAAGCTTCACATTTCTGCCTTTAATCCCTCCAAATATTGGCCCCATTCACATCCATTGTATAGGCCTCACTGTAACATAACTTTGTGCAATTATTTTAAGAAAAGGAAGGATAAGTCAAAATAAAGTCTTTCTAGCAAGTTAGTCCACTGACGGGTATTTTGGAATTCTCTCAGGAAGCTATTTTGCAGTCATAAAAGTACAGCTCCTATCTACTTGAATGGGGGAACACCAAAATCTAAAAAACGGTTGGTCAAGACTACAATCAAAAAACATATTTTACATCAGCAGTAAAATCTGACAACACTAAAATCATAAAATGTGCTTCTTTACCTCAGATTATGCTAAAAAATATATATATATATTTCCCAGCTTGTGGGTTGTTCACCTGTAAGGCAGGACTTCCTTTCTACTTCCATTGACTGTTGGGCGTTCCAGTTTCTCCCATTCATTTTTAAAAAAGTGTCCAGTCTCTGCTGAATAGTCTCTGGTCAAAATGTATTTTTGTAGTAATCAAGATCATGCCACAAATGCTGTTGATTGAGCTTAACTTGTATTGAACCAAGAATATTCCTTTAATGACTATATAGGCACATTTGAACAGTTAACTCCTTCCAATCAGAGTTCAGGCATTAGCTATTTAATAATAATTATAGGCTTTATAATAGGCTTATGATCTGAATTCAACAAATTTGCAAAAGCTGTGACAATTAAGTATAATTTTCATAAAAGCATTACCTCAGCCATTATTCATCTGATTTCATGTTGCCTAGTTTTTAGCTTTATTTTGGCCACAAACTTGTGACTGGACACATTTGGAAGACAGAATGTCCGAATTAGATGGATTGGCAGCTTTGCAAGCGAACAGTTCAACAAACATTGTCACTTAGTAACAACAGACACAGTCACTCAGATAAAGGGATAGTTCACCCGAAAATGAAAATTCTGTAATAATTTACTGAACCTTATTTCATTCCAAACCCATATTCTTTTTTTTATGGAACATAAAAGGAGATGTTAGCAGAAAGTTAGCCTTAGTCACTATTCACTTTCATTATATGGAAAAAGACGCAATCAAAGTAAGTGGTTCTGCCTCACATCTCCTTTTGTGTTCCATGAAAAAGAAAGTCATATGGGTTTGGAATGACTTGCGAGTGAAGTGTGAAATAATGATGACAGAATTTAAATTGTTTGGGTGAACAAGCCCTTTATGAGGAAAAAACTTACTTTCACTTTTAATCTCTTTTAAATCTATCATAAAATTTTTTAGTGAAGTAATGAATATATGAAAGTAATGAAAAACATTCAATAATTTATGTCATCCAGGATTATTCCATTATATGAAAACAATGAGAATGTTTTAATAAATATGCCATATATTTGCTTTATCGATCTATGTGACCATTGAAAACATCTGGTAACATCACTCTCAGCAGACACAAATAAACACTATTGAGTCATGTAGCATCAGAACTGTCATGTTGCACATTTTGTGTATCTGGTGCAAATCTCTGGATCCACTCAACATGCCTCCTGCACCCCTCATTAAAAGTCCCCTCTCTGGAATGTTAACAAGTAAACACTCTAAAAAAGAAGGTATAACCACAGAGACAAATTACTACACCAATGTGTTAGTAAACCTCTGAACTGTACTGCTTCATACCACTAGCATGCAACACCCCCCACCCCACACCCACACACAATTTTGATGGCTAACAGGTTTATAACACTTTAAATAGGCACAACCACCACATGCATCTGGAGCTTATTAAAGACAGAAAAAAAACAAAGGATGTAAGAGAACATTTGATAGATCATCCCTTCGTGCCAGGGACTGAAGAACAAACATCTAAAATGTCAGCTCAGCTTACAATTAGGATGCAAGGAATGTTTTGCTCAAAGAACTCCTTTGTATTGCTTCAGTCAATTTATAAAACACAGTCATGGTATAGGAAGTGAATTATGTAGTATATATGAGGGAGGGGTTAACTTGCTATAATACTCCAAAACTGGTATATCCACAAGGAAGAGTTCTGGTCCAATAAAAACAGCTCAGCCCATTAATTTCAACAATCTCATTTAAAGTTACATGACACCTTAAAACACATTTTTTGAAATGTTAACTTTTTACCATGTCGTTCTTCTGGTTTAAAACGAAAGTTGAAGCAACGTTACAAAAATGAGGTATATGTGTAAAATCTGAGTTGTGATTTGTACATCTGTAGATCATGAGTGTTTCTTCACATTATTCATGAGAAGGAACACTTCCTTCCAATCACAGCACTGCCTCGTGCATGAACTGGAATTACAGCTGAGAATTCAAAATACACCCGCCGGACATTGTCTATAATCATGTGTGACCATAGGGATGTTGTTGAAGGTCAGGGTGGGGTTGGGGATTGTGAGGGGGAGCGGTAATAGTGGGGGATAAATGTTGATTCTGTGTATATTTGTTTTTCTTTGTTATCTGAATATATATGAATCAATAAATAATTTTAATCAGAAAATACACCCGGACGTAACAGAGGTTCCTGGCTGGCACAAGTTCAAAAACAGCAATCTCCAAACAGATATGAGTGAGGCTCTGTGGTGAGATCATATTACAGTGGAGAATTCAAAATCATAAGCGGACGTGAAAAAGGTTCCTGGCCGCCGCAAGTTCAACAACAGCACTTGGTGAACATAGTGGACCTTTACAGTAAACACCATGGTGAGATTGAAATCACCAGAAAGGGCCGCAGTCCATAACCAGACCAGCATGAACGTTTCCTGGCTGCAGACATGATTTTCATGTTTATGAGTGGAGGCTGTTGTTTCGACGCTGATTCCATCGCGTCTTCTCTGTGTGCTATTGACAGGATATCATGATGGCTTGTTCAAAAACAGATGGCAATGGTTAATATGAAAACTCAAGTCAGCACTCTTTTTTGTATACTTTCATCATGCGAAAGTTTCAACCTTGCTACATAGAATGAAGATTAGTACAGTATAACTAAGTTTTTGCAAACTGAGCTTTAAGTGCCACTTTATACATTTTGCTACAACAACTGTGCGTTTTATTCACTTTCACACAAATCATGGGTTGTTTGACTATAAAACATTTTTTCACACTATTCCTCACACCCTGCTATGTTATTATATCAAAACACTTTTACTCCAACCCATTATTTGAAAAAAAATATACATTTAAACACTTGTGCCATGGAAGTGACACAAAATGACATGGTTGCTTCAGAAAATTAGTTTTTCAAGCCGAATTTGCTTTTAAAACACTACCAGTATCTGTTTTGTTCACCTCTCATTTATCATTATGGTTTAGTGTCGATAGTGTTCATAGAGAAGTTTATTCAAAATAAATCTGGGGAAACTCAACCCCTTGGGGGGGTGAGGTCAGCGCAGACAGGCAGGTGAAGCGGGCTGACAGAGCCACAGAGGAGCAGGCAGGTTTCGTGGTTGGAGTAGAGTTGGGATCCATAGTCAGTAGAGCAGATAGAACCAGAGGACTGGACAGACAGGGAATAGGGCAGACAGGACCAGTCTGGGGAGAGGGCTAGACGAAGTCAGGGAGAGGCTGGGATCCAAACCAAGGAGACGAGGAGGGCAAGGCAACCAGAACCATGCACGGAGCAGGCTAACTCAGGGTCAGTGACAGGCTGAGATCAACTACCGTTAAGGCTGGAGATCGGGCTGACAGAATCAGGCAGGGACAGGCAGAGAGGGTAGTTAAACAGGCCAAGAGATCAGGAACCGCCAAGAGATCAGGAACCAACAGAAGATCAGGAACCAACAGAAGATCAGGAACCAACAGAAGATCAGGAACCAACAGAAGATCAGGGCAAGATAAACCAACAGGAAAAACTTGCAGGATGCTGAAGGCACTAGGACAAACAACAGTCTGGCACAGGACAACCCCCAACAGGGGACTAAATTGGGAGCAAACTAATTAAGGGGAATGTGGAACAGGTGTGGCTAATTCTGCTGACAAGCAATCAGACATTGCCCCTGTGAGGAAACCCTGTGATCATAGTCAAACAAAACAAAAAACACGAGGCAGGGGAATCACAAGGACAAACAGAGACAGAACTGGGCTGATCAGCCAAGAGTCCTGGAAGGTTTAGGTGTTGGTTTAGGGCCATGGTACTCAACAGGCATCCCACTGGCCACATCCGGCCCGCAAACCATATTTTTGTGGCCTGTGTGATGTTGTCATCACATAAAATTAGTGAATGTGTATACATTTTTTTGTATCAATTTTCAAGAGCATTTACGGTAAACCTCAGTATTGATAAACTGCTGAACCATTATAGAGGAAAATAAATGGCAAACGGATATATATCTGATCATAAGCCACTTTATATAACATGAGTGCGGGGTCAGTCTGCACGTGCGTGTTGATAACAGCTTGTGCTTGCTCTCAGTCTCTTTTTTTACATGCGCTGAGTCTCTCTTGCTCCTCTCTACCATAGTGCGAGTGTTGGGTGACAAATGAACTCAACAGAGATATATGCTCGTCGTGAAAATTAATAACAGGATAAAAGGGCAATCCTGCAGTAACTAAATGCTTTATGTTTTTGTGATTTGCGTTACTTACCTAAAAAATATCTCTGAAAAGAGTGTAATAGATAATGGCTCATTGAAGTGCTTTTGGAGCTAGTATTGAACATAAATTACTTGTTTTGCAAGCACTGTATCTCTGGAGTGTGTGTGTGTGTGTGTGTGTGTATATGTTTATACTACATTGTGGGGACCAGATGTCCAGGAAAACTTCTCCTTTTGGTTTTGAAAAACATGACGGAAGTAAATTATGTAGATTCAGTACATTGCTAACTGGAGTCATGAGATCAAATCTACATTGAAAACTACACCTGTAATCATGGTTTGATGTGGATAATACGCTGGTCATAAATCTTCTGTAGATTATTGCTGCTCACTTTTAGTTGTGCTAAGACCAATTGTTTATATTTAAGGGTCCTTGTTTGTTTGCTTACTTTTAATTAAATCAAATCAATGCCAAGCAATTCAAAGAACGTCTTTGTAACATTTTTGGTTCAAACTGTTATGACATCTGGAACAAAAATGGCAGAAATGGGAATTAATCCTCTCTGGACTTTAGAGAGAATCAATAAACTCTTTCGTAAGACAATGCACTGTCACAGGGACACGTGTGGGCTTTTTTATTTATTTATTTTTTTAGCTCCAATTATTTCCTTATGTGATCAAGGCCATGTGCACTTTTAGAAATCTTGTAAGACTCTGAAGGAATGGGATGACATAGATCTAGCATAGTTGAAGTATGCAAACGGCTAATGGAGCCAGTGCCCAGGGGCGGGCTTCAATGTGTGCGGCCCATCAACTTTGAAAACAACTGTTTATAAACGCTTGAATGGGTCCCCCACAGCCTATACAGGGCCCCTTCAATAGGACCCTGTGTCTGAGGGTCCTTTTAGCTCCCTGTTTCTAATAAAATACAATTGAGACAGAATTTCAATTTAGCTTTTTTAAACCTCCAAATAGAGTTTGAAAATAGTTGTTTTTTTGAAAGAAAATAAATTGTATTTACATTGTATTTGACTGCTTAATTTTAATGTCATACATTTCTATAGACCAATTAAAAGAAGTTGCTCTTAAGATACAAGATTTACTACTGTGACAAGTATGGGCTAACAGAAACTTAAATAACAAAAGTTCTATAACAAAATGAATTGCAGGGTCTCAGGAGCATAATGACCTATACAGCCTGATGTATAAAATATTATAAAAAAAAAAAAAAAATGAATAAATAAAAAAAAAAAAATCACATCTTCAAGGTAAAAAAATATTTATTTATGATTTTATTTCAAGTGTTAAGATTTATAGGATTAAGCTTTATTCTTTGTGTGAAAGGTGCTGTCGAACTGCGTTTTGTTTTATATAATTAATTATTATACCTGCATATTTTTGAGCCCAATACCTTTCAGCCCTCCAAAGTTCTCACAGTGGAGGGAAAAGTCTTTGAAGGAAATAGGGTATAGGTATGGCCACTTCCCCCAGGACCCTTGCAAGTCATAATCTGCCCCTGATACCTCGTGATTGTTACAACCAGACATTTCATTATTTCATCATTTACTTGCCATCATGTTGTTCCAAGTAAGTAAATGATGACTGAATTTTCATTTTGGGTGAACTATCCCTTTAAATCTGTGGGCAAGCTTATAGATGATTATGCCTGGACCTGTAATACTCATCTGTATTGAATTACTGTAGAAAAGCACTGTCAAAAAAAGCACAACCTAAAGAGGAAATCATAAAAAGGATGTATGGAAAATGTGACGAGACAAAAACAAAGATAATTCACAGCCAGCCAGACAGGCAGATCCCACTTAGAATCTGAGACAGGAAATCAAAATCCAAAGCCAGGAGCCTCTGGCTAATGAGCTCAAAGAGAGATTCTGCTCTTGATATTGCTCTATTGCACAAATAGTGCTTTAAATCCTTTATTCTCCTGCTATTTTTTCTTAATGGTTTAGCAGTATTGGTTAAAACTTAACCTGAGCCTCACAACCTGAAACTAACTCATGAAGTCAAAAATAATAAATGGTAGACTTCATAGTAATACAACATCTGTCTTGATGCTTTTATCAAAATTGATGATTTATTGAGACATCTAAAAATTCCATAAAAACATAGCAAAGTAGACATTTTTGGATTTGGTATATGCAGAATTCTGCCACTTTTTCTGACACGAACATGAGTGAGGTCACACATGCTCAGCTTAGTCTTATTCCAATGCAATATCTGTGATTTATTTTGTTGTTTTAGCATTGCTCAATACAAATGCAAAGCAGCTTTGTTACTCAACTTTGAGTTGAAAAACAGACGTTCCTTTCCTTGAAATGCAGTAGCATTATGTAAAGTAACTGCAAAGTCCTAGCATTCACCCACTCGGGTATTCTCTTCCTACAGAATAGGTTAGTATAGTGGAAATTAAAAAGAGATAGATACTTCCTTTGTAGCCCCTACACTCACAAGCATATGGGGCAAGAGTCTACATTCACAATACATAGTGCAAAAGAGGGCAGAATTTGATAGTTTTTTGTGAGCAATGTGAATGTGATTTTTTCAAATGCTATTTGGACCACAGAAAAAAATGCTTTTCAAACCAGTCTTCTAGAATGACTGTCTGTAATGTTACTTGCAAGTGATTAGGTTGGATCTGTGTGTTGTGGCAATGTAGTCATTTTCTAGTATCTACAGTAGATGATATCCACAATATTCTCAGCAATTCCTATGTATTTCGTGGGCGGAATTTCTGGTTGGCTAGTGGAAGAGCAATTGGTTGGCATTTTGTTTGTAGATGGTCTCTGCTTGCTTGCATGTCAAGCAGTTAGATTCTTTTTAAATGATGTAAGATGTCTTTAAAATTCCCTGGAAAAGGTGTGCAGCTAATGGTTATCCTAATAATAAAGCAAAACTAAATTTGTATCTAAAAACAGCAATGTTATAATCAGAAACCACTCGCAAAGCCAAGCGTTCCAGTCACAGATGCTGCTTCTTCCATCGGCTGCCTACAGAAGGATTGACTTAGGAACATCTGTTTGAAAAAGCTTGTAATAGATTGTTTGTGTGCTCTTTTCACTTTATTGGCAAGAAGTCAACAGCAGGGATTACTTATATTATCCTCGTTACGGTCCAGCTACGATAGACGTCCAGAAACTTCCTTCACCAGCTGAGGAAGTTCAACCTGCCACAGGAGCTGCTGACACATTTCTATTAGGCCATCATAGAGTCTGTCCTATGTACATCTATAAATGTATGGTTTGGTTCAGCCACCAAATCAGACAGAAGGAAACTACAATGAACAGTCAGGACTGCTGAGAGGATTACTGGTAAACCTCCTGCCCACCCTCCAAGACCTGTACATCTCCAGAGTGAGGAAACATGCAGGTTGAATCACTCTGGACCCCACACACCCTGACCACTCCCTCCTTTTTTTTACTCCCCAATTTGGCACGCCCCATTCCCAATGCGCTCTAGGTCCTCATGGTGGCGTAGTATCTCCCCTCCATCCGGGTGGTGGAGGATGAATCTCAGTTGCCTCCATGTCTGAGACAGTCAATCCGCGCATCTTATCATGTGGCTTGTTGAGCGCATAAATGTGGAGACCTAGTGCATGTGGAGACTCGCGCTATCCTCCGCGGCATTCACGCACACTCACCATGCCCCACCGAGAGCGAGAGCCATGTTATAGTAACCACGAGGAGGCTAAACCAACATGACTCTACCCACCCTAGCAACCAGGCCAACTAGTTGCTTAGGAAGCCTGACTGGAGTCACTCAGCACACGCTGGATTCGAACTTGCAACTCCAGGTGTGGTAGTCAGCGCCTTTACGTACTGAGCTACCCAGGCCCCGTCCACTCCCTCTTTGAACTGTTGCCCTCTGGCCGGCACTACAGAGCATTCAGCGGCAAGAGAACCAGGCACAAGAACAGTTTTTACCCTCAGGCCATTTACCACATGAACAATTAAACTGCCTCAGGACTCCCCCATAGTGCAATAATGTAAATATATATCTCATGTACATATGTAAATTCACATATTTAATTCAATAACTGTACCCCTACCTTGCACATGTACATACACCATTCTGTTATATGTCCTATTATTTGTGTCTATTTATACTCTTACCTTGTTTTATATTCTCGCTGTAATGTTCTGTGTGCACTTGTTTCTCTTATCACCAAAATAAATTAATTGTGTACGTAAGAACACTTGGCAATAAAGCTCATTCTGATTCTGAAAAGGAGCGCAATTAATTAAATAAATGTTAGCATTATTATGCTAACAGGGGTGTATCCATGTGCTGAATGTTAATTAGACATTTTGAGAGTTTGTACATTTCTATTCAACACTGGCCTTTTTGAATGCTTCATGTGTTTTGAAATGGCATTATTACTTGACTATAAAAAGGAACAGTTTTTCTATCCTGAAGTGACGATGCTTTCAACAGTTTTCATGCTGTGATGCTAAATGGATAAATTATACAGTGAAAGACCATAATTATTAGATGATACAAGTACAGTAGTGAGATGTTATTTCATGTTTTAAATTAATGTTTTTATGATTTTCCTCTTTCCTGCATTTTTCCTGCCTGCAATTCCCTTTCTTTTGAATGTCTTTGCAGAATGGTTATTTGGAAAACATTGTGGGTGTTAATTCAATATCAATTAAATGTATTTGTACAGTGCTTTTAATAATACATACTGTTTTATATTTGCTTTGCAGACAACATTGAACTTCTGTGTACAATGAGCTTAATGCACATTCATCTCCTGTAAAATAATTGTATTTTATCCAAAAAACGGCAGCATGACAGTATCATTGCCTGAGTCTTGCAATGCACAAGCATCCTGCTGTCTGGACCTCCTCTGTATCTTCAGTAAGGACATAATCTCGTTACAACAAACTCTTCAGGTTCTGACTAGTCTCAATATATGCTTTAAAATAAACATAATTATCTACAGTTCTTAAAACATGTCAAACTTCACAGATGTGTTTCTAGATCCAAGATGGCAGCTATTTTTATTAGTTAGCCCGACTTTTACAGCACACGGACATAGGAGCAACCGGTGTTCGTGTTTAATATCGCCAGACACTACTAAATATATAAATGTCATGCAACAACCAAGCTGCATGATGATCTGCAGGAGAAGATACGCAACCACTGCTTGCTGCAGAGACCAGGCCTCCAGTCCTCGGCGTCGTCTGATTCCAGTGACCGGGGGAGAGGACGTTGTAAGGGGTGTGCGAGGAAGCGGAAGAGGGCGGGGGGTCCATGTTAGGCTAAAAACAAACCCTAGCTGGCCGGCTCTCCCATCTATCCTGCTCTTAAATGTTTGCTCCCTGGACAATAAACTGAACTAAAACCGACTCCACCAGACTTTGCAGCGTGAGTTTAGAGACTGCTGCGTCTTTGTTTTCACGGAGACGTGGCTCAGCGACAGAGTTCCGGACACCGCCATTCAGCTAGATGGGCTCGCCTCGTTTCATGCCGACAGAAATGTAGCAATGTGCGGTAAGACTCGTGGTGATGGCTTGTGTGTTTACATCAACGCGGAATGGTGCAAGAACTCTGTGCTAGTCTCTAGCTACTGTTCATCGCTGTTGGAGCTTGTGACTGTTAGATGCAGACCTTTTTATTTACCACGGGAATTCATCACAGTCATAATAACCAGAGTTTACATTCCCCCCAGCGCTAATGTTAAGGAAGCGCTCTGTGAACTGTATTGGGCTATTAGCGAACTGCAGAACGTGCACCCTGACGGACTGTTTATTGTCGCCATGAGATTTTAACCATGCGAATCTCAAGACAGTGCTCCCTAAATTCCATCAGTATGTGGACTTTGCAACGAGAGGGGCAAACACGCTTGATTTTGTTTACACAAACATCCCAGGCGCGTACCGGGCGGAGCCCCGCCCCCACCTCGGCTACTCAGACCACATCTCTGTTATGCTAATTCCAGCATACAGACCGCTCGTCAGATGCACAAAACCGCTCCAGAAGCAGGTGAAAACCTGGCCAGCAGGAGCCATCTCTGCTCTTCAGGACTGTTTTGAGTGTACTGACTGGCACATGTTCAGGGAGGCTACAACATATGGCGACTCTACCAACTTGGAGGAATACACAGCATCAGTGATCAGCTACATCAGCAAGTGCATTGATGATGTCACTTTCTCCAAGACCATCACCACATGCACCAACCAGAAGCAGTGGGTGACTGCGGAGGTGCGTGCGCTGCTGAGGACCCCAGACTCCGCCTTCACGCGGTGCATGTGGCAGGGCATCCAGGCCATCACAAACTACAGGACATCAGTTGCCTGTGACAAAGTTGCCTCCCTTCCAGATGCACTGAACCTGCTGGGCCTGGACACCTCCCTCTGCAACTGGATCCTGGACTTCCTGACTGGGAGACCTCAGTCAGTCCTGGGCTGTGTGCTCAGTCCTCCCCAGGGCTGTGTGCTCAGTCCACTGCTGTTCACTCTGCTGACTCGTGACTGTGCAGCAATGCACAGCTCGAACCACATTGTTAAGTTCACCAATGACATGACCGTGGTGGGTCTCATCAGCAAGAACGACAGGTCAGCATACAGAGAGGAGGTGCAGCAGCTAACGGACTGGTGTAGAGCCCACAACCTGTCTCTGAATGTGGACAAAACAAAAGAGATGGTTGTTGACTTCAGGAGAGCACATAGTGAACACTGTCTGCTGAACATCGACGGCTCCTCTGTGGAGATTGTCAAGAGCACCAGATTCCTTGGTGTTCACCTGCCGAAGAACCTCACCTGGTCCCTCAACACCAGCTCTATTACAAAGAAAGCCCAGCAGCGTCTCTACTTTCTTCGAAGGCTGAGAAAAGCACATCTCCCACCCCCCATCCTCACTACATTCTATAGAGGGACTATTGAGAGCATCCTGAGCAGCTGCATCACTGCCTGGTTTGGAACTTGCACCGTTTCGGACCGTAAAGCCCTGCAGAGGATAGTGAGAATAGCTGAGAAGAACATAGGGGTCTATCTTCCCTCCATCAAAGACATTTACATAAAACGCTGCATAAGCAAAGCAACCAGCATTGTGGATGACCCCACACACCCCTCACACAAACTCTTCACCCTCCTGCCGTCTGGCAAGAGGTACCAAAGCATTCGGGCCCTCACGGCCAGACTGTGTAACAGCTTCTTCCCCCAAGCAATTAGACTCCTCAATACTCAGAGACTGGACTGACACACACACACACACACACACACACACCTGTACACCATCCAACTTTTGCACATGCCCAGAGTTGCACTTTAATTAATTTGTCACTTTATACCTGGCTGCTACCTCAATAACTGCTATGTCCATAGAACACTATTTCATAGTATGTTATGTTTACATTTAGCATTTTAGAAAGTGTCATCTTTTTGCACTACTCGATTACAAATGTGCACTGTCCCTTTATGTAGAAATTTGATTTAGTCTGTGTAGTCTCATGTGGTTCTGTGTTTGTTTTTATGTAGCACCATGGTCCTGGAGGAATGTTGTCTTGTTTCGCTGTGTAGTGTACTAACTGCATATGGTTGAACGACAATAAAAACACTTCACTTGACATTTAGCATTTTAGAAAGTGTCATCTTTTTGCACTACTCGATTACAAATGTGCACTGTCCCTTTATGTAGAAATTTGATTTAGTCTGTGTAGTCTCATGTGGTTCTGTGTTTGTTTTTATGTAGCACCATGGTCCTGGAGGAATGTTGTCTTGTTTCGCTGTGTAGTGTACTAACTGTATATGGTTGAACGACAATAAAAAACACTTCACTTGATTTTAATAGGCCACATAGCTTTTCAGGTTAGTCACAACCCAGGTTAGAAACATTGAGCATGATCTCTAACTCTGCAATAAATTAAATGGCATCTACGCTTACATCTTTTTATTTGTTTCCCTGTCTCAAACTCGGGACTCCTATCCTGAGGTCACCAGAACCGGCTGGATCCAGCACCATTCCTGCTTCATGTTGGACTCCACTGCTACATGTCGCAGAATGATGATGACTAAATGCAGCCGGTGCCACTTCAATCTATTATGATGGACTTCAGAGGATGAAATGATGCCAACTCCAACCTGCATCACCTCGGTCTATTTATGGACTATGATCTTGAAATGAAATGCTTAGACTAACTATTGCCAACAAAAGCCTTCATCAGCCAATTAACAAGGACAATTGCATCTATGTGAACTTCTGCAATTAATCAAGATGGACTTCAAAGACATTGGTCATTAATCTTACAGTTCAAACACAATCGATGTTTAATCACTGACCCTTAACACTTAGTTTAATAATTTTAAACCATGATTTTACCTATACATTATTAATATTTACATTACATTCATAATGTTAGCCAGAGGGGAACTGGCCCCCACATTGAGTCTGGTTTCTCCCAAGGTTATTTTTCTCCATTAATCTACATCTTATTGAGTTTTGTGTTCCTTGCCACAGTCGCCTACAGCTTGCTCACTGGGGTTATTAATACAATTATCATTTAATTATTTTTAAACACTATTAAAAAACGTATTTTATCTAAATTACACAATGATGATTAATCGACTTTATAGACATTACAGTTTTATCGTCTGTTAATGCTGATATTCTGTAAAGCTGCTTTGAAACGATGTGTGTTGTGAAAGGCGCTATACAAATAAAACTGACTTGACTTGACTCTGCTCAGGTTCTTCCATTGATGGATAAAGACTCAACAAAATAACTAAAATGCTTCTATTTGTGATATTTGGCCATCATCCTGAAATCCATAATCATTAACAGATAGGTGAGGAGGAATAATATCGCCTCGCTATAATAATTTGTTTTCCAGTTTCTGTAATTTTTAATGCTGCGTTAGTACATAACATAACAATTGTTCACGCTTAACCGTAAGTTCCGCCCACACTGCCCGCAAAGTGGATAGTGTTCACTTGGGTGTCAATACCATGTCAAGTGAATTTAAAATACACAAATACACAAGTTGATGACTTGCCAGCTTTTTAACTTGCCAGCTTCTGATGAACAGTGTAGCTAAACTCGTCGACCAGTTAGAGCACCATCCAATCAGAATAAAACAGTCTAGACCATCAAGCTGTGGTACTGTAAGATGGTGTATGTAGCAGGGGTGGTTAGATTGGATTCCATGTGTTCTTTTAATAGATTCAAATTAACATTCAGATATGCAAAATTAATCAGAATTGGTCTGCCACTGGCCTTCATGTGGTTCTAGAACCAAAGCCTTGAAGCTAGGTCCTAGATCTGAATCTGATCTACAGACATGTGGCACGAGAGTTTAACTGTTTAACACATTACTGATGTCATCATTCAATTTCAGCATCCTCTTTATTGAAAACATGGTGAAAGCAATGCGAGTTAAAGGGATAGTTCACCCAAAAATGAAAATTCTCTCATCATTTACTCACCCTCATGCCATCCCGGATGTGTATGACTTTCTTTCATCTGCTGAACACAAACAAATATATTTAGAAAAATATCTCAGCTCTGTAGGTCCTCACAATGCAAGTGAATGGGTACCAAAAATTTGCAGCTCCAAAAAAATACAGAATATAAAGGCAGCATAAAAATAATCCACAAGACTCCAGTTGTTAAATCCATGTCTTCAGAAGAAACATGATAGGTGAGACAGATAAATAAAAGTAATTTTTCACTACAAATTCTCCTCCCAGCCCAGTAGGTATCAATATGCATAAAGAATGTGAATCGCCAAAAACAATAGAAGAATGTGAAATGTTTCTGTAAAGGGATCAATGGAAAGGAGGAGGCGAGAACCGGCTTTTCAATATAAATAATAGTTTTAATGATAAACTCAAAAGACCACATAAACACACACGACGGACATGTCCGTAAACGATCTCTCTCTCCCGCACGATACTCTGCAGTCGACCTTTAAACCTTGGAGGCTTGATTAGCCTAATACGGGACCGGGTGTATATGATCACGACCCGGCCCCGCCCTCCGCCCTGCCACAGTTTCTAATGGGAATATAGCAGGTTCAAGCTCATCTAGAAGTTTTAAAGAATGCTGTATGTGCATTAATTAATGAAATACAGTATAATATATCATATATTTATGTAGATGTTTTTAGAATGTGAGCTCTCTGGAAATCAAACCCATGACATTGGTGTTGAGCAACCAATTTTGAATTGTATATCAATTTATTGAATTTTTATATAGTATGCAATATACAGTATATATATATATATATATATATATATACAGTACAGTGCAGTAGGAAGTAAGTTGCAAGTATGCAACACAGGCAATTTGAAACGCAACTCTACATAACAGCCTCAGGGCTAAAACATTTACGTACTTTAAAGAGAGTCTAGAGGGACTCATAATAATGACCTCAGTGATAGAACTCATATTATAAAATAAAAAAAGTTTGCTTTCAATCTTTTATGGTCATGGTTTTATAAGCAACTGAGAGGAGAGTACAGCACTGGGTCTGTTGCCTGCACTGATTTTCAGTACGGCTCATTGCTCTTGACAGTAATGTGATGTCATCTAATGTAGATGTACCCATGGAGATTCAAAACAGCCCCTCATTCAGAACATTGTAATGCTCTGGAATCTGGCCCTAAACTTTCATGACACACAGAGGGGGAGAAAGACCCTCTAAGCTAGTGCAGAATATTTTTAGGGTTTGGAATCAAGTCATATAAATGCAATACTTCTCCTTGGAGATGCTTGAATCATAATTTAATTGTTATGAAAATGTTGCCTCAATAAAACTTAAAAATAATCTTGAATGATGAGAGGGTGACCACAGCGCAAAGTTATTTTATAAGCTGATTTACAATATGATTCTGATGTCAACTGAAAGTTTCTGCATGATTTCCTGTTTATTGCAGGCACAGTTCTGGGGTGACATTTCTTTCAACTTCAGTCTTAGAGGCATGATCTCATTTTGTCAAGGGGTTTGCCAAAGAACATGTTTGGCAGCAAAAAGGCAAAAGAGACCCTTGAATACAGTCAAATACAGCACTAAACAATGATCCTTCATGGATATAATGACACAATTCAGAGTAAAGTCAACAACTCTTCCATCCAAACTCAAACGGAACCAAACATAACATAACCATTAAGCAATTTATAAAATTGTGAAACATTTTATCCTGTTATTAAAGGAATAGTTTACACTAAAACAAAATGTCTGTCATTATTCACTGACCTCCCTCTTGTTCAAACCAAGTGGAACACAAAATTTGAAAACTGTTACAAAGCTCTTGCTATACAACAATAGCTCATATTAACAAGCTGTCAAACTTCAAAAAATGGGGTAAAAAAACACCATTAAATCAACATAACAATGATCAACATGACTTGTCTTGTGCACACTAACGCAAGTCTCCTGAAGCCATAAAATGTTTGTTTGAGGAATAGACCAAAAGTATTGGATGCAAACGCAGCCACAGGCAAGGCACTATCTCCTTGGTAGGGTAAGTTAAATAGTGAATAATGACTTAAATTTGTGTCCATTCCTCATTCAAACCTATCGTATATCTTCAAAAGACTTGGAATATGGTGCATAAGTCATATTTTTTATGATACATTTTTATGATAATTTTTTGTGTTTTTGTTTTCTGGAGCTTGGCAACTGTCACTTTTTGTGTTAAATATAGGGGTGGGCAATATAAGCAACCATTTATTCTTGACATTTTTGGACGATGACGCTATATGTATGCAGTATGCTATACACAATTTTATGGAAAGTAACTCCATAGTAATGTTATAATTTTTTATTTAAAAATCGATATCTGATGTAATAGACCTGCCATGTCCATTGCAATAAAAAAACTTCAAAATAAAAATATAAATTTTTGATAATTAGTTATCTGTTATATCTACTTTGCATTGCTTTTCAATCCAGCCCAAAAAATTAAGCATGAATAAGAAACATGAATATGTTTAACATGTAAGCATTCTCTTTGATTCAGAGGTAAATCCCTCCATCACATATTTTTAATTTTATTGGGTAGAGGAAACCTTTTGGGGACTATACAGTAGGTTTGCAAGGTTCACAAAGATGCTATTTTATAATTCCTGAGGTAAATTTACTCTGTCTCCGTGTTTGTGGCTGAACAGCAGCTAAGAAAGCTTGACGGCATCAGCAATAGTAATAGATTTTATTAAGTAAAAGTAATAGTAATAGTTTTTATTTTCACCACCTTAAATGGTTAGTTAACCCAAAAATAATATTCTCTCATCATGTTCTTTCTTCTGCTTAACACAAACTGTGATTTTTAGAAGAATATTTCAGCTCTGTTGGTACATATAAATTATAAGTGAATGGGTACCAACATTTTGAAGCTCCTAAAAGCAAATAAAGTTAATCCATAAGACTTAACTGATTTTATCCATATTCTCTGAAGCGATCGCTGAAATAATGATCACCAAGTAGACTGCTGATAAAGATTTAAAGTGAAAAAGGAGTTACATTTTGGTCTGTTTTCACCCAAAACCAATTGGATCACTTCATAAGACATGGATAAAAACCACTGGAGTCATATGGATTACCTGTATGCGGGCCTTTTATGTGCTTTTTTGTGCTTCAAGATTTTGGTCACCATTCACTTGCATTGCATGGACCTACAGAGCTGAGATATTCTTCTAAAAACTTTTGTTTGTGTTCTACAGAAGAAAGAAAGTCACACACATCTGGAATGGCATGAGGGTAAACTAATGATGAGAGAATTTTGTAATTTGTGGGTGAACTATCCCTTTAATGTGTCTTCAATTTCTGCTCACACGCTGTATGTGTGAACACGCAATCGAGAGAGCATTCTCATCCAAGACTGTGAGAAAAAGACGTATGTCAGCTTTTATAAAACCAAACCATGTACACACCACGGATGTCATACCTCTTTTAATTACAAGTTCCTCCCCAGCATTATTTGTTTTAGAAATTTACTTTTTCTGTTTGTTTATCTTTCTCCAAGTTTCTTCGTCCATCTCACTCAAAGCCTCACGTGCATGTAAAGTGCACACATGTATTTTTACATACCGCATCATCCACGGCATTGCAAAAACTCTACCAGTTGACACTTTATTACGTTGCCTTGATATATACTGCCATTCTGCCCAGCCCTAGTCCCACAATTTAGATTTTTGGGTGAACAATCCCTTTACCCTTTTGATTGAGCATAGTATGTTCTAGCAGAAGTACAGTTATGTGAGCTGGTTAAAGAAGAGTGTATGTTGGGGGGTTTGGAATGGGAAAGTTTCATGCTAGTGGGTGGCAAACCGCAAAGCCTGGATCCTGACTCAGCAATCAACAATCATCACAGTGGAAGGCTGTCCGTTACCGCAGCAACTACGCCTAGCCTGATATAAGCCAGTCACCCAAGAGTGCTCACAAGCTTCATCACTTCACACAGCCAATAAAGCCACTGAGCTCTTTAATAAACCGCCATGCCAGACATGCTTAAAACGTAACAGAACAAAGTGCTGCAAACACTAGGAAAAAATGTACCACTCTTCCCACAAGGGAAAACGTAAACACTCATTTTGTTCAAAGAAAAAACCTACAAAAATGTTATGGATGTTTTGTTGTATTATTTTGCAATACTCATTGGAGCCATATCCAATTAAACTAGATGTTCCTTTGGTAATTACTGTCTAAATGTCAACTGTCATAACATTTTCACAAAAGCGAGCTCAAGTAGGTGATTGCTAAAGATGAACTGTTCACAAACTGCTCAAGCTGTACCACCAAACACATTACAATACTAGTTGAAACTAATCCAAGTCAGTATAATTTATGTGCTCTTATCTGGGTTAAACTATATAAAAAAAAAGTAAAAAATGAAACACGATCACGAATAATACTGTGTGGCTGTCCCCTTGACAGCTAAAGTAATCAAAGTCTTAGAAACAAAGGCACTGTGCCTCTGTCTTGGCCAGTTGTGTAAAAGGGATTGCCAGTAAGTAGTACTCTGACTCCAAGTCGAGCGAAAGAAAATACACATCTTTCTTTCACTCTCCCTCTTTTTTTTCAGGTCAGGAAGCAGAGAGCTGATTTTGGCTGACTTGTGAGCCAAAAGACTTTCATTAATATATCAGACACAGTGCAGCACTTGGGCTCTGTCTTTTATTGGTAATGCAGAAAGAAAGAGTTGGTCTCCATCACAGACATGTGTTTTTTTTTTGTTTTGTTTTGAATGAATGCCAGACCCTGTGGAGCAGCAAAGGCCCCAGCTCAATCCATCATTTAATTGTGACACCATCTCATATGACAGCTTGTTACAGGGGTGCTGTTTGTGGGCAAACACATCCCAAAAGGCCACTGTCTTAACCTATGAAGAACAGACCCACATTTAAATGGATAGTTCACCCCCAAATTTAAATTGTGTCATCACTGACTCACCCTTATGTTGTTCTAAACCCATTGAACAAAAAAGGAGACATTAAGCAGAAGGCTCAGCCACCATTCACTCTCATTGTATGGAAAAAGTTTCCAGTGAAAATATATGGTGACTGAGGCTAACACTCTACCTAACATCTGCCTTTCTCTTCTATGGAAGAAAGAAAGTCATACAGGTTTGGAACATCTTGTGGGTGTAAAAAATATCTATTTAACCCTTTAAGAAATTTCCAAATAACCATTCAGTTCAGGTTAAAAAGGCCTGGTAGATTACAGTGAATATATAGGAACTCCCTTTTGGTCATACACAAGAACATTGCCATTGGCAGTATTGGGTACATCTGATTACAAAGTAACTAGTTACTGTAATCTAATTACATTTTAGTCAAAAATTTGTGTTACACATTTAAAATTCTTGTAATCAAATTACAGTTACTGAGTTAAAGTAATTAAATTAATTTATTTGCGCTAAAGTATATATATATATATATATATATATATATATAAAACATTTAATAAAAATTAACGTTTGTTAGCGATTCTTTAAAAGCTGAAGAGTGTGACAATGAATGAGAACGAAATATAGCCATTCTAAATTTGAGCGGAAAACCAAAAACAATTTCTAAGAAAAGTGAATTAGAAAGTAACTTCAAAGTAAAATAATTAGTAATGTGATTACTTTTTAATTAAGTAATAAGAAATGTCATTTTATTGCATGTTTAGAGAACTAATTAGTAATTTGCAATGTATTGCAATGAGTAACTTACTCAACGCTGGCCATTGGTTTGTTTTTCACACAGAAGACAAGCTTTTACTGTAATATTTCATTTAGAGACGTCGTACGAATCCTGACGATTTCACCATAAGAGTGGGTTGGCAATGCCCTAGTAACCACAATTAAACCTGATATTGTATTAATTATAATAACATTTTTATTTATTTGTATTTACTTATTCATTTATTCAATGTTATGGATAATCCAAAATCATTTTGAACCAAATGCAAGACTAAGATTCGTTTTTCACAGTGGCCAAAAATGACCTGAACATCACAGGAGGGTTAAGTCTCACTGTTCTCTTCACATAGGAAAAAATCATGGTAGATCCCAACAGATGGCCTGTAGAAGCTGAATTTACATCTATTTGTCAAGAGTTCAGAGGGAGAGTTTGGTAGCATTCCTATTTTACGCAAGGAGACCACCACCCCAGATCTGTTTCCTTTCATCCACAGGCTCGACTTCTGAGGAGCATGGATCTGGTCAATTGTCTGGAGGAACTTCAACAACAAGCCAATTCAACATAAACAAGCAAGTTTACTCTTGACATGGCATCTAAATCTTCTTTGTCACTATGTCAACTACTTTGTTGTAGAAAGAATTGTTATGAGCAAAGCCAGCTCAGATTTGTGTGGCTACATTTGTTACTATCTCTAAAGGGTCTACACTGAGAGCTTCAGCAAAGGTAGTTTTAGGGACTCAAATTCCTGGCCCAGTGCTGACCCAAGCCATTGCCTACTTATACCCCCTCCAGAGACCTTACGACCCATGCCATGAACCCCCAGCTGGGAACTAGTGATTTGTGCAGAGGCAACTTTCAGATCTGTTGGAGATCTGTGTACTATTCTCCTAATCTAGGTTGCAGAAAGCTTGAGATAAGGATAAAATCCTGCAGACCACCTGACAGCTTATCTTGCAGACCCTGCGGGCTGGATGACAGACAAATGTTATTCTCCTTCCACCTCCATCATCCTTGTATATGCACACATATTGAAAACACAAGCATGTCATATTTCAAACCAGCATTAAAGCACACAGTTGCATGAAGACCCTAGGGGTGCATTAAGCAAGTACTCTGAAAACATTCTTCAGTAATAATAAACTTGAGCCAAATGAAAGCCACTTTGTATGTCTCATACATTTGCCATATCGAATGCATCTCCACTACAAAACAGCACAGGTATTTTACAGTCAGATTTTTTTGTTATTGCAGTTTTGTCAATTTCTCTTCAAAATGAACTTAAATAGTTTATTTCTGTATTTTGTACTTTTCCTTCCTTCCTCATCCAGTGCTCTGTCTGGGTGGCAGAGAAAAAAATCTGAAAAAAACATATATCCATGTCGATGGCTAAAATAGTAACAAGAATTCTATTCTATTGGATAAAAAGTAACTTTTGCCAAATATCTGACAGAGCCTTCATATTTGGAGGGAAGGAGAACATGTTGAACTTAATAGTGAAAATGTGTTCAAATAAAACTCAAACAGACAGCTTTGATTATTTGGTTACGCCACAGACAGAAGGGGCTCGAATAGTTTCCATGCCTTTCTGTCCATAACTGCACTAGCTCTGCAAAAAGGGGTGTGTTGGGATGCAATGTACCCACTGAGAGGGCAGACACTCCTTGGTGGACCTTGCAACCCACCAGCCCCACACTCCAGTGCTGACACAGCTGTTACTTTCTGCCAAATTCTTCACCTCATCTATCCACTTTCACTACAACCACCTCACAGCCATCAAGCCAAGCAAATTAACTTGCATACTTTCCCCCAAATGGGCAAAGGAAATAAATCAGCTACTCATCAAGACATTGTCTCTGAGGGACACAAGCATTTCAAACCCTGTCAATGTGGCGTATTTACTGAAAACTAGCGGCACCAAACAGAATAGCAAAAATAAAGACTGATGTAAAACAGGTTTTCTAAACAAAACCAATTATAATTTTGTTTGGTGCTGCTTATAACACAAAATTACACACTGCACCTTTAAGTACTGTGAAGAGTTACCCTGCATTCACTATTGCAGGGTTTTTAGAGAAAATAGTTTTCCTACAAATGTATGTCCACATTTTTGGATGGCAGGACTAAGTTAAATATAAGTAAAACCAAACACCAAGCTATGGAAAGTAAGATTTATTTTATTATTGTTATTTATCATATTTCTAGGAGTGTTATTAATTTATATTTTTGAGACGTTACAGTCATTACAGCTGATTTTCTGTCAAGCTGCTTTGTAACAATGTGAATTGGGAAAAGCACAAATAAAAAACTATTCAAATACTAGTTAACTGATTTAATTTTACTTTTAGATTACAATGTTTTGATCTACTTTGGCAGAAAAATCGTAATGTTCTTTCTTTGCACTATCAAACAAACAGGTTATAATCAGTGCTGAAGCATTTTACCAATCAGAAATTTGCATAATTAATTCTGATGCAAGTAATGGCCAGCATCGTCCAATCACTGCCAACCATGTTAAAATTAAATTATACATTATAAATTCTGAATCTAAGTGCTGATTACATCTATGTCTACCAAACATGTTGAGTGGTTCAAAAATCATCTTCAGCCTGAAACTGAACTTTAGATAGGAAGTTTGGATTCAATTTGGATCTTCATAGGAAAGCTATAGGATGCTCCCTTGCTACCTATTTAGTGAATGACTTAACCTCCAGTGTGCTGTCTGTTTGCACTGGCCTCAGAACAGTTTGACATGCCTCCTAACTCCATATGAAGCCTCTTAAAAAAATAAAAAATTGTAAATATAGGATTTCTAATGAAAAACTAGTGCTATTGTCCACTATAGTGTACACTGTGTTTAGCAGCATGGCATTTCGTAATAAAATCACTCAAATTTTAAAAACTGATGAATCTAGAGACTATAATCTTTTGACTCAAACAGGTTTAAATGTAAAAACGTAATTAGGTTTCTTATCAGATGTAGTTTTGTTGGCATTCTTCCCAAAGACAAACTCTGCTGTGGTCGGCGCCATGTTGTTTTTGTCACATTACTCTGTGCATCAATTTTAACCCATTACTGACATCCTAGAGTGTCCTGAACTGAGATAATTTGGTTTAAATTAAATTAAATTATGCTTTGCGTATAGCAAAGCCAATACAACATCAATGCATGTCACGGGGTTAAACAAGGATATACAATTTTTTACCAGACAATTTAATTGTTACCACATGAAGCACAGTTGATCTGACAAAATATTGTTACAGTGTGGCTCTCCCTCCAAAAAACTAACAAAAGAAAACATAAAAAATGTGCCCCAACATGAAGGCTGTCATATTCGGCTGTACGCAGTTAAATGTGCTGCCTCTATGAATAAGATAATTCCTCAATGCTTAGCGCATAGCTCAATAAAGATGAGCTATGCGACCATGTTGGAAGTTTTAATCCAACTAGGTGGAAGGATCTGAGAGGAATGCCTTTTATTACTTTTTTAATTCAGTACTGAAATGTTTCTAGGAAGCGAAGGATTTCTGTTTTAATTAAACTTTTCCGGCTAATTGCTAGCAACAGTCTCATCTGGTCTCAGAGTTTTCTTGTGAGTTTATTGTGTAGGTGCCTATAAAGAGCATCTCAAATTAGTTACATCTGAGGTTCCATTTCGGTTATGGTGCTGTCAATGTGGTACACAGCAAATCAACTTACTAGGTTTGGCAACAAAGCACAAATGCGTTAACACTCCACTAGAGTATTTAAACCATATGAGGTGCATGACAGATTCGCCTAGTACTATTCTTCTATTGTGTTAAAAAATGAACTGTTGGCTTAAGTCCAACCACTTTTAGGAGCTACTCTTTATGTTCATGCTCTTTATCAACTCATTCCTCTGCCTCAGTGGTCAAGCTGCACATTATTACTCTTGTTAGGCTTGCATAAATAGATAGTATAAATTAAATCTAAGTCAAACTGGGGAATAACTCATGGTGCTTTATTAACTGCTAGTTGGATGGTGGTGGCTCAACCAGAAACCTGAAACCAATTTCCAGACCACCAAAGATTTACAAATGCCTTAATGCATAGGTAATAGACTACCATAATAAACAGTTAATGTAATTTGTTGTTGGGGGCTCTCTGAGAAGTCGCAGTGGCTAAATTAAACACTGAAGGCACTTCTTAGAAAGAAGAAGGTTTGATATAGAGCAGACGATTAACACAAACATACATCCTGACTAACATGTATTCCCTCAGCATACAATGCCTCCACATTTTTGTAATACAGCCAGTCACCATGGTGTCTAAGTCTAGTCAGTAATATTTGGTACAACATTGTGTTACTAGTAAAAATGCACTCATACAAGTCTATATAGTTATACTGTGTACAGAAAGCTTTCTTCATAGTCTTTCGAAAATGTCTATTTACAGAGTATTCAGGTTGAATGTTTCAGAAAAATATAAAAAATCTTTGTAATCAAATCTTGTCAGAAATTAGCTTTGAATTTTGTTTCATTTGACTGTAGACAAAAGACAAAATATATAATTCAAACATTTTCCAAATTAAGCATGATCAAACTCAAAACAGCAAGATCAAAAACCACAGCACATATTCACCCCGACCTGTTCACTAAAACATCCCTCTGCTGGGCTAATGATAATAGCACATGTTTAAAGGAAAAATACAACTGCTGTAGATGCCAGGACATGACCTCATATTACTTATAATCAGCTTTCCTGATTATAAGGTAGATCAGATCTGATCTGTCTTTCAAACACTGAAAACAATTTAAATCTGATATATGTGGAAGAATAAAGATTGTTGTGTGTATTAACATCTCTATCAGCCATGGACAGACTCCAAAGTCATCAGGCACTGCAATCCACTTACCAAATCTTTTGTAGCCAAAAGACTGCACTTCCTCTTCATCATTGAAGTCGTCTGAAAAAATGACAAATGACACTGATATTAGAATAGTAATCTCTGTATGCCTGATAATCAAAGGATGCCCAAATATATTCAGCACTGATAAAATACAATATTCTTTACAGTTCTGAAAGACACATGTAGAAGATGCAAGAGAATGCTTGCATCTAACAATATTAAGCACAGATACCTCTGAATTAACATTGGCCAGGATGGCCCATTTGCTGGTTAAAGGGATAGTTCACCCAAAAATAAAAATTAATCGCACCACTTACTCACCCTCATGCCATCCCAGATGTGTATGACTTTCTTTCTTCTGCAGAACACAAACAAGGATTTTTAGAAGAATATCTCAGCTCTGTTGGTCCAAGTGCATGGTGACCAGACCTTTGAAGCTCAGAAAAAAGGCTACATAAAAGTAATCCATAAGACTATTATGTTTTAATCCATATCTTCTGAAGTGATAGGATGGGTGTGGGTGAGAAACATTAATATTAAAGTCCTTTTTGTCTTACCATAAATCTTGTGAAAGTGGAGATTTATAGTAAAAACGACTTTATCATAGTTGTGGGTGAGAAACAGATCTATGTTTTCGCTTCCTAAGATATGGATTTAACCACTGAAAATGTATGGGTTAATTTTTATGTGTCCTTTATGTGACTTCTGGAGCTTCAAAGGTCTGATCACTATTTACTTGCATTGTATGGACCTACAGAGCTGAGATATTCTTCTTAAAATCTTTGTTTGTGTTCTGCAGAATAAAGTCATACACATCTGGGATGGCATGAGGGTGAGTAAATGATGAGAGAATGTTCATTTTGGGGTGAACTAACCTTTTAACTTAACGATATTTCCTCTACTTCCTCTTCCTGCCTGGGAGTACTTCGAGCTCTATCATGTGGCTTCCATGCTCATGGGAAAGGAGAGGGGTGACTTCAGGCGGTTTTATGTGTCACTGTCCAAGGCCAGAGAAAATAAAGAAAGAACACATGTTTCTGTAGTTGAAGCCCACTCCCCTTCTGCTGACACCAAATCAGAGGAACAGGGCATTAAGGAACCCCACAGAGAGTGACCTCAGGTCCAACCATCCAACTGGACAGATATACACAAGAAACCTCAGAGTGGAAAACAGGCTGTGCAGGACAAAGAAATGTCGACTGATGCTGTTGGCTATTTCAGTCTTTTTCCTGAAAATAACAACATCTCTGGGAAAAGCTAAAGAACAAAACTCCCACACACACAAAAAACAACATTTTCACAAAACCATGAAATCTGAAGTGAAATATTGCTTGAAATAAAACTTTAAGGTTCAGAATTGTATGCATGGAGGAGTATCATGGAAGACCTAGGGTGACCCCTAACTTAGAAAAACAGCATTTCTCTGTGTGTGGTCTAAATGGGCTTATTAGGTTATTTTGGTGTGCCTTTTGCTCTGTTTATTAATCTCTAATATGTTCATTCATTAAATTATTGAATGGACAAATAAACATTTATCTAACCAAAAGATGAACCAAAAGGTTTGGTCTAAATCCAGGCATCGCTCGAGCAAACTGTAAATGTTTTCCATAAACATAGTGACAAGTAGTGAACAACTTCCTTGTTAGATACACATTCAGAAGTGGTTTGTTTGGAAATTGCTTCAACCCCCCCCCCCGAATGCTGATAATAAATTATTTTATGGATACATTAAAACAAGCATTTATCTATCCAAAAGATGAACCAAAACAGATTTCACGTTTATTTAAAGTTTGGCCTACATCCAGACAACCCTCAGGAAAATTGTTTGTTGCTGTTTTGAATTAGTTAAAATTTACATTTTAAATGTCAGTTTTAGAATATCAGTTTAAATGTTTATGTTTAGAAAAGAATGACAGCCTGCATGCATAATCATATTACTTTGATCAGTTAATAGTTTTTTCCACTAGATGGCAGCATTATTATTTTACATGTTCAATGGCCAGATGCTCTTCAAGTCACATTTTTGACATAACTTCACGTCACATTTTTGTGCTTCGATTATGAGGGCTATTACTGTAAATGACTCTCCGTGTCACACTTATTACTTCTCTTGGGTAATTTTACTGAAAGAAGAAAGAACAAATATTGGCTCTTAGAACACCTCAGAAGTTTCAATAGCCTCTGACAATACAGCGGACCTTTTCATTTTAATTATATAACCCTGACTCCTTATTTTCCACTTCTGCACACCAACCTTAGAATTAAGGGCACATTACACATTTAAAAGGGTTTTAAAACGTTGTTTGACTTGCACTTTTAGACTATGAGAATGCAAACATTTTGTTCAAACCTCACAAAAACTGCATCTACACATTTGTCACATTCTTTCAGATGTTTCAATACACCTTTTCATTTTTAAAGGTAAATAAAGCAATGTCAGTGAACATCCCACAATAGCCGGGTCAGCAACACACTGTTGTGTGTATGGATCATTTTATTCATCTGTCTTCTGGCAGCATTCGGCAGCAGCCAAACATTCGACCAACATTAAGGGTCGTTCACACCCAACGTGTTTTGTGGTCGTCTGCGCCCTTTTTTCGTTTCTCAGGTTTTTGGAAGCTGAGCCATGTAAAAAAAGAAAGTGCGTTCTGTTCTGCAAACGTTTTCGTTCTGAACGGCCCCTTAGATACTACGAGCAGTTTAATCGCAACCAGATGTTTCATGCGCTGGATGTATGTTACACATTTCACTCACAAGGGAAAAACAAGAAAAAAGAAAAAAAAAGAAAACAAAAACTAAATTTGGAAACGCGTGGATGGATTCGATTCGATGGATAGATACAAATGCATGGTAGCCTATCAACAAAGTGTCAACAGAAGACAATTATAAAGCACACATTTGTGCAGCAGCTTACCCTTCATTGTGGTAAAACTGATGTACAACGTTCCGTTCCGAGCCAAACGTTCACATCAGTCTCATGACAATAACGCAGAGTCAAATACAGTGCTGAAGCACAAACTTCTTGCTATGAAAGCTCCTTCCTCTGTAGTTCCTCCACAGTGTGCAAAATGTTCTAAAGTTTTCCAGATGCGAGCATTCCACCTGAAACATGCGGAGTTCATGCAGACCCGAACTCCTGTGACAAAGCAAAAGTTGTAAAAGAAAAATTTAAACCAAATTGAATGGCTGTACTCAAAAGGCAAACTTTGTCTCTCTCTCCATTAGAATGGATTCACGATGGAAAATCAGTTGAGGTGAGGATGCCTCCTCTAATGCCTGCTGGCTGCAACCCGAGAACCAGAGAGAAATTGAGGGTCCGTAGGGTATCTGTTAGTCCACTTGTTTTCTACTTTGATTAAAACTCGTGGATTCCTAAAGGAAAACCAGGTGAAAAGCAGCAGCCTTCAGTTCACTTCACAGAGGAACATCTGACTCTGTGCATCTGGAGTTAAACTTCCTCATGGCACATGGGAGGGTCTTACACGTTGCATTAGTTGGTTATAATTGGGATTGGAGTATTATATACTGTTAACTCTTAATCTGTAATAAGAAACATTTCAGAAAATACTCAGTACTACTCAAACTATATTCTTAAGGGTTTATGCAATACGTATCATTTCACATATCTTCATTCACTTTGCACTGTTAATCACTGGGTAGGGCAGTGGTGGCTCAGCGGTTAAGGCTCTGGGTTACTGATCAGAAGGTCGTGGGTTCAAGCCCCAACACCACCAAGACACCACTGTTGGGCCCTTGAGCAAGGCCCTTGAACCTATCTGCTCCAGGGGCGCCGTATCATGGCTGACCCTGCACTCTGACCCCAGCTTAGCTGGGATATGTGAAAAATAAATAATTTCACCATGTATATGCAGAAATGTATGTATAATGTGTGACAATTGGTCAAATTAAATTATTAATTAAATTAAATTATTCACCTTGTAGTGAAGGCTGAACATTTCCTAGGCTTAATATAGAAATGTGCTATGCGTTGCAGGCCTGCTAATTCAATGTGTGTAAAATAATAATAATAATAATTCACCTAGTGGTAGGCCTAACTCTTTCTATTAAGCCTGTACGTTTTACGAAGGTGTTAACTTAGTAATGTATTATATCACCTTAATAAATCATAATGACTGATAAAAAAGAAATTATCTGTATATTCTTGTAAATAATTGTAATCACAATGAAAGTACATTATAAAATGTACCTATTATAATATATGAGCGATTAATCACTCTAACAGCTATATACAGTGTCGGGAAGAACTTCTGAAATGTAATCTGGTACTGATTACAAATGATTACTAAAATAAAAACTAGTCAGTAATTACATTTTTCAGATTACACTAATTAAATACTCTAATCTGACTACCTTTGGATTACTTATTGCCAGTGCTGAGATGATTAATTCTAAAATATATTCCGGTACAATTATCAAATGGCACAACTAAAATGATAATCAGTAACGTAATTTAGATTACTCTTGATTACTTTTGGATTACTCATTGCATATTATGATGAGTCAAATGATTCATTTTAAATGCATTACGTTCCAAATGTATTAACGTAATACTTCATTAAACATTAGTAAACATGAAATAAACAAGGACCAGGTATGCTTTGTTTTTGCACGGTGCATGTGCGCGTGGTCAAGCCGTTATAATCAGTTTTCCTTTTCTTTTTCTTTTTTTGATAAATGTATTATGTATGCCAGCATTCTGGCCGCTAATCCTTGGACTGCCAAGTGAGAAGTCTTTTGCATGTGTTTACTGTTGCCCAGAATTGCTTGCACAATTGTTCCACTCCCTTCTGTTTTAGTTAGCGCACAGCTCAATTTGTTCTTTGTATTTCTAACTAAACTCCTTTGCCGCAGGAATCCATGATTAATTATTTGACATCCCGCTGGATTGTGCAGAATCATGTGATCCATTGCACCACACAAGACTTTGCTGCACTGGCCAGAAATGTTTTTCCAACTTAACAAGCCTAAGCACTAACATAAAAAAACAGCACAAACGTATTACAGCTCTACTGCTGGGCTCTAAACCTACTTTATGTTCCCTCTTAAGTACTGTGCAGCTTTTGTGCCAAAGCAGGTGCCTTATCCAATGTTATTTACCGTCAAACTGACCCTTTGCTTTCAAAGTACCCTAACAAAAATGTAGTTGCAGTTACAGTTATTGTTAGTACAGTAAAACTGTGATAACTTGGTATTAGCTACCACTATCCAAAATTATTTTTAGAATGAAGATTCTGAAAGATTCCTCGAGAGTTTAAAGGAAATACCATTTTTAATGCTTTTCTTATAGTAGAAGCATGTAGAATGTAGTACGTTGTATCTTTGTGGAAACTATGATTATGGAAAATATCTGTGTCTATATAATTTTATACTGACCAGCCAATGGCATAGATTTGGCTTGAACATTGTGGGGATTACAGTGTGAAGAATTTACATGTTTCCATTGATCATGGTATTAAAAAAAAGGGGGGAGGGGGGGAGGTTGTATTTGCTTGTTTTTATTATCCACCCCCCATCCCCCTGGAATCTACGCCCTGTGCCCAACTATGTTAGGTCTGTACTGTTTACTGCCCTATTTGAGCAAGGTTTCCATGGTCTTAGATCCAGAACTGGCACACATTTGAGAAATTCACCCTCAGTGTGCCAGCCGTCAGGTCTGTGGCACTAGAGGAGTGTGACAGGTCCAGAGAGTGTTATGGGAAACAGGTACGTTTGAATTTAGCTAAGATGGACGTACCAGTGGCCCATATTGCTGTTTCTCATTAGAGGTTATAAAATACTATTTTCAGGGTCAGATGCCAGAAGAGAGGGCACATTTAAGAGGACATGGTGTGCTAATGAGAAACGTAAGGGGAATGTGGGCCTGTATGGAATGTTTGTTTAGTTATAAAGGCAAGTTAACCAAACTGTTTTTAAATCTTCAATAATAGCTTTAACCTTTAAAAATAGCTGAACAGTAACAAAAATATTCCTGCACTGTTTTATACATTGATTACAACCGATTGAGCTTTGTTACATAGACTGTGTAAATATACTATAATAGGAACCATATAAGACAGTTTTTGACAATTAGCCCACATAGTAACAGAATAAATACATATTAAAATGATCTTTCTATGGTCTTAGGAAAGGCATGCATGTAAAATATATGCACTTAGTATGTCCGAATAAAAGGTTGTGTTTGCTAATGTTGATGGCTGGATTACGTCTCTGCCTCAATCTAAATGCTTTAATTGGATCACCTCTGGTTCCACACAACATAAATAGAACCGTTTAGGTAACAATAACGCACACCTTCCTTCTACCCAGCAAAGAGCATTATACCATCACACACACTGTGCAGTCAGGCATCAGAAAGAATTTTATGGTAAGTTCCTCCTCTTTCATAATTTTAGATTTGATACCTTGTAGCCTATAGATTGTAGTCAAATCATATCGTTTTCATCTGAAACTGAGTGTGATTTATTTCCATTTGATAAACTTCATTAATCATGGGACAATGATTCTTTGAGACATTTAATTTGTTTTGCACTGTAAAATACAAACATTAGAGTGTATTTTACTATGAAAGATTAAATATGCTACACATCAAATATAAAATGTTGATGTATTGATGACCTAATAGTAAACAAATGCAGGCTGAATAAAAAACAAAAAACAAAAACAGTAATGAATATTGTACAATATTGCAATGTACATTTACTCTATGATGAGTTTTTGTAATTTTAGGATATAATGATCACAGATATGCCAGAGCTAATTTTATATGTACAGTATAAAGTTAGCTGTGCCCTTTACTGGTTAATGACTTAAGCAGTGATTTTATGGATTTAAAAGCACATCCTCCTTTTCACTAATGCATTCTCTATTGTATAATCCCTTCAAACTGGATTGCATTGATTGAGGGTGATTGTTTTGCCAGCATTCAGACATATATACATCAGATGTGACAGCTTTACAACATTCCCTTTTGACTTGAACTTGCCAAATGGGAACTTTGCTGTGTCAGGTTTATACAACAGATGGCCATGAGGCAAAGCTGGCTAACTTCTCAGTCCTAATAAACCCATATTTGGTGGAATTTTGACACGTCTCTCAGTATTTAACCATATTGATTTTCTGCAGTGTATCTCTGGATCTTGTAATTGTAGTCTGAGTCTTACTGTCTAGAATGCTTTGTCTTTCAATAAAACACATTTCATGTTCTCTGATCTTGTAAACAATACACTTCTCAGTTTGGTTTGCACTTTAGGCTATGCCAAATCTAAAGTATGGCAACATCACAGCTGAGAAAATTAAGGGAACAGTTTAATTAATAGTCACAAGACTTTTAAGATACAATGTATATACAATCTTTGACACTGTGGTGATAATGTGAACTTATGGCCACATTCTGTAATAACTTTAAAGGAATTTTACAGGTTCAATACAAGTTAAGCTCATTCGACAGCATTTGTTGCATAATGGTGATTATCACAAAAAACGATTTGGTCTTGTCCCTACTTTTCTTTAAATAAAGCAAAAATCTGGGTTACAGTGAGGCACAATGGAAGTGAATGGGTCCAATCCATGTATAATGATAAAATACTCACTGTTTGAAAAGTATAGCCACAATATGTAAATTAAATGCAATTTTCCATAGTTTTAGTGTGATAAAAAAACTTAGTAACATTTTCTGTGAATAGAAGTTAACCAAATGTACAACTTGGTTGCCAGGATGCAGTAAACCCTAAAATGACCATAAGAAATTTATTCTAAACAGCCTCACAGCTCAAAACAATAATAAAAAAGTTTTTTAAGAGAAAAATGAATAAAAGCAATTTTATAAAACTATTAACTTCATATTTCTTCCTTTAAATCCTCCAATAATTAGTCCCATTAATTTCCATTGTAAGTGTCTCACTGTATTTGCTTCAACTTTTTTATTTATTTATTTTTATAAAAAGGAGGTAGGAGTCTAAATTATTTCTTGTGGTAATCAACATTATGCCACAAATGCTGTGTTGATTAAGCTTAACTTGTATTTAACCAGGAATGTGCTTTTAATCAATGTACAACAGGCGCCAGGTGGGTAGAAAGCAAATAATTGTATTTTCTCCAAAAACACTAAACAGTAACAAAAACCACCAAAACACATGTTTATCACTATACACTGAAAAAAAAATCCTGATCCATGAGATCATTGGATGCAATGTATAAAGTTACATTTTTAGGTAATTTTATTAATTAATTTATAAATAATTTTTTTGTTGTAGTTAAATGTAGTTAAAGAGAATCCCTGAGACATTTATTGTGAGACAAAATAATCATTTGTCATTTGGTTTTACCTCACCACCTTATCAAACAAATGATGTTGCTCCATCAATTTTCAATAATATATATATATATATATATATATATATATATATATATATATATATATATATAAAATAATTTAATTTGATCTATCTCCTCCAGAGATGCAGTGCCACTCAGTGGTTACTCATTGGTGTTACTACTACACACATCTCTGTGGGAGACAGTACTGAGGCATATGCTATGTGTGAGAGGAGGATAAAAAAGAAGGTTCAAACTACTGTTAAAGTGATCATTACCAAAACTGAAATTGAGGTCATCATTTACTCACCCTCATATTGTTCCAAACCAGTTTAACCTTCCATTCTCTGTAGAACTTTGTCACTCGGCTTAAAACACCTCTTTTTGTGTTCCACTGAAGACAGAGTCATGTGGTTTTGTGATTGTCAGAATTTTCATCTCTTTAAGATGTTTTAGCACAGTGTATGGTAACACTTTAGAATACTGTATCTTACTTAATGCATAACTAATAAGGAATTACTGCAGAACTAATAGGTAATTCTTCATTAACACTTAAGTCACTACTATTAACTACTAAGGAAGATGTGTTAACTAATCAGTATGTAATAGCATTTTATAGTTGTGTTAAGTAACGATTAGCTAATCAATAACTATTGAATTCAGTCATGCCTCCTGATGAACTACTTTTAATGATCTACTAATTCAGCAACAGGAGAAATAACTATTGAGTAACTACTAATGAACAGTCGATTAATTACAATTACAATAATATCATAACAATTAGCCATTACAATATTCAGGTTGTGGCCCTTTCTTCTTCCTTACTTCTAATGTTATTATTACTATGGATATACAATAAACAGTTTGTGGAATTACTACACTCCCAAAATGAGTCATTACAGCGAATTTAGTAGTTTTGGCCTGTATGGTCAATTGCTTTGTGAGTGTGGTCTGTAACTAGAAATCAACAACGGAATGGAACCCCATCCCCACTGTAAGTGACTAACCATCTTACCTCAGGTAGGTTTATGATTTATATACAGTATAGTGTGTGTGTCTCTTGTTTTCCTCAGCACATATCACATTACATTTGGGTAAATTATTCCTGTATGTAAGGCACTGACTGAGGGGAAGGGAACATACAGGGAACCCCTGAGTAATTAATAAAGAATTACCACATAATTATGAGGGAATTACTTACAACCTGGAACAGTATTCTAAAGTGAAAATACAGGGAACCAATGATTATTTAATACAGAATTACCAGATAATCATTCATTAATGGGGTTCCCTGTATTTTCACTTTAGAGTTGGCTAGTCACTTATAGTGGGGATGGGGTTCCATTCCGTTGTTGATTTCTGGTTACAGACCACACTCACAAAGCAATTGACCATACAGGCCAAAACTACTAAATTTGCTGTAATGACTCATTTTGGGAGTGTAGTAATTCCACAAAATGCATATTGCATTTCCATAGTAATAATAACATTAGAAGTAAGGAAGAAGAAAGGGCCACAACCTGAATATTGTAATGGCTAATTGTTATGATATTATTGTAATTGTAATTAATCGACTGTTCATTAGCAGTTACTCAATAGTTATTTCTCCTGTTGCTGAATTAGTAGATAATTAAAAGTAGTTCATCAGGAGGCATGACTGAATTCAATAGTTATTGATTAGCTAATCGTTACTTAACACAACTATAAAATGCTATTACATACTGATTAGTTAACACATCTTCCTTAGTAGTTAATAGTAGTGAATTAAGTGTTAATGAAGAATTAATTACCTATTAGTTCTGCAGTAATTCCTTATTAGTTATGCATTAAGTAAGATACTGTATTCTAAAGTGTTACCCAGTGTATTAGCTAAACGTTTTCAAAATATATTTGTCCTCATGCACTGTTCAGTTAAAACATAGTTGTTTAAAAATGTAACATTCAAATGGGTTTGCTAATGAAATGAAGTATAAAGGCAATAATATTTGTTTCTTTAACAGCTTTTGTTTATCATCTGAGACTAAAACGTAAAGTTGCTGAAGATGAGGGTGCTGATCCTCTCTCTGATTATACTGGCATCTCTGGGGGCCTTTCATTGCACCCCTGATACCACCCTGCTTTCAGCCGACACTCTCAAACGTGAGTCTTGATGTGCTGAATATCATAAATACGTGCTCCACTCCTGTTCGAATGAATATTCTAAGCTAGGAACAGCAGATCCTGGCAGAAATTATGATATGGAACATATGAACTAAATTACCTCAAAATGCGCTCACTCCGTTATGTGTTGATGGTCTTTCAGGCCTGTCTATGGAAGGCGAGAAGCTGTTGGATCAGGAGGTGAGCAAAGCACTGTATGGAATCAAACAAATGAAGGAGGTGATGGCCAGAAATGAGGAGAAGCACACAAATCTCATGAAGTCCCTCAGGCAGAGTGGGGAGAAGAAGAAGGTCTGTGGTCACATGCAATAGCCAGTTCAGCAATTTGAAAAATGTGTCCGTCTGTCCATCCATCCATCCATCCATCCATCTATCTATCTATCTGTCTGTCTATCTGTCTATCTGTCTAATATCTAATATCTTCTCTTACCACTAGGGCGCAGCAGAGATAGCCCAGGAGGTAGTAAAAAAGCTGAATGAAGCTGAACAGCTGTGTAAGGAGTCTCTGAAATCCTCCTGGGAAGAATGTCGACCTTGTCTGGAGGATACCTGTAAGAGCTTCTATACCAACACCTGTCGCCGTGGCTTTGCCATCTTCACTAATAAAGTACAGAATCTTTATTCACCTCTACCATTTAAACTGAACACAAACTTCTTTCACAAACTTACATTTTTTGTATCTATTGTAGAAAGTATGATACAAAGGAATTAACTTACTATAGGCTACTATTATACTAAATTACACTTCTCTTCTCCACAGTTACAGAACTTCTTCCAAAGACTTAGCTCTCGCTTTGGCCCTCGTGATCCTCAGGATAAGATAGCATTGAACCAGACTGCGGAGAACTCTGATCTGGAAGTGGTGAGAATTGAGGACTCCTTCAGCAACCTGCTCACTAAGGTTGGGACCCTGGTCAATCGCAGCATGGTGCTAGTCTCCCATTTCCACCATGAGCTAGACCAGGCTCTGCACAAAGCCTTCAGCCCTGAGCTCCAGGAGAACTGGGAGAGCGATCTGGAGATCAAGCCTGCAAACGAGACCCTGGATTCTGCCTACCTACAGGGAGTTGGCCTGGACGATGTGCTGGAGTCCTTCTTTGACTTTGGCAAAAGTGTGCTGGAGGAGTTTGGGGCAGTGATCACACAAGTATTCAGCGACCTACATGAAACTGTGAAGGAGACAGAGAAAGAGAGAGGTGCTTTTTCCAAATACATATGCTAATGCAATAATAATGGATGGAGTTTAAGAGCTAACTTTCTTTGTATGTGTGTGTGTATTTATCCTAGAGAAGAAAGTCTTCCCCCAGTTCCTGCATAACAAACGACTTTGCAGAGATCTACGCAGGCAGTCCTCAGAGTGCTGGCAGTTGCAGAGCAAGTGTGAGGCCTGCCAGGGAACCTTGTTTACTGGTAACAAAAACACAAACATTGCTAAGAAGAAGAAGAAGAAAAAAAAAAAAAAAAACCTGACCAGTCTTATTGTTAAAGGGATAGCACACACAAAATTAAAATTCTGATGTAATTTACTCACCCTCAAGTTGTTCCAAACCCGTATGACTTACTTTCTTTCACTGAACACAAAAGGACATGTTAGGTAGATCTCAGTCTCCATTCACTTGTATTGCATGGGAAAAAGATGCAATGAAAGTAAATGATGACTGAGACTAATATACTTTTTCAGAAGAAGAAAGTCATACAGGTTTGGAACAACATGAGGTTGAGTAACTGATGATGGGATTTTCATATTTTATACCTATAATTAAAAACATAGAGCTTATTTTTTATTATTTTTTGAGTACCAGAATGCCAAAATGTAAAGGAGCTGCATGTGGAGCTAGACGAGGCCTCTCAGATTTTGGAGGTCTCCAAGCAGCAGTATGAGGAGGTGCTTGGCATTGTGCAACGTCATACTGATGACACTGTTAACTGGCTCAGCAACATGGCCTCTGACTTTGGTTGGGTGACCGTGCTTGCCAACAACACCACGCCTGAGAGCATCTTTAGCATTGCCACGGTGAGACACTAACAAAACTTTAGCAAAAAGTATCATGTAATTACAATGTTTTTTTTAGTTTTTTTTTTTACATGGAATGATGGTATGTACCAGGACAATATCATGGAATTCTTATAAAAATATTTTAAGATGAAATACTTATAAATAGTTATATTTAAATCATTATAAATAAAACACTGTAGAGCGGAGGAGGGCGGGGCCGGGTTGGAACAACGCACGCCCGGTCCCCAATCAGCCTGATGGGTGGCGCGCGAGGGATAAAGGCGGCCGGTGACGACGGTTCGAAAGAGAGAGAGGACATGCAGCTGTCCTGTATTTATGTTTGCGCATTTCCCGTTCAGTTTATCATTAAACTATTATATATATTGCCAAGCCGGTTCTCGCCTCCTCCTTTCCCTTAACCCGCTTTACAAATACATATATATATATATATATATATATATATATATATATATATATATATATATATATATATATATATATATAAAAAGAATATAGATAATTAAAATGCATTACATCATTGTGGCACACGAGTAAAGCGTAAAAAAAAACCTACTGTAACACTTTACAATAAGGTTCCATTTGTTAAAATTAGTTAATAACAGTAGTTAACATGAACTAACAATGTGCAATGCTTTTACAGCTTTTATTAATCAATGTTAATTTCAACATATACTAATACATTTCTCAAATCAAACATTGTCTTTGTTAACATTAGTAAATGCACTATGAACTAAAAATGTTATTTGTATTAATTAATATTAACAAAGATAACAATGCTGTAAACAATATATTGTTAACTGTTTGTTCAGGATACCTAATACATTAACTAATATTAATGAATGGAACCTTATTGTAAAGTGTTACCATGTATATATGTATATATACAGTACATTCAGAAAATATTCAAACCCCCATTTTTTTTTACATTTTGTTATGTTGCAGCCTTATGCTAAAATGCTTTGAGTAAATCTTTCCCCACATCAATTTACACTCCATTCCCCATAATGACAAAGCAACATTCTTGCTAACTTTTATATAAAAACTGTATATAAAAAACCCAAAACTGAAATACCAGTTCTTTTGGGGTATGATGCAACAATCTTTGCACACCTGGATTTGGGATTTTATGCAATTGTTCTCTGCAGATCTTCTCAACCTCTGTCAGGTTGTATGGGGACTGTCGGTGAACACCCATTTTCACGTCTCTTCAGAGATGTTCAATTGGGTTCAAGTCAGGGCTCTGGCAGGGCCACTCAAGGACTTTCACAGAGTTGTCCCTAAGCAACATTTGCGTTGTCTTGGCTGTGTGCTTAGGGTCATTGTCCTGTTGGAAGGTGACCCTTCGGCCAACTCTGAGCGCTCTGGACCAGGTTTTCTTTAAGGATATCACTGTATTTTGCTGCATTCAGCTTTCCTTCAGCCCTGACCAGTCCCCCAGTCTCTGCACCTGAAAAACACTCCACAGCATGACCGCTCGAATCGCTGTCTGTCTGGCAGACATCTCAGCCTGGATGAAGGAACACCACCTTCAACTCAACCCTGCCAAGACCGAACTCCTTGTCTTTCCAGCCAACCCGGCTGTTGAACACAACATCACCGTGCAGCTGGGTCCAACTACAGTTTCACCTTCCAAAACGGTCAGAAATCTAGGGGTAACCATTGATGATGAGCTAAATTTCACAGACCACATTTCAAAAACTGCAAGATCATGTAGATTTACACTCTACAATATCAGGAAGATAAGACCCTTCCTCTCTGTACATGCCACACAACTGCTCGTTCAGTCCCTTGTCATAACTAGACTGGACTACTGTAACGCTCTCATTGCAGGCCTTCCTGCATGTGCTATTAGACCTCTCCAAATGATCCAGAATGCAGCAGCACGTCTGGTCTTTAATGAACCTAAGAGAGCACATGTTACACCACTCTTTGTCTCTCTACACTGGCTGCCGGTTCATGCACGTATTAAATTCAAGGCTCTGATGCTGGCATATAAAACAGTCACTGGGTCTGCTCCAGCATACCTAAAAACATTTATGCAGAGCTACGTTCCCACCAGAAGCCTGCGGTCGGCTAAGGAACGTCGCCTTGTCGTACCAAAACAAAGAGGCACCAAAACACTTTCCCGGACTTTCAGTTTCATCATACCACGGTGGTGGAATGACCTTCCCAACTCAATCCGGGAAGCTAACTCACTCTCTATCTTCAAAAAACGGCTAAAAACACATCTTTTCCAAAAGCACTTAACCGGTCACAAAAGAAAAAAAAAATTATTATTATTATTTACATTTCTTGTTGCACTTAAATCTGTTTTGTATACTATTCTAATGATAGTGAAACTTTGTAATATGGCACTTTTGTACCATTGTCTCCCTAAGATGATTCGCTGATGTTCTTCCTCTTTTGTAAGTCGCTTTGGATAAAAGCGTCTGCCAAATGAATAATTGTAAATGTAAATGTACCACCACCATGCTTCACCATTGGGATGAGATTGTACAGGTAATGAGCGTTGCCTGGTTTCCTCAGACATGATGCTTGGAATTGAGGCCAAACAGTTCAATCTTCATTTCTCCAGACCAGAGAATCTTGTTTCTCACAGTCTGAGTGTCTTTTTATATGTGTCTTGCACAAAGATGCTTCCGTCTGGCTACTCTGCCATAAAGCCCAGATAGGTGGAGTGTTGCAGTGATTGCTGTCCTTCTGCAAGTTTCTCCCATCTCCACACATGGGAGCTCTGGAGCTCAACCAGAGTGAACATTGGGTTCTTGGCCACCTCTCTTACCTAGGCCCTTCTCCCCCGATTGCTCAGTTTGGCCAGGCGGAAGAGTCCTATAAAGTTCTATTTAAGGCTCTTGGTAACCTTCAATGCAGCCAATTTTTTTATAGCCTTCCTCAGATCTGTGCCTCGACACAATCCTGTCTCTAAGCTCTGCAGGGAGTTCCTTTGACCTCATGGCTTGGTTTTTGCTCTGAAGACTAGGTCTTCAGCTGTGAGACCTTATATAGACAGGTGTGTGCCTTTCCAAATCATGTCCAATCAATTGAATTTGCCAGAGTTGGATTCCAATCAACGTGTAGAAACATCTCAAAGATGATCCAGAGAAATAGGATGCACCTGAGCTAAATTTCAAGTGTCACAGCAAAGGGTCTGAATACTTAAATAAATGTGATATTTCAGTTTTTATCAAAAATCTTGATTTTTCTTTGTCATTATGGGGTATAGAGTCATAGATTGATGAGTAAAAAAGGCTGCAACATTACAAAATGTGAAAAAAAAAATGGGTCTGAATACTTTCTGAATGCACTGCATATATATATATATATATATATATATACACACACACACACACACACACACACACACACACACACACACACCCGATCAGCTACAACATTAAAACCACCTGCCTAATATTGTGTAGGTCCCCCTCTTACTCCCAAAACAGCATCAACCCACTTAGATGCTATTCTTATCACCACATTTGTACAGAGTGTTTATCTGATTTACCATACACTTTGTCAGTTTGAACCAGTCTGGCCATTCTATGTTGACCTTTCTCATCAACAAGGCATTTCCATTCGCAGAACTGCTACTCAATGGATGTTTTTTGTTTTTGGCACCATTCAGAGTAAATTCTAGAGATTGTTGTGCGTGAAAATCCCAGGAGATCGGCAGTTACAGAAATACTCAAAGCAGCCCGTCTGGCACCAACTATGATCCATGTGATTATCTAATCAGCCAATCGTGTTGCAGATATGGGTCAGGAGCTTCAGATAATGTTCACATCAACCATCAGAATGGGGCAAAATGTGATCTCAGTGTTTTGGTGCGTGGCATGATTGTTGATGCTAGACGGGCTGGTTTGAGTATTTCTGTAACTGCCGATCTCCTGGGATTTTCACGCACAGCACTCTCAGAATGCTATTCTGAGATGTGGGTTGTCGCTGTTTTGGTGGCACGAGGGGGACCTAAACAATATTAGGCAGGTGGTTTTAATGTTATGGCAGTCAAAACATTAAAACCACCTGCCTAATATTGTGTAGCTCCTGCTCGTGCTGCCAAAACAGATCTGACCCATTGAGGTATGAACTCCACAAGACCCCTGAAGGGTATCTGGCACCAAGACGTTAGCAGCAGATCCTTTAAGTCCTACAAGTTGCGAGGTTGGGCCTCCATGGATCGGATTTATTGGTCCAGCACATCCCATAGATGCTCAATCGGATTAAGATCTGGAGAATTTGGAGGCCAAGTCAACACCTTGAACTCTTTGTCATGTTCCTCAAGCCATTCCTAAACAATTTTTGCCGTGTGGCAGGGTGGATTATCCAGGAAAACTTTTTCTATGAAGGGGTGTACGTAGTCTGCAACAATATTTAGGTAGGTGGTACGTGTCAAAGTTCCAGGCAGAACATTGCCCAGAGCATCACACTGCCTGTCTTCTTCCCATAGTGCATTCTGCTGCCATCTTTTCCCCTGGTAAACGACACACGCAACCGACCGTTCACATGATCTAAAATAAAATGTGATTCATCAGACCAGACCACCTTCTTTCATTGCTCCATGGTCCAGTTCTGACGCTGGAGCGTATATACATATATATACATATACAGTATCTCACAAAAGTGAGTACACCCCACACAGTTTTGTAAATATTTGATTATACCTTTTCATGTGACAACACTGAAGAAATGACACTTTGCTACAATGTAAAGTAGTGAGTGTACAACTTGTATAACAGTGTCAATTTTCTGTCCCCTCAAAATAACTCAACACACATGTCTAAACCACTGGCAACAAAAGTGAGTACACCCCTAAGTGAAAATGTCCAAATTGGGTCCAATCAGCCATTTTCCCTCCCCAGTGTCATGTGACTCGTTAGTGTTACAAGGTCTCAGGTGTGAATGGGGAACAGGTGTGTTAAATTTGGTGTCATCATTCTCACACTCCCTCATACTGGTCACTGGAAGTTCAACATGGTACCTCATGGCAAAGAACTCTCTGAGGATCTGAAAAAAAGAATTGTTGCTCTACATAAAGATGGCCTAGGCTATAAAAAGATTGCCAAGACCCTGACACTGAGCTGCAGCACGTACCCGTATACATACACACACAGTATATATAATAAACAAGATTTAAGAAGAATATCTCAGCTCTGTTGGTCCCCAGAATGCAAGTGACTGGGTACCAAAATAATAAAGCTATATCTACAGAAGTGATATTAAAGGTGTGGGTGAAAAACAGATTAATATTTAAGTCATTTTTACTATAAATATTGATAGTAAAAAAGGACTTAATTATTGATCTGTTTCTCACCCATAATTATACTGATTCTGAAGATATGGATATAACCACTCAAGTCATATGGATTACTTGTATGATGCCTTTATGTGCTTTTGGAGCTTCTAAATTTTGAAACCCATTCACTTGCATTGTGAGGACCTGAGTAAATGATGAGAGTGCTCCCTGAATTTACATTTTGTTTGAACTATTCCTTTAAGTATTTTGTTTGTTTGTGTGTGTGTGTGTGCACGCGTGTGAATTGCATTTTTTACATATATATGAAAACCTAATAAAAAAAAAAAAAAAACACTTTCAAGTCACTGACCCATATACATGATCAAAATACCATCATATTAATTTCTGAAAACCATCATGCACCAGTTATTAAGGGGAGAAATAAAGAAATGGGCGTGGATTGGAGATTACAGTAAAAATTACCATACAAACACCTGTATCAGTCCATCAGGCTAAGTGAAATACTATCAAAATTATGTAGCAAAAATGGTAAATGGTCTGCACTTATATATAGCGCTTTTTTTAACATTAAAGGTTACCAAAGCGCTTTACACTGTGTCCCAATCACCCATTCACACACACACACACTCATACACCAATGGCATGTAATCCATCACACTAAATCTCAAACAACCTGTGTTCAGATGGTGGCACAGCCTGAAGAGGGCGACAACACCCCATCAGCAGACACTAAAGTGGAAGTGAATATCCTGAACTCTCCCACTCTCACCCTGACTGTACCTGCTAGTCTCAAGCTGCGGGATCCTGCCTTCATCCAATATGTGGCACAGGAGGCTCTGGGCATGTACAAACAGATGGCCAGGTGAGACACTTTCCAAAAAAAGTCACATCAGGCAACACGACAGTACTACACCTGAATACACTTACCAGCATAACCTTATTAAGTAATAGTTAACATTCTTACCTAAATACAAAAAAATAAACACCTGTCCCACTTTATATTAGGTGTCTTTAACCACTATGCACTAACATTAAAATACATATTACAATGTATTTACATTGTAACTACATGTTATTAAGCACAATTCTCACAAGATTTACATTTGCTGCTACTGAGGTTGAGGTACAGGTAGGTTTAGGAGTAGGGGTAGGTTGGGCTTAGGGGTTAGAGTTAGGTTTTGGATAAGGGTTGGGTTAGGTTTATGGTTAGAGGTAGGGTTAACAGTGTAACTAAATTTGTAATTAAATGCAGGTACTTTAAATGTAAGTACATTGTATCAAATGCTTAAGTGCATATTAGTTAAAGATACCTAATATAAAGTGTGACCAGAATACCTCATAGGCTAATCAGACAAATGTTTTTAGGTTTACATTTTAGGTGAAACAAAGAAACAGATCGTCTGTAGACTTGGCAGTGACTGTAATGATCGGTTCAGGCTTGCTTCTTCTTGCCTCTAAATGTGTTTGTTTTATTTGCATTTTTTTTAGGCATGATGATGTGTAACGAAACTAGAAGTCTAATTTTCATCCCAGCACTAAACCGGACAGACCGGTAATCTCTATCCTGTTAAAAGCATGTCTGCTTGTATTCCATGCAATGTTTAGTTCAAAAACAATGTATAGTCGATGTCTCTTTATGTATTGTCATTCATTTCAGGGTGTTGTCATGTAGCTCAGAGTAGCTGCAATTGACTCTTGTCACATAATTGGTGTTTAATGACCTATATACGAGTATGCATCAGTCCTATCAGAAATATTTCACATTCTGATTGTGAACAGGTGTATTTTAACAACCATTCCCTAAAAGGGTGAGTAACTTACTTTTAGTGCAAACCATGTGATTTACTGGACTTAATCAATGTGTTCACTTTGAAAAAAATAAAGACCATAAACCTGCATTCATTTTTTATTTAATTCTCTAGCAGGCTCTCATTTGGTCACTAAATAATAATGAAATGTTTAAGGATCAACTGATAAAACACATTCGGAATTTGGTTCAGAATGTCTGTACCAGTTTGGTGCAGAATGTGCAAAACAAAGAGATTTGCAATCATCCACAGCTAGTCAAAAGCATGTAAAATTTTATTTTATTTTTCTGTACAAATTCTTCAGATTAGTAATCATAACTATTTTTTTCACAACAAATATCCTCACCATTTAGTTAAAACTCTCTATCGTAGACCGTCACCTTACACCCTACAAGATTTCTCTCTGTCTCTTTAAAAAATAAAAAGCAAAGTTGATAAGAGTTTTAGACAAACTTGCCTGTAGCCCTTTTAAAACAGAAGGTGTTGATGAAAAAGATGTGTGGGTGATGTCCTGGATCAAGACAAAGGAGACAATGAGGTCCCTGGTACAAAGAGCTCACATACATAAGAACAAAAACCAGGCCTCTCTATAGACATGGGAAGCAATGCAACAAAAGAGAGAAGAAACAAAGTAACAAATTAGCCCTCCACATGTTCCCACAAGATAACTGTCTTTTCATTCATATCAAATGCATTCAATTCCCTATCATGGATGAAATTAACCCATTGACTCAAATATTAAGACCTGTACCATTTCATCTTTCAGTTTCAAGGATAACGTTGAACAGTAATATGCAGTGTTGATCAAGCTATTAAAAGTACTATTCCAGGTTCAATCCAAGTTAAGCTCAATGAACAGCATTTGTAGCGTGATGTTGATTACCACAAAATAGAATTTTGACTTGTCCAACCTTTTCTATAAAAAAAGCACAAACTGATGTTACAGAGGTGCACTTACAATGGAAGTGAATTGGGCCAATTTTGGGAGGGTTTAAAGGCCCAAATAATAATAATCTCATAATTTTATAAAAGCACTTGAATTAATTCTTCTGTTAAAAAACTCATGTATCATTTGAGCATTAATTTTTACAGTCGTTTAGGGTTTGTTGACATTATATTGTCATGCCAACAAAGTTGCAAAATTGGCCATAACTTTACACTGAAGATGTTAGCAAGTGATTTAATCACACTAAAATCAAGTTAACATGCATAATGTTTAAGTCTTGTGGCTATATTTTTTATGTTTATGGATTGGCCCCATTCACTTCCATTGTAAGTGCCTCAATGGAACCCAGATTCTTTTTTATTTGTTTTTAAAGAAAAGGAGGAGCAGGTCCACATTAATTTGTGTGGTAATCAATATTATGCCACAAATGCTGTTGATTGAACCCTGAATATTCCTTTAAAGCTTTTTGCTGTGCTCAGTTTGGAAGGCAAATTCTACTGATTCCATCCAAACTTTCATTAGTAAATGGTTTTAATCTGCAGTACCTGAATATTTCACAGTGTTCATGCCAAAACATGTCTTAAATGAAACGCCTCCACCAGCAGCAAACATGGTACCTCGTCATGGTGACAGATACAAAAAAAAGATTGATTTTCAAGAAACTTGCAAAAGAAACAAAACAAATGGATCTACATTAAATAATTTTAGCAAGTTCACATATGCATGTCAGGATGAAGAAACCATTTCTACTAAAAAAAAACTGGGAAAATGTCATAAATGAAATAATCTGTGAATGAGCAATAAATCTCTGTCATTCATTTATTTGAGTGTACAGGTTGGCAATAGGGGTAGAGCTAAAGGTGGAGCTACACCCAATAGTAATTTTTTTTTGTCTTGGGCACAATTTAGTTATTCTTTCTACACCCCCCCTCCCCTCCTCTCCCTCCACAGACTGATTGCTGAACATAAACCTGGCAGTGTTGCTGCTGATGTACATCAAAAAAGACTCAGGCATTACTGTTGTGATATTTAGTGTTTAACTGTCGGGTCTTGACAGCAGCATAAAGAATGATGTTTGGACTGGTCTGATCTAGTGTTTATTTAATCAGTGGTCTCTCTGCCAAATTACAGTTGAAGACCTTAAGACAAAAACAAGATTTATATATTTGCAATAGGTTTGACTTTTTGCTTTAAAAATAGCAGCTGGTTGAAATTGCAATAGGTCGTCAAAAATGCCCAACGAAAGGCTTTCAAATATGAATCATCTTCCAGGATATGATTTCAAGTTCTCATCAAAGTCTTGATAGACTGTGACGAAATGAAAGTTTAAAAATGATTATTTGCTTTAAAAGTGTTAAAGAAAAAACAAACAAAAAAAACTGCCCCTGTAATCAGTCTTATAAATTGTAATTTATAAATTCACTCCAAACTCAAGCGCTCATACATTCAAATTGGCTAATGCCCTCTCATCCATCAGTCTCTCTTTCTCTATATGTCCTCTTTCTTTCTCTGACTTCCACAGTCCTGTCCCAACTGTCTCTGTTAGCACCAACAGATTTAACCACAGTTATTGGTCACTTTTAATAACCTACTCAACTACTACTAAAGACAAAATCAAAGGGAAAAATATCAACATTAAAATAAAAAGGATTTGATTTCACAATATGATTTAGCGTTCATGTGAAAAAAAGAATACAGGCAAAGAGGAGAAAAGAATTATATAAAAAAGATTTTGTGCAACTGTGAACCAGCCGTTAGTACAAAGCTCATTGCTTTCCTCACAGCGCCCTTTGTCTGCAGTGCAAGATATTACCCCAGCAGAGCTCTGGGAGTGTGATATGGTCCTGTTCCAAACAATCAACTCCACCACACACACACACCCTCAGATAGAGAAAATCCAGAAAAAAGTCATACTATGATCTTTTTTTGTTTAATGCTCAAATCGAGTTTATAAATTTGACTCTGGGGGGAAAAGAAAAGAAAAAAACATCTCTTAAAGGACAAGTGTGCAGGGGAGCTGTATGGAGGAGGTTCCACAACGGGTTTTGAAACCATCCTTGTGGCTAATTGGCACGTGATGATGAGTCTCTGGTCCTGCAGGGTCTCTACAGGTCGTCTCCGGGCTGGTACTGTGGCTCAGTGGCGGTGAAATAGTCCTCCAGGAAGGACTGGATGTATTCAAAAGTGGGCCGCTCGTCGGGATCCTTCTTCCAACAGAGTCGCATCATTTCGTGCAGCGACTCCGGGCAGCCCTGGGGACACGGCATCCTGTAGCCCCGCTCCACCTGTTCCAACACCTCTCTGTTCACCATGCCTGCAAAAAAAAACAAAAACATTTTGATCTAAACTCAGCTTGTGTAACCACCCACTGTTGAGGGGGCCAGACTGTTTCAGGCAGGATGTGAGACAGTCTGGTGCTATTGGGTCCATCAACAGAGGATGAGAGCTTTGAGGCAAAAAGGGACAGACAGTGGGTTGGCTGTGTTTGAGAACCTTCTGTGAGGAAGGCGACTTTTCCTGGACTCAGTGCCTGTGAATCACAGCATTGGCTACTGAGGCGAAGACACATCAACTAATTTCCTTACAATTTACAGTCTATCGATTTGTGACTATATGCATGCAAGATCCATTGAGTGATCTTTCAAAGCTCAGCCCACTTTAATTTGCACCGCAATGACTTGCATGCATAATGACTCAACAGGAAGGCTTAATAAACTCATCAATAGATCTTGCATAAGTGGGCAGTAAGAAAGCTGCTGGATGACTATGAAAGGAAAGCATTGTCATAATACAGATTATATACTTTCCCGGTGATACCAGTTCTAATCATATCCTAAAGTATCTATAGTATATATATAAACAATGGTACCATGGTACAGAGATTTATACCACTGTCCTGAAATTCATGTAAATCCTGATGTATTGCCAAAAGTATAATGGCCAAAAACCCTGGTAGCATTATGGTACTACTTGGACTTTTAACCCATGTTGTGCAAACTCTGTCAAAAAGCCCTCAGGAGTTGACTGGCATACAAGCACATACAACAGATGATTGTGGGAACCCATATAAAAATGATACATTTCACTTTGGCAGACATTAGCTGTGTCCAAACTAGTGTATGTGAATATATAAACATTAAAAACATCTGATGAAGAAAGTACTTTGCGGCCATTACAAAACACATTCTTAGGCATGCAAGAAATTACAGTTAAACCAATACATCGATGCAAATAGTTACTTTTTGGGACTATTGTTATCAGCAAAAACCTATACTGATTTATTTTGTATTCCTGTGTGTTCTTCTGTGGACGGAGCTGGAGGATTCAACAGCTAGTTGTTTCTACAGTATAACAGTTGCATCTAGAGGTAAATGAAACAAAATTATTGACTGACAATATTCATCCATATTTTTATCCAAACTTAGTTGCAGTATGTAAAACATTTCAGTAAAAATAAACAAAACAATTGCCATTATTGATTGATTGATTACATAAACAATCAGTGTTCAAAACAATGTGCTTACCTTACCCACTTCACTATGGTAAGCCTTTAAAAATGATTTGTATTTTAAGCTGTCTGGTCGGATTTGGCGCAAAATCAGTAGCTTATGACGTTCATCCTTGCATCATTATGTAATGTTCGTAAACACAGGAAAGATGTATGATGTCTGGATGGGTTGTCTCATATTGCTTGTCATGCTTTTATGAATCGAATATTACTCATGTGTTAACTTATTGTGATGTATCTACATTATCTGGTGAAGTTACAGTGACATGTTTACTATTATTCATGACTTCTGAAATTAACTTCTTGTAATTGTTCCATTTCATATTGAAGCATATTATTTTTGTGTTTTATTAATCAATTTGAATAACTAATCGGCAAATAAATTGGTTATCAGCCTTTTATACAAACTATTGGTCGACCTCTACTGGACATCATTCATATGGGAACATAGGCACTGTTCCATGAGACCAGAATATATGCTGTAGTAACAACTGCGAAAATAAATTACTTGAGGATAATTTAACCACAATGTTAACTTTCTTGCAATATATAGCACTTACATTAGAAAAGAACCATCTGACTCTAGGTTCTCAACCATTTATTTAAATTCAGTGTTTTGGATATGACTTCTCCTCAGCTTCAGTGGCATTATGGGATAAAGTGTCTAGTGGATCCACACTTACACACAGGTATTTCTTGCCTGTTTTATAAATACTGAGGATTCGGACATACTACTCCATTGACACATCTTTTCTGGTATAATATATAGTGTGGAACTATAAATAGTCAACGCAGGGTGAGAGTAAATTTAAGTTAACTTGTGGCCCCTTTCTCAAAGTCAAAACATTGAAGTGAATTTACCACATAAATCCAGTCTGATCTAAAACTCCATATGGAAACAGATGCCCATCAATAATGGACTGACTCTAATAGTGACTAAATGATTGATGAATGCCAATCTTGGTTTTTGATGTGCAGCATCAGTGATAGGCTTTAGGTAAGCACAACAAATGACAGGCTGGGCCTCGTGAGGGACCAGTGCAGGGAGAGATGGACAGATGGTGGTAAATAAGAACTGGTGCCCAGTCAGTCCTTCATGCCTGCCTCTGACAGATGGCTCTTTCTGAGTGGTAATAACACACCCAGGAGTCCTACTCTACTCCAGCAGGGGGCGCAGTGGACTCTGGTTCTCTCAGACTGGACCTGACTGTCTACACCAGGGGCGCTACCAACGTGAAGAGTTTGGTCACAACACTGCTCTAACACACCTGCTTGTAATTTTCAAGGGAACCCGAACCCCTTGATTAGGTGGCTCAGGTGTGTCTAGAGTAAGGAAGATCTTCAGAAAAAAATAAATAAAATGCAGTGAATAGTTTCATAAATTTCAGTCTGGTTGTCACACAAAGCTTCAGATGACTTGGAATGTAGTGAATGGGTCATATGGACTACTTTCATGGTGTTTTATCTCCTTTTTGGAGTTTGGAGCTTGACAATCAATATGAACCGCTGTTGCATGGAAATAAGTGGTCCAAAGATTCTGTATCTACAAAACAACATTCTTGTTTTGAGTACCAGAAGAAAAATTAAAGCATACAATGTTGGAACGAATTTGAAGGTGAGTAAATAATGAAACAACTTCAATGTTTGGCTTAATTATTGCTTTCAATAGATATGGCAGTTTAATTTACTGAAGATACATGCAGGTACATTATAATGCAATTCTGATTCTGAAAAATAAGAAAGAGTATGTGAATCTACACAAGGCTATATAAATGATAAATTACATGAATCTGGGACAGAATTTGTATTTAATGAGTTATGCTTCTCTTCTCACCTGGATATGGCACTCTGCCCTTAGTCACCAGCTCAGTCAGCAGAATACCGAAGGACCAGACATCAGATTTGATAGTGAATCGACCATACAAAGCTGCCTCTGGTGCAGTCCACTTAATGGGAAACTTGGCTCCTAAAGGAACAATGGCACTGTTACATGGCCTCTAAATTACTGCAGTGGAGTCAATGGCTATTACTAAAGTAAAGCATTTGTCAGCATTTTTAAATATCCCGGTCGATGACATTACTTAATTCACTGGATTTGAGAGGTACCAAATTTAATGGTATTATGTTTGGTCTTTTGCCATATAATTGATATTGAAAGTAGAGAGGACAAGAAATGATGGAGAAATGTGTCTATACATGACACAGACAGAATTCAAACCTTTCAAAATTCAAAGTTTCATATAATTCCTCATGCCAAGTGTTCATAATGGTTTACTGTTCTTGGATTGGGTGATTAGCTACACTGTAATCAGGAAGCACAATAATGCACTTATAGTGCAGTCAGTAAAGTAACTCAGACTTAACCTGCTAGGTGCGCTCGAGTGGGAGTGCCAGACGCAAATAAACAATATCAGCTAATCAAAAGTGATATTTCAGATATCAGACCGAGGGGCTGAGCAGATACACTGTAGAACAGAGAACTGTGAACCCAAACCTTTTTTAGGGTACAATCATAGAGCCCTGCTACACATAATTAAACAAAGATGATCAGAGAGACATTTGCAAATATTCTCAGAAGGTACAAAGAATAAGTTTGCGGTTTCTGAGATCTCATTTTTCACTGCCCAAAGGCTTTTGCACTGTCAAGCTTTTCTGCGGTGACAAAAAAATTATCCACCATTTATGTACCATGTACCGGCAAGTACGCTTATTCTTCACAATCGTAGTGCATTCTGAGAGATAATGAATTCAGACACTGGGGTAATTTTGCATGATTAGATTCTGATTGCCTTGTAATTTTTTGCACAATGGCTTTGTTGTTAATAGCAGTATTGTTCCAGGCAAAAGATGGTAATTTATATATTTCACCAAGCACATTATGTGAATGACAATTTCCTCTTAACGCTGATAAAAGAGGTTTGATTTTGTGGCTTTCTCAGTGTAAAAAAATCTAACTGTTTCTAATTGAAAATCAAAAATGGGTTGGGTTCAAATTTATGTTTTAAAACCACAAGGGATTTGAGTAAGAGCGCAACAGTCTGGTACCGGAAGTAAAAAATATATAAATTTATCCCATAGACAAATTGATTTTCAAAGATAACTTATAAAACAGACCTACCATGAGCTACGAGGTTGGTCATCGACGGTATATGCTTCCGTTGAAGCCATCCTTCTGCATTCTCTCAACTACATTGTTCAAAAATCATGTTTGATAGCGGAATTCATGGTTAACAACTACAATCAGACAACCGTGGTACAGTAGAGAAAAATCCACCAATCAGACAACCGTGGCCAACGAAACTTGCCTTCGGAGGGACCGCACACTCCCAAGATGCACTGTGAATGATGTAATGAAGTCAGTCTCCCTTCACCCTTAAAGTACTCATATTTTTGTACATATCAGGATATTTTGCAATAAATGTAAAATATATTGTTTCTATACTTATAATCAACAACCTAAAATCAATAGTTTTATATATTCCCATAGTTTTTTATTCAATGACATCATTCACAATGCTTCATGGGATTGTAGTTTGTGCCCTCTTGAATGACGGTAAGAACACAGCCTTGTACGTTTGTCTTTACGTTCAATTATCAATTTTCTTTGTGATTCACCTCGGAGCTGGTTGGTTTGGTTCATAGCTCACAACTCTTTTATGAAGGATTTTATTAAAAGTCTATGGTTGAAATTTTGGGGAAAATACTTCCGAAACCCAGACGGCTGAAAACGTAAATGGGCACTGTTGCACTCTATAGAAAGTGAGAGTTTATGTCACAATTCCATACACACACCTTGTCTAGCAGTGTATTCGTTGTCTTCAATTAGTCTGGCCAGGCCAAAATCAGCTATCTTGCAGACTAGATTGTCACCCACCAGGATGTTAGCAGCCCTTAGGTCTCTGTGGATGTAGTTCATCCTCTCAATGAAGGCCATGCCATCTGCAATCTAGACAAGAAAGGAAATCAAGCCTTGAGCAACTCCAAGCACCCTTTGTTAAAGTCAACCTGTCAGATCCATTCATGAAAGTTCTATTTTAGAGCACTGGACCACTACATTAATGGGTTGGGTTCAGTTAAGGGAAGCACATGAGCAGCTATAATAAGGGAACCGCATGACTTGTTTTAGATATGGAGTGGGTCTAAACACCCACGGTTTAACCATTGATGAGATTTGAATTCAGCAGCTACAAATTGCTTCGAGTGGGCAAAATCTACAAAGCAGACAAATGTGTTAATTTTAAGTTTGTGTTCAGCAAGTAGTCAAACAGGTTTGAAACGACACGAGGGCATGCAAACTACTAAACTCTCCCTTTAACAACAGCATACACTGCCTGGACAAAAATAAAGTTGTATACTCCAATATTTTGTTGGACCACCTTTAGCTTTGATTACGGCACACATTCATCATGGCATTGTTTCAACAACCTTACACAACATCACAACATTTATTTCCATTCAGAGTTGCATTAATATTTGGTCGAGATCTTGTATTGATGATGGGAGAGTCGAACCACTCCGTAAAGTCTTCTCCAGCACATCCCAAAGACTTTAAATGGGGTTAAGTTCAGGACTCTGTGGTGGCCATTTCATGTGTGAAAAGGATTCCTCATGCTCCCTTAACCACTCTTTCACAATTTGAGCATGATGAATCTTAGCATTCCCATCCTGGAATATGCCTGTGCTGTCAGGGAAGAAAAAAATCAATTTATGGGATAACCTAGTCCTTCAGTACATTCAGGTATTCTGTGGACCTAATTTTATTGTCGCATAATGTTGCTGAGCCAAGACGTGACCAATTGAAGCAACCCCAGATCATAACACTGCCTCCAGAGGCTTGTACAGTGGGCACTATGCATGACAGGTGCATCGCTTCATGTGCTTCCCTTCTTACCCTGATACGCCCATCACTTTGGAATAGGGTAATTCTGGACACATGACTTTTTCCATTGCTCCACAGTCCAATCTTTATGCTTCATAGCAAATTGAAGTCATTCCAAGTAGCCTCACTAACAAGTGGCTTTCTTGCGGCCACGCAGTTGTTTAGTCCCAATCCTGTAATTTTTTGTTGCATTGTGCATGTGGAAATGCTCTTACTTTCACTATTAAACATAGCCATGAGTTCTACTGTTGATTTTTTTACAATGTGACTTCAAGTGATTTAGTGATCTCCGATCACAATCAATCAAGGTTTTTTAAGACCACATTCTTCCACTATCCTTCCAGGTTTTAATAACCCGTTGGACAGTTCTTAACCCAATTCCAGTGATTTCAGCAATCTCCTTAGTTGTTTTCTTTGCTTGATGCCGGCCAATAATTTGCCCCTTCTGAAACACAGTAATATATTTTCCACAACCACGGATACGTCTTACGACATGGTTGTTTAAGAAATTAAAGTATACACTGCATCAGTTAGGGTTAAAAGAATTGTTGCCAGCTGAAACATATTAATCACTCCAATAATTATCCAATCATAGGGTCTTAAGTATCTGCTAATTTAAATCCAAACGGTGACTTTTTTTTTTGGCCAGGCAGTGTATATCATCTTGAAAATCTGTCCAAATGCTTTTCGCATTCAATACGTCCCCTTAGAGGCTCAGATGTGAGAGGGAGATTGAAGCTTCAGCCACGCAATGCGGCAGTGATGGGAGTCTGGGGAGGAGAGGGAGACAGCGCAAGAGGAGGAGGGAGGAAAAAGAGAGAGCAAGCGCAAGCATTTTAAGTGAACAGAGCAGAAATGAGTAGACCCATTAAAGTGAAGTGGCCCCACAGGAGCAGCGGTTAAGCGCTACAGGCATTAGGTGGGAAATGAGGATCATAGTGCCTGAGAGAAACACACAGGCAGCAGGATGTAAAATCAGATATTAAATAAATATGGCAGCCAGATGGAGGTTGAAAGTTAAACCCTGCCACTCGAGGAGAAGCCGGCACGTCCAGGTACTCCATGACATGCTTCTGAAGATTGGCCAGCTGTGTGTTATTAAATGCGGCAGAGGAAAACAGAGCTGGCTGGCATAACCTTCAAGTCATTGATAGTGGGGTTTCTCTCTCACCTGGGCAGCCATGTCCACCAGCTGGGGCAGCTTGAGGTATTTGCCCTCACCTTCCTTTAAGAAGTCGAGCAAACTCCCTGAAACACAGTGGTGCAGAGAATAAAGATGTAGTTTTGTTTATTCAACATTACCAACATGGGTGATAGTGAAATGTTTTTTTCTATAAACTGAGGTTTGCAATATATTTGTCAGCTGAACCCTATAAATTAAATTGTTTACTTCCAAGTATCCCCTTAACTCTTTCCCCGCCAAACACGGAATTTTCCGGGTTTTATGAAAAAACGCTTCCCCGCCAAACACGGAATTTTCCGGGTATACGTGTTTTAGGTGGTATACGGTAAGGAAGACCCGCGCGCATGTTTTGAAAGAGTACGCAACTCTTTGATCAAAGAAACAGACTGCGATCGTCTCAAACGTGAAGTGGAACACCATACTAATTCTAAAGCACTTGTTTGATAAAAATGCCTTTTTCTCAGCTTTTTGTCCGAAATGTTGTTTTTGACAAAACCTACCTCTGTTCAAGTGGCAATAAAAAAAGAACAAATGAAGATAAAATAAAATCGTTTTTTTTTGCCTAAAAGCAGAGGCTCAGATCTTTATTTTGATATATAGCATCTTCATATATTCATGCAAGAAAATATTCTGCGGGCCATTAAAGTTTAGCAAAAATCGTCAAAAACCCTGGCGGTGGCTGGCAATTTTTTTTAAAAACGCTGGCGGGGAAAGAGTTAAGCAACATTAGCCTGTCAATAAATATAACAAGTTGAAATAAATATAACAAGTATAAAATCTGCATAAATTGTAATTTGCAATTAAAAGAACTAAGACAAATCTAGAATTCTCTCATCATTTCCTCACCCTCATGCCATCCCAGATGTGTATAACTTACTTTTTTCTGCTGAACACAAACAAAGATTTTCAGAAGAATATCTCAGCTATGTAGGTCCATACAATGCAAGTGAATGATGGAAAGAACTTTGAAGGTCCAAAAAGCATATTAAGTAATCCAGTCCCAAGTGTTTAAAACCATATTTTCAAGCAATATGATAAATATGGGTGAGAAACAGATCAATATTTAATACATTTTTGCCATCAATCTCCACTTTCACATTCTTCTTTAATTTTTGGCAATTTGCATTCTTTGTGCATATCGCCACCTACTGGGCAGGGAGGAGAATTTATTGTAAAAAAGGACATAAATATTTATCTGTTTCTTACCCACACCTATCATATCACTTCTGACTATATGGATTTAACCACTGGAGTCATGTGAATAAATTATATGCTGCCTATGTGCTTTTTAGACCTTTGAAGTTCTGGCCACCATTCACTTGCCTTATATGGACCTACAAAGCAGAGATGTTTTTCTAAAAATGTTCATTTGTGTTCAGCAGAAGAAAGTCGTACACATCTGGGATGGCATGAAGGTGCGTAAATGATAAGAGAATTGAGAATACAAGGCGGTTTCAAACTGACTGAATATTGTTGGACTCGCAGGAAAAAATAAAAAAGATGATGAAGGCTGTCTTTGATATTGCCTGAGTTTTAAATGTTTTCATAAATATCTGACAGAGTTGACAAAAAGAAAGGACATAGCTGAAAAATCGTATAAAAAAAACACACGCACGCGCGCGCGCTGGCAGCCAAATGTTTGGAATACTGTACAGATTTTGATGTTTCGGAAGGAAATTGGTACTTTAATTCACCAAAGTGGCATTCAACTGATCACAATGTATAGTCAGGACATTACTGGTTTAAAAAACAGCACCATCATTATTTGAAAAAAGCTATTTTTTATCAAATCTAGACAGGCCACATTTCCAGCAGCCATCACTTCAACACCTTACCCTAGAGTAATCATGCTAAATTGCTAATTTGGAACAAGAAAATCACTTTTATATGCTATTACATCAAATACAGTTGAAAGATATTTGGTTTGTTAAATGAAGCTTAAAATTGTCTTTGTGTTTGTTTTTGAGTTGCCGCAGTATGCAATAGACTGGCATGTCTTAAGGTCAATAATAGGTCAAAAAACAGCTTTCACTAGAAACTCATCAGTCAATCATTGTATTGAGGAATGTATTGAGGGCTATACAGTGCTAGAAATTACCAAAAAAAGGGAGATTTCCTACAAAAGGTGTACAATACAGTCTTCGAAGACAAAGGACAGCTGGCTCTAACAAAAACAGAAAGAGATGCGGAAGGCCCAGATACAACCAAACAAGAGGATAAGAACATCAGAGTCTCTAGTTTGAGAAATAGATGCCTCAAATTTCCTCAGCTGACAGCTTCATTGAATTCTACCTGCTCAAAACCAGTTTCACGTACAAGAGTAAAGAGAAGACTCAGGTGCAAACTGACAGCTAGAAAGCCAATGATCTGCAAAAATGGCATTGCTGCACATGGAGGATTTTTATGAGAACTATTTGAAATAGTTTAAGAAGTTCTGAATTTTCTTTTTTTCAAATCAGCTGAATGCCACTTTGTTGAATAAAAGTAACAATTTCTTTCCATAAGAGCAAAATCTGTACATTTTTCCAAACTTGTGGCTGCCAGTGTATTGTATATATATATACAATACACTGTGTGTGTGTGTGTGTGTGTATATATATATATATATATATATATATATATACACACACACACATACATACACACAGTTGAAGTCAGAAGTTTACATACACCTTAGCCAAATACATTTAATCGTTGAAACATTTCCTGTCTTAGGTCAGTTAGGATCACTACTTTATTTTAAGAATGTGAAATATCAGAATAATAGTAGAGAGAATGAGTTAATGCCAAACACATAATTTAGCTCAGGTGTAAGCGCCCTTACCGCTTTTCTCTCCCGGACGGGCGCTTGAACACGCCCCCGCTGCCACACTGTGTTTCGTTAAAGCCTATTTATTTTTGTTACAAGCCGTGTTTCGTTAAAGCCTGAGTAAAGTTCATTCGTTTCAATGTACCGGTAGGCACCTGCGGCTTATAGACAGGTGCGGCTTATTTATGTTCAAAATAATATTTTATTTAAAAATCAGTGGGTGCGGCTTATATTCGGGTGCGCTCAATAGTCCGGAAATTACGGTAGATACTTGTCTACCTGTTTCCTCCAGCATCTTCACAAGGTCCTTTGCTGTTGTTCTGGGATTGATTTGCACTTTCACACCAAACTATGTTCATCACTAGGAGACAGAATGTGTCTCCTTCTAAGCAGTATGATGGCTGCGTGGTCCCATGGTGTTTATACTTGCATACTATTGTTTGTACAGACGGAAATGGTACCTTCAGGCATTTGGAAATTGTTCCCAAGGATAAGTCTGACTTGTGGATGTCCACAATTTTTTTCTGATGTCTTGGCTGATTTCTTTTGATTTTCCCATGATGTCAAACAAAAAGACACTGAGAAGCTAAAAATACATCCACAGGTGCACCTCCAATTAGCCTATCAGAAGCTAAATGGCTAATTGTCTAAAGGCTTGATATAATTTTCTGGAATTTTCCAAGCTGCTTAAAGGCACAGTTAACTTGACCAACTGGAATAGTGATATAGTCAATTAAAAGAGAAAAATTCTCTCTGTAAACAATTGTTGGAACAATGACATGCACAAAGTAGATGTCCTAAGTGACTTGCCAAAACTATAGTTTGCTAATATGAAACGTAAACTTCTTACTTCAACTGTGTGTGTGTGTGTGTGTGTGTGTGTGTGTGTGTATGCGTAATATATTATATATATATATATATATATACATATATGAGTCCATGTGATTGTTTCATACAGCATTTGTGTGCACGCTATGTATTATTTTGTGCTTATTAGCATAGGCTTAGCAACATGCGGTAATGTCAAACTCCATTGGAATCAACTGTGAGCAGTAATTAAGTCTCATGTGCGCTTCACTGGTCATGGCCACGTCATCTTGGATTATGGAAATATCTACATGTACTGTGCAACACACACATTACTGACATTAATTTTGCCTCATGCCAAGCAGCACTGGGAAACATATTATAGAAAATGTAATACAAAATACCTTGAACTGTCTGGAACTCCTTTGTAAATAAATAGCAAAGAACAAGACTAAGTGCGATTTACCTTTGCCCATGTACTCTGTGACAATGTAAATTGGCTCCTCAGACACAACGGCATACAGGGGCACCAGCTTGTCGTGCCGAAGCTTCTTCATGATTTGGGCCTCTTGCAGGAAGGCTTCAGGAGACATGGTACCAGGCTTTAGAGTCTTTATAGCTACTTTAGTTGTGCCATTCCATGTTCCTAGAAACAAAAGAAAGAACAAATGAGAGGTGCAGAAAGAAAGCAAAAAAAAAAAAAAAACTATTTAATACAGTACGTTAAATTAACCAGTTCTTTTCAAAGGATTAGAATTTGAAAGTCTCCAGTGCTTTCAGACTTTAAGCTTTCTTTTATATCCAGAACATTTGTTTTCTAAGGTGAAAACAATCCTATTTCACAATTACCGTTTCCAAGAAAACTATATATTTTTTTAATTCATTCCCAAAGAAAAAAATTGGTAACACTTTATTTTACGTAGTCCTTGATACAGAGTAATTGCTTACAGCTTAAATACATGCATTAGCTTCCTAATTACATTGCTAATTATATGTTGTATTTGAAGGGGGAAAATAAATTTACAATTTGACTTGTCATTTTGATAATGTCACCTTTTGTGTGCAGGCAGGTGGATGGAAAGGGTAACCACATCAATTCAACTCTACACTATTGAGTTAAAATACAGTATTCTGTAATTGTAATGTAGTTGGGAAGCTACTGCTTGTATTTATGCTGTGAACTAGTGAGTTTACCCAAACTAAGGTACATATGGACAAGGTATGTAGATACACATGAAGTCCACTTAAGTACAGTCTTGATACACTTTATTTTACGTAGCTTATACCTGTGTAATATTCTGTAGTTGCAATGTAATTAGGAAGCTAATGCATGTATTTAAGCTGTGAACTAGTGAGTTAATTCAAACTAAGGTACATATGGACAAGGTATGTAGATACACATGAAGTCCACTTAAGTACAGTCTTGATACACTTTATTTTACGTAGCTTATACCTGTGTAATTTTCTGTAATTTTAATGTAATAAAGAAGCTAATGCATGTATTTTAGTGGTGAACTAGTGGGTTGTTTAAGATGGATAAGGTATGTAGATACACATGAATTGCACTCAAGTACAATCTTGATACACTTTATTTTATGTTACATACATGTAATGCTACAAAACGTACACATTTGCCATGTGTAACTGCAGACTTTAGTAGCCTAATATATTTAAGTACTTCTTGTTACATTGTGTGGTACTAAGTACTTTCTTACATAATTACAGTGTACCAAGTTTGTAACACGTATGTAACAGACTCGGCTTGTTACATATGTGTAACAGTAGCTGCCTATTACATGTGTGTAATTACAATCTGTAAGTACAGGCTGTACCATAACTTACTTACATGTTAATTACATTTTGGTACATGTAATGACAAAGTTTATTACTAAGTAATTAACTAAGTAATTACTCTGTATCAAGGACTACGTAAAATAAACTGTTACCAAAAAATTATTTCTTATATCAAAAACAAAGAATTGTAATCAGGGTTAATAATCCAGAAAAAGCAGTTCCAAATTATTAATAGAAGTATTGATTCTTAGATTTTCAAATGAAATTTAAAGCAAAAAAAAAAAAAATATCACAATATTAATCCTAAATAATATTTCATAAAAAGTAATTACCAGAATAGAGAAATCGGTAGTGACAAAATATTGTTGCAATGGAAATCGAGGTGGTTACAATTTTATTTATGGGACAAAAACATTTGCTTCCGTCAATGACCTGGCAGTATGGTTGTTTTGGAAACAGAGGTGCCAAGCTACACCTGAATTAGCTTTTAAATAATAATTAAAAGTAATAATATACTATAATGCTCCTGTTTGATAAACGAAACAAACATCATACTCAGAAAAAACATGTGGAACATCATGTAAGAAAATTCTCCTCATGGCAAGAAATGAGAGAACACTGAAAAAAATGTATAATAATAATAATAAGAATTATAATAATACAACACAAGAGGCCCCTGTAGTTCCTAACATAATATTACAAAACAGGTGAAGAATGTTGCTTTGCCAGTCCGAGGTAGACAGTATTGAGAAAAACCTGATTAAGCGGTTGGCATATATTGCCAGCTCATGACAAAACAATTATGTGCAGCCTATTTTGCATGTTGGAACACATGCACAAACACAATGAGTGCAATTCCTCAGATTGTGCTATATGATGTGGCATGCTGGAGCTTGCATCAGGCTGTGGTTTGAAAGCAGTAAGAAAAGACACCAGTCCTTAATAACCCACGCTCACACACCTCTCTCCAGTGAAATAACATTTCACTTCAAACTACAGCACATTTGGAAAAAAAAAACAACAACAGACATGCATCTGAAATTCCAAGTATATGTACTGTTATTATGTGCTCACATAACAATATTGAAGTACATTGGCCTCAAAAAGTGGACACTTAAGCCCCTTAGAAATGTATGAAATATCATTGCATTAGACAACAAAATATCTAACCAAGTAGCATTTATTTTAAAGATAGCACTAGCACAAGCACACATAGGCAAACATTTCATGTTCAACAATTCCAAGTTGCTTAGGTTTTCAAAATGATATAACAATTTTCTGTTTACTACAAAGTATTTGGACATGTCCACAGTTAATGTGAAGAACTACATCTGTGGTTACTCTGCAAGGGCTCTTGTGTAAACTTGTGAGGAACTGACTTCATACATCCACTAAAAATAACCAGAGGCCAGATGGTTAAAAGTATTTGCAAAAATGTCTAAGAAAAGCAAAGCTGGTTTTGATAAAAATGTCTCATAATTTCTTTGCAGATGCCACTTGATATGATATTTCAATATCTAATGCACGACATTGACATTCTAAGTCCAAAAACTTTTGGGACCACTGTACGTGTTTGGCATGCCAATCAGGCCTGTTAGCCTTATAGCTAACTAGTTATGTGGCCTATTTGTACCACTGGCCATTAGTTTGAGTTTCGTGTACAGTGTGCAAATCTGTCTTACCCATCCAGACTTCGCCGAAGCAGCCCTGACCCAGTTTGAGCTCCAGACGCAGTGATTCTCTTGGGATCTCCCATGCATCTTTAGCCAGACCCTGAGTCTGTGGCTTCACCGTCGGACACACCGCAGTCAGTCTGTAGCACAGCCCATCTGCATGCTCTATACATACAAACACAGATGCATATAAGACTGATGTCAGAGAGAATGATGCCATAGCGAGTGAGAGAACAGCTGTAGAAGTTAAATAAGGTGTTTATGGTCCCCATTTTAAACAATGAGGACCATAAAATAACAGGACAACGGAATGACCAAAGTGCAGGCAAAAGTCATTAATTCATCACTCTATCCTACTATAAAACCCATTAATCACTGTCTTTCAACAAATTGATTAAAATCTTTAAGAACAGGGTAACACAGAGAGAGCGAGACAATGACTGATGGCCTTTCATTAAGGCTTGACGTATATCAGATAAGATGAATCTGAACAGAATGGATGTTACTATTACATCAAATGTTTGATGTTACTTTCACAGAATCTTTTAAAACAGATTCCTAAGTGGGCAGGCTGTTATAAACTTCTCACAATTAAATAGTCTAATCAGAACAGGATAGAACAGGGCTCCCAAAATGTCAGTGAATTATCCATGACTTAACCATTCCCTTGTAATTATTGGATAAGGAATAAAAAAAAATGATATATTTTATTCAATCCAATTGGCTACTCAATATTTCAGATTTATGAACTGGTTGAAACGATTCATTGGAAAGAACTGACTCAAGAGAATGATTCCCTCACAAATCAGACACCAATATGGCTTGAGAGCATGTTTTAAACTGAAAAAGTTCTACAAAAACAATATATAGTTGATATAATGTTTTAGAGCTGAGCATAATGAAACAAATCTGTTGATTATAGAAATGTCGGTAACACTTCACAATAAAATTCCAATCATAAAAGCTGAAGTACGTAATTCCTGCGACACTAGCGCAATAAATATTTATTTTCAAAACAGCTTTCTGATCACGGGCCGTCTGCAGTTGGTCAAACAAAGAGATAGTCCCTCCCCAACTCATGCTATTGGTTGAGTAACGTTTTTGAGACAGGTCCAAGCGGATCACTCAAAACAAAAACAGAAAAATTTCAGAGCACAGCAGAAAGATTACAGTTTACATTTTTGAGAAAATTAACATATGTGTGGCTTACTAATAGATGTCTCTGCATATTAAGCTGGGATATGAACATACTTCAGCTTTAATTTTATCATGAACTAACAATGAGCAAAATATTTTATTGCATTTACTAATCTTTGTTAATGTTAGTTAATAAAAAATACAATTGTTCATTGTTAGTTCATGTTAGTGCATTGAATATGAACAGCTATGTTAAAAAATTTGATTTTCAAAATGTATTACTATATGAAATATAAACCAATACTAATAAATGTTGTAAAAGTATTGTTCATTGTTAATTTCACAATAAAAAAAAAAACACAAATGCAATAGCTGGTAAATACAAAACCACTGAGGCTACTTGAATATCTCTGGACATGTTTTTTTAATATTTTATTTAGCATTTATGTGTTAATACAAGTTAATACAACATTAAACCTCTAAATGAATTCATTATGAATGTATGTAGCCTAAAGTATTTTGCCAATATTGTGACCCTTCTCTTTAGTCACTTGCTTTCTAGCAAGACATGACGCATTTGACCAATGCTTTGGCAACGTCACCGCTTATGTTAAACACGGAAGTGGTGCCAAAAACCATGCGTAAAAAGTACACTTTATCAGATTACATTGTTGAAAAATTATTCCGAGGCCTCTAGTTGACTGCTGTGGCTTCAAGCCATCAAACAGAGCTGACTGTACTGAGGAGATCATTTCGACTCACAACATTTCTATTTGTGATTGTATTGTATTGTTTGTATTAATGATGGTTAATCATTAATACAAACAGAACGATCCAAAAACACTTTAAACTGTAGTACATCTCATCGAAGAGACTGCATGTCTATCCCGCACAGCCTTGTTGTCATTGTCATTAACAATCAAAGATACCGCTAATGTGACTAAGGTCTAGCATGTGCTGAAAAACATTTCTATATTTTTTTCTTGGCAGATACCTTTAACAGGTAGTTAAAGGGCAGTTCACTTAAAAAAACTACATTTCTGTCATCACTGCTCACCCTTGAGTCTGTATGAGTTTTTCTCTGCCATGGAACAAAAAAGATGTTAAGCAAAACATTTAGTCTCAGTCTCAATTCACTGTATCTTGTTTTTCATTCAATGGAAGTGAATGGTGACTGAAACTCCCTAATATCTCCTTTTGATATCCACTGAAATAAGAAAGTCATACAGGTTTGTAACAGCATGAAGGTAAGTACGTGTTGACAATTGTAATTTTTAAATGAAATATTTATAAAACAAAAACTCATCAGTTACCTTAAAAATGTCAGTTTAAAGTTAACAAGATATATTGAAAATGTTAACAGATTAATCTTTATGAAAGAGAAGGAGAGGGAGTGATGCTGTGCAGCTGCTTTCCCCCTGATTGGTCTGAATAACTCGCAGCATCACGCAGGCTGCTCTGTCTTGCCTGTCTGTGCGCTGTCAGTGTCCTGCTTTCTTTCTTTGAGAAAAGTAACGTGTGGCGTAAGAGCGTGAGAACAGTGTCAATTGTGTTGGCAGCCCTAGACCTAACGAGATGGAGATGAGAGATATAATAGGTGTAACTATGCAGCTGAGTAGTTCTGTTAACTTTACAATTATTGTCAAAGGTAGTGTAAAATAAGGAAGCGCAACTATTTGAAAGGCGTCAAAAGACCGCTCCAACCTTGCGCTTTCAAATTGTAATGTTGATTGCTTTGTCAATTATAAGCAAGAGCAAAAGTGTTAGAGATACAAAATAACGCACATTTGCATTTCATATTAACGGGTTTATGAAGGTTTATACATGTGTAACATTGTAAGTTCAGTAAAAAACATTAAACTCATGCTAAATGACGGATGCACGAGAAAGAGAGAGAGAGAGATGATTTAGACGCTTTAAGACCTCAGCAAATGAAATTTAAGACTTCTTGTAATTTAAGACTTTTTAAGGCTTTAAATTTTAAAAAGTAAATTCATGACATTGTAAGGACCCGCGGATACCCTGATTGCCTTGGGAAACCTAAAAGAAGTGTGCAATCATACTTTGAGAGGACTGAACGATTATGACGAAAATCATAATTGACGATTATTTTGCTTGATATTGTAATTGCAAATATTCATTTAAATTAAAATACTATTTGTGGGGAAACTGCATGCCATATTCTTTATGTAGGCTACACATCCTAAACAAGCTGGGAATTGTTCCTGAATTGTTTTATTGCATAAAAACCTAAAGGTGGTTTAAAAAGTGTTTTAAATTTAGTTTTTACATTTTTGAATAAATTATACACAGAACTTGTGCAACACATCAATACTAGATTGCTAGGTTGTTGTTTCTTTTACACTAATAGACTAATTTAAACAGTTTTTCTGATTGTCTATTGCATTCATGTAAAAAAAATTGTAAATAGAAAATCTTGAGGCTACAGGAATAGATCTAAAATGAATTATGTAATTGATACTTTTCTTGATTAGTTAATTGCAACAGCTGTAATTGTAATCTCGATTATTTGTTTTGAATAATTGTGCAGCTCCACTGAGATAAATGTTGCACTGGGCTGATGGCTTTCAATGAGCACAATTAGAAGAATCTGAAGGTTTTGCTTTGCGGGGACTGACATAATCTACAACAACAGTGTGGCTGGACAGTCATGTAACTTCTCATAAGATCAAAGATGTGGATTTTAAAACCCTTCTTAGACATTCTCCTGTGGAAACTAAGCCAAGATTAACTGGCATTCTGGGTGACCAGGGAGGCGTTTCTCACAGCAGATGTCAGGCACCTGTTAGAGCTAGTCACAGAGAGCCCTCTAAGCTTCAAATCACCACCCTGCCATCTCCACATGTGTGGTATTCAGCTTTGCCTGAAACCAAAAACCCTCTATGTTGATGAAATTGCAACACATTTATGTATGCAAGACAGACAGACAGATGCCCTGATATTTCCCTGATATACTTCTTTGAAACAATTTGTATTGTAAAAATAACACTATAAATCTTTTTTCCAAGTTTTCCCTTGCAGTGGGAACCCTGACTATAAATCAAATTTATTATATTTTTTGTAGGACTCAAAATCTTGACCCAGTTGAATGTGCTTACCAGTGTAATGCTTCACAAGTTTCTGTAGAGTCTCAAACTGTGCTCTAGTGGTGATATAATAGCCCCCGTTGTCAAGTTTTCGTATTTTGTAGTGTTTCACGTTGTCTCCTTTCATCTCATCCCAGTCCCGTATTGAGAGAGAGTACGCCCCTGCCAGGATAAGAGGAAGGAATGGATGTTCATACAGAAACACATTGAAGAGGCGCTGAAAAGATTTATGCTTCAGTTTGTCTTGGATAACCAGGCGTAGGCCAGAAAAAGTCCAGAGCTGAACATGTTTTAAGACAGATAGCGATTCCCTTACCTTTAGTGGTCTCGCTTTCTCTGACCAAGAAAGTACCTCGCTGGTTACCAGGAACCAGCAGCAATCGCTCAGCATCTTTACGACCCATTTTCCCAAAGTACCATCTGTGAGGCAAATTACAATAAATCAACTGCCCAGTAATGCTAAAGTGGATTATTGAATGTTATATAAAGTGGAGTATTGAATGTTTGAAAATATAAAAGGCATTTACCGTAATTTCCGGACTATTGAGCGCACCTGAATATAAGCCGCACCCACTGAATTTTAAAAAAATTATTATTTTGAACATAAATAAGCCGCACCTGTCTATAAGCCGCAGGTGCCTACCGGTACATTGAAACAAATGAACTTTACACAGGCTTTAATGAAACACGGCTTGTAACAAAAATAAATAAGCTTTAACGAAACACGGTGTGGCAGCGGGGGCGTAGTCAAGCGCCCATCCGGGAGAGAAAAGCGGTAAGGGCGCTTACATCAAGTGCTGAAAACTGTCACACTGGTGCCAGTGTGACAGTTTTCCCAAGAAGGACACGTGAAACAGGGCACTTGACGTTCCAGGTAAGGCTTTTAATGGCCACAGCAATGTTTACAATCAATTTTATAAAGTTTCTCAATTCTTGGGCTTCTATGCGCCAACACTAGACTGACGTGTGTCTGTATGTCACTCACTCACACTCTCTCTCACTCATTCGGTCTCTGCTGCCTTTTTATGCCGCTCTACCCACGCTTACTGAAATTAGACACAGGTGTTAGACATTAGCTCAGGTGTAAGCGCCCTTACCGCTTTTCTCTCCCGGACGGGCGCTTGACCACGCCCCCGCTGCCACACCGTGTTTCGTTAAAGCTTATTTATTTTTGTTACAAGCCGTGTTTCGTTAAAGCCTGTGTAAAGTTCATTTGTTCAATGTACCGGTCTAATGAAAGCTTCATGCCACCAAAAAACTGAGCACGTCACAAAATTTTTATTTTTTATTTTTTTTAAATAAAATTTGAAAGCGGGAAAAATCCATATATTAGCCGCATCGTTGTTTAAGCCGCGAGGTTCAAAGCGTGGGAAAAAAGTTGCGGCTTATAGTCCGGAAATTACGGTACACTGATGTAAATAAACTACACAAAAGTAGAACATGATGGCAAATATTTTTTCAGTGTGAGGTCTGAAAAACAACCTGTTTTGACGTCCATGTTTTTTCATTTTAAAAGTCTGGATTTAGTTCCTTCATGATGTTCCTTTTTGAATGTTTCATATAGTGCTTGTGTCATGGCACTGAGCACTGGCACAGTCACAAGCTTTCTGCAGGACTGGTCTTGCAAGTATCAGCAACAGTGGCTGGACTTATTTATGAGTGTCAGCAGCATGAAAAATTAAAGCAAAGTTTGTTCAAAGAACCAGGAAGTAAAAAGTATTAAAAAGAGAGAAGGGAGTGAGTGAGAGAAATTATGTGGTTGAGAGAGCAACACTGAAATTGAGACAGAAAGCGAATAAGTCATTTCTTTCAGTCATGCATTTGTTGGTGTGTGTCAGCACCAGGGCTCTGGGCGTACTGTATGTGTGACTGACCATCATGCGCTTTTAATTACAATGCGAAGGGATGAGATGATTGGATAAGCACAGGAAGAGAAAAGTTACTTACTCTTCTGCTTGGATGGAGTCGGCAGGGGCCACATAATTGCTGGGAATGTAGCCCTTATGCCCGGTGTTGATGGATCGAGCCTCCCACCAGTCTCCTTCTCTGTAGGTGAAGCATAGATACAAATTGCTTTACTATCAGGGTTCATGTCCTTCACCGCAAACTAAAAAAAACAATTTGGCAACAAGTATCTGCCAGCTGAGTTATAAACCAAGTAAAAATGCAGGGAGGTTAAGGAAATGGAGGTATTTGCGATTAAAATGTCAAGGTCATGAGTGGTCTTAGAAATTTAAGGGGTAGTTCATTCAAAAACATGCAAATTGTGTCATCATTTATTCACCGTCATCTTATTTTAAACCCCTTAATGACTTTTCTAGTAGAACACAAAAGATGTTGTTAAGAAGAATGTTAACATAATCGTCATCATTCCCTTTCACTGCATAATTTTCCATACAATGTAATTGAATGGTGACTGAGACTAACACTCTGCCTAACATCACCTTTCTTGTACTACTGAAGAAGTCATGCAGGTTGGAACAACATTAGGGAGAGAAAATGAGGACACATTTTTGGGTTAACTGCCTATTTTCCATTAAAGGCTCCTACACATTCATGGAGAAGTTCGAAGCACTCCAGAGACTATGTACTGTTTGTGAACATTGACACCTGCCACGCTGCTGGGGGAGGCGTTTAGGAGCAGCATGCAAAAATGAGGACGCACAAGACTACATGTAAAACCTTAACTATCGTGACATTATAATGTGTTATCAGTGACTTCATGCCTCTTTCTATGAGTAGAATGCACATGAGATTGGTGTATAAAAGAGGGCAGAATACAGACAAAAGAATAATGATAAGAAACATATCCTACTTTTCTGGCAAATGTGTTAATGGCTTTTGGCTACAGATGGCATATGAGCAAAGCAGAATATCAAACAACATAGTGATAAGCATTTAAGAGTTTTTGAATTGATTTGATTCCATTTGAGGACTAATAAAACAAACAAAAACAAAAATGGCATGAGATGGTCTGGAAAAATGTCTTCATGTGAACGAACATACAGATGTAGGCAAATTTGCACCAGCTATGCATGCCAGTGTGTTCATGTTGGCTTATCATATCTGACAATGGGAATTAGTTGTCGGCCTCAAAGTAGGTGGAGCTTCAGGACACACCTACCAATGGCAGTAAGAAGCTGTTTAGCAGCCGGTAAGAAGTTTTCCTGAAAGTTTGCCATGATGAGCTGTTACCAACTACCAAAAATAATGCAAAAACATCTTTGTTTTGGACAGATATTGTTCTAATGGCATCACACGCCCATTCGTTCTTCGATTTCATAGGTGTGAAGGGGCTTTAATAGATCAGATCTGCTCCATGGATTTGATTTTCAGGGACATTTTTAACATGTATTAGGGTATGCTGGGTGTTTAAATATACCGCTTTTCATCCTTTTGTCTTTGACCTCAATTTAGTCTGTTAAAGAACATAAATTCTTAATTTGAAACTCATAAATTATGCGATAATCTACATTTAACTATGACTAGAATTGAATATTATGAAATAAATCAGATGTTACAAATAAATGTTACAGAGGGATTTTTGCCACCACATTTTGGAATTCATGGAACATATTTTGTCCTGAGCCCTGGTTAATTTTCAATAAGTCTCAAACCTGCCCTGCACACTCAGACAAGAGCAGTAATTGAGCTGTGTGCTATTATTGAAAGCTAAACCTGGCTGGTGGTTGTACAGATGGCCCATTACGGAAATGCATTAACCCAGACAGATTTCACCCTCTATGAGTTTAGAATACAATGATGGATTAAAAGGAAGAAAAAAAACACACATCATATATCCAGCACAATCAATTCTTGCGGCTGGATCATCTACTTTACCACAGCATGACACACTCAAACTGTTCTGCCCCAGGGTGAATATGAGCGCACAAGCAGAAGTGAGGAACTCACGTGTTGTTGATGATCTGAAATCTGTCGCCTTTCTTGAAGGAGAGATCATCTGATGTCCTGGCTTCATAATCATATAAGGCCACAAAGAAAGTGACACCACCTGCAAGAAAATCAATACAGATTGAATGTGTAACATCAACAACAAATCAAAGACACAGTAAAAGTATACTGAGAGCTAGTTAGCTGCTGATGCATTGAGAAATATCCCAAGTAACTACATTTTTCATTCAAAATTGAAGAATCTGATACCATTTCAGCCACTTAATAAAGTTTAGTTAAGTAAGGGGTGTACTCACTTTTGTTGCCAGTGGTTTAGACATTAAAGGCTGTGTGTTGAGTTATTTAGAAGGGGACAGCAAATTTACCCTGTTATACAAGCTATACACTCACTAATTTACATTGTAGCAAAGTGTCATTTCTTCAGTGTTGTCACATGAAAAGATATACACTTTTGTGAGATACTGTATATATACATAGATATATATATGTACTTATGACCTTAGAGCAGTTAAAATCCCTCTTTAATTTACAAAGTTTTTACTTTACTACTTTGATGCTTTTGGGTAAAGCGCCGAAGAAATTAAGTACTATTTTAGTGATACTAATGTTCTACTTGGCCAAAGAAATGACCAAATAATTGAAATGAGACAAAAAATAGTTTCCAATCAATATATAATGTATAAACCTTAACAGCAATCAGCGCTTCAGACATCTGAGTTAAGTAATGTCCTGGACAATTTATCTGCAATCTTTTTCTAAACACTTTTAAAAGCCAATGCAATCCAAATACTGGTCTATGCTTCACTACAACATCAATGGATCATGCTGTAAGCAGCTTCGCCACACCTTTTGACATTATGATAGCAGTCAACTAAATAAACCAGGCTGTGTCAAAGTAGGCTAAGAAAGTTTGCCTGCAGATGCAAAGGACATCAATAGGCTATTTCTAAAACAGACAACTAATATTTCTCTGGCACATGTGAGTTGCAGAACCCATGCCTATGCAGAAGAATATTGGCATGAAGCCCTGTCTATAGACCCTTACCTGACTAGTATGGTTAGACATTCCTTAGTCCAGTTGCTTAATGAGAGATAATATGCAGTAGCATTAAAAGTTGAGCAGCGGTGGATAATCATTCTGTTGCACGGCATTGAGGAACCGATGATGCGGGTTGACCAATCCGTGGAAAGGTGCTTTTCATGCCCACCCACATGTGCAAATCAAATATGTATCTATTTTGTACTAGGGCTGGGCAATAAAACGATCACGATATTTATCGCGATAAAAAAACTCCATGATATAGATGATAACCTAGAGTAATTTTCTATATTTAGCCTGTGTTCTACATCTAGACGTTCAGGTTCATGTTGTTAAAAATGCAAGCACTTCGGCTTTCTTATCGTACGTTTGCATTGCTGTGTGGTGAGCGAAGGTGTGCAAGCACTTTCAATTCCTTCCTACGGAAGCAGAGCACCATGCTCGCAAGGTGAATTGTAAAATTAAAAGCAGTGCGGGGCAAGCTGTTTGCTAGTGTTGGGAGTGGCTTTGAGGAGATTTCTTCCACCTCAGTGGAAATGCAGCCACAGACTGTATGAAGTTGCTAATGTCCGGGGACATTCACGCCAATCACCGCATTCCGGGACCAGACCCCAGATTTTAGGCCTAGCCCTATCACCCCGCACATTCACGAAATGCATGGATGCAGCACTGGCTCCTTCGCGACTCCAGGGCATCCGCATTCTGAATTACATAGACGACAGACTGATCTTAGCGCAGCTCCAAGAACAGGCAGTTCAGCACAGGGATATTGTCTTAACTCTTCGGATTGTCTTCTCCGGGTCTGAGACTCAACGTCAAAGAGCGTTCTCTCTCCTACCCGGGGAATCACCTATCTGGGGGTTATATGGAATTTGATCACGATGCGGGCACAGTTGTCTCCCGCTCATATCACATCCATTCAGAACACCCTGAGCAAACTCAGGCTAGGTCAAGGTTGCACTGTTCACCAATATCAACAAATACTAGGTCTCATTGCGTTTGCGTCCACGGTGATCCCTTTGGGCCTGCTCCATATGAGACCTTTTCAGCTGTGACTAAAAGCCAGGGGATTTCTTCCAAGGGCCAGTCCCCTAGGGCTAATAAGGGTTACGCGCCGTGTGCTTCGTTCCCTTGCTATGTGGTTCAGACCACGGTTTCTTACCTTGGGTCCCGCTCTAGGTGAGTCTCGTCGTCGCAGGCTGCTAACGACAGACGCCTCTCCCTGACGGGCTGGGTAGCGGTCTTAAGTGGTCGTCCAGCTCAAGGGGATGGGAGGGTCGTCAGCTCGATTGTCACAGTAACTGTCTCGAGTTGATGGCTGTATTTCTGGCCCTGAAATACTTCCTCCAGAGGCTACCATGTCTTGGTGGGGGTGGGCAATACAGTGGTAGTCTCTTAAATAAACCATCAAGAAGGTCCACGTTCACGTCAGCTAAATTTCTGGCATGTCGGATTCTCCTTGGGGCCCAGGGCAAGCCCCTGTCACTCAGGGCAGTTTATATCCCTGGATGCCCGTATGTGGGAGCAGATTTACTGTCCAGACAGAAAATACAGACGGGTGAGTGGAAACTCCACCCCTAGGTAGTGGAACAAATCTGGGTGAGATTTTACAGGGTAGAAGAGGACCTCTTCGCCTCTATGAACAGCACACTGTGACTCTCCCTGAGTCACCCAGCCCCCCTGGGTCTGGACGCGATGGTGCATACGTGGCCCTGAATGCATCTGTATGCATTTTTCCCCGGTTTCTCTGCTCCCGGGAGTCTTGACCAGAGTTCGCCAGCAAGGGTCTTGCCTCTTACTGATAGCGCCACGCTGGCCGAACAGGGTATGGTTCTCAGAGCTAATATCTCTCCTCGACGGCTCGCCTTGGGCGATTCCGGACAGGAGGGACCTTCTGTCTCAGGCACAGGGGACGATATTTCATCCCCGGCCGAATTGTGAAAACTTCATGTTTGGCCCCTGAAGGGTACCAACTGAGGGACACAGGGCTGTCACCTGAGGATATCGATGCCATTCTTAGTGCTAGGGCTCACTCTACCAGAAGAATCTACACCAATAAATGGGGTGTCTTCGAAAAGTGGTGCAGTTCACATGGTGCAGATCCAGTTAACTGCCAAATTGTTCCAGTTCTGGACTTTCTGCAGGAAAAACTGTCAGCTGGCATATGCCCCGCTACTCTCAGGGTTTATGTGGCCGCCATTTCGGCTTGCCACGCCTTGATGGACGGGGTGCCTTTGGGGAGGAATCCTCTACTCGCTCGCTTCATTCGTGGAGCCATGCCACTGAGGCCTCATGTTAGGATCAGAACTCCTTCATGGTACTTAGCAATAGTTCTGGAGGGTCTGGAAGAGAACCCCTTTGAATCTCTAAAGTCAGCGCCTGACAGACTTCTGACTATCAAGATGGTCTTTCTTATGGCGATTACCTCTCTTAAGAGGATTGGGGATCTACAGGCTCTGTCTGTTTTGCCGGCCTGTTTAGAATTTGCCCCAGGTATGGCCAAAGCCATTCTGCATCCTCATCTTGACTACCTTCCTAAGGTGCCTTTTTCGACACTACATCCTGTCAATCTGGTAGCCTTCTGCTCCCCGCCGTTTTTAACGCTGGAGCAGGAAAGACTTCACGGACTCTGCCCAGTCCATGCCCTTCAGACTTATGTCCACTGCACTAGCCAATGGCGTAAGTCAGGGCAATCATTTGTCTGCTATGGGGGCCGCAACAGGTGGGCGGCCTCTACCAAGCATGGTATAGATGTTCACACTACTCCGGGCTCTTACGCCCTTGAGTCGACATCTCAAGCTCATGCCTGAACATGTTTGTGATGCGGCAGGCTGGTCCTCTCCGCACACATTCATCAGATTTGATGGTATAGATGTTCACACTACTCCGGGCTCTTATGCCCTTGAGTCGACATCTCAAGCTCATGCCTGAACAAGTTTGTGATGCGGCAGGCTGGTCCTCTCCGCACACATTAATCGAATTTTATGGGTTAGATGTTTACGCTACTCCGGGCTCTTACGTCCTTGAGTCGACATCACAAGCTCATGTCTGAGACCCCCTGTGAGCACACTTCACAACCATAGGGGTCCGGACAGCCCCAGTGCGGCGGCGTGGGTATTGCATTCCCAAAGCGCTTAGCAAAGCGCAGCATCATAGTGAAGCTGATCATAGTAAAGGGAACGTATCGGGTTACATGTGTAACCCTTGTTCCCTGAAATAAGCGGAACGAAATGCTGCGCTTCTTTGCCGCACTGGGACGTCCCAGGACTGCTCTTCAGAAAAAATATCTGACGACACGCTGGTGACGCGTCTATTTATAGCCTGGCCACAGGTGCATCCAATGATCTCACCAGCCGAGGCTATAAATTCCAGTCAATGTTCATTGACGTGTTACACAAATATTCACAGCTGGTCACAATGCAGGATTGTTCCCAAAGCGCTTAGCAAAGCGCAGCATCGCTTTTTTCAGGGAACAAGGGTTACACATGTAACCAGAGACGTTTTCCCTTCCTGTAGCTTTGGTCTTCAGCAGTCAACATCCAATTGCATTGCAGCACCTACTGGTGAGAACGAATAGTACCAGGTTGAGATTGTGCATCGGTACTCTGATTAACTTCTTTTCGAATAGAGCAATTCAACATGCTTTTATGCTGCAAAGACCATGCTTCAATAGTCATAAATGTAGCTCCATACTAATCAACATAATGCCACAATGCTGTTTATTGATCTTAACTTGCATTGAACCTAGGATATTCTTTGAAGTACAACATTTCATAACACAGTAAAAGTTCTTGGGTTCATTTTGAGCTGTAAATAACAGAAGTCATAACTTGCAGGTCTGAGATTAATTCAGTACCCACTCTGATAAATTTGTTCAGGAATCGGACTACACTGGTCACACTGTATGTTTTGTGCAGTACATTCAAAAGAACCTGCTCATTTGAATTATTTGTTCAGGAATCGGACTACACTGTTTGCACTGTGAGTTTCTAATGTTGATTTAGTAGGTGGGTATGGCTGCCAGGGCCGTAGCAAATGGGGTAAAAGGTGGTAATGATTCTAGGGGCCCACAACAAATTTTAAACTGTATTTTTTTTATATGGGCCCCCTCTACAACGAGGGGGCCCAGAATTCCTTGCTACAGCCCTTAGCGTTTCCACTGAATGGCTATGCAGGAATCACAGTCAGAGTAATTTAGTATAGAGTTCTGTTCACATAGGGAAACTTTTAACAAAACCAAAAGTCATGAAAATAATATGGTGTCAGCATTTAAAAAAAAATTGAACTGGTTCTGAATAACAACCTGTTCATGGTTCCCAACCCTAGTATGCAAAGTAATGTACTGTGCCAACTCACTGACATTGACAAGTACTGATATTGATATAAACTCTCCACATTCTCCCTGGAGATGATTTCCAGCAGGCCACAATGGACTGAGCGTTCAACTGAGGGCTATTATATTAAAGTGGCCTATAAAAGGAGATCTGTGAGCAACACTTAACATGTGACAGGACACGATGCAATTATTACACTATTTAGAAACCAAATGATAAAAACTACTCAGTTTACAAAGCACAGACAAAGATCGAATTATTTCTCTTTTCTGGTATAGACACGCATTACATTTATAACCAGCCCCTTAGAGTCAAAGAGAGAATGACAGAATTGGTATCAAGAGATCTCTTCTCTTGGCACTGCCTGAAGCAAATGGAAATTTCTAACTGAACAAAGAGGAATACATCACTTCTACTCTCTCTTTTATTGAGGCCTCAACTGCAACGGTAGTTTGTAATTCGGTTTGAATGTAACTGGACCTATTGTTTCAGCAGTCTCATTTACATAACATCTGGCTTCAATAAACAATAGTTCCATAAAATTACTTACCATCTGCAAGCAACCAAACATCAAAAACAACCTTTCTCCTTACGGTGACCCAAAGTCCCGAAGGTTTTTAATGAGCAAAGGACCTCAGACAGGCAAAATTACATTTAATTTGACAAGTGAATAAGAGGTTGATTTATAGGGGAAAATACAGTATTTGCAGTAAAGCAATAAAGAGCTTCTTTTCATTCACAAATGTAGTTTAGGACTCTAGGGCACACAAACCCTGGAATGGAGAATGACAAACCCTGTGATCCATGAGGCAAGCCATGGTATCAAAGATCTGATACAGTTTCTTAGGAATTCTTGTTTTCTCAAACAAAACTACTTCACAGAGATACAGGTAATGCTCTTATCGTTTTTTTAATCCACTCACCTGTGACGGCACCGGGGAAGGGGTTGCTCACAGCAACAGTGGAGAAGGAGGACGCCCCACCGAAGGGTGTGATGACAGAGGAGCCACCAAATGGGGTGAGCCCAGATGTGCGGCTGTTGAAATTGTTTGTGGGGCCCTTTACGGCAGGAGACTGGCCCATCTGAGTGGGTTCTGGTCCGTAGAGACCCAAGTGTGACCCAGGGGTGGGATTGGTGGGATCTGGTCGGTACTTCTGTGTAGGACCCTTGTCCTCTTTACTCTTGACACAGCCCATAGTCAAGCCTGTCGAGAGAGGAGTTCATATTTATTAGCAGTCATGACTGTTTACATTTTTGCAAAAGAAGCGATTGTAACAGTTTATGGCAGCAGTAAAATTAATCTTTGCTAGAGGTTGTGATAAAACACATCACATCCGAGAGTTGGGAATATGACTAATACATGGTCACGAGTTGATCCTCTGAACAAACAAACAGTTGTGTTTCTGACTGAAAGAATCTTTTAAGTTTTAAAACGTTTTAAAGTTTAAGTAAAGTTTCAGTGTAAATTTTGACAAGGAATGTGAATGGTAAAGAATTTTACGATTCTAGTTACAAATCCGAAACCTAATCTTTACATCCGTTGTGCGTTCATGAATGCTAAGAGAGAAGCTTGATTACAGTGGCTCGATTGTTCATGTAAGAACATGATTAAGCTGTAACTACAATAAAAAAATTATATTCGCACACATTCTCGTGCAGTTATGCACATAACTAACCAAAAGTTGCTGTGAGTTGGCTACAATCTTGGTCTGTTTGTTGCACACTTGAAACATCAATTGGTAGACAAGATGACTTTTCAGCAAGGACAACTTCATCATTGAGGTGGATGCTCAAAATGTAATTTGAAAGGAAAATGTTCACAGATGACTGCGTGTTCTTTACATTTTAATTAACACGGTGAAAGGTTTAGCAAGTAGGATGAGAATAGGCACAAACATGGAATTCATATTCTGGGGAAAAGCTCAAATTAGACCACAAAACTGTACAAGCATCTGCTTTTTCTTACTTGCCACATCAAAACCGCTTTCAACAGATTAGACGTCATTCCATAGAAATGCACAGCCACAAAAACATGTCAGAGTTAATCACACAGGCTTTGTTTGAGCAACACAGCCAAACTCACTAGGTCACTGATCCATGCCTCCAACAACCCACAAGAACACACCCCTTTACAGTAAACAAAGAGTTCTGGACATGTTGACTGCTCTGTTTGGTCAATTTGATAGGAGGGTTTGCCCTTGGTGGCAGAGTTTGAGAGAGATGACAGTATAATCTCCAGACAACCCATCCCATCTTGTGTTTCTGCCAGGCCTCTTTGTCTGAGCCGCTCTCTGCATGGCGCAGGCACACATGCAGGAAAATGAGGAATGTGGCAAGGCCTTGAAGAAACAGGTGTCCCAAAGAAGATAGTTCCAAGACACAGCAGGGCCACCACACAGAGTGCACTAATCAATTACATTTTTGTATATGACAGAAACAGACGATGACAGACCACCAGATATAGAGTGAGCTCTTCTTAGTGTTCGAGAGGGGTAGAGATCATCAAATAAGAACCCAAGAATTGAAGACTAAGGTTGTTAACTAAGAAGCAGTTCCATTTAAAAAAAACAATTTTCATGACGGCCGGTTCTATTAAAAGTTCCCATACATGCATGACCGAAAGACTCTTACATGGGGTACTTTTTAGTGAATAACAAACATACTGAACCGCAATTCAATAATTTAATCATGCATGACTTAAAATGAACCAAGAGTTGTTTCCGTGTTTTGTGCACTTATTACTGGATGGTTGTTGATATGGATGTGTAGTTAGGGATATGTTATTAAGTTTTTTTGTAATTGTATTTTATTTAAAAACAATAATGAATT